>NC_091286.1:577297021-578567646 GCF_032444005.1 Ranitomeya imitator
TGAGCTGGACTGGAGAGCTGGAGATCGTGGAACTAGCGGGGGTGCCGGTGGACATGGCAGACTGAGAGACGGTGGGAGACGGTATTGTTGCCGCCGGTGCACTAGATGCAGTGTTTCCTACTATGAAACTGGTGATTCCCTGACCCTGACTGCTTTGGCCTGGCAAAGAAACCTGCACAGATACTGCAGGTGGTGCGGAAAATAGTGGCCTTACACTGCCGGAAGGGATGTAGCGTTGCTGACTAGCTTCATTGGCCGAGGGTGCTACAACCTTAAGGGACGTTTGGTAGTTAGTCCAGGCTTGCAAATGCATGGTGGTTAAATGTCTATGCATGCAACTTGTATTTAGACTTTTCAGATTCTGACCTCTGCTTAAGGTTGTTGAACATTTTTGACAGATGACTTTGCGCTGATCAATTGGATGTTGTTTAAAAAAATGCCAGACTGCACTCTTTCTAGCATCTGATCCCTTTTCAGGCATTGCAGACTGAGCTTTAACCGGATGGCCACGCTGTCCTCCAACAGGTTTTGGCTTTGCCACGCATTTTGGGCCAGATACGGGCCCGGCAAATTTAACCTGTTGCGATGTTGATGCCTGCTGCGGCCCCTCCTCCTCCGCTTCAGAACTACTGCCGCCTGCACCCTGTTCCCCCAATGGCTGCCAATCGGGGTCAACAACTGGGTCATCTATAACCTCCTCTTCTAGCTCGTGTGCAACTTCGTCTGTGTCACCGTGTAAGTCGGTGGTATAGCGTTCGTGACGGGGCACCATAGTCTCATCAGGGTCTGATTCTGGATCAGTACCCTGCGAGGGCAATGTTGTGGTCTGAGTCAAAGGACCAGCATAGTTGTCTGACTGTGGCTGTGCATCAGTGCACTCCATGTCAGATTCAACTTGTAATGGGCATGGCCTGTTAACTGTTTCACTTTCTAAGCCAGGGACGGTATGTGTAAAGAGCTCCATGGAGTAACCCGTTGTGTCGCCTGCTGCATCCTTCACTGTTGCTGTTTTTGCTGAAGAGGACAAGAAAGCGACTTGTCCCTGACCGTGCACATCCACTAACGACGCGCTGCTTTTACATTTACCAGTTTCAGAAGAGGAGGCAAAAGAGCTAGAGGCTGAGTCAGCAAGGTAAGCCAAAACTTGCTCTTGCTGCTCCGGTTTTAAAAGCGGTTTTCCTACTCCCAGAAAAGGGAGCGTTCGAGGCCTTGTGTAGCCAGACGACGAACCAAGCTCCACAGCTCGAGACTTAGGTGCTATATTGTTTTTCCCACGACCACCCGATGCTCCACTACCACTACCATCATTACCAGCTGGCAATGAACGCCCACGGCCACGACCTCTTCCACCAGACTTCCTCATTGTTTTAAAAACGTCACCAAACTAACGGTATTTGTTACTGTCAAACAACTTACAAGGTAAACTCTAACTTCTGTATGATTTAGATATCCCTTTATAGGTGGGTGAGACCGCAAGGAAAATCAGGCACGATGTTACACACTCTGTTTTCTGTGGCACCAAATGAGAGAGATGCCACACACACAGGACTGTCACTCAAGCAGAAAGGCCAATATTAATCTCCCACTGATTTTTTTATTTTTCAGGGAGAATTTAGATACCAAATAAAATAAAAAAAACACTAGGCTTTCTATGGCCCACTATTTAAGATAGATGGCACACTCAGGACTGGCACACAAGCAGAAAGGCCAATATTAATCTCCCACTGTTTTTTTTTTTTCAGGGAGAATTTAGATACCAAAATAAAATAAAAAAAAACACTAGGCTTTCTATGGCCCACTATTTAAGAGAGATGGCACACTCAGGACTGGCACTCTAGCAGAAGTGCCAATATTAATCTCCCACTGTTTTTTTTTTCAGGGAGAATTTAGATACCAAATTAAAAAAAAAAAAAGCACTAGGCTTTCTATGGCCCACTATTTAACAGAGATGGCACACTCAGGACTGGTACACAAGCAGAAAGGCCAATATTAATCTCCCACTGTTTTTTTTTTCAGGGAGAATTTAGATACCAAATTTAAAAAAAAACAACACTAGGCTTTCTATGGCCCACTATTTAAGAGAGATGGCACACTCAGGACTGGCACACAAGCAGAAAGGCCAATATTAATCTCCCACTGTTTTTTTTTTTCATGGAGAATTTAGATACCAAATTTAAAAAAAAAACACTAGGCTTTCTATGGCCCACTATTTAAGAGAGATGGCACACTCAGGACTGGCACACAAGCAGAAAGGCCAATATTAATCTCCCACTGTTTTTTTTTTTTCAGGCAGAATTTAGATACCAAATTAAAATAAAAAAAACACTAGGCTTTCTATGGCCCACTATTTAAGAGAGATGGCACACTCAGGACTGGCACTCTAGCAGAAATGCCAATATTAATCTCCCACTGTTTTTTTTTTTTTACAGAGAGAATTTAGATACCAAATTTAAAAAAAAAAACACTAGGCTTTCTATGGCCCACTATTTAAGAGAGATGGCACACTCAGGACTGGCACACAAGCAGAAAGGCCAATATTAACCCCTTTCTGCCATTAGACGTACTATTGCGTCCATGTGGGGTGGGCTTTACTTCCCAAGGACGCAATAGTACGTCATATGCGATCGGCAGCGCTCACGGGGGGAGCGCCGCCGATCGCGGCCGGGTGTCAGCTGTTTATCGCAGCTGACATCCGGCACTATGTGCCAGGAGCGGTCACGGACCGCCCCCGGCACATTAACCCCCGGCACACCGCGATCAAAGATGATCGCGATGTGCCGGAGGTACAGGGAAGCACCGCGCAGGGAGGGGGCTCCCTGCGGGCTTCCCTGAGCCCCCCGCAGCAACGCGATGTGATCGCGTTGCTGCGAGGGTCTCACCTCCCTCCCTGCTCCCTCCAGCCCCGGATCCAAGATGGCCGCGGATCCGGGTCCTGCAGGGAGGGAGGTGGCTTCACAGAGCCTGCTCAGAGCAGGCACTGTGAAGCAGCCTGCACTCCTATCAGATCAGTGATCTGACAGAGTGCTGTGCAAACTGTCAGATCACTGATCTGTGATGTCCCCCCCTGGGACAAAGTAAAAAAGTAAAAAAAAAAAATTTCAAATGTGTAAAAAAAATAAAAAAAAATATTCCAAAATAATGAAAAAAAAATATATATATTATTCCCATAAATACATTTCTTTATCTAAATAAAAAAAAAAAAACAATAAAAGTACACATATTTAGTATCGCCGCGTCCGTAACGGCCCGACCTATAAAACTGGCCCACTAGTTAACCCCTTCAGTAAACACCGTAAGAAAAAAAAAAAAAAAACGAGGCAAAAAACAACGCTTTATTATCATACCGCCGAACAAAAAGTGGAATAACACGCGATCAAAAAGACAGATATAACTAACCATGGTACCGCTGAAAGCGTCATCTTGTCCCGCAAAAAACGAGCCGCCATACAGCATCATCAGCAAAAAAGTAAAAAAGTTATAGTCCTGAGAATAAAGTGATGCAAAAATAATTATTTTTTCTATAAAATAGTTTTTATCGTATAAAAGCGCCAAAACATAAAAAAATGATATAAATGAGGTATCGCTGTAATCGTACTGACCCGAAGAATAAAACTGCTTCATCAATTTTACCAAACGCGGAACGGTATAAACGCCTCCCCCAAAAGAAATTCATGAATAGCTGGTTTTTGGTCATTCTGCCTCACAAAAATCGGAATAAAAAGCGATCAAAAAATGTCACGTGCCCGAAAATGTTACCAATAAAAACGTCAACTCGTCCCGCAAAAATCAACACCTCACATGACTCTGTGGACCAAAATATAGAAAAATTATAGCTCTCAAAATATGGTAACGCAAAAAATATTTTTTGCAATAAAAAGCGTCTTTCAGTGTGTGACGGCTGCCAATCATAAAAATCCGCTAAAAAACCCGCTATAAAAGTAAATCAAACCCCCCTTCATCACCCCCTTAGTTAGGGAAAAATTTAAAAAATGTATTTATTTCCATTTTCCCATTAGGGCTAGGGTTAGAGTTAGGGCTAGGGTTAGGGCTAGGGTTAGGGTTAGGTTTAGGGTTAGGGTTAGGGCTAGGGTTAGGGTTAGGGCTAGGGTTAGGGTTAGGGTTAGGGCTAGGGTTAGGGCTAGGGTTAGGGCTAGGGTTAGGGTTAGGGTTAGGGCTAGGGTTAGGGTTAGGGCTAGGGTTAGGGCTAGGGCTACAGTTTGGGTTGGGGCTAAAGTTACAGTTAGGGTTTAGATTACATTTACGGTTGGGAATAGGGTTGGGATTAGGGTTAGGGGTGTGTCAGGGTTAGAGGTGTGGTTAGGGTTACTGTTGGGATTAGGGTTAGGGATGTGTTTGGATTAGGGTTTCAGTTATAATTGGGGGGTTTCCACTGTTTAGGCACATCAGGGGCTCTCCAAACGCGACATGGCGTCCGATCTCAATTCCAGGAAATTCTGCGTTGAAAAAGTAAAACAGTGCTTCTTCCCTTCCGAGCTCTCCCGTGTGCCCAAACAGGGGTTTACCCCAACATATGGGGTATCAGCGTACTCAGGACAAATAGGACAAGAACTTTTGCGGTCCAATTTCTCCTGTTACCCTTGGGAAAATACAAAACTCGGGGCTAAAACATATTTTTTGTGGGAAAAAAAAAGATTTTTTATTTTCACGGCTCTGCGTTATAAACTGTAGTGAAACACTTGGGGGTTCAAAGTTCTCACAACACATCTAGATTAGTTCCCTGGGGGGTCTAGTTTCCAATATGGGGTCACTTGTGGGGGGTTTCTACTGTTTAGGTACATTAGGGGTTCTGCAAACGCAATGTGACGTCTGCAGACCATTCCATCTAAGTCTGCATTCCAAATGGCGCTCCTTCCCTTCCGAGCTCTGCCATGCGCTCAAACGGTGGTTTCCCCCAACATACGGGGTATCAGCATACTCAGGACAAATTGGACAACAACTTTTGGGGTCGAATTTCTCCTCTTACCCTCGGGAAAATACAAAACTGGGGGCTAAAAAATAATTTTGGGGGGAAAGATTTTTTTTTTTAATTTTCACGGCTCTGCGTTACAAACTGTAGTGAAACACTTGGGGGTTCAAAGCTATCACAACACATCTAGATGAGTTCCTTAGGGGGTCTAGTTTCCAAAATGGTGTCAGTTGTGGGAGGTTTCTACTGTTTAGGTACATTAGGGGCTCTGCAAATGCAATGTGACACCTGCAGACCATTCCATCTAAGTCCTCATTCCAAATGGAGCTCCTTCCCTTCCGAGCCCTCCCATGCGCCCAAACAGTGGTTCCCCTCCACATATGGGGTATCAGCGCACTCAGGACAAATTGGACAACAAATTGTGGGGTCGAATTTCTCCTGTTACCCTCGGGAAAATACAAAACTGGGGGCTAAAAAATAATTTTTGTGGGAAAAAATTTTTGTTTTATTTTTACGGCTCTCCATTATAAACTTCTGTGAAGCCCTTGGTGGGTCAAAGCGCTCAGCACACATCTAGATAAGTTCCTAAGGGGGTCTACTTTCCAAAATGGTGTCACTTGTGGGGGGTTTCTACTGTTTAGGTACATTAGGGGCTCTGCAAACGCAATGTGACACCTGCAGACCATTCCATCTAAGTCTGCATTCAAATGGCACTCCTTCCCTTCTGAGCCCTCCCATGTGCCCAAACAGTGGTTCCCCCCACATATGGTGTATCATCGCACTCAGGACAAATTGGGCAACAAATTTTGGGGTCCAATTTCTCCGGTTACCCTCAGGAAAATACAAAACTGGGGGCTAAAAAAATAATTTTTGTGGGAAAAAAATTTTGTTTTATTTTTACGGCTCTGCATTATAAACTTCTGTGAAGCACTTGGTGGGTCAAAGTGCTCACCACACCTCTAGATAAGTTCCTTAGGGGGTCTACTTTCCAAAATGGTGTCATTTGTGGGGGGTTTCAATGTTTAGGCACATCAGTGGCTCTTCAAACGCAACATGGCGTCCCATCTCAATTCCTGTCAATTTTGCTTTGAAAAGTCAAACGGCGCTCCTTCCCTTCCGAGCTCTCCCATCCACCCAAACAGTGGTTTACCCCCACATATGGGGTATCAGCGTACTCAGGACAAATTGTACAACAACTTTTGGGGTCCAATTTCTTCTCTTACCCTTGGGAAAATAAAAAATTGGGGGCAAAAAGATAATTTTTGTCAATAATATGATTTTTTATTTTTACGGTTCTACATTATAAACTTCTGTGAAGCACTTGGTGGGTCAAAGTGCTCACCACACCTCTAGATAAGTTCCTTAGGGGGTCTACTTTCCAAAATGGTGTCACTTGTGGGGGGTTTCAATGTTTAGGCACATCAGTGGCTCTTCAAACGCAACATGAGGTCCCATCTCAATTCCTGTCAATTTTGCATTGAAAAGTCAAACGGCGCTCCTTCCCTTCCGAGCTCTCCCATCCGCCCAAACAGTGGTTTACCCCCACATATGGGCTATCAGCGTACTCAGGACAAATTGTACAACAACTTTTGGGGTCCAATTTCTTCTCTTACCCTTGGGAAAATAAAAAATTGGGGGCGAAAAGATAATTTTTGTGAAAAAATATGATTTTTTATTTTTACGGTTCTACATTATAAACTTCTGTGAAGCACTTGTTGGGTCAAAGTGCTCACCACACCTCTAGATAAGTTCCTTAGGGGGTCTACTTTCCAAAATGGTGTCACTTGTGGGGGGTTTCAATGTTTAGCCACATCAGGGGCTCTCCAAACGAAACATGGCGTCCCATCTCAATTCCAGTCAATTTGGCATTGAAAGTCAAATGGCACTCCGTTGCTTCCGAGCTCTGCCATGCGCCCAAACAGTGGTTTACCCCCACATGTGGGGTATTGGCATACTCAGGACAAATTGTACAACAATGTTTGGGGTCCATTTTCTCCTGTTACCCTTGGTAAAATAAAACAAATTGGAGCTAAATTAAATTTTTTGTGAAAAAAAGTTAAATGTTCATTTTTATTTAAACATTCAAAAAATTCCTGTGAAGCACCAGAAGGGTTAATAAACTTCTTGAATATGGTTTTGAGCACCTTGAGGGGTGTAGTTTTTAGAATGGTGTCACACTTGGGTATTTTCTATCATATAGACCCCTCAAAATGACTTCAAATGAGATGTGGTCCCTAAAATAAAATGGTGTTGTAGAAATGAGAAATTGCTGGTCAACTTTTAACCCTTATAACTCCCTAACAAAAAAAAATTTTGTTTCCAAAATTGTGCTGATGTAAAGTAGACATGTGGGAAATGTTATTTATTAAGTATTTTGTGTGACATATCTCTGTGATTTAATTGCATAAAAATTCAAAGTTGGAAAATTGCGAAATTTTCATAATTTTCGCCAAATTTCCGTTTTTTTCACAAATAAACGCAGGTACTATCAAATAATTTTTACCATTGTCATGAAGTACAATATGTCACGAGAAAACAATGTCAGAATCACCAGGATCCATTGAAGCGTTCCAGAGTTATAACCTCATAAAGGGACAGTGGTCAGAATTGTAAAAATTGGCCCGGTCATTAACGTGCAAACCACCCTTGGGGGTAAAGGGGTTAATCTCCCACTGTATTTTTATTTTTCAGGGAGAATTTAGATACCAAATTAAAAAAAAACAAACACTAGGCTTTCTATGGCCCACTATTTAAGAGAGATGGCACACTCAGGACTGGCACTCTAGCAGAAATGCCAATATTAATCTCCCACTGTTTTTTTTATTTTTCAGGGAGAATTTAGATACCAAATTAAAAAAAAAAACACTAGGCTTTCTATGGCCCACTATTTAAGAGAGATGGCACACTCAGGACTGGCACTCTAGCAGAAATGCCAATATTAATCTCCCACTGTTTTTTTTTTCAGGGAGAATTTAGATACCAAATTTGAAAAAAAAAAAATAGGCTTTCTATGGCCCACTATTTAAGAGAGATGGCACACTCAGGACTGGCACACAAGCAGAAAGGCCAATATTAATCTCCCACTGTTTTTTTTTTTTCAGGGAGAATTTAGATACCAAATTTAAAAAAAAAACACTAGGCTTTCTATGGCCCACTATTTAAGAGAGATGGCACACTCAGGACTGGCACTCTAGCAGAAATGCCAATATTAATTTCCCACTGTTTTTTTTATTTTTCAGGGAGAATTTAGATACCAAATTAAAAAAAAAACACTAGGCTTTCTATGGCCCACTATTTAAGAGAGATGGCACACTCAGGACTGGCACTCTAGCAGAAATGCCAATATTAATCTCCCACTGTTTTTTTTTTTTCAGGGAGAATTTAGATACCAAATTTAAAAAAAAAAAAAATAGGCTTTCTATGGCCCACTATTTAAGAGAGATGGCACACTCAGGACTGGCACACAAGCAGAAAGGCCAATATTAATCTCCCACTGTTTTTTTTATTTTTCAGGGAGAATTTAGATACCAAATTTAAAAAAAAAAACTAGGCTTTCTATGGCCCACTATTTAAGAGAGATGGCACACTCAGGACTGGCACTCTAGCAGAAATGCCAATATTAATCTCCCACTGTTTTTTTTATTTTTCAGGGAGAATTTAGATACCAAATTTAAAAAAAAAACACTAGACTTTCTATGGCCCACTATTTAAGAGAGATGGCACACTCAGGACTGGCACTCTAGCAGAAATGCCAATCTTAATCTCCCACAACTTATTTTTTTAGGGAGAATTAAAAAAAAAAAAAAAAAGGGACTGTCCTACAATTACTATCTCCCTGCAGTAATCTCAGCCTGGTATGGCAGGCAGCAATAAGAAGGAGTGGACTGCTGCACAAATTAAATCAGAAGTGTGGACAAAAAAAAAAGATAGCTGTGCAGAAATTAAGGAACAACAGGATTTGTGCTTTGAAAAAAGCAGTTGGTTTGCACAGCGGTGTACACACAGCAATGCAGCTATCAGGGAGCCTTCTAGGGCAGCCCAATGAGCTACAGCGCTGAGAAAAAAAAAATGTAGCTTCCACTGTCCCTGCAAACAAAGGTGGTGTTGGACAGTGGAAATCGCTACAGCACAAGCGGTTTGGTGGTTAATGGACCCTGTCTAACACTATCCCTGCTTCTGACGAAGCGGCAGCAACCTCTCCCTATGCTCAGATCAGCAGCAGTAATATGGCGGTCGGCGGGAACGCCCCTTTATAGCCCCTGTGACGCCGCAGACAGCAAGCCAATCACTGCAATGCCCTTCTCTAAGATGGTGGGGACCAGGACCTATGTCATCACGCTGCCCACACTCTGCGTCCACCTTCATTGGCTGAGAAATGGCGCTTTTTGCGTCATTGAAACGTGACTTTGGCGCAAAAGTCGCGTACCGCATGGCCGACCCCACACAGGGATCGGGTTGGGTTTCGTGAAACCCAACTGTGCCAAAAGTCGGCGACTTTTGAAAATGAACGATCCGTTTCGCTCAACCCTAATTGTGGACATTATGGTAGCTTTTCCCATTTGTTTTGGTTTTGTCCACGTATTAGACCTTTTTGAGATGAAATCTCTTCTCTTATTTCTATTATGTTAAAACGGTTGGATTTTTCACTGTCTCTTCAGTTGGCCCTGCTTTCGTTGAATGCAGATCAATTGACTCCACCTTTTAGGAAACTTGTTATACATCTGCTTTTAGTTTCTAAGAATGCTATTGCTTTTTTTTGGAAATCTTCTAAAATACCCTGTTCACAAGAAATTATTGACAAACTGGCTTTGCATAAATCCTATGAACAAAAATTGGCATTACTGAATGGCTGCTTTCCTTCCTTTTTGAAAAAATGGTCTCGCTGGCTGGAAATATTTCCATAAGAATTTACTGAATTTATAGTTTTGTTATTTTATTTTATTCTATTTTTACTTTTATGCTTCATGAATGTTTCATGCCATTGCATTTATGTTAACCTTGCTTTCTCTCTATGTCTTGTTTTGGTTGAAAATGTTAATAAAATTGTTTGGAAAAACAAGCGAAACAACTTTACCATTTGTATTATTATAAAATTCCTTATTCTTCTCACTATCCAGCTAATACTTAAATGTGTTTTTTACTTCACATTTTCGATTGAGGAGTGTCAAATGAGGTGTCATCAGGAGGCTGGGGCTGCACTGATTTCCCCACAGTCACTTACCACAGCTTCTTTCATTACCACCTTTTGAAGATGTCCCAAATCTACCGTTAAGTTAGTAGTCGACAGGGGGCAGCGCAGATGTCACTTGCCCTGCTTCTATTGCCGTCCTTTGATAAAGCGTAGTTTGAGGACAATAATAGAAGCTGTGGTCAACTCTCAAAATACAGAATCCTGTTTCGAGGCCAGATGCTATAATAGAGACTCTATCTAGGACCACATCACAGATCGGACTTTAAAACAACAATCAATTGTTTGTGTTGTTTCACCACTGGAGTGGTACTAAAATCACCTGCTCCCGGGCATGTACCCACCCTCCGGCGTCTTCACCATTTTTCGGCGCCACTCCAGACTCATGGCGCCATCATGTGAGCACAGCTTTTGACTGGCTGGAAGCTATATTACAGGCTCTCAATGCAAGTCAATGAGAGCCAGAATGATAATTTTTGTGTTTTTTTTACCTGTTTCTCAGGAATTTTTGGGTCAGAATGCTCTAGTTGTGGCATTTTTTTGCAATTTCCTATAGGTTTTCATAGAAAAAATATACAGAACGTAACTAAAAGGGAAAGTACATGAGGAAGTACCCCCTGAGAAAACTAAACACGCGAAACGTGTTTTGTAGATTTTGTTTACGTGATATTTTGCTGTCTGCACTATATTATGAGTCATAGAATCTTTACCATATACTGTTATGGCCGAAAGTGTTGGAACCCTTGAACTGTTTTCAGAAAATGAAGTATTTCTGCCAGAAAATTATTGCAATTACACTTGTTTTGTTTTACACATGTTTATTTCCTTTTTCTGTATTGGAACGACACAAAACAAAACCTGAAAAATAGTAAATCAGGCATAATTTCACACAAAACCCCCAAAATGGATAGAACAAAATTGTTGGCACGCTCAACTTAATATTTGGTTGCACATCTTTTAGAATAAATTAATTGCTTCCTATAACCAATAGAAGCTTCTTACAATTCTCAAATGGAATTTTGAACCACTCTTCTTTTACAAACTGCTCCAGGTCTCTCATATTTGAGGGGTGCCTTTTTCTAACAGCAATTTTAAGATCTCTCCACATGTGTTTTATGGGATTTAGATGTGGACTCATTGCTGGCCACTTTAGAACTCTCCAGCGCTTTGTTTCCATCTATCTCTGTGTGCTGCTTGAAGTATGTTTGGGGTTATTATCCTGCTAGAAGACAAATTACCTGCGATGCAAACCCAGCATTCTGACACTGGGACTACATTGTGACCCAAAATTTTTTGGTAATGTTCAGATTTCATGAAGCCTTGCACATACGTAAGGCACCCAGTGTCAGAAGCAGCAAGACATCTTTGAACCTCTACCATATTTGACTGTAGGTACTGTGTTTTTTTCTTTGTAGGCCTCATTCCATTTTCGCTAAACAGTAGAATGATGTGCTTTACCAAAATGCTTTATCTTGGTCTCATCTGTCTACAAGTCGCTTTCCAAGAAGGATTTTGGCTTACTCGTACACATTTTAGCAAGCTGCAGTCTAGATTTTTTGTCTCTATGTTTCTGGGTCCTCCTGGGTCTCGTGCCATAGCACAGATCGTTCGCACTAACACTGATGCACTCTGAGCCTGCTGGACAGTTTGAATTTCTTTGAAACTTGATTGGGGCTGCTTATCCACCATCCAGACTATCTTGAGTTGCAACCTTTCATCAATTTTTCTCTTCCATCCACATCCAGGGAGATTAGCTACAGTGCCATGGGTTGTATACTTCTTGACTGTGTTGTGCACCATGTACAAAGGAACATCAAGATCTCTGGAGACTTTAGATTGTTGATATATCTTTTAACAATTTTGGTTCTCAAGTTTTCAGTTCTTTTCTATTCTTGCTCTCCTTGCTTAGTGTGGTACAAACAGACAAACAATGCAAAGATTGAGTCATCTTTACTAGGGTTGAGCGACCTTTACTTTTATAGGATCGGGTCGGGTTTCACGAAACCCGACTTTTGAAAAAGTTGAGTCGAGTGAAATCGGCCGATCCTATAAAAAAGTCGGGGTCGGGGTCGGCCGAAACTCGAAACCCAATGCAGTGCATTGGGTTTCCATGGTTCCCAGGGTCTGAAGGAGCGGAAACTCTCCTTCAGGCCCTGCGATCCATATTTTAGTGTAAAATAAAGAATTAAAATAAAAAATATCGCAATACTTACCCTCTGACGCGCCCTGGTACTAACCGGGAACCTTCCTTCCTTAGAATCAGCCTTCCAGGACCCTGCGGTGATGTCGCGGTGACGTCGCGGCTTGTGATTGGCCGCGCGGCCGCCCATGTGACCGCTCGCGCGGCCAATCACAAGCCGCGACGTCACCGCGTATATACTCACCCTCGGACGCGCCCTGCTTCTTTCCGGCAGCCTTCCTTCCTAAGAATCAGCCCTTCCAGGACCTTCGGTGACGTCGCGGTGACGTCGCGGCTTGTGATTGGCCGCGCGAGCGGTCACATGGGCGGCCGCGCGGCCAATCACAAGCCACGACGTCACCGCGACGTCACCGCAGGGTCCTGGAAGGCTGATTCTAAGGAAGGAAGGTTCCCGGTTAGTACCAGGGCGCGTCAGAGGGTAAGTATTGCGATATTTTTTATTTTAATTCTTTATTTTACACTTAAATCTGAATTCCGATACCAATTCCCGATATCTTAAACATATCGGAATCGGTATCGGAATTCCGATTCTAGATTCAAAAGATCGCCGACTTCATGGCCGACCCCACACTGGAATTTTGGAACAGTGCCAACTATTTTGTCTAGCCCATTTTTGGAGTTTTGTGTGAAATTAAGTACAATTAAGGCTGGTTTCACATTTGCATTTTTTTGCCGCTGCGTTTGTAACGCATATAAACGCATGCGTCATGTTTTCCTATATTTAACATTAAAAACGCATGCTTTTTTTGTGCGCGTTTTGCCGCGTTTGACGACGCATGCGTCGTTTCCATGCTTGCGTCTTGGCGCGGAAATGCAACATGTAGTAATTTCTAGAGGCTTTTTTTGCCGCAAAAAAAACGCATGCGTTCGATTGCGTCAAAAAAACGTATTGCTGTCTATGTAAACGCATGCGTTTTTTAACACATGCGTTTGGTTGCGTTTTTGAATGCATGCGTTTCCATAGAGAAAAACAAGTCTAGACACTGATAAGCCACCCCCCACCATCAAGGTGATAAAGGGATCCAAACCCTAACCCTAGCCCTAACTCTAACCCTAACCCCAAAGGGATCCAAACCCTAACCCTAGCCCTAACCCTAACCCCAAAGGGATCCAAACCCTAACCCTAACCCTAGCCCTAACCCTAAAACTAACCCCAAAGGGATCCAAACCCTAACCCTAACCCCAAAGGGATCCGAACCCTAACCCTAACCCTAGCCCTAACCCTAACCCTAGCCCTAACCCTAACGGGAAAATGGAAATAAATACATTTTTTTTATTTTTTAATTTATTCCTAACTAAGGAGTTGATGAAGGGGGTTTGATTTCTATTTATAAGGGGTTTTCTAGTGGATTTTTATGATTGGCAGCTGTCACACACTGAAAGACGCTTTTTATTCCAAAAAATATTTTTTGCGTTACCACATTTTGAGAGCTACAATATTTCCATATTTTGGTCCACAGAATCATGTGAGGTCTTGTTTTTTGCGGGACGAGTTGACATTTTTATTGGTAACATTTTCGGGCACGTGACATTTTTGATTGCTTTTTATTGCGATTTTTGTGAAGCAGAATGAACAAAAACCAGCTTGTGAAATTTCTCATCATGCGTACCAAAAGCGCAAACGCAGGAAAAAACGCATGTAAACGTGTACAAACGCGGCGTTTTTTTAACCGCATGCGACAATGCATGCGTCTAAAAAACGCAACTTTTGTATGCGTTTGCATGCGTTTTTTTCACCACTTGCGGATGCGTTTAACCCCTTTCTGACATGGGACGTACTATCCCGTCGAGGTGGGGTGGGCCCCCATGACCACGGACGGGATAGTACATCCAGCGCGATCGGCGGCGCTCTCGGGGGGAGTGCCGCCGATCGCGGCCGGGTGTCAGCTGTTTATCGCAGCTGACATCCGGCACTATGTGCCAGGAGCGGTCAGGGACCGCTCCAGGCACATTAACCCCCGGCACACCGCGATCAAAGATGATCGCGATGTGCCGGCGGTATAGGGAAGCTTCCCGCAGGGAGGGGGCTCCCTGCGGGCTTCCCTGAGCCCCCCGCAGCAACGCGATGTGATCGCGTTGCTGCGAGGGTCTCACCTCCCTCCCTGCTTCCTCCAGCCCCGGATCCAAGATGGCCGCGGATCCGGGTCCTGCAGGGAGGGAGGGAGGTGGCTTCACAGAGCCTGCTTAGAGCAGACACTGTGAAGGCTGCAGCGCTGCATGTCAAAATGTGTAAAAAAAAATAAAAAAAAATATTCCTAAATAATGAAAAAAAAAAAATATTATTCCCCTAAATACATTTCTTTATCTAAATAAAAAAAAAACAATAAAAGTACACATATTTAGTATCGCCGCGTCCGTAACGACCCGACCTATAAAACTAGCCCACTAGTTAACCCCTTCAGTAAACACCGTAAGAAAAAAAAAAAAGAGGCAAAAAACAACGCTTTATTATCATACCACCGAACAAAAAGTGGAATAACACGCAGTCAAAAAGACAGATATAAATAACCATGATACCGCTGAAAGCGTCATCTTGTCCCGCAAAAAACGAGCCGCGATACAGCATCATCAGCAAAAAAAAAAAAAAGTTATAGTCCTGAGAATAAAGCGATGCAAAAATAATTATTTTTTCTATAAAATAGTTTTTATCGTATAAAAGCGCCAAAACATAAAAAAATTATATAAATGAGGTGTCGCTGTAATCGTACTGACCCGAAGAATAAAACTGCTTTATCAATTTTACCAAACGCGGAACGGTATAAACGCCTCCCCCAAAAGAAATTCATGAATAGCTGGTTTTTGGTCATTCTGCCTCGCAAAAATCGGAATAAAAAGTGATCAAAAAATGTCACGTGCCCGAAAATGTTACCAATAAAAACGTCAACTCGTCCCGCAAAAAACAAGACCTCACATGACTCTGTGAACCAAAATATGGAAAAATTATAGCTCTCAAAATGTGGTAACGCAAAAAATATTTTTTGCAATAAAAAGCGTCTTTCAGTGTGACGGCTGCCAATCATAAAAATCCGCTAAAAAACCCGCTATAAAAGTAAATCAAACCCCCCTTCATCACCCCCTTAGTTAGGGAAAAATTAAAAAAATGTATTTATTTCCATTTTTCCATTAGGGCTAGGGCTAGGGTTAGGGCTAGGGTTAGGGTTAGGGCTAGGGTTAGGGTTTGGGCTAGGGCTAGGGTTAGGGCTAGGGTTAGGGCTAGGGTTAGGGCTAGGGTTAGGGCTAGGGTTAGGGTTAGGGTTAGGGCTAGGGTTACGGTTAGGGCTAGGGTTAGGGCTAGGGTTAGGGTTAGGGCTAGGGTTAGGGCTAGGGTTAGGGTTAGGGCTAGGGTTAGGGCTAGGGCTAGGGTTAGGGCTATGGTTAGGGCTAGGGTTAAGGCTACAGTTAGGGTTGGGGCTAAAGTTAGGGTTGGAGCTAGGGTTAAGGCTACAGTTAGGGTTGGGGCTAAAGTTACGGTTAGGGTTTAGATTACATTTACAGTTGGGAATAGGGTTGGGATTAGGGTTAGGTGTGTGTCAGGGTTAGAGGTGTGGTTAGGGTTACTGTTGGGATTAGGGTTAGGGGTGTGTTTGGATTAGGGTTTCAGTTATAATTTGGGGGGTTTCCACTGTTTAGGCACATCAGGGGCTCTCCAAACGCGACATGGCGTCCGATCTCAATTCCAGCCAATTCTGCGTTGAAAAAGTAAAACAGCGCTCCTTCCCTTCCGAGCTCTCCCGTGTGCCCAAACAGGGGTTTACCCCAACATATGGGGTATCAGCGTACTCAGGACAAATAGGACAACAACTTTTGGGGTCCAATTTCTCCTGTTACCCTTGGGAAAATACAAAACTGGGGGCTAAAAAATAATTTTTGTGGGAAAAAAAAAGATTTTTTATTTTCACGGCTCTGCGTTATAAACTGTAGTGAAACACTTGGGGGTTCAAAGTTGTCACAACACATCTAGATTAGTTCCCTGGGGGGTCTAGTTTCCAATATGGGGTCACTTGTGGGGGATTTCTACTGTTTAGGTACATTAGGGGTTCTGCAAACGCAATGTGACGCCTGCAGACCATTCCATCTAAGTCTGCATTCCAAATGGCACTCCTTCCCTTCCGAGCCCTCCCATGCGCCCAAACGGTGGTTCCCCCCAACATATGGGGTATCAACGTACTCAGGACAAATTGGACAACAACTTTTGGGGTCAAATTTCTCCTCTTACCCTCGGGAAAATACAAAACTGGGGGCTAAAAAATAATTTTTGGGGGAAAGATTTTTTTTTTCAATTTTCACGGCTCTGCGTTACAAACTGTAGTGAAACACTTGGGGGTTCAAAGCTCTCACAACACATCTAGATGAGTTCCTTAGGTGGTCTAGTTTCCAAAATGGTGTCACTTGTGGGGGGTTTCTACTGTTTCGGTACATTAGGGGCTCTGCAAATGCAATGTGACACCTGCAGACCATTCCATCTAAGCCTGCATTCCAAATGGAGCTCCTTCCCTTCCGAGCCCTCCCATGCGCTCAAACAGTGGTTCCCCCCCACATATGGGGTATCAGCGCACTCAGAACAAATTGGACAACAAATTTTGTGGTCCAATTTCTCCTGTTACCCTTGGGAAAATACAAAACTGGGGGCTAAAAAATAATTTTTGTGGGAAAAAATTTTTGTTTTATTTTTACGGCTCTCCATTATAAACTTCTGTGAAGCCCTTGGTGGGTCAAAGTGCTCACCACACATGTAGATAAGTTCCTTAGGGGGTCTACTTTCCAAAATGGTGTCACTTGTGGGGGGTTTCTACTGTTTAGGTACATTAGGGGCTCTGCAAACGCAATGTGACACCTGCAGACCATTCCATCTAAGTCTGCATTCAAATGGCACTCCTTCCCTTCCGAACCCTCCCATGCGCCCAAACAGTGGTTCCCCCCACATATGGTGTATCATCGCACTCAGGACAAATTGGGCCACAAATTTTGGGGTCCACTTTCTTCTGTTACCCTCGGGAAAATACAAAACTAGGGGCTAAAAAAATAATTTTTGTGGGAAAAATTTTTTGTTTTATTTTTACGGTTCTGCATTATAAACTTCTGTGAAGCACTTGGTGGGTCAAAGTGCTCACCACACATCTAGATAAGTTCCTTAGGGGGTCTACTTTCCAAAATGGTGTCACTTGTGGGGGGTTTCAATGTTTAGGCACATCAGTGGCTCTCCAAACGCAACATGGCGTCCCATCTCAATTCCTGTCAATTTTGCATTGAAAAGTCAAACGGCGCTCCTTCCCTTCCGAGCTCTCCCATCCGCCCAAACAGTGGTTTACCCCCACATATGGGGTATCAGCGTACTCAGGACAAATTGTATAACAACTTTTGGGGTCCAATTTCTTCTCTTACCCTTGGGAAAATAAAAAATTGGGGGCGGAAAGTTAATTTTTGTGAAAAAATATGATTTTTTATTTTTACTGTTCTACATTATAAACTTCTGTGAAGCACTTGGTGGGTCAAAGTGCTCACCACACATCTAGATAAGTTCCTTAAGGGGTCTACTTTCCAAAATGGTGTCACTTATGGGGGGTTTCAATGTTTAGGCACATCAGGGGCTCTCCAAACGAAACATGGCGTCCCATCTCAATTCCAGTCAAGTTTGCATTGAAAAGTCAAATGGCGCTCCTTCGCTTCCGAGCTCTGCCATGCGCCCAAACAGTGGTTTACCCCCACATGTGGGGTATTGTCGTGCTCAGGACAAATTGTACAACAATGTTTGGGGTCTATTTTCTCCTGTTACCCTTGGTAAAATTAAACAAATTGGAGCTGAATTAAATTTTTTGTGAAAAAAAGTTAAATGTTCATTTTTATTTAAACATTCAAAAAATTCCTGTGAAGCACCAGAAGGGTTAATAAACTTCTTGAATATGTTTTTGAGCACCTTGAGGGGTGTAGTTTTTAGAATGGTGTCACACTTGGGTATTTTCTATCATATAGACCCCTCAAAATGACTTCAAATGAGATGTGGTCCCTAAAATAAAATGCTGTTGTAGAAATGAGAAATTGCTGGTCAACTTTTAACCCTTATAACTCCCTAACAAAAAAAAATTTTGGTTCCAAAATTGTGCTGATGTAAAGTAGACATGTGGGAAATGTTACTTATTAAGTATTTTGTGTGACATATCTCTGTGATTTAATTGCATAAAAATTCAAAGTTGGAAAATTGCGAAATTTTCAAAATTTTCGCCATATTTCCGTTTTTTTCACAAATAAACGCAGGTAATATCAAAGAAATTTTACCATTGTCATGAAGTACAATATGTCACGAGAAAACAATGTCAGAATCACTGGGATCCGTTGAAGCGTTCCAGAGTTATAACCTCACAAAGGGACAGTGGTCAGAATTGTAAAAATTGGCCCGGTCATTAACGTGCAAACCACCCTTGGGGGTAAAGGGGTTAAAACGCTGCGGATTTAAATGCAAATGTGAAACCAGCCTTACTTTGAATGTTAAAAATAATTTAAAAAAAACAAAAACAATACATTCTCACCTTCCGAAGTCCGCCGCTGTCCTGCCAGCCTTTCCCACTCCTCGCGCTCTGGTCCCAAGAATGCATTGCGGCAATGAGCTGAGATCATGTGGCGGTCTCGTGAGACCGCTACATGATCACGGGTTATTGCCGCAAAGCATTACTGAGAACGGAGCGTCGCAAGGAGTATTGGTAAAGGCCTCGACTGGATCCAGGGGACGGCAGAAGGTGAGTATATAACTATTTCTTATTTTAATTTTTTTTTTAACAGGGATATGGTGGCCACATTACTATATACTACGTGGCTGTGTTAGGTACTACGTTGGCTGTGTTATATACTGCGTGGCCTGGGTTATATACTGCGTGGCCTGTGTTATATACTGCGTGGGCAGTGTTATAAACTGCGTGGGCTGTGTTATATACTACATGGGCTGTGTTATATACTACATGGGCTGTGTTATATACTACGTGCCTGTGCAATATACTACGTGTCTGTGTTATATACTGCATAGCCTGTGTGTTATGTTTGCTAATGACAGGTGTTATGAAGGCAATCCAGAAACACAGTGTGCATAGCGATCAGAGCGCACACAGTGATCTGACAAATACCCAAAAATACAAGAACGAGCTCTGAGACGTGGAAACTCTGTAGACTGCACACCTGATCCTATCCTAAACACAACTAAAAGCGGCTGTGGATTGCGCCTAACAACTACCTAGGCAACTCGGCACAGCCTAAGAAACTAGCTAGCCTGAAGATAGAAAAATAGGCCTGACTTGCCCCAGAGAAATTCCCCAAAGGAAAAGGCAGCCCCCCACATATAATGACTGTGAGTAAGATGAAAAGAC
Organism: Ranitomeya imitator; assembly: GCF_032444005.1. Lineage (NCBI taxonomy): Eukaryota > Metazoa > Chordata > Amphibia > Anura > Dendrobatidae > Ranitomeya > Ranitomeya imitator. The sequence goes on from NC_091286.1 coordinate 577,316,689, forward strand.
AAAATGTAGGGATGAAATAGATTCAGCAAAGTGGGGCCCGATATTCTAGGACAGAGCGAGGACAGTAAAGCGAACTTTGCAGTCTACAAAAAACCCTAAAGCAAAACCACGCAAAGGGGGCAAAAAAAACCCACCGTGCCGAACTAACGGCACGGCGGTACACCCTTTGCGTCTCAGAGCTTCCAGCAAAACAAAAGACAAGCTGGACAGAAAAAAAGCAACAAAAAAGCAAAAAGCACTTAGCTATACAGAGCAGCAGGTCACAGGAACAATCAGGAGAAGCTCAGATCCAACACTGAAACATTGACAAGGAGCAAGGATAGCAGCATCAGGCGGAGTTAAGTAATGAAGCAGTTAACGAGCTCACCAGAACACCTGAGGGAGGAAGCTCAGAAGCTGCAGTACCACTTGTGACCACAGGAGTGAATTCAGCCACAGAATTCACAACAGTACCCCCCCCTTGAGGAGGGGTCACCGAACCCTCACCAGAGCCCCCAGGCCGACCAGGATGAGCCGCATGAAAGGCACGAACAAGATCGGAAGCATGAACATCAGAGGCAAAAACCCAGGAATTATCTTCCTGAGCATAACCCTTCCATTTAACCAGATACTGGAGTTTCCGTCTAGAAACACGAGAATCCAAAATCTTCTCCACAATATACTCCAATTCCCCCTCCACCAAAACCGGGGCAGGAGGCTCAACAGATGGAACCATAGGTGCCACGTATCTCCGCAACAACGACCTATGGAATACATTATGTATGGAAAAGGAGTCTGGGAGGGTCAAACGAAAAGACACAGGATTGAGAACCTCAGAAATCCTATACGGACCAATAAAACGAGGTTTAAATTTAGGAGAGGAAACCTTCATAGGAATATGACGAGAAGATAACCAAACCAGATCCCCAACACGAAGTCGGGGACCCACACGGCGTCTGCGATTAGCGAAAAGTTGAGCTTTCTCCTGGGACAAGATCAAATTGTCCACTACCTGAGTCCAGATCTGCTGCAACCTATCCACCACAGAATCCACACCAGGACAGTCCGAAGACTCAACCTGTCCTGAAGAGAAACGAGGATGGAACCCAGAATTGCAAAAAAATGGAGAAACCAAGGTAGCCGAGCTGGCCCGATTATTAAGGGCGAACTCAGCCAACGGCAAAAAGGACACCCAATCATCCTGGTCTGCAGAAACAAAACATCTCAGATATGTTTCCAAGGTCTGATTGGTTCGTTCGGTCTGGCCATTAGTCTGAGGATGGAAAGCCGAGGAAAAGGATAGGTCAATGCCCATCCTACCACAAAAGGCTCGCCAAAACCTTGAAACAAACTGGGAACCTCTGTCAGAAACAATATTCTCAGGAATGCCATGCAACCGAACCACATGCTGAAAGAACAAAGGTACCAAATCAGAGGAGGAAAGCAATTTAGCCAAGGGCACCAGATGGACCATTTTAGAAAAGCGATCACAGACCACCCAAATGACTGACATCTTTTGAGAAACGGGAAGGTCAGAAATGAAATCCATCGAAATATGTGTCCAAGGCCTCTTTGGGACCGGCAAGGGCAAAAGCAACCCACTGGCACGAGAACAGCAGGGCTTAGCCCTAGCACAAATCCCACAGGACTGCACAAAAGTACGTACATCCCGTGACAGAGATGGCCACCAGAAGGATCTAGCCACTAACTCTCTGGTACCAAAGATTCCAGGATGACCAGCCAACACCGAACAATGAAGTTCAGAGATAAGTTTATTAGTCCACCTATCAGGGACGAACAGTTTCTCTGCTGGACAACGATCAGGTTTATTCGCCTGAAATTTTTGCAGCACCCGCCGCAAATCAGGGGAGATGGCAGACACAATGACTCCTTCCTTGAGGATACCCGCTGGCTCAGATAAACCCGGAGAGTCGGGCACAAAACTCCTAGACAGAGCATCCGCCTTCACATTTTTAGAGCCCGGAAGGTACGAAATCACAAAGTCGAAGCGGGCAAAAAATAACGACCAACGGGCCTGTCTAGGATTCAAGCGCTTGGCAGACTCGAGATAAGTCAAGTTCTTATGATCAGTCAATACCACCACGCGATGCTTAGCTCCTTCAAGCCAATGACGCCACTCCTCGAATGCCCACTTCATGGCCAGCAACTCTCGATTGCCCACATCATAATTACGCTCAGCGGGCGAAAACTTCCTGGAAAAGAAAGCACATGGTTTCATCACTGAGCAATCAGAACCTCTCTGTGACAAAACCGCCCCTGCTCCAATCTCAGAAGCATCAACCTCGACCTGGAACGGAAGAGAAACATCTGGCTGACACAACACAGGGGCAGAACAAAAACGACGCTTCAACTCCTGAAAAGCTTCCACAGCAGCAGAAGACCAATTAACCAAATCAGCACCCTTCTTGGTCAAATCGGTCAATGGTTTGGCAATGCTAGAAAAATTACAGATGAAGCGACGATAAAAATTAGCAAAGCCCAGGAACTTTTGCAGACTTTTCAGAGATGTCGGCTGAATCCAATCCTGGATGGCTTGGACCTTAACTGGATCCATCTCGATAGTAGAAGGGGTAAAGATGAACCCCAAAAATGAAGCTTTCTGCACACCGAAGAGACACTTTGATCCCTTCACAAACAAAGAGTTAGCACGCAGGACCTGAAAAACCATTCTGACCTGCTTCACATGAGACTCCCAATCATCTGAGAAGATCAAAATGTCATCCAAGTAAACAATCAGGAATTTATCCAGATACTCACGGAAGATGTCATGCATAAAAGACTGAAACACAGATGGAGCATTGGCAAGTCCGAACGGCATCACTAGATACTCAAAATGACCCTCGGGCGTATTGAATGCAGTTTTCCATTCATCTCCTTGCCTGATTCTCACCAGATTATACGCACCACGAAGATCTATCTTAGTGACCCAACTAGCCCCCTTAATCCGAGCAAACAAGTCAGATAACAATGGCAAGGGATACTGAAATTTAACAGTGATCTTATTAAGAAGGCGGTAATCAATACACGGTCTTAGCGAACCATCCTTCTTGGCTACAAAGAAGAACCCTGCTCCCAGTGGTGATGACGATGGGCGAATATGTCCCTTCTCCAGGGATTCCTTCACATAACTGCACATAGCGGCGTGTTCGGGCACGGATAAATTAAATAATCGACCTTTAGGGAATTTACTACCAGGAATCAAATTGATAGCACAATCACAATCCCTATGCGGAGGTAGAGCATCGGACTTGGGCTCTTCAAATACATCCTGATAATCAGACAAGAACTCTGGGACCTCAGAAGTAGGGTTGAGCGAAACGGGTCGAACATTTTCAAAAGTCGCCGACTTTTGGCTAAGTCGGGGTTTCATGAAACCCGATCCGACCCCTGTGCGGGGTCGGCCATGCGGTACGCGACTTTCGCGCCAAAGTCGCGTTTCAATGACGCGAAAAGCGCCATTTCTCAGCCAATGAAGGTAAACGCAGAGTGTGGGCAGCGTGATGACATAGGTCCTGGTCCCCACCATCTTAGAGAAGGGCATTGCAGTGATTGGCTTGCTGTCTGCGACGTCACAGGGGCTATAAAGAGGCGTTCCCGCCGACCGCCATCTTACTGCTGCTGATCTGAGCTTAGGGAGAGGTTGCTGCCGCTTTGTCAGAAGCAGGGATAGCGTTAGGCAGGGTCCATTAACCACAAAACCGCTTGTGCTGCAGCGATTTGCACTGTCCAACACCACCCTCGGTGTGCAGGGACAGTGGAAGTTTTTTTTTTTTTTTTCCCCCTCAGCGCTGTAGCTCATTGGGCTGCCCTAGAAGGCTCCCTGATAGCTGCATTGCTGTGTGTACGCCGCTGTGCAAACCAACTGCTTTTTTCAAAGCACAAATCCTCTTGTTCCTTCCTTTCTGCACAGCTATCTTTTTTGTTTGTCCACACTTTTTATTTCATTTGTGCATCAGTCCACTCCTTATTGCTGCCTGCCATACCTGGCTGAGATTACTGCAGGCAGGGAGATAGTAGCTGCCTGCCATACCTGGCTGAGATTACTGCAGGCAGGGAGATAGTAATTGTAGGACATTCCCTGTTTTTTTTTTTTTTTTTTTTTTGGTGGGAGATTAAGATTGGCAATTTGGCATTTCTGCTAGAGTGCCATCCCTGTGTGTGCCATCTCTCTCACATAGTGGGCCATAGAAAGCCTTTTCATTTTTCTGTATTTTTTTTTGTGGGGTGTATAAATTCTCCCTGATAAAAATACAGTGGGAGATTAATATTGGCCTTTGGGCTTGTGTGCCAGTCCTGAGTGTGCCATCTCTCTCACAAATAGTGGGCCATAGAAAGCCTATTTTATTTTTTTTTGGGTTTTATAAATTCTCCCTGAAAAAAAGGGAGATTAATATTGGCCTCTGGGCTTGTGTGCCAGTCCTGAGCGTGCCATCTGTGCCAGCCCTGAGCGTGCCATCTCTCTCACAAATAGTGGGCCATAGAAAGCCTATTTAATTTTTTTTTGGGTTTTATAAATTCTCCCTGAAAAAAAGGGAGATTAATATTGGCCTCTGGGCTTGTGTGCCAGTTGTGAGCGTGCCATCTGTGCCAGTCCTGAGCGTGCCATCTCTCTCACAAATAGTGGGCCATAGAAAGCCTATTTAATTTTTTTTTTTGTTTTATAAATTTTCCCTGAAAAAAGGGAGATTAATATTGGCCTCTGGGCTTGTGTGCCAGTTGTGAGCGTGCCATCTGTGCCAGTCCTGAGCGTGCCATCTCTCTCACAAATAGTGGGCCATAGAAAGCCTATTTAATTTTTTTTTTGGTTTTATAAATTTTCCCTGAAAAAAGGGAGATTAATATTGGCCTCTGGGCTTGTGTGCCAGTTGTGAGCGTGCCATCTGTGCCAGTCCTGAGCGTGCCATCTCTCTCACAAATAGTGGGCCATAGAAAGCCTATTTAAATATTTTTTTGGTTTTATAAATTCTCCCAGAAAAAAAGGGAGATTAATATTGGCCTCTGGGCTTCTGTGCCAGTCCTGAGCGTGCCATCTGTGCCAGTCCTGAGCGTCCCATCTCTCTCACAAATAGTGGGCCATAGAAAGCCTATTTTTTTTTTTTTGGGGTTTTAGAAATTCTCCCTGAAAAAAAAAGGGAGATTAATATTGCCCTTTGGGCTTGTGTGCCAGTACTAAGCGTTCCATCTCTCTCTCTCTCTCTCAGTCAGTGGGCCATAGAACGCCTATTTTTGGTTTTATTTGTTTTCTAAATTCTCCCTGAAAAAATCATTTTATTTTATTTGGTTTCTAAATTCTTCCTGATAAAATCATATTTTTTTTATTATTTTTTTTTCTAAAGTCTCCCTGAAAAAAAAAAAAAAAAAAACAGTGGGAGATTAATATTGGCCTTTCTGCTTGTGTGCCAGTCTTGACTCCTGGGTGCGTCATCTCTCAGTCAGTGGGCCATAGAACGCCTATTTTTGGTTTTATTTGTTTTATAAATTCTCCCTGAAAAAATCATTTTATTTTATTTGGTTTCTAAATTCTTCCTGATAAAATCATATTTTTTTTATTATTTTTTTTTCTAAAGTCTCCCTGAAAAAAAACAAAAAAAACAACCAAAAAAAACAGTGGGAGATTAATATTGGCCTTTCTGCTTGTGTGCCAGTCTTGACTCCTGGGTGTGCCATCTCTCTCTCTCTCTCTCTCTCTCTCTCTCTCTCTCTCTCTCCAATTGTGGTCCATAGAAAGCCTATATTTTTTTTCCTTGATTTGGGTTCCAAAATCTACCAGAGAAAATAACTACATCAATCATTGGTAGAAAAATATTGGCCTCTGGGCTTGTGTGCCACTCCTGACTCCTGTGTGCGTCATCTCTCAGTCAGTGGGCCATAGAACGCCTATTTTTGTTTTTATTTGTTTTATAAATTCTCCCTGAAAAAATCATTTTATTTTATTTGGTTTCTAAATTCTTCCTGATAAAATCATATTTTTTTTATTATTTTTTTTTCTAAAGTCTCCCTGAAAAAAAAAAAAAAAAAACAACCAAAAAAAACAGTGGGAGATTAATATTGGCCTTTCTGCTTGTGTGCCAGTCTTGACTCCTGGGTGTGCCATCTCTCTCTCTCTCTCTCTCTCTCTCTCTCTCTCTCTCTCCAATTGTGGTCCATAGAAAGCCTATATTTTTTTTCCTTGATTTGGGTTCCAAAATCTACCAGAGAAAATAACTACATCAATCATTGGTAGAAAAATATTGGCCTCTGGGCTTGTGTGCCACTCCTGATTCCTGTGTGCGTCATCTCTCACTCAGTGGCCCATAGAAAGCATATAGTTTGTTACATTTGTTTTCTAAATTCTCCCTGCAAAAATCTATTTTTTTTGGGGGGGGGGGTTTCTAAAGTGTTCCTGAAAAAAATAAAAATAAAAAAAAAATAATACTGTGACATTAATATTAACATTTGTGCTTCAGTGACAGTCCTGCGTGTGGGGCATCTCTCTAATTTGCAGCCACCAAAAAAAGAGTGTGTAACATTGGGCCTGATTTTCGCTGTGGTCTCACCAACCTGTAAAGGGGTAGCTAAATCATACTGAAGTTATAGCTCACCGTGTAAGTTGTGTGACTGCAACAAATAACGTTAGTTTGGTTACGTTTTTAAAACAATGAGGAAGTCTAGTGGAAGAGGTCGTGGCCGGGGGCGTTCATTGTCAGCTGGTAATGAGGGTAGTGGTAGTGGTGGAGCATCAGGTGGTCGTGGGGAAAAAAATATTGCACCTAAGTCTGGAGCTGTGGAGCCAGGTTCGTCGTCCGGCTACACAAGGCCTCGAACGCTCCCTTTTCTGGGATTAGGAAAACCGCTTTTAAAGCCGGAGCAGCAAGAGCAAGTTTTGGCTTATCTTGCTGACTCAGCCTCTAGCTCTTTTGCCTCCTCTCGTGAAACTGGTAAAAGTAAAAGCAGCGCGTCGTTAGTGGATGTTCACGGTCAGGGACAAGTCACTTCCTTGTCCTCTTCAGCAAAAACAACAACAGAGAAGAATGCAGCAGGCGACACAACGGGTTACTCCATGGAGCTCTTTACACATACCGTCCCTGGCTTAGAAAGTGAAGCAGTTAACAGTCCATGCCCATTACAAATTGAATCTGACATGGAGTGCACTGACGCACAGCCACAGCCAGACTACTATGCTGGTCCTTTGACTCAGACCACAACATTGCCCTCGCAGGGTGCTGATCAAGAATCAGACCCTGATGAGACTATGTTGCCCCATCACGAACGCTATACCACCGAACGACACGGTGACACAGACGAAGTTGCGCAGGAGGTACAAGAAGAGTTATTAGATGACCCAGTTCTTGACCCCGATTGGCAGCCATTGGGGGAACAGGGTGCAGGCGGCAGCAGTTCTGAAGCAGAGGAGGAGGAGGGGCCGCAGCAGGCATCAACATCGCCACAGGTTCCATCTGCCGGGCCCGTATCTTGCCCAAAACGCGTGGCAAAGCCAAAACCTGGTGGAGGACAGCGTGGCCATCCGGTTAAAGCTCAGTCTGCAATGCCTGAAAAGGTATCCGATGCTAGAAAGAGTGCAGTCTGGCATTTTTTTAAACAACATCCAATTGATCAGCGCAAAGTCATCTGTCAAAAATGTTCTACTTCCTTAAGCAGAGGTCAGAATCTGAAAAGTCTCAATACTAGTTGCATGCATAGACATTTAACCACCATGCATTTGAAAGCTTGGACTAACTACCAAACGTCCCTTAAGGTTGTTGCACCCTCGGCCAATGAAGCTAGTCATCAACGCAACATCCCTTCCGGCAGTGTAGGACCACCATTTAGCGCACCACCTGCTGTATCTGTGCAGGTATCTTTGCCAGGCCAAAGCAGTCAGGGTCAGGGAATCACCAGTTTCGTAGTAGGAAACACTGCATCTAGGGCACCGGCGGCAACAATACCATCTCCCACCGTCTCTCAGTCTGCCATGTCCACCGGCACCCCCGCTAGTTCCACGATCTCCAGCTCTCCAGTCCAGCTCACCCTACATGAGACTATGGTTAGAAAAAGGAAATACTTAGCCTCGCATCCGCGTACACAGGGTTTGAACGCCCACATAGCTAGACTAATCTCGTTAGAGATGATGCCCTACCGGTTAGTTGAAAGCGAAGCTTTCAAAGACCTGATGGACTACGCTGTACCACGCTACGAGCTACCCAGTCGACACTTTTTTTCCAGAAAAGCCATCCCAGCCCTCCACCAGCATGTTAAAGAGCGCATCGTCCATGCACTCAGGCAATCTGTGAGCACAAAGGTGCACCTGACAACAGATGCATGGACCAGTAGGCATGGCCAGGGACGTTACGTGTCCATCACGGCACACTGGGTAAATGTGGTGGATTCAGGGTCCACAGGGGACAGCAAGTTTGGGACAGTTCTGCCTAGCCCACGGTCTAGTAAACAGTTGTCTGTAGCCGTTCGCACCCCCTCCTCCTCCTCCTCCTCCTCGTCCTCCTGCAGAAGCAAGAGCTCGTCCACAGACCGCAGTCGCACAAACACTCCATCCGCACCTGCCACTGTTGCACACCAGGTCTCCCATTATGGGGCAGCTACTGGCATACGTCAGCAGGCTGTATTGGCTATGAAGTGTTTGGGCGACAATAGACACACCGCGGAAGTTCTGTCCGAGTTCTTGCAGCAAGAAACGCAGTCGTGGCTGGGCACTGTAGATCTTGAGGCAGGCAAGGTAGTGAGTGATAACGGAAGGAATTTCATGGCTGCCATCTCCCTTTCCCAACTGAAACACATTCCTTGCCTGGCTCACACCTTAAACCTGGTGGTGCAGTGCTTCCTGAAAAGTTATCCGGGGTTATCCGACCTGCTCCTCAAAGTGCGTGGACTTTGCGCACATATCCGCCGTTCGCCTGTACACTCCAGCCGTATGCAGACCTATCAGCGTTCTTTGAACCTTCCCCAGCATCGCCTAATCATAGACGTTGCAACAAGGTGGAACTCAACACTGCACATGCTTCAGAGACTGTGCGAACAGAGGCGGGCTGTTATGTTTTTGTGGGAGGATACACATACACGGGCAGGCAGTAGGATGGCAGACATGGAGTTGTCAGGTGTGCAGTGGTCGAAGATTCAAGACATGTGTCAAGTCCTTCAGTGTTTTGAGGAATGCACACGGCTGGTTAGTGCAGACAACGCCATAATAAGCATGAGCATCCCCCTAATGCGTCTGCTGATGCAAAGTTTGACGCACATAAAGGATCAGGCGTCTGCACCAGAGGAAGAGGAAAGCCTTGATGACAGTCAGCGATTGTCTGGTCAGGGCAGTGTACATGACGAGGTACCGGGCGAAGAGGAGGTGGAGGATGAGGAGGATGATGGGATGAGTATATTTTTAATGAGGAAGCTTTCCCGGGGGCACGGGAAATTGGTGGCGTGGCAAGGCCGGGTTCTGGTTTTTTGAGGGACACAAGTGACGTAGATTTGCCTGCAACTGCCCCTCAACCAAGCACAACCGCAGATTTGACAACGGGAACTTTGGCCCACATGGCGGATTATGCCTTGCGTATCCTCAAAAGGGACACACGCATTACAAAAATGATGAACGATGACGATTACTGGTTGGCCTGCCTCCTTGATCCTCGCTATAAAGGCAAATTGCAAAATATTATGCCACATGAGAACTTGGAACTAATATTAGCAACAAAACAATCAACTCTTGTTGACCGTTTGCTTCTGGCATTCCCTGCACACAGCGCCCGTGATCGTTCTCACACGAGCTCCAGGGGCCAGCAGACCAGAGGTGTTAGAGGGGCAGAAATCAGAAGTGGCGTTGGCCAGAGGGGTTTTCTGACCAGGTTGTGGAGTGATTTTTCTATGACCGCAGACAGGACAGGTACTGCAGCATCAATTCAAAGTGACAGGAGACAACATTTGTCCAGTATGGTTACAAACTATTTTTCATCCCTTATCGACGTTCTCCCTCAACCGTCATTCCCATTTGATTACTGGGCATCCAAATTAGACACCTGGCCAGAATTGGCAGAATATGCATTGCAGGAGCTTGCTTGCCCGGCAGCTAGTGTCCTATCAGAAAGAGTATTCAGTGCTGCAGGTTCAATACTAACAGAAAAAAGGACTCGTCTGGCTACCCAAAATGTAGATGATCTAACCTTCATTAAAATGAACCACAACTGGATTTCAAAATCTTTTGCCCCACCCTGCCCGGCTGACACCTAGCTTTCCTATGAAAAGGTCTTGCCTGTGGACTATTCTGAATGACTTTTCCAATCTCGTAATTTTCTTCACCTGATTGTCCAGCATACGACATGTTTCCACCTCACGAAATGGCCAAACTCCCCACACGGGGCCGTGCTATCGCCACTTTGCGCTTGGACCCTTGAGAGTGCTGTTTGTCTGAAGAGGTGGGTGTGGCCGCTTTTGGTCGACGGCACTGCCACTGGGTCCCTCATAGTACAATAAAGTGTCTCTGGCGGTGGTGGTGCGCACCCAACGTCAGACACACCGTTGTAATATGAGGGGCCCTGTGCCTGTACCGCCGGCCACAAGACAGTTCCCCCCCCAGCTCAAACAGTGCTCTACCACTAGCAAAATTATCTCTCACAGCTTCACCAATGTGTAGTCTAGGCGCTGACATCCTTCAATGCCTGGCACTGACAATACCATTGTTTTGACATTTTTGTTATGTTAGGCCTTCGAAGCCTGTCTGCGGTCCCTTCTTTCTACAACTACTACACTGACCAGGCCACTGCTGGCCGTGTTACCCTGGAACCAATTTAAAAGTGCCTACAGTCAGCCCAATTTTGTTATGTTAGGCCTTCGAAGACTGTCTGCCGTCACTCCTTCCACTAGACTTCCACTGACCAGACCACTGCTGCCCGTGTACCCCTGGAACCAATTTAAAAGTGCCTACAGCCAGCCCAAGTTTGTTATGTTAGGCCTTCGAAGCCTGTCTGCGGTCACTCCTTCCACTAGACTTCCACAGACCAGACCACTGCTGCCCGTGTACCCCTGGAACCAATTTAAAAGTGCCTACAGCCAGCCCAAGTTTGTTATGTTAGGCCTTGGAAGCCTGTCTGCGGTCACTCCTTCCACTAGACTTCCACTGACCAGACCACTGCTGCCCATGTACCCCTGGAACCAATTTAAAAGTGCCTACAGCCAGCCCAAGTTTGTTATGTTAGGCCTTCGAAGACTGTCTGCCGTCACTCCTTCCACTAGACTTCCACTGACCAGACCACTGCTGCCCGTGTACCCCTGGAACCAATTTAAAAGTGCCTACAGCCAGCCCAAGTTTGTTATGTTAGGCCTTCGAAGCCTGTCTGCGGTCACTCCTTCCACTAGACTTCCACAGACCAGACCACTGCTGCCCGTGTACCCCTGGAACCAATTTAAAAGTGCCTACAGCCAGCCCAAGTTTGTTATGTTAGGCCTTGGAAGCCTGTCTGCGGTCACTCCTTCCACTAGACTTCCACTGACCAGACCACTGCTGCCCGTGTACCCCTGGAACCAATTTAAAAGTGCCTACAGCCAGCCCAAGTTTGTTATGTTAGGCCTTCGAAGCCTGTCTGCGGTCACTCCTTCCACTAGACTTCCACAGACCAGACCACTGCTGCCCGTGTACCCCTGGAACCAATTTAAAAGTGCCTACAGCCAGCCCAAGTTTGTTATGTTAGGCCTTGGAAGCCTGTCTGCGGTCACTCCTTCCACTAGACTTCCACTGACCAGACCACTGCTGCCCATGTACCCCTGGAACCAATTTAAAAGTGCCTACAGCCAGCCCAAGTTTGTTATGTTAGGCCTTGGAAGCCTGTCTGCGGTCACTCCTTCCACTAGACTTCCACTGACCAGACCACTGCTGCCCGTGTACCCCTGGAACCAATTTAAAAGTGCCTACAGCCAGCCCAAGTTTGTTATGTTAGGCCTTCGAAGCCTGTCTGCGTCCCGTTCTTTCAACTACAACTACACTGACCAGGCCACTGATGGCCGTGTTCCCCTGGAACCAATTTTAACTTGCCTACAGCCAGCCCTATGTTATTATGTTAGGCCTTCGAAGCCTGTCTGCGTCCCGTTCTTTCAACTACAACTACACTGACCAGGCCACTGATGGCCGTGTTCCCCTGGAACCAATTTTAACTTGCCTACAGCCAGCCCAATGTTAGGCCTTTGATGCCTGTCTGCCGTCACTCCTTCCACTAGGCCTCCACTGACCTGTCTATTGCTGCCCGTGTACCCCTTGAACCAACATCATTAAATATAAAAAAAAATAATTTGATTATAAAAAATAAGATCGTGTTGAGATCTCAAATGCAGACATTTTAACAATCAAAACACACAACAAATATCTGGAACTGTACTACAAAGGTCCAACAGCTACAATTTCTTTCTCCTGCAAGAAGTTAACTGAAAGTTTTTTGGAGTTGTTAACACAGATATGGCATCCACCGAGTGTTGTCCTGTCGCGTCTCCTTTAAATTATTTCCAATAAGATGTTAAACTATTAATTTAATAAAATCAATAATTAAAAAAATAATTGAGTAAGTCAAAAGCACATTGCAAATAAACATTAATTACAAATCAAGAAGCATGGCGCGTCCGAGGGTGAGTAGATACCGAATAAGAATATAATCACCCTCGGACGCGCAATGCTTATTTAAAACAGCCTTCCTTCCTAAGAATCAGCCCTTCCGTGGTGTAGAGAGAGGTTGTGTTACACTCCAAGGTGTTCCCCAGGTTGCCTTTCCTGAGCTTCGATCTTCCGGCTCTCGTTTAGTAGCTGTTGGAAACTACGCTGCATTAGGCCTACTAATTGTGTATGGGTGAAACAGTGGCGCATCTGCGGTCCCTCCTTCCACTAGGCCTCCACTGACCTGTCTACTGCGGCCCGTGTACCCCTTGAACCAACCTAATAAAATATTTAAAAAATTAATTTGATTATAAAAAATAAGATCGTGTTGAGATCTCAAATGCAGACATTTTAACAATCAAAACAAACACACAACAAATATCTGGAACTGTACTACAAAGGTCCAACAGCTACAATTTCTTTCTCCTGCAAGAAGTTAACTGAAAGTTTTTTGGAGTTGTTAACACAGATATGGCATCCACCGAGTGTTGTCCTGTCGCGTCTCCTTTAAATTATTTCCAATAAGATGTTAAACTATTAATTTAATAAAATCAATAATTAAAAAAATAATTGAGTAAGTCAAAAGCACATTGCAAATAAACATTAATTACAAATCAAGAAGCATGGCGCGTCCGAGGGTGAGTAGATACCGAATAAGAATATAATCACCCTCGGACGCGCAATGCTTATTTAAAACAGCCTTCCTTCCTAAGAATCAGCCCTTCCGTGGTGTAGAGAGAGGTTGTGTTACACTCCAAGGTGTTCCCCAGGTTGCCTTTCCTGAGCTTCGATCTTCCGGCTCTCGTTTAGTAGCTGTTGGAAACTACGCTGCATTAGGCCTACTAATTGTGTATGGGTGAAACAGTGGCGCATCTGCGGTCCCTCCTTCCACTAGGCCTCCACTGACCTGTCTACTGCGGCCCGTGTACCCCTTGAACCAACCTAATAAAATATTTAAAAAATTAATTTGATTATAAAAAATAAGATCGTGTTGAGATCTCAAATGCAGACATTTTAACAATCAAAACAAACACACAACAAATATCTGGAACTGTACTACAAAGGTCCAACAGCTACAATTTCTTTCTCCTGCAAGAAGTTAACTGAAAGTTTTTTGGAGTTGTTAACACAGATATGGCATCCACCGAGTGTTGTCCTGTCGCGTCTCCTTTAAATTATTTCCAATAAGATGTTAAACTATTAATTTAATAAAATCAATAATTAAAAAAATAATTGAGTAAGTCAAAAGCACATTGCAAATAAACATTAATTACAAATCAAGAAGCATGGCGCGTCCGAGGGTGAGTAGATACCGAATAAGAATATAATCACCCTCGGACGCGCAATGCTTATTTAAAACAGCCTTCCTTCCTAAGAATCAGCCCTTCCGTGGTGTAGAGAGAGGTTGTGTTACACTCCAAGGTGTTCCCCAGGTTGCCTTTCCTGAGCTTCGATCTTCCGGCTCTCGTTTAGTAGCTGTTGGAAACTACGCTGCATTAGGCCTACTAATTGTGTATGGGTGAAACAGTGGCGCATCTGCGGTCCCTCCTTCCACTAGGCCTCCACTGACCTGTCTACTGCGGCCCGTGTACCCCTTGAACCAACCTAATAAAATATTTAAAAAATTAATTTGATTATAAAAAATAAGATCGTGTTGAGATCTCAAATGCAGACATTTTAACAATCAAAACAAACACACAACAAATATCTGGAACTGTACTACAAAGGTCCAACAGCTACAATTTCTTTCTCCTGCAAGAAGTTAACTGAAAGTTTTTTGGAGTTGTTAACACAGATATGGCATCCACCGAGTGTTGTCCTGTCGCGTCTCCTTTAAATTATTTCCAATAAGATGTTAAACTATTAATTTAATAAAATCAATAATTAAAAAAATAATTGAGTAAGTCAAAAGCACATTGCAAATAAACATTAATTACAAATCAAGAAGCATGGCGCGTCCGAGGGTGAGTAGATACCGAATAAGAATATAATCACCCTCGGACGCGCAATGCTTATTTACAACAGCCTTCCTTCCTAAGAATCAGCCCTTTCGTGGTGTAGAGAGAGGTTGTGTTACACTCCAAGGTGTTCCCCGGGTTGCCTTTCATGAGCTTCGATCTTCCGGCTCTCGTTTAGTAGTTGGTGGAAACTACGCTGCATTAGGCCTACAAATTTGGTATGGGGTGTAGAGACAGGTTGTGTTACACTCCAAGGTTTTCACCAGGTTGCCTTTCCTGAGCTTCGATCTTCATGCTCTCGTTTAGTAGTTGTAGAAAAGTACGCTGCATTAGGCCTACAAAATGGGTATGGGGTGGAGAGAGATGGTGTGTTACACTCCAAGGTGTTCCCCAGGTTGCCTTTCCTGAGCTTCGATCTTCATGCTCTCGTTTAGTAGGTGTCGGAAAGTAGGCTGCATTAGGCCTAAAAAATGGGGAATGGGGTGGAGAGAGATGGTGTGTTACACTCCAAGGTGTTCCCCAGGTTTCCTTGCCATTGCTTCGGTCTTCCGACTCTCGTTTAGTAGTTGTAGAAAAGTACACTGCATTAGGCCTAAAAAATGGGTATGGGGTGGAGAGAGATGGTGTGTTACACTCCAAGGTGTTCCCCAGGTTGCCTTTCCTGAGCTTCGATCTTCATGCTCTCGTTTAGTAGGTGTCGGAAAGTAGGCTGCATTAGGCCTACAAATTGGGTATGGGGTGGAGAGAGATGGTGTGTTACACTCCAAGGTGTTCCCCAGGTTGCCTTTCCTGAGCTTCGATCTTCATGCTCTCGTTTAGTAGGTGTCGGAAAGTAGGCTGCATTAGGCCTACAAATTGGGTATGGGGTGGAGAGAGATGGTGTGTTACACTCCAAGGTGTTCCCCAGGTTTCCTTGCCATTGCTTCGGTCTTCCGACTCTCGTTTAGTAGTTGTAGAAAAGTACACAGCATTAGGCCTACAAAATGGGTATGGGATGGAGAGAGATGGTGTGTTACACTCCAAGGTGTTCCCCAGGTTGCCTTTCCTGAGCTTCGATCTTCATGCTCTCGTTTAGTAGGTGTCGGAAAGTAGGCTGCATTAGGCCTAAAAAATGGGGAATGGGGTGGAGAGAGATGGTGTGTTACACTCCAAGGTGTTCCCCAGGTTTCCTTGCCATTGCTTCGGTCTTCCGACTCTCGTTTAGTAGTTGTAGAAAAGTACACTGCATTAGGCCTAAAAAATGGGTATGGGGTGGAGAGAGA
Organism: Ranitomeya imitator; assembly: GCF_032444005.1. Taxonomy (NCBI): domain Eukaryota; kingdom Metazoa; phylum Chordata; class Amphibia; order Anura; family Dendrobatidae; genus Ranitomeya; species Ranitomeya imitator. The sequence continues at coordinate 577,332,531 of NC_091286.1, forward strand.
TGGTGTGTTACACTCCAAGGTGTTCCCCAGGTTGCCTTTCCTGAACTTCGATCTTCATGCTCTCGTTTAGTAGGTGTCGGAAAGTAGGCTGCATTAGGCCTACAAATTGGGTATGGGGTGGAGAGAGATGGTGTGTTACACTCCAAGGTGTTCCCCAGGTTTCCTTGCCATTGCTTCGGTCTTCCGACTCTCGTTTAGTAGTTGTAGAAAAGTACACAGCATTAGGCCTACAAAATGGGTATGGGGTGGAGAGAGATGGTGTGTTACACTCCAAGGTGTTCCCCAGGTTGCCTTTCCTGAGCTTCTATCTTCAGGCTCTCATTAAATTGTGGTTAAATGGAACAACTGCATTTGGCGTACTAGTTGGTTTGGGGCCTACTATCGGTGTCTGCCACTCCTTGCTGTTCTCCTGGTTTCCTGTCCTGAAATTCCATTTTCAGCCTCTCGTTAAGTAGTTGTTAATGTTAGACTGCATTTGGCCTACTAGTTGGGTTGGGGCCTACTATCGGTGTCTGCCACTCCTTGCTGTTCTCCTCCACTGAACAAAGCTGTGCCGCCTGTTTACTACGGTTGCCAATTTTGAACTGCATTTCGACTACTTACTGATTTGGCCCTACTCTCTGTGTCAGCCTCTCATTCCAGTTGTCCTCCACTGCAATGCCCCCTGGTTATTCCTGTGTTACCAATTTTGAACTGCATTTAGCCCACTTTCTTCTTTGGGCCTATATCTGTGTTTCCACTTCATCGTGCCCATTGCCCAGCCAGTGATAGATGAGTCTGCTGGTACATTGACCCATAACGCAACATTCCCCGTGCACGCTACACAACAACATTGTGACCCTGCTGAAAGTCAGGTTGCTCTTCCCGCATACCATACCACCTTACACGGGGACAAAGAGGAAGGTGCAGATGAAAGTGCAGGTTCCTTCATCAGGTGGGGGGAGGAATACTAGTTGGCGACGTCACTGGCACAGGGCCTCTCATAGTACGCAAAAGTGTTGCTGCCGGTGGGAGGCGCCCCCGCCGTGCAAACACACCGCTGTACTTTGAGGGGCCCTGTGCCAGTGCCAATGCCAACGAGTGGGCCCCCCCTGCTTGCTCAGGTTCACAGCACTTGCAAAGTTGAAATACTTACCTCTCCCTGCTCCACTGCCGTGACGTGGTCCAGATTTCCTGGGCCCACTAATTACTTGAACCAGCCCTACCCCCCACAACTTTAGCCAAATGACCCCCAATTTCAAATGCCTTCCAATTATTATAAGGTAAATTACGCTTGACAAGCTTCATTAAGAAGAATGGATGGTTTTGACATTAAAATGGGTACTCTAGGTGTTTTCCTGGCCCCCACTCACTGCCGACTATGCTGCCCCATTGACTTGCATTGGGTTTCGTGTTTCGGTCGATCCCGACTTTACGTCATAATCGTCCGATTTCACTCGACCCGACTTTGGACATAGTCGGGTTTCGCAAAACCCGGCTCGACTCTAAAAAGGTCAAGGTCGCTCAACTCTACTCAGAAGGGGTGGATGACGAAATCGACAAAAATGGAACATCACCATGTACCCCCTGACAACCCCAGGTGGATACCGACATGGAATTCCAATCCAATACTGGATTATGGGTTTGTAGCCATGGCAACCCCAACACGACCACATCATGCAGATTATGCAACACCAGAAAGCGAATAACTTCCTGATGTGCAGGAGCCATGCACATGGTCAGCTGGGCCCAGTATTGAGGTTTATTCTTGGCCAAAGGTGTAGCATCAATTCCTCTCAATGGAATAGGACACCGCAAAGGCTCCAAGAAAAACCTACAACGTTTAGCATAATCCAAATCCATCAGATTCAGGGCAGCGCCCGAATCCACAAACGCCATGACAGAAAACGACGACAAAGAGCATATCAAGGTAATGGACAGAAGGAATTTGGACTGTACAGTACCAATGACGGCAGACCTAGCGGACCGCTTAGTGCGCTTAGGACAATCAGAAATAGCATGAGTGGAATCACCACAGTAGAAACACAGACCATTCAGACGTCTGTATTCCTGCCGTTCAACTCTAGTCATAGTCCTATCGCACTGCATAGGCTCAGGTTTAACCTCAGGCAGTACCGCCAAATGGTGCACAGATTTACGCTCGCGCAAGCGTCGACCGATCTGAATGGCCAAAGACAAAGACTCATTCAAACCAGCAGGCATAGGAAATCCCACCATGACATCCTTAAGAGCCTCAGAGAGACCCTTTCTGAACAAAGCTGCCAGCGCAGATTCATTCCACTGAGTGAGTACTGACCATTTCCTAAATTTCTGACAATATACTTCTATATCATCCTGACCCTGGCACAAAGCCAGCAAATTTTTCTCAGCCTGATCCACTGAATTAGGCTCATCGTACAGCAATCCAAGCGCCAGGAAAAACGCATCGACACTACTCAATGCAGGGTCTCCTGGCGCAAGAGAAAATGCCCAGTCTTGAGGGTCGCCGCGCAAAAAAGAAATAATAATCAAAACCTGTTGAATAGGATTACCAGAAGAATGAGGTTTCAAGGCCAGAAATAGCTTACAATTATTTTTGAAACTTAGAAACTTAGTTCTATCTCCAAAAAACAAATCAGGAATAGGAATTCTTGGTTCTAACATAGATTTCTGATCAATAGTATCTTGAATTTTTTGTACATTTATAACGAGATTATCCATTGAAGAGCACAGACCCTGAATATCCATGTCCACACCTGTGTCCAGAATCACCCAAATGTCTAGGGGGAAAAAAAAAAAGTGAACACAGAGCAGAAAAAAAAAAAAATGATGTCAGAACTTTTTCTTTCCCTCTATTGAGAATCATTAGTTAGGCTCCTTGTACTGTTATGTTTGCTAATGACAGGTGTTATGAAGGCAATCCAGAAACACAGTGTGCATAGCGATCAGAGCGCACACAGTGATCTGACAAATACCCAAAAATACAAGAACGAGCTCTGAGACGTGGAAACTCTGTAGACTGCACACCTGATCCTATCCTAAACACAACTAAAAGCGGCTGTGGATTGCGCCTAACAACTACCTAGGCAACTCGGCACAGCCTAAGAAACTAGCTAGCCTGAAGATAGAAAAATAGGCCTGACTTGCCCCAGAGAAATTCCCCAAAGGAAAAGGCAGCCCCCCACATATAATGACTGTGAGTAAGATGAAAAGACAAAACGTAGGGATGAAATAGATTCAGCAAAGTGGGGCCCGATATTCTAGGACAGAGCGAGGACAGTAAAGCGAACTTTGCAGTCTACAAAAAACCCTAAAGCAAAACCACGCAAAGGGGGCAAAAAAAACCCACCGTGCCAAACTAACGGCACGGCGGTACACCCTTTGCGTCTCAGAGCTTCCAGCAAAACAAAAGACAAGCTGGACAGAAAAAAAGCAACAAAAAAGCAAAAAGCACTTAGCTATACAGAGCAGCAGGTCACAGGAACAATCAGGAGAAGCTCAGATCCAACACTGAAACATTGACAAGGAGCAAGGATAGCAGCATCAGGCGGAGTTAAGTAATGAAGCAGTTAACGAGCTCACCAGAACACCTGAGGGAGGAAGCTCAGAAGCTGCAGTACCACTTGTGACCACAGGAGTGAATTCAGCCACAGAATTCACAACACCTGTGCTATATACTACGTGCCTGTGCTATATACTACGTGGGCTGTGTTACATACTACGTGATTGTGTTATATACTGCATGGGCTGTGTTATATACTGTGTTGGCTGTGCTATATACTACGTGGCTGTGCAATATACTTCGTGGCTGTGCAATATACTACGTGGCTATGCTATATACTACATGGGCTGTGTAATATGCTACATGGCTGTGCAATATACTAAGTGGCTGTGCTATACACTACGTGGGCTATGCAATATACTACGTGGCTATGCTATATACTATGTGGGCTGTGTTATATTCTACGGGGGCTGTGTTATAGACTACGTGGCTGTGCATTCTAGAATGCCCAATGCGTTAGAATCGGGCCACCATCTAGTACTTTTTTTAAATGTGTATTCAATAAACCATATATTTCTAGCATTAAAAAACCTTCTTTCCCTTTTTTTGTCATACACGTCAGTAGCTAATGGTTACTATTTAAGCAATTCACCTGTTTTCAAACTTAATGGCTGAGCTAGGAAAAAAATAAGTGTGTGCTGGAGTCTTATACAGTTGTTTTGTATCCAAGTTTAGCCAAAACATTAAAATACAGGCTGTCTGCTGCAGACATTTTTTTTTTAAACAGGAGGTTTGTGAACCCTTCAATTGTGAAATACTAAGGCTATTCTATGTCACCTCGAAGTACTAGACCTTTATAGAGACAAGTAGCCTCCAGCCTCATGCATTTATATGGTCACAGGTCTGCGAGGTGACTTTTAACTAGACTATACAGTTTATTGTTATTTTATTTTTCTGTTCATCTCGCTACCTGAATCAGTAGTCTAGAGCTGCCTCATTAAACATTTACATTTCTGAAATATTTCACTACTTGCAAAACTACTAAAAGTTTCATTTTTCCCCCCCAGAAAGTAATTGTTTTCTGCTATAAAAGTAACTTTGCACATTCATCATACAAACTTTTCAGAATTGGAAGTAAATGTCTACTTGGTTTTGAAACTTTTTAAAACAATGTAAACTTGAATATAAAAATAGTGGAAAAATGAAAGTAAAGACAAAAATATTATTTTCATTCCGAGTTTTCCAGTATTTCTAATACTGACTGGAAACAACTGGAAGTGACTGCATTGTTAGCCTAAATTATTAATCATCACTGCCTCATCTTTTTTTTACAGAAATCCAACAATTATCCCACACTGTCTGATTTTCTCTGCTGAATGAGCATATTTTCTCAGTTCTGTACTACCTGCAGACTTCACAGCTACATGAAAACCAAGGAGGTCTGCCATCTGGTCCTGATGAAAATGAAGAGTTAGCAAAAATGTAAGATGCTATAAAGTTTTCATGCATAACAACATTATCACCAGCTCAAGACTCAGGCAAGGCCAGGCTCATGTTACTTTTTAGCTACACGTTAGAGGCCCTGTTGGGTTGACAGGGCCATTACCTTTAAAGAAGTAGGTAGAGTCTTTGTGCTCTATTAGGCTGGTTTCACATTTGCGTCTGTTTGCGCAGCGTTTCATCCGCTGCAATCCGTATGCGTCATGTTTGCCTATCTTTAACATGGTGTACGTAGGGGCATGCGTTTGCATCAGTTCACTTGCGTCTGCGTACACATGCGTATTTTCTCGGTGTGCGGCGGGGTCTGGCGAATGCAACATGTTGCATTTTTGGAAGCGACAAAAATCGATCAAATATGCACAGGCATGCGCATGCGGATGAGTGCATTAAAAAACCACAAAACTGTCTATGGGAATGCATGCATGTCCTTGTGCACGCATGCATTCGATGCGCTTGCGTACTTCAGCCTTCGCATATCCAGGAACTGATTGAGACATGCCCACCTGGAAGTAGCAAACGCATGCGCATAAAAACACAAACGCAGGCAAAAAACTCATACAAACGAATTCACACGCAGCGGTTTTTTTTCATCATACGTAAGCTGATGTGGATAAAAAACGCTGTGTAAGCTTTTGCATGCGTTTGCGTATGCAGACGATATGCTGCGGACACATACGCAAATGTGAACCTTGTCTTACACCTGATTTTCAGCTGTGCTGAACTTTTCAGGCGGGCACAGAATTGTGATTGATTGCTTTCTGCGCTTGCCTGAAAAAGGTGAACACTGTTGAAAATGAGGTCAGGCAAAGCACAAAGTGAAACCGCCAGGTTCATTAAAGTAAATTGGACATGTCGGTGGAAATATAAGAGACCTATTATATTATATGGAGCAATATATGGGACCCATAATACTGTATGGAGCAATATATGGAACCCATTATACTGTATGGAGCAATATATGGAACCCATTATACTGTATGGAGCAATATATGGGGGCATTATATGGTATGGAGCAATATATGGGGCCCATAATACTGTATGGAGGACTATGTGGCATCCATAATACTGTATGGAGGACTATGGGGTGCCCATAATTCTGTATGGAGAACTATTTGGTGCCCATAATACTGTATTGAGGACTATGTGGTGTCCATAATACTGTATGTAGGACTATATGGTGCCCATAATACTATATAGAGGACTATGTGGTGCCCATAATACTATTGGAGGACTATACTGTCTGGTCTAAAATCATAAGTTTGCAGTCACTCTGTGCGCTGTGCGCTGCGATGATTTGCCAAATTTTTATCGAAGAATTTACAATTACATCACTCATGTAATGTAAGAAGTGAATTCTTTGGTGCTGTACTATACCTATATTTCTTATCTGTGCATCATGAATCGTGGGATTTGTAAAAGGGGCCAAAGAGACTCTTTCGCCTGGGGCCCACAAAATCCTGGAGCCGACCCTGATCCTCATAGTCCTCTGATTTGAACTGCTTTGAAAATCTGTGGTTAGACCTCAAAATAGCAGTGCATGTAAGACTACGCCGGAATCTCACAGAACTGGAAAAATGTTCCAAAGAAGAATGGATGAAAATCCCTCAAACAAGAAATGAAAGCCTCTTGGCTTGTTTTCAAGCTGTGATACTTTCAAAAGGGGGTGCACTTATGCACTATGCACTAACCATGCTGGGTGCCCAAACTTTTCTATTTACCATTTTCCTTTTTATAATTTAAAAAATGTAAAAGATGAAAAAAAAAATACATTTTTGCCTAAAATGCAAAGGAAATGTGTCATTTTTAACTTTAGGCCTTTTAGAGATCATTTCATCTTCAATTTGCCACAATAACAGTACATTTTTCCAGGGGTGTCCAAACTTGTACATGCCACTATATAGTTTTGCTTTGGGGCACATGAGTTTCAAGTTTTGCCACTGTCTGTCTTACACCATAATTTGGTCCCACCAACGTAGCTGTCCAAAAGCCTGGACCTAAGTCAATTCTGAATGTTATTTTTATAGCCGTGCACTTTTGCCTTCTACGACTCCAGAAAAAAGGAAAAATGAAGAAGGTAAACCTTCAGTGAAGATGAACGCCAGCATGAATGTCCTTTGAGGTAAGGATAACAAATTATTATATTATTCCTTAATTGCCATGTTCATCACCTCCTACTTGGTGGGTCCCAGCTGCTCTACCTGCTATCCTGATAACGTCATCCAAGGATGCATCCTTGCCCACAACCAAGGAGTATAAAGCTACCCCACAGAGGTTCCCCTAGCCTTGCGAAGTAGATGAACGGGCATTGTAGCTTGTATTACTAAGAGCAGGTGTTTTTTTCACAGAATGAATTAGGACATGGCGGGTGCTACAATTACCATCTCCATGTCCGTCTAGCTACACGCAATGTAAATTAAATTCATGTAAACTAACACCTTCTTTGTATCTTGCGTATATCACAGTGATTATTTTTTTTACATGTGGTGCTTTGTGTGTTTTGCACCTTTATTGATTTTAGGTGTGTGCTAAATTACGGTTTTAAGAATTATTAGGATCAATCTGGATAATTAGATACGGTAATATTATTGTCAAGTCTCAGAAGGAAAGAAAACATTGGAAAATAAAAAAAGGCTATTATGCACATAAGGGCTGTGTCCTCGTGCCATTATTTAGATTAGATTTGGAGATTAGGGTTTGTCTACACATTGTAATTATAGGATTTGCTCCGGCAAATTGAAAGGTGGTATTATAGTAAAATTTGCAGGAAACCTTTAAAAATGCTATATTCTTGTGTCATTGTCTATGTTATTATCAGACTTTTCACATCGTAATCTCTGCAGTTTGTATAAAGGATAAGTACGGTAGATATATTTTGAACTGCTGTCGTTTATTGGATTCCATAACTTATGATGTATTTTACAAGAAGATCCGTAGTAGAAATCAAAGGGAGACACTAGTATTTCTGCCATGGATGTGCCACTGATCCCCACAGGAAAAGGACATTCTCATTCTTCTCGTGGATAATTTTCGTACCATAGAAAAACTTCAGCTCTGCCAGAGATGATGAATGGGGGATAAAATACCTGATTCAGGCTCTGTGCACACTTTTTGGTATACAGTTGAGGCATACTGTACATTTTTTATCGATAATATATGTATGACTCTGCCCATATCACTGATTGATAGCTTTCTGTGCATAGGCAGAATGCTGCTAATTAATGTTGGGGGTGGGGTTGCACAGAGCAGGAGGACAAAAGGGGCACAAGGCAGCTAGTTCTTTAGTGATTATCTGCTGTTGATAAAACACTGACTTTATTGAAACTATAGCAAGCAGCCAAGTGAGTGATACATCACTGGACTCAGGGTCTCTAATTTATGCTACTATGAGATGCTGCTTTGAGACATATTTTTTTTGTACAAAAGCAGGTTGTGCAAAAACCTAACACTTTCTTGAGCCAGAAAACTGACTCACTAGCAGTGATATATTTCCCCACAGGAAAGTATTCTAAAAAAAAGAGTCAGTATTGGTTACATCTAACATAGTAACATAGTAACACAGTTATTAAGGTTGAAGGAAGACTTTAAGTCCATATAGTTCAACCCATAGCCTAACCTAACATGCCCTAACATGTTGATCCAGAGGAAGGCAAAAAAAACCCATATGGCAAATAGTAAGCTCCACTTTGGGGAAAAAAATTCCTTCCCGACTCCACATACGGCAATCAGACTAGTTCCCTGGATCAACGCCCTATCAAGGAATCTAGTATATATAACCTGCAACATTATACTTTTCAAGAAAGGTATCCAATCCCCTCTTAAATTTAAGTAATGAATCACTCATTACATCATACGGCAGAGAGTTCCATAGTATCACTGCTCTTACAGTAAAGAATCCGCATCTGTTATTATGCCTAAACCTTCTTTCCTCCAGACGTAGAGGATGCCCCCTTGTCCCTGTCTCAGGTCTATGATTAACAAGATCATCAGAAAGGTCTTTGTACTGTCCCCTCATATATTTATACATTAAAATAAGATCACCCCTTAGTCTTCTTTTTTCAAAACTAAATAGCCCCAAGTGTAATAACCTATCTTGGTATTGCAGATCCCCCAGTCCTCTAATAACCTTGGTCGCTCTTCTCTGCACCCGCTCCAGTTCAGCTATGTCTTTCTTATACACCGGAGACCAGAACTGTGCACAGTATTCTAAGTGTGGTCGAACTAGTGACTTGTATAGAGGTAAAATTATGTTCTCCTCATGAGCATCTATGCCTCTTTTAATGCATCCCATTATTTTATTTGCCTTTGTAGCAGCTGCCTGACACTGGCCACTGAATATGAGTTTGTCATCCACCCATACACCCAGGTCTTTTTCATTGACGGTTTTGTCCAGAGTTTTAGAATTAAGCGCATAGTTATACATCTTATTACTTCTACCCAAGTGCATGACCTTACATTTATCCCCATTAAAACTCAATTGCCATTTATCAGCCCAAGCTTCTAGTTTACATAAATCATCCTGTAATATAAAATTGTCCTCCTCTGTATTGATTACCCTGCAGAGTTTAGTGTCATCTGCAAATAATGAAATTCTGCTCTGAATGCCCCCTACAAGGTCATTAATAAATATGTTAAAAAGAAGAGGGCCCAATACTGACCCCTGTGGTACCCCACTGCTAACCGCGACCCAGTCCGAGTGTGCTCCATTAATTACCACCCTTTGTTTCCTATCCCTGAGCTAGCTCTTAACCCACTTACACATATTTTTCCCTATCCCCATTATTCTCATTTTATGTATCAACCTTTTGTGTGGCACCGTATCAAAAGCTTTTGAAAAGTCCATATACACTACGTACACTGGGTTCCCTTGGTCCAGTCCGGAACTTACCTCTTCATAGAAGCTGATCAGATTAGTCTGACAGGAACGGTCTCTAGTAAACCCGTGCTGATACTGGGTCATGAGGTTATTCCTCTTCAGATACTCCAGCATAGCATCCCTTAGAACACCCTCCAGGATTTTACCCACAGTAGAGGTTAAGCTTACTGGCCTATAATTACCGAGTTCAGTTTTTGTCCCCTTTTTGAATATTGGCACCACATTTGCTATACGCCAGTCCTGTGGTACAGACCCTGTTATTATGGAGTCTTTAAAGATTAAAAATAATGGTCTATCAATGACTGTACTTAATTCCTGCAGTACTCGGGGGTGTATCCCATCCGGGCTCGGAGATTTGTCAATTTGAGTGATTTTTAGACGCCGACCTACTTCCTGCTGGGTTAAGCAGGTGACATTTAATGGGGAATTTTTATCACTGATCATATTGTCTGCCATGGGATTTTCTTGTGTAAATACTGATGAAAAAAAGTCATTTAGCATATTGGCTTTTTCCTCATCCTCATCCACCATTTCACCCAGACTATTTTTAAGGGGGCCAACACTATCATTATTTAGTTTCTTACTATTTACGTAGTTAAAGAATATTTTGGGATTATTTTTACTCTCTCTGGCAATGAGTCTCTCTGTCTCAATCTTTGCTGCCTTGATTTGCTTTTTACAGAATTTATTTAATTTTCTGTATTTATTTAATGCCTCATCACTACCTACTTCCTTTAATTCTCTAAATGCTTTTATTTGTCCCTTATTGCCCCCCTTACAGCTCTTTTTAGCCATATTGGTTTCCTCCTATTTCTAGTATGTTTATTCCCATACGGTATATACTGTGCATAGGTCCTATCCAGGATGCCAATAAACGTCTCCCATTTTCTTTGTGTATTTTTATGTCTCAGGATATCGTCCCAGTTAAATGCACCAAGATCCTCTCTCATGCGTTGGAAATTTGCCCTCCTGAAGTTTAGTGTCCTTGTAACCCCTCTACTACACATCTTATTAAAGAATACATGAAAACTTATTATTTTATGATCACTATTCCCCAAGTGACCCCCAACCCTTAGATTTGCTATGCGGTCTGGCCTGTTGGTTAATATTAGGTCTAGCAGTGCCCCCCTTCTTGTTGGGTCCTGAACCAGTTGTGAAAGGTAATTGTCTCTCATAGTTGTCAAAAACTGATTACCTTTGCTGGAACTGCAGATTTCCATTCCCCTATCTATTTCAGGGTAATTGAAGTCCCCCATAATAATGACTTCCCCTTGAGTCGCAGCTTCATCTATTTGCTTTACGAGAATATTCTCCATTGCTTCCATTATTTTTGGAGATTTATAACAAACCCCTATCAGTAATTTATTATTTTTCCCCCTCTCCTTATCTCCACCCACAGGGACTCTACATTTTCATTAGATTCACCTATATTATCACGCCGGATGGGTTTTAAGGACGATTTTACATATAGACACACCCCTCCCCTCGCCTATCCCTTCGGTCATTTCTGAACAGGCTATAAGCCTGCAAGTTAACAGCCCAGTCATGGCTCTCATCCAGCCACGTTTCAGATATCCCCACCATGTCATAATTATGCTCCAACAACATTAATTCTAATTCATCCATTTTGTTGGCAAGGCTTCTGGCATTAGTATACATGCACTTGATGTTCCTGTCTGTACCTCTATTCTTTCTTAAATTATTAACTATTCTAACCCCACCCCCCATGCCACCGCCACCCCCATCTTCTTTATTTGTGCCCAGGTCTCTATCTGCACTATCTTCCCCTCCTATAAAATGAATATCCTCCCCCCAATCCCTAGTTTAAACACTCCTCCAACCTTCTAGCCATTTTCTCCCCCAACACAGCTGCACCCTCCCCATTGAGGTGCAGCCCGTCCCTAGCGTAGAGCCTGTAGCCAACTGAGAAGTCGACCCAATTCTGCAGGAACCCAAACCCCTCCTTCCTACAACAATTCTTGAGCCACTTATTAACCTCCCTAATCTCCCGTTGCCTTTCTGGCGTGGCACGTGGTACAGGCAGTATTTCGGAAAATACTACTTTGGAGGTCCTTGCTTTCAGCTTGCAGCCTAATTCCCTGAAATCATCTTTAAGGACCTCTAACTTTGTCATTTGTGCCAATGTGCACCATGACCGCTGGGTCCTCACCAGCCCCTCCCAGTAATCTGTCCACCCGATCAGCGATGTGTCGGACTCGAGCGCCAGGTAGGCAGCACACCGTTCGACGATCCCTGTCTTTGTGACAGATTGCCCTATCGGTTCCCCTAATAATTCAATCTCATCAGATTCCAGGTTTATTTTATTTATGCTGGGTAGGAAATGACAACCTGATTTGATGAGTTGTTTAAAGGGAATCGGTCAGTAGGATCTATCCTCCTAAACCATCTATATGGGCATGTAGATCATAGGAAGCTGAATAAAATGATACCTTGATATCTGCAATTTGATGTCTTATTCCAAAGAGACCCACATTTTCTTTAATTTGTAAATGAGCTGTTAAGATCTATGGGCCAGACATAGATCTCCCTGATAATCTGCCTCCAAAGCTGATGAGCTGAAGCTCTCCCCGTTAAACCCTGCCTAACTTCTCATTCCTTAATTAATGGTTCAAGCGCCATGTATTCTCTGATGTTTTTCACTCAGGTGTGGTACATGAATGCCAGAATGAAACTGATGCCAGTACTAATTCCTTTTTTTTAAATGCGATCAATTCTGACATCCAGCTGACACATCTCAAATAGGTCTAGGTTCTAAACCACAAAAGTAGTATTCAATGTTTTTTTTTTATTCTGTACCAGCTATGGACACCGGACCGGTGCATAAAATGTATAACTTTTTCATCAGCTGTATGTGTCTCAAGCATAAAAAAAACTGGTGACACATACAGTGGGGTAAAAAAGTATTTAGTCAGTCAGCAATAGTGCAAGTTCCACCACTTAAAAAGATGAGAGGCGTCTGTAATTTACATCATAGGTAGACCTCAACTATGGGAGACAAACTGAGAAAAAAAAATCCAGAAAATCACATTGTCTGTTTTTTTAACATTTTATTTGCATATTATGGTGGAAAATAAGTATTTGGTCAGAAACAAACAATCAAGATTTCTGGCTCTCACAGACCTGTAACTTCTTCTTTAAGAGTCTCCTCTTTCCTCCACTCATTACCCGTAGTAATGGCACCTGTTTAAACTTGTTATCAGTATAAAAAGACACCTGTGCACACACTCAAACAGTCTGACTCCAAACTCCACTATGGTGAAGACCAAAGAGCTGTCAAAGGACACCAGAAACAAAATTGTAGCCCTGCACCAGGCTGGGAAGACTGAATCTGCAATAGCCAACCAGCTTGGAGTGAAGAAATCAACAGTGGGAGCAATAATTAGAAAATGGAAGACATACAAGACCACTGATAATCTCCCTCGATCTGGGGCTCCACGCAAAATCCTACCCCGTGGGGTCAGAATGATCACAAGAACGGTGAGCAAAAATACCAGAACCACGCGGGGGGACCTAGTGAATGAACTGCAGAGAGCTGGGACCAATGTAACAAGGCCTACCATAAGTAACACACTACGCCACCATGGACTCAGATCCTGCAGTGCCAGACGTGTCCCACTGCTTAAGCCAGTACATGTCCGGGCCCGTCTGAAGTTTGCTAGAGAGCATTTGGATGATCCAGAGGAGTTCTTGGAGAATGTCCTATGGTCTGATGAAACCAAACTGGGACTGTTTGGTAGAAACACAACTTGTCGTGTTTGGAGGAAAAAGAATACTGAGTTGCATCCATCAAACACCATACCTACTGTAAAGCATGGTGGTGGAAACATCATGCTTTGGGGCTGTTTCTCTGCAAAGGGGCCAGGACGACTGATCCGGGTACATGAAAGAATGAATGGGGCCATGTATCGTGAGATTTTGAGTGCAAACCTCCTTCCATCAGCAAGGGCATTGAAGATGAAACGTGGCTGGGTCTTTCAACATGACAATGATCCAAAGCACACCGCCAGGGCAACGAAGGAGTGGCTTCGTAAGAAGCATTTCAAGGTCCTGGAGTGGCCTAGCCAGTCTCCAGATCTCAACCCTATAGAAAACCTTTGGAGGGAGTTGAAAGTCCGTGTTGCCAAGCGAAAAGCCAAAAACATCACTGCTCTAGAGGAGATCTGCATGGAGGAATGGGCCAACATACCAACAACAGTGTGTGGCAACCTTGTGAAGACTTACAGAAAACGTTTGACCTCTGTCATTGCCAACAAAGGATATATTACAAAGTATTGAGATGAAATTTTGTTTCTGACCAAATACTTATTTTCCACCATAATATGCAAATAAAATGTTAAAAAAACAGACAATGTGATTTTCTGGATTTTTTTTCTCAGTTTGTCTCCCATAGTTGAGGTCTACCTATGATGTAAATTACAGACGCCTCTCATCTTTTTAAGTGGTGGAACTTGCACTATTGCTGACTGACTAAATACTTTTTTGCCCCACTGTATGTGATGTGAACATGGCCTTACTTTTTATTAAAAAAAATAAAAAACTGGGGAATAAAGGCCAATGTCTGCCATACGGGGTCATATGTAATAAAGAAGCACACGTCTGCATGACTTCTAGATCTTTCTTTATTCTGCAACAGAGATAGTTTTAGTCACCATCTGAACTAAAGAAAATCATCAGTTTTGCTAGAACGTGCCATTGATATGCTCCTCAACCGTTGGCATGGACTTCACATGCACAACCATGTACAATGCACATAAGGACAACAAATCTTTCATTAGCGCACAACTGTCTGTACATTTATTGCAGAGGACTTTACAATCAAAAAGGAACTATTCCTGCACTGTGGCTGTAGGTTGGGAGCGCATAACTCTTGGAGCACACAGACATCCCAGTGTTTAGAACTCCATTAATTACATGGCTAAAGTGAAACCTTCCTATAACTTCTAGCCTTTAGTTTGCCAGATATTGTTCATGAGAGAACTGTTGCATGAATGTGTAATAGAGTACAGGTTAGAGTATGTCACCATGGAACAGACGGACCAACTGTTGAGGGGGATTTATTAACAGGAGTAAGATTCTCCTCGTAGGGAGAAAACAGAGGGGGTTAATAGAGATCAAGCAAACAGTATAACAATACACAGCAAGCTAACTGAAGCTATGAAACAGTTAAGCGGAATAGAAATGGTTAACGAGTGTTCTTGTAACTTATCAGTCCAGCGAGGTCCTGACTGGACGGTCCTTATTCCAATGTGGGTACAGTCACCAGGAGCACTTGAAGATCCTGAAGTCTCTCCTCTGTCTCCTGGGAACTGGAGACTCCGGGGTTAAATCTTTGCAGTCTTTATCTCAGAGTGAAACTGGAAGCAGGAAGTAGCACAGTCACACTGCTGCATGAGTCTCTGTATGTTGGGCTGGCAGTCTCTCTGCAGTAGCGATGCTACACACACACAAAGCAGTTTACTTATCACACTCAGGGGTCTTTGCTTGTCACTGCGGTCACCGAGGCTATGCGCTCGGGTCACTGGCTCTGCACTGTCAGGGGAAAAGTGTTCTCTGATTACGGAGGTGCAGCGCCCCAGAGTCCTGGTCGTTGCAGTAATGTCGTTCTTCCACCAGGGGGGAGTGATGTTACGTCTGATGGCACCAAAGGAGTTCACCTTACCAGGTATCACAGCCACACACACACTTCACTCGCCAGTCCACCAGGGGGAGCTAAGGGTTCTATTTACTAAGCCACTCCTCACACAGGGTAAAACTGGTGGTTTGGTTAGGAAGTTAGTCAGAACGAGGAGAGTTCCTGGCTGGGGACTGACAAGGAAAGGTCTCCAGGTCGAGCTGGCTGGAGTGATCTACAGTCAGATCCAGAATGCAGTCTGAGGAGGAGAGAAAGAAGGACACGGAGCTGTGCCTGCAACCAATGCGGCAGCATCCTAAGAAAGGACACAAAAGGAATTGTGTTGTAGGGAGTGAGCCACGAAGTCACAGCAAAAGAAGAACAAAAACCAGAAGGAGTCCTGTCCTGAGAGAGGCTGCCTCCTTCTGGAGCGCAGGCTGGTGGCCAGGACACCGAGGGAGTAATAGACTCTACGCTTTACTTCAGAGACCGGCAGGGCAGTCAATTCCAAGTTGGCTGTCCGACCTAAACAGACAACTTGGCAATTGTAGAGGAGGGGCGTCTCTAGGGTCCCTATAAAATAGCCTCAGGCCATCACCGTCATACGGGTTTGTCCTATCCATCTGGAGGACAGAGAGAGATAAGTAACAACAGTGAGGACCTTATGGTAGCTTATGCAAGTGGGACCTACTACGTTACTGTGCGCAAGGGGAAGGCTACTGATTTCCACCTGAATAAGGGGACTCTGGAATTACCATCAAACCGGCCGGACCCTGCCTACCCTGTCATCCGGCACTCTGGACTGTGGATGCTGAAGCCTTCAGTAAAGGTAAAGAGACTGCATCCATTGTGTCCTCGTTATTCTCCACGCCTTACATCCTCCACCATCATCATCTACACTTCTGGGAAGCCCTGGGGAAATACTTCACCTGTGGGAAGGTACACCATCTAGCTGCCATAACACCACCCCAGCGGACCCCTGAGCAGCGTCGGTCACTCTGACCGAATACCACAGGTGGCGTCACAAACACTACCATTATCTACGAACTCTGCCTTTTATTGGGCTCCCCTCATAGGGCCACGGTCCGGGTCGGGCCACCGTGACATCCCCGCTGAGGGAACTGAAGGACCCGGTACCGAGTACCCCATTGCCCTCATGTGGGGGCGATCCAGAGGCTTCCGAGTCCACACCCTCACATACAGCCTTCACTTTGGTGGGTATCTCAGCCTCAGTGCCCTCACGGGGAGCACTCTCATGGGGAGCGCGGCACTGCAGCCTGCTTTCTCTCTCGCGCGCTGTCCCCTCTGTCCCGTGCGCTCTGCTTTCCTGCTCTTTTCTGACCATACTCCTCTCTATTCCTCTCCATCCCCAGCAGTCACATGGTCTCCTCTGTCCAGGACAGAAAGTCTTCCCCCCAACAAGCCAGCTGTCCGACTAAGTGGTTCCAGGTAAGGAGCAGGGAAAGCAACCTCCTTTGGGCTCGTCATCCTCTTCACCCCCTTACAAATGTTTTTTTAAAGGCCTACAATATTGATGGTCTTTCCTCATGATAGGTCACCAATAAAGGATTGATAGAGACGCTGAGACCCGTCACCCCCAGTGATCAGCTTTGACGTCGATCAGATATATACAGTGCAGATTCTGTGTCATGCATCTCAGTCTGTATTCACATCAATAGGAGCTGAACTGCAGATACTGAGAGTGGCTAATATACAGTCTACAGAGCTCCAGCTCCGTTCACTGTTTACATCTGACCAACACCAGAATTGATAGCAGCTGATCAGCGGGGTGTCAAGTGTTGGACCCTCATCAATCTGATATTAATGATATATCCTAAGGGTAGATCAGGAATGAAGAAAGTAACCAGCAACACCCTATCAATGGACAGAAAGTCCAAAACTAAAAGAACCAATTGAAGATAATCAAGTAAGTAGTGAAAGACATCATCCAAGTCCCGGGTGAAGGTATTTATCGAGTGCTGGCTAAGGCTACAGCTGCACGACCATCTTATTCTCATCCGAAAAAAATCGGTCCAAAAATGCAAATCAGAGTGTGATCTGATTCTCTCGGATGAGGGGAAAAAAAAAGAAGTTTGTCCTCTGAGTGTGGCTGATTTTTTTCACGGACCCATACACTTGAATGGCCGATTATGGGAGGCAAAATGTGTTTGCTGTGATTTTTTTTCCTCAGACCGAGTGTTCGGAGGAAAAAAATCAGAAATGTGCATGGCCACATTGAATAACTTGGGGACTAGTGCTATCTGTCAAAATGATGGATTGCACTCGTCCAATTTTTACAGTCATGTGTATGAGCCCTATTGATCGGTTATTAATATCTTTCGTCAGGAAAACCACTTTTATTTGTCTGATACCTACATTACTGTAATTCTACCAACCTTACTACCTAGTCAACCTTTCTGGTGTCTTGTGTGTAACATCAGTATATGATACCAGCACCCCAAGACTCATTCAGGGGGTACTTGAGGAGGTATAGAAGAGACAGGGCTTCAAAGGGATGCAGTGGTAAAGAAAGACATGTCACTACTCTCTTTTGGGCTATCACCTTAAAAGTCAGCAAGCACGTTATATATTTATATACAAATTATCTTTTCTTTATGAAAATAACTATACCAGTTACACAAAATCGGATTCTGCACACCAGCCATTGCTCAGTGGTTCGTACATTTTTATACGTGTTACGACCTCCAGACAGCATATTATTTTTGAGCTTCAATGACAATCAGACCTATTGACATCCCAAAATCAAATAGTTGAAAACAGTAGAAAGCTTTTAGAAAGTTCACTGCTTCCCACTGGTCACATCAGGACATCCATTTTCAAAGAATTTAAACCAAGGAGAATATGTGACATATTTGCCACTCGCTCACCTGCCGAGAATGGGGGCGGTTAGAAAAAAACAAGATTTTACTGCATGAAATGAAATTCATGTACAGTACCTATACACCAACACTGCCTTCTACATGACATACATAGGGAATCATCTCAAGTGTAGAACAGATTATTTGGTCCTATAATAGCCAGAGGTAATGATTTCCATTGCCTCACAAATGCCATCATGACTTGGTTGCGAGAATGTAGCTATAGAGAGACAGAAGTAACAGTCAAACCCATCCTATAGTTCTTACAGGATCTTATAGGACCCCTAAGAGGCCCCTTGCTATTATATTATTGGTAATCATTCAAAATTGGAATAAACAATTGTAACATGGCTCAGGGTGGTATCCATGGGTGAGATAGTCATCTCCTCCACCCTGGAACATTACATGAAGGTGGGCTCCTGGCTAAGTGTGTGGACTTGTGCTGTGGGAGCGTTACGTCCATGTAGGCCAGGTGTAACCAATGACGCTGGTTTGCCGGGAACAGGTGTCTCACAGGTCAGCAAGGGGCACCACTAGTCAAAAATAAACTTTTTACTGAATGGGAACTTGGTAGGGATTATATAGAGTAGATAGCAGGTACACAATTTGATGAACATTTCCTTCACTTCCTGGGCAAAAGTTAAAAGTGGGACCCCTATTGCTAACATATTGCACCATCACAAAAATATATTTTGTTTGTATTTACATGCACTCAGTTAAGACCATTAAATGAGCGCAATCGACAATATTCAAGTTGTTCAGCGCTTGTTACCTGCCTAGTTATACAGGATTACGAAGAATGATGGTCACAGAATGATGACTAGTAGATCAGTCTGTCCACATACAGTATTATGCTATCAGCAGCACATCTGCAGTTTATAGCGGTTGATTTGCTGCTGAGGACAGTGATTTTTGTTACGTCATAAACAATCCAATCACCTAATTCAATAAGCAGCATATTGCTTGTTCGTTGGGTGATTGCCATTATGTTTGCACCGAGAAACTCTCATTTGCGTTGCTGAGATTTATTAATGTGTATACTACATGCATACACCGTATATGATTTAAACACAGTATGTTGCACTGTCGTATACACACAATGCATATTACATACACATATGTATGTGCACATAGCACTCACACACATGTATATGCAGAGTACATACATGCCCTAACCATGGCATACAAAGCCATCCACTTACCTGCATGCAAACTCCATTCCTCACAACATCTTCTTCTTGATGCCACCTCTTATGTCCTATTCCCATGATCGCATACCAAATTTTTCCCGCGCATCCCCCCAACTCTAGAACTCTCTACCCCAACAATATCAGACTGTCGCCAACCATCGAAACCTTCAAAAGGAACCTGAAGACCTACCTCTTCCGACAAGCCTACAACCTGCAGTAACCACCGATCCAACAAACTGCTGCATGACCAGCTCTACCCTCACCTACTGCATCCTCACCCATCCCTTGCAGATTGACCCCTCGTGGGCAGGGTCCTCTGTCCTCCTGTACCAGTCAGTGACTCGATTTGGTCAAGATTATTGTATTTGTTTTTTGTTATGTATTCCCCTTTGCACATGTAAAGCGCCATGGAATATATGACGCTATAATAATAATAATAATAAATAATCTTAATAATAATAATACTCTATGTTTACACACGCAACTTAGGAGTCTGTATCCTCTTCTTCAGTTCTTCCAGACTCCCACAGGACACAGGCCCTGTGGCGACATCACGGTCACATGACTGTGAACTCAAAGGTCTAAAGCACTCTCAACCTTGGAAAATACACTGATAATACAAAACAGCTAACATCAATGTAATTTCTGCTGAAAATGCTGGGGGGCCCTGTTTTACTCCAT
Source organism: Ranitomeya imitator (assembly GCF_032444005.1). Lineage (NCBI taxonomy): Eukaryota > Metazoa > Chordata > Amphibia > Anura > Dendrobatidae > Ranitomeya > Ranitomeya imitator. Next base: position 577,352,767 of record NC_091286.1, read on the forward strand.
CTAATGCCTGCCTTGTCTATAAGCTCAAATCTACCTACATGGCTGCACAAATACTTAGCATTGCAGAGGAAATTAGCTTTTTTCATATATGAAGGGCAGTTTTATTCCCACAAAGTGTGCCTGCTCTCCCAACTATACCCTACCTAAAGCTTCCCCCTTGGCCTTTATTGATGGGAACTCAGTTCTAACTGAAGGCTTGTCCAATCCAGAATGGCTCATGTGTAGTACCAGAAGTAGAAGAGGGCCCCTATGCAAGAACAATATGTAGGCCTTTTGCAGTCCAATAGCTCATCAAAATGCACAATTCCGCCTGCTTTGGAGTTGGTAATGGGCCCCTTACCTCTTGGACCACTGTGCAGTTTCACAGGTTACACCAATTGCATCCTCATCCCTGTGCAGTACTCTCCTTCCTCAGGGAAACAGTCTAACTAAAATGAAATTTTGCAAGAGTAATGTAATTAAGTCCTTAACTCAATATCACATACATATAAGTGATTGTGGGGTTGATCACCATTCAATTCAGTAGGAGGCAAAATTAAAGATGAACACCTTCAGTGGCACCCAAAAAGCTGCCAAAACAGCTCAAATTAGGGGCAGACACTAGGAAAAGTGGCATCAATTGACCCATCAATAGCGCTATAAATAAATAATTAAAAAACATTGAATTGGGATCCCCTGTATTTCTGATAACGAGCAACAGGCAAAACTGCAACCCTCAGCTGTCAGCATTAGCAAGGCTGGTTATCTAGAATAGAGGAGTCCCACAATGTTTTTTTTTAAATTATTTAACATAAGATGACTCCCACATAAGGAATATTGTTGTTTATTATTTTAATTCTGTTACAGGAGATTATGGCTTCTGTGGACTGGGTGATGACATTGTCACGATTCACAACGTGACCTTCACCCCTACGTCGTGGATCGGGGTGACTTTAGGCCAACAGACGGCTATCACATGTGCAGGGGGGCTTATCTTAGTTATCCCTCCACTCCACAATGTGATGAAAACACACACACAAGGCTATTGACCTCTTAGTTTACAGCAGGGGCTTATTCTAGGTATCCCACTGCTCTTCACTATACCACGAACTGCAGGGATTTATGTATATCCCGCTTACAGTTCCACTTAACACTTGCAGTTCTCTGGCACCCCCCTTACTCTCAGGTCAGATTAGGTAATGCACCCTGGGTAATTAGTCGACAGACAGGCTGCCTGCTATGTACTGGCTATTGGGCATGCTGCAGCGACGCGATAAACTACTCCCACTCAGGCAGGAACAATAATTATTAACGCCGCAGTCGCTACAACATCACCCAAAAGCCTGCACGGTATTGCTGCCACCAGCTCCGATTAAACGGGTCCAAAGCTAACCCAACACAGTGCGTAATTCCCTTCAGGAGACTTAGGGTACGTTTTAGAGCATGGAAAAAGAACTAGTATTAAATAATATACCCCGCAAAATTTAGGCAGTGCTTTATCAAAATAGTTTACAAAGATGTTGCAAATGAGAGAATTGCAAATATGTACAAGGTAATTATAACATAAAGGGGATTAAAGGAGAAAAGATAACACTCACATGTTCTCAGAGCATTGCAGGCAACCAGGCCAGTGGAGCTCCCATATGTCCCAGTGCATTGGACGTGCTCCGGGCTCTCCAGGAAAAAGACAAGAAGTGACTGCTGGGAGCCTGCCAGAAACTTAAAACCTGCAGCTAGTGACATCACAGAAAGGCTGGCTTATCCAGACCCTCCTCTCTCTACATTATGAGTACTTCAACCTTAAATTTGTCTACTTTCTATAACTTCACTACAAAACATGTCATAGTTATAACAAGCCCAGCATTCATCTCGGATTAACGTGGGCATTCTAATGAGATCAAATATGTCCTGTCTGTGATACATATTTACAGAGAAATCCCTACTTCTTTACCAGATGGAGTTAGAAGCCTGTGTTTAGAGTGATGGATAGATCCACCGAGGGAGATTAAGAGTATATATTTTCGTGTTCTTAACTTAAATGGTTTGCCTAATGTCTTACAAAAGAAGAACAAAGGACTTTCATGGATTCTGGAAATTTCTAATCCAGGTATAGCTGGAGAAGAGTTTGAGCCTTTCAAAGCGATCGTAAATTCCTTTGCTCTTTGAGCTAGGGGCAATAAAATTTCCCCCACACCCACTGACAAGGAGAGCTGAACTCTGAAGTAAAGGAAGGGGGGGTTTGAGCCCAACCTGGGCTAACAGGAGACTAAACTTATATGATATTTCATACAACATCGTGACACCTCCCCCTTTTGGTGTGCGCTACGGAGGCAGAACCCCTCAGTATGCCTCCATGCACACCTCAGTAGGTTCACCCTGGCGGGACAGTCCGTCTGCATTCCCATGCTCTCTGCCCATTTTGTGTTCAATGGTGAAGTCAAACTGCTGAAGGGAAAGGCTCCAGCGTAGCAACCTGCCGTTGGTTCCACACATGGCGTTTAGCCAGCGCAGAGGGTCATGGTCGGTCACCACAGTGAAGGTGCAGCCGTACAAGTAGGGCTGCAAGCGCTGCAGGGCCCAGACTATGGCAAGGCACTCCTTCTTCTTCTCGATGGTGGAGTAGGCCACTTCCCTCGGCAAAAGTTTCCGGCTTAGGTATAACACGGGGTGTTCTTGGTCCTCCAAGTCAACCTGGCTGAGCACAGCACCAAAGCCAAGCTCGCTGGCGTCGGTCTGCACCAAGAACGGTCAACTGCTGTCGACTGCTTTCAACACAGGGGCGTTGCACGGTGCTGTTTTCAACCCCTGGAAGGCCCCCTCACAGCCATCTGTCCAGTTGACAATGTGGGGTAGCTTCTTCCTGGTGAGGTCAGTCAAAGGTTTTGCCTGGCTACTATAGTGCTGTACGAAGCGCCTATAGTACCCTGCAGTGCCCAAGAAGGACATCACCTGTTTCTTGGTCATGGGAGTGGGCCAGTTCACGATCGTGCCCACTTTCTCAGTCTCTGGCTTTAGGGTGTTTCCGCCTACCCGGTGCCCTAGGTAGTGGACCTCCCTCATGCCCATCTGGCACTTTCCCGGCTTGATAGTCAGTCCTGCTTGGTGAATTCACCTGAGCACCTCTTCGAGATGCTGCAGGTGTTCATCCCAGGAGGAACTGAAGATGGCAATGTCATCCAAGTACGCCACGGCGTACTTCTCCAGTCCCTGATGCAGGAGGTTGACCATCCGCTGGAAAGTGGCAGGGGCATTCTTCATGCCGTAGGGCATGACCGTGGACTCGTACAGTCCGAAGGGCATGATAAAGGCAGACTTCTCCTGCGCCTCAGGGCTCAGGGGAATCTGCCAGTATCCTCTACTCAGATCCATTATTGTTAGGTAATCTGCGCCAGCTAACCTATCCAGCAGCTCCTCGATGCGTGGCATTGGGTGCGCGTCAGAGGCTGTGATGGCATTGAGCCCCCTGTAGTCCACGCAGAACCGGGTGGTCCGGTCTTTCTTTGGCACGAGAACTACAGGTGAGGCCCACGTGCTCTTTGACTGTCGAATCACCTCCAGCTGTAATATCTCATCGATCTCTTGGCGCATAATCTGCTGCACCTGGTCAGAGATTCGATAGGGTGTTCGCCGTAGTGGGGCGTGATTCTCAGTGTCCACCTCGTGGACTGCTAACTCAGTCCTCCCAGGTTGGTTGGAGAACACGACCCGGAAGGGTTCCAGTGTGGTTTGCAACTGCAACCGCTGGGGTTCAGATAACGTGGCGCTTACCTCCACGTCCTCGATGGACCCACCGGCCTTGGCTTGGGCCAGCATGTCCAGGAGGGTGTCTTCCTCCCTGTCTTCGGGCAAGCTGCAGACCGGTAGGATGAAAGGTTCACGTTCGTGATGAGCCTTCATCATGTTGACGTGAATGGCCTTTCGCCTACCCCGAGCGTGGTCAAGCGTGACCACGTTGGTGACCGGGTTGAGCTGTTGGTGGACGACGCACGGGCCCTCCCAGGCTGCCTGAAGCACCCACACCTTTTGACCCACGTGGTAGGTCCGCTCCCGGGCGTTCTGGTCATACCAGTGCTTCTGGTCAGCCTGAGCCTGCGTCATGTTGTCATGCACCAACTGCGTCAAGGTCTGCATCTTGTCACGGAAGCGCATGACATACTCCAATATGGATACTTCAGAAGGGTTCGGCTCCTCTTCCCAGGATTCTCTTACAAACCCAAGGGGTCCCCGGACTCGCCTGCCGTACAGGAGCTCGAAGGGGGAGAACCCCGTCGAGGCCTGCGGAACCTCTCGGTAAGCGAACAGCAGGTGTGGGAGGTACCGCTCCCAGTCGCGCCCTTGAGTCTCAACCAGCATGCGTAGCATCTGTTTGAGGGTACCATTGAGGCGTTCACACAAGCCATTGGTCTGTGGGTGATACGCACTTGATACCAGGTGCTTCACCTGCATTCTCTTACAGAGAGCCTCCATTAGGCGAGACATAAATTGGGTCCCTTGATCAGTAAGCATTTCTCTGGGAAATCCTACCCGTGCAAAGATAGCCAACAGGGCATCCGCCACCTTATCTGCCCTAGTTGACGACAGAGCTACTGCCTCTGGGTACCGGGTAGCGTAGTCTACCACAGTAAGAATATATCGCTTTCCAGAGCTGCTGGGGACGGCCAGCGGGCCCACAATGTCCACCGCGATACTCTGGAAAGGCTCCTCTATCACTAGCAACGGGATCAGGGGAGCCTTAAGAGCAGGCCCTGCCTTCCCCACTCTTTGACAAGTGATACAGGAGCGGCAGTAGTTTGACACATCTGTCCCCATCTTAGGCCAATAGAAGTGTTGAGACAGCAGGGCCTTAGTTTTGCTGATCCCCAAGTGTCCAGCTAGCAGGATCTCATGGGCAATCCGTAACAACTCACCCCGGAATTGCTGTGGGAGGACCAGCTGTCTTTCCCTCAACCACTCCTTTTGCGATTCTCCGGGTACTGTCTCCCGGTATAACCTTCCTCGTTCCCAGAACACCCTCTCCTTATTAATCTCGGAGGTGGGCGTCTCGGCGAGTTGTCTCAAACTCTCTAGGCTCGCATCTATGCGCAGAGCGGCCTGAAACTCCTGGCTAGGGGAAGCCAGAAGCGATGTCAGGGTCCCTTCCCCACGGGAACCCTCTTGGACCTGCTCTGGGTCCACCTCTGTTTCAGTCACACTGATGACTGAGGAGGGTCCGGAAGGCCGACAGTTATCTGCGTTCCGGGCACTCTGACTGCGGGTGACAGCAGCTACGTAGGCTGTCTCCCTGGGGGTTTCTACAGACCCATCAGCCAGCGCTGCTATGGGCTCTACCTCCCCATCCACCCCCAACACTCCAGGGGCAGTGCTACTTATGGGCCAGTTACCTTCCTCGGTTGCACTGGTCACTTTCATTGCATCACCTTCCTCACGGTTCCCATGCATCTCCCCATTTCCTGTAGCACCGACATTTGCCCCTGTTAGGGGTTCCTCAGCCGTCTCACTCCGCAGAGCGACGTGGCTGGGCACGCCTGTACCTATGGACACATTAACCGTCACAGAAAAATCATTATCAGGTTCAGTTGGCACAGGTACAACATTTTCACCATCAATCCTAGGGAAAAAATGGTTATTAGATGCATCAATACAAGATAAAGCATGGTCAGGTAACACATGCGATTTCCCATCATCATCATCAGGGTTAATGTTACCCTTATTAGTAGATTGGGGAGGGGTGTCAGGGACGTAGTATGCAACCATCCTCCCCAAATCAGTCCCCAACAAAACATCAGTGGGCAAATTATCAGACAGTCCCACTTCCTTCATCCCGCTCCCGACACCCCAATCAAGATAAACCCGGGCCATCGGTAAGGGACAGCTGATGCCCCCAATCCCCGTGACAGTTAGGGTTTTCCCCGGAATGATTTCTTCAGGGGCCACCAGTTCAGGTCGGATGAGGGTTCGTTCAGCCCCGGTGTGCTTGAGGCCTGTAGCAACATGGCCTCCCACCGTGACGTGCTGTACATTGTCACACACCCTCCCAACCACACCACCCACCAAAAGAACTGCTGCATTAGGCCCTGGGGCCTTGGCTGGGAGGTTCTTCTGCTTATCTGGGCAGAAGGTACTGATATGACCCGGCCGCTTGCAGTAGTAACACTGGTGAGGTTCGGTGGTAGGTCTGGTGTTGTTGGCCACAGGGGCAGGACCTTTGGTGTGTTGGCTGGCAGGGGTACTGGCGTTGGATGCAGGCTTACCCCCTCTCCAGCTGGTGGTGACTGGCTTCTGCGCTTCCGATCTAAGGTTGGCCTCATAGGCATCGGCAATCTGCGCTGCTTTCGTCACGTCTTTGGGTTCTCTGTCCATCACGAACTGTCGCACCTCAGCTGGGCAAAGATGAAAGAACTGGTCTTTGATCATCAGGTCTCGCAGCTGTGCAAAGGTGGTCACTGACAGTCCTTGGGTCCACTGGTCAAAGTGGGTCCCCAGTCCATGCACCACATCACTGTAACTGTCGTGTGGGCCACATTGGAGGGTCCGGAACTTTCTACGGTACACCTCGGGTGTAAGCTGGTACTTGGCTATCAGGGCCTGCTTGATGGCCTCATAGTCTCCATCTTGTTCTTGAGGGAGGGCAGCAAACGCCTCCAGAGCTTTGCCTCTCGGCCCTGGTGTCAGGTATCGGGCCCATTCATCTGTAGGCAGCTGGTACTGTCTGCAGGCTTTCTCAAAGGCCCGCAGAAATGTGTCCAAGTCCCCATCCTTTTTCATAACAGGGAAGTGATCGGGCCGGGGCTTAGGTATCTGAGCGCTGCTGGGCTCATGGCTCTGGGCGGTGGAGGACATCCCCCCCTGCCGGAGCGTCTCCAGTTCGTGTTCTCGCTGGGCTTGGCGCTTGGCTCTCTCAGCCTCCCGCTCGGCTCGGGCCTCTCGCTCGGATTGCTGAGCCTCCTGCCGGTATTGCTGAATCAGCTGCCGACATCCCTCATGGTCGTCAGTGGGGAATTCTTTCAAGGCCGCCTGCAGGTGGGGGTCCAATTCGACCGGATTGGTAACAGGGCCAGCATTCAGTGGTTGGACCTCTGCTGCAGCACCATGTTCGCTGGTGCTGGCTTTTGCGGCCTCTGAGCTCTGAGAGTGGTCTAGACCGACTTCCCATTGCACCAGATCTGCGACCAGTTGGGCTTTGTTTTTGCCTGCAAAGTCCATGTGCTGTGACTTCCATAAGGCAATAAGGGTGTCTCTGGTCTGCTGCTCATAAAAGGCTTCTCCCAGCCCAACCATGGTTGCCAAATAAAAGATAGGACAGAAAAACGAAGAAAAAGGGAAGGAATAATTACTAGTACACACAATTGTCTCAGGACTAATAAACACTGAGTTCGTTCTCCAAACTTATTTGCGCAGAGTCCTCGCAAGAACTTTGCAAGTTTTTAGTGAGAGGAATGATCACTCAAACCAAATCACTAGTGCTCTAAGATCCCACCACCTTGCCACCAATTAGTCACGATTCACACCGTGACGGTCACCCCTACGTCACAGATCGGGGTGACTTTAGGCCAACAGACGGCTATCACATGTGCAGGGGGGCTTATCTTAGTTATCCCTCCACTCCACAATGTGATGAAAACACACACACAAGGCTATTGACCTCTTAGTTTACAGCAGGGGCTTATTCTAGGTATCCCACTGCTCTTCACTATACCACGAACTGCAGGGATTTATGTATATCCCGCTTACAGTTCCACTTAACACTTGCAGCTCTCTGGCGCCTCCCTTACTCTCAGGTCAGATTAGGTACTGCACCCTGGGTAATTAGTCGCCAGACAGGCTGCCTGCTATTTACTGGCTGTTGGGCACGCTGCAGCGACGCGATAAACTACTCCCACTCAGACAGGAACAATAATTATTAACGCCGCAGTCGCTACAACATCACCTAAAAGCCTGCACGGTATTGCTGCCACCAGCTCCGATTAAACGGGTCCGAAGCTAACCCAACACAGTAGCGTAATTCCCTTCGGGAGACTTAGGGTACGTTTTAGAGCATGGAGAAAGAACTAGTATTAAATAATATACCCCACAAAATTTAGGTAGTGCTTTATCAAAATATTTTACAAAAATGTTACAAATGAGACAATTTCAAATATGTACAAGGTAATTATAACATAAAGGGGATTAAAGGAGAAAAGATAACACTCACATGTTCTCAGAGCATTGCAGGCAACCAGGCTAGTGGAGCTCCCATACGTCCCAGTGCATTGGACGTGCTCCGGGCTCTCCAGGAAAAAGACAAGAAGTGACTGCTGGGAGCCTGCCAGAAACTTAAAACCTGCAGCTAGTGACATCACAGAAAGGCTGGCTTATCCAGACCCTCCTCTCTCTACATTCTGAGTACTTCAACCTTAAATTTGTCTACTTTCTATAACTTCGCTACAAAACATGTCATAGTCATAACAAGCCCAGCATTCATCTCGGATTAATGTGGGCATTTTAATGAGATCAAATATGTCCTGTCTGTGATACATATTTACAGAGAAATCCCTACTTCTTTACAAGATGGAGTTAGAAGCCTGTGTTTAGAGTGATGGATAGATCCACCGAGGGAGATTAAGAATATATATTTTCGTGTTCTTAACTTAAATGGTTTGCCTAATATCTTACAAAAGCAGAACAAAGGACTTTCATGGATTCTGGAAATTTCTAATCCAGTTATAGCTGGAGAAGAGTTTGAGCCTTCCAAAGCGATCGTAAATTCCTTTGCTCTCCGAGCTAGGGGCAATAAAATTTCCCCCACACCCACTGACAAGGAGAGCTGAACTCTGAAGCAAAGGAAGGGGGGGTTTGAGCCCAACCTGGGCTAACAGGAGACTAAACTTATATGATATTTCATACAACATTGTGACAGACATGAACATGGTTTAATTTAAATTCATTAAAGGAGTCTGCGTCATTCTTTCAATTAAAGGTCCACCTGTTGAAGTGCCTTGTGCACGAAACAGCTGTCGTCCATCTGCATCTACATCCCTCCCTGCTGTACTACGTTATATCCGAATAAAGTTTGACACCTGAATACCGGTTTGACTTTGTTCTATGTTTATTTACAATATGGGAAAACAAAAATCTTATGGGTCTTGGAAAAGGGTAACACTAAGGGTACCGTCACACAGTGCAATTTTCATCGCTACGACGGTACGATCCGTGACGCTCCAGCGTCGTAACAATATCGCTCCAGCGTCGTAGACTGCTGTCACACTTTGCAATCTACGACACTGGAGCGATAATTTCATGACGTATGTGCGATGTAGAAGCCGTTGGTTACTATGCGCACATCGTATACAATATCGTGCACACCTTTGTTACACCATGCAATCATGCCGCCACAGCGGGACACTAGACGACGAAAGAAAGTTTCAAATGATCTGCTACGACGTACGATTCTCAGCGGGGTCCCTGATCGCAGGAGCGTGTCAGACACTGCGATCTCGTAACTATATCGCTCGAACGTCACGAATCGTGCCGTCGTAGCGATCAAAATTGCACTGTGTGACGGTACCCTAAGGCTGCCATCACACTAGCAGTATTTGGTCAGTATTTCAGCGACAGGCTTAGTCCGACCGCGTATTGCCCCCTCCCTACTCCCCTCCAGTCAGTGCCAGTGTGTCACCCCATCCCGGCCCAACATTTTACTATTGATGTTGCATATGCAGCATCAATAGTAAAAAGATATAATGTTAGAAATAATTTAAAAAATTAAAAATTGTGCTATTCTCACCTTCTGCCGTCCACCGATGCGCGCGATGCTGCAGCCAGCTTCCGTTCCCAGTGATGCATTGCAAAATTACCCAGATGACTTAGTGGTATATAACTATTTTTTATTTTAATCTTTTTAACAGGGATATGGTGCCCACACTGATATATACTACTTGGGCTGTGTTATATACTGCATGGGCTGTGTTATATATTACATGGGCTGTGTTATATACTGCCTGGCTGCTATATACTACGTGGGCACTGTTATATACTGCATGGGCTGTGCTATATACTACGTGGCCTGTGTTATATACTGCCTGGCTGCTATATACTATGTGGGCACTGTTATATACTGCGTGGGCTGTGCTATATATTACGTGGGCTGTGTTATATACTGCCTGGCTGCTATATTCTACGTGGGCAGTGTTATATACTGCGTGGGCTGTGTTATATACTATGTGGCCTGTGTTATATACTACATGGGCTGTGTTATATACTACGTGGGCTGTGCTATATATTACGTGGGCTGTGTTATATACTGCCTGGCTGCTATATACTACGTGGGCACTGTTATATACTGCGTGGGCTGTGCTATATACTACGTGGCCTGTGTTATATACTGCGTGGGCTGTGCTATATATTACGTGGCCTGTGCTATATATTACGTAGGCTGTGTTAAATACTACATGGTTGCTATATACTACGTGGCTGTGATATATACTACATGGCTCTCTGTGTTACGTGGGCTGTGCTATATACTATGTGGCTGCTCTATACTATGTGGCTGCTATATACTACATGGCTGTGCTATATACTACATGGCTGTGCTATATACTATGTGGCTGTCTGTGTTATATAGTACATGGCTGTGTTATATACTACGTGGCTGTGTTATATACTACGTGGCTTTGCTAAGCGCGACGTACATACATACATACATATTCTAGAATACCCGATGCGTTAGAATCGGGCCACCATCTAGTTTAGTATAAATACAGTATATATATATATATATATATATATATATATATATATGTATATATATATATATACACACATATTTTTGTACATAGAGAGAGCGAGAGACAAGAAAAAAGTTAGAGCAGCACAAAAAAACAACAAATTGGGGTGCAAAGCTCCACCCAAGCAATGACCAAACCTTAATTTAGAAATTCTCAGAGATTTAACCTGTCAATTTTCACTGTGAGGAACAGAGTAAGGAAATGGAAGAACACAGGTACAGTTCTTGTTAAGGCCAGAAGTGGCAGGCCAAGAAAAACATCAGAAAGGCAGAGAAGAAGAATGGTGAGATCAGTCAAGGACAATCCTCAGACCACCTCCAGAGAGCTGCAGCATCAACTTGCTGCAGATGGTGTCACTGTGCATCGGTCAACTATACAATGCACTTTGCACAAGGAGAAGCTGTATGGGAGAGTGATGTGAAAGAAGCCGTTTCTGCAAGCACGCCACAAACAGAGTCGGCTGAGGTATGCAAAAGCACATTTGGAGAAGCCAATTTCTTTTTGGAAGAAGGTCCTGTGGACTGATGAAACCAAGATTGAGTTGTTTGGTCATACAAAAAGGCGTTATGCATGGCGGCCAAAAAACACAGCATTCCAAGAAAAACACTTGCTACCCCCAGTAAAATTTGGTGGAGGTTCCATCATGCTTTGGGGCTGTGTGGCCTATGCCGGCACCGGGAATCTTGTTAAAGTTGAGGGACGCATGGATTCCTCTCAGTATCAGCAGATTCTTGACAATAATGTTCATGAATCAGTGACAAAGTTGAAGTTACGCAGGGGATGGATCTTTCAGCAAGACAATGATCCAAAACACCGCTCCAAATCTACTCAGGCATGCATGCAGAGGAACAATTACACTGTTCTGGAATGACCATCCCTGTCCCCAGACCTGAATATCATTGAACATCTGTGGGATCATTTGAAGAGGGCTGTCCATGCTCGGCAACCATCAAACTTAACTGAACTGGAATTGTTTTGTAAACAGGAATGGTCAAAAATACCTTCATCCAGGATCCAGGAACTCATTAAAAGCTATAGGAAGCGACTAGAGGCTGTTATATTTGCAAAAGGAGGATCTACTAAGTATTAATGTCACTTTTCTGGTGGGGTGCCCATACTTATGCACCTGTCAAATTTTGTTTGAATGCAGATTGCACATTTTCTGTTAGTACAATAAACCTCATTTCACGGCAGAAACATTACTGTGTCCAACAGTTATTAGATATATGAAACTGAAATAGCTGTTGCAAAAAAAACAATTTTTATAAAATATTAAGCTTAAGATTAATAGGGGTGCCCAAACTTTTTCATATAACTATATATATATATATATATAGATATATATATATTTATATACTAGATGGTGGCTCAATTCTAACGCATCGGGTATTCTAGAATATGCATGTCCACGTAGTATATTGCACAACCACGTAGTATATTGCCCAGCGACGTAGTATATTGCACAGCTCACGTAGTATATAGCACAGGCCACGGAGTATATTGCAGAGCCCACGTAGTATGTAGCACAGCCCACATAGTGTATAACACAGGCCACGGAGTATATTGCAGAGCCCACGTAGTATATAGCACAGGCCACAGAGTGCAGTGCAGAGCCCACGTAGTATATAGCACAGGCCACAGAGTACAGTGCAGAGCCCACGTAGTATATAGCACAGGCCACAGAGTATAGTGCAGAGCCCATGTAGTATGTAGCACAGCCCACGAAGTATATTGCCCAGCCACGTAGTATATAGCACAGGCCGTGGAGTATATTGCACAGCCACGTAGTATATACTCACCTTCCGTCCACAGCTGTCACTGACGCATGTGCTGCGCTGTTTCCTGCTGTCGCGGCCGTCATCACTGACCTCGGCCACTAACTTAGTCCCCGGCTTTTGGCCACGGGAGACCCAACAGCGGCCATGGTCCCAGCCGGCTCCGCCTTCCTCATGGTGACACCGCCCCCTTTGCAGCGCTTCTGGCCAGGCCTGTACGGAGTGGGCGAGGACTTGCTCTGCATACTTACTGGCCTCCCCTGCCCTTTTGTCTCTGCTCACTGGCGAGCCACGACCCGCAGCCGCTAATTTAGTCCCCGGCTTTTGGCCGCGGTAGGTCCAACAGCGCCCATGGTCCCAGCTGGCTCCGCCCTCCTCATGGCGACTCTACCCCCCTTGCAGTGCTTCTGGCCGGGCCTGTATGGAGTGGGCGGGGGCCCGGTCTGCATACTTCCTGGCCTCCCCTGCCCTTTTGTCTACGCCTACTGGATGGCCACGACCAATGAATATCCGTGACAGACAGAAATGGATCGCCCCCAGACACAGGGCCACGCGTTTTGGTACCGGCCTCTCTGGTTCGGTTCTGAGGCTGTCACGGTGGCTAGACCCGGTCCACAACCCTGCTAAGGGGCGTCCAATAAAGGTGGTGCAGTCTGTCAGGGGTTCGTAACGCCACCTGTGGTGTTCGGTCAGGGTGATCGACGCTGCTATGGGGTCCGCTGGGGTGATGGAATGGCAGCTGGATGGTATACCTTCCCACAGGTGAAGTATGTCCCCAGGGCTTCCGAGTGGTGTAGGTGGCGATGGTGTGAGGTGCAGGCAATAACGAGGACACAAGGTTGCAGTCTCTTTACCTCTTTACTGAAGACTTCAGGATCTTCAATCCAGAGCACGTTTAACAGGGCTATCAGAGACAGGCTGGTCTGATGGGCACTTCCAGAGTTTCCCTCGCAGATGGAAATCGTTGCCCACCACTTGCGCTTGTGTGTTGTAGTCCTACCCTGCTGAGCATTCAGTATAGTCCTCACAACTGCTGTTCTCGTTCGTTCGTTCTCTACAGCTCTCTCTCTCTCTCTTTAGTTCCAGATGTTACTAGTTTCTCGTCCCCCAGTATGTTTTGGCTAGGACGCACCCGTATGACGGGAAGGCTTGGAGGTCTTCCGGGACCCTAGAGACGCCCCTCTCCCAATGTTGCCCCCTATGTCTTCTTAGGAAATTTAAGGTAGACAGCCAACCTATAATTAACTGTCCTGCAGAGTTCGAAGTAAGGCCTGAAGTCAGTTACTCCCGCGGTGTTCCGGCCACCGGCTCCACGCCTCAGTAAGATGTTGCCTCGGTCTCACGGCACGACTCTTACTGGCTCTCCTTTGTGCTTGATCTCGTTTACACTGTTCCACAATATCCTTCCCTTCTTATCTCTTTCTTAGGATGCCGCCGCAGGAGGTGCAGGCGCAGCTCCGTAACGTTCTGTTCTGTTCGCTAGGCACCTGCCAGGTTCCCACGCCTGACAGGGACCCCCCTGTGTCTTCTCCCTGCAACACCCCCTGCCACGGGATGTTGCCTGAATCCAACCCAGTCAGCTTCTGACTAACTTCCTCCCCAGCCCCTAGTTTTACCAGTGTGAGGAGTGGCCCAATAAATAAAGCCTTTTTCTCCCCCTAGTGGCCGGAGTGTGAAGTGTAATGTGTTCTGGTGATACCTGGTCAGGAGAATTCCTTCAGTGCCATCAGACGTACCATCACTCCCCTTAGTGGCAGTGTCATACTGCAACGACCAGATCTCTGGGGCGCTGCAGAAAGACAGACAGACAGAAAGACGGAAGTGACCCTTAGACAATTATATAGTAGATGACCCTGGTCAAAAGTTCACATACCCTGGTGATTTTGGCCTGATAACATGCACAGAACCACTAACCATGAGTGGAGAAAACATTTTGGTGTTATCATTCATATTCACTGAAAAAAGGCCTGGAGAGCAAAAATGAAAAACCACACAATAATGAGCACAAATACATAAAAATATTCCATAGAGACATATCTAGGATAAACAATGCAACCCACACAAGGAAAATGAGTGCAAAAAAGTCTCAAAAAATTAATATTATTAATAAATACAAAGATAAAATTAATAACATACAAAGAAATAGTCAGAGTATTCCTAAAAATTGGTACAGTACACATTTAATGTACGAGATAGTGCCTGATAACTAAATAGATGTGAACATATATGAGGTATGGAAATATAATGAAACCTCTAGTCTTAAAGGCTAAATGCCAAAACGGCCCATAGAGGACCTAACAATACCCATAAGGGTAGATTGTGCTTACATCGCTTGATGTGTCCAAGGGGAGCGAAAGATGTGTGTAGCCTGGTCCAGTGGCCCCTACACTCTTTTCACCTGCAGATTCATCAGGGGGCGTAGAGTAGTATAGCCTAACAGCTTACTTTTACAGTACAAAATTGGAAGATCTTTTACAGCAGGGTTGAACAATGTTTTTTGGTCCAGGGCCACATTGTCATAGTGAATCAGTCCCAAAGGCCCCAATGAAAATTAAAGTGAGTATTACATTCTGTGACATTTGCGGAATATGGAATGTATAAACCATAAATGCTTGATAGGTGGAAATTCTACCTGACTCCACCAGCCACACTCTAATGGTACATTAACACAGAATGTTTTACAAGTGTTTAGAAATTGATTCTGCCCCAAAATTCATATCAGAATCCACCATAAATTAGTTTCCAATTGATTGTAATGGGAAAAAGCTCCTGTCGTGCACATAGTGCTGTTTTTTTCACATTACTTTGAGCATTTAGCATTAAAATCAATAGGTAGCTCAATAGGAAGTATTTTTTACATATATTTTGCAGTACAATTCACTTGAAAATCCTCGTCAAAATGTGATGGATTTTGTGTGAATATACAGTTATATGAAAAAGTTTGGGCACCCCTATTAATCTTAAGCTTAATGTTTTATAAAAAATAGTTTTTTTTTTCAACAGCTATTTCAGTTTCATATATCTAATAACTGTTGGACACAGTAATGTTTCTGCCTTGAAATGAGGTTTATTGTACTAACAGAAAATGTGCAATCTGCATTCAAACAAAATTTGACAGGTGCATAAGTATGGGCACCCGTATCATTTTCTTGTTTTAAATACTCCTACCTACTTTTTACTGACTTACTAAAGCACCTTTTGGGGTTTTCTAACCTCATTGAGCTTTGAACTTCATAGCCAGGTGTATGCAATCATGAGAAAAGCTATTTAAAGTGGCCACTTGCAAGTTGTTCTCCTGTTTGAATCTCCTCTGAAGAGTGGCATGATGAGCTCCTCAAAACAACTGTCTAATGATCTGAAAACAAAGATTATTCAACATAGTTGTTCAGGGGAAGGATACAAAAAGCTGTCTCAGAGATTTAACCTGTCAATTTCCACTGTGAGGAACAGAGTAAGGAAATGGAAGAACACAGGTACAGTTCTTGTTAAGGCCAGAAGTGGCAGGCCAAGAAAAACATCAGAAAGGCAGAGAAGAAGAATGGTGAGATCAGTCAAGGACAATCCTCAGACCACCTCCAGAGAGCTGCAGCATCAACTTGCTGCAGATGGTGTCACTGTGCATCGGTCAACTATACAACGCACTTTGCACAAGGAGAAGCTGTATGGGAGAGTGAAGCGAAAGAAGCCGTTTCTGCAAGCACACCAAAAACAGAGTCGGCTGAGGTATGCAAAAGCACATTTGGAGAAGTCAATTTCTTTTTGGAAGAAGGTCATGTGGACTGATGAAACCAAGATTGAGTTGTTTGGTCATACAAAAAGACGTTATGCATGGTGGCCAAAAAACACAGCATTCCAAGAAAAACACTTGCTACCCCCAGTAAAATTTGGTGGAGGTTCCATCATGCTTTGGGGCTGTGTGGCCTATGCTGGCACCGGGAATCTTGTTAAAGTTGAGGGACACATGGATTCCTCTCAGTATCAGCAGATTCTTGACAATAATGTTCATGAATCAGTGACAAAGTTGAAGTTACGCAGGGGATGGATCTTTCAGCAAGACAATGATCCAAAACACCGCTCCAAATCTACTCAGGCATTCATGCAGAGGAGCAATTACACTGTTCTGGAATGACCATCCCAGTCCCCAGACCTGAATATCATTGAACATCTGTGGGATCATTTGAAGAGGGCTGTCCATGCTCGGCGACCATCAAACTTAACTGAACTGGAATTGTTTTGTAAACAGGAATGGTCAAAAATACCTTCATCCAGGATTCAGGAACTCATTAAAAGCTACAGGAAGCGACTAGAGGCTGCTATTTTTGCAAAAGGAGGATCTACTAAATATTAATGTCACTTTTCTGGTGGGGTGCCCTTACTTATGCACCTGTCAAATTTTGTTTGAATGCAGATTGCACATTTTCTGTTAGTACAATAAACCTCATTTCAAAGCAGAAACATTACTGTGGCCAACAATTATTAGATATATGAAACTGAAATAGCTGTTGCAAAAAAAAACAATTTTTATAAAACATTAAGCTTAAGATTAATAGGGGTGCCCAAACTTTTTCATATAACTGTACCTTAATGAGCAAAACGTCATGAACTCACATGGTTTTGTAAGGAGTTTTGTGATTACTGCCTAACGTTTTATATCTCCGATAATCGACCGTGTAGAGAATCACAGGCATGGGAGGCCACCTGTCTGATTCACGTACTACTTTCTACAGCGCCAAATGGGTCCAGAGACCCCATTTTCCTAATGTATGAGGCATCCAAGGAAGTATACACAGGGCACCGTTAGAACATGACAGACACTACTCCCAGGCTACCTCCCACTACTCTTCTGTGTGCGGCTGCCCATTTACAGCTAACCTATCAGAAAAGCATTTTTGTGTCTATTTGGTTGGGGACGTTCAACATGACATCGCGGGCAGCATGCGTCCCCCAGGCTACAGGTTGTGCACCCTTGCTTTAGTGATTAAAAATGTATTTAATTAATGTAATGTCTGTTGGAAATGATTCCTATTTGCTAAATCTAATATAAAGGATCATGTCACTAATCCATGCAAAGCTCAAAGTAATAAACAGAGGAATGTTAATCAAGTCATTACAATAAATTGTAGCTGAGCAGAAATAAGAAAAGTGTATCTGATAATTCCAAGAAATGTTGCAAAGCACAGAGTTTATCCAATATGAAAGACCTTTAAAAAGTGTAATAAAATTGCTGGAATCTTCGATCTGGAGGATTTAATATATTTTGTGTTATGTAAACTTCTGGATTAGAGTCTTAAAGAGGTTGTCCACTACTTTTACATTGATAACCTATTATTAGAAGGTCTGATCGGCCAGGTCTGACACCCGACACCCCCCCCATCCCGATCAGCTGCTATCTGTTATGACAGCGTCCGTTGGCAGGAAGACCCCACTTGCAGAGTTGCTCCATCTTCTGATGGTGGCCACCGCAGGGTAGTCCACATCCACATCCTATTGATTTGAATAGGAGACAGATGTGCAGTACCAAGCCACGGCCATTACCAGAAGGCAGAGCAGCTTGGCAAGTGAGGACTTCCGGCTGGCGGCCACCTCCGACCCTGATAACAACTGATCGGTGGGATGCCGGATGTTGGACCCGGCTGATCAGACCTTGATGACCTATCCTAATGATAGGTCATCAATGTAGAAATAGTGGACAACCTCTTTAATGGTGAGTAATAGTGTGCTATAAAAGAGTATCAGATCATCACCCGACAGCAACTTCTCCAATACCTAATACCACTTCCAAATTCAACAAAGTATCTGTAAAAAAATAAGAAAATTTGCTTAGATTTAGAAATCATTAAGACACAAAAGACAAAGAAGTAGTAACAGGAAAAAAAATATAGAAAAGAGACGAGGAATCAGAAAGTGATGATATTAAGCGCCTCTGAATGCCGTACAGTTGTTTTAACATAGAATTATGATTAAATGGCATGAAACAGTAAGTGCAAAAACCCTGTTATTAGAAATCTCAGCAGAAATCACAGCCTCGTCTACACCTTTGATAGCTATTCCCCTGTGAATTTCTCCAGTCACCTATCCTCCCCTTATAATAGCATCTGTAGATTGTGTAGGTCCCTGGAGTTCATTCCACAATATCTGAACCAGTGAAAATCAGTCAGCGGGAGACTTTACTGTCCAGTATCTAAGC
Source organism: Ranitomeya imitator (assembly GCF_032444005.1). Lineage (NCBI taxonomy): Eukaryota > Metazoa > Chordata > Amphibia > Anura > Dendrobatidae > Ranitomeya > Ranitomeya imitator. Next base: position 577,371,471 of record NC_091286.1, read on the forward strand.
AGCCACAGATTCTTAATTTGCAAGTAGCCGGCAGATTATTGTATCGATATTGACTCTTTCATTTCCAGAGCCATGTTACCTTTGAGTGGATACAACGGATCTTGTATAATGCATACAACTTATCGCTGGCAATTTAGTAAAACAATATATGTCATAAAAGAGTCATAAAGTCTAGAGGAGAGTAAATTGCAATATTATATTGTTAATATTTTGTGTATTACAATTTTGGATTTCATTATTCTTTCTTTAAATTACAATATATGCTGGGTTATGTGTTCTGTATATATTAGATTGGCAAAAGTAACAAGAAAAACAGCACTCACCCGATCCTTCTTTTAAGATGTGGTTTTAATCAATAAAACTGGTTACATTGATATTTGCGGAGGTGCAGGTGTCAGGGGAATTTTTTCATGAAAAGTGAGACATGCCGGACTGCGGCCATTTCACACCTTGCTGGCGCTTCTACGGGTCCATCTTGTTACTTTTGCCAATATAATATATGCTCTTCTTTCATGCACCACCCAGAAGAGATTCGATGAAGCTATTTCTGAGGATTTGAGTTGAAATAATGTAAGAAGGAAAACCAGGCTGCGGGCACCTGTACTGCGCTGGGTCCGGAACTGTCAAGGCTGCGTCCCAGGTTGTCCGGGGAAAAGAATGGGGAACCGAATAGACCTTTTCACCCAGAAGTGGGGGGCGTGGCAGAGAGAAAAGCACGCATAACCAAGGGCAGTTTCCAGCCGGCAGAGACTGAGGCAGTCGGGGTGCGTGCGCAGCTTCTCTGGCCTTCAGAGAGCAGAGGCGTGGCGGATTGCGGCTGACAACCCATGGGCGCATTACCGGAACCATGAGCAGAGACAGGTCCGTGGGCTCTGTTAGGCTTAGGGTCGCACTCGTGCAAAAAGATGTGGGCTGCATACAGGACCCGGCACTGAGGTCCCCTGTGCTGTCCTGCATACCAGAGACCTTATTAGATACCAGGGGTCTTTCCGCACCTGTGAATTTGGCTGCACCATCGGATTTGATCGGCCAATATCCAAAAAATATCGGATATCGCCGATACCGATACCAATGCATGTCAATGGGACACAAATATCGGAATGTAAATAAGCCCTTTCTGTCCTTCTACATCCTGTTCCGGAGAGGGGAAGAGTGTGGGTGGTGCGTAGGTGGACACTATGCGCGTCTGTGTGTGCGGGTGGGGTCTGTGTGGGCCTGCCAGGGATCTGTACGGGCCTCTCGGGGGTCTGTACAGGCCTGCTGAGGGTCTGTGTGGGCCTGCCAGGGGTCTGTGCAGCGTGCCGGGGGTCGTTGCGGCGTGTCGGGGCTCGGTGCGGCGTGCTGGGGGTCTGTGCGTGTGTGCCAGGGCTCTGTGCGGCATGTCGGGCTCTGTGACAGAGCTCTGTGCGGCGTGCCGGGGCTCTGTGCGTGTGTGCCGGGGCTCTGTGCATGTGTGTCGGGGCTCTGTGCGGCATGTTGGGGCTCTGTGTGGCGTGCCGGGGCTCTATGCGGGCTGCCGGGGCTCTGTGCGCGTGTGCAGGCATCGTCCGATGAAACTACAAGTCGGACAATGCCTACTACAGTGACAGACACATTAGCCAATGATGGGACAGTAGTAGTCCCATCATCCGGCTAATGTGTTGAATAAAAAAAAAACATACATACTGCATACATACTACATACATACTACATACAGTACATTCATACAGACATACAGTACATTAAACATGTCACTTTGTTCCCCGAAGCCAGTGTCATCTGTAAAAAAAATATGAAAATAACAAACAACCAATATACTCCCTGTCCGCTGAAATCCACGATTGTCCCACGACGATCTCCCGTGGAGAACAGCAGCATCAGCTGATGCGACCGCTCTCTAGGGGCTCCAGGAGCACAATGACGGGAGGAAGATATCCTTCCACAATGTATTCCTCCGCAGCTGTAAAAAAAAATAGTCCCTAGTCTCACTTTTGGCATTGCTGTGTGAGAAATTTTCCCACGCAGCAATTGCCATAAAGTGAGACTTTGTCCTAAGGTAACCTCTCAGTGATGCACTGCAGGAGCCATTGTCTCCTGTCAGTGTGTCACTGAGGGTCCTATAGAGCAGTGACATCACCCGATGTCACTGTTCTATAGGGGAGATCGTCGTGGGACACTCGTTATTAATTAGACTACGGCAGACAGGTAGTATGCAGTTTATTATTTTATGTTTTTTGCAGGCGCTGAAGTATGGCAAGTATGGTTAAATGAAGAATATTAAAATACTTTTTTCCTAATGTGTGTGTTTTATTAACCCTTTATTACTATTGGATTAATAATGGATAGGCGTCTTATTGATGCCTTTCCGTTATTAACCCGGCTTAATGTCACCTTACAATAGCAAGGTGACCTTTACCCCTTATTACCCCATATCCCACCGCTACGAGGGAGTGGGAAGAGAGGGGCCAACTGCCGAAATTGGCGCATCTTACAGATGCGCCATTTCTGGGGCGGCTGCAGACTGGTATTTGTAGCCGGGGGGGGGGGCAATATCCATGGCCCCGCTCTAGGCTATGAATATCAGCCCGCAGCTATCTGCGTAGCCTTTCTGGCTATAAAATATAGGGGGACCCCATGTCATTTTTGGGGGTCCCCCTATTTTAATCGCTAGTAAAGGCTACGCAGACAGCTGCAGGCTGAAACATCTATGTATCTATAGATATACTGTATCTATAAATATATCTATAGATAGATATATCCATAGATATATAATAGAAAGACCGATGTTTCTAAGGGTACTTTCACACTTCCGTTTTTTGCAATCCGTCGCAATCCGTCGTTTTGGAAAAAAAACAGATCCTGCAAATGTGCTCGCAGGATACGTTTTTTACTCATAGAGTTGTATAAGCGACTGATCGCGACGGATGGCCACATGTCGCGTCCGTCGTGCAACGGATCCGTCGTGTTTTGGCAGACCGTTGGCACGAAAAAAGGTTCACGTAAAGGTTTTTTTGTCCATCGCGTCTGCCATTTTCTGCCACGCATGCTTGGCCGAAACTCCACCCCCTCCTCCCCGGACTTCAAAATGGGCAGCCGATGCGTTAAAAAACTACATCCGCTGCCCACGTCGTCCACAAATTTCACAACGTGCGTCGGTATGTCGGCCCAACGCATAGCGACAGACACGTACCAACGCAAGTGTGAAAGAGGCCTTAATGAGCGTTGAATTAAAAAAAACGGCGTGGGCTCCCGCGCAATTTTCTGCGCCAGAGGGGGAAAGCCGATGGCCGGGGGCCAATATCTGTAGCCTGCTATGAATATCAGCCCGCAGCTGTCTGCGTAGCCTTTGCTGGCTATTAAAATAGGGGGATCCCCCTCAAAAATGACGTGGGGTGCCCCTATATTTTATGGCCAGAAAGGCTGCGCAGACAGCTGTGGGCTGATATTCATAGCCTAGAGAGGGGCCATGGAGATTGCCCCCCTGCAGCTCCCAGAAGGAGACATTTCAGAAAGCAGAATACGTTGCAGTGAGCGTGCAGGAAAGCAAAGCACAGGAGACAATACCAGAAGGGGACCAGCCCCGAGCAGGCTGCCTCCTTCTGAAGTGCAGATAACCGGTAGCCAGATCACCGAGGTAGTAAGGACCTCTACGTCTTACTTCAGAGACCGGCTGGTAAGCTTATTGCACGTTACCTGTCCGCACCTACACCCAGGAGGCACGGTGGCACCTCTCAGAGGCTGGGGCATGCTAGAGTCCCTATAAACTGCCTCAAGCCACCAGCCATACGGGTTTTGTCCTATATGACTTCGGGGGACAGAGAGAGAGTCACAACATCTGTGAGGACCTTATTTGAAGCTTATGCAGTAAGAGACTAAACCACTACAGCGCAAGGGAAGGCTATTGATTTCCACCTGGACAAGGGGACTCTGGACTTGCCTCCAAACCAGCTGGACTCTACCTGCTCTGTGATCTGGTGCCCTGGACTGTGGCTGCTGAAACCAACAATAAACAAGGTAAAGAAACTGCAAACCTGTGTCCTCGTTCTTCACTGCACCTCTCAACATTCCACCATCTACACACTGGGAAGCCCAGGGGACATGCTTCACCTGTGGGAAGTTATACGATCTAGCTGCCATAACATCACCCCAGCGGACCCCTTAAAGCAGCATCGGTCCCTACTGACCGAATACCACAGGTGGCGTCACGAACATAAACTTTATTCCCTTTAAAGACCTTTCCCTTTTTCATGGGCGCCCTGGGCCACAGACCGGGGCGCAGCCACCGTGACATCCCCCTGTTAACTGCCAGACCTGGTACCGAGTACCCCACGGCCCTGGCAGGGCGACTCATCTTGACGTCACGAACATGATGGACCGACCTTGAAAATCGGGTCATGTGCACCTAAAAGACTGTGCCAGAACTGTGCCTAAACTATGCTTTATTGAAAGACTGTGTATTGTGATTTACCGCCAAAATTGCCGCCAAAACCGCCGTCATTACAGCGCCACGAGGAGCGCCAGAGAAGAAGGGCGTGCCATTGTGGGCAGGTCCAGCAGAGCGGCACAAAGATCATGCCCGACCCCTGCCAGCACTGTGATGTGAGGAAGGAGGCAGAACCGGGAATCAAGATGGCAGAGGGACGTGAGCAGACCCCGGAGCGTGCGATGGAGCAAGAGGACTCTCCCAGCCGGGACCTGCAAGAACTGCACCGGTCACCGACGATAAGCCCGGACCTCCTGCGGAGAGAGATGGAGGAGCTGGCCCGACGACTCCTGCGGACCCAGATGACAGTGGTGACTGCATGGAAGGAGTCCCTGATCAAAATGATGATGACCACACAGCGACAAAACCTACCACCAGCGCTCACAACCCTATCGGAGCCAGAAAGTAAGACACCGCCAGAAAGCGAGATGCTGCAAACGGAGATGACAACGCCGCAGCACAAGGCCCTACAGCCCGCTGACCAGGCACCCCAACAAGTGATCCTGACCACAGCAAAGGAGCAGATCGGCACTGGAGGGGCCGTATCGGAAGCAGGTATGAGGAACGACCCTGCCCCGGTGACCGACCCCACTCTAGCGACTGCTCCTGCCCCAGCTACTGACCCTGCTCCAGTGACTGACCTTACCGCAGCCACCGACTGTGCCACGCTGCAGACCGACGAATCACTGGTAGGCCCGCTCCCAGCACCATCAGCTCCCCGCCCTGGTTGGGGCCATTACAACATTCTCTGGGACCAGGGATCCGGGATGGAGAAGCACATGAGAGCACTGCTAAAACTCACAGGCACGCCACTGGAGGTGAGAACAGAGGAGGACATGATCATGCTCCAAGGGGAAATCCCCATGATAACCTGGCAGGAGTGATGTCAATGTCAGGAGAAGCAGGGAAGGCAACCATCCCTGGCCAGACAAGCATAAGAGAAAATAACTGTTGCTGGGAATTTAAAATGACTGAATAGTTAAAAGTTAAAAGTTTACTCATTGTTGCTGCAAGCTTAAAAAATGACTGTTACCGCTTCAAGTTCATCGAACCCGACCAGGGATTCTTCTTAAAGGGGTCCCTTGTTTAAAGGGATCCTATGTTTTGCACAAGTTGCCTTCTTGATAAAAGAACTGTGAATCATGAACTGTGCATGATAAAAACTCTCACTTGTAAATAGTTTGCACCTTCTTAAAGGTGCTTTCTACTGGTTTTACAAAAGGAGCTTTGGAAGAGACTGCTTCTGACATTTCCATGAAAGTTGCTATTTCTACTGTTTTGGAGTTAATGATTGACTTGAATAGTAATTGCACTACCTCATTGAAAGACTTGAATATTGCTTGAACCCTTAAAGAGAATGTTTACTTGATGCACTTTCTTAAAGTGATAATGTTTGAGAGTTAGATAACGTTGCATGGTGTATAACAGTTCGTACATATATTAGTAAGCTAATATAATGAACCAGAGTATATTAAAGAGTTAATGTAGTTAATAAAAATAAAATTTCAGAATTGAAGTTAGATAGTATTGTATACCGACAGATGTGAAGAGAATTCGTGATGATGCACTTTTGAATAAACTGTAGTAAACCTGTGGGGGTTAGTCGAAAGTTTTGAACTTGAATAGAGATAAAATGATTGAAGCCTTAAGATAGTATACCCGTAGTGGGTAATCGTTTTACATAGTTAGTAAATTGTTATATTGCTCTATTAAATTGTTCCATTCTTAAAAGTAGGCCTACAATGTAAATATGTTCTTGTAACATTCAAATGTCTTCACCTCCAATAAAGGGAAGCTCTAGTTTACATAATATTAATTAGTTTTATAAGTTTATAGCATTCTAAAAATTGTATGTCTGCTTGCATCAACATGTATTGCGGTTTTCTTTTCCCAGTCCTGGAGTACTGGATTTAACAGGGGGGGTTATGATCTGGTGGCCTAGGAGCAGCATGAGACGTACTCTGGAGAAGGTGGTACCTGTACTGACCGCAAACCCTGAACTTAGCAGCGCAACTAGAAGTAGCCGTGGGGGGTACCTAACACTCCCTAGACCCCTCGACACAGCCTAAGAACTAACTTCCCCTAAAGACAGAAACGGGAAAACTCCTGAAAGGCAGAAACAGCCGCAGGGGACCAATTTGTCACATCAGCGCCTTTCTTCGTCAAATCGGTCAGAGGTTTAACCACACTGGAGAAGTTGGCAATGAAACGACGATAAAAATTAGTAAAGCCCAAGAATTTCTGAAGGCTCTTCACAGATGTGGGTTGAATCCAATCATGAATGGCCTGAACCTTAACAGGATCCATTTCTATAGACGAGGGAGAAAAAATAAAACCCAAAAAAGAGACCTTCTGAACTCCGAATAGGCGCTTAGACCCCTTCACAAATAAAGCATTATCACGAAGGATCTGGAACATCATCCTGACCTGTTTCACATGAGACTCCGAATCATCGGAAAAAATCAAAATATCATCCAAATATACAACCATGAATTTATCAAGATAACTCCGAAAGATATCATGCATGAAGGATTGGAACACAGATGGGGCATTAGAGAGTCCGAATGGCATCACAAGGTATTTAAAATGGCCTTCGGGCGTATTAAATGCAGTTTTCCATTCGTCACCCTGCTTAATACGAACAAGATTATATGCCCATCGAAGGTCAATCTTAGTAAACCAACAAGCCCCCTGAATCCTAGCAAACAAATCAGTAAGCAAAGGCAAAGGATATTGAAATTTGACCGTGATCTTATTCAAGAGACGATAATCAATACACGGTCTCAAGGAGCCATCCTACTTGGCAACAAAAAAAAAACCTACTCCCAATGGTGAAGAAGATGGCCAAATATGCCCCTTCTCCAAAGACTCCTTAATATAGCTCCGCATGGCGGCATGTTCTGGCACAGACAGGTTGAAAAGTCGGACCTTAGGGAACTTACAACCTGGAATCAAGTCAATAGCACAATCACAGTCCCTATGTGGTGGAAGGGAACTGGATTTGGGCTCATCGAATACATCCTGGAAATCTGACAAAAACTCAGGAATTTCAGAAGAGGGGGAAGAGGAAATTGACATCAAAGGAACGCGACCATGAACCCCCTGACAACCCCAACTAGTCACAGACATAGATTTCCAATCTAACACCGGATTATGTAGCTGTAACCATGGAAAACCCAGCACAATATCATCATGCAAATTATGCAACACCAGAAAATGACAATCTTCCTGATGGGCTGGCGCCATGCGCATGGTCAGCTGTGTCCAAAACTGAGGTTTATTTATAGCCAACGGTGTAGCATCAATGCCCCTTAAAGGAATAGGGTTCTGCAAAGGCTCAAAAAAAGAAAGGAATGTCCAGCTTCACCGATTCCGTAAAAAAGAGTTTTCTTTATTCACATACTTTAATCATGATTAAGGGAGCCTAGTCTCCAGAAATGCGTTGAGATTCTTACCCATATGGTTGTGCTGAAGTCTGTATCCTCCAAGTTTAAAGTATGTGAATAAAGAAAACTCTTTTTTACGGAATCGGTGAAGCTGGACATTCCTTTCTTTTTTTGGATCTTGTACGCCTGACACAGCGGGTCCGTGCTCCCGAGATTTGGTTTTGCATCACGGGTGAGCTAGTTTATGTTCCTTTCTGCAAAGGCTGCAAGGGTGAATTCAGCAGGAAAAAAGAAAGAAACCAGAACGTATCGTTCCTAATCACGTCTGACCACTTTTAACTAACAACCCAGCATAGCCAGCCACTAGACTCTAAAACTTAACATTTAATATGTATACCTCTAAAATTATGTGTACTTTAAAAACAATTTGGTGCTCATGTTTAAACGTGCACTAGACAAGAAAAATGGCATGATCTCACCCAATTGCTGTCTCTCTTCTTGTTATAGATTCTTGTACAAGAATCTATAACAAGAAGAGAGACAGCAATTGGGTGAGATCATGCCATTTTTCTTGTCTAGTGCACGTTTAAACATGAGCACCAAATTGTTTTTAAAGTACACATAATTTTAGAGGTATACATATTAAATGTTAAGTTTTAGAGTCTAGTGGCTGGCTATGCTGGGTTGAAAGGCTGCAAGGGGAAACCACAACGTCTGGCAAATTCTAAGTCCATTAAGTTCAGAGCGGCGCCTGAATCCACAAACGCCATGACAGAAAATGATGATAATGGGCAGATCAAGGTCACAGATAACAGAAATTTAGGTTGTACAGTACTAATGGTAACAGAACTAGCGATTCTCTTTGTACGCTTAGGGCAATCAGAAATAGCATGAGCAGAATCGCCGCAGTAAAAACACAACCTATTCTGATGCCTAAATCCTTGTCGTTCAGCTCTAGACAAAATCCTATCACACTGCATAGGCTCAGGGCTCCACTCGGAGGACAACGCCACAGTGTGCACAACTCTGCGCTCGCGCAAGCGCCGATCAATCTGAATGGCCAGAGACATAGAATCATTCAGACCAGCAGGCGTGGGGAACCCCACCATAACATCTTTAACGGATTCAGAAAGACCCTTTCTGAAAATTGCCGCCAAGGCATCCTCATTCCATTTAGTCAGTACAGACCATTTTCTAAATTTCTGGCAAAACAATTCTGCCGCTTCATGACCCTGACACAGGGCCAACAAGATCTTCTCAGCTTGATCCACAGAGCCTAGTCTCCAGAAATGCATTGAGATTCTTACCCATATGGTTGTGCTGAAGTCTGTATCCTCCAAGTTTAAAGTATGTGAATAAAGAAAACTCTTTTTTACGGAATCGGTGAAGCTGGACATTCCTTTCTTTTTTTGGATCTTGTACGCCTGACACAGCGGGTCCGTGCTCCCGAGATTTGGTTTTGCATCACGGGTGAGCTAGTTTATGTTCTTTTCTGCAAAGGCTGCAAGGGTGAATTCAGCAGGAAAAAAGAAAGAAACCAGAACGTATCGTTCCTAATCACGTCTGACCACTTTTAACTAACAACCCAGCAACCTATTCTGATGCCTAAATCCTTGTCGTTCAGCTCTAGACAAAATCCTATCACACTGCATAGGCTCAGGGCTCCACTCGGAGGACAACGCCACAGTGTGCACAACTCTGCGCTCGCGCAAGCGCCGATCAATCTGAATGGCCAGAGACATAGAATCATTCAGACCAGCAGGCGTGGGGAACCCCACCATAACATCTTTAACGGATTCAGAAAGACCCTTTCTGAAAATTGCCGCCAAGGCATCCTCATTCCATTTAGTCAGTACAGACCATTTTCTAAATTTCTGGCAAAACAATTCTGCCGCTTCATGACCCTGACACAGGGCCAACAAGATCTTCTCAGCTTGATCCACAGAATTAGGCTCATCATACAATAACCCCAATGCTTGAAAGAAAGAATCAACATTAAGCAAAGCAGGATTGCCAGATTCCAGGGAAAATGCCCAATCCTGTGGTTCACCACGCAGCAGGGATATGATGATTTTAACCTGCTGAACGGGATCACCAGAGGACCGGGGTCTCAATGCAAAAAACAGTTTACAGTTATTTTTGAAACTCAAAAATTTGGATCTGTCACCAAAAAATAAATCAGGATTGGGAATCTTAGGTTCTAAGGCAGGAGTCTGAATAATATAATCTGAAATACCCTGTACCCTAACAGCAAGCTGATCCACCCGAGAAACTAACTCCTGAACATTCATGTTATTACTAGGTTCCGTAGCCACCCATAGATTAAGAGGGAGGAAAAGACAAAACAGGCTAAGGAAAAAAATGGCTCAAAACCTTTCCTCCCTTCTTCTGAGATGCAATAAACTCATTGTTGGCCAGTTGTACTGTTATGATCTGGTGGCCTAGGAGCAGCATGAGACGTGCTCTGGAGAAGGTGGTACCTGTACTGACCGCAAACTCTGAACTTAGCAGCGCAACTAGAAGTAGCCGTGGGGGATACCTAACACTCCCTAGACCCCTCGACACAGCCTAAGAACTAACTTCCCCTAAAGACAGAAATGGGAAAACTATCTTGCCTCAGAGAAAATCCCAAAAGGATAGACAGCCCCCCCACAAATATTGACTGTGAGAGGAGAGGGAAATAACATACGCAGGCATGAAATCAGGATTTAGCATAGGAGGCCATTCTAGCTAAAAAGAAAGAACAGGACAGAGTACTATGCGGTCAGTATTAAAACACTAGAAAATATCCACCACAGAAAATACAAATCACCACATCTGACTAAAGACATGGAGGGTATATCTGCATCTCCAGAGACACAGCTTGGCTGCAAAAAATCCTTCACAGACAAAGCTGGACAAGACAAAACATGAAAATGGACAGAACTATAAGGTCCACAGCAGGTGGACAGCAAAAACAAAGCCAGAACTTATCTTTGTTGAAATGAACAGCAAAAACAGGAGAGACAAGGAATGGATGTGAATCCTCCAAAAACAATGGACAACTGGCACTGACTAAAGGATAAAGCAGGACTAAATAGCCCAGCCCAAATTGCAAGAAATGGATACACCTGATAAATGCTGCGATCCAAAGACAGCAGCACTACCACTCATAACCACCAGAGGGAGTCCAAGAGCAGAATTCACAACAGGGGGGGGGGAGTGTGGTGCCCCAGGGTCCTGGTCATCACAGTGGCATTGCTTTCCTCCAGGGGAGAGTGATGCTATGTTTGGAGGCAAGGAAGGATATCCAGGTACCACAAGCATGCAACAAATTTATACTCCAGGCCACCAGGGGGAGCTTTTGATCCTATTTTCTAGGTGACTGCCAATATATATATAACTGGTAGTCTGTAGGGAAAGTTAGTTAATTCCAGACATCCGTCTGAGGAGGACAGAGGGTCAACGGAGCTGTGCATCATGCCATAAGAGCTGCAGCTCCCAGAAGGAGACAGGAGACAGCAACCGTGACATCCCCCTATGAACCGCCGGACCCGGTACCGAGTACCCCACGGCCCTGGCAGGGCAACTCACGTGCAGTATGATGTTGCCAAAAAGTCCCTTTAAATATCATTATATCTATACACATACCGCCACCCAGAATTATGTCCCCTAACAGCCCCCTTATACAATATTATATACCCACACAGCCTTATTACACAGTGTTATGTCACAGTACAGTCTCTTGCACAGTATTATATCCCCACACAGCCCCCATGCAGAATTATATCTCCAAACAACCCTATTGCAGTTTTATGCAACCACACAGCCCACTTGCACAATATTATGTCACCATAACCCTCTTTGCACAGTATTATGTCCCCACACAACCCTCATGCACAATGTGATGTCCCCACAAAGCCATGTCACACGGTATGTCACCATAGAATCCTAGATACAGTATGACAGCCTCAGAAAGCCCCCTACACAGTATAATGTCTCCACACAGCCCCTATACATGATATAATGTCCCCATACAGCTACAGTGTATGATGTTCTCAAAAAGCCAATATGATGCTCCAACACAGGTCCCTTTACATAGTATTATATCCACACACAGATTCCCACAAAGAATGATGTCTCCACACAGCCCCCTTGCACAGTGTTATGTCCCCACAATATACCGTCCATTATATTAAAACTACTCACCTAACCCTGTTTCCCCACTGCTCCAGTATGTAGTGATATTGCATATGCTGTATACTAAATTCATTCTGTGGTTTCAAGGACTAAAGCAGTTAGAGATTAGGTAATTGAGTTCAAGTCGAATTTCCTGAAAATTGTAATTTCACACACTTTCGGATAAGATTTGTGGTTTGCAAAAACAAACTTGCCTGGCACCATTTCCCACCCTGCTGAAGTACTAGAGAGAAGGCTATTGTCATTTTCCATGTCCTTGTGGGCCTCCCCAGAATGACCTGCAGCTGTGAGATCTTAAGGATTATCTTACCTTGTACAGTGGCATGTAAAAGTTCTGGCACCCCTTGTCAAAATTATTGTTATTGTGAACAGTTAAGTAAGTTGAAGATGAAATGATCTCTAAAAGGCCTAAAGTTGAAGATGACACATTTCCTTTGTATTTTAGGCCCAAAAAATGTATATTATGAATATATTATCGGTAAAGTGGCTGGAGGGAAAACATGTTTTGCTGCGCTTAATGGCTTCAGTGATGAGAAATCCAAAAATTTTCCTCCAGCACTGTAAGTGCTGTGAGAGGGTAACAGCCAATCTGTTTAAAGTCCTGTTTTTTTTTTGTGGACAACCATAGAGCGGGTGGGAGATTGTCCACCTTATCTGCACCTCAGGGTGTGGTCTGGGTCTTAAATAACTGGCCTCCAGATGCACTCATTATTCGGTAGGGCTGGAGAGAGGAACTCCAGCAGTTTGTGTCTGGAGGAGGAAAGACTGAACCTATTGTAAGATTGCTCTCACTAAGTGTATTGGGGGACACTCGCTTGGCACAGTAATTGACGTAGTCAGGTACGATTTTTGAACACAAAACAGTCCGTAAGGTTTATTAAAGGGTCATAAACCGGGTATGCACAGTTCATATTAAACTTTCATCAAACACAATAGGCACCAACTGGTGATATTAACTTGCATCTTTGTCTTAACACTTCTTTTACGGCTTTGTTTCACTGACACTAAACATGCTGGGCCTCTCACTTCGCCCAGTTACCATGGGTGTCCGTACGCCATACACTTCACCAATGTCCATGGAGCACAACAGGCACCAACATACGACATCACGGTTTGCAGCAACTAAACACGCTGGTCCTCTCCTGACCAGTTGCCATGGGTTACCACACCGTTCATATCACAAGTACCAACAGTCTGTACAAGTACCTGACGGGAGCTCCTGCTCCACCTGCTGACTCCTTGTCAGTCCTCTGGGAAAGCTGCCTCATGGGAATCACCAACTTGCCTGGCGGCATATCTTAGTCAGTCCAGACCCACCGAAGGACGGTAACTTCCCCACATGAACCGCACATGTGACCTGTCCAGGTGCTATTCAGGACCTTGTCCAACACCCCAGGCCACCAGGTCGGTCCAAAGCTCCACCATGTGTTCTTCAGGACTCCTACTCCCAGGAAATCCAACACAGGTAGTTCAATGTGCTATTCAGGGATCCAGTCCTACTCCCAGGACCTCCCAACACACAGGCTCTCAAGGACCTTCCACTGGAACCACACAGAACCCCTGTGACCCACACCCTGGTCACATTATATATCCTTAACCACTCCCCTGGGTGGGAGTGTGGATGTGTGGCTAGTTTGTCCTGCCCATCTCACATAGCTAGCCCTGCCAAACCTCCCATGACTATTATGCAACACTATAACTATAGGGCTACAGGTCCCAGAACACCACATCGCTTCAGGCTGGCAGCGCAAAGTCTCCTCCTCTGCGACACATATATCGGTCATTCACCACAATGCCGGACTTTGTCACATCATCACATCCATGCATGCAACTGCCATGCACTCTCACAGCCTCAATACGCCTCCGTGCGTATACTGGGGAGACCATGCAGCGCCCCCTACCTGTTACAGGGGTCACTGCATCACACTATTCAATCCCTGTGGTGCTGTGAGAGCAGCTTCATTCACCAGCGGTGACATCTTTGAGGCCGGGCTGAATTGCGGTGACCTCTGGACCGTGGGAAAATGCCAGTGATGATGTCACCGCTGGTGAATGATGCTGCACTCTCAGCAGCTCATTCACCAGTGGTTCTTAGCCTGCCGCACCTTGGCACCATCCAGGTTGAAAACTATTTAGCCCCCAGACATGGATTACGGCGTGGGACAGAATGACGGACACATATGATACATTGTTGTTTTTTTATTTTACTTTTATTACAGGAGATCGAGGGCTTCGGTGGAATTAGGCAAGGTTGTAAGTTTGATTTAACTGAGTTTAATAAAAGAGTCTGTGTCATTTTTTCAATTAAAGGACTTTATTCTTGCTGTGTCTTTATTTACCATATAACTATAGGATTAGTAATGGAGAGGTGTCTTCATTACTAAGCCATGGGATTGATGTCACCTTACAATACAAAGGTGACATCAACCCAACAAATATGAACCCCACTTGCCACCACTACAGGGCAAGTGGGAAGAGTCAGGCAAAGCACCAGAATTGGCGCATCTAATAGTTGCGCCTTTTCTGGGCAGCTGCAGGCTGCTGTTTTGGCCCCTTACCAGCCTGAGAATACCAGCCCCCAGCTGTGAGCTTTAGCAAGGCTGGTTGTCAAAAATGGGGGGGATCCCATGCCATTTTTTTAAATTATTAAAATAATTTAAAACATAGCATGGGGACTTCTCTATTCTTGATAACCAACCTTGCTGAAACGGAGAGCAGAGTGTTGCAGCCCCCAGCTGTGAGTTTTGTCTGGTTGGTTCAAAAAAATAGGGGGAGCCCACGCCGGGTTTTTCATTCATTTTTTTCGTTATATCGCAGGTAGTGGATGAGAGATACCCCCAGCGTCGGACTGGAGCACCTTGGCCCCACCAGAGAAAATCATTCTTGGGGCCCACCATGTAGCTACATAGAAATAGATACAAGACCACCAATTGTGCGATAAAAAGCACTAATATCAGGGTATAATATAAGGTAGTTCACATCTTAATTGTGTAGCAGGGGTTGGGGTAGCCCCCCTCATAGAATATAATGTAGCCCCTTATAAAATATAATGCAGTCCCCTCTCATAGAATATAATGCAACCCCCTCAGGTATAACTCAGTCCCCACCATAGAATATAATGTAGCACCCTCATAGGGTATAATGCAGCCCCCCTCATATAGTATAATGCAGTCCACCACAGAATATAATGTAGTCCCCTGAGAGAATGCAGCCTCACCACAGAATATAATGCAGCCCCCAATAGAGTATACTGTAGCCCCCTCATATAGTATGATGTAGCCCCCCATAATATAATGTAGCCCCCTGAGAATAATGCAGTCCCCCACAGAATATAATGTAGCCCAGTCATAAAGTATAATGCAGCCCCTCTCCAACCACATTATTGTCCTCATCACCACCTCCATCATTGCCTCCTCCCCCTTCACCCCTATCATTCTCCCCCACCACCTCTATCACTGCCCATTCCACCACCTGCATCATTGCCTCATCCCCCCACCATCATTGTCCATTTCATCACCTCCATCATTGCCTCCCCACCACCATCATTGCCCATTTCATCACCTCCATCATTGCCTCCCATGACCAACATTGCCCATCACCTCCATCATTGCCTCCCCCCTCCACCATCATTGCCCATCAATTCCATCATTACCTCCTCACCATATTTGCCTATCACATCCATCATTGCCTCCCCCACCATCATTGCCTATCACCTCCATCATTGCCCATCACCTCCATCATTGCCTCCCCCACCACCATCATTGTCTATCACCTCCATCATTGCCACCCCCACCACCATCATTGCCCATTTCATCACCTCCATCATTGCCTCCCACCACCACCATTGCCCATCACCTCCATCATTGCCTCCCCACCATCATTGCCTATCACCTCCATCATTGCCTCCCCCACCATCATTGCCTATCACCTCCATCATTGCCCATCACCTCCATCATTGTCTCCCCACCACCATCATTGCCCATCACCTCCATCATTGCCTCTCCTCCATCATTGCCCATCACCTCCATCATTGCCTCCCCACAATCATTGTCCGTCACCTCCATCATTGTCTCCCCCCACCAATATCATTGTCCTTCACCACCATACACACACACCTCACCACAGCAGCTCATCACACACACACGCAGGCACACATACATCACCGCAGCAGCAGCAGCTCATCACACACACGCAGGCACACACAGGCATGCACACACAGGCACACAGCACAGCTCACCTCCCCACAGCAGCAGCTCATCCCAACAGCCTCTTCCTCGCTGTAAGCTTTCTGTCTGAGCCGGCATGCTGGATGATGACGTCATCCAGCTGGGCTGTCTCAGACAGGAAGCAAGATGTCGGGAGGTGAGCTGCTCTGTGTGAGTCTGTGTGCCTGCATGTGTGTGTATGTGGTGCGGTGCTTTGTGTGTGTGTGGTGTGGTGGTGGGGCTTTACATACGGGCAGTGTTAGCTGCAGCCTGCAGCTAACGCTTCCCGCTATTAAAGAGAAATGGTATTCACGCCTCTCCACGCCCATAGGGGTGTGGGGAAGCGTGAATATTCATTTTGGTTTAGCAGCGGGGACAAGATCCTGTCTCCAGCTGCTGCTACTGTCACAGGGCGGGCCCCCTTGACTCAGGGGCCCCATAGCCACTGGCTAGGGGCCCCTGGAGCAGTGGGGGCCCTAGGCAGCTGCTGGCCAGTTTGCCAGCAGGTGTAAGTGCCTGGGCCCACCGGAGAATCCTCCGATTCTCCGGTGGGCCAGTCCGAGCCTGGGTACCCCTATCATCCACTCCTGCTGTCACTATTATTAGCAGCAGCAAGTGTTGGATGATGGGAGTAATAGTCCCAAAAGCCCCCACCTGCTGTCATCGTTCTCACTTTAATATAACTCTCATCATTCTCCTCTGCTCGCACGGATCACCGGCAGAGCAGGGGAGAATGATGAGAGCAGTCTTCAGCGCCTGCCACAGGGAAACAGCGCTTACTGTAACGCTTCTTCCCTGGTGGCTGTCCATGTGGTACTGATGCAGCACAGGGGTGGCACATGGTTGCCACACATGTGCCGCAAGTATTACACACACGGACACGGATATCTCCGGTACTGGTTTTTCCAGTACCAGAAATAAACAGAAGTGTGAAACTGGCCTAAGTCTGTATGGCAATAGGGTGATGATGCAGTAGAACAGGTCTCGATGGACAACACGTGGATCACCAAGGGTCAGGACAGAAGAGTATGCAGTTCTGCAGGCAAACAAGCAGAGCGTGTAGAACAGATTAAACAAAACCAGGTGGATAAATATGGGGACAGTAACTGATTAGGAAACTAGCATCTTCCAACAGGGAATCTGGCAGTAGGATCAACCCTCCTAAGGCTACGTTCACATTGCGTTAGTGCAATCCGTTTAGCGGATACGCTAACGGATTGCTCTAATGCAATGTCCAAAAAGGGATTGCATTTGGCAATCCCACAGTGCAGATGCCCGATCTGCGCTCGCGAAGAACGGACCCTGAACACTTCAAGCAGCGTTCGAGGTCCGTCCTAAACTAACGGCACATTGTTGATACATGCCAAAAAAGGCATACATTTAGCGATGCATTACAATCCGTTAGCACATTGCAGTCAATGGGTGCGCTAACGGATCCGTTACATAGCGTTAATTGCGCCAATTTCGCCATGTAATGGATTCTGTTAGCGGACACCCACTAACGCAATGTGAACTGTTATGACCTGGTGGTCAGGACAATAATGGACCTGGTGGTTAAGAGCACACGGAATGACCTGATAGTTACTGATAATAAAGGACGAGCTCTGGGATGTGGGAACTCTGCTGACCGCAATTCCTAATCCTATCAAACACACTAGAAATAGCCGTGGATTGCGCCTAACGCTCCCTATGCAACTCGGCACAGCCTAAGAAACTAGCTAGCCCTGAAGATAGAAAAATAAAGCCTACCTTGCCTCAGAGAAATTCCCCAAAGGAAAAGGCAGCCCCCCACATATAATGACTGTGAGTAAGATGAAAATACAAACACAGAGATGAAATAGATTTAGCAAAGTGAGGCCCGACTTACTGAACAGACCGAGGATAGGAAAGGTTACTTTGCGGTCAGCAAAAAAAACCTACAAAAAGACCACGCAGAGGGCGCAAAAAGACCCTCCGCACCGACTCACGGTGCGGAGGCGCTCCCTCTGCGTCCCAGAGCTTCCAGCAAGCAAGACAACAATAAAAATTGCAAGCTGGACAGAAAAATAGCAAACCAAAGAAATACAAGCTGGAACTTAGCTTCTGCTGGAAGACAGGACACAAGAACGATCCAGGAGTGAACTAAACCAATACTGGAACATTGACAGGTGGCATGGAGCAAAGATCTAAGTGGAGTTAAATATAGCAGCCCGCTAACGATTTAACCTCGTCACCTGTGGAAGGAAACTCAGAAACACCCACCAGAGGAAGTCCATGGACAGAACCAGCCGAAGTACCATTCATGACTACAGGAGGGAGCCCGACAACAGAATTCACAACAGTACCCCCCCTTGAGGAGGGGTCACCGACCCCTCACCAGAGCCCCCAGGCCGACCAGGATGAGCCAAATGAAAGGCACGAACCAGATCGGCAGCATGAACATCAGAGGCAAAAACCCAGGAATTATCTTCCTGACCATAACCCTTCCACTTGACCAGGTACTGGAGTTCCCGTCTCGAAACACGAGAATCCAAAATCTTCTCCACCACATACTCCAACTCCCCCTCAACCAACACCGGGGCAGGAGGATCAATGGATGGAACCACAGGCGCCACGTAGCTCCGCAATAACGACCTATGGAACACATTATGGATGGCAAAAGAAACAGGAAGGGCCAAACGAAACGACACAGGATTGATAACCTCAGAAATCTTATACGGACCAATGAAACGAGGCTTAAACTTAGGAGAGGAAACCTTCATAGGAACATAACGAGACGACAACCAAACCAAATCCCCAACACGAAGTCGGGGACCCACACAGCGCCGGCGGTTAGCGAAACGTTGAGCCTTCTCCTGGGACAATGTCAAATTGTCCACCACATGAGTCCAAATCTGCTGCAACCTATCCACCACAGTATCTACACCAGGACAGTCAGAAGACTCAACCTGCCCTGAAGAGAAACGAGGATGGAAACCAGAATTGCAGAAAAACGGCGAAACCAAAGTAGCCGAGCTGGCCCGATTATTAAGGGCGAACTCAGCCAACGGCAAAAAGGACACCCAATCATCCTGATCAGCAGAAACAAAGCATCTCAGATATGTTTCCAAAGTTTGATTAGTTGGCCATTTGTCTGAGGATGGAAAGCCGAGGAAAAAGACAAATCAATGCCCATCCTAGCACAAAAGGATCGCCAAAACCTCAAAACAAACTGGGAACCTCTGTCAGAAACGATGTTCTCCGGAATACCATGTAAACGAACCACATGCTGGAAAAATAATGGCACCAAATCAGAGGAGGAAGGCAATTTAGACAAAGGTACCAAATGGACCATGTTAGAAAAGCGATCACAAACCACCCAAATGACCGACATCTTTTGAGAGACGGGGAGATCCGAAATAAAATCCATAGAAATATGCGTCCAGGGCCTCTTCGGGACCGGCAAGGGCAAAAGCAACCCACTGGCACGAGAACAGCAGGGCTTAGCCCGAGCACAAGTCCCACAGGACTGCACAAAAGAACGCACATCCCGTGACAAAGACGGCCACCAGAAGGATCTAGCCACCAAATCTCTGGTACCAAAGATTCCAGGATGCCCAGCCAACACTGAACAATGAATCTCAGAGATAACTCTACTAGTCCATCTATCAGGGACAAACAGTTTCTCCGCTGGGCAACGGTCAGGTCTATCAGCCTGAAATTTTTGCAGCACCCGCCGCAAATCAGGGGAGATGGCAGACAAAATTACCCCCTCTTTGAGAATACCCGCTGGCTCAGGAACACCCGGAGAGTCAGGCACAAAACTCCTTGACAGGGCATCAGCCTTCACATTCTTAGAGCACGGAAGGTACGAAACCACAAAATCAAAATGGGAGAAAAATAACGACCATCGAGCCTGTCTCGGATTCAACCGTTTGGCAGACTCAAGATAAGTCAAATTCTTGTGATCTGTCAAGACCACCACGCGATGCTTGGCTCCTTCCAGCCAATGACGCCACTCCTCGAATGCCCACTTCATAGCCAACAACTGCCGATTGCCGACATCATAATTACGCTCAGCAGGCAAAAACTTTCTAGAAAAGAAAGCACATGGCTTCATCACCGAGCCATCAGAACTTCTTTGTGACAAAACAGCCCCTGCACCAATCTCAGAAGCATCAACCTCAACCTGAAACGGGAGTGAAACATCTGGCTGGCACAACACAGGGGCAGAAGAAAAACGACGCTTCAATTCCTGAAAAGCCTCTACAGCTGCAGAAGACCAATTGACCACATCAGCACCCTTCTTGGTCAAATCAGTCAACGGTTTAGCAACACTAGAAATATTAGCGATGAAGCGCCGATAAAAATTAGCAAAGCCCAGGAACCTTTGTAGGCTCTTCACAGATGTCGGCTGAGTCCAATCGTAAATGGCCTGGACTTTAACAGGGTCCATCTCGATAGTAGAAGGGGAAGAAATGAACCCCAAAAATGAAACCTTCTGAACTCCAAAGAGACACTTTGACCCCTTCACAAACAAGAAATTCGCACGAAGGACCTGGAACACCATTCTGACCTGCTTCACATGAGACTCCCAATCATCCGAAAAGACCAAAATATCATCCAAATGCACAATCAGGAATTTATCCAGGTACTCTCGGAAGATGTCATGCATAAAGGACTGAAATACTGATGGAGCATTGGAAAGCCCGAATGGCATAACCAGGTACTCAAAATGGCCCTCGGGCGTATTAAATACTGTTTTCCATTCATCACCTTGTTTAATACGCACAAGATTATACGCCCGCTAACGAATTAACCAGAGGAAGTCCATGGACAGAACCAGCCGAAGTACCATTTATGACCACAGGAGGGAGCCCGACAACAGAATTCACAACGGTGAACCTAGCGTAAGCTGTCTATATGAGCATGTATGTCATAGGAATCTGAATAAAATTATGCCTTAATATTTGTGATCCGATGTCTTATTCTAGAGAAATTCACATTTTTCTTAATATGTAAATGAGCTATTAAGATGTATGAGCAGTAAACAGATAGATCAAATGAACAACTCATTTCAATTAAAATAAGCACTGGAGGCAGATTTTGAGGAAGCTCTATTTCCAGCCCATAGATCTTAACGGCTCATTTGCATATAAGAAAAATACAGATTTCTTTGGAGCAAGACATCGGATCACAGATATCAAGGTGTCATTTCATTCAGCTTTCTATGACCTGTGTGCCACTATAGACAGCTTAGGAGAGTGGATCCTACTGGCAGATTACCTTTAATCATAGAAATGCAGTCTGGTATCTTTCAGCACGGCAATGGTGAAGCACAGGAGTAAATAAGACTGAAATGAAGACTGTTATCTTCTAGCAGGAGAATGGTTAATTGCAGTGTTGTAGCAAAGAAGTGAATGCAAACTGGTGACCTGCTTAGAGAGATGCATTACTTTGATTACAAAGGCCAGGTGTGAACAAGTCTGAGAACAGTTAGGAGGAGTTGGTAACTTGCATGCTGACAGATTGATGTGGACAATACCCAGTAAGTTGGACCGAGCTTGGTAATAATGCTGGCTGTAGCATGGAAGCCAGGAGTAGCTAAGCCAAGTGAAGTAGGTGAAGTATGACCATGTGACCCGTAGAAGCACTAATTGTGCGAAGCGGCCGTCGTCCAGCTCACTCTCTCCGCACCCTCGTCGTCTCCGCTTTTATGCAAAGTCTGTACATGGATTAAAGACAGATTAAAGATATTCACTTCGCAACCTGGGTGAGTGCCGCATTTTTCTACTTTCTTGTACAAAGTTATAAATCACCAACCAGCAGCTTTTGGATCGCCCCCAGACACAGGGCCACGAGTTCTCGGTACCGGGCCTCTCTGGTTCGGTGCTGAGGCTGTCACGGTGGCTAGACCCAGTCCGCGACCCTGCTAAGGGGCGTCCAATAAAGGTGGTACAGTCTGTCAGGGGTTCGTGACGCCACCTGTGGTGTTCGGTCAGGGTGACCGACGCTGCTGTGGGGTCCGCTGGGGTGATGGAATGGCAGCTGGATGGTATAACTTCCCACAGGTGAAGTATGTCCCCAGGGCTTCCCAGTAAGGTGGATGGTGATGGTGTGAGGTGCAGGCAATAACGAGGACACAGGGTTGCAGTCTCTTTACCTCTTTACTGAAGGCTTCAGGATACTCAATCCAAAGTACGTTTAACAGGGCTCTCTGAGACCGGCCGATCCGATGGGCACATCCAGAGTTTCCTTCGCAGATGGAAATCGTTGCCTACCACTGGCGCCTGTGTGTTGTAGTCCTACCCTGCTGAACATTCAGAATTGTCCTCACAACTGCTGATCTCGTTCGTTCGTTCTCTACAGATCTCTGGTTCTTTGGTTCCAGATGTTACTAGTTTCTAACGTCCCCCAGGTATGTTATGGCTAGGATGCACCCGTATGATGGGAAGGCTCGGAGCTCTTCCGGGACCCTAGAGACGCCCCTCTCCACACGTTGCCCCCTATGTCTTCGTAGGTGTAGTAAGGTAGACAGCCAACCTATAATTAACTGTCCGGTGGAGTTTGAAGTAAGGCCTGAAGTCAGTTATTCCTGCGGTGTTCCGGCCACCGACTACGCGCCTCAGTAAGATGTTGCCTCTGTCTCCCGGCACGACTCCTACTGGCTCTCCTTTGTGCTTGATCTCGTTTACACTGTTCCACAATATCCTTCCCTTCGTGTCTCTCTCCTGGATACCGCCGCAGGGTGTGCAGGCGCGGTTCCGTTACGTTCTGTTCTGTTCTGATCGCTAGGCACCTGCCAGGTTCCCACGCATGACAGGGACCCCCCTGTGCCTTCTCCCTGCAACACCCCCTGCCACGGGATGTTGCCTGAATCCAACCCAGTCAGCTTCTGAGTAACTTCCTCCCCAGCCCCTTGTTTTACCAATGTGAGGAGTGGCCCAATAAATAAAGCCTTTTTCTCCCCCTAGTGGCCGGAGTGTGAAGTGTAATGTGTTCTGGTGATACCTGGTCAGGAGAACTCCTTAGTGCCATCAGACGTACCGCCACTCCCCTTAGCGGCAGAGTGCTATACTGCAACGACCAGGTCTCTGGGGCACTGCACTATCCCCCCGGTTAAATCCAGTACTCCTGGACTGGGAAGAAGAACAACAATATAATACAGCAAAAGACATACAAAATTTTTGAAATGCTTAGAACAAGTAAATAGAAAAGGTGCTTCCCTTTATGGGAGGTAAGGACACTTGAACGTTACAAACAAAAAACAGGATTAAATATTTTTAAATAACATTTTGACTATAAATAACTCTCAGTACCCAGCCGGGTATTCTACTAGGTGCAAACTCTGATTTAACTTTTCCTTTAAGGGCGTATAAGCTGAACCCACTAAAGGCCTACTATAACATACTATAACAACAATTCAACTTTCTTTCCGTTCCAACTTCACCAATGCAGGACCGCCTAGCTCCTTGGCTGGGCCTACTGTCATTGTGCCGACCATCTTTTTACATCTCTCAGGAGGACTCTCTCTCTAACCCCTACGGGTTCACTTCAAGCTTTCCTGTCCTCAGTCTCTGTCAACATTATCAAACTTTCTAAATTTTTAACATTATTAACGTTTCAACTTTTATTAAGGCAATCATGTAAACATTCCCTTTAAGAGGGACCCAAGTCTCTAGTAAGTAGTGCAGATTCTCTCTCTGTCTGCAAGTCCACTGAAAGCAAGACCTTCTGCATCATGTCCAGCAGCATTATCTTCGCAAAGTCTTCTTTCGCTTGTAAAACCAGTAGGGAGCACCTTTAAGAAGGGGCAAACTATATACAAAACAGTTCTGAATCATTCACCGTCCATGATCCAGCAGTCTTTGAAACAATGATGAACTTTGTGCAAAAGTAGAAAAAGAAATAGAAAACAATAGGGATCCTGGGTAAACAAAGGGACCCCTTTAAGAAATAACCCTGGTCGGGTTTAAAGTAGCAGCAACAGCAGGCAACAGTTAACTATATACATATTCGGATCTCCAAGGTTTATTTCGACTCTGGTGGCCTCTGCCAGGGCCTAACCGGGCAGGCAGACCTCGGGGGTCTGGGAAGCCTCAAATCACGGCCTATTTCTGGCAGTGCGAGAGTCCAGTGAGCGATCCGAGGCACAGCAGCAGCGGCTGCCGCTGCTTCAGCCCGTTCCTCCTTAAAGGACTTGGCAGCAACCAGGACGGAGGTACAGCACTGGATATCCCAAGCCCACCAACCGTGGCCCTTCTGGTATCTGCGGCAGCTTACCACATCTCCCGGCAGCAGGACGTGACCCTTACTGTCGCCCCGCAGGCCAGCCTCCACCACCTCCCGGGTGATATGAACCCTGGTTGTCGATCCGATTTCCTGGACAAAGCCTCTTCCTCCCTGGGGCTGGTAAACGATCACCACTCCCCATTTCAGCAACGACCCATCCAGCAGCTCACCGCGGGCCTCCCGTTCCACGTCCCTGGCATGCTCAGCTATGAGGTGCTTCCGATAATCCCCCCAGGGGAAGGAGCCCATGTCCCACTCACGCGTTTCCGGGTTGAATTATGCGGACTACGGAGCTCCGGAGCCATCTTTCTCCGCAAGCCTCCTCGGCTCTCCAGCTCCACTCGGTCTGAGTCATAGTTTCGTTTCTTCAGTCTCCGCCCGCCATAGAAGATGAGAAGGCAGACCTCAGCCGCTGACTGACCCGCCATCAGGATACAGCAATACTTAGATTTGGCGGCCATTATCTTTCGCGCTCTCCATCTCACTTACGCCCACTTCCACGCCCTTCTTCTTCTCCTGCGTTCCTCGTGGCGCTGCAATGGCGGCGGTTTTGTCGGGAATCTAGCGGCAATAGCAGTACACAGTCTTTGCAATAAATCACAGTCCAACATGTTTCAATCACAGTTCCAAGGCACACATGACCTGCTTCTCAGGCTTAAGTACAATCCTGTTCGTGATGCCAAGTTGGATCGCCCCCAGACACAGGGCCATGAGTTCTCGGTACCGGGCCTCTCTGGTTCAGTGCTGAGGCTGTCACAGTGGCTAGACCCGGTCCGCGACCCTGCTAAGGGGCGTCCAATAAAGGTGGCATAGTCTGTCAGGGGTTTGTGACGCCACCTGTGGTGTTCGGTCAGGGTGACCGACGCTGCTGTGGGGTCCGCTGGGGTGATGGAATGGCAGCTGGATGGTATAACTTCCCTCAGGTGAAGTATGTCCCCAGGGCTTCCCAGTAAGGTGGATGGTGATGGTGTGAAGTGCAGGCAATAACGAGGACACAGGGTTGCAGTCTCTTTACCTCTTTACTGAAGGCTTCAGGATCCTCAATCCAAAGTACGTTTAACAGGGCTCTCTGAGACCAGCCGGTCCGATGGGCACATCCAGAGTTTCCTTCGCAGATGGAAATCGTTGCCTACCACTGGCGCCTGTGTGTTGTAGTCCTACCCTGCTGAGCATTCGGAATAGTCCTCACAACTGCTGCTCTCGTTCGTTCGTTCTCTACAGCTCTCTCGTTCTTTGGTTCCAGATGTTACTAGTTTCTAACGTCCCCCAGGTATGTTATGGCTAGGACGCCACCCGTATGACAGGAAGGCTCAGAGCTCTTCTGGGACCCTAGAGATGCCCCTCTCCACGCGTTGCCACATATGTCTTCGTAGGTGTAGTAAGGTAGACAGCCAACCTATAATTAACTGTCCGGCGGAGTTTGAAGTAAGGCCTGAAGTCAGTTACTCCTGCGGTCTTCCGGCCACCGACTACGTGCCTCAGTAAGATGTTGCCTCTGTCTCTCGGCACGACTCCTACTGGCTCTCCTTTGTGCTTGATCTCGTTTACACTGTTCCACAATATCCTTCCCTACGTGTCTCTCTCCTGGATACCGCCGCAGGGTGTGCAGGCGCGGTTCCGTTACGTTCTGTTCTGTTCGCTAGGCACCTGCCAGGTTCCCACGCCTGACAGGGACCTGTTGTGAATTCTGTTGTCGAGCTCCCTCCTGTGGTCGTGAATGGTACTTCGGTGAGTTCTGTCCGTGGGTTCCCTCTGGTGGCTGTGAGTGGAGCTGCTGCTTCTGAGGTTCCTTACACAGGTGACGGGGTTTATCTTTTGGTTTGCTGCTCTATTTAACTGCACTTAGATCGTTACTCTATGCCAGCTGTCAATGTTTCTGCATTGGTTCAGTTCGCTCTTGGATCTTTCTGGTGACCTGTCTCCTCCAGCAAAAGCTAAGTTCCTGATAGTAACTAATTTGTTCATTGTTTTCTTGTCCAGCTGGATATCATGAGTTTGTCTTGCTAGCTGGAAGCTTTGGGATGCAGAGTGGCAGCTCCGCACCGTTAGTCGGTGCGGAGGTCTTTTTGCACACTCTGCGTGGTCTTTTGTAGTTTTTTGTGCTGATCGCAAAGCTACCTTTCCTATCCTCTGTCTATTTAGTTAGTCTGGCCTCCCTTTGCTGAAACCTGTTTCATTTCTGCGTTTGTGACTTTCATCTTTACTCACAGTCAATATATGTGGGGGGCTGCCTTTTCCTTTGGGGAATTTCTCTGAGGCAAGGTAGGCTTTATTTTCTATCTCTAGGGCTAGCTAGTTCTTAGGCTGTGACGAGGCGCCTAGGGAGCGTCAGGAGCGCTCCACGGCTATTTCTAGTGTGTGTGATAGGATTAGGGATTGCGGTCAGCAGAGTTCTCACATCCCAGAGCTTGTCCTGCATGAGTTTTAACTATCAGGTCATTCCGGGTGCTCATAACCACCAGGTCATAACAGTACAGCTGGCCCAAAGTATTAATGCATCTCAATAGAGGGATAAGAGAAGTTCTGAGACCACTTTTTTTTCTTTGCACTGTGTTTTGTCTTTCTTTTCCCCTAAACCTTTGGGTGGTTCAGGACACAGGTGTAGAGATGGACATTCAAGGTCTGTCCTCTTGTGTGGATCATCTCACTGCAAGGGTACAAAACATTCAAGATTTTGTGGTTCAGAATCCGATGTTAGAGCCTAGAATTCCTACTCCTGATTTATTTTCTTGGAATAGATCTAAGTTTCTGAATTTCAAAAATAATTTAAACTGTTTCTAGCTATGAAACCCCGCTCCTCTGGTGACCCCGCTCAACAAGTAAAAATCATTATTTCTTTGTTGCGTGGTGACCCTCAAGACTGGGCATTTTCCCTTGCGCCAGGAGATCCTGCATTGCATGATGTTGATGCGTTTTTTCTGGCACTTGGATTGCTTTATGATGAACCAAATTCCGTGGATCAGGCAGAGAAAGTCTTGCTGGCATTGTGTCAGGGTCAGGATGAAGTGGAGGTGTACTGTCAGAAGTTTAGAAAGTGGTCTGTGCTCACTCAGTGGAATGAATGTGCCCTGGCGGCAATTTTCAGAAAGGGTCTTTAAGGATGTCATAGTGGGATTTCCCACGCCTGCGGGTCTGAATGAGTCTATGTCCTTGGCCATTCAGATCGATCGGCGCTTGCGTGAGCGCAAAGCTGTGCACCATTTGGCGGTGTTCTCTGAGAATAGGCCTGAGCCTATGCAGTGTGATAGGACCAGGGCTGAACGGCAAGAACACAGACGTCGGAATGGACTGTCTAAATTTCTTTTGTCCGTTACTCTGATTTGCTCTCTGTCGTCCTATTCTGTTATGGCATTTGTAGATTCAGGCGCTGCCCTGAATTTGATGGACTTGGAGTTTGCCAGGCGCTGTGGTTTTTCCTTGGAGCCCTTGCAGTTTCCTATTCCATTGAGAGGAATTGATGCTACACCTTTGGCCAAGAATAAACCTCAATACTGAACTCAATTGACCATGTGCATGGCTCCTGCACATCAGGAGGATATTCGCTTTTTGGTGTTGCATAATCTGCATGATGTGGTCGTTTTGGGGTTGCCATGGCTACAGGTCCATAATCCAGTATTGGATTGGAAATCTATGTCTGTGTCCGGCTGGGGTTATCAAGGGGTACATGGTGATGTTCCATTGTTGTCAATTTCGCCTTCCACTCCTTCTGAAGTCCCTGAGTTTTTATCAGATTACCGGGATGTATTTGAGGAGCCCAAATCCGGTGCCCTACCTCCTCATAGGGATTGCGATTGTGCTATTAATTTGATTCCCGGTAGTAAGTTTCCTAAGGGCCGACTGTTTAATTTATCTGTGCCAGAGCACGCTGCCATGCGGAGTTATATAAAGGAATCCTTGGAGAAGGGTCATATTCGCCCGTCGTCGTCACCATTGGGACCAGGGTTCTTTTTTGTGGCCAAGAAGGATGGCTCTTTAAGACCTTGTATTGATTACCGCCTTCTTAATAAGATCACAGTCAAATTTCAGTATCCTTTGCCACTGATGTCTGATCTGTTTGCTCGGATTAAGGGGGCTAGTTGGTTCACCAAGATAGATCTTCGAGGGGCGTATAATCTTGTGCGAATTAAACAAGGCGATGAATGGAAAACAGCATTTAATATGCCCAAGGGCCATTTTGAGTACCTGGTTATGCCATTCGGGCTTTCTAATGCTCCATCTGTGTTTCAGTCCTTTATGCATGACATCTTCCGAGAGTACCTGGATAGATTCATGATTGTATATTTGGATGACATCTTGGTCTTTTCGGATGATTGGGAGTCTCATGTGAAGCAGGTCAGAATGGTGTTCCAGGTTCTTCGTGCGAATTCCTTGTTTGTGAAGGGGTCTAAGTGTCTCTTTGGAGTTCAGAAGATTTCGTTTTTGGGTTTCATTTTTTCCCCTTCTACTATCGAGATGGACCCTGTTAAGGTCCAGGCCATTTATGATTGGACTCAGCCGACATCTGTGAAGAGCCTACAGAAGTTCCTGAGCTTTGCTAATTTTTACCGTCGCTTCATCGCTAATTTTTCTAGTGTTGCTAAACCGTTGACTGATTTGACCAAGAAAGGTGCTGATGTGGTCAATTGGTCCTCTGTGGCTGTAGAGGCTTTTCAGGAGTTGAAGCGTCGTTTTTCTTCTGCCCCTGTGCTGTGCCAGCCAGATGTTTCGCTCCCATTTCAGGTCGAGGTTGATGCTTCTGAGATTGGAGCAGGGGCTGTTTTGTCGCAAAGAAGTTCTGATGGCTCGGTGATGAAACCTTGTGCCTTCTTTTCTAGAAAATTCTCGCCTGCTGAGCGCAATTATGATGTTGGCAATCGAGAGTTGTTGGCCATGAAGTGGGCATTCGAGGAGTGGCGACATTGGCTTGAAGGAGCTAAACATCGCGTGGTGGTCTTGACGGATCACAAGAATTTGAAGAGGAAAAGGAGCAGCATCCATACCAGGTGAATAGTATCCAAAACGGTCTTTATTCAGCCATAAGAAAAAATACAACGTTTCGGCCGGGTTGGCCTTTGTCAAGTATACAAAACATCCACAGTGGCCATCTTAAATAGTGTGGAGCCTATACATGAACCAATCACTATCAAGGGGCGGCCTTTATTAAATCCCATTAAAATCGCATAATATACATGCATATTGTGTGTCACATTAAAAAATCAGATGATTGGCAACCAATCACCATCACATTACATAAACATTTATAGTAATACTAAAGAAAACACACAGGGAACATAGTATCTGATCGATCGTCCAATCCTGGCTATAGCTGTTCCGTTGTCATAGCGATAATTCACCCAATCCCAAGGGCTTATGTATGTCCGCATATCGATAGTCCAATCACCGTCTGTTAAACAAAAGGGGCACAGATGCTGCTCACAAGCAATCACCACCTATCCATGTAGATATGTCCGTCCACCCTAGAACGCTGGCGCACGCGCACAGCGCACACCAAGGTGGCGGTCATGTGACCATCACCTGGTGTGACACACAGCGCCAGCGCCCAGCGTCGCAGGTAGAACGTCATCACTCAAACCATCAGGCAGAGAGCGCAACCACATGACCGGCAAGGCGGAGCTATGACGCATCAGCGCTAGCACCCCCCGCACGCCCACATGTCGCACCACGTCAGCACTGATAGGGATGGTATGTTTAGCCAAATCCATGGCAACCGCCCTATACTTACATAGGATGCCCTGATCGTAAGGTGATTTGGCAGACAAGGATCAGAGGGAGGAAGAGCTGAAAAAAAGCCAAGTATAGGACAAAGGGAAAATTCCCAATACCCTCCGTATGTTCCTTGGGTATCAAATCCCAAATACACTATATAAACCAAAACAAAAAAGAAAAGAACAAACATTTAAAAACATGCAAGGCTACGTTCACATTTGCGGTTTGCGCCGCAGCGGCGTCGCCGCAACACAACGCACGCGTCGTGCGGCCCTATCTTTAACATTGGGGCCGCATAGACATGCGTTTATCATGCGTTGTGTTGCGTTTTGCAACGCATGCGTTGTTTGGCCACACCTGGCAGGGCGCGGCAACCGCAACATGTTGCATTTTTTCGGCGGCGCCTACTTTTTAAAAAACGCATGCGTCATGTTTGCGTCGTGTTTGCGTTGTCAATGCGCCTAATTCCCCATTGAAGTGTATTGACAACG
This sequence comes from Ranitomeya imitator, assembly GCF_032444005.1. Lineage (NCBI taxonomy): Eukaryota > Metazoa > Chordata > Amphibia > Anura > Dendrobatidae > Ranitomeya > Ranitomeya imitator. The sequence goes on from NC_091286.1 coordinate 577,402,150, forward strand.
CATAGGACGCAAGCACTTGCGTTGTCGTGCGCTGTACGACGCATGCGTTTTAATTTAAAAATCAAGGAAAAGTGTCTAGACGGTGTCTAGACACTGACAAAAGGTCACTATATATATAAAGAAAAGGGGTTGGCATTGTCTTTCACTAGGCTATTCAACAGAGAAGACACTATTCACCAGAGAAGACACAGAGAGGAGCAATCTGCTTTCAAAACCTGTAAGTATATATATTTCTCATTGCATTTTATTCTGTGTTTTATTTCTTGATTTTTAATGTATTTTTGTGCAATTTTTGGTCTGTGCTATTGTACGGTTATGCCACTGTGTGTTATTATTGAAAATGTATCTGGTTTAATGTATTTCTGATGTTATACGATGGCTTTTCTTGTCTCCGGCCTTGCTGGTTTTTAGATTTGTTGTAATTGGATTTTGTGTTTTTCTGGTGTCATGCGGTTCTTCAAAATGATTTTTTATTGTTTAATTTCTGGTGAATGTCTTGTTATTATTCTGGTTTCTATTTTTTGTGGTAACCGTATGGCGTTTTCTTGGCTCATTTATTGTCTTCGGTGTCTTTTCTTGGTGGTGGTGGGGTTATGATTGGGTTGTTCCGTGCGGAAATATGCCTTTTTTTCCCCATTGTATTGTTATGGTTTTTTTTTTTTGTTTAATGTATCTGATATTTCCAGCGTTTGTAACCATATGGCATATATGTCCTTCCTTGACTGTTTGCATTGTAAAGTTTTTGTTATGGATGCTAATTTTTTGGGGGGGCTGGTGATTTTTTTTTTTTCATGTTTTTTTTTCGCTTTGACTATGGTTGATGTTGTATATTGGGTTGCTGTGGATTTTAACAGCGGCTGTACCATAATGTTTATTGCTTTATATCAAATGGTTTTTATATCTGTTTCTGATGTATGATGTGGTACAAGATGGTGTTGTTTTGGATAATGTCTTGTTGTAATTGTAAAGTATGGCGTTCTACTTCTTGTGCCATATTTTTTTTTTTTTTTTTTTAAAAAGAAAGATATGTGTCATTTTATTCACAAAATTGTACCTAGTGGTGTCTTGTAGCTGAATGTTTTTTGGTCTATTCTGGATGACACTTTTTGCTTCTGCATTGTGTTGTATCTGCTATTGTATTCAATTGCGATGTATGGCGTTGTGGTATGGCTTGTTGAGTTTGCATTGTCCTATGAGTGAACATTCCATTGTGGTAGTAATGATTTTTTTGTTAAATTTTTTGCTATGCTATTGTATGTGGTAGTGTTTGCTTTTGAATAATTTTTTTTTTTCTTTTTCTCCTTACAGAATAACTTGAAACAATGGCGTCAGATTCACCAGCTAGCCAATCGGCACAGGGGAGTGCGTTGAGTAATTACGTCCAGTTGCTTACTATTCGGTGTCATTTGTAGCCTTGGCACTAATTTTAAAACAATTTGTACAGGCTTCTTCAAGTGAGGAGGAAGGGACCCAGCAGGAGCAGGGAGATCGGGGCCAAGGTGTGGCGTCAAGCGGGCAAGTAAGTATTATTTTTTTGTTTTTTTTGGTTATTATTTCTTTACTAATCCAGCTGTGAGGAAGGATGGCTATTCTTTCACTTGTGATGTTGACATTAGGGCAGCAAGTAATGGGGGAAGGAGACATTTTAGGTGAACTCCCAGCACAAGAACAAACAAGTGGCATATACTTCAAATACAGGACAGGGCAAAAGTACATATCATGACAGGTGCAGGTGGTTGTTGTGAATATTTTCAAATATTTAACCTTACTGTTTTCCTATTATTCTAGGTTTCACAACGGGAACACGAGAGTATTGATGTTGACCTGCTAATTACCAGCATCCAGGAGCGTGGCCCGTTGTGGGACAGCCGTGACCCCCGGCACGCAGACCAGGTGGTGTTGAGGCGGATGTGGGTTGAGGTGGCAAAAGCGCTGTGGGATGGCTTTGACAGCGCTTCAGCCAAGGAGAAAGGCAACTTTGGTGAGTATTGCTGATACGCCGCTATCATCAGGCCAGGATAAAACAACCGTGTGTGATGTGAGCAACGCCTTTAACTTTGCATCACAAACGGTTGTGTTATCATTTTTAAATGCAAAATATTTAACCATTTTTGTTGTTTTCATTCACAGTCAAAAAGTTGAAGACCAGATGGCGATCCATGAAGGACCGTTTCAGTAAGGTCCTCCGTGCTGAGGAGAAGCAAGCTTGCAGTGGTGCTGCTGCGGCCAGGTCTGTGCCCTACAAATACAGCAGGGCGTTACAGTTCCTGAGACCGGTCTTTGACCGCCGAAAGTAAGTATTTCTGGTACAGCACAATATGCATTTTACACATACCATATTGCCCAGCCACATAGCATAAAGCACAGCCACATCATACATTGCCCAGCCACGTACATTGCGCATCCACATAGTATATTGCCAGGCCACTATATCGCAGCCACATAGTACATGTTCTAGCCACGTATCCACATAGTAGATTTTACAGGCACACAGTGTATTGGCCATCCACGCAGTCAGCATAGCATATTGGGCATCCACGTAACTTTTGGGATGGTATATTGCTAGTGTTGAGCGATAACTTCCGATACTTGAAAGTATCGTATAGTATCGCCCGATACCCGAAAAGTATCGGATATCGCCGATACCGATACCCAATAGCAATAATTGGACACCAAGTATCTGAAGCTATCCTGTATGGTTCCCAGGGTCTGAAGGAGAGGAAACTCTCTGTTAGGACTGGCGGAACGCACCAAGAGAGATGATATAGATGCGTTCGCAGTCCGGGGTCCACCGTGCAGGTGAAACCTGCTGCTAGGAAATGACAGACAATATGGCGGTATTCAAAAGTATACACGCGTGGGTTAAACCTCACCCAGCGTGAAGAAAGCGATCCTGTTGCGTCACAGGACCGCGGTACCGCACATAGAGCGCGAGCAAGTGGTCAGCGAACTAAACCCCAACAGGGATTGTAGTCCGATTAGACCCTTGCTGGCACTACACCGCTACTGGGTGTGAAAGGAATTATATAATTAAGGCACCGAAGTGCGAACTGTGCCGTGCTGGCAGGCACCACTAAGCACCCAGACGTGGGTCAGGAAGCGCACACTGGCGCGTGGCACCGCACTGGCGGTCACAGCAGTAGACGCTGACACGTGTGTGACACGTTGAGTGATAAGTCGGGCGCTAGATAGCAGCCATACTCCATACGCGAACAATCATACAATAGGGTAGGGGTATTTAAAGAACAACTTGCACTCACAACAAACACACGTATTAAATAGTACACTAGCGCATGGCCGTGCGGTCATGCGCAGTTTATATAGTTGCAGGACAGGAAGCGGCCACAGAAACTTTGCCCTTCCAAGACCTGCCAAGAGGACCAATAGAATGCGCTGCAGAGTCTGAGCACATGACCCTCGATCTCCAACGGGAGATCTTGCCCTGGGCATGCTCAGTGTGCGCAGACAAGGACTTAGTCCCAGAGAAGTCCACTCGCTGCTGACCAGTATAGGCTTTACAGGCAGAAGCTGGAGAAGCAGCAGTAACTCTTCTCACAGAGTCAGACTGAGCGAGACGCTGGGATCGACGTCCCTGCTGAGCAGGCTCCACTGCGGCTGGAGGAGAATGGGAGACCGCAGCGGAGACGGATCGAGATTCCCCCTGTGCAGCAGAGGAAACTCGACTCCTAACATTACCCTACCTCCTAGGGCCCCCCCCTCCTTGGGCCTCGCTACGTTCGAAGGCAGCAATGAGCTGTGGGGCCCGAATGTTTTCAGCAGGCTCCCATGACCTGTTCTCTGGACCATAACCCTTCCAATCCACCAGATAGAACTTTTTGCCGCGTACCACCTTGCACCCCAAAATAGCGTTCACCTCGTAATCGTCCGTAGACGAACCCGATGTCCCGGCAGATGACTCGGAAAACCGGGACATGTATACGGGTTTCAAGAGGGACACATGAAAGGTGTCGGTGATACCCAAGCGTGGAGGAAGAGCCAGGCGGTAGACCACAGGATTAACCTGTTCGAGAACCTTGAAGGGACCCAAGTAGCGAGGCGCAAACTTAGTGGACTCTACTCGCAGCCTGATGTTACGGGCGGAGAGCCACACCAAGTCGCCAGGAGCAAAGATCGGAGCGGGGCGCCGATGAACATCGGCGGAGGACCTCATTCTCTCCTTGGAAGCCTGAATGGCATCCTGAGTGCGATCCCAAATGTCCCGTGCCTCCACAGCCCAGTCTGCCACCCTGGAATCGGCGGAAGACATGGGCATGGGCACAGGTACCCGCGGATGCTGACCATAGTTAAGGAGGAATGGGGTCTGTCCAGTGGAGTCAGCTACAGCATTGTTAAGAGCAAACTCCGCCCACGGTAGCAAAGATGCCCAGTCATCTTGTTTAGCAGAGACAAAATGTCGCAGATATGTGACCAAGGTCTGGTTGGCTCTCTCCACCAACCCATTCGTCTCGGGATGATATGCCGAAGAGAGATTCAAGTCGATACTGAGAAGGCGACAAAGCTCTCTCCAGAACCGAGACGCAAACTGGGGACCCCGGTCACTGACAATTTTGTCTGGCATACCGTGAAGATGGAAGATGTGTTTAACAAACAATGCTGCCAAGGCCCGTGCAGAAGGTAGCCGGGGAAGCGGCACCAAATGCACCATTTTAGAAAAATGGTCGGTGATAACCCAAATGACAGTACAGCCACGTGACTTGGGCAAACCCACCACAAAGTCCATCCCGACCATCTCCCAGGGCCTGTCTGCCACCGGCAGAGGGTATAACAACCCAGCTGGCCGTTGACAGAGAGACTTATTTTTGGCACAAGAGACACATGCCCGAACGTAGTCTCCAACATCACGAACCATATGTGGCCACCAATACATTCTCGCCAACAACTCAGATGTCCTCTTTGCCCCAAAGTGTCCACCCACTCTGGACGAATGAGCCCACGAGAGAACCTCCGGACGCAAATTGATGGGGACAAAAGTCTTGCCCGGAGGCACAGACTCAATCAAAACCGGAGCTACGGTTCTCAGACTCTCTGAAGGGACAATGAGCCGAGGCTCGTCCTCCTCCTCCACAGTTGACACCAGGGAGCGAGAGAGAGCGTCAGCACGAATGTTCTTCTCCCCGGCGAGATAATGTAGAGTGAAGTGGAACCGGGAGAAAAACAAGGACCATCTGGCCTGACGAGAATTCAGCCGCTGGGCTGTCTGTAAATAGACCAAATTCTTGTGGTCCGTGAAGACTTGGAATGGGAACCGAGCACCCTCCAAGAGATGTCTCCATTCCGAAAAGGCCAACTTCATTGCCAGCAACTCCCTATCCCCGATGGAGTAATTTCTCTCCGCTGGTGAGAAGGTTTTTGAGAAGAAGAAGCATGGATGCTTCCGACCTTGAGCATCCTTTTGATAGAGGACTGCTCCTGCACCAACGGAAGAGGCATCCACCTCCATTAGGAATGGCTTATCCACATCGGGACGATGTAAGATGGGAGCGCTAGCAAAGTGGGACTTAATAGAAGTGAAGGCCTTGGAGACCTCTTCGGACCACGATTTAGGATTCGCTCCCTTCTTGGTGAGGGATACCAAGGGAGCTACCAGGGTTGAGAAGTGGGGGATGAACTGACGATAGTAATTTATGAACCCCATAAAGCGCTGCACCGCTTTCAGAAAATGGGGTTCCTGCCAGTCCATCACTGCCTGTAGTTTGGCAGGATCCATAGCCAATCCCTGGGCCGAGATGATGTAGCCCAGGAAAGGTAAAGACTCCTGCTCAAACATACACTTCTCCAATTTGGCATAGAGGAAGTTTGCCCGTAGGAGGTCGAAGACTTTGCAAACATCTCTCCGGTGGGAGTCAATATCTGGAGAGTAGATAAGAATATCATCCAGATAGACTACGACCGAGGTGGAAAGCATATCCCGGAAGATATCGTTCACAAAGTCTTGGAAAACGGCTGGGGCATTACAGAGCCCGAAGGGCATCACCAGATATTCATAGTGCCCATCCCTGGTGTTAAAGGCCGTCTTCCATTCGTCCCCCTCACGGATGCGAATCAGGTTGTAAGCACCCCGCAAATCTAATTTAGTAAATACCCTTGCTCCCCGAAGTCTATCGAATAACTCAGATATCAAGGGCAAAGGATACTTATTCTTAACGGTGATGGCGTTAAGACCCCTGTAGTCTATGCATGGGCGCAATTCCCCATTCTTCTTCTGCAAGAAGAAGAATCCTGCCCCAGCAGGTGACACTGACTTCCTAATGAATCCTCTTGCCAGATTTTCCTGGATGTACTGTGACATTGCCTCCGTCTCCGGGAGAGATAGGCGATAAACTCGACCCCGGGGAGGCTCAGCACCAGGCAAGAGATCAATAGGACAGTCATAGGGGCGATGAGGCGGAAGGACCTCCGCCGCCTTTTTGGAGAACACGTCTGCATAAGACCAATACTGCTTGGGGAGAGAGGATAGATCTGTGGGTACCTCAGTAGTAGCAACCTGAACGCACTCCCTCTGACACCTACCCCCACAAGATTCACCCCAACCCAGAATTCTGCCTGAGGACCACTCGATATGAGGAGAGTGGTACTGTAGCCAAGGTATTCCCAACAGGACCTCATCAATTCCTTCCGGAATGACGAGCAGAGAAATTATCTCCTGATGAGATGGCGACATGGACAGAGTAAAAGGGATGGTCTGGTGTGTTATCTGTGAGGGCAATGTCGACCCATTCACCACTCGCACCGTTACTGGTTGAGCAAGCATAACCAGGGGTATTGCGTGACGTTGGGCAAAGGCAGAAGACATAAAATTGCCCTCCGCCCCAGAATCCACGCAGAGCTCTACCGAGTGGGAGAATGAGCCAATAGTAATTGTCCCCCTAAAGGACAACTTAGAGGCAAACGTTGCCGTGTCTAGTGTACCTCCACCTACTACCACTAGACGCTGACGTTTCCTCGACCGCTGAGGACATCTGGTGGCTAGATGTCCTGACTGCTGGCAAACATGACAGACCCTGAGTGCACAAGCGGTCCGGGACTTAGATCCTGCTTGTGACACTTCCCTGGCCTCATGTGACTCAGGAACCAGGACCGGAAATTCCAGAGGTTTGGCGAAAGTAGGAGCCAGCCGAAACCTCTGCCTACACTGGGCTCGCTCTAACCTCCGCTTGTTAAAACGGAGGTCAATTCGAGTGGAGACAGTTATTAACTCCTCCAGTGTGGCAGGAATCTCCCTAGTGGCCAGAGCGTCCTTTACATGGTCAGCCAAGCCCCTCCAAAATATGGGGATAAGAGCTTTATCCGACCAATCCAGCTCAGATGCTAAGGTGCGGAATTGGACGGCAAAATGACTGACCAAGGACTCACCCTGAGTTAATGCCAGCAATTGGAGCGCAGTATCATGGGTGACTTGAGGTCCTAAAAAGACCTGTTTCAGAGCGCTCAGAAACAGCGGAGCACTCTGCACCACATGATCGCCACGCTCCCACAGCGGCGTAGCCCATTCCAACGCCCTGTCCGACAATAGAGACAGAATAAATCCCACCTTAGCCCGCTCTGTGGGAAAACGTGTAGCCAGGAGCTCGAGGTGAATAGAGCACTGACTCACAAATCCCCTACAAAACTTGCTATCACCAGAAAATTTTTCTGGCAGCGGGAGGCGAGATAATGTCGGAACAGGGGTGGCAATGGACATAGTAACTGCAGCCACGCTGGCAGCCTGTACAGCTACTGCAGTAACATCCACAGCTGAGGTCGCGCTCTCGAGAGCCGCCAACCTACCCTCCAGCTGCTGGATATGCCGCAGAGATTGCTGTTTGTCTGTCATCACTAGCCAGACCCTGGAGCTAGTGTAATGTTAGGACTGGCGGAACGCACCAAGAGAGATGATATAGATGCGTTCGCAGTCCGGGGTCCACCGTGCAGGTGAAACCTGCTGCTAGGAAATGACAGACAATATGGCGGTATTCAAAAGTATACACGCGTGGGTTAAACCTCACCCAGCGTGAAGAAAGCGATCCTGTTGCGTCACAGGACCGCGGTACCGCACATAGAGCGCGAGCAAGTGGTCAGCGAACTAAACCCCAACAGGGATTGTAGTCCGATTAGACCCTTGCTGGCACTACACCGCTACTGGGTGTGAAAGGAATTATATAATTAAGGCACCGAAGTGCGAACTGTGCCGTGCTGGCAGGCACCACTAAGCACCCAGACGTGGGTCAGGAAGCGCACACTGGCGCGTGGCACCGCACTGGCGGTCACAGCAGTAGACGCTGACACGTGTGTGACACGTTGAGTGATAAGTCGGGCGCTAGATAGCAGCCATACTCCATACGCGAACAATCATACAATAGGGTAGGGGTATTTAAAGAACAACTTGCACTCACAACAAACACACGTATTAAATAGTACACTAGCGCATGGCCGTGCGGTCATGCGCAGTTTATATAGTTGCAGGACAGGAAGCGGCCACAGAAACTTTGCCCTTCCAAGACCTGCCAAGAGGACCAATAGAATGCGCTGCAGAGTCTGAGCACATGACCCTCGATCTCCAACGGGAGATCTTGCCCTGGGCATGCTCAGTGTGCGCAGACAAGGACTTAGTCCCAGAGAAGTCCACTCGCTGCTGACCAGTATAGGCTTTACAGGCAGAAGCTGGAGAAGCAGCAGTAACTCTTCTCACAGAGTCAGACTGAGCGAGACGCTGGGATCGACGTCCCTGCTGAGCAGGCTCCACTGCGGCTGGAGGAGAATTGGAGACCGCAGCGGAGACGGATCGAGATTCCCCCTGTGCAGCAGAGGAAACTCGACTCCTAACACTCTCCTTCTGGCCCTGGGCTCCATATAAATGTTTAAAGTAAAGAATAAAAATATTGATATATATACTCACCCTCTGACGCGTCCTGGTTGTAACCAGCAGCTTCCGTTCCTTTGAATGAGCGTTTGAAAGACCAGATGACGTTGCGGCTTGTGATTTGTTGCGTGAGCGGTCACGTGACCGACACGCAACCAATCACAAACCGCAACGTCATCTGGTCTTTCAAGCGCTCATTCAAAGGAACGGAAGCTGCTGGTTACTTCGGTAAGGTCCATGTTGCGTCGGAGAGGAGAGTATATCAATATTTTTTAGTTGTATTTTTTATTTTAATATCGATCCCGATACCGATTCGCAATATCGCAAAATTATTGGAACTTGGTACCGGAATTCCGCAAACACTGATAGACAGAGGATTGTAATCTATTGTTGTGTGACCTAATTTAAACATTATTATTACAGGATTTGGCGTATGTGAGAGGTTATTATTTGTAGACTAATGTTGCCCTTTTCTTTTCACAGAACACACAGCAGCACCCTCGAGCCTGGCCCATCTGGAGCGGTCCGTCATGAATCGCCATCTGGAACGTCACAGCCATCCCACAGCGCGAGCAGTCTTGTACCACTTTCTGGGGAACCGGCAGCCGGTCCATCAGGTGTTCCCCTGGCCGATGCCTCTGGCGCTCCTTCTTTCGGGTATTCCCGTCAGCGTCAGCGGGCCTCGGACAGGCCGCTGCCCGAATTTTTGTATTTAAGCATGGTGTTCCAGAATTGTTTCAAGGCGCTGTGCGATAGAATGGACACTGCTCTGTCCAATATCGACCGGCGCATTGAAACAATCGAAACCGAGCTCTCGAGGCCGGCAAAACATTTTTTTAGTACCATTGCTAAGGGCATGCTGGAACACCTTACGCCGGAACTCCAGATTTCGGTGATGTAGGACTGCAACACTTCCTACGTGAGGGCTCTGCAGCAGGCTCGGAGAATGCAGTCAGCGACTACAATGCCCGTAGTACCATCGCTGGCTAGCATGACTCCGACTCCTGCTGCGGAGCCGCTCCAGCCATCCCACCGAGGTCCGCGTGCGGAGGGACGCCACCACAGACATTACATTGCGCCGCCGACTCCTGCTCCTGCCAGGCCCTCAGCCTCCAGTACCCGTCATGCTGAAGGAAGAAAAAAAAAGAGGAGGAAGACTACAAGGTCATCATCTGAGTCTCTGGCTGCTCCAACACAAACACCCAGATCTCGGCTGGGGTCGAGCCGGAGCAGGAGCAGCCAGAGCCAGTCGAGATCAAGTGGGAGACTTGTTATGCCTCCTCCCTCCCCTGCAGAGGTTGCTGTCTCATCGCCAGCTTACATTGAGGGCTTGCCCTCTAGTTTATTGGAATATGGCTCCACATCCTCATCCTCTTCCTCTCCCCACTCCCAAACAGAGACTTACCACTCACCCATGGTAGCTGAGGTTGATACACCATAGTTTTATTTCCCATCCTTTTTTCCTGTTTCCCCAAATAAAAGTTTTATATTTCAAACAATATGTGTTTTTATTGGGCAGTAGACTTCTCGGCAATACACACCGTGCGCCATCTACACATATCTTGTGTTTCAAAACACCTCATATATATGCAATGTCAGACACAATTTTCTCAATTTTCCCTTTTCCTCTTTTTGGGTGTCTCATGTTGTGAATTCTGTAGCAGAGTTCACTCCTGTGGTCACAAGTGGTACTTCGGCTGATTCTCTCTGGGAGCTTCCGTTTGTGGAGGAAAGTGGTACTGCAGCTTCTGAGTTTCCTCCCTCAGGTGATCTGGTGAGGTCGTTAGCTGCTTCTCTACTTAACTCCACCTGATGCTTTGATCCATGCTTCCTGTCAATGTTCCAGTGTTGGACTTGTGTTTCTCTGGATCATTCCTGTGGCCTGCTGCTCTGCATAGCTAAGTGCTTCTTCGCTATTTGTTGCTATTTTTTCTGTCCAGCTTGTCTTTTTGTTTTGCTGGAAGCTCTGGGACGCAAAGGGTGTACCTCCGTGCCATTAGTTCGGTACGGAGGGTCTTTTTGCCCCTTTGTGTGGTTTTCTTTAGGGTTTTGTGTAGACCGCAAAGTTATCTTTCCTATCCTCGTTCTGTCTAGAATATCGGGCCTCACTTTGCTGAATCTATTTCATCCCTACGTTTGTCTTTTCATCTTACTCACAGTCATTATATGTGGGGGGCTGCCTTTTCCTTTGGGGTATTTCTCTGAGGAAAGGTAGGCTTATTTTTCTATCTTCAGGCTAGTTAGTTTCTCAGGCTGTGCCGAGTTGCATAGGGAGCGTTAGGCGCAGTCCACAGCTGGCTCTAGTTGTGTTTGGAGAGGATCAGGAATTGCGGTCTACAGAGTTTCCACATCTCAGAGCTCGTTCTATTATTTTGGGTTATTGTCAGATCACTGTATGTGCTCTGATCGCTATGTACATTGTGTTACTGAATTGCCTACCATAACAGTACAGGAAGCCAAAAGTACTAATGATTCTCAATAGAGGGAAAAAAGAAGTTCTGAGACCATTTTTTTTCCTTTGCACTGTGATTTGTCTTTTTTTTCCCCTAGACATTTGGGTGGTTCAGGACACAGGTGTTACAATGGACATTAAAGGTCTGTCTTCATGTGTAGATCAGCTCACGGCAAGAGTTCAAGATATTCAAAATTTTGTGGTTCAGAATTCTTTGTTAGAACCGAGAATTCCTATTCCAGATTTGTTTTTTGGAGATAGAACTAAATTTCTGAGTTTCAAGAATAATTGTAAACTGTTTCTGGCTTTGAAACCTTGCTCCTCTGGTGACCCAGCGCAACAGGTTAGGATCGTCATTTCTTTTTTGCGTGGCGACCCTCAGGACTGGGCATTTTCTCTTGCGTTAGGAGATCCTGCATTGAGTGATATCGATGCATTTTTCCTGGCGCTTGGATTGCTGTACGATGAGCCTAATTCAGTAGATCAGGCAGAAAAAAATTTGCTGGCTCTTTGTCAGGCTCAGGATGAGATAGAGCTATATTGCCAGAAATTTAGAAAATGGTCCGTGCTCATTCAATGGAATGAATCTGCGCTTGCAGCCATTTTCAGAAAGGGTCTCTCTGAAGCCATTAAGGATGTCATGGTGGGATTTCCTATGCCCGCTGGTTTGAATGAGTCTATGTCTTTGGCCATTCAGATCGGTCGACGCTTGCGTGAGCGTAAATCTGTGTACCATTTGGCGGTATTACCTGAGATTAAACCTGAGCCTATGCAGTGCGATAGGACTATGACCAGAGTTGAACGGCAAGAACACAGACATCTGAATGGGCTGTGTTTCTACTGTGGTGATTCCACTCATGCTATCTCTGATTGTCCTAAGCGCACTAAGCGGTTCGCTAGGTCTGCCGCCATTGGTACTGTACAGTCAAAATTTCTTCTGTCCGTTACCTTGATATGCTCCTTGTCGTCGTATTCTGTCATGGCGTTTGTGGATTCAGGCGCTGCCCTGAATTTGATGGACTTGGATTATGCTAAACGTTGTGGGTTTTTATTGGAGCCCTTGCAGTGTCCTATTCCATTGAGAGGAATTGATGCTACACCTTTGGCCAAGAATAAGCCTCAATACTGGACCCAGCTGACCATGTGCATGGCTCCTGCACATCAGGAGGTTATTCGCTTTCTGGTGTTGCATAATCTGCATGATGTGGTCGTGTTGGGGTTGCCATGGCTACAAGCCCATAATCCAGTATTGGATTGGAATTCCATGTTGGTGTCCAGCTGGGGTTGTCAGGGGGTACATGGTGATGTTCCATTTCTGTCAATTTCGTCATCCACCCCTTCTGAGGTTCCAGAGTTCTTGTCTGATTACCGGGAGGTATTTGATGAGCCCAAGTCCGATGCCCTGCCTCCGCATAGGGATTGTGATTGTGCTATCAATTTGATTCCTGGTAGTAAATTCCCAAAAGGTCGACTGTTTAATTTATCCGTGCCTGAGCACACCGCTATGCGCAGTTATGTGAAGGAATCCCTGGAGAAGGGGCATATTCGCCCGTCATCGTCGCCATTAGGAGCAGGGTTCTTTTTTGTAGCCAAGAAGGATGGTTCGCTGAGACCGTGTATAGATTACCGCCTTCTTAATAAGATCACTGTTAAATTTCAGTACCCCTTGCCATTGTTATCTGATTTGTTTGCTCGGATTAAGGGGGCTAGTTGGTTCACTAAGATAGATCTTCGTGGTGCGTATAATCTGGTGAGAATCAGGCAAGGCGATGAATGGAAAACTGCATTTAATACGCCCGAGGGTCATTTTGAGTATCTAGTGATGCCGTTCGGACTTGCCAATGCTCCATCAGTGTTTCAATCCTTTATGCATGACATCTTCCGTGAGTACCTGGATAAATTCCTGATTGTGTACTTGGATGACATTTTGATCTTCTCGGATGATTGGGAGTCTCATGTGAAGCAGGTCAGAACGGTTTTTCAGGTCCTGCGTGCTAAGGTTTCATTTTTGGGGTTCATCTTTTCCCCTTCTACTATCGAGATGGATCCGGTTAAGGTCCAAGCCATCCATGATTGGACTCAGCCGACATCTCTGAAAAGTCTGCAAAAGTTCCTGGGCTTTGCTAATTTTTATCGTCGCTTCATCTGCAATTTTTCTAGTGTTGCCAAACCATTGACCGATTTGACCAAGAAGGGTGCTGATTTGGTCAATTGGTCTTCTGCTGCTGTGGAAGCTTTTCAAGAGTTGAAGCGTCGTTTTTCTTCTGCCCCTGTGTTGTGTCAACCGGATGTTTCTCTTCCGTTCCAGGTCGAGGTTGATGCTTCTGAGATTGGAGCAGGGGCTGTTTTGTCACAGAGAGGTTCTGGTTGCTCAGTGATGAAACCATGCGCTTTCTTTTCCAGGAAGTTTTCGCCTGCTGAGCGAAATTATGATGTGGGCAACCGAGAGTTGCTGGCCATGAAGTGGGCATTCGAGGAGTGGCGTCATTGGCTTGAAGGAGCTAAGCATCGCGTGGTGGTATTGACTGATCATAAGAACTTGACTTATCTCGAGTCTGCCAAGCGCTTGAATCCTAGACAAGCTCATTGGTCGTTGTTTTTTGCCCGTTTTGACTTTATGATTTCGTACCTTCTGGGCTCTAAAAATGTGAAGGCGGATGCTCTGTCTAGGAGTTTTGTGCCCGACTCTCCGGGTTTATCTGAGCCGGCGGGTATCCTCAAGGAAGGAGTAATTGTGTCTGCCATCTCCCCTGATTTGCGGCGGGTGCTGCAAAAATTTCAGGCTAATAAACCTGATCGTTGCCCAGCGGAGAAACTGTTTGTCCCTGATAGGTGGACGAATAGAGTTATCTCTGAACTTCATTGTTCGGTGTTGGCTGGTCATCCTGGAATCTTTGGTACCAGAGAGTTAGTGGCTAGATCCTTTTGGTGGCCCTCTCTGTCGCGGGATGTGCGTACTTTTGTGCAGTCCTGTGGGATTTGTGCTCGGGCTAAGCCCTGCTGTTCTCGTGCCAGTGGGTTGCTTTTGCCCTTGCCGGTCCTGAAGAGGCCTTGGACACATATCTCTATGGATTTTATTTCTGACCTTCCCGTTTCTCAAAAGATGTCAGTCATTTGGGTGGTCTGTGATCGCTTTTCTAAGATGGTCCATCTGGTACCCTTGTCTAAATTGCCTTCCTCCTCTGATTTGGTGCCTTTGTTCTTCCAGCATGTGGTTTGTTTGCATGGCATTCCAGAGAATATTGTTTCTGACAGAGGTTCCCAGTTTGTTTCGAGGTTTTGGCGAGCCTTTTGTGGTAGGATGGGCATTGACTTGTCTTTTTCCACGGCTTTCCATCCTCAGACTAATGGCCAGACCGAACGAACCAATCAGACCTTGGAAACATATCTGAGATGCTTTGTTTCTGCTGATCAGGATGACTGGGTGTCCTTTTTGCCTTTGGCTGAGTTCGCCCTTAATAATCGGGCCAGCTCGGCTACCTTGGTTTCGCCGTTTTTCTGCAATTCTGGGTTCCATCCTCGTTTCTCTTCACTACAGGTTGAGTCTTCGGACTGTCCTGGTGTGGATACTGTGGTGGACAGGTTGCAGCAGATTTGGACTCAGGTAGTGGACAATTTGACCTTGTCCCAGGAGAAGGCTCAACTTTTCGCTAATCGCAGACGCCGTGTGGGTCCCCGACTTCGTGTTGGGGATCTGGTTTGGTTATCTTCTCGTCATATTCCTATGAAGGTTTCCTCTCCTAAGTTTAAACCTCATTTTATTGGTCCGTATAGGATTTCTGAGGTTCTTAATCCTGTGTCTTTTCGTCTGACCCTTCCAGATTCTTTTTCCATACATAAAGTATTCCATAGGTCATTGTTGCGGAGATACGTGGCACCTATGGTCCCATCTGTTGAGCCTCCTGCCCCGGTTTTGGTGGAGGGGGAATTGGAGTATATTGTGGAGAAGATTTTGGATTCTCGTGTTTCAAGACGGAAACTCCAGTATCTGGTTAAATGGAAGGGTTATGCTCAGGAAGATAATTCCTGGGTTTTTGCCTCTGATGTCCATGCTCCCGATCTTGTTCGTGCCTTTTATGTGGCTCATCCTGGTCGGCCTGGGGGCTCTGGTGAGGGTACGGTGACCCCTCCTCAAGGGGGGGGGTACTGTTGTGAATTCTGTGGCAGAGTTCACTCCTGTGGTCACAAGTGGTACTTCGGCTGATTCTCTCTGGGAGCTTCCGTTTGTGGAGGAAAGTGGTACTGCAGCTTCTGAGTTTCCTCCCTCAGGTGATCTGGTGAGGTCGTTAGCTGCTTCTCTACTTAAATCCACCTGATGCTTTGACCCATGCTTCCTGTCAATGTTCCAGTGTTGGACTTGTGTTTCTCTGGATCATTCCTGTGGCCTGCTGCTCTGCATAGCTAAGTGCTTCTTTGCTATTTGTTGCTATTTTTTCTGTCCAGCTTGTCTTTTTGTTTTGCTGGAAGCTCTGGGACGCAAAGGGTGTACCTCCGTGCCGTTAGTTCGGTACGGAGGGTCTTTTTGCCCCTTTGCGTGGTTTTCTTTAGGGTTTTGTGTAGACCGCAAAGTTATCTTTCCTATCCTCGTTCTGTCTAAAATATCGGGCCTCACTTTGCTGAATCTATTTCATCCCTACGTTTGTCTTTTCATCTTACTCACAGTCATTATAGGTGGGGGGCTGCCTTTTCCTTTGGGGTATTTCTCTGAGGCAAGGTAGGCTTATTTTTCTATCTTCAGGCTAGTTAGTTTCTCAGGCTGTGCCGAGTTGCATAGGGAGCGTTAGGCGCAATCCACAGCTGCCTCTAGTTGTGTTTGGAGAGGATCAGGAATTGCGGTCTACAGAGTTTCCACGTCTCAGAGCTCGTTCTATTATTTTGGGTTATTGTCAGATCACTGTATGTGCTCTGATCGCTATGTACATTGTGTTACTGAATTGCCTATCATAACAGTCTCATATTGCTGTATGAGGTGTTTAGAAACACTTTAGGCCACTTTCACACGTCAGTGTCTCCAGTACGTGAGGTGACATTTTCCTCACATACCGTAGACACTGACACACGTAGACCAAATCAATGCATCTGTTCAGATGACATTGTTTTTTTGGGGTCCTTGTCTACGTTTTCCAAACACGGACACATGTCAGTGTTTGTGGGAGCGCACGTATAAGGGACCCATTAAAGTCAATGGTTCCGTGTAAACACGTACCACACCCGGACGTTGTCCGTCTGCAGTCCGTGTGCGTGCATGAGACACCGCTACAGTAAGCTCTGTCCCCCCACATGGTGCTGAAGCCGCGATTCATATCTTCCCTGCAGCATCGTTTGCTGCAGAGAAGATATGAATTATATATTGTTTAAAATAAAGATCTATGTGCCCCCCGCCCTCCCACCCCCTGTGCGCCCCCCCGCTGTTCTGAAAATACTCACCCGGGTCCCTCGTTGGCTGTCGCTGCTTCCTGTCCTGGGCGCACCTTGTACTGTATGCGAACACGTGGGGCCGCCAATTAGAGTCATCAATAGGCGGCTCCACCCCCCATACTGGTTGATCCTTCTATTCATGACTGTAAATGAGCGTCCCCACGTGACCGCATACAGTAGAAGGTGCGCCCAGGACAGGAAGCTGCGACAGCCAACGAGGGACCCGGGTGAGTATTTTCAGAACAGCGGGGGGGCGCACAGGGGGTGGGAGGGCGTGGGGCACATAGATCTTTATTTTAAACACTATATAATTCATATCTTTTCTGCAGCAAATGCTGCTGCAGGGAAGTTATGAATCGCGGCTTCAGCACCAGATGCTGGTACGTGTGGTACCCAGTGGGCACACAGGCGACACACGGGTGCCGCACGTGTGCCACACTGATGTGCCACAGAAACGTAGGGGCACACGGACACGTAATTCCGGTACCGATTGTTTCTGGTCCCGGAATTATGTTGACGGGTGACTGCCCTAGATTGTATACATAAGGGTTTTGCAGACCATTTGGTAGCTGGTGATCACCAGAGTACATTTTGTGCAGTACACCGTTTAGCCCAGTTGGTAGATAAATGTACTTTGGAGAAGTGTTGAAAAATTCAAAAAAATTTTTATTAAACAACAAGTTTTTATAAAAAGGGTAGCAAGTTTAGTCAAAACACAAACATTTATGAAGTATAGGTAGATGCCAAATTGGAAATTACATTACCCACCTACACTGATGACATTTATTGCACATAATACTGTATAAATATTTTATTATCATTATATTATATATTTAGCACAGTTACAGTTAAAGTTAAAGTTACAGTATTTAGTGTTGTAGTTAAAACCAGTAATACAATATTCAAACATAAACACTACACCATAGTATCTTGCCATGCTACACGGCCAACATCTGAAACAAAATAGGAAGCAAATCGATCCCTCATCTGCGCAATTTCAACACTTCTCCTCAGAGGATGATCTTGGTAATCGGGCAATGGGTTTGGAATGGGTTCATCGAGTTCCACATTCAGTCTCTCTTTGGCCATAATATAATAGTGGAGAACCACACAAGCCTTCACCACCTCATCCACTGTCTCAGTTTTCAGATTAATGGCGGATCCTAATATACGCCATTTGGAGACAAGGATGCCAAAGGCGCACTCCACAGTTCTTCGGGCTCTGGACAGTCTGTAATTGAAAATACTTTTTGTGTGGTCCAAGCCCCGACTGGAGTAGGGTTTCAGTAGGTTGGCACACATCTGAAATGCCTCATCCCCAACCACAACAAATGGCATTGCCGGGCCTTCGGTGTTGGGAAGAGGTCGTGGCTGGGGGAAATTAAAATTGTTCCCATATAACCTTTGGCCCATATCAGACTCCTTAAATGTTCGTGAGTCATTTGCACGGCCAAACGCTCCAATGTCCACGGCGAGAAACCTGCAGTCCGCACCTGCAATTGCCATGAGCACGGTGGAGAAGTATTTTTTATAATTAAAAAAGAGAGATCCACTTCTTGCAGGCTTTGTAATCCGAATGTGCTTCCCATCAACAGCTCCTATACAGTTAGGGAAAGAACAGACTTGCTCAAATTTCTTGGCGTTGGCCTCCCATATTTCACTTGTAGGGACGGGTAAAAATTCTCCACGTAGATTGTCCCACAAAGCACGGCATGTGTCGGAAATAATTCCAGAAAGAGTCGAGACTCCAATCCTGAATTGAAAATGCAGGGATCTCAAGGTCTCTCCAGTAGCCAGGAAACTGCCAAGAAGAAAAACAAAGAAATTACATTAAAGGACATTGTATTTTAAAAATTACATTGACCATACCCAACCCAAAACAAATTTAAAAAAAGGTAAAAAAAAAAAAAAAAAAGGGAAAAACATATCACAGTCATTCAAAGACCTACGTACCGTAGAGTAACCAGCAGCCGTTCCTCTGCGGAAATTGATCTCCGGAGCTGTGTGTCCTGCCTGGTAATGGCTCCTTCCACAAGACGCAGAAGATAGCGGAAGCTGTCTCGTGACATCCTGGTATATTCATAATATTTTTCCAGGTTGTCATTAAGCTCGCCAAACAAGCAATGGTAGGCTCCACGGCTCTCCCGGACTTCCACAATAGGGTGTAGCCAAAAGCAACGATGACTCCTCCGTTTATCCCTTTTCCTTTGATGATAACAGGCGGTAGCATAGGCATTAGCCAAGGCAAAATCTACCTCCATATCCAGGTAGATACTCTCCATGGGACGCTCCATCATGATGCTGAGACACAAGCAAAATGGGACGAATTCATCTCTGCCAGGGTATATATACACACACTTTACATACACCCACCCTCTTCTATCCATTGGTAGTCTTTATCTAGTGTCTAGACACATTTTAAACATCAATTAAGAAAAACGCATGCGTCGCAAAACGCTGCGTTTTTTTGTAAAAACGCAATTGCGTTTTAAAAAAACGCTGCGTTTTACAACGCATGCGTTGGATGAATGCGGTACAAAACCATGCGTTTTGTTTGCGTTTTCATTGCGTTGTGCGTTGCGGCGACGCCGCTGCAGCGCAAACCGCAAATGTGAACGTAGCCTAAGCGCAGAATTAAAAGTACACGGAGAATGACACACCTATGAGGTATATCAAGGGATCAAGGACAAATACATATATGTATATCATTAGAATATGACCAAACCGGTCCTAACATATAATATCCAAATTAAGACATACATATTTGTAGATTATAATCTACATTTAACCCTCTAGGCTGTAACGTCTCTAATACCGAGATCCACCTTAACTCCTTTTGTTTGAGTTTCAATGTCCTATCCCCCCCTCTCCTCAAAGCAGGGACCCCGTCTATGACCCTAAAACGTAATTGGTTAATGGAGTGTCTACAATCACTGAAGTGTTTGGGTATTGGTAATTCATGTAGATTAGTTCTTATTGTGCTCTTGTGTTTACTTATTCGTGCTTTTACTTCCATCGTTGTCTCACCAACGTACATGAGTCCACATGGACATACTATTAAGTAGATGACAAATTTCGAAGAGCATGTGTAGCGATCTCTAATCATGAATTTATTACCAGTTCGAGGATGATGAAAACTATCACCCTTGAGCATATTGCCACAGCAGGCATAATTGAGACAGGGAAAGTTGCCCATCCGAGGAGGACATAATGTCGTCTGGATGGCAACCCTGCCCGTCCCTACGTCCGACTTGACCAATTGATCCTTAAGATTGCGCCCCCGTCTATATGAGAGGATAGGGCGAAAGCAGAAATCCTGAATGTGAGGCAAACCCTTCTGTAGTAACCCCAATGTCTATTCAGAATATTAGAGATGCCATTGCTAGCTGGGCAATAGGTGGAAACAAATGGTATACGTTTTTGTTTAACCCTTGTTCTATGGGTTTTTAAATCATCATCAGATAGTCTGGTTAACCTATCCTTATGCCCCAATGCTCGCTCCTTCGGATGCCCTCTACGCATAAATTTCTCACACATTTCGTCCAATCTTTTGTCACAAACCTCATTATCCTTAACTATCCTCCGTACACGGACCAGCTGGCTCCAAGGTAGTGAATCCATCATTTTTTTCGGGTGGTAGCTGTCATAGCACAGAAGGCTATTCCTATCAGTCGCCTTTGTAAACAAATCAGTCCAAAGAATATCACCTTGCTTATAAACCATGGTATCTAAAATTTGTACCCTATCCAGCGAGTATGTCATGGTGAATTTCAACTCTGGGTGTATACCATTAATTTCGGCCAAAAAATCAAAAAGATCCTCCTGGGTCCCCTCCCATACACAAAAAATGTCATCAATGTAGCGCCACCAGGCCCGGACGTGACGCCAGAAGATGGATCTGTACACGTGTTGGTCCTCGAGTACCGCCATATAGATGTTGGCATATGTGGGGGCCACATTGGACCCCATGGCGATACCCCGTAACTGCTGGTAGTAATCATCCCCAAAGAGGAAAAAATTCCTCCCGAGGATGAACTCCAGCAGTGTGAGGACCAACCGTGCACAATCCGGGGCCACGTCCGAGCCCGATAGCGCCACACCGACAGCATCCAAACCCCTTTCATGTTCAATAGATGTGTACAAAGACACTACATCAAAGGATACCAAGCAAGTAGACGCATTCACAGAAATGGTACTTAACTTCTCCAAGAAATCATTCGTGTCTCTAATATAGGAGCGAGCAGAGGTAGCAAAACCACGCAAAATCTTGTCCAGAAAAATAGCCACTTTGTTGCACATAGATCCCCTCCACGACACAATAGGGCGCCCGGGCGGGTTAGACAAATCCTTGCGTATTTTTGGCAATGTGTATAGGACTGGAGTTATTGGCGCAGTAACAAATAAAAATTCAGACAGCTTCTGATCAATGAGTCCACCAGTAAGAGAGTCATTGATCAGAAGCTGCAACTCCCTCTGGAAGACAGCAGTAGGATCACACTTAAGTTTCTTATAGACCGCACTATCAGACAATTGTCCCATAATTTCCGCCCTGTACTTCACTGTATCCATGATCACCACCGCTCCGCCTTTATCGTCCGGTTTTATTGTAAGTTCAGTATTGTTTGACAGACGGTCAAGGGCCTGTCTTTCAACACTGGACAAATTGTTATATCCAACATTACGGAACCCCTCTTTGAATCTTTTCATATCTCTCTCCACCAATGCAATGTACGACTCGACAAAATGGTTTTTCACCTGGGGTTGAAAAGAGCTCTTATTGAATAAGCCAGCTCCTTTAAGTGTAAATCCCCCCATTATATCATCGGTGGGTTCATTAATTTTCAAGTCTGTCTCTGAAAAGTAAGAGGTTAACCATAGCCTCCTATAGAAGGCAAATAGATCACACTCGATTTGAAACCAGTCAGGGGAATTTTTAGGGCAGAAAGAAAGTCCCTTAGACAAAATGTCACATTCAATATTCGATAGTTGTACCGATGATATATTTACCACCAATTCATTGCGGTTCAATTCCCTTTCCGTCGTTCGTCCATGTTCCGTGTCCTCATAGGGGATTTGTGATTCTTCCGCCTCTCTCTGTTCATACCGCCTCCTTTTGTGTTTCCTCCCACCTCTGCGGTTCCTCCTTTTAATGCTGTTACGTCCGGTTGCTTGGCTCCTAAAAAATTCAAAGAAGAAGAAGAGGTTCCCAAGTTCGAATCATCAGTGGAATCAGACTCCGCTGTAGTAAAGCCAAATCTGTGTAGATCTCTCTCCTGAGGTCTCTTCCGTTTCCTCTGTTGAAAGGTCTTAGATCTCCTGTTATGGAATGATGTTTGTGTGCCAGGATACCATGAAAACACACGGCCCGATCTGTAGTCCTCCATATCACGGAACCACTTGGACCTCTTGGTTTTTTCGATATCAGCACGAAATTTAGCCAGGTTTTCATTCAATTTGGTCTTATAGGACTCTAAATCATGTATTGTCATTAACACAGTCAATTGTTGCTCCAAGTCCACCACAGATGACTTTATCTGCTCCATCTCCTTCCGGAGAAATTCAATGTTCAGGAGCATCAAATCAAATGAAAATTTATTAGTGATGGATTCAAATTTATTACAAAACTAAACATTATCCACCAACAGAGTGGGACGTAGATGTGGGCGTAAGCCACGAGGAATCCTACGGGCTTTATAATACTCAGTGAGTGTAGTCACATGCAGTTCCAAAGAGATAAGTCTCCTCTGTTCACTCTCATGTCTCTTGCATACCATATCTGCAGTAGGTTTGCTCAAAAAGGCATTATCATTAGAGGAGCCAGATAGGATCCGTATAGCATCTTCCTCCATGTACGAAAAAGTTATGGCATTATCCAGTTCATCCACCTTTGGAATATTCATAGGCTCCATAGCCTTGATCCGGTGCACGTTGGTTAGGATCCAAGTCACAGCTATATAGAAAAAGTCCACCACCAGCACTCGGATAGAGGATGCACGCTCAGGAGTCCAAGGATCCAGTCGGACCCATAATCATATGAAGAGGAAAAGGAGCAGCATCCATACCAGGTGAATAGTATCCAAAGCGGTCTTTATTCAGCCATAAGAAAAAATACAACGTTTCGGCCGGGTTGGCCTTTGTCAAGTATACAAAACATCCACAGTGGCCATCTTAAATAGTGTGGAGCCTATACAGGAACCAATCACTATCAAGGGGCGGCCTTTATTAAATCCCATTAAAATCGCATAATATACATGCATATTGTGTGTCACATTAAAAAATCAGACGATTGGCAACCAATCACCATCACATTACATAAACATTTATAGTAATACTAAAGAAAACACACCGGGAACATAGTATCTGATCGATCGTCCAATCCTGGCTATAGCTGTTCCGTTGTCATAGCGATAATTCACCCAATCCCAAGGGCTTATGTATGTCCGCATATCGATAGTCCAATCACCGTCTGTTAAACAAAAGGGGCACAGATGCTGCTCACAAGCAATCACCACCTATCCATGTAGATATGTCCGTCCACCCTAGAACGCCGGCGCACGCGCACAGCGCACACCAAGGTGGCGGTCATGTGACCATCACCTGGTGTGACACACAGCGCCAGCGCCCAGCGTCGCAAGTAGAACGTCATCACCCAAACCATCAGGCAGAGAGCGCAACCACATGACCGGCAAGACGTAGCTATGACGCATCAGCGCCAGCACCCCCCGCACGCCCACATGTCGCACCACGTCAGCACTGATAGGGATGGTATGTTTAGCCAAATCCATGGCAACCGCCCTATACTTACATAGGATGCCCTGATCGTAAGGTGATTTGGCAGACAAGGATCAGAGGGAGGAAGAGCTGAAAAAAAGCCAAGTATAGGACAAAGGGAAAATACCCTTCGTATGTTCCTTGGGTATCAAATCCCAAATACACTATATAAACCAAAACAAAAAAGAAAAGAACAAACATTTAAAAACATGTAAGCGCAGAATTAAAAGTACACGGAGAATGACACACCTATGAGGTATAACAAGGGATCAAGGACAAATACATATATGTATATCATTAGAATATGACCAAACCGGTCCTAACATATAATATCCAAATTAAGACATACATATTTGTAGATTATAATCTACATTGAACCCTCTAGGCTGTAACGTCTCTAATACTGAGATCCACCTTAACTCCTTTTGTTTGAGTTTCAATGTCCTATCCCCCCCTCTCCTCAAAGCAGAGACCCCATCTATGACCCTAAAACGTAATTGGTTAATGGAGTATCTAAAATCACTGAAGTGTTTGGGTATTGGTAATTCATGTTGATTAGTTCTTATTGTGCTCTTGTGTTTACTTATTCGTGCTTTGACTTCCATCGTTGTCTCACCAATAGTGTTGAGCATTCCGATACCGCAAGTATCGGGTATCGGCCGATATTTGCGGTATCGGAATTCCGATACCGAATTCCAATACTTCCCGCGTATCGGATACCGGAATCGGAAGTTCCCAGAATTCAAACTGAACGCAGCAGCCAATGAGGAATGATTGGAAGTGTGGGCACATCCTGTTTAGCATGGTGGGCATGTAAGTACTGGCAAGGCTTGGATTGGCTGCTGAAATGATGTCACTCTGCACTATAAAAAACGCTGCCGCCATTTTGCGCTCACTCTGCTGTGATTTCAGTTAGGGACAGGACGCTGTGTTCTAACTGAGGGCCAGTCGAGCTAGCTAATTGCTTTATTTTCCTTTCCAAAGGCTAATTTAGCAAAACGCTGTGTGTTCTTCACTGTTCACCTTGCTCTTGCCTTGCAGCGCTGTTTTAACAGCGTTCTGCAAGGTCTCTGTGTGTGTGTGTGTGTGTGCAGCTCACTCTGTAGTCTGTGTGCAGCCATATACCCGGTTGTATTCAGCTCAGGGGGGGTTCACACTGCCTCACACAGTTGTCCTTTTTTGCTCTTAGTGCAGCCTGCTGCACATTTTTTCTCAAATTTCCTATTAGTGTTTTTCCACCAGTCTCCAGCTCTATTGTGGAAAAACACTACATAGGATAACCTAGAGGGGGGTTTTTGGGCCTTGCAGCGCCGTTTACAGCTGTCTGCACGGTCTCCGTGTGAGCCCAGCTCGCCCTGTAGTCTGTGTGCAGCCATAGCCGGTTGGATTCAGCTCAGGGTTCGTTACTGGCTCATACCTTGAGAAAAATTTTACTTTTTTTCAAATAGTGCAGCCTGTTTAAAATTTGAAAAAAAAAATTCCTATTAGTGTCTTTCCACTCGTATCCAGCTAAATAGTGGAAAAACACTATATAGGATAACCTATAGGAGGGTTTTTTGGCCTTGCAGCGCCGTTTACGGCTGTCTGCACGGTCTCCGTGTGAGCCCAGCTCGCCCTGTAGTCTGTGTGCAGCCATAGCCGGTTGGAATCAGCTCAGGGTTCGTTACTGGCTCATACCTAGAGAAAAATTTTCCTTTTTTTCAAATAGTGCAGCCAGTTTAAAATTTGAAAAAAAAAATTCCTATTAGTGTCTTTCCACTCGTATCCAGCTAAATAGTGGAAAAACACTATATAGGATAACCTAGAGGAGGTTTTTTTGGCCTTGCAGCGCCGTTTACGGCTGTCTGCATGGTCTCCGTGTGAGCCCAGCTCGCCCTGTAGTCTGTGTGCAGCCATAGCCAGTTGGATTCAGCTCAGGGTTCGTTACTGCCTCATACCTTGAGAAAAATTTTACTTTTTTTCAAATAGAGCAGCCTGTTTAAAATTTGAAAAAAAAAATTCCTATTAGTGTCTTTCCACTCGTATCCAGCTAAATAGTGGAAAAACACTATATAGGATAACCGAGAGGAGGGTTTTTTGGCCTTGCAGCGCCATTTACGGCTGTCTACACGGTCTCCGTGTGATTTAAACTAGCTCTGTAGCCCGATCTGCACCAAAAAAAAAGTTAAGTTCACCAAACACAACTTAACACTTGTGTAGGCCACATTTGAAAAATAATAAAGTTTAGTCCACAATTTACAACATTAGTGTTTCTTACACCTGTTAGGAGGAGCATTTCAGGAATAAGCACACTAAGGCCTTAGTACTTTTCTGCTTATCTTTATCTGTCAACCAAGATGAAGAGGGCAGGGAGTAAGGCACATGGGCGTGGGCGCGGAGCAGGGAGAGGAGCAGGGAGAGGACGTGGTGATTCTGTGCCTGCTGCGGGCGCCGGTGACTCGTCGTCACTCAGTTTCAGCAGGGAACAGTCCTTCATGCGCAGCTTTGTCGGAGAGCGCCGTGCACCGCTGCTACGTGAAGACCAAATTAAAGCCGTTGTCGGGTGGATGGCAGCTAACGCCTCGGCATCGACTTCAGTTAGTGCCACATCCTCTCAGGCACAGAGCACTGGAGAGCAGCCATCTGTCTCTTCACCACCTGCCAAATTGGCCAGGCAGTCAGAGAGCCCAGGACAGGAGCCGTCTCTACTTCTGTTCTCTGAATCTCTTGGCTTGGAAACAGGGGGCCAGCCAAGCAGCATTGGAGAAATGGAAGAAGAGGCAGTGTGCAGTGATGCCCAAAAGCTTTATCTCTCTGACTCTGAAGAGGCAGGTGGGCCAGTGCCTCCGGTGACCACAGCGCAGTACGCATCTGATGATGAAACTCAGGTGCCGCTTTCTGATGCGTACTGTGCTGCCGAGACTACCCAGGAGGAGCAGTTGGTGGCAGAGGGTAGTGGAGATGATGAGGTCCTTGACCCATCGTGGCATGAGGAACAGGAAGGTGGTGGGAGCAGCTCTGAGGAAGAGCTTCCCCTTACGGGCCAGAGAGGGAGGGGGAAGACTGCGGAGCCTGTAGCCTCCACTTTGGCACCCGTTAGGAGCCTGTCTCTTTCCAAAGCCAAAAAGGGCGCTCCCAAGACTTGCAGTGCCTGGTCCTTTTTTGACACAGTTGCAGATGACATTTGTTTTGTCAAATGCAAGCTGTGTCATCAGAAAGTAAAAAGAGGTAAAAGTGTCAGCAACCTCAATACCACAAATATGTGGAAACATGTACGGAACAGGCACGCGGTGGAGTTACAGAAACACAGTGAAGACGTAGGCCAACCAACAGCGGCAGCTACCACCTCTTCATCTCGTGTTGCCTCTTCCTCCACTGTTGTCCAGAGACCTAGTGTAATTCCACCCACAGCACCACCTTCCCAGTCATCCTCACACTCCCAGTCTACTCTACAGCCATCGGTAGTCCAGGCATGGGAGAAAAGGCGGGCATTCTCGGCCAACCACCCCCGAGCACAGGCTCTGAATGCAGGCATTGCCAAACTGTTGTCCCTGGAAATGCTCTCGTTCAGGCTGGTGGAGACTGACAGCTTCCGTGACTTGATGGCATTGGCAGTCCCACAGTACAAGGTGCCCAGCCGCTTTTACTTCAGCAGGCAGGCTGTCCCTGCCCTGCACAGGCATGTTGAGGCAAACATAAAACATACGCTACTGAACGCCGTCAGTAGCAAGGTCCACCTCACCACCGATGCGTGGACCAGTCAGCATGGACAGGGGCGATATGTTTCCCTCACTGCCCATTGGGTTAATGTTGTTGAGCCAGGTACAGATCGTGCGAGTGGCGCAGGACGTGTCCTGCCCACTCCAAGGATTGCAGGAATCCAGTCTGTACGCATCGACTCCTCCTCTTACACCAGTTCCTCTGATTCCTCTCTGCAGGATCCGTCACAGTCCACCTCCACATGGACCCGTGAACGTTTACCTATGACCGACATGAGCACAGCCGTGGCCAAACGTCAGCAGGCCGTCTTGAAACTAGTTTCATTGGGGCATCGAAGCCACACAGCGCAGGAGCTCTGGAATGCCATCAAGCAGGAGAGCGATGTGTGGTTACTGCCAGCGAATCTCCAGCCAGGCATGGTAGTGTGTGACAATGGCCGAAATCTGGTGGCAGCTTTGGCCCTTGGCAACCTCACTCACATCCCATGTCTGGCACATGTGCTCAATTTGGTTGTGCAGAGTTTTCTGAGGGACTATCCGGATCTTGATGCCCTGCTGCACAAGGTCCGCCTAGAGTGTGCTCACTTGCGGCGTTCCAGCTTGGCCAGATCCCGCATTGCTGCTCTGCAGCGCCGATTCCGCCTTCCGGAACACCGCATCATATGTGACCTACCTACCCGGTGGAATTCCACGTTACATATGTTGGAGCGGTTGTGTGAGCAGCAGCAAGCAGTTATGGAGTACCAGCTGCATCAGGCGCAAAGAAGTCGCAGTCAGCGCCGATCAGACTTCACAACCACAGAGTGGGCCACTATGAAGGACGTCTGCCAGGTTTTGCGTCCTTTTGATTATTCCACGCGGATGGCAAGTGCAGATGATGCACTAGTCAGCATGACTGTCCCCCTTATCTGCCTGCTTCAGCAAACTTTGCAAGGGTTAAGGGATGATGTGGTGGAAGAGGTGGAGGATGAGGAGTCACCTTTTCCATCAGCTTCTGGAGAGTCAGCGCCACGTGGTTCCTCACAAAGGGGTACGCAGGGGCCAATTTGTGAGGAGGATGAGGAGGAGTCAATGGAGGAGGAAGAGCTCCGTCCAGAGGAGGGAGCGACACAATTGTCCAGTGGTCAGTGTGTACAGCGAGGGTGGGGTGATGACGAGCGGGCAGAGATCATGTCTCAAGCAGGGGACAGCGTTTCTGGGCCAGTTGGCACTCTGCAGCACATGGTGGATTTCATGCTGCAGTGCCTGAGAAACGACCGCCGCATCGACCACATTCTCAACATGCCTAATTATTGGGTGTTCACCCTCCTCGATCCTCGCTACCGGGACAACGTCCAAAACCTCATCCCTGCGTTGACCCGGGAGCGTAAATTGCGGGAGTACCACGACACACTGGTGAATTCCATCATCTTCTCCTGTCCAACTGAGAGGAGTGCTGCTAGTGCTTTACAAAGCAGCTCAGTGCGTCGAGGCAGTGGGGGAGGCTCTGCCCAAAGAGGGAGCAGAAGCAGTGCCTCTGCCCAAGGCAAGCCCAGTATGGCACAACTCTGGCACACTTTTGTGTGCCCGCCCCAAATGTCTACACCATCACCGGCGGCTCCAGTCAGCAGGAGGCAACGGTTCCGTCAGATGGTGACAGACTACATGGCTTGCCCTCTTACTGTACTCCCAGACGGCTCTTCCCCGTTCAAGTTTTGGGTCTCTAAGCTGGATACATGGCCAGAGCTAAGCCAGTATGCATTGGAGGTGCTGGCTTGCCCTGCGGCTAGTGTCTTATCGGAACGTGTCTTTAGTGCCGCAGGTGGTGTACTAACAGACCGTCGCATGCGACTATCCTCCGATAACGTTGACCGGCTTACTTTCCTGAAAATGAACCAGGCCTGGATCTCGCAGGAATTTGCCACTCCTCTGCCTGATTAAGTAATTGGGTGTCATCCAGGTCTCCTGCTGTGTTCATCTTTCTACCACCTGAACTGCTATTCCTGGGCTCCAACACCGCCAGTTGCGGCTCAGAAGTGCAGGCTGCACAGTAAAAACATACGACCCAGTGTTATTGGGTTTCAGTAACGTCAGCTGATCCCCAGCTGTGTAGCCGGCAATGTGTCCTGCGACCGCCACGCTGGCACAACAACCTAAATGTAAGGGAACCTGTCCCCCCCCCCTCGTCGTTTGTTACTGAAAGAGCCATCTTGTGCAGCAGTAATGCTGCACAAGGAAAAGGTAGCTCTTTTTTTTTAGCTCTTTGCACACGCAGAACTTAACACTTATAAAATGTGTTCACTGATACCGTTATACCGTCCCGGAGCTGGGACTTTCCTTCGTAATGTGACGCAGCACAGCCGTCATTCCTACCCCCTTGGTGCCATGCGCTGCCTCCTCAGCGTTGTTTTAAGCTGTCACGGAGCCTGCGCTGTTCTGTTATCCCTTGGGCATGCCCTATTTGCGCTGCCTGTCTTCTGACATAATTTGGTGTCAGGCTGGCTGCGCCTGTGCGGCCGCGCTGCCCGAGATCCCGCCTCGCAGTGTCTTCTGATTGAGTCACACTGCGGGCCTGGGATCCATGGGCATGCGCAGTGCATATCTTCCCCTCGGGCTCTCGCTCATTTCCCTCCGCCTTCTTTAGACTGTGCGCCGTCAGCTGATCCCTAGCATGCCACGGCCGTGACACCGCACAGTCTGAAGAAGAGGGAAGGAGGGGAGTGAGAGTCGAGGTTATGCACTGTGCATGCCCATGGTTTCAAGGCCCGCAGTGGGATTACGTTAGACGAGACTGCGAGGTGGGATCTGGAGCAGCGTGGACGCACAGGCACTGACAGCCTGACACCAAATTATGTCAGAAGACAGGCAGCGCTAATTGGGCATGGCCAAGGGCTAACAGAACAGCGCAGGCTCCGTGACAGCTTAAAACAACGCTGAGGAGGCAGCGCACGGCATCAAGGGGATAGGAATGACAGCTGTGCTGTGTCCCATTACGAAGGAAATTCGCACCTCCGGAACGGTTTAACGGTATAAAGGGACACATTTTTAGTGTTTACTTCGGTGTTTGCAAGGAGCATAATTAAAAGAGCAACCTTTTCCTTTTGCATCCTTAGTGCTGCACAAGATGGCTCTTTCAGCTACAAACGTCTTGGGGGGGGGGTTAAAGGTTTCCTTTCAACTTGCTCCAATCAGGCTTCGGCCTACACTCTGTTCCTCTGCTCCTCCTGCTGTCCCTGGGCTCTAACACCGCCAGTTGGTGCCTGGAAGTGCTGTGTGCACAGTCAACAGTCGCTCCTCTGTTATTCGGGTTCAGTAACGTCAGCTGATCCCCAGCTGTGTGTGCGGCAATACCTCCAATCTGCTCCTCCTGCTGTCCCTGGGCTCTAACACCGCCAGTTGGTGCCTGGAAGTGCTGTGTGCACAGTCAACAGTCGCTCCTCTGTTATTGGGGTTCAGTAACGTCAGCTGATCCCCAGCTGTGTGTGCGGCAATACCTCCAATCTGCTCCTCCTGCTGTCCCTGGGCTCTAACACCGCCAGTTGGTGCCTGGAAGTGCTGTGTGCACAGTCAACAGTCGCTCCTCTGTTATTGGGGTTCAGTAACGTCAGCTGATCCCCAGCTGTGTGTGCGGCAATACCTCCAATCTGCTCCTCCTGCTGTCCCTGGGCTCTAACACCGCCAGTTGGTGCCTGGAAGTGCTGTGTGCACAGTCAACAGTCGCTCCTCTGTTATTGGGGTTCAGTAACATCAGCTGATCCCCAGCTGTGTATCCGGCAACGTGTCATGCGACCGCCACGCTGGCACAACTAAAATGTAAGGGGACCTGTCCTCCCCCCCCCTAGGCGTTTGTTACTGAAAGAGCCACCATGTGCAGCACTAATACTGCACAAGGGAAAGGTCGCTCTTGAAATTATGCTCCTTGCAAACGCTGAACTACACACTCATGTAATGTGTCCCCTCACACCGTCCAACCGTCCCGGAGGTGGGACTTTCCTTTGTAATGTGACGCAGCACAGCCGTCATTGCTACCCCCTTGGCACCGTGTGCTGCCTCCTTAGCGTTGTTTGATTCCGTCATGGACCCTGCGCTGTTATGTTATCCCTTGGCCATGCACAGTTTGCGCTGCCCGTCCTCTGACATCATTTGTTGTCGTCCTGGCTGCGCCTGTGCGTCCACGCTGCCCGAAATCACACCTCGCAGTGTCGTCTAATGTGATCCCACAGTGGGCCTGGTATCCATGGCCATGCGCAGTGCATATACTAGCCTCTCACTCCCCTTCTTCACGCTTCTTCAGACTAGGCGGCGTCAGCTGATCCCTAATAGCATGCCACGGCCGTGACGCCGCACAGTCTGAAGAAGCAGGAAGGAGGTGAGTGAGAGGCGATGATATGCACTGCGCATGCCCATGGATCCCTGGCCCGCAGTGGGACTACATTAGATGACACTGCAAGGTTGGATCTCGGGCAGCTTGGACGCACAGGCACTGCCAGCCTGACACCTACATGATGTCAGAAGACGGGCACCGCTAACTGTGCATGGCCAAGGGATAACATTACAGCGCGGGCTCCGTGACAGAACCAAACAACGTTGAGGAGGTGGCGCCCGGCACCAAGGGGGTTGGAATGACGGCTGTGCTGTGTCACATTACAAAGGAGAAGTCCCACTTCCGGGATGGTTTGACGGTGTGAGGGGACACATTATATGAGTGTGTACTTCAGCGTTTGCAAGGAGCATAATTTTCGGAGCCACCATTTTCCATGTGCAGTATTACTGCTGTACAAGATGGCTCTTTCAGCAACAAATGCCTGGGGGGGGAGGGGTTAAAGGTTCCCTTTCAACTTGCTCCACTGCAGGCTTCGGCCTACACTCTGCTCCTCTTTGATTCCCTGGGTTTCAACACTGTCAGTTGCCACCTGGAAGTGTTGTCTACACAGAAAAAACACTAGGTGATGTGTCAGTGGGGTTCAGCACCGCCAGCTGTTCCCCTGCTGTGTAGTCGACAACGTGTCCAGCACAAGCCACGCTGGCACAACAGAACAAAAGCTGCCACCAGTGCAGGCTTCGGCCTACACTCTGCTCCTCTCCTCCTCCTGCTGACCCTGGGCTCAAACACCGCTAGTTTTTGCCCGGAAGTGCTAGCTGCACAGAGAAAAACACCAGCCAATGTGTTAGTGGGGTTCAGCACCGCCAGCTGTTCCCCTGCTGTGTAGTCGGCATCGTGTCCAGCACAAGCAACGCTGGCACAACTGAACAAAAGCTGCCACCAGTGCAGGCTTCGGCCTACACTTTGCTCCTCTCCTCCTCCTGCTGACCCTGGGCTCAAACAACTCCAGTTTCTGCCCGGACATGCGAGCTGCACAGAGAAAAACACCAGCCAATGTGTTAGTGGGGTTCAGCACCACCAGCTGTTCCCCTGCTGTGTAGCTGGCAACGTGTCCTGCAAACGCCACGCAGGCACATGAACTGAAATTGAAGGGAGCCTGCCCCCCACCCCCCCAGGTGTTTCTATGTATAACAGCCACCTTGTACAGCAGTACTGCTGCATTTGTACAAGGTGGCTGACTTTTTCTCCTTGCACACGTGGAACTCAACAAGTACAAAATGTGTCTCATTACAGACCATTACAATGTCCCTGAGGTGTGACTTTCCTTTTTAATGACACGCAGCACCCCCAT
This sequence comes from Ranitomeya imitator, assembly GCF_032444005.1. Lineage (NCBI taxonomy): Eukaryota > Metazoa > Chordata > Amphibia > Anura > Dendrobatidae > Ranitomeya > Ranitomeya imitator. The sequence goes on from NC_091286.1 coordinate 577,435,003, forward strand.
TGTTAGCGCTGCCCGTCTCCTGACATCATTGGTTGGCTGGCTGTGCCTGTGCGTCCCCCCTGCCCGACACAACGCCCCCCGTTGTCTCATATATTTTGACTGCGAGGGTGTGATTGATGGGCACGAGCAGTGCATATGTTCCCCTGTCTTCACTCCCCTCCTTCCGCCTTCTTCTGACTGTGCGGCCTCATGGCCACGGCATGCGATAAGGGATCAGCTGAGGCCGCCCAGTCTGAAGCAGGTGTAAGGACATGTGTGAGCGGCGAACATATTTACTGAACAAGGCCACGAATCCCAGCCACGCAGTGTGATTTTTTGAAAACACACTGTGGGTCTGGGATTCATGTCCATCGCTAACCGTAACGGCCGACATTAAATGAGGTCAGAAGACAGGAAGCGCTCACAGCGCATGGCCAAGGGATCCCAATAGCGCAGACTCCTGTACAGCAAATAACAACGCTCAGGAATCTGCGCACAGCAGCTAGGTGTAAATTTTGACACCTGTGCTGCATCTCCTTAAAAAGACTAGTAGTCACGCCTCCACTACTGTTTGACAGTATAATGGGCTAAATAGTGTACGTGTTTTATTCAGCGTGTGCAAGGAGCAAAATTAAATAGAGCAACCTTTGACTTGTGCATCATTAATGCTGTTCAAGGTGTGGCTCTTGTACCTTGCAACACCTGAGGGGGGGGTTAAAGGTAACCTTTGAAATTGGTTCAACTAGGCTTCGGCCTACACTCTGCTCCTCTACTCCTCCTGCTGACCCTGGGCTCAAACACCGCTAGTTTTTGCCCGGAACTGCTAGCTGCACAGAGAAAAACACCAGTCAATGTGTTAGTGGGGTTCAGCAACGCCAGCTGTTCCCCTGCTGTGTAGTCGGCAACGTTTCCAGCACAAGCCACGCTGGCACAACAGAACAAAAGCTGCCACCAGTGCAGGCTTCGGCCTACACTTTGCTCCTCTCCTCCTCCTGCTGACCCTGGGCTCAAACAACGCCAGTTTCTGCCCGGACATGCTAGCTGCACAGAGAAAAACACCAGCCAATGTGTTAGTGGGGTTCAGCACCGCCAGCTGTTCCCCTGCTGTGTAGTCGGCATCGTGTCCAGCACAAGCCACGCTGGCACAACTGAACAAAAGCTGCCACCAGTGCAGGCTTCGGCCTACACTTTGCTCCTCTCCTCCTCCTGCTGACCCTGGGCTCAAACAACGCCAGTTTCTGCCCGGACATGCTAGCTGCACAGAGAAAAACACCAGCCAATGTGTTAGTGGGGTTCAGCACCGCCAGCTGTTCCCCTGCTGTGTAGCTGGCAACGTGTCCTGCAAACGCCACGCAGGCACATGAACTGAAATTGAAGGGAGCCTGCCCCCCACCCCCAGGTGTTTCTATGTATAACAGCCACCTTGTACAGCAGTACTGCTGCATTTATACAAGGTGGCTGACTTTTTGTCCTTGCCCACGTGGAACTCAAAACATACAAAATGTGTCTCATTGAGACCATTCCACTGTCCCTGAGGTGTGACTTTCCTTTCTAATGATACGCAGCACCCCCCTTGGTAGCGCTTCCCGTCTTCTGACATCATTGGTTGGCTTGTTGCGCCTGTGCGTCCGCCCTGCCTGAAACAATGCTCCTCGTTGTCTTATTTTGACTGCGAGGGTGTGATTGATGGGCACGAGCAGTGCATATCTTCACCTGTCTTAACTCATCTCCTTCCGCCTTCTTCAGACTGTGCAGCCTCATGGCCGCGGCATGCGAGAAGGGATCAGCAGAGGCCGCCCAGTCTGAAGCAGGTGTAAGGACGTGTGTGAGCGGCCAAAATATTTACTGCTCAAGGCCACGAATCACAGCACCGCAGTGTGACTTTATGAAAAGGCACTGTGGGTCTGGGATTTATGGCCATCGTTAACCGCACCGGCCAACATGAAATGAGGTCATAAGACGGGCAGCTCTAACAGGGCATTGCCAAGGGATAACACAAGAGCGCAGACTCCTGTACAGCAAATAACAACGCTCAGGAAGCTGCGCCAAGCACCAAGGCGTTATTTGGGACACCTGTGCTGCGTCTCCTTAAAAAGCCAAGTCACGCATCCACTACAGTTTGACTGTAGAATGGGCTAAATTGTGTACGTCTTTCATTCAGCGTGTGCAAGTAGACAAATTAATAGAGCAACCTTTCACTTGTGCAGCATTAATACTGCACAAGGTGTGTCTCTTGTACTTTGTAACACCTGAGGGGGGGTTAAAGGTTTCCTTTGAAATTGGTTTAAATAGGCTTCGGCCTACACTCTGCTCCTCTACTCCTCCTCCTGCTTCAACACGGGCTCTAACATCGCTAGTTTTTGACCGCAAGTGCTAGCTGCACAGAGAAAAACACACGCCATTGTGTTAGTGGGGTTCAGCAACGCCAGCTGTTCCCCCACTGTGTAGCCGGCAAAGTGTCCTGCAAACGCAACGCAGACACAAAGCTGCCTCCAGTGCAGGCTTCGGCCTACACTCTGCTCCCCCTGCTTACCCTTAGCTCCAACACCGCTAGTTGGGGCTCTAGGAAGACAATCTTTAATAGGCAACGCATCTGGGTTCCAGCACCGCCAGCTGGTTCTCGGCAGTGTTCTTGTCACAGGTACTCCCTCGTGCCAAGCCTGGTTTCAGCACCGTCAGCTGTTTCCGGGTTGTGTCAAGCTCACTGAGACGCCTATGCTTGCCCCGTCGTGGTGCGGTCGGGTTAGCCAACTCCAGGGTGCCTCCAGTTTAGGAGCTTCCTATGTGGGCTGCGTGAACTGGTAGTCAAGGCTGGTTCTGTAGTGCCAGTAGGCCCAGCTCCCCCTGTCGGACTGTTGGGGTTCGGTAACTGCGGCTGCCTCGCGGCCTAGCTGTTCTCTCCTCTCCTGTGGGCCTTGGGGTCCACCACCTGGTTCCAGCACCGTCAGCTGGTTCCGGGCCGAGCCTTTGGCTTAGGTGCCTCCTCCTGGGTATCCGAGTTCCGCCAACGTCAGGCGGTCCTTGGTAGTGCTTTTAAGCGCGGGCACCTACAGCTTAGTAACCGGGTTCCAGCACCGCCAGCTGGTCCTCGGTCGTGCCATTGGCTCTTGCACACTGGGGCAACGCATCTGGGTTCCAGCACCGCCAGCTGGTTCTCGGCAGTGTTCTTGACACAGGTACTCCCTCGTGCCAAGCCTGGTTTCAGCACCGCCAGCTGTTTCCGGGTTGTGTCAAGCTCACTGAGACGCCTATGCTTGCCCCGTCGTGGTGCGGTCGGGTTAGCCAACTCCAGGGTGCCTCCAGTTTAGGAGCTTCCTATGTGGGCTGCGTGAACTGGTAGTCAAGGCTGGTTCTGTAGTGCCAGTAGGCCCAGCTCCCCCTGTAAGACTGTTGGGGTTTGGTAACTCCGGCTGCCTCGCGGCCTAGCTGTTCTCTCCTCTCCTGTGGACCTTCAGGTCCACCACCTGGTTCCAGCACCGTCAGCTGGTTCCAGGCCGAGCCTTTGGCTTAGGTGCCTCCTCCTGGGTATCCGAGTTCCGCCAACGTCAGGCGGTCCTTGGTAGTGCTTTTAAGCGCGGGCACCTACAGCTTAGTAACCGGGTTCCAGCACCGCCAGCTGGTCCTCGGTCGTGCCATTGGCTCTTGCAAACTGGGGCAACGCATCTGGGTTCCAGCACCGCCAGCTGGTTCTCGGCAGTGTTCTTGTCACAGGTACTCCCTCGTGCCAAGCCTGGTTTCAGCACCGTCAGCTGTTTCCGGGTTGTGTCAAGCTCACTGAGACGCCTATGCTTGCCCCGTCGTGGTGCGGTCGGGTTAGCCAACTCCAGGGTGCCTCCAGTTTAGGAGCTTCCTATGTGGGCTGCGTGAACTGGTAGTCAAGGCTGGTTCTGTAGTGCCAGTAGGCCCAGCTCCCCCTGTCGGACTGTTGGGGTTCGGTAACTGCGGCTGCCTCGCGGCCTAGCTGTTCTCTCCTCTCCTGTGGGCCTTGGGGTCCACCACCTGGTTCCAGCACCGTCAGCTGGTTCCGGGCCGAGCCTTTGGCTTAGGTGCCTCCTCCTGGGTATCCGAGTTCCGCCAACGTCAGGCGGTCCTTGGTAGTGCTTTTAAGCGCGGGCACCTACAGCTTAGTAACCGGGTTCCAGCACCGCCAGCTGGTCCTCGGTCGTGCCATTGGCTCTTGCACACTGGGGCAACGCATCTGGGTTCCAGCACCGCCAGCTGGTTCTCGGCAGTGTTCTTGACACAGGTACTCCCTCGTGCCAAGCCTGGTTTCAGCACCGCCAGCTGTTTCCGGGTTGTGTCAAGCTCACTGAGACGCCTATGCTTGCCCCGTCGTGGTGCGGTCGGGTTAGCCAACTCGAGGGTGCCTCCAGTTTAGGAGCTTCCTATGTGGGCTGCGTGAACTGGTAGTCAAGGCTGGTTCTGTAGTGCCAGTAGGCCCAGCTCCCCCTGTAGGACTGTTGGGGTTTGGTAACTGCGGCTGCCTCGCGGCCTAGCTGTTCTCTCCTCTCCTGTGGACCTTCAGGTCCACCACCTGGTTCCAGCACCGTCAGCTGGTTCCAGGCCGAGCCTTTGGCTTAGGTGCCTCCTCCTGGGTATCCGAGTTCCGCCAACGTCAGGCGGTCCTTGGTAGTGCTTTTAAGCGCGGGCACCTACAGCTTAGTAACCGGGTTCCAGCACCGCCAGCTGGTCCTCGGTCGTGCCATTGGCTCTTGCACACTGGGGCAACGCATCTGGGTTCCAGCACCGCCAGCTGGTTCTCGGCAGTGTTCTTGACACAGGTACTCCCTCGTGCCAAGCCTGGTTTCAGCACCGCCAGCTGTTTCCGGGTTGTGTCAAGCTCACTGAGACGCCTATGCTTGCCCCATCGTGGTGCGGTCGGGTTAGCCAACTCCAGGGTGCCTCCAGTTTAGGAGCTTCCTATGTGGGCTGCGTGAACTGGCAGTCAAGGCTGGTTCTGTAGTGCCAGTAGGCCCAGCTCCCCCTGTAGGACTGTTGGGGTTCGGTAACTGCGGCTGCCTCGCGGCCTAGCTGTTCTCTCCTCTCCTGTGGCCTTGGGGTCCACCACCTGGTTCCAGCACCGTCAGCTGGTTCCGGGCCGAGCCTTTGGCTTAGGTGCCTCCTCCTGGGTATCCGAGTTCCGCCAACGTCAGGCGGTCCTTGGTAGTGCTTTTAAGCGCGGGCACCTACAGCTTAGTAACCGGGTTCCAGCACCGCCAGCTGGTCCTCGGTCGTGCCATTGGCTCTTGCACACTGGGGCAAAGCATCTGGGTTCCAGCACCGCCAGCTGGTTCTCGGCAGTGTTCTTGTCACAGGTACTCCCTCGTGCCAAGCCTGGTTTCAGCACCGTCAGCTGTTTCCGGGTTGTGTCAAGCTCACTGAGACGCCTATGCTTGCCCCGTCGTGGTGCGGTCGGGTTAGCCAACTCCAGGGTGCCTCCAGTTTAGGAGCTTCCTATGTGGGCTGCGTGAACTGGTAGTCAAGGCTGGTTCTGTAGTGCCAGTAGGCCCAGCTCCCCCTGTAGGACTGTTGGGGTTCGGTAACTGCGGCTGCCTCGCGGCCTAGCTGTTCTCTCTTCTCCTGTGGGCCTTGGGGTCCACCACCTGGTTCCAGCACCGTCAGCTGGTTCCGGGCCGAGCCTTTGGCTTAGGTGCCTCCTCCTGGGTATCCGAGTTCCGCCAACGTCAGGCAGTCCTTGGTAGTGCTTTTAAGCGCGGGCACCTACAGCTTAGTAACCGGGTTCCAGCGCCGCCAGCTGGTCCTCGGTCGTGCCATTGGCTCTTGCACACTGGGGCAACGCATCTGGGTTCCAGCACCGCCAGCTGGTTCTCGGCAGTGTTCTTGACACAGGTACTCCCTCGTGCCAAGCCTGGTTTCAGCACCGCCAGCTGTTTCCGGGTTGTGTCAAGCTCACTGAGACGCCTATGCTTGCCCCGTCGTGGTGCGGTCGGGTTAGCCAACTCCAGGGTGCCTCCAGTTTAAGAGCTTCCTATGTGGGCTGCGTGAACTGGCAGTCAAGGCTGGTTCTGTAGTGCCAGTAGGCCCAGCTCCCCCTGTAGGACTGTTGGGGTTCGGTAACTGCGGCTGCCTCGCGGCCTAGCTGTTCTCTCCTCTCCTGTGGACCTTCAGGTCCACCACCTGGTTCCAGCACCGTCAGCTGGTTCCAGGCCGAGCCTTTGGCTTAGGTGCCTCCTCCTGGGTATCCGAGTTCCGCCAACGTCAGGCGGTCCTTGGTAGTGCTTTTAAGCGCGGGCACCTACAGCTTAGTAACCGAGTTCCAGCACCGCCAGCTGGTCCTCGGTCGTGCCATTGGCTCTTGCACACTGGGGCAACGCATCTGGGTTCCAGCACCGCCAGCTGGTTCTCAGCAGTGTTCTTGTCACAGGTACTCCCTCGTGCCAAGCCTGGTTTCAGCACCGCCAGCTGTTTACGGGTTGTGTCAAGCTCACTGAGACGCCTATGCTTGCCCCGTCGTGGTGCGGTCGGGTTAGCCAACTCCAGGGTGCCTCCAGTTTAGGAGCTTCCTATGTGGGCTGCGTGAACTGGTAGTCAAGGCTGGTTCTGTAGTGCCAGTAGGCCCAGCTCCCCCTGTAGGACTGTTGGGGTTCGGTAACTGTGGCTGCCTCGCGGCCTAGCTGTTCTCTCCTCTCCTGTGGACCTTCAGGTCCACCACCTGGTTCCAGCACCGTCAGCTGGTTCTCGGCAGTGTCTTTTGCTCTTGTACCTTCTGCTCCCCATCCTGGTTCCAGTACCGTCAGCTGGTTCCGGGCAGAGCCTTTGGCTTAGGTGTCTCCTTCTGGGTATCCAAGTTCCACCAACGTCAGGTGGTCCTTGGTAGTGCTTTCGGGCACGGGTACCTCCTGCTTAGTAACCGGGTTCCAGTAACGTCAGCTGGTCCTCGGTAGTTCCATTGGCTCTTGGACCTTCGGCTACCCATCCGGGTTCCAGTACCGTCAGCTGGTTCTCGGCAGTGTCTTTTGCTCTTGTACCTTCTGCTCCCCATCCTGGTTCCAGTACCGTCAGCTGGTTCCGGGCAGAGCCTTTGGCTTAGGTGCCTCCTTCTGGGTATCCGAGTTCCGCCAACGTCAAGCGGTCCTTGGTAGTGCTTTTTAGCACGGGTACCTCCTGCTTAGTAACCGGGTTCCAGTAACGTCAGCTGGTCCTCGGTAGTTCCATAGGCTCTTGAACCTTCGGGTAGCCATCCGAGTTCCAGTTCCATCAGCTGGTTCTTGGCATTTTCTCAGCCTTCTTGTACCTTCTGCTACATTTCCAAGTTGAAGACCCTAAAGTCGACGACCCGGAAAACCACCCCGATGACGACGACGATGACCCGGAAGACCACCCCGATGACGACGACGACGACGGCGGAGACGACGACGGCTGAGACGACGACGGCGGAGATGACGACACTGGAGACGACGACCCTGGAGACGACGACATGGAAGACCGAGAAGCAGAAGAACAAGAGGCTGCAGAACAAAGAGCAGAAGAACATTAAGCATTATTATTATTATTATTATTATTTATTATTATAGCGCCATTTATTCCATGGCGCTTTACATGTGAGGAGGGGTATAAGACTTAATATCAGAGCAAAAGATATTATCTAAATTATATGCAGAAGAAGACTAAGCAGTGTATGGGGGTGAGTCCGTTCCTCCTCGTGGTGCCCCTGGATAAAGCCTGATGCTGCAGGCCAAACTGAACGCGGACAAATGTAACTTTTGTGACTGGCAGAACGGAAGGTGTAATCTTCCAACTTTTATAGATAACAACTACGGGAATGCCTGTCACAAATGAGAATATGATGAAGAAGTAGAATAGGAAGAATAATAACAGTGGAATAAAAAGAATATGTAGAATAGGAAGAATAATAATAGTTGAATAAAATGAATATGAAGAATGTAATAAAAAAAAAAAATAGGTAGAAGATGAAGAAGAAGATGAATAAGGTGAAGAAGAAGTTGATGTCAAAGATGCTGATGATGATGAAGATGAAAGTGTGGGAAAAGTAAAAAAAAAAAGAAAAAAAAAGAAGGGGAAGGGCGTGGAATAGTGAAACATCAATATCTGACAAAATAAAAAAAAATTTACATACTCAATATCTTTTTCACTCCGAACGTCTTAAAAAAAAAAAAACCATGCTATTCTATTTGATTGGGCTAAACCTCATTGCCTTTAATGTCTCCGCCACCTCCCACAATACATCCTACATTATTCTTAGTTGTTTTCCTTCATGTAGAATGAACCTACAAGGCAAGAAAGGGTTTATTTTAATTCCGATATTTTGGTCCCATTGACTTGCATTGGGATCGGGTATCGGTATCGGCGATATCCGATATTTTTTGAATATCGGCCGATCCTATCCGATACCGATACTTTCCGATATCGGAAGGTATCGCTCAACACTACTCACCAACGTACATGAGTCCACATGGACATACTATTAAGTAGATGACAAATTTCGAAGAGCATGTGTAGCGATCTCTAATCATGAATTTTTTACCAGTTCGAGGATGATGAAAACTATCACCCTTGAGCATATTGCCACAGCAGGCACAATTGAGACAGGGAAAGTTGCCCATCCGAGGAGGACATAATATCCTCTGGATGGCAACCCTGCCCGTCCCTACGTCCGACTTGACCAATTGATCCTTAAGATTGCGCCTTCACATTCTTAGATCCCGGAAGGTATGAAACCACAAAATCAAAACGGGAGAAAAAGAGGGACCATCGAGCCTGTCTAGGATTCAACCGTTTGGCAGACTCGAGATAAGTCAAATTCTTGTGATCCAGAAAAAGTCCACCAGCAGCACTCGGATAGAGGATGCACGCTCAGGAGTCCAAGGATTCAGTCGGACCCATAATCATATGAAGAGGAAAAGGAGCAGCATCCATACCAGGTGAATAGTATCCAAAACGGTCTTTATTCAGCCGGGTGTTCCGGAGCCGGTGGGTATTCTTAAAGAGGGGGTAATTTTGTCTGCCATCTCCCCTGATTTGCGGCGCGTGCTGCAGAGGTTTCAGGCTGATAGACCTGACTGTTGTCCAACGGAGAAACTGTTTGTCCCTGATAGATGGACTAGTAGAGTTATCTCTGAGGTTCATTGTTCGGTGTTGGCTGGTCATCCTGGAATCTTTGGTACCAGAGATTTGGTGGCCAGATCCTTTTGGTGGCCTTCTTTGTCACGGGATGAGCGTTCTTTTGTGCAGTCATGTGGGACTTGTGCTCGGGCTAAGCCCTGCTGTTCTCGTGCCAGTGGGTTGCTTTTGCCCTTGCCGATCCCGAAGAGGCCCTGGACGCATATTTCCATGGATTTTATTTCTGATCTCCCTGTTTCTCAAAAGATGTCGGTCATTTGGGTGGTTTGTGATCGCTTCTCTAAGATGGTCCATTTGGTACCCTTGTCTAAATTGCCTTCCTCCTCTGATTTGGTGCCATTGTTTTTCCAGCATGTGGTTCATTTGCATGGCATTCCGGAGAACATCGTCTCGGACAGAGGTTCCCAGTTTGTTTCAAGGTTTTGGCGGTCCTTTTGTGCTAAGATGGGCATTGATTTGTCTTTTTCTTCGGCTTTCCATCCTCAGACTAATGGCCAAACCGAACGAACTAATCAGACTTTGGAAACATATCTGAGATGCTTTGTTTCTGCTGATCAGGATAATTGGGTGTCCTTCTTGACTTTGGCTGAGTTCGCCCTTAATAATCGGGCCAGCTTTTCTACTTTGGTTTCTCCTTTTTTCTGCAATTCTGGTTTCCATCCTCGTTTCTCTTCAGGGCAGGTTGAGCCTTCGGACTGTCCTGGCGTGGATACTGTGGTGGACAGGTTGCAGCAGATTTGGACTCATGTGGTGGACAATTTGACATTGTCCCAAGAGAAGGCTCAACGTTTCGCTAACCGCCGGCGCTGTGTTGGTCCCCGACTTCGGGTTGGGGATTTGGTTTGGTTGTCATCTTGTCATGTTCCTATGAAGGTTTCCTCTCCTAAGTTTAAGCCTCGTTTCATTGGGCCATATAAGATTTCTGAAATTCTTAATCCTGTGTCATTTCGTTTGGACCTTCCAGCTTCTTTTGCCATCCATAATGTGTTCCATAGGTCGTTGTTGCGGAGATATGTGGCGCCTATGGTCCCCTCCGTTGATCCTCCTGCCCCGGTGTTGGTCGAGGGGGAGTTGGAGTATGTGGTGGAGAAGATTTTGGATTCTCGTGTTTCAAGTCGGAAACTCCAGTACCTGGTCAAGTGGAAGGGTTATGGTCAGGAGGATAATTCCTGGGTTTTTGCCTCTGATGTTCATGCTGCCGATCTAGTTCGTGCCTTTCATTTGGTTCACCCTGATCGGCCTGGAGGCTCTGGTGAGGGTTCGGTGACCCCTCCTCAAGGGGGGGGTACTGTTGTGAATTCTGTTGTCGAGCTCCCTCCTGTGGTTGTGAATGGTACTTCGGTGAGTTCTGTCCGTGTGTTCCCTCTGGTGGCTGTGAGTGGAGCTGCTGCTTCTGAGGTTCCTTACACAGGTGATGGGGTTTATCCTTTGGTTTGCTGCTCTATTTAACTCCACTTAGATCGTTACTCTATGCCAGCTGTCAATGTTTCTGCATTGGTTCAGTTCGCTCTTGGATCTTTCTGGTGACCTGTCTCCTCCAGCAAAAGCTAAGTTCCTGATAGTAACTAATTCGTTCATTGTTTTCTTGTCCAGCTGGATATCATGAGTTTGTCTTGCTAGCTGGAAGCTCTGGGATGCAGAGTGGCAGCTCCGCACCGTTAGTCGGTGCGGAGGTCTTTTTGCACACTCTGCGTGGTCTTTTGTAGTTTTTTGTGCTGATCGCAAAGCTACCTTTCCTATCCTCTGTCTATTTAGTTAGTCTGGCCTCCCTTTGCTGAAACCTGTTTCATTTCTGCGTTTGTGACTTTCATCTTTACTCACAGTCAATATATGTGGGGGGCTGCCTTTTCATTTGGGGAATTTCTCTGAGGCAAGGTAGGCTTTATTTTCTATCTCTAGGGCTAGCTAGTTCTTAGGCTGTGACGAGGCGCCTAGGGAGCATCAGGAGCGCTCCATGGCTATTTTTAGTGTGTGTGATAGGATTAGGGATTGCGGTCAGCAGAGCTCCCACATCCCAGAGCTTGTCCTGCATGAGTTTTAACTATCAGCTCATTCCGGGTGCTCCTAACCACCAGGTCATAACAGGGACCCCCCTGTGCCTTCTCCCTGCAACACCCCCTGCCACGGGATGTTGCCTGAATCCAACCCAGTCAGCTTCTGACTAACTTCCTCCCCAGCCCCTAGTTTTACCAATGTGAGGAGTGGCCCAATAAATAAAGCCTTTTTCTCCCCCTAGTGGCCGGAGTGTGAAGTGTAATGTGTTCTGGTGATACCTGGTAAGGAGAACTCCTTAGTGCCATCAGACGTACCGCCACTCCCCTTAGCGGCAGAGTGCCATACTGCAACGACCAGGTCTCTGGGGCGCTGCACTTTCACTAGACATCATAGCATTGCGCTCTTGTCTAGAGCTGCGTGCTTATTCAAGTGCCTTGTTATTGCCTTGTGTGTATACATGGAGAACAATGTTGACTCAGAACAAACCACTGAAAGTTAAATGTATTTTTGAAAAGCTAAGGGGTGCTCACTGCAAAAAGAGTTTGGTGCTCAGAAGAAAAAAGACAAAATATACAAAAATGAGGAAATCTTCGGCACTCAACAAGTAACAGTTTATTCTTATCCAATGTATGAGAACAAAAAAAGGGCAAAACGTCCACCACATATGCAAAATATAAGACACTGGTATATACAGATATGCTTCCGCTGCGATGTTTCGGCAATCAATGCCTTTCTCCAGCCAAATCTGTTTAGAAGAAAGTCTTTGGATTATGAGATGTACATGACGTATCTGCCTGAGTAAGAGCGCCTTGGCAAGAGGGCAAGCCTAATGTATTATAGCAGAACTTGTGCTGAGAGATATAGTTCTACTGATACTACAGTTCTATTCACTGAAAGAGGAGAGCCCAGGAAGTGAGGAGACTGTAAGGAGATTGGATTGATCTGAGCTCCTCAACAGTCAACTTTGGGAAATACCCTTTTAATACCCAAGCACCTGACCAGGGGCATAGGGTGATGATATCAGTTGTTGCAGGACTTTACCTGGTTACTTGAGAAAATCTGCATGGACGACTGCAAAGAGAGGTGGCAATAGGAAAAGGTATCCAGGATCTTGTGCTGAGATAAGTAACACCTTGCCATTATTAATATACTGACAATTATTCTAGGTATTTGTAAGTAATTGCATTTCAATCTTTACTTGTAATAAATGCTTAAACTACTGAAAGATGTGCAGACTGAAGTTCATATGCTATAGTGGCTAATATTTTTCTGCGTGACTATAATTTCGCTTATTTCTAGTTTACGCTTGCATGCATCAGAATTATATCATTAATCATCCAGCCAAGAACTGTTAGATTCAACATATCCCATTCCCCACCTATTAAGCATGGCAAATTGTGATTTTTTTTATTTCTAAGGGAATATTGATGTAATAAAGGAAATATTTCATTTTCTAATGTATTTTAGATAGCCATAAAATAGCTTTCAGCATTTGTAATTAGCGAAGTCACTAAAAATCGATGTCCTGGTCTACAGTTTTAACAAAATAACTCCTTTTTCTAAATGCGGGCTTTTAATAAAATAGTTGTTATATCTGAGAATAATGAATATAATTTTTTATGATTTTAATTGAAACATACACTTTTTATGAAGGTCCCTTAGGTTGTACAGAATTTTAGACATTAAAACAACAATTAGAGCTCCAGAGCAGCTCTTCAAAATGTTCAAAATCTTCAAAAGAAGTTGGAAACTTAGTCAACCTTCTAAGAATGAAACCATTTTTTCCCTTGTATGTGATATATGCAAATATTTGCCTGCGAATAATGCTGTATGCAAGACATGTTCTTTTTCTCTATAAGGGTAAGCATTTTTTCAGCGTTTTGTTTTCTGCAGTAAAACCTGATCTCTTGGCAGGAAAGAAGCTGCAGAAAAAAGCATGTTTTCATTGTTTTTTCTTGCGTTTTGCTTGCATTTTTATGCATTTTTCTTGCTGTTTTTACTGCGGTTTTGGCATGCTAGACTTGTCTCTTGTTCATGCTGATAAAGATTAGTGTTGAAAAAAATTCCTATTCCATAGAATCAGATTTTGGCAGAAAAAAACGTAGCAAAACCTGATACCTGCATATCTGCGTAGCTGAGTCCCCGGAGAACATGATCTATCACATCAGAGGAGAGAGAAATGGGGTCCCCCAAGCGCACCCGGTACCTCCTGCATCCCCCAGTCATGTCCCCAGCCCTCAGCGTCTTCTTCCGGGAAGAAAATGGTGGGTGCATAAGCAGTGCTCCCACGGAGATATGCTGGCCAGCACCTGGCAACAAAAGGAGATTTTTCCTATTGGTTCATTTTAATAACTGTGATAGACCCTATCACGGTGATCAAAATAAAAATAAATAGTAAATAAAACCCCCCTTTATCACCCCATTAGTTAGATAAAAATAATTTTTAAAAAATCCATTAGGGTTAGGATTAAGGTTAGGGTTGGTGTTAGACCTAGGATTACGGTTGGGGATAAGGTTGGGGTTAGAGTTCAGGTTATGGGGTTAGAGCTAGAGTTATGGTTGGGCTAGGGTTAGGTTTGGAGCTAGGGTTAGAGCTAGGGTTAGGGTTGGGCTAGGGTTACGTTTAGGGCTGGGGTTAGGGTTGGGCTGGAGTTAGGGTTGGGACTCGAGTTAGAGCTAGGGTTAGGGTTGGGCTAGAGTTAGGGTTAGCGATAGGGTTGGGATTTGAGCTTTGGTTAGTGTTGGGGTTGGGGTTAGGGTTAGAGTTAGGGTTAGGGTTGGGCTAGAGTTAGGGTTGGGGTTAGGGTTGCGGCTAGGGTTGGGGTTAAGGTTGTGTTGGGGTTAGGGTTGGGTTGGGGTTAGGCTTGTGGTGTTTGGGTTAGGGTGGTGTTGGGGTTAGGGTTGGGTTGGGGTTAGGCTTGTGGTGTTTGGGTTAGGGTGGTATTGGGGTTAGGGTTGGGATTGGGGTTAGAGGTGTGTTGGGGTTAAGGTTTGGGATTGGGGTTAGGGGTGTGTTGGGGTTAGGGCTGTGTTAGGGTTGGAGTTAGAATTGGGGGTTTTCACTGTTTAGGTACATCAAGAGTAGGGTTGAGCGACCTTGACTTTTTTAGGGTCGAGCCGGGTTTCGCGAAACCCGACTATCTCAAAAGTCGAGTCGAGTGAAATCGGCCGATTATGGCGAAAAGTCGAGGATCGACCGAAACACGAAACCCAATGCAAAGCCAACGGGATATTTTTTTTTTCTTTTTTTTTTTCTCTCTCTCTCTCTCTCTCTCTCTCTCTCTCTCTCTCTCTCTCTCTCTCTCCCTTTCCGTCCGTCCGTCCCTGAACTGAAAAGCTGGTGTTACACAGTGCAAATCGCTACAGCGCACAAGCGACAACATGGCGATAGGCGTCCACGCCCCTAAGACCTATGTCATCACTCTGCCCACGCCCCTTCATTGGCTGAAAAAAATGGTGCCAAGCGCATCATACGAAACGCGACTTTGGCGCGAAAGTCGCGTACCGCATGGCGGACCCCACACAGGGATCGGGTCGGGCTTCATGAAACCCGACTTTGCCAAAAGTCGGCGACTTTTGAAAATGAACGATCCGTTTCGCTCAACCCTAATCAAGAGGTCTCCAAACACGACATGGTACCCACCATTCCAGCCAATGCCAATTTTGTGCTCAAAAACTCAAACAGTGCTCCCTCCCATCTGTGCCTTGCCATGCAACAGTGGCTTTCCCCACATATGGGGTATCGGCGTACTCAGGAGAAATTGAACAACAAATTTTGTGGTCCATTTTCTCCTGATACCCTTGTGAAAATAAAAAAGTTTGGCTCCAAAGTAAATTTTTTGTGAAAAAGGTAAAATGTTCATTTTTTCCTTCCACGTTGCATTAGTTATCGTGAAGCACCTGAAGGTTTAATAAACATCTTGAATGTTGTTTTGCACACCTTGAGGGGTGCAGTTTTTAGAATGGTGTAACTTTTGGGTATTTTCTGTCATATTGACCCCCCAAAACTCACTTCGAATATGAGGTGATCCCTAAAAAAATGGTTTTGTAAATTTTGTTGGAAAAATGAGAAATCACTGATCAACTTTAAACCTTTATAACGAAAAAAAATTATTTTTCCAAAATTGTGCTGATGTAAAGTAGACATGTGGGAAATGTTATTTATTAACTATTTTGTGTGATATGACGCTCTGATTTAAGGACACAAAAATGAAAAGTTTGAAAAATGCAACTAGTGATGGGCGAGCACCAAAATGCTCGGGTGCTCGTTGCTCGGGTCGAGCAAATTGGTATACTCGGGTACTCGGCCAGAACAACGAGCCCAATGTAAGTCTATGGGAGACCCGAATATTTTTACCGTGATCCCCCCCGGGGGCCCTTTTAAGGTCTAAAAACATCTGAAAATGATGGAAACACTGCTCAAATGACACAGGAACCTCATGGGGATCGCCCCTGGAAGCATTCCTGACTCCTAGTTCACAGCTTTAATCATTTTTTTCTGAGATTCATGCCATTTTTCCCGGTGCCACAAAAGACACATGAAAACTAAACCAAAACGGGTTTTGTTTGGAAATATGTCAAGGTACAGACTTTGTAGGTTCATGACTTGCCTGGAAAGCCAGGGCCGGCGTTAGGGGCAGGCAGACTAGGCAGCTGCCTAGGGCCCTCACTGCCCTAGGGGTCCCCAGCCAGGGAGAGACATACTGCTGATGGCACTGCTCCAGGGCCCAGAGGTGGAAGGGGCCCCTGCAGGCAGGCCCGGTATCTTGCAGGATCGGGCCCCTCTCACTCCCTCCTGTAATCATGGAACACCCAGTGCCGGGGCGCGAAGTGCAAGAGATCAAAAAGGGGGCAGGTCATGCAGGGAGAGATGCTGACCAATGAACGTTTTCCTCACTAGACTGAGGAGAGCACTCACTGGCTGCCATCTGTCCTCCTGCATGGCGCGTCCCAATGGTGAGTGCTCACCTACAGTCAGGGGCCTCGCTGCACAGCACATAGAGACAGCAGTGGAGGAAGAGCAGGCTTACATTGTGTCCACTGTTCTATTCAGAGCAGGCTGCAGCATCTCCTCACTGTGAAGAGATGGGGGAGGAGCTCACTGCACAGTACAGCACAGCCGCACCAGGGGGGATGATATCAGTCCTGTCTGCTCTGTGCCCCATCCCCCACAGTGGGTTCTGCAGCCCTCTCCAACTGAACTGACCTCATCGAGGGCTCATCTGATCACCTATACAAAATTAGTATGTGTGTATATATGTGCTTGTATGTGTATGTATGTGTGCATCTGTGTGTATCTATTTGTATGTTTTTATCTGTGTGTATCTGTGTATGTATGTACGGTATATGTGTGTATGTATGGTATATTTGCATGGCTGTGTGTATGCATGTACAGTATGTGTGTATGTATGTACAGTATATGTGTATCTGTGTATGTGCAATAAATTTGTATGTATATATGGTATATATGTATGTTTATGCGCATGTACATACAGTATATGTGTGTACGGTATGTGTATACTATGTGTGTATATACTGTATTTGTGTATGTATGGTATGTGTATCTGTATGTATGTACGATACATGTATGCGTATCTGTGTATGCACGATATATGTATGTACGGTATGTGTATGTACGGTATATTTATGTGTATTTGTGTGTATGTATTGTATATGTATGTACGGTATGTGTATACTATATGTGTATATAACTGTATGTGTGTATGTACAGTATGTGTGTATGCACAGTACGTGTATGTGTATCTATGTATGTACGGTATATGTGTGTATGCATGTAAGGTATATGTATGTACGGTATATGTATGTGTATCTGTGTATGTACGGTATATGTATGGATGGTATGTGTGAGTGTACAGTATATGCATGTGTGTATGTACGGTATGCATATGTATGACGGTATAATAATAATAATAATCTTTATTTATATAGCGCCAACATATTCTGCAGCGCTTTACAGTTTAACAGTTTCAAACACAAAAATCATCAGTAACAACGTTAACAATACAATAATTAAAGCGAAATGAGACAACCCTGCTCGTGAGAGCTTACAATCTACAATGAGGAGGGGGAGATACAAAGTACAGGTGTGTATTTACAATGATGTATTTACAATCATGGTCCAGCCATCTTCAGGGGTTGGGGAATAGATGGAGATAGTGAATGGGCTACACACACACAAACATAAAATGACTTTGATTAGTGAACGTGATAGGCCACTCTGAACTAATGTGTTTTGAGTGAGCGCCTAAAACTATGCAAATTGTGGATGGTCCTAATATCTTGGGGTAGAGCATTCCAGAGGATTGGCGCAGCACGGGAGAAGTCTTGGAGTCTATGGTAAATGTATGTGTATCTGTGTATGTATGGTATATGTATGTGTTTGCATATACTGTATTTGTATGTGTATCTGTGTGTATGTACGATATATGTGTGTATGTATGTACAGTATATGTAGAGCAGATACCAGACATATTGTGGTTTTGTAATATCACATAACCACGAGGAGGCGCTTTGCACACTTGCTGCCATGAGCCAACTAGAGGGTCAACCATGTCTGTAGTGTTCTATTCACTGACATAGAGGACACTAGTTGTCACTTGGCTGCAAGTCTGACTGCACTGGAACCAGCAGAAATGAATGCGAACGTATATATGTATATATATATATATATATATATATATATATATATATTTATTTAAAACACACAGTGTGTGTGTGTGTTTGTGTGTATATCTATATATATATAATTGTCTAAGGGGTACTTCCATCTGTCTGTCTTTCTGTCTGTCGGCAACTTCCGTCACGGAAATCCCGCGTCGCTGATTGGTCTCGCCAGCTGCCTGTCATGGCTGCCACGACCAAACAGCGACAGTCCGATTAGTCCTGTCATGATCCCAATGGCAGGGGATCACTAAAGGACAAGCACAGATACAAACAAGCTCTAGGGCGATGGAACCTGAGCTGACCGCGACCCTGAACCTAACACACAAATAAAAGTAGCCGGGGAACGTGCCTACGATGATCCTAGACGTCTCGCTCCAGCCGAAGATCTAACTTCCCCTATTAGAAGAAACACAGACCTCTCTTGCCTCCAGAGAAATACCCCACAGAAATAGCAGCCCCCCACATATAATGACGGTGAAATGAGAGGAAAGCACATACGCAGTATGAAAACAGTTTCAGCAAAATGAGGCCCGCTAAAGCTAGATAGCAGAGGATACAAAAGTGAACTGCGCGGTCAGCGAAAAACCCTTCAAAAAACCATCCTGAAATTACTTGAACTCATGTGCCAACTCATGGTACATGAGGAGCAATTTCAGCCCACTAGAGCAACCAGCAGCAAAATCACATATCTGCAGGCTGGACTAAAAAACCAAATAAAGCAAAACACCAAAACAGGAAAATCCAAACTTAGCTTGACCAGAAGGTTCTAGGAGCAGGGAGCAGAGGTAACAAGACACACTGGATACATTGATAACCGGCGAGGAAATGCCAGCAAAGCCAGGTTAAATAGGAAACTCCCATATCCAGATGGAACAGGTGGAACCCAGAGACCCAGGAAAGACAAGTCACCCAGTACCATCAGTAACCACCAGAGGGAGCCCAAAAACAGAACTCACAACAGTACCCCCCCCTTGAGGAGGGGTCACCGAACCCTCACGAGAACCATCAGGGCGACCAGGATGAGCCCTATGAAAAGCGCGAACCAAATCATCAGCATGAACATCCGAGGCAACCACCCAAGAATTATCCTCCTGACCATAACCCTTCCACTTGACCAAATACTGGAGTTTCCGTCTGGAAACACGAGAATCCAAGATCTTCTCCACAACATACTCCAATTCTCCCTCCACCAGCACTGGAGCAGGAGGCTCAAGCGAAGGAATAACAGGTACCTCATACTTCCGCAACAACGACCGATGGAACACATTATGAATAGCAAACGATGCCGGGAGATCCAAACGAAACGACACAGGGTTAAGAATTTCCAAGATCCTATAGGGACCGATGAACCGAGGCTTGAACTTAGGAGAAGAGACCTTCATAGGAACAAAACGAGAAGACAACCACACCAAGTCCCCAACAAGAAGTCGAGGACCCACGCGGCGACGGCGATTAGCAAACTGCTGAGCCTTCTCCTGGGACAACTTCAAATTGTCCACCACATGACTCCAAATCCGATGCAACCTATCCACCACCATGTCCACTCCAGGACAATCAGAAGGTTCCACCTGACCAGAGGAAAAACGAGGATGAAACCCCGAATTACAAAAGAAAGGAGAAACCAAGGTAGCAGAACTAGCCCGATTATTAAGGGCAAATTCGGCCAGCGGCAAAAAGGTAACCCAGTCATCCTGATCAGCAGAAACAAAACACCTTAAATAAGTTTCCAAGGTCTGATTAGTTCGTTCAGTCTGGCCATTCGTCTGAGGATGGAATGCAGACGAAAAGGACAAATCAATGCCCATCTTAGCACAGAACGTCCGCCAAAATCTAGACACAAACTGGGATCCCCTGTCAGAAACGATGTTCTCAGGAATCCCATGCAAACGAACCACATTCTGAAAAAACAGAGGGACCAACTCAGAGGAGGAAGGTAACTTAGGCAAGGGTACCAGATGAACCATTTTAGAAAAGCGATCACACACAACCCAGATGACGGACATTTTTTGAGAGACAGGGAGATCCGAAATAAAGTCCATGGAAATGTGCGTCCAAGGCCTCTTCGGGATAGGCAAAGGTGACAACAATCCACTGGCCCGAGAACAGCAAGGCTTAGCCCGAGCACAAACCCCACAAGACTGCA
Organism: Ranitomeya imitator; assembly: GCF_032444005.1. NCBI lineage: Eukaryota > Metazoa > Chordata > Amphibia > Anura > Dendrobatidae > Ranitomeya > Ranitomeya imitator. The sequence continues at coordinate 577,454,906 of NC_091286.1, forward strand.
CAAAAGAACGCACATCCCTCGACAAGGAAGGCCACCAAAAAGACCTGGCCACCAAGTCTCTAGTACCAAATATTCCAGGATGACCTGCCAACGCAGAAGAATGGACCTCGGAGATGACTCTACTGGTCCAATTATCCGGAACAAACAGTCTCTCAGGCGGACAACGATCAGGTTTACCCGCCTGAAACTCCTGCAAAGCACGTCGCAAGTCTGGGGAGACAGCAGACAAAATCACCCCATCCCTAAGGATACCAGAGGGCTCAGAATTTCCAAGGGAGTCAGGCACAAAACTCCTAGAAAGAGCATCCGCCTTCACATTCTTTGAACCTGGCAGGTATGAAACCACAAAATTGAAACGAGAGAAAAACAGTGACCAACGCGCCTGTCTAGGATTCAGACGCCTGGCAGACTCAAGGTAAATCAAATTTTTGTGATCAGTCAAGACCACCACACGATGTCTAGCACCCTCTAGCCAATGACGCCACTCCTCAAATGCCCACTTCATGGCCAAAAGTTCCCGATTACCAACATCATAATTCCGCTCAGCCGGCGAAAACTTTCTAGAAAAAAACGCGCATGGCTTCATCACTGAGCCATCGGAGCTTCTCTGTGACAAAACCGCCCCCGCTCCAATCTCGGAAGCATCAACCTCAACCTGAAAAGGGAGTGAAACATCTGGCTGACGCAACACAGGAGCAGAAGAAAACCGGCGCTTAAGTTCCTGAAAGGCCTCCACAGCCGCAGGAGACCAATTAGCAACATCAGCACCCTTCTTAGTCAAATCCGTCAAAGGCTTAACAACACTAGAAAAATTAGTTATAAAACGACGATAGAAATTAGCAAAGCCCAAGAATTTGTGTAGACTCTTAAGAGATGTAGGCTGCGTCCAGTCACAAATAGCCTGAACCTTGACGGGATCCATCTCAATAGTAGAAGGGGAAAAAATATACCCCAAGAAAGAAATCTTCTGGACTCCAAAGAGACACTTTGAGCCTTTTACAAACAAGGAATTGGCCCGCAGGACCTGAAACACCTTCCTGACCTGCTGAACATGAGACTCCCAGTCATCAGAAAAAAACAAAATATCATCCAAATACACAATCATAAATTTATCCAGATATTCACGGAAAATATCGTGCATAAAGGACTGGAAGACTGAAGGAGCATTAGAAAGTCCGAAAGGCATTACCAAATACTCAAAATGGCCCTCAGGCGTATTAAATGCGGTTTTCCACTCATCACCTTGCTTTATTCGTATAAGATTATACGCACCCCGAAGATCAATCTTAGTGAACCATTTAGCCCCCTTAATGCGAGCAAACAAATCAGTCAACAATGGCAAAGGATACTGATATTTTACGGTAATCTTATTCAAAAGACGATAATCTATACAAGGCCTCAAGGAACCATCTTTTTTGGCCACGAAAAAAAAACCTGCTCCCAAAGGGGACAAAGATGGACGGATATGTCCCTTTTCCAAGGACTCCTTAACATAATCCCGCATAGCAGTATGCTCTGGCACTGACAGATTGAACAAACGACCTTTAGGAAATTTACTGCCTGGAATTAAATTTATAGCACAATCGCAATCCCTGTGAGGAGGAAGCGAACTGAGCTTAGGCTCCTCAAAAACATCCCGATAGTCAGACAAAAACACAGGAATCTCAGAAGGAGTAGATGAAGCGATAGAAATCGGAGGTGCATCATCATGAACCCCCTGACAACCCCAGCTTAACACAGACATCGATTTCCAGTCAAGGACTGGATTATGAGTTTGTAACCATGGCAGACCAAGCACTAGGACATCATGCAAATTATACAGTACCAGGAAGCGAATCACCTCCTGATGAACAGGAGTCATACGCATGGTCACTTGTGTTCAGTACTGAGGTTTATTCATAGCCAAAGGTGTAGAGTCAATTCCCTTCAAAGGAATAGGGACTTCCAGAGGCTCCAGACTAAACCCACAGCGATTGGCAAATGACCAATCCATAAGACTCAGGGCAGCGCCTGAATCCACATAGGCATCGACGGAAATGGATGATAATGAACAAATCAGAGTCACAGACAGAATGAACTTAGACTGTAAAGTACTAATGGCAACAGACTTATCAACCTTTTTTGTGCGTTTAGAGCATGCTGATATAACATGAGCTGAATCACCACAATAAAAGCACAACCTTTTTTTCCGCCTATAATTTTGCCGTTCACTTCTGGACTGAATTTTATCACATTGCATTATCTCAGGTGACGGTTCAGACGACACCGCCAAATGGTGCACAGGTTTGCGCTCCCGTAAACGCCGATCAATCTGAATAGCCATAGTCATAGACTCATTCAGACCAGTAGGCGCAGGGAACCCCACCATAACATCTTTAATGGCCTCAGAAAGGCCATCTCTGAACCTTGCAGCCAGGGCGCACTCATTCCACTGAGTAAGTACCGACCACTTCCGAAATTTTTGACAATAAATTTCTGCTTCATCTTGCCCCTGAAAGAGGGCCAACAAAGCTTTTTCAGCCTGAATCTCTTGGTTAGGTTCCTCATAGAGCAAACCCAATGCCAGAAAAAAACGCATCCGCATTAAGCAACGCAGGGTCCCCTGGTGCCAATGCAAATGCCCAATCCTGAGGGTCACCCCGCAGGAAAGATATAATAATCTTGACTTGCTGAGCAGGGTCTCCAGAGGAGCGAGATTTCAAAGAAAGAAACAACTTGCAATTGTTCCTAAAATTCAGAAAACGAGATCTATCTCCAGAAAAAAACTCTGGGACAGGAATTCTAGGTTCAGACATAGGAGCATGTACAACAAAATCCTGTATATTTTGAACCTTAGCGGCAAGATTATTCAGGCTGGAAGCCAAACTCTGGACGTCCATGATAAACAGCTGGGATCAGAGCCATTCAAAGATTAAGAGGAGGAGGAAGTAGCCACGCTGCAATAAGGCTAGGCAGCAAACTCTGAGGGAAAGAGAAAAAAAAAAAAAAAACCTTCCTCAGACTACTTATCCTCCTACTTCAGCCAATACAGTTAACACTTTGTGGCCGGTTATACTGTCTATTAGCACATCTGCTCTGGTAGATGATCCAGGCAGAACTGAGGAAGTTGCAGCCTCCTCTCACCTGGTGGCTCCTAGCCCAGCCCCTCTGCTGCTGGCCAGCCAACAGCATACATATAGTGCATTTTTCTTTTGTATGCACTATAATTTCTTTTGAAAAATAAAAAGAAAAGGAAAATCCAGTCCTGTTGAGCCAGACTCCAATTTTTTCTATTTTCCTTGATGTGAGGCCAGGGCAAGGCCGGTGTCTGAGCCCCAGGTGGATGAGCATAGAGCAACTGGGTGAGCTGGAATCAAGTTTCTATATCTGAGATGTGTGTTTGGGATCATTGTCTTGTTTGAAAAGTGCAGGTTTACTGAAAAGCACAGAGTGAGAGCATCTTCTCTTTCAATATAGGGCAGTATGTCTGTGAATTTATGATACCTGTCATGATCCCAATGGCAGGGGATCACTAAAGGACAAGCACAGATACAAACAAGCTCTAGGGCGATGGAACCTGAGCTGACCGCGACCCTGAACCTAACACACAAATAAAAGTAGCTGGGGAACGTGCCTACGATGATCCTAGACGTCTCGCTCCAGCCGAAGATCTAACTTCCCCTATTAGAAGAAACACAGACCTCTCTTGCCTCCAGAGAAATACCCCACAGAAATAGCAGCCCCCCATATATAATGACGGTGAAATGAGAGGAAAGCACATACGCAGTATGAAAACAGTTTCAGCAAAATGAGGCCCGCTAAAGCTAGATAGCAGAGGATACAAAAGTGAACTGCGCGGTCAGCGAAAAACCCTTCAAAAAACCATCCTGAAATTACTTGAACTCATGTGCCAACTCATGGTACATGAAAAGCAATTTCAGCCCACTAGAGCAACCAGCAGCAGAGAATCACATATCTGCAGGCTAGACTAAAAACCAAATTAAGCAAAACACAAAACAGGAAAATCCAAACTTAGCTTGTCCAGAAGGTTCTAGGAACAGGGAGCAGAGGTAACAAGACACACTGGATACATTGATAACCGGCGAGGAAATGCCAGCAAAGCCAGGTTAAATAGGAAACTCCCATATCCAGATGGAACAGGTGGAACCCAGAGACCCAGGAAAGACAAGTCACCCAGTACCATCAGTAACCACCAGAGGGAGCCCAAAAACAGAACTCACAACATAGTCCCTCCCTATTCCCCTGCAGTCAGTGCATACTCCCCTCCACTCACCGCTCACACAGGGTTAATGCCAGCGGTAACGGGCCGCGGCTACCGCACTCCGTAACCGCTGCTATTTACTCTGTGTGACCAAGTTTTTACTATTGATGCTGCATATGCAGCATCAATAGTAAAAAGATCTAATGTTACAAAGCAAAAAGGTTATTCTCACCCTCCGACGTGGCGCTGTCCTCGGCAGTGGAAGCGGCAGGTTCCGGTGCTAAGGATGCTATGCGAGAAGGACCTGCCATGACGTCACGGTCATGTGACCGCGACGTCATCACAGGTCCTGCGCTCATACCAACCCTGGGACCGGAAGCTACCGCGTGCACCGCATGCAGGCGCCAGGACTACAAGAGCCCTTCAGAAGGTGAGTATGTTTATTTTTTATTTTAAGTCTTTTTTAACCTGTTACATACGTGGCTGAGCAATATACTACGTGGCTGGGCAATATACTACGTGACTGGACAGTATACTACGTGTCTGTGCTGTCTACTACGTGGCTCTGTGCTGTATACTACGTCGCTGTGCAATATACTATGTGGCTGGGCAATATACTACGTGGCTGGGCAATATACTACGTGGCTGGGCAATATACTACATCGCTGTGCAATATACTACGTGGCTGGGCAATATACTACGTGACTGGGCAATATACTACGTGACTGGGCAATATACTACGTGGCTGGGCAATATACTACGTGGCAGGGCAATATACTACGTGACTGGGCAATATACTACGTGACTGGGCAATATACTACGTGGCAGGGCAATATACTACGTGACTGGGCAATATACTACGTGACTGGGCAATATACTACGTGGCTGGGCAATATGCTACGTGGCTGGGCAATATACTACGTGGCTGGGCAATATACCACGTGGGTTGTGCAATATACTACGTGGACTGGGCAATATACAATGTGGACATGCATATTCTAGAATACCCAATGCGTTAGAATCGGGCCACCATCTAGTATATATATATATATATATATATATATATATACATATATATATATATATATATATATATATACATGTATATATATATATATATATATATATATATATATTATATCTCCATCTCAGTGAAAAAATATAAATACATATTTTTTAGAGCTGATGGGGCCCTGTGATCTTGCCTTGCGCAGGCGTGTACTATGGAGGACAGAGAATGAACTTCAATCCAATATTGCAGCCAGCGGGTAAGGAAAGGGTGAATCAAAAACCCCAAAACCCCGCCTCCATGGCTGAAGATTGTTCCCTCCAAATTCAGGTGACAGTGTCCCTTTAACATTGCTTTCAACCACTGCAAATGTATTCACTGGGAAATGTCATTGTAACATTTAACACCCCTAGCTGGCCATGTGGTGTGTGACACATAAGCAGACCCATCTTGTTTCATTTACGAAGGAAAGACTCTTAAAGTCACAGAGCCTATTTTTACTGGTGCATCAGGCGGCATTAATCTTCTTAAAGGGCCATTATGAAACAGTGGGTCTCCTAAGCTGTTGTAGCCTATGCTGTGAGTGGATGGGCTGCCAAGAATTACAAAGCACTACAATACCCGTCATAAGATGTCCAGGGGGGACTCCTGAAAAAGTGTTGCATTGAATTCAAGGCCTGCCCTGCTACTAATTCATATGCACCCCAATAAGCCTTGGAACCCACATAGTGGATGGGCTCATGAAAATCCACTTCACAATATGCATTTTGTACTCCGTACTCCTTTGTTTTATACATTGGCAGGAAGGCGAGCCCTGCTGCATAGTCATATGCACCCAATTAGGCTTTGGAACCCACATACTGGATGGGCCCAGAAAAATTCACTCAATTTTTATTTACAGGAGAATTTGGCAATTTTATTTGACATGTTTTTAACACTAAGGTTCAGATATGGCTTTAAAAAGGCTAATACTTGCAATACAAGGCAATTTTATTGCAAACTACTAAATTCAAGGAACAGTATGATTGAATAGTGTGAGTGTGTACACTTTTGTATGTGTTAACATACATAGGTTAATAAGTACATATAAGGATTAAATAAATATAGTGATAACGTATATATGAAGATTAACTACATACAGTATAGTTAGATCATCAACAACAGGCTTTTAAACATCATCCATCTGGAATATCAGAGAAGCAACAACAAGACAGAGAACACCTGGGAGATTACCTACACTGCATCGGCGTCCCCAATTATGCAGGTATCAGCACACTGTACATGTACAGGTACCCCAGTTTTGGCATCTGTGTTAGTCATGTTTCTCTGGTCTTACATAGTGAATAACACTATGTAGTAACTCAGCCACACCTTCAAGTGGCCACTTTTCAAGGTTGGATGAAACAGAGATATTATGCAGTCATCAGACGAGGGGCCATGAACCCCAAGAAAATAAAAGCCTCAAGGATTTAGATCAAACCACCACCAGCATAGTTTCAGTAAACCTTAATGTTTTACAATGACAAACAGCAAACATATAGAGGCTTAGAACTGTTTGTGAAGTGAGTAAACAAACATTTATCAAGATTGTGTCACTATGAGCATTGTCTGTCACGTCTGTAAATGTTTTAAAACAAATGCAGATATGTGATTGAATGCATTTGGTATACAGTATTTCAATCTTGTTTACAAATCACCATTTGTATATTCTACATTTCTACATTTGAAGCAGACAAAGTTATGGCTCACAAGGAGAGAAACTAATATAGTGGACAAAGCTATATTTTTAATGAACTACTGAGGCAAAGTAACAGCATTGCTTTATCAAATTTATATGAAGTATATTGTGTCCAATGTTAGCAACCAGGCAACACAAAAAGGCGCTTTTCAAGTGAGCTCTTTAAGGTACAAAAATGTTATGAAGTGTTTGCGAACAAGGATGTGGTTTCACCAATGGGGGATACCTTTTGTAAAAATAGACTAGTGCCATCACAGCCCCCCTTGACCAAACGTCACCGGCCTATAACCGTACAAAGCAAGTTCACCCTGGTGATCTAGTGGCAGTTAAACAAGAGACATTGCAGGAGTCAGAGTTAAGAAGTAGGCCCAATGTAATGCCATGCCCAATTCCCCAATGTGGGGTCCTTTTTGGACTGATTAAAATAGTGCCATTACAGCCCCTTTGGCCAAAATGCACCATGCAGAACACGTTGACCCTGGGGATCTAGTGGCAGGTACAGGACAGATTGCAGGAGACCGAGTTAAGAAATAGGCCCAATGGAATGCCATGCTCAATTCCCCAATGTGGTGTCCTTTTTGGACTGATTAAAATAGTGCCATTACAACCCCCTTAGCCAAAATGCACCGTACAGAGCACGTTGACTCTGGTGTTCTAGTGGCAGGTACAGGACAGATTGCAGGAGACTGAGTTAAAAAGTAGGCCCAAAGAAATGTCATGCCAAATTCCCCAATGAGCTGTCCTTTTTGGACTTAAAAATATAGTGCCATAACAGCCAACTTAGCCAAAATTCGCCAGCCTATAACAGTACTGAGCACATGCACCCTGGTCATCTAGTGGCAGTTAAAGGACACATTGCAGGAGACAGACTTAAGAAGTAGTCCCAATGTAATGTAATGTCCAATTCCCCAATGTGAGGTCCTGTTTATACAAAATGAAATAGTGCCTTCACAGCCCCTGTGCCGAAAAATTACCGGCCTATAACAGTACTGAGCACGTGCACCCTGGTCATCTAGTGGAAGATAAAGGACACATTGCAGAAGACAGACTTAAGAAGTAGGCCCAATGTAACGTAATGCCCCAAACCCCAATGTGGGGTCCTGTTTTTTACAAAATGAAATAGTGGCTTCACAGCTCCCTTGCCCAAAAATCACAGGCCTATAACAGTACTGAGCATGTGCACCCTGGTCATGTCGTCGGAGATAAGGAAGAGACATTGCAGGAGAGAGAGTTAAGAATTAGGGACAATGTAGTGGTGTTGGTCTCTGAAACTTGTAATGCAGGGCATGATCTGCCAAACAATTCCCCAATGTGGGTACCTTTTTTAAAAATATACTAGTGCCATCGCATGCCCCTAGCCCAAACTTCAACGGCCTATAACAGTACTGAGCATATTCACCCTCTATCTAGTGGCAGGTACATTTTAGATTGCAGGAGACCAAGTTAAGAAGTCGGCCCAATGGAATGTCATGCCCAATTCACCAATATGGGGTCCATTTTTAAAAAAATAAGAGTGTCATCACATCCCCCTTGCCCAAAATGCACCGTACAGAGCACATTAACCCTGGTGATCTAGTGGCAGTTAAAGGACACATTGCAGGAGACAGAATGAAGAAGCAGGCCTAATGTAATGTCATGCCGAATTCCCCGATGTGGGGTCCATTTTTAAAAAAAATAAAAGAGTGCCATCACAGCACCCTTGCCCAAAATTCACTGGCCTATAACAGTACAGAGAACGTTCATCATGGTAATCTACTGGCAGGTACAGGACAGATTGCAGGCAACCGAGTTAAGAAGTAGGCCCAATGTAATGTCATGCCCAATTCTCCAATGTGTTGTCCTTTTTTTAAAAAATTAAAAAAATGCCATCACAGCACCCTTGGCCAAAATGCACCATACAGGCCACGTTCACCCTGGTGATCTAGTGGCAGGTACAGGACAGATTGCAGGAGACAGAGCTAAGAAGTAGGCCCAATGTAATGTCATGCCAAATTCCCCAATGTAAAATCCTTTTTTAAAAAAATAAAAGAGTGCCATCACAGCCCCCTTGGCCAAAATGCACCGTACAGAGCACGTTCACCCTGGCGATCTACTGGCAGTTACATTTTAGATTGCAGGAGACCGATTTAAGAAGTCGGCCCAAAGTAATGTCATGCCCAATTCCCCAATGTAAAATCCTTTTTTTTTTTAAATAAGAGTGCCATCACAGGCCCCTTGGCCAACATTCACCGTACAGAGCATGTTCACTCTGGTGATCTACTGGCAGGTACAGGACAGATTACAGGACACAGAGTTAAGAAGTAGGCCCAATGTAATGTCATGCCCAATTCCCCAATGTAAAATCCTTTTTTTTTTTTTTTAAATAAGAGTGCCACCACAGGCCCCTTGGCCAACATTCACCGTACAGAGCATGTTCACTCTGGTGATCTACTGGCAGGTACAGGACAGATTACAGGACACAGAGTTAAGAAGTAGGCCCAATGTAATGCCATGCCCAATTCCCCAATGTGTTGTCTTTTTTAAAAAAAATAAGAGTGCCATCACCGCACCCTTGGCCAAAATGCACCTTACAGACCACATTCACCCTGGTGATATAGTGGTTCTGGATGAGGAGGATGAGGATAAGGAGGAGGATAAAAACAAACAGACCAAATCTGGAAGTGTATACCCATGTGTGGTTGTGAAGAGGTGCATGAGTATACACCTCCCCAAAGGAGAGAATGTATTTGTGGTTATGTTTCGCTATTTTCACTTGGTGGTGTACAGAAGTCTTTCCCAGTTAAGGCCTTGTTCATTATTATAAGAGTCAGCCTGTCAGCATTTTCAGTTGACAGGCTGATGTGCTTATCTGTTATAATTCCACCAGCGGCACTAAAAACCCTATCTGACAGAACGCTAGCAGCAGGGCAGGCCTGGACCTCCAAGGCCTAGAGAGCCAGTTCATGCCACGTGTCCAGCTTGGATACCAAATAATTAAAAGGCACAGAGGAATCAGGAGGACGTTTGTACGATCTGCAAGGTACTCCCTCACCATCTTCCCAAACATTGCACTTCTTGTGACAGCACCCCTTGCCTCAGTGCCGCCACGATGGGAGGGTCTGAGAAAACTCTCCCAGAACTTGGCCATTGTTCCCCTGCCTGAGCTGGATTGTACTTCTGTCTCTCTCGCTTGGAGTCCTTGGATGTACAACAAACTCTGGCCTCTGCTGCCAGCGTTCTCACATGGGAATTTTCTAACTAATTCCGCTACAAGGGCCCTGTGGTACTGCTACATTTTAGTACACCTCTTTGCCTCAGGCAGAAGAGATTGAAAGTTCTCCTTGTAGCTTGGGTCTAGAAGTGTCACCAACCAGTAATGAGTGTCACCCAAAATTTTGATAATCTGAGGGTCACGTCAGGGGTTGGCTGGCACGTTTCAGCCTGGGGGGCAATCACAAGGAAGTGGCGCTCAAGTTGAGGTGGCCCTCCTTTTCCCTGCTTATTTCTGGCCATTGCATTAAAGCAGCAGAGATAACAGGCTTTAAAAACAGGCTGGTACATAGATATGGGAACAGAACGGAGCTTGCTGCATAGATATGGGAGCAGAACAAGCTTACTCCAGAGATATGGGAGCAGAATCGAGCTTACTCCAGAGATATGGGAGCAGAGCCGACCTTACTCTGGAGATTTGGGAGCAGAACTGATCTTACTACAGAGATATGGGAGCAGAACTGAGCTTACTGCAGAGATATGGGAGCAGAACCGAGCTTATTAAAGAGATAAGGAAGCAGGACTAAGCTTACTACAGAGATAAGGGAGCAGAACCAAGCTTAATAAGTCTACTACATGGAACCAAGCCTGCTACATAGAAATTGGAGCAGAACCGAGATTACAGCATACATACGGTACCATTATCTAGATTACTACATTAATACAGTACAAGAACCAAGCTTACTGCTTATACATGGTGCCATAACGGAGCTTAATTACAAACATACATACTACAATATGGCTACACAGTGCATACTACTATCACCACTACACAGCGAATACATAATATTATAATATCACCATTACCTCTACATCTAACTACATTCTGTACAAAGACCAATGATACAACCATACACCTTTTACTATAATGACTGAATTACAGTACAGACCAAAAGTTTGGACACACCTTCTCATTTAAAGATTTTTCTATATTTTCATGACTATGAAAATTGTACATTCACACTGAAGGCATCAAAACTATGAATTAACACAGGTGGAATTATATACTTAACAAAAAAGTATCAAACAACTGAAATTATGTCTTATATTCTAGGTTCTTCAAAGTAGCCACCTTTTGCTTTGATGACTGCTTTGCATACTCTTGGCATTCTCTTGATGAGCTTCAAGAGGTAGTCACCGGGACTGGTCTTCCAACAATCTTGAAGGAGTTCCCAGAAATGCGTAGCACTTGTTGGCCCTTTTGCCTTCACTCTGCGGTCTAGCTCACCCCAAACCATCTCGATTGGGTTCAGGTCCAGTGACTGTGGAGGCCAGGTCATCTGGCGCAGCACCCCATCACTCTACTTCTTGGTCAAATAGCCCTTACACAGCCTGGAGGTGTGTTTGGGGTCATTGTCCTGTTGAAAAGTAAATGATGGTCCAACTAAACGCAAAGAGGGTGGAATAGCATGCTGCTGCAAGATGCTGTGGTAGCCATGCTGTTTCAGTATGCCTTCAATTTTGAATAAATCCCCAACAGTGTCACCAGCAAAGCATGCCCACACCATTACACCTCCTCCTCCATGCTTCACAGTGGGAACCAGTCATGTAGAGTCCATCTGTTCACCTTTTCTGAGTCACACAAAGACACGGTGGTTGGAACCAAAGATCTCAAATTTGAACTCATCAGACCAAAGCACAGATTTCCACTGGTCTAATGTCCATTCCTTGTGTTCTTTAGCCCAAACAAGTCTTCTGCTTGTTGCCCGTCTTTAGCAGTAGTTTCCTAGCAGCTATTTTACCATGAAGGCCTGCTGCACAAAGTCTCCTCTTAATAGTAGTTGTAGAGATGTGTCTGCTGATAGAACTCTGTGTCGCATTGACCTGGTCGCTAATCTGAGCTGCTGTTAACCTGTGATTTCTGAGGCTGGTGACTTGGATAAACTTATCCTCAGAAGCAGAGGTGCCTCTTGGTCTTCCTTTCCTGGGGCGGTCCTCATGTGAGCCAGTTTCTTTGTAGCGCTTGATGGTTTTTGCCACTGCACTTGGGGACACTTTCAAAGTTTTCCCATTTTTTTGGAGTGACTGACCTTCATTTCTTAAAGTAATGATGGCCATTCACTTTTCTTTACTTAGCTGCTTTTTTCTTGCCATAGTGCAAATTCTAACAGACTATTCAGTAGGACTATCAGCTGTGTATCCACCAGACTTCTGCACAGCACAACTGATGGTCCCAACCTCATTTATAAGGCAAGAAATGCCACTTATTAAACCTGACAGGGCACACCTATGAAGTGAAAACCATTTCCAGTGATTACCCCTTGAAGCTCATCAACAGAATGCCAAGAGTGTGCACAGCAGTCATTAAAGCAAAAGGTGGCTACTTTGAAGAACCTAAAATATAAGACATATTTTCAGTTGTTTCACACTTTTTTGTTAAGTATATAATTCCACATGTGTTAATTCATAGTTTTGATACCATCAGTGTGAATTTACAATTTTCATAGTCATGAAAATACAGAAAAATCTTTAAATGAGAAGGTGTGTCCAAACTTTTGGTCTGTACTGTACATTAAGCTGCTACTAAATTTAAAAAAAATGCTACCAAAAAGAGCAATATTACAACCTAACAGTAACCGTATATTGGTAGATACCAGTTCCGCAGAGCAAGTGACTACAGTGCAGTTATATATAGTAACTTACACATGACGTTCTTTCTGATTCGGGTCGTTCACTTTTCTATCTGGCCCAGACCGACATGACAACTTCTCCAGCCAGGACTCATCTGCACAGATTACAACAAAGGTACATTTGACTTCTCACGTTTCCAGCGCCGTCTCCATCTATTCCCAACCTACAAAAACTCCCCACTCTGTGTGCACCTGCAGTGTGGACCACTGACCCCAATATTTAATCAATTGTGTCATTACTAGGATTACTTCCACCCCAAAAAAGTTAAAGTGTCCCACAGAAAGTATTAATGCCCCTACTGTGCAAAGACCTGTATGGTCCTTTGAAGGATATAATATCCCAAGTGCCCCCTTCCAGCAACAAATACCCTTGAGTGCTCACTTAAAGTAACAATACCCCCCCCAAAAAAGGAACCTGGGTGCCCCTATCAAAACTTATAGTGTCCCCATTCATAACAAATAATGTCCTCTGATCACCCACACAGCTCTGTATATATATAATGATGGTCCTACAGACCCCAATACCCCTTTATTATACATTGAGGATCCCAGAACTCCCTATATATAGTAAAATGGCTACATAGCCCCCTATATACAATATGATGTCTCCACTGCCTCCTATATATATAGCATGAGGCTTTACAGTTTTCTATAGAACAGTTTTTTCTATAAAATTGAATTCATCATTTGCCCGTATTCTCCCCACTTCATCATTTGCAGTCCCCCACTTTAATTTGAAGTCCCAGTACTTCATCCGTTGCAGTTCCCTATCACCCCCTCACTTCATCTGCAGTGCCCCTTCATCATTTGCAGTCCCCTATCCCCTTTCCATTTCATCATTTACAATCCTACTTCAGACACACTTCATCATGTGCAGTTCCCCTTACCCACCCACTTCATCAGGTGCAGTCTCCCTTACCCCCCACTTCATCACGTGCAATCACCCTTACTCCCCACTTCATCATGTGCAGTCCCCCTTACCCCAAATTCATCATATGCAGTCCCCCTTAAACCCCCACTTCATCATGTGCAGTCCCCCTTTCCCCCAACTTCATCATGTGCAGTCCCCCTTACCCCCAATCCATCATGTGCAGTCCCCCTTAACCCCCACTTCATCATGTGCAGCCCAACTCCCCCCACTTCATCATGTGCAGCCCCACTCCCCCTTAATCGTATGCAATCCACCTTACCCCCCACGTCATCATGTGCGGCCCCACTCAATCATGTACAGCCCCACTCTATCATGTACAGTCCCACTCCTCCCCACTCCATCATGTGCAGTCTCCTTTAACCCCCAAACTCCATCATGTGCAGCCCCACTCCCCCTTCATTATGTGCAGCCCCACTTACCCCCCCACTCCATTATGTGCAGCCCCACTTCCCCTTCATCATGTGCAGCCCCACTTACCCCCCACTCCATCATGTGCAGTCCCCCTTACACCCCCACTTCATCACTAGCAGTTACCCTCACCCATTTAATTATTTTTATAAAGAAAACAAAAAAGTTTTTTATACTTACCTCACAGTCGCTCCCCTGCAGCGCCTCTCTGCTTCCAGCATCCGGGACATGACGGCGCATGACTCAGAATTACAGAGAACATGGAGGGAGCGGGAGCTGCACAGTTGTCAAGGTTAGATGGCCATACAAAGATCCCGGCCCCAGCGCAGATGTGTATGCTGATAGACTGTGATGCGGCTGTGCCTGCTGCTGGCCGCATCACAGTACAGTGGACACTGCCAAGCACAATGTGCTATGCGTAGCCATCAGGCGGCCGGCGCTGTACAGCTGCTGGGTGAGCGGCCTGGGAGGCATTTGCCTCTCTGCCACCTGGCCCAGCCAGCCCCTGGGTCACATGAAATGCAGCGCAACATTAAGTCAGCCATGTGAACCAGACTGCTAACAGGCAAGACTTCCGTGTCCTCACCAACAGGACAACTGACCATGCTGTCCTCCTCCTCCTCCCTGTCCTCAGGCCATCCCCGCTGAACAGAAGCTAATACAGATGTGTTTGTAGTACCGTCTATAGCGCATGAAAGTAGCTCCTGTTCTTCTTCCTCCTCCTCCTCCTCATTGCCTACCAATCTATGTTGAGAAGACTGGGCTGAGTGTAATCCCCCTGCATGATTCCTTGCTCCATGTCCTCGTGCTCCGCCTGCAATGCATCCTCTTTGATTGTGAGCAGAGAGTTTTTCAGAATGCTGAGAAGCGGGATGGTGATGCTAATTATGGCATCATCGCCGCTCACCATCTTGGTGCGGTCCTCAAAGTTTTGGAGAATGTTACATATGTTTGACATCCATGTCCACTCCTGAGGTCTTATATGTAGAGTCTGACCTGAAATTCGACAGCCTTCTTGATGTTGGTAGTCAACAATGGCCCTCTTCTGCTCACAAATCCTTTCCAACAAATGCAGCGTAGAGTTCTAGTGCGTGGGGACATCACACAACAGTCAGTGAGCTGGAAGCTGAAACCGCTGCTGAAGCACCGCAAGGGCGGCTGAAGCTGTAGCTGACTTTCTAAAATGGGCAGACAGATGGCGTACTTTCACTTGCAGATCCGGCAGCTCTGGGTAGCTTTTCAGAAAATGTTGAACCATGAAGTTAAGCACATGGGCCAAGCAAGGTACGTGTGTAAGCTCACCTTGCCTCAGAGCCGCCACCAGGTTACGGCAATTGTCACACAGGACCAAGCCTGGCTGTAGGTTCAGCGGTGTCATCCAAACATCTGACTGCTCTTTCAGCACTGTCCACAACTCTTCTGCATTGTGTGGTTTGTCACCTATGCAGATTAGCTTCAGCACAGCCTGTTGCCGCTTAGCTGAGGCAGTGCTGCAGTGCTTCCAGCTCCTGACTGATGTGTTAATTTCAGAGATGAAGGATGAAGAGGAAGAGGAGGAGAAGGTGCAGGAGCTGTAGACTGTGGGGGCAACCCTGATTGACGTAGGGCCAGCAATCCTCAGCATGGGGAGGATGTGTTCCATCCCAAGGTCCGACTGGGTCCCGGCTTCCACTATGTTAACCCAGTGTGCCATCATTGAGATGTACCAATCCTGCCCACAAGCACTTGTCCACATGTCTGTGGTAGGTGGATTTTCCCGGTAACAGCATTGTTGAGGGCATGGGTAATGTTGTGGGACACATGCTGGTGTAATGCTGGTACGGCACACCGGGAGAAATAGTGGTGACTGAGTACCTTGGGACGGCCGCCGCCATCAGGTTGCAGAAAGCTTCCATCTCAACAAGCCTAAAAGGCAGCATTTCTAGCGCAAGCAGAAGAGAAATCTTAGAATTGAGGACTGTGGCCTGTGGGGCATTGGCTGGATATTTCCGCTTGCGTTCCAAAGACTGGGTTATAGACAACTGAACGCTGTGCTGGGACAAGGACGCACTTGCTGATGGTGCTGCTTGACTGTAGGCCACAACAGGTGCAGGGCTAGAGGTATCTTCACATGCACGGTGTATTGGAGATTGGCTTCTATGCAAAACAGTGGAAGAAGCAGTGGTGTGACCAGCAGGGAGTCGTCCTGGAGCCTGGGGTTCGACCCACAAAGTCAGGTGCTTTGCTTGCATGTGCCTGATCATGCTGGTGGAGGTCAGGCTGGTTGGTTTGCTACCCCTGCTGATGCGGTCATGGCAGGTGCTGCAAATGACCTGTTTGGGGTTATCGGCAGAGTCTTTAAAAATTAGCTAGACTCAGGAAGATCTCAAAGGTGGAATGGCAACTTCACTCATGTTGGTGTTACGGGGAACAGATGCACGCCTTCTGTCTGTGGCCACCAAATTGCTTCTTGCTGCCTGTTGGGGGGATATGCCTCCTTCCCCATTTGTGCTGCTGTCCTCGCTATGCATGTCCTCCTGCCAGGTTGGGTCAGTCACTATGTCATCCACCACCTCATCTTCCACATCCACACCCTGCTCCTCCTCCTGACTTTCTGGCAATTGTGTCTCATAATCGTCCACCTCTTGTGACACTTTCCCACCATCGCCTTCATGTGAACGGGGCTGGTCAAAGCTTTGGGCAGCTCTACATGCGATCTCATCTTTCCCCACTTCAAGTTGACCGGCAGAGATTTCTGAATCTTGAAATGGAAAACTGAACAGCTCTTCAGAGTGTCCAAGTGTGGGATCAGTTGTCTCAGGGCATTCGGCATGCTGGGAGGAAGGAGTGTCAGGGTGAGGAATATCCTGGCCACACTCATGGCTACTCAGACTTGACCGTGTGGAAGACAAGGTGGTGGTGGTGGCTAAGTGACAGAAAGCATTATCTGCTATCCAACCAACAACCGTTTCACACTGCTCTGGCTTCACTAGTGGTGTGTTGTGGTCCCCCAGAAACTGGGACAGGAAGGTCGAGCGAGAAGATGTGGGTCTTTGTTGTTGCGCACTTTCACCTTGCCCATGGCCTTGTCCTCTGGATGCACGATCAGCATCACGTCCACTTCCCCGTTACTTGCCCCTTGCCTTAACCTTTTTAAATGGACTACTGCACTATTTCAAATGCTCAACACAAATGTCTTTATTAGTAGCGAAATAATATGTGACCAGTATGCCTGCAAATCTACGATTTTTCAAACCCTAACACCAGGCAGGCATCAGCCTGACTTAACAAACTGTATTCAATTTTTTCGTTTCAAATTTTTTTTAAAGTTAATTTATGCTAGATAGCGCTGCATAGAATTTGAGTATCACATAGCCACAAAATAAGTACACCGGCCTCCAATGCCCAAACTTAGAGCACATAGATATATGACGGCTGTATCGGAAATACTACACTGGCAAATCTGTGGCCTTTCAATTTCTTTTATGCTAAATAGCGCCGTATAGAATTTGAGTATCACACAGCCACAAAATACGTACACCGGCCTCCAATGACCATACTTGGAGCACACAGATATATGAGGCCTTTTTCGGTGAACTTAAAACACCAAAAAAAAGGGGCACAAGGGTAGCACACACAACTATGACAGAACAGACTGTATTTTTTTTTTTTTGGGGGGGGGCATTTGTGGAAAAAAAAGGTATGTAGACAGTAAATAAGCTGCAGAGCTGCAGCAGCAGGCAATTATGGAGGTTTGGGAAGGATGCAGTGGGACCAATGGACGCACATACAGTGCCTGCAGGCCTTGCACTGATGTGGATATGCTGTGCCCTGCCTACCTAGCGCTGCAATATCGGGACCCACGAATTAGCCCTAAAAAGGACTGTTGGTTTCTCAGGAGTTGTGAATGTTAGAGTTGCAGAACTATAGTTAAATCCATATATATTTGGACAGAGACAACATTTTTCTAATTTTGGTTATAGACATTACCAGAGTAAATTTTAAACAAAACAATTCAGATGCAGTTGAAGTTCAGACTTTCAGCTTTCATTTGAGGGTATCCACATTAAAATTGGATGAAGGGTTTAGGAGTTTCAGCTCCTTAACATGTGCCACCCTGTTTTTAAAGGTAAAAACTTTTTAAAAAGTAATTGGACAGATTAAATAATTTTAAATAAAATGTTCATTTTGAGTACTTGGTTGAAAACCCTTTGTTGGCTATGACTGCCTGAAGTCTTGAACTCATGGACATCACCAGACGCTGTGTTTACTCCTTTTTGATGCTCTGCCAGGCCTTTACTGCGGTGGTTTTGTTTTCAGTTGCTGTTTGTTTGTGGGCCTTTCTGTCTGAAGTTTAGTCTTTAACAAGTGAAATGCATGCTCAGTTGGGTTGAGATCAGGTGACTGACTTTGCCACTCAAGAATATTCCACTTCTTTGCTTTAATAATCTCCTGGGTGGCTTTGGCTTTATCCTTTGGGTCATTGTCCATCTGTAGTATGAAACGACGGCCAATCAGTTTAGCTGCATTTGGCTGGATCTGAGCACACAGTATGGCTCTGAATACCTCAGAATTCATTCGGCTGCTTCTGTTCTGTGTCACATCATCAATAAACACTAGTGACCCAGTGCCACTGGCAGCCATGCATGCCCAAGCCATTACACTGCCTCCACCGTGTTTTACAGATGATGTGGTATGCTTTGGATCATGAGCTGTACCACGCCTTCGCCATACTTTTCTCTTTCCACCATTCTGGTAGAGGTTGATCTTGGTTTTATCTGTCCAAAGAATGTTCTTCCAGAACTGTGCTGTTGTTTTTAGATTTTTTTTTAGCAAAGTCCAGTCTAGCCTTTTTATTCTTGATGCTTATGAGTGGCTTGCACCGTGCAGTGAACCCTCTGTATTTACTTTCACACAGTCTTCTCTTTATGGTAGATTTGGATATTGATACGCCTACCTCCTGGAGAGTGTTGTTCACTTGGTTGGCTGTTGTGAAGGGGTTTCTCTTTACCATGAAGATTATTCTGCGATCAACCACCACTGTTGTCTTCCGTGGGGCCCAGGTCTTTTTGCATTGATGAGTTCACCAGTGCTTTCTTTTTTCTCAGGATGTACCAAACTGTAGATTTTGCCACTCCTAATATTGTAGCAATTTCTCAGATTGTCCAGTTACTTTTGGTCCCTTTAAAAACAGGGTTGCACATGTTAAGGAGCTGAAACTCCTAAACCCTTCATCCAATTTTAATGTGGATGCCCTCAAATGAAAGCTGAAAGTCTGAACTTCAACTGCATCTGAATTGTTTTGTTTAAATTTCATTGTGGTAATATCTATAACCGCCCCCACCACGATGCAGCAGGACCCTGGCATGGCTTTCCGGACCGCCCCCACCACGATGCAGCAGGACCCTGGCATGGCTTTCCGGACCGCCCCCACCATGATGCAGCAGGACCCTGGTATGGCTTTCCGGAACGCCCCCACCACAATGCAGCAGGACCCTGGCATGGCTTTCTGGACCGCCCCCACCACGATGCAGCAGGACCCTGGCATGGCTTTGCGGACCGCCCCCACCACGATACAGCAGGACCCTGGCATGGCTTTGCGGACCGCCCCCACCATGATGCAGCAGGACCCTGGCATGCCTTTACGTACCGCCCCCACCACGATGCAGCAGGACCCTGGCATGGCCGTCCGCTCGACAATCGCTATGGACTGTGACACAGTGCAGCTGGACCCTGACAGGTCACCCGCCACCACGCCACAGCATATGAGCCCACCAATACGTCCCCCAACCAGGCAAACCCAAAAAAACAGAAAAAAAAAAACAGAGGACTCTTAGCATTCCTCCCCCTTCACCTACCAATGTGTCTGTAATGTCAGTTTTGTCTCACCCTTCCAGAACGTCTCAAGCCTCTCATGTGTCAAGCTCCATCCCCGAACTTCCAGACCCTTCTAGTTTCATTGCCCCTTCTCCTGCCACCTCTGCGTCATCCACGGTTAGCCAGGCCTCAGTTCTTCACACCCCCCGTTTACATCACTCTACCCCAAGCCGGCGCAGTAAAAAATAATTTTTTTCAGTTGTTAACCAAATAAAAAAAGTTTGATTTGCCACAATTATGTTTGGTTTATTGTGTCTATCGCCGCCGGCAGCACACACCGTGCGCCAAGAAACGTCGCCACACACTTTTTAGCCCACATCATATCTTCAGTAATTAAAAATAAAAAGACTGCAGCTTTGTGTGTCTTTAGTATACAGATATGAGGTGGGCCAAAAAATATTTCATGTATCTCCATAATCTCTTTTTGTCTGTGCCTAGTGTGGCAGTCTGAAGAGGAAATGGTGGAAATACAGTGTAGACCTCAACTGAACAGGTCAGGTGTCAAAAAAACTCATTAGTTATGACACCTGACCTGTTGAGTAGATAACTGCCTTGTATAACCACCATTTTCTCTTCTTTTATACATAATCTATTACACACAAATTGAGGGGACAATGGTTGCCACACGCTACATATCTATGCTCACCTGCACAGGTGTCAGAAATAGTGAATTCATGAGCCTGTATATGTTTATCATGAATTCATTATTTCTGACACCTGACTTGATGAGTATAGATAGTGTGACAGTGATTGTCTCTTCGGTTTGTGTACAATGGATACAGGAGAAGACAATCATGACGCAATGATGTCAACAAGCTTACCAATAAAGCAAAATGGCTGCCATTACTAGCAGTATGTGGCCAGTGTTTTATATCAGTATTTGTAAACCAAAACAAGGAGTGGAACAATTAGAGGTAAATTATGATATTAACATAATAAATAGCACCTCTGCCTTTATCACCCACTCCTGGTTTTGGATTACAAAAAATGATATTAAAGACAGATCAAATACTGCCAGTTTTAGGACAACCTTGGTTTGGAGAGGAAAAAGATAGGAGAGATGGTCAACACAAACACAAAAAAGGCAGCAAATTGGTCCCGCATGTGACCAACGGCTGCAGTTGACCGCAGCGGGTGATGCTGGAAATCGGGCAGTGGGTGTGCAACTGGTTCATCCAGTTCAATGTTGGGTCGCTCCTTAGTCATTATGTAATTGTGGAGAACCACACAGGCTTTGACCACCTCGTCGACTGTTTCCACTTTTAGATTTATGGCTGATGCAAGAATGCGCCATTTAGCGACGAGAATGCCAAAGGAACACTCTACTGTTCTTCGGGCCCTGGTCAATCTGTAGTTAAAGATCCTTCTAGTGTGGTTCAAGTCCCAACTGGAATAGGGCTTCAGTAGGTTTTCACACATCTGGAAGGCCTCATCCCCAACCATAACAAATGGCATCGGTGGACCTTGAGTGTTGGGGAGAGGTTGTGGCGGGGGAAAATTGAAATTGTTGCCATACACACGGCGGCTCATATCTGAGTTCTTGAAAGTCTGGGAATTGTTGCCACGGCCAAAAGCTCCAATGTCCATGGCGATGAAGCGACAGTCCGCATCAGCTATTGCCATGAGCACAACAGAAAAATATTTTTTATAGTTAAAAAACTCCGATCCTGTTCTGGCAGGTCTGATAATGCAGATGTGCTTTCCATCCACCGCTCCTAAACAGTTGGGGAAATCACACACACTCCTGAAATTTTCAGCTATTTCAAGCCACATGTCCGCAGTGGGTAGGGGTATAAACTCATCCCGGAGTACATTCCACAAAGCCCGGCAGGTGTCCGCAACTATTCCAGACAGGGTGGATATTCCAAGCCGGTATTGGAAGTGGAGGGATGATAAACTCTCTCCGGTTGCCAGAAATCTGTAAGAAAAACAGAAACAAAAAACATTACAATCTTTTCTATTTATGGTGTGTTTACGCTAAAGAAAGATAGGTAAATAGCCAAAACATACATGTGTGGAAACAAAAAATTTGGACTGTCATTGGGTTTAGATTTGTAACGTACCTTAATGTAACCAGCAGACGTTCCTCCGGTGGAATTGCTCTACGGAGCTGGGTGTCCTGTCTCCGTATGGTTCCTTGGACACGAGCAAGCAAATCCCGGAACGAGTCTTGCGACATCCTTGTATATTCATGAAATTTCTCCGGGTTGGCATTTAGCTCGGCATAGAGCGTGTGATAGGCTCCACGGCTCTCACGTACTTCGATAATGGGGTGCCTCCAAAAAGTCTACGTTGTCTCTTTCTCCATCTTTCGCAATTTCTGTCTTGCTCCCAAGCAAAAGCACAGGCAAGAAACAGCTTGAAGCTGAAATCCAGGTTGAAATAAAAGCTCTCCATGCGAAGATCCATCATGACACAGGATACAGTAGCTAACTGTTAAAATTTCAGTAGCCCTAGGGTCTATATATAGGGATCCCAACATATATGCCCTCTTTAGTCCCATTGGTGATGTCTGGTTATCTTTATTTTTCTCTTGTGAAATTTCTCATCATGAGCACCAAAAACGCAAACGCAGGAAAAAATGCATGTAAACGCGTACAAACGAGGTGTTTTTTTAACCGCATGCATCAACGCATGCGTCTAAAAAACGCTGCGTTTGTACGCGTTTATATGCGTTTTTTCCACCACTTGCGGATGCGTTTAAAACGCTGCGTTTCTAAACGCAAATGTGAAACCAGCCTAAGGGGTTAAAGTGAATGGGTACATTTGCGTATAAGTAATATTTTCCAAGGGCATGCAATAAATGAGCCCCATCTTTCATATACATTAATGTCCCTAGAAGTGTACTACTGTATGTGGATATGTCCAAAAATCAGGGCACAGAAATGAAGTCTTCTACATCTTGCAAAGATCCCATTCCCAACTTTTAATCGGTCGGCAAACCCTTTCAGGCTGCACAGCAGGATTGACCTTGTGCTCACTTGACAATAGTTTTTGTGAGTTGGAAATATTATAAATGCAATTCAGGTCTGCTTTCCTCACCAACAGAAATAAAACTGTCAGCTTCTTTTTTGCTTTTCGTAGGCAGTTTGCTTTTATCATGTACGCTTCACTTGCAGATGATATGTGATCAAGTCAGCCAAAGCCATCACAGTCTTTTACGAGTCCTACACATTGGTTAACAGCAGCAGACAATACGTTCCCATGTCATCTGCCATGTAGATTTACTCTATGTACTGAGCACTGATATCAGGACAAGTGGACTCACTTTCCTTTTCATGAATTATTTAAGCTCATTGAAACAGCTTGAATATTTCTCATTATTTACAGCTTAGAGTAAACTAGCAGAAGTCTTTCTCTTGACAATTATCTTAGACCTTGCAAACATTTTATATACTCTCATGAATTCAACTTACAAAGTGTCTTGGATTCTGTTACACTCAGTCAAGCGGTAAGGAGGTACACAAGGCTAAAAAGTATATCACTGGCACTGCTTGACAGAGAAATTAGGATGGAATCATGTTTCATATCTCAAAGGGAATCTTTGGTACTGTGGTATCATCATACTATGTGTGTGGTAGGTACTGTGGGGCATTCTACTCTGTGTGAGAGCATTTTGGGAGGCATCATATTATGCGTGTGGTGGGTACTGTGGGGCATCCTACTGTGTTTGAGATAATTTTGGGAGGCATCATACTATGCGTGTGGTGGGTACTGTGGGGCATCCTACTGTGTGTGAGAGAAATTTGGGAGGCATCATACTATGCATGTGGTAGATATTGTGGGGCATCCTACTGTGTGTAAGAGCATTTTGGGAGGCATCATACTATGCGTGTGATGGGTACTGTGGGGCATACTACTGTGTGTGAGAACATTTTGGGAGGCATACTATGCGTGTGGTGGGTACTGTGGGGCATCTTACTGTGTGTGAGAGCAATTTGGGAGGCATCATACTATGCATGTGGTACTTATTGTGGGGCATCCTACTGTGTGTGAAAGCATTTTGGGAGGCATCATACTATGCGTGTGGTGGGTACTGTGGGGCATCCTACTGTGTGTGGGAGCAATTTGGGAGGCATCATACTACGCATGTGGTAGGTATTGTGGGGCAACCTACCGTGTGTGAGAGCATTTTGGGAGGCATCATACTATGCATGTGGTAGGTATTGTGGCGCATCGTACTGTGTGTGAGAGCATTTTGGGAGGCATCATACTATGCGTGTGATGGGCACTGTGGGGCATACTACTGTGTGTGAGAACATTTTGGGAGGCATCATACTATGCATGTCGTGGGAACTGTGGGGCATCCTACTGTGTGTGAGAGCATTTTGGGAGGCATCATACTATGCGTGTGATAGGTATTGTGGGGCATCCTACTGTGTGTGAGAGCAATTTGGGAGGCATCATACTATGCATGTGGTAGGTATTGTGGGGCATCGTACTGTGTGTGAGAGCATTTTGGGAGGCATCATATTATGCATGTGGTAGATATTGTGGGGCATCCTACTGTTTGTGAGAGCATTTTGGAAGGCATCATATTATGCATGTGGTGGGTACTGCAGGGCATTCTACTCTGTGTGAGAGCATTTTGGGAGGCATCATACTATGCGTGTGGTGGGTACTGTGGGGCATCCTACTGTGTTCGAGGGCAATTTGGGAGGCATCATACTATGCATGTGGTAGGTATTGTGGTTCATCATACTGTGTGTGAGAGCATTTTGGGAGGCATCATACTATGCGTGTGATGGGTACTGTGGGGCATACTACTGCGTGTGAGAACATTTTGGGAGGCATACTATGCATGTGGTGGGTACTGTAGGGCATCCTACTGTGTGTGAGAGCATTTTGGGAGGCATCATACTATGCACGTGGTAGGTACTGTGGGGCATCCTACTGTGTGTGAGAGCAATTTGGGAGGCATCATACTATGCGTGTGATGAGTACTGTGGGGCATCCTACTGTGTGTGAGAACATTTTGAGAGGCATCATACTATGCGTGTGATAGGTATTGTGGGGCATCCTACTGTGTGTGAGAGCATTTTGGGAGTCGTCATACTTTGCGTGGCCATGAAAGAATCGTAGTGGGGCGTTCAATAGGGACATAAGCAATGTGTTTGTGCTGCAATACGTGTCCCTCTCTCTGTCTTTAAAATTTGGGAAGCATGCACTTATGTGACTGCACTTAAGCAGTGCAACTCCCACCAAATATTTATTTTTTTGTAGGACTTTTGTTATGCGGTCCCATTACTTTTATTTATGCCCCTGGTCAGATTTTTTAATAGTTCTAAAGGAAGCACTCAGACAATCTTATTTGTTGTAAGTGAGGCATGACTAGATTTGATTGGGGGCCTTAGGGTGCATTGGTACTTTTTTCAGCAAAATATTAACTTTAACCCCTTCGTGACATGCGCCGTACTAGTACTTCCCTGCCGGCACTGCATTTGTGCCAGCAGCAGTACTAGTACGGCGCACCGATCACCGCGGTCTCACGCTGAGCGCCGCGGTGACCGGGTGCGGGTGTCAGCTGTATATGACAGCTGACACCCCGCAGCAATGCCCACGATCGGCGGTAGCGCCGATCGCGGGCATTTAACCCCTCTGATGCCGCTGTCAGTAGTGACAGCGGCATAGAGGGGGATCGCGCAGGGACGGGGGCTCCCTGCGCTCTCCCACCGGAAAAACGCGATGAGATCGCGTTGCTCCGGTGACCCGGAAGGAGTCCCCGGATCCAAGATGGCCGCGGGACTCCTTCCGGGTCATGAAATGACCTGGCTAGCCGGCGCCTGCTGAGAGTTGCTGAGAGCAGGCGCCGGAAAGCCTCCTGAACTTGTCTGTCAGATCGTTGATCTGACAGAGTGCTATGCACACTATCAGATCAACGATCTGATCTAATATAGTGATGTCCCACCCTTGGACAATGGTAGAAAGTAAAAAAAAAAAAATAGAATGTATAAAAAAAAATTTAAAAAATCCCCAAGTAAAGAAAAAAAAAATTTCCCAGTAAATCCATTTATTTATGTAAATTAAAAAAAACAATAAAAGTACACATATTTGGTATCGCCGCGTCCGTAACGACCCGCTCTATAAAACTATGACACAAGTTAACCCCTTCAGTGACCACCGCAAAAAAAAACAAGGCAAAAAACATTACTTTATTATCATACAGGCGAACAAAAAGTGGAATAAAACGCGATGAAAACAACGGATTTAAATATCCATGGTACCGCTGAAAACGTCATCTTGTCCCGCAAAAAAAAAAGCCGCCATACAGCATCATCAGCAGAAAAATAAAAAAGTTATAGCTCTCAGAATAAAGCAATGCAAAAACAATTATTTTTTTATATAAAATAGTTTTTATTGTGTAAAAGCGCCAAAACATAAAAAAATTATATAAATGAGGTATCGCTGTAATCGTACTGACCTGAAGAATAAAGCTGCTTTATCAATTTTACCACACGTGGAACGGTATAAACGCCCCCCTCCCCCCTAAAAGAATTTCAGGAATTGCTGGTTTTTGTTCATTCCGCCTCATAAAAATCGGAATAAAAAGCGATCAAAAAATGTCATCTGCCCGAAAATGGTACCAATAAAACTGTCGACTCGTCCTGCAAAAAACAAGATCTCACATGACTCTGTGGGCCAAAATATGGATAAATTATAGCTCTCAAAATGTGGTGATGCAAAAACTATTTTTTGCAATAAAAAGCGTCTTTTAGTGTGTGACAGCTGCCAACCCTAAAAATCCGCCAAAAAAACGCTATAAAAGTAAATCAAACTCCCCTTCATCACCCCCTTAGTTAGGGATAAATAATAAAATGTAAAAAAATGTATTTATTTCCATTTTCCCATTAGGGTTAGGGCTAGGGTTAGGACTAGGGTTAGGGCTAGGATTAGGGTTACAATTGGGATTAGGGTTAAGGGTGTGTTTGGATTAGGGTTTCAGTTAGAATTGGGGGGTTTCCACTGTTTCGGCACATCAGGGGCTCTCCAAACGCGACATGGCGTCCGATCTCAATTCCAGCCAATGCTGCTTTGAAAAACTAAAACACTGCTCCTTCCCTTCCGAGTTCTCCTGTGCGCCCAAACAGTGGTTCCCCCCAACATATAGAAACCACCGGAGACTAGATGGAGGTGGACATGACTTGGGGATGGGTGGACTGAGAACTCCTGCAGCCTTTGTTTGTATTGCAGTGTAGATTTTAACCCCTTCCCGACCCATGACGCCACGTAGGCGTCATGAAAGTCGGTGCCAATCCGACCCATGACGCCTATGTGGCGTCATGGAAAGATCGCGTCCCTGCAGGCCGGGTGAAAGGGTTAACTCCCATTTCACCCGATCTGCAGGGACAGGGGGAGTGTTAGTTTAGCCCAGGGGGGGTGGCTTCACCCCCTCGTGGCTACGATCGCTCTGATCGGCTGTTGAAAGTGAAACTGCCAATCAGAGCGATTTGTAATATTTCACCTATTATAACTGGTGAAATATTACAATCCAGCCATGGCCGATGCTGAAATATCATCGGCCATGGCTGGAAATACTAATGTGCCCCCACCCCACCCCTCCGATCGCCCCCCCAGCCCTCCGATCTGCCCGGTACACTGCCCCGGCACCCCTCTGTCCTGTGCTCCGCTCCCCCCCGTGCTCTTGTCCGCTCACCCCCGTGCTCCAATCACCCCCCCGTGCTCCAATCACCCCCCCTGCACTCCGATCCACCCCCCCCGGTGCTCCGTTCCACCCCCCCGTGCTCCATTCCAGCCCCCCCGTGCTCCGTTCCACGCCCCCCGTGCTCCGTTCCACCCCTCCCGCGCTCCGATTCCCCCCCCCGTGCTCCGATCCCCCCCCCCGTAGTCCCCCCCCACCCCATCATACTTACCGATCCAGCCGGGGTCCCGTCCGTCTTCTCCCTGGGCGCCGCCATCTTCCAAAATGGCGGGCGCATGCGCAGTGCGCCCGCCGAATCTGCCGGCCGGCAGATTCGTTCCAAAGTGCATTTTGATCACTGAGATAGATTATATCTCAGTGATCAAAATAAAAAAAAAATAATAAATGACCCCCCCCCCCTTTGTCACCCCCATAGGTAGGGACAATAAAAAACATAAAGAATTTTTTTTTCCCACTAATGTTAGAATAGGGTTAGGGTTAGGGGTAGGGTTAGGGGTAGGGTTAGGGGTAGGGTTAGGGTTAGGGGTAGGGTTAGGGGTAGGGTTAGGGGTAGGGTTAGGGGTAGGGTTAGGGTTAGGGGTAGGGTTAGGGTTAGGGTTAGGGGTAGGGTTAGGGCTAGGGGTAGGGTTAGGGTTAGGGTTAGGGTTTCGGTATGTGCACACGTATTCTGGTCCTCTGCAGATTTTTCCGCTGCGGATTTGATAAATCCGCAGTGCTAAACCGCTGCGGATTTATGGCGGATTTACCGCGTTTTTTTCTGCGCATTTCACTGCGGTTTTACAACTGCGATTTTCTATTGGAGCAGTTGTAAAACCGCTGCGGAATCCGCACAAAGAAGTGACATGCTGCGGAATGTAAACCGCTGCGTTTCCGTGCAGTTTTTCCGCAGCATGTGTACAGCGATTTTTGTTTCCCGTAGGTTTACATTCAACTGTAAACTCATGGGAAACTGCTGCGGATCCGCAGCGTTTTCCGCAGCATGTGCACATACCTTTAGAATTAGGCTATGTGCACACGGTGCGGATTTGGCTGCGGATCTGCAGCGGATTGGCCGCTGCGGATTCGCAGCAGTGTTCCATCAGGTTTACAGTACCATGTAAACCTATGGAAAACCAAATCCGCTGTGCCCATGGTGCGGAAAATACCGCGCGGAAACGCTGCGTTGTATTTTCCACAGCATGTCAATTCTTTGTGCGGATTCCGCAGCGTTTTACACCTGTTCCTCAATAGGAATCCGCAGGTGAAATCCGCACAAAAAACACTGGAAATCCGCGGAAAATCCGCAGGTAAAACGCAGTGCCTTTTACCCGCGGATTTTTCAAAAATGGTGCGGAAATATCTCACACGAATCCGCAACGTGGGCACATAGCCTTAGGGTTAGGGTTGGAATTAGGGTTGTGGTTAGGGGTGTGATTAGGGTTATGGCTACAGTTGGGATTAGGGTTTGGGGTGTGTTGGGGTTAGTGTTGGAGTTAGAATTGAGGGGTTACCACTGTTTAGGCACATCAGGGGTCTCCAAACGCAACATGGCGCCACCATTGATTCCAGCCAATCTCGTATTCAAAAAGTCAAATGGTGCTCCCTCACTTCCGAGCCCTGACGTGTGCCCAAACAGTGGTTTACCCCCACATATGGGGTACCAGCATACTCAGGACAAACTGCGCAACAATTACTGGGGTCCAATTTCTCCTGTTACCCTTGTGAATCTAAAAAAATGCTTGCTAAAACATAATTTTTGAGGAAAGAAAAATGATTTTTTATTTTCACGGCTCTGCGTTGTAAACGTCTGTGAAGCACTTGGGGGTTCAAAGTGCTCACCACATATCTAGATAAGTTCCTTGGGGGGTCTAGTTTCTAAAATGGGGTCACTTGTGGGGGTTTCTACTGTTTAGGCACACCAGGGGCTCTGCAAACGCAACGTGACACCCGCAGACCATTCCATCAAAGTCTGCATTTCAAAAGTCACTACTTCCCTTCTGAGCCCCGACGTGTGCCCAAACAGTGGTTTACCCCCACTCATGGGGTATTAGCGTACTCAGGAGAAACTGGACAACAACTTTTGGGGTCCAATTTCTCCTGTAACCCTTGGGAAAATAAAAAATTCTGGGCTAAATAATTATTTTTGAGGAAAGAAAACGTATTTATTATTTTCACGGCTCTGCATTATAAACTTCTATGAAGCACTTGGGGGTTCAAAGTGCTCACCACACATCTAGATAAGTTCCTTTGGGGGTCTAGTTTCCAAAATGGGGTCACTTGTGGGGGGTTTCTACTGTTTAGGCACATCAGAGGCTCTGCAAACGCAACGTGACGCCCGCAGAGCATTCCATCAAAGTCTGCATTTCAAAACGTCACTACTTCAATTCCAAGCCCCGGCATGTGCCCAAACAGTAGTTTACCCCCACATATGGGGTATCACCATACTCAGGAGAAACTGGACAACAAATATTGGGGTCAAATTTCTCCTGTTACCCTTGGGAAAATTAAAAAATTCTGGGCTAAATAATTATTTTTGAGGAAAGAAAACGTATTTATTATTTTCACGGCTCTGCATTATAAACTTCTATGAAGCGCTTGGGGGTTCAAAGTGCTCACCACACATCTAGATAAGTTCCTTTCGGGGTCTAGTTTCCAAAATGGGGTCACTTGTGGGGGGTTTCTACTGTTAAGCCACATCAGGGGCTCTGCAAACGCAACGTGACGCCCACAGAGCATTCCATCAAAGTCTGCATTTCAAAACGTCACTACTTCACTTCCGAGCCTCGGCATGTGCCCAAACAGTGGTTTACCCCCACATATAGGGTATCAGCGTACTCAGGAGAAATTGGACAACAACTTTTGGGGTCCAATTTCTTCTGTAACTCTTGGGAAAATAAAAAATTCTGGGCTAAATAATTATTTTTGAGGAAAGAAAACGTATTTATTATTTTCACGGCTCTGCATTATAAACTTCTATGAAGCACTTGGGGGTTCAAAGTGCTCACCACACATCTAGATAAGTTCCTTTGGGGGTCTAGTTTCCAAAATGGGGTCACTTGTGGGGGGTTTCTAC
This sequence comes from Ranitomeya imitator, assembly GCF_032444005.1. Classification (NCBI taxonomy): domain Eukaryota; kingdom Metazoa; phylum Chordata; class Amphibia; order Anura; family Dendrobatidae; genus Ranitomeya; species Ranitomeya imitator. The sequence continues at coordinate 577,485,640 of NC_091286.1, forward strand.
TGTTAAGCCACATCAGGGGCTCTGCAAACGCAACGTGACGCCCACAGAGCATTCCATCAAAGTCTGCATTTCAAAACGTCACTACTTCACTTCCGAGCCCCGGCATGTGCCCAAACAGTGATTTACCCCCACATATGGGGTATCAGCGTACTTAGGAGAAACTGGACAACAACTTTTGGGGTCAAATTTCTCCTGTTACCCTTGGGAAAATAAAAAATTGCAGGCTAAAAGATCATTTTTGAGAAAATATTTTTTTTTTTTTATTTTCATGGCTCTGCGTTATAAACTTCTGTGAAGCACTTGGGGGTTCAAAGTCCTCACCACACATCTAGATTAGTTCCTTTGGGGGTCTAGTTTCCAAAATGGGGTCATTTCTGGGGGATCTACAATGTTTAGGCACACAGGGGCTCTCCAAACGTGACATGGTGTCCGCTAATGATTGGAGCTAATTTTCCATTTAAAAAGCCAAATGGCGTGCCATCCCTTCCGAGCCCTGCCGTGCGCCCAAACAGTGGTTTACCCCCACATATGGGGTATCACCGTACTCAGGACAAACTGGAAAACAATATTTGTGGTCCAATTTCTCCTATTATCCTTGGCAAAATAGGAAATTCCAGGCTAAAAAATCATTTTTGAGGAAAGAAAAATTATTTTTTATTTTCATGGCTCTGCGTTATAAACTTCTGTGAAGCACCTGGGGGTTTAAAGTGCTCAATATGCATCTAGATAAGTTCATTGGGGGTTCTAGTTTCCAAAATGGGGTCACTTGTGGGGGAGCTCCAATGTTTAGGCACACAGGGGCTCTCCAAACGCGACATGGTGTCCGCTAACAATTGGAGCTAATTTTCCATTCAAAAAGTCAAATGGCGCGCCTTCCCTTCCGAGCCTTACCATGTGCCCAAACAGTGGTTTACCCCCACATATGAGGTATCGACGTACTCGGGAGAAATTGCCCAACAAATTTTATGATCCATTTTATCCTACTGCCCATGTGAAAATGAAAAAATTGAGGCGAAAAGAATTTTTTTGTGAAAAAAAAGTACTTTTTCATTTTTACAGATCAATTTGTGAATCACCTGAGGGTTTAAAGTGCTCACTAGGCATCTAAATAAGTTCCTTGGGGGGTCTAGTTTCCAAAATGGGGTCACTTGTGGGGGAGCGCCAATGTTTAGGCACACAGGAGCTATCCAAACGCGACATGGTGTCCGCTAACGATGGAAATAATTTTTCATTCAAAAAGTCAAATGGCGCTCCTTCCCTTCCGAGCCTTACCATGTGCCCAAACAGTGGTTTACCCCCACATGTGAGGTATTGGTGTACTCTGGAGAAATTGCCCAACACATTTTAGGATCCATTTTATCCTGTTGCCCATGTAAAAATGAAAAAATTTAGGCTAAAAGAATTTTTTTGTGAAAAAAAAGTACTTTTTCATTTTTACGGATCAATTTGTGAAGCACCTGGGGGTTCAAAGTGCTCACTATGCATCTAGATAAGTTCCTTGGGGCGTCTAGTTTCCAAAATGGGGTCACTTGTGGGGGAGCTCCAATTTTTAGGCACACGGGGGCTCTCCAAACGTGACATGGTGTCCGCTAAAGAGTGGAGCCAATTTTTAATTCAAAAAGTCAAATGGCGCTCCTTCCCTTCCAAGCCCTGCCGTGCGCCCAAACAGTGGTTTACCCCCACATATGAGGTATCAGCGTACTCAGGACAAATTGGACAACAACTTTCGTGGTTCAGTTTCTCCTTTTACCATTGGGAAAATAAAAAAATTGTTGCTAAAAGATAATTTTTGTGACTAAAAAGTTAAATGTTCATTTTTTCCTTCCATGTTGCTTCTGCTGCTGTGAAGCACCTGAAGGGTTAATAATCTCCTTGAGGGGTGCAGTTTTTAGAATGGTGTCACTTTTGAGTATTTTCAGCCATATAGACCCCTCAAACTGACTTCAAATGTGAGGTGGTCCCTAAAAAAAATGGTTTTGTAAATTTCGTTGTAAAAATGACAAATCGCTGGTCAAATTTTAACCCTTATAACTTCCTAACAAAAAAAAATTTTGTTTCCAAAATTGTGCTGATGTAAAGTAAACATGTGGGAAATGTTATTTATTAACTATTTTGTGTCACATATCTCTCTGGTTTAACAGAATAAAAATTCAAAATGTGAAAATTGCAAAATTTTCAAAATTTTCGCCAAATTTCCGTTTTTATCACAAATAAACGCAGAATTTATTGACCTAAATTTACCACTAACATGAAGCCCAATATGTCACGAAAAAACAATCTCAGAACCGCTAGGATCCGTTGAAGCGTTCCTGAGTTATTACCTCATAAAGGGACACTGGTCAGAATTGCAAAAAACGGCAAGGTCTTTAAGGTCAAAATAGGCTGGGTCATGAAGGGGTTAAACAAGAGTGTTGTTGCTTTAAGAGGAAGGAGTTTAGATGTTGGTGCCTGGTGTATTACTGTGAGGAGGGTGGGGCTTATATAGGGGAGGCAACTCTGGCTCTCCCTCTTTCTCTCACTCGATGGACAGGAGGAAGCATTGGAGGACACATGTCTGCAGTTTAAGGGAGTATAATACTGGGGTTATCACCTCACATTATAGCTGATAGGAGCACATTCACCTCACCACATCATATATTAGTGTAGTATCAGCTCCTACATCATATATGGGATCAATTTTTCCTCAGAAATTCATGTAGCCGCCATGTTCCCTCATGTGTACCTCCCTGCAGACATGGCTGATATACTATCCACATTCATCATGTATTAGTGTAGTCTCAGCTCTTACATCTTATTTGGGAGTAATATTACCTCAGAGATTCATGTAGCTGCCATGTTCCCTCATGGGTCTGTTACAAGTTGCCTCACACACTGCAGAGACAGCTCCTGTGTGACCTCCTTACAGACATGGCTGTTGTGTCTTATTTCTGCTGTATTGTGCAGAGTCTTCATGAGTTTTGTGTATCTGTGTGATGGGTCAGAGCATTGACACATACAGTGTCTGCTATTGGTAGCATGGAGCTGGGCAGTTGCAGGGACTAGTCACTGGTGAGAGGGAGCAGTAAAGGGATGGTATATATATATACCTTATATATATATGAGGGTAAGAGGCTGCACTTCTTTTCTGTGCATTGCATGCTGCTGTCTGCTGATTCCCCCCTTCCCATTTATGGAGTCTGGTGACCTGTATGTGACCTCATCTCTGCTGCAGTACAGTCTGATGATGCTGGGTGATAACCAGGTTACTCTCACTATCTATATGTGATATATGAGAAAAGGCTCCATCTCTGCGCAGCATGCTTATCATGTATACAGACTTTGAGTACATGTTAGATCACGGGTCTCCAGGTTATTTTCCTTGCTGCACATATAATCTGTACATGACTTCCAAATCCGTGCTTTATTTCTGGAGATAAGGCAGCCTTTATTCCTATTATGTTGCATGCTGTCCTGCCTGATATATCCACCCCTTTTTCTGTATATACTTATGGCTGCAGGCAGCTTATCACAAGCCTGAAGCCTGAGTGGATTACCTGGAGCCTTACTATATATATTTTATCAGGTGTCAATAATTATTTGGGGAGTAATTCAGCACATGGTGGGGTGGTGAGTGGGCACTAATAACTCAGCACATGGCGGGGGCAGTGAGTGGGCACTAATAACTCAGCACATGGCGGGCAGTGAGTGGGCACTAATAACTCAGCACATGGCGGGCAGTGAGTGGGCACTCCTAGTGTGATGCTGCACCTTGCTCTGGAGAACACATCATGGGCCCAGTTTTCAGCCCTGTCTCTTGTCTATTGTATGTAGGTAGTGTGACTGACTGGGGACACAGACCTTGCCATTTTCTGCACATACACTTATGGCTGCAGGCAGCTTATACTAGATCTACATATTATATTTTCTTATGATGTATGTGCAGCTGGTGGTTAGAGAGCCTGTCTGTAACTGCTGTAGAGGAGCAGGCGGCTTCTTTATTGTTACAGCATATAACAGCATTGCCCATCATCGAATGTATCTGACCTTATGATGGGACATTTTCCAGGATCAACCTGTAATATACCTTGGTTGTAAACTTACATGGTGTTTTCATCTTCACTTATCCCACATCTTGTGCAGTTAGGGGGGGGGGGGGGAGGGGTCCTTGAAGTTGGTTATAAATTGGTCTGGGGGATCCATTGGGATATGGATTCCTCTTTTTGGAATTTAATTTGGTTCTTGATCTGGTGAATGGTAGAGGGGATTTTCAGCAAGGGTTTGTTGAATCCTCAGGAAGTTCAAGTGAACATTGGAACCCTGTGGTTATGGTGCTCCCGAGCTAGTGGGGTAACGGCTGGGAGTAATTGTTGGTACATTTTATGTTCACTTTTTGTTTGGTAATCACCAGATCTTATGAGCTTCAAGGACTCCTCCCAGCATGTTAATGTTCTTTATGCTTTGATGTTTTATTGTATGCTGTTTTTAATTCTTATATTGTCCCCTTCATATATTTGCAGGAATGGTGTATATCCACTGAGTGCTAAATTTTATATTACCTAAGATGGTGGATAGCACAGACTAAGTGGATTACCTGGAGCCGGGCAGTTGGGGGGTTCCTTGAAGTTCGTTACAAATTGGTCTGGGGGATCCATTGGGATATGGATTCTTCCTTTTGGTATTAAATATGGTTCTGATCTGGTGAAATGTGGAGGGGAGTTTCGGCAAAGGTTTGTCGGATCCTCAGGAAGTTCAAGTGAACATTGGAACCCTGTGGTTATGGTGCTCCCGAGCCAGTGGGGTAACGGCTGGGAGTAATTTTTGGTACATTATATGTTCACTTTATGCTTGGTAATCTCCAGATCTTATGAGCTTCAAGGACTCCTCCCAGCTAGCTAAGGTTATTTATGCTTTGTTGGGTTATTGTATGTTTGTATTAATAAAGGTGTGTATTAAAAAAAAAAAAAAAAAAAAAAGCACTTATTTGTTTCTTTTTTAGTGGGTCCTTGAAGCTAATTATAATTTGGTCAGTAGGGGTAACCATCTCAGGTATGGACCCTCTGTTTAGGGGGGGGTGTTAATCATAGTATCACCCCTTGTGTGGAGGAGTAAACATCTCGGGTGTGGCCCCTGGATGGAGGGGTGTACATCATAGTATGACCCCGTGGAATGGATATGTAACCATCTTTGGTATGGCCCCCTGGTGTGGAGGAGTGACCATCATGGTATGGCCCCCTGGTCTCCAGAAGCATTTATATCTTACAAGACCCTGTTAGGGTAAAGTCCCTGTGGTCATGGCAATCATATTCTACATGCATACAAATTGGGTTATATGCCTGGGGTGTTGGACGAGGTCCTGAATAGTACCTGGACAGGTCATATGCCTGGGGTGTTGGACTATGTTCTGAATAGCACCTGGACAGGTCATATGCCTGGGGTATTGGACTGACGTCCTGAATAGCACCTGGACAGGTCATATGCCTGGGATGTTGGACTGATGTCCTGAATAGCACCTGGACAGGTTATATGCCTGGGGTGTTGGACTGACGTCCTGAATAGCACCTGGACAGGTCATATGCCTGGTGTGTTGGACGAGGTCCTGAATAGTACCTGTGACTTGAGAATGCTGAGGCACTGATTTTGACTGTTTATATTTACCAACTCCTATTTCTTTCAAGGTTGTTGTCTGGAGAATGCAGTAATCTGGAGCATCAAACTGAAGAGCAATGTACCTAATATGGATGCCCTGGAGTCAGTGGGAGTGACTAAGAGAAAAGTAATAAAATGCATCCCGATGCCCTTTAGCCAGTGGGAGCGGCTAGGGGTGAAGACATCAAGTGCATTGACACGAAGGGCAATGTGCTTATTCCCAATGCCTTTGTCCCAGTTGGAGAAGGTTAATGGTATATGTTATCAAGTGCCTGTAAAGCAATTAACAATGGCGTGGCAAGGTTATTAATAATGTCTTTGTAGACTTTTCTGCAATAGGCTTATTTCATTTACCATGTCCAAATATTGCAGAAATTATTTAAATTATTTAATGATCGGTTATAATGTCGATTTTATATTGTGTATGGCTTTTAATTACTCCTTGTTTATAGTATCTTTCTCTTTATATACACTCATCACTTTTTGGGTAGTAATAGTAAGTGGGTTTAAGAATTGGTTACTGCACAGCCCAGCTACTGTATGTAATGGTGGTTTCTTGAACTGAAATCTGTGAATTAGTGAGTTATTAGAGCTGGCTACAATACATGCAGTATAATAGTTTTTGAGGCATCACAGATGTCATTATACAGGTAGTCAGACTGTGGCTACCCCTTTGTTATGGTTTAGTTTCTGCATTCCCTATTATAGGATCCACATTGCAGGGTGTTTAGCGGCTGTTATTTTGCTGTAGTAACCATATTATCGATCATAATTTGGTAGTGTTGCATTGATAAAATTAATCTGTTGCAGTCCTGGAATTTTGTTCCTTATATGCACAGTCTTTCCATAGCATGCAGATCTGGTTGATGACTTTATTAGGCATGGGTGATGGGGGTCGAGTCCATTCAAGGTGTCAAATGGCCTCGCTGGTGGCGGTTTAGGAGTCAGGTGGAAGTTGCAGACAAGTTAAGGTGGACTCATTTTAACTAATAGAGGATGTAAAACCTCATGGTGGTGAGCAGGCTCGGCTTTGGTGGCCAGCCTCAAGGACGTTGTAATGGTAACATCAATCAGGGGCGGGCACAGTGGTTAAGCACAGGGTGAGGATAATAGGGTCATTGGTGCCCTGAAAGTTTACTGGCTCTGCTTGAATGGCAAGCCAGTGCGTGCCGCCCCTTTATGGCTGTCTGTCCTGGTGCTGTATGTCAGACAGCTGGGGATATCGCAGTACTTGTGAATCCCAATGTACTAGCACTCCACCTGACTCCTACTGTGATTATTTAATCCTGTGATTTGAATAAAAGCTGTGGCCATTTTGACAACCAAAATAATGTGTTTTGTGTATTTATTTTAGTACCTAGGTTTACAGTAGTTATGGTGGTTTTAAGAAGGAGTGGGGTCCATCCCATATCCAAAAGTCAAGAAACCACCGGAGACTAGACGGAGGTGGACATGACTTGGGGATGGGTGGACTGAGAACTCCTGCAGCCTTTGTTTGTATTGCAGTGTAGATTTTAAACAAGAGTGATGTTGCTTTAAGAGGAAGGAGTTTAGATGTTTGTGCCTGGTGTATTACTGTGAGGAGGGTGGGGCTTATATAGGGGAGGCAACTCTGGCTCTCCCTCTTTCTCTCACACGATGGACAGGAGGAAACATTACCCACCCTCCCGCCCTGTTTATAATCTCTGTCCTTACACTTTTTAATTATTGCTTGTATAATGATAAATGCTTTATTGTATTTTTGAATTTGTCATTGTATATCTTGTACCAGGTTCAATTGTATATTGGCTATAAAGAGTTATTATTTGTGGCAACCTTCTAAGCCCAAGGGAAGGGCAGTCCTTCAGCCATAGTTCCCTGGAGGTTTCCTCCACAGGGGGTTTTTCCTCTCCTGAGCGCTGTAGGATGACTCTTTGTGAGTCGGGGGTTTGCCAAGTTTAGTCCCATTAATGCTTTTGCAGGGACTCCTAATTTTTAAGTTTGCAAAAATGATTTAATTATAAAAAAAAAAAAAAAAAAAAAAAGGTGTCAAATGAGACTTGGAATTTATAACCCGTCACGGCTTTGCGGTTTAGGAGTCAGGTGGAAGTTGCAGACAAGTTAAGGTGGACTCATTTTAACTAATAGAGGATGTAAAACCTCATGGTGGTGAGCAGGCTCGGCTTTGGTGGCCAGCCTCAAGGACGTTGTAATGGTAACATCAATCAGGGGCGGGCACAGTGGTTAAGCACAGGGTGAGGATAATAGGGTCATTGGTGCCCTGAAAGTTTACTGGCTCTGCTTGAATGGCAAGCCAGTGCGTGCCGCCCCTTTATGGCTGTCTGTCCTGGTGCTGTATGTCAGACAGCTGGGGATATCGCAGTACTTGTGAATCCCAATGTACTAGCACTCCACCTGACTCCTACTGTGATTATTTAATCCTGTGATTTGAATAAAAGCTGTGGCCATTTTGACAACCAAAATGTGTTTTGTGTATTTATTTTAGTACCTAGGTTTACAGTAGTTATGGTGGTTTTAAGAAGGAGTGGGGTCCATCCCATATCCAAAAGTCAGGGGTATCAGCGTTCTCAGGACAAGTTGGACAACAACTTTTGGGGTCCAATTTGTCCTGTTACCCTTGGGAAAAAAAAACCTGGGGGCTAAAATATCATTTTCGTGGAAAAAAATATATTTTTTATTTTCACGGCTCTGCGTTATAAACTGTAGTGAAACACTTGTTGGTTCAAAGTTCTCACAACACATCTAGATAAGTTCCTTGGGGGGTCTAGTTTCCAATATGGGGTCACTTGTGGGGGGTTTCTACTGTTTAGGTACATCAGGGGCTCTGCAAATGCAACATGACACCTGCAGACCAATCCATCTAAGTCTGCATTTCAAACGGCGCTCCTTCCCTACCGAGCTCTGCTGTGCACCCAAACAGTGGTTCCCCCCAACATATGGGGTATCAACGTTCTCAGGACAAGTTTGACAACAACTTTTGGGGTCTAATTTGTCCTGTTACCCTTGGGAAAATAAAAACGTGGGGGCTAAAATATCATTTTCTTCGAAAAAAAATATTTTTTATTTTCACGGCTCTGCGTTATAAACTGTAGTGAAACACTTGTTGGTTCAAAGCTCTCACAACACATCTAGATAAGTTCCTTGGGGGGTCTAGTTTCCAATATGGGGTCACTTGTGGGGGGTTTCTACTGTTTAGGTACATCAGGGGCTCTGCAAATGCAACATGACACCTGCAGACCAATCCATCTAAGTCTGCATTTCAAACGGCGCTCCTTCCCTTGCGAGCTCTGCCATGCACTCAAACGGTGGTTCCCCCCAACATATGGGGTATCAGCGTACTCAGGACAAATTGGACAATAACTTTTGTGGTCCAATTTCTCCTGTTACCCTTGGCGAAAAAAAAAATTGCGGGCTAAAACATCATTTTGTGGAAAGAAAACATTATTTTTTAATTTTCACACCGCTACATTCTAAACTTTAGTGAAACAATTGGGGGTTAAAAGTGCTCACCACACATCTAGATAAGTTCCTTAGGGGGTCTTCTTTCCAAAATGGGGTCACTTGTGGAGAGTTTCCTCTGTTAAGGCACGTCAGGGGCTCTCCAAATGCGACATGGGTTCCGATCTCAATTCCAGCCAATTTTGCGTTGAAAAGTCAAATGGCGCTCCTTCCCTTCCGAGCTCTGCCATGCGATCAAACAGTGGTTTATCCCCATATATGAAGTATCGGCGTCCTCAGGACAAATTACCCAACAACTTTTGGGGTCCAATTTATCCTGTTACCCTTGGGAAAAAAAATTTTGGGCAAAAAGATCATTTTTTTTGTGAAAATAAAATAAGAAATTTTTTTTTACGGCTCTACATTATAAACTTCTGTGAAGCACGTGGAGGTTCAAAGTGCTCACCACACATCTAGATTAGTTCCTTAGAGGGTTTACTTTCCAAAATGTTGTCACTTTCCACTGTTTAGGCATGTCAGGGGCTCGCCAATCGTGACATGGCGTCCGATCTCAATTCCAGCAAATCTTGCATTGGAAAGTCAAATGGCGCTCCTTCGCTTCCGAGCCCTGTCATGCGCCCAAACAGTGGTTTACCCCCACATATGGGGTATCGGCGTACTCAGGACAAATTGTACAACGACTTTTGTGGTCCAATTTCTCCTTTTACTCTTGGTAAAATGAAACAAATTGGACCTGAAGTAAAAATTTTGTGAAAAAAAAGTTAAATGTTAAATTTTTTTTAAACATTCAAAAAATTCCTGTGAAGCACCTGAAGGGTTAATAAACTTTTTTGAATGTGGTTTTGAGTACCTTGAGGGGTGCAGTTTTTAGAATGGTGTCACTTTTGGGCATTTTCTGTCATATAGACCCCTCAAAGTCACTTCAAGTGTGAGGTGGTCAGTAAAAAAAATGGTTTTGCAAATTTTGTTGCAAAAATGAGAAATCGCTGGTCAACTTTTAACCCTTATAACTCCCTAACAAAAAAAAATTATGTTTCCAAAATTGTGCTGATGTACAGCAGACATGTGGGAAATGTTGTTTATTAACTATATTGTGTGATATAACTCTCTTATTTAAGGGCATAAAAACTAAAAGTTTGAAAATTGCTAATATTTCATAATTTCCGACAAATTTTTGTTTTTTTCACAAATAAATGCAAGTCATATCGAAGAAGTTTTACCACTTTCATGAAGTACAATATGTCACGAGAAAACAATGTCAGAATCACCAAGATCCGTTGAAGCGTTTCAGAGTTATGACCTCATAAAGTGACAGTGGTCAGAATTGTAAAAATTGGCCCTGTCACTTAGGTGAAAACAGGCTTTGGGGTGAAGGGGTTAAGATACACTCTGAGGTTGTTATTACTTGAAGGGGAAAGTTGGGATATTATAACCTTCAGATAGTGCTGGAAATGTGAGAAGTCAAATTTGTCTTTCCTAAACTTTCATAAACTCTGCAGACAAGTTGTGGACAGAAGAAGTCATCATGTCGGTCTGGTCCAGATGAAAAAGATGAGAAAAGTGAACAAATGTATGAGGGGTAATATTGGTCTTAATAGTTTCTTTTTTAATCTGGTGTAATTCAGTTATTATTAGTGTTGAGCATTCCGATACCGCAAGTATCGGGTATCGGCCGATACTTGAGGTATCGGAATTCCGATACCGAGATCCGATACTTTTGTGGTATCGGGTATCGGTATCGGATACATAGAGATGTGTAAAATAAAGAATTAAAATAAAAAATATTGATATATTTACCTCTCCGGCGGCCCCTGGTGAGTCCGCGGGTAACCGGCAGGCTTCGTTGTTCAAAATCAGCGCTTTTAGGACCTGAGAAACACGTCCCGGCTTCTGATTGGTCGCGGGCCGCCCATGTGACCGCCACGCGACCAATCACAAGCCGCGACGTCACCGCAAGCTATTAACGCGCTCATTTTTAAAAATGAGCGCGTTAATGGCTTTCAAAGACGTAGCGGGTTGTGATTGGTCGCGGTCGCGACCAATCACAAGCCGCGACGTCACCGCAAGCTATTAACGCGCTTATTTTTAAAAATGAGCGCGTTAATGGCTTTCAAAGACGTAGCGGGTTGTGATTGGTCGCGGCCGCGACCAATCACAAGCCGCGACGTCACCGCAAGCTATTAACGCGCTTATTTTTAAAAATGAGCGCGTTAATGGCTTTCAAAGACGTAGCAGGTTGTGATTGGTCGCGGCCGCGACCAATCACAAGCCGCGACGTCACCGCAAGCTATTAACGCGCTTATTTTTAAAAATGAGCGCGTTAATGGCTTTCAAAGACGTAGCGGGTTGTGATTGGTCGTGGCCGCGACCAATCACAAGCCGCTATGTCTTTCAAAGCCATTAACGCGCTCATTTTTAAAAATGAGCGCGTCAATAACTTGCGGTGACGTCGCGGCTTGTGATTGGTCGCGGCCGCGACCAATCACAACCCGCTACGTCTTTGAAAGCCATTAACGCGCTCATTTTTAAAAATGAGCGCGCTAATAGCTTGCGGTGACGTCGCGGCTTGTGATTGGTCGCATGGCGGTCACATGGGCGGCCCGCGACCAATCAGAAGCCGGGACGTGTTTCTCAGGTCCTAAAAGCGCTGATTTTGAACAAAGAAGCCTGCCGGTTACCCGCGCTGAGTTCAGGGGCCGCCGGAGAGGTAAATATATCAATATTTTTTATTCTTTATTTTACACCTCCCTATGGATCCCAGGGCCTGAAGGAGAGTTTCCTCTCCTTCAGACCCTGGGAACCATAAGAATACCTTCCGATACTTGATGTCCCATTGACTTGTATTGGTATCGGATATCGGTATCGGCGATATCCGATATTTTTCGGGTATCGGCCGATACTATCCGATACCGATACTTTCAAGTATCGGACGGTATCGCTCAACACTAGTTATTATGTATGGGTAGGTGTACAGTGTGTATTATGTAATCACTATGTATTGGTAATGGTAGTTGTCATCACGAAACAATATTATTTTGTTTTAGTGTTTAGGTAATTTTTATTCTGTGCAGAAACAGTTGTATATGATAATTATAAGAAGAACCTAGAGGAAACCCACACAAACATGGGTAGAACATACAAAATACTTGCAGATGTTGCCCTTGGTGGGATTTGAACCCAGAACCCCAGCAATGTCAATTTTGGTGTCATCGCTCTCACACTCTCTCATACTGATCACTACAAGTTCAACATGGCACCTCAAGGCAAAGAACTCTCTGAGAATCTGAAAAAAAGCAAAGGTTGCACTACATCAAGATGGTCTGGGCTATAGGAAGATTGCTGACTCTGAGCTGCAGCACGGTGATCAAGACCATAGAGCGGTTTAGCAAGACGGGTTCCACTCAGAACAAGCCTTGCCATGCTCTACCAAAGAAGTTGAGTGCATGTGCTCAGCATCAGCGTCATATCCAGAGGTCGTCTATTCATAATAGATGTATGAGTGCTGTAGGCATTGATACAAAGGTTACAGGAGTGAGGGGTTGGCCTGTCAGTGCTCATACCAACCACCACACACTAAATCAAATTCGTCTGCATGGCGGTCATCCCAGAATGAAGCCTCTTCTAAAGATGATGCACAAGAAAGCCCACAAATACTCTGTTAAAGACAAGCAGACTAAGGACATAGATTACTATAACCATGTCCTGTGATTTAATGAGACCAAAATAATTTTATTTGGTTCAGATGGAGGCAACCAGGTGAGGAGTACAAAGTCAAGTGTGTCTTGCCTACAGTCAAGCAAGGGGTGGAGTGTCATAGTTTGGGGATGTATGAGTGCTGCTGGCTGTGAGGAGCTACAGTTCATTGAGGGAACCATGAATGCCAAAATGTATTGTGATATACTGAAGCAGAACAGGATTTTCTCCCTTTGGAAATTGGGCCACAGGACAGTATTCCAACACGATAAAGACTCCAAATTCACCTCCAAGATGACCACTGCCTTGCTTAAAGAAACTGAGAGCAAAGGTACTGGACTGGCAGTCATGTCTCCAGAACTAAACCCTATTGAGCATCTGTGGGGCATCCTCAAACTGAAGGTGGAGGGATGTAAGGTCTCCAACATCCACCAGTGGAATGGAATAAGATTCCAGTGACAACCTGTGAAGCTCTAGTGACCTCCACGACCAAGAACATTAAGGTAGTGCATGAACATAATGGTGGCCACAAAAAATATTGACACTTTGGGCACAATTTTCCATTTTCACTTAGGGGTGTACTCACTTGTGTTGCCAGCAGTTTAGACATTAATGGCTGTGTGTTGAGTTATTTTACAAAAATGTGAGGGGTGTACTCACTTTTGTGATATACTGTATATGTAGATTACCTTTTAAGTGGCGGAGGGTCATATGGGGAGACATGTACTTTGGGGCTTGTGCTGTTTTTTTTTTTAATGCAATCTGTCAGCAGGTTTTTGTTATGTAACATGAGAGCAGCATAATGTAGGAGCTGAGAGTCTGATTACAGGCATGTGTCTCTTCCTCAGAAGCTTGCTGTAGTTTCAATACAATCATTATTTTATCAGATTATCACTGCATAACTAGGTTTCGCATTCAAAACAATCCCTCTAATCTGTGTAAGGTCTCTTTCACACATCCTGATATTTCCGGTACTGGAAAAAAACAGTGCTGGAGATATCATTGTCCATGTGTCTGTGTGTGTAATACTTGTGGCATATGTGTGGCAACTGGGTGCCACATCAGTACCACATGTTCAGGTGCCAGATAGTCATTAGTACTATTCGTGCTGTTCCCCGACACCGGGTGCTGAAGATGGTGCTCATCATTCTCCACTGCTCTGCTGATGTTGAGAGTTGTATTCATCTGATAACTGTGAGACAGGTAGCGACTGATGGGAGTATTCATCATCCGCCGTTTGCGCAATAAATAAATAAAAACACCGGCGTGGGTTCCCCTGTATTTTTGATAACCAGTCAGGCAAAACTGACAGCTGGGGGCTGCAACCCTCAACTGTCAGCTTCAGCAATGCTAATTATCAAGAATAGAGGGGTCCCCATGCTGTTTGTTTAAATTATTTAAATATATAATAAAAAAAACTGCATGGGGTCCCCCCCATTTTTGACAACCAGCCATGCCAAAGCAGAAAACTGGGGGCTGGTATTCTGAGGTTGGGTAAGGGTCATGCATATTGCCCCCAGCTTAAAAATAGCAGCCAACAGCCACCCAGATAAGGCAAATCTAATTGCACCTTGCCCGCCTCTTCCTACATGCACTGTGATGGTGATAAATGGGTTTCATATTCGTGGGGTTGATCTAATAGATGTGCCTTTTCTAGGCACCTGCGGGCTGCTATTTTTAGGCTGGGGGGTCAATATCCATGGCCTCTTAATAGCCTGAGAATACCAGACCCCAGCTTTCAGCTTTAGCAAGGCTGGTTGTCAAAAGTCGGGAGAATTCCAAAACTTTTTTAAAATTATTTATTTAAATAAATTAAAAAAACATGCAGAGATCCCTCAGTCTTGCTAAAATTGATAGCTGAGTGTTGGAGCCTACAGCTGTCAGTTTTGCCTGGCTGGTTATAAAAAATACAGGGGAACCCACACCGTTTTATTAATTTATCGATTTATTTATTTATAGCGCAGGTGGCGGCTGATGAATACTACCATCAGCCGCCAGTAGCAGGTGTAGGCTGATGGGAATAGTAGTCCCATCAGCCGTCACCTGCTCTCGCTGCTATCGGTTGAATACAACTCTCAACATTCTTCCCTACTAGCGCTGATCGCAGCGCAAGCAGAGGAGAATGATAAGGGCTGTTTCCAGCACCCGGCGCCGGGGAAAAGCGCTAACGGTAGTGCTGCTTCCCAGGCACCGGAATGTGTCACACTGTTGACACACAGATGTCATCCGTGTGTCATCAGGGTGCACTTGTGCAGGATGTTTTGCGGCCTGTGCCGCTGTTAAAAAATTTACATGTCCGCACATTTTGCCCACAGACACGGTCCGTGGAAACACACTGGCATGTGCATAGACCCATTCACTTGAATTGGTCTATGAGTGTGTCTCTGATAGGTGTGAAAACGGTCACCACACTTAGGGCAGTCCCACACGTCCAGAGAATTCCGGTACCAGAAAAATCGGTACCGGAATTATCCGTGTCCGTGTGCCCGCACGTTTCTGTGGCACATCAGTGTGGCACACGTGTGCTGCCCGTGTGCCCACTGGGTACCACATGCACCGTGCAGGAGACAGCAGTAAAGTTTAGCGCTGTCCCCTGCATCTGGTGCTGAAGCTGCCATTGATATCTTCTCTGCAGCAGCGTTTGCTGTAGAGAAGATATGCATATTCCTTTTTTTTTTTTTTTTTTTGTTTCTCGTGTTTAAAATAAAGCTCCATGTCCCCACCCCCCTCCCACCCCCTGTGCGCCCGCCCGCTGTTCTTAAAATACTCACCCGGCTCCGTCGCTGGCTGGCGCTGCTTCCTGTCCTGGCCGCACCTTCTACTGTATGAGCGGTCACCTCCCTATGAAAGGTGGAGCCGCATATTCATGACTGTAATCGGCGGCCCCACGTGACCGCTCATACAGTAGAAGGTGCGGCCAGGACAGGAAGCAGCGCCAGCCAGCGAGGGAGCCAGGTGAGTATTTTAAGAACAGCTGGTGGGCGCACAGGGGGTTGGAGGGGGTTGGGGATATGGAGCTTTATTTTAAACACGAGAAGCAAAAAAAAAAAAAGAATATTCATATCTTCTCTACAGCAAACGCTGCTGCAGAGAAGATATCAATGGCGGCTTCAGCACCAGTGGGGGGGACAGCGCTTACTGTAGCGCTGTCTCCTGCACGGCACACGGACTGCACACGGACAACGTCCGTGTGCGGTACGTGTTTTACACAGACCCATTGACTTTCATGGGTCCATGTAATCCGCGCGCTCCCACGAACACTGACATGTCTCCGTGTTTGGCACACGGAGACACGGTCCACAAAAAATCAATGACATCTGCACAGATGCATTGATTTCAATGTGTCTACATGTGTCAGTGGCTCCGGTACGTGAGGAAACTGTCACCTCACGTACCGGAGCCACTGACGTGTGAAACCGGCCTTACCGAAGACACTAACATCTGAAAGAGCCCAAATTCAGGCCCCACCAGTGATTGGTAGCATGCTGTCAATATACACTGTATACTGGCAGATGTCAAACAGGGGTGTGGGTGGGGATGTTACTCAGCACAGCATACTGACCACTTCTACATCTGCAAAAGAGAAAACAAAGATTTTATCAAAACTGCAGCAAGCAGTCAGGTAAGTGAACCATCAATGGAATCAGGCTCTTTGCCCCTACATCATGCTGTTCACATATTCCATAGTGAAAACCTGCTGACAGATGCCTTTTAAAACTCTAGCAATGCCCCTGACTGCATTTACCCTGGCTGTCCCACAGCCTTTAAACAACTACATAGACGCCGCTTAGGCTAGGTTCCCATTGCGTTAATGGGTTAGCGCTAACGGACAGCGTTGCACGGCGAAAATGACGCAATTAACGCCGTGCAACGGGTCCGTTAGCGCACCCATTGACCGCAATGTTATTTCTGCCTGTAGCGCATCACTAGCGCATGCCATTTTCAGCACGCGCTAGCGATGTGCCGTTCTTTTGTGATGGACCTCGGACGCTGCAAGCGTCCGAGGTCCGTCCCTCGCTACCGCAGATCGGGGATCTGCGCTAGCGGGGACGGCGAACGCGGCCACAAAATAAACATTGCGTTAGCGCAATCCGCTAGCGCTATGCGCTTAACGGATTGCCCTAATGCAATGGGAACCTAGCCTTAGTGATTGTAAAATAGCCTGTTTAATCAGGCCGACAGCACTTTAGTGCATTAAGAATGACCAGATGAGCTCATTTTCTGATCAAATGTGATCCAACAAAACATTGGATTGCACTTGAACCAATGTTTGTCTATGGGACTGTGTACAGAGACTGTCAGAGGAAAAAAATCACTGCATGCCAGAGTTGATCCCATTTCAGATCGCACTCAGTCATGCAAGTCAATGAGCGAGTGGAAAACATTGCACTAGACTCATATGACATTAGAGTGCAATCCTATTTCCACAGCTTCACGGTATGGAGCAAATAGAGACTTTTTTTTTCCATCTTCTCTTCATCTGAGAGAATCGGATCGCTCTATGTACACACTCTGATCAGAGTTAGGCTACGTTCACATTTGCGTTGTTGGGTGCAGCGTCGTCGACGCAACCCACAACGCATATACACAACGCTGAGTTTTTAGACGCATGCGTTGACATAAACTAGTAATGTTCATGAATTTTGGCCCAGGGAAAACACTATAAGTAGCGTCGTCCGCGCCCTGTCTGGTGCGTCAAATTGACACATGCGTCGTAAAACGCAATACAACGCATACCGGCGCATGTCCATGCACCCCCCATGTTAAAGATAGGGGCGCATGACGCATGCGTCGGTATGCGTCGATGACGCTGCGCCCAATAACGCAAATGTGAACGTAGCCTTAGACCTGAGTGTCACTTCCATAATTGGCCTGATTTTCTAGGATAAGAAAATTTATGGCCATCTCTACCAGCCCTTAATACAATTGTTCTCTGTGCATATACTACCATTGCTCTTGCCCTGTTCACTCAGAATGATGTACTGCCAAGAACAATGATTTTTAAGAAAGGATAAAAGCCTTTTCACTCAATAAATGAACGTTTTTGCCTTGTGATCAGCAGCCTGTTTACACTGGATGGTTATCAGGAAACGAGATTTACTAGAAATGTTCCTGATAATTGGCCAGTGTAATTGCACCTTTAGGGTATGTGCACACGTTCAGGATTTTTCGCATTTTTTCGCGATAAAAACACATGAAAAACGCACACATATGTATCCTATCATTAGAATGCATTACGCAATTTTTGTGCATAGGTGCGTTTTTTTTCCACGAAAAAACGCATCCCCGTAAAAAAAGCAGCATGTTCATTAATTTTGCGGATTTTTCGCGTTTTTCCCACTATAATGCATCAGGAAAAAACACGCTAAAAATGCATCAAAAACGCAAAAAAAAACGCATGCGGATTTCTGGCAGAAATGTCCAGTTTTTGTAAGGAAATTTCTGCAAGAAATCCTGAACATGTGCACATACCCTAAGGCCTCATTCAGACACCGATGTTCTCGTACAAGTGCTGTCCATGGTTCTCAGACATAGCACTAGTACCTGTGATAATTTATGGAGCCATTCACATGTTCTTGATTCTTCACCGACCGAGTGGTCCTCTGAAAGTCGCAAATACATATCCGATTTAGATCTAAGGACGGGATCACACTCGGAAACGAAAGTCTACGTATCCGAATGCGGCCCAATTTTCACGGACTGTCACACAGAATGGACGAAATAAGTGTTAAACACGTCACCAGTTTTCTATATATAAGTATATGGGTATGCGCACACGTTGTGGAAAGGTGTGCAGATTTTTCCGCACTGATTTTGGTAAATCTGCAGGAAATCCGCACTTCGGATTTACTGTGGAATTACCTCGGATTTATTGCGTTTTTTCCGCGTTTTTTGTGCGGATTTCACCTGCGGTTTTACACCTGTGGATTCATATTGAAGAGCAGGTGTAAACCGCTGCAGAATCCGCACAAAGAATTGACCTGCTGCGGAATAAACACAGCGTTTCCGCTCATTTTTTTCCCCAGCATGTGCACTGCGGATTTTGTTTTCTATAGGTTTACATAGTACTGTAAACTCATGGAAAACTGCTGCGAATCCGCAGCGGCCAATCCGCTGTGGATCTGCAGCAAAATCTGTAACGTATGCACATACCCTATATGTTTTAAAAGGTGCTATCGACATGAAATTCTCATCAGATGTCGATAACAAGTTAACCCATCCAATCCACACAGGCAATTAAATCAAACCATATATGTCCATAAATTAAGTTATGTGTAATAATGAGAAATGACACAGGGAAAAAGTGTTGATTACGCTTGCGGAAATGTAATGAATACTTTGCATTAAAGCCTTTGTTGGTGATGACAGCTTCAAGATGCCTCCTGTATGGGGAAATTAGTCGCATGCATTTTTCAGGTGTGATTTTGGAACATTTTTCTACACAAATACTCTTCAAATCCTGAAGGCTTCATGGGCTCGTTCTATGAACTCTGAGCTTTACTTCCTTCCATAAATTGTCTATTGAATTCGGGTTAGGTGAAAGGCCCGGCCATTTTAGCAGCTTTATTTTATTGAAAGTTTCCTTGGCTGTGTGTTTGGTATCACTGTCTTGCTGAAATGTCACCCCCATTTCATTTTCAACATTCTAGAACATGGCAGTAGATTTTTTTCAAGAATCTCTTGGTACATTTGTCCATTTATCCTTCCTTCAATTACATAAGTTTCCAGGGCCTTATGCTGAACAACAGCCCCACACCATGGTGTCCCCACCTCCAAACTTCCCTGTTGGTGTCGTGTTTTGGAGGAGATACGCAGTTCTTTTTGGCCTCCAAATATTGTGTGTATTGTGGCATCCAAAAAGTTCAATTTTTTTCTCATCTGATCTGACTATATTCTCCCAGTGTTTCACGGGCTTGTCTAAATGCTGTTGCGCAAACTTTAAACGCGCTTGAACATGCTTTTTCGTTTACCATTAGGTCTTGCATGGTGAGCATGCATAAAGGCTATGGAGATTAAGAACATTACTTATTATTTTCTTTGAAACAATTGTACCTGATGATTCCATGTCTTTCTCTAGCTCGCCACAGGTGGTCCTTAGCTCTTGGACAATTTTTTTTTTGGCCAGTTTATGGTGAAATTATGTTCTTTCCATTTTCGGATTATGGTACCAACAGTGCACATTAGAACCTTCAGTAGTTTAGAAATTGTTTTGTAATCAATGCCATTAGTATATTTTGCAGCAGTAAGGTTGCAAATGTCTTGAGACAGCTCGCTGGTTTTGCTCATCATGAGATGTTTCTTGTGTGGCACCTTGGTAATGACACACCTTTCTATAGGCTATCAGTTGAACCAGCTGATAATATTTTCTACTAAGTAGATTATTTTCTAATTTCCCATAGTTTTTAGCTGGTGTCATGACTTTCCATGGCTTTTTGCACCTCTCCTTATTCATGTGTTCAATACTTTTTCCCTGTGTCATTTCTCATTATTTCTAGTGAGGAGCAAACGTGCTTGGATAAGTTGTTATCCAAGCAAGCTGGGTGCTAACCGAGTGTCTTCGGCGTGTTCGAAAAATATGTTTGAGTCCCAGTGCCTGCAGCCGCAACACATTCTGATCAAACGCTGATGAAAGTCTGATAAAAATAAATTGTATGTTTTTCTTGTATGTGAGAAAAACTGACATCTCACTGAAATCTTACAGAAATTACAATTAAATCACAGAAATATTCCAATATGTTTACATAAAATTAAAAGAAAACATTAGCCATTAATTTGAATCATCACGATATCACATTGTGTAGAGGCACGTTTGAAACGTACCAGATATCTCATACATGCTTGTTCTTACCTGTATATGAAAACACAATCTAACATAAAAGATAATTTCTCACTAAAATTAAATATATGACTCGATACACCATAACTGCAAGCGTAAATCCTATATCACAGCATACTACTTTACTATGCACTGATAGGCATTCTATGCTGCTATATTCTGAGAGGCCTTGTATTTTTTCCCTATATAATTTGTTACATATATTTTTACATGAATTATGCATGAACTTCCAAACAAATTTGTGGACACATATAGATACAAATTGGACCATATGAGTAATTTATGTGAAATATTACAGCTTGATGCACCATATATGACTAATATAGTAATATACACACACAAAGGCATGTGTTGTCTGTGTTTCTTATCTTAGTGTCACGGGATCACCGCAATAGAGCAGAGCCAGAAGACTGTGGTGTCTGATTTCTCCTACTCCTGCGCTGATTAGAAGCAGTTCATCTACATATTAAACAATGGAGGTTTCTGCTAGCAGTGCAGGGTTTAATATGTTTAGTTGAGATCTCCTGGAGCTTTTCTGCTTTGATGCTCTCAGCTGTTCAGTGTTGGCCATTCCCCTCTGCTATATATACTCACCTCTGATAAGCAGGCATTGTCAGAGTTAGTTTGATACTGCTGGGTTCTGGGTTTGGAGGTGTTGGTTGTATGAGGAGGTGTTTGGAGTGTTGTTCAGGATACTGTTGCTTGGTGATCTGTCTGTGTGCATATCCTCATCATCTCCTATTTGGTTTTCCACTCCTTTACTTCCTAGTGTTCCACTGTGTTGTTTGTGAAGGCATATTTGTATAATTGGCATTTTCATTTATCCCTATACGTCTTCCCTTGTTAGTCAGGTTTGTGTATTCATATGCACAACAACTGCCCACTTCCCTGGGTGAGAAGGGGACAGATAAGGGCTGATTCAGGAGCTCAGTAAGGTAGGTGGTCCCTGCATCTTCACTATCAGAAGTAATATTGGGTGCTGGGATAGCTAGGATGCCCCTAGCTTTAGTGATAGGGAATGAGCCTTTAACCCCGGAATATTTTGCAACTGTATTTTGACACGTACTGTAAGGCTATGTTCACACGCAGGAAACCCACTCACGTTTTTTTCACCTTTTTTTGCGTGGTTTTTGAGCGTTTTTTTGTTTTGGCTCATTTTTCCGGAGGTTCCCAATTCAATAATATAGCGGCAAATCCGCAAAAAAATCGGCAACATTAATTAACATGCTGCTTTTTTCCACGATGCGTTTTTTTCGCGAAAAAAAAATGCAACATGGGCCCAAAAATATGCGGAATGCATTAAAATTGATGGGATGCTTAATGTAAGCGTTTTTAAGTGTTTTTGCAGCGGAAACCCACCGAAAAAATGCGAAAAATCAGGAACGTGTGCACATAGCCTAAATGTCAAAAAAGTACTTGGTGCCTCGCACAATGATTCTGACAATATGCCACATGAAACGTAGTCACAGCCTGATCTCCATTTACTTTTTTAAGCTCATTGCAGTTGGGGTTAATAAAGACTTTATAACCTCAGGTTTAACAATAATGCATTTACGAAATGAAAGAAATATCTGTAAAAAGAACGGTTAATAAGGTAATAAGAACTGTAGAAGAAAAACAACAGGAAGTCAATGTGATCTGTCCCTGTGGATAAAGAAGACAGACTTCTATTATCCAGAGGACTTTATGCATTACTTGAAAGAGTTCCCCCAAAACAAAACCAATTGAAGATATGCAGGAAACGTGCTGGGGATGTTAGATTAGATGTGCAGATCTGCTCTCAATTGTCCTCTACGTGATATTACTGATAAGATGATTATACATGGTGGAAAACGTTGATTTCAGTCTTAGTCATAGTAGGAAATAACACAAAAGCTGGATAGAAACAGGCACAGTGTACCTGCTAATTGGTTTCATTAAAGAGAATTTGTCAGCGGTTTGGACTTGACACAACTGCTGGCAGTGCGAGATAGGAGACCCGAGAGCTGCTTAAACACCCCTTACAGGATTTAGCATTAATGAGAAAATAAGGTTTTTTTCTGCTGCACACAATTCTTGCAAGTTCTCCTAAAAAGGTTGCTAACAGTTGCGTAGCTATAGTCCGTTGTGCATCAGAGTAAAATTTGGACCTGTCTCCAATCTTGCATGGTGGTCAGATGTCTGGACTCTATTTCAGCAATAATTAATTATGAATGGTGATATTTTATGCCAATTGCAGACAGGTTTTTTTCTAGAAATACCAAGACTCTTCTGTAAGACGCGAACAATATGTGAAGAAATTCCATTTTCTTTGTGTCTAAGAATACCCATGACAGTAAATGTAGGCCTTAGTGAAGGAGACAGTGATAAATATTTTATCCGTTTTGGAAGAGCTCATATTATTATTTGTCACTCACACAAGGCACCTTGCTGGCTTCAGCTGCTCTTCGCTTCTTACTCCTGACAAGTGACAATGTGCATGACGTTTAACTTATCAGGCCGAACTCTTCCATTGTTGCTTACTAAGTCATGCACACAATTTCCACTTGTTAATGCCAAAATCTTCTACTGCATGCTCTGAGTTATGAGTTAACAGTTGATGTTTTGATTCCTAGTACTTTAAGTGGCCTGTGTAATTTCACACTACTTGATCTCATTTGCTAGATAATATGATAAATAGACAAATCACTTTATATAAAAGTAGTGTTGCTGGGTTTTTATCTCACTGCTCCTGCCCTCTTGTATGGTAAATCAGTATGGCAGAGAGGTGGGCTTTCAGTTGAGAGTAGGCAACCAATCGGACAATGGCAGGAGCAATGCATAGTGGGAAATGAAAGAAAACTCCAATACCTAACGTGCTGTCAGAAAGCTGATAAAGAGCAATTGGCCACTGAAAAACAGTGAATGACTAGTTAGAGATAATAAGAATTGGGAATGTTACAATGATATGCAAGGGGAATAACGGCAGCAAAACCATGTCACAATTCTAACACGCTGTGAGTGATAGCTTGGCCGCTCAATAGGAAAGGGGCATGCTGAGCTGTCAATATTATGAGTGACAGCCCAATTACCCAACCTGTGGCAGGGGCATGGTGGTTTGTTGGTATTCTGATTGACAGCTCAGCTGTTTAATCTCACCAGGCCTGCAGGGTCTTCCAGCCGTCACCCATTCTGGATGAATACCTAGCTATTTAGCTGGTTGGATATTATCAGCCCTTGCCAGTTGTAGCTTTAAGCTGAGTGGTGTGTTTGCTCTGTGGGCTGTATTCTGATATTCTGATCTTTATTGTTGGGCCTTGGATTTGCCTTTTTGCAACCCATTTGTATCACCCCTTTTTGTCTTGACACACACTGACCTTGGTTTACTGACCCTGGACTTTGCCTTTGACTTATTTGTTTGTATTATACCTTTGTCTATGACGTACCCTCTTGGCATTTGACCTCAAACTCCTTGACTTCCCTGCCTCACGACTTGCCCATTAGATGTGCCTCAGCATCACAGAACCAATACACCTTAAAGAAGCCCTCCCATCAAAGTTTTTATCCTTTTAATATATGGCAATCATCGTATTATATGGCACCATGTATTTACCATTGTTCATTTTACCCTTCTACACAGTAAATTCTCCCAGTTTCCATTAGGTCTGTGACGTCACGTGAGTAAAAACAGACTAGCTGAAACCTTCAAAGCATTCTTTTCTTCAAGTCTTTAAAAATGCTGGTTCTAAAACAAAAGTGCATGCCATCTCTTTGAAACGGCTCCTGATGCAATCCATTCTAAGCTAAACCCTGTCAAATGAATTGGCTACAAAAAATGCTTCAGGAAGAAATTCTCCAAAACTACCCCCCAAAAAATAGTTTTTGGACACCTCCGTGTACACATGACCTTCTAGGAGGGATGGCTGAGGGAAGGCAGTACTAGGGCTACACAGATAATCCAACCTCTTTCAGAATGGTCTCGACATGTCGAACAGTAATGAAGAAGCTTAGTGCTTACCTGAGTGCCACTGCTATTTTGCGCAATTGATGAGTGACAATATTGAGGTATTAGCTTCTGGAGTGCAGTAAAAACCTCTAAGTGGACACTATGACATGTCTGGAGTTTAGAGACCTTTTAAGATAACCACCACTTCGGTCTCCAAATAGGTTGTTGCCTATATTTTCCAAACGTTTGTAGAGCAAATCTGCCTAGTCACAGATACTGTACATCTCACTACTTCCCTTACATTTCTTTGCAATTTCACAGCCTTCCACCAAACAAATCTGACAGTATTGGGGGTCGGATCACAAGCTTGTGAGCAGTTTAGTGCTTAGCAAAGAATCCTTTCAGGGTCTAAAATCTGACAAGGGGCAAAATCTATAATTCTTCCAGTTCTCATCCACGCTCGAAAAATATACGAATTGCCAAAATTCGAAATTCAGTTTGGAAGCCTCAACAGGGCACAGACCAATGTGAGGAACAATAATCTCTGTACAATGCAACAAAATATGTTGGCACTATGTCAAAACTGATATAATGAACCTACACTTCTTATAAATACTATAACGAATACAGTGACATTTCTCCAAAAGGCCACCCTGATCTAGACCAGATTGCTAATGTATCCCCTGTAGAAACCCACTTTTTACTGCTGTTTTAGAATGCTGTCCACTAACTGTACACAGAATATATGCCAGTATTTTCTTCTCAACAAATGAATAACAACTTGTGCAAATTCTCTTACAATTTTTTCAGATGTGAATAACAGAATTCAGCGAATTGATTCAATACAAATGAAATTCGTTTTTAATTTTATGGGATTCAACCCAATACATTTGGACAATTTGGGGCTCAATTCGCAGGAATCCGCTAAAATGTCCACCTCTATTTTACTTATTGCAGAAGCTCGTATCATCCAGAGAAGGTTCATATGAACTCAACGCGACTGGGTGATTTTCCGCATTATGCCTTGCAGCTATCACATCACAGACAATCAGCAGCCATTTTGTGGTGAATTTGTATAATGAGACGTCATTGCTTACAGTTTAGCCATAGAAATAGGCAGTGAAAGCAATAAAACACTGAAGAAACTGTACTGATAGTGTGTGACAGCACTAATTGAAGAACGGTTGCCATCTGCACACTCATTGCAACCATACAAGTCGATGTCACTTGGACATTTCTAAGGCAGTATTTTCGTTAAAGAGTTGTATACAGACCTCTCAGAACACATCTTTTCAGAGTAACTGGAGGTTTTGCTGTACTTTTGATTCACCACAAATCAATTTTCTGTGAATCAAACTTTTTGAAAAAATTCAAGTTTCGAAAGATTTGCTCATCATCTAGTGAATTACAGCTTTTGTGAATATCAGCATTGCCAAATCTTGTATTATTAATGTGCCAGTGTCGTGCTTTCTTCCTACCCATCAGGACTTGCCTTCACCTCTCATATTATAATACTGCATCCAGTATAGTTAGTGTGTAAGTTTGTCTCTTCTTCCGAATGCATTCTACACCCTCACGATTCACACTGACCTCATTCTTAGAAATGAAGATGTTGCTGCTGATTCTCCATGAGCGCTGATTTGTTCCTAGTAGTAATCAGTTATTTTGCCTCGTCAGGAAACATTAACACAATTAGTTACTGATCTGTTCAGTCAGCTTCATTCAGGAAGGAATTAACCTAAGTCGGTCCACAAATGTCTGAAGTTTCACTATAAAGTGAAGCTATCAGCTGTTTTGACCGTAAAAAACAGAGAATGGGAGATCTGCATAATCACATACAGTACCTGTGAGTAGCAAGTAACCGGTAGTGTGACTATCATGGGGTTCGTTCACACGAGACGATGAACAATGTGATCATAATTCACATATAGCAAACGATGTCAGACAGGACGAGAATTGTGAATGAAATAGTTGAATAGTGATTGATATATCGTAACACCAAACATACACAGAAAGATAAAAGTGTAGATATCTTCAACGATCAAATCACGTAAATTATACTAATCATTTTGAATACATGAATCCATAAAATATTGCACAAACATTTCCGTTGATACTGTAAAAGTAATAATCGCATTAATCAAATGTTTTTTAGCTAATTACGAATATGTACTTGTGCCATCTACAAAAAAGTTCTCATTCCATTGCTTAAACTGATACTGAACTATTGTCTTATGCCAAGATCAACCCTGTTTCGGACTTTAATTTCCAATCCTCCTTTTTTTTGTTAAAATTGTTTTATGAAGGATCAATCTCCATTTACATTACTCAGTTATCGAAAACTGAACCAGAATTTTTTACACGATGAAAGAGCATTTTTGTATACATCATTCAGTAGTGTAACCCATTCACATGACATGGTTATGGTTAACAATGGGTTGTTAGTCTTAAAATCTGACAGATATCAGCCAATGTCAATGGGTCTTTACAAGACAAGTGTTCTTGTGGTGGATGCTAACTCTGGATTGCACGCTGGTCTCTGTACCGAGCACTGCCCTTATTCTGCTTGATTGTTTGCTGTAGTGTCTAACGAGGAGCCCACTACAGTGGAAAGCGTAGAGGGGGAGGCGTTGGGCAGCTCTCAGTACAGGGACCAGAATGCACTCCAGCACTAGGAACCCTTCTCCAGTACACTTGCAAGAGTCGTAGGTGCTTGGTTACAAGTGTAATTAGTACTGTCACTTACTTGCAACGTACATTACATTTAGACAAATCTCCAATTCTGCTATCTATCCCTGTAAGAAGGTTCTTAATGCTCCAAAAGTAATTACAGATGTATATGGTTAGACACAATTCACAAAATTACATTTCGGTCTGTATCCCAGACTTTCCACACCAGTATTAAACACATGCCAAAGAGAGCCCCTTTGCAAGAACTACAGTATATATGGGCCCTTTGCAATCCAATAGCTCATTATAATGCACAATTCCACCTGCTTTAAAAGTGGTAATGGGCCCCCCACCTCTTGGGCCCTTATACGGCTGCCAAGGTTGCATCAATTTTTGTCCCTGTTCTGTAGACAAACCCAAAAGGCAGTCCTTATGGTTTGTAGCAGATACTCAGGCTTGTAGTTTTTAGTTTGTCGCACCTGTATCTGCTATGAACAATAGGACCTAGAACCGCTAGGACTCTGACATTGCAGGACTGCCTTTGGGGCTTGTCTTAGGAAGGTATTGGATACAGAACGAAACATCACTTTGCATGTTTTGTTATGTCCTAAGGAATGGAACATGTCTTGTGTGCCTATTTAGAAAAATAGCAAATTTAGGGCAGCATCTAAACAAAAATAATTGATATGTAGGTAGTGGTTGAAAGTATGTAAAAAAACAGTATGACCCAATCCTGCATGAGGTCCAAATGTGAAGAGAGCAACAACAGCATCCACAGTAGCAAAAGGTATCTTCTTCTTTATTAATACATCACATAGTACAGGGAGACAGCAACACTTAGACCGTACAAAACAGATAGCCATGGATTGATAAAGACCTATCCATTTTGTAAGGTCGAAAAGTTGCTGTCTCCCTGTACTTTGTGATGTTTTAATAAGGAAGATACTTTTTGCTACTGGAACGCCTGCCAGGGTCTAGGGATACTCGGTACCGGGTCCGGTTGTCGTTAACCCCTTTACCCCCAAGGGTGGTTTGCACGTTAATGACCGGGCCAATTTTACATTTCTGACCACTGTCCTTTATGAGGTTATAACTCTGGAACACTTCAGCGGATCCCGGTGATTCTGACACTGTTTTCTCGAGACATATTGTAATTCATGATAGTCATAAAATTTCCTTGATAATACCTGCGTTTATTTGTGAAAAAAACAGAAATTTGGCAAAAATTTTGAAAATTTCGCAATTTTCCAACTTTGAATTTTTATGCCCTTAAATCACAGAGATATGTCACACAAAATACTTAATAAGTAACATTTCCCACATGTTTACTTTACATCACCACAATTTTGGAAACACATTTTTTTTTTATAGAGAGTCATAAGGGTTAAAAGTTGACCAGCAATTTCTCATTTTTACAACACCATTTTTTGTCGGGACCACGTCACATTTGAAGTCATTTTGAGGGGTCTATATGATAGAAAATACCCAAGTGTGACACCATTCTAAAAACTGCACCCCTCAAGGTGCTCAAAACCACATTCAAGAAGTTTATTAACCCTTCAGGTGTTTCACAGAAATTTTTGGAATGTTTAAAAAAAAGAACATTTAATTTTTTTCACAAAAAATTTACTTCAGCTCCAATTTGTTTTATTTTACCAAGGGTAACACAAGAAAATCGACCACAAAAGTTGTTGTACAATTTGTCTTGAGTACCCGGATACCCCATATGTGGGAGTAAACCACTGTTTGGGCGCATGGCAGAGCTCGGAAGGGAAGGAGCGCCAATTTACTTTTCAATGCAAAATTGGTTGGAATTGAGATGGGACGCCATGTTGCATTTGCAGAGCCACTAATGTGCCTAAAAATTGAAACCCCCCACAAGTGACACCATTTTGGAAATTAGACCCCATAAGGAACTTATCTAGATGTATGGTGAGCACTTTGACCCACCAAGCGCTTCACAGAAGTTTATAATGTAGAGCAGTAAAAAACTTTTTGCCCACAAGTTTTTATTTTCCCAAGGTTACCAGAAGAAATTGTACCCCAAACATTGTTGTGCAATTTGTCCTGATTACGCTGATACCCCATATGTGGGGGTAAACCACTGCTTGGGTGCATGGCAAAGCTCAGAAAGGAAGGAGCGCCGTTTGACTTTTCAATGCAAAATTGGCTGGAATTGAGATGGGACGCCATGTTGCGTTGTGGAGCCCCTGTTGTGCCTAAACATTGAAACCCCCACAAGTAACACCATTTTGGAAAGTAGACCCCCTAAGGATCTTATCTAGATGTGTTGTAAGAGCTTTGAACCACCAAGTGTTTCACTACAGATTATAACGTAGAGCCGTGAAAATAAAAATTCTTTTTTTACACAAAAATAATTTTTTAGCCCCCAGTTTTGTATTTTCCCCAGGGTAACAGGAGAAATTGGACCCCAAAAGTTGTTTTCCAATTTGTCCTGAATACGCTGATACCCCATATGTGGGGGGAACCACCGTTTGGGCGCATGGCAGAGCTCGGAAGGGAAGGAGCGCCATTTGGAATGCAGACTTAGATGGATTGGTCTGCAGGCATCACGTTGCATTTGCAGAGCCCCTGATGTATTTAAACAGTAGAAACCCCCCACAAGTGACCACATATTGGAAACTAGACCGCCCAAGGAACTTATCTAGATGTGTTGTGCCCCACAAAAATGTTTTTTTAGCTACCCAAATTTTTATTTTCCCAAGGGTAACAAGATAAATTGGATGCCAGAAGTTGTTGTCCAGTTTGTCCTGAGTACGCTGATACCCCATATGTTGGGGTAAAGCCCTGTTTGGGTGCACGGGAGAGCTCGGAAGGGAAGGAGCACCGTTTTACTTTTTCAACGCAGAATTGGCTGGAATTGAGATCGGATGCCATGTCGCGTTTGGAAAGCCCTGATGTGCCTAAACAGTGGAAACCCCCAATTCTAACTGAAGTCCTAACCCAAACACACCCCTAATCCCAACCACACCCCTAACCCCAACCCTAACCACACCCCTAACTCCAACACACCCCTAACCCTAATCCTAACCATAACCACACCCCTAACCCTGACACAACCGTAAATGTAATCCAAACCCTAGCCCCAAACCTAACCCTAGCCCCAAACCTAACCCTAGCCCCAACCCTAAACCAAACCCCATCCCTAACCCCAACCCTAACCCTAGCCCCAACCCTAGCCCCAACCCTAGCCCCAATCCTAACCCTAACCCTAGCCCTAACCCTAGCCCTAACCCTAATGGGAAAATGGAAATAAATACATTTTTTTATTTTTTTTCCCCTAACTAAGGGGGTGATGAACTGGGGTTTGATTTACTTTTATAGTGGTTTTTTAGTGGATTTTTATGATTGGCAGCTGTCACACACTAATAGACGCTTTTTATTGCAAAAAATATTTTTTTGCGGTACCACATTTTGAGAGCTATAATATTTCCATATTTTGGTCCACAGAGTCATGTGAGGTCTTGTTTTTTGCGGGACGAGTTGACGTTTTTATTGGTTACATTTTCGGGCATATGACATTTTTTGATCGCTTATTATTCCGATTTTTGTGAGGCAGTATGAGCAAAAACCAGCTTTTCATGAATTTCTTTGGGGGGAGGGGCGTTTATACCGTTCCGCGTTTGGTAATATGGATGAAGCAGTTTTATTTTTCGGGTCAGTACGATTACAGCGATACCTCATTTAGATTTTTTTAATGTATTGGCGCTTTTATACGATAAAAGCTATTTTATAGAAAAAAGAATTATTTTTGCATCGCATTATTCTGAGGACTATAACTTTTCTATTTTTTCACTGATGATGCTGTATGGCAGCTCGTTTTTTGCATTTTCAACGTTTCCATGGTTATTTATATCTGTCTTTTTGAACGCGTGCTATTCCACTTTTTGTTCGGCGGTATGATAATAAAGGGTCATTTTTGCCTCATTTTTTTTTTTACGGTGTTCACTGAAGGAGCTAACTAGTGGGACAGTCTTATAGGTCGGGTCATTACGGACACGGCGATACTAAATATGTGTATGTTTATTGTTTTTTTATTTAAATAAAGGAATGTATTTATGGGAACAATATATATTTTTTCTTTATTTAGGAATTTTTTTTTTTTTTTACACAATTGAATATTTTCTTTTACTTTATAACATAGCCCCAGGGGGCGCATCATGTTATAGTGACAGATCGCTGATCTGACACTTTGCACAGCACTGTGTCAGAGCAGGCTCTGAGCAGGCGCTGGTAAGCCACCTCCCTGCAGGACCCGGAAGTAGACCCGCGGCCATTTTGGATCCGGGCGTGTAGGGAGGAGATGCTCAGTACAAGGTGAGCACATCGCCTTGTACCGAGGGTCTCAGGGAAGCCTGCAGGGAGCCCCTCCCCTGCGTGATGCTTCCCCATGCCCCCTGAATGCTGCGATCATGTTTGATCGCAGTGTTCCGGGGGTTAATGTGCCGGGGGCGGTCCGTGACCGCTCGTGGCACACAGTGCCGGATGTCAGCTGCGATAGTCAGCTGACACCTGACCGCGATCGGCCACACTTCCCCCGTAAGCGCGGCCGATCGCTATGACGTACTATCCCGTCGGTGGGCATACAGGCCCACCCCACCTGGACGGGACAGTACGTCTAATGTCAGAAAGGGGTTAAAGGTGTGGTCACAGTGGCAGCAACCCGGTCCGTAGCCCTGGGAGTCAAAGTAAATGGACGGTCTTTAAAGGGATTTGATTAAAGTTTGTAAAATAGGAAATGTTCGTGATTCCACCTGTGGTACTCGGTCAGGGGTGACCGACACTGCTTAAAGGGGTCCTCTGGGGGTGATGGTACTGCAGCAAAGATGGTATCGCTTCCCACAGGTGAAGGTGGGTCCCCATTGCTCCTGGTGTGTATGGCAAGGATGGTGTGGTGCTGGAAATAAACAGAGGCCACTGGGTTGCAGTCTCCTTACCTGGTTTACTGGTGGTAGACAGTCTCAGTCCAGGGTACCAGCAACAGGTGACAGTGGAGTCCAGGCAGCCTGGAAACTAATTGAATCCCCTTTGTCAGTACAGATTGGGAGCCTTCTACTATGCACTGAGTATTAGTCCCTTGCTGCCTGCGGCCTCCTTACAAGGTCCTCTCTTACTCCCTGTCCTGAGACAGTACCTGCAGGGTAGGCAACGCGAGCCTGTTCATTGGGGTCTCTATCCACGATCATTCTGGGCTCTGGATGTTGCTGTACCTCAGGTGTAGTGTGGGCAAGTCACTTTCAATTCCTTACCCTCTTCTGTTCCTCCTTTCTATCCGTATTCACAGTTTTGCACAGTCAGCACTGCTGGCAGGTTTCCTTTAAAGGGATAATTGAAACTATTATTATTATCATCATTATTATCATTTACTTATTTTTAGAGCACCATTGTATGCCATGGTGCTGTATATGAGAAGGATTACATACAAAATACAAGTATAAATTACAGTAATAAATCTAACAATACCAGACTGGCTCACAGTCAGGGCTGGCGTCAACACCCGGCGCAACCGGGCAAGTGCCAGGGCCTTAGCGAGACGGGGGGCAACTATTTTTTATTTTCATTTTTTTTTAACAGGGATATGGTGCCAACACTGCTATATACTACGTGGCTGTGTTATATACTACGTGGCTGTGCTACATGCAAAGGGTGTGACCTTGAGGAAGACGCCTTGTGCGTCGATACGCGTGGGTCTCACATTGTATTAATCTACCTTGTTATTTACTTAGGGTACGCTGACTCATGGTGAGGCGGTATTATACCGGGTCTCTGGGTGTGATTTGCTTAAGGAAAATCACCTGGGCCTGACATACCCTTGTGGATTTCGGTACATTCTCATTTATTTGTATGGGAATTTGTACATAAATCTATATACCATATGTTCTAAACAGGTTATTAGGATATTGGTGCCATAGGAAATCTATCATTGATATACATATCATATATATACTCAATAGGTTATTGGAACCCTTAATCCAGCTTTAGTTATTGGAAGACACAGCATGCGTATACTATTTGACCTGTTTTTTCCTTTTTTTCATATGGTCATGGTTTGAGTATGATTTTCATCCATATGGTATAGATTTTGCTTTGGCAAAACTGATGTGTATCTGGTCCTGCCAATAAAGCTTCTTTAAATCTTGAATCTTGAATCTTGGATTATGCAATGTTTTGTGAGTATTTAACTCTTATATTGTATTGACCCTTATCGCCCATGGTTGTTCATGGGAGTTTTTAATTGTTTTTAGACTCCAGTTTTATTTGTGTGGTGTTGCTTACATATAATAAAAATTTGTTATATTTTTGTACATTGGTGTGGTGATCCCAGTTATATGATGTTGGTCTTGCTCTTTCTGTGGTGGCTGTGCTACATACTACGTGGGCTCAGCTGTGCTATATACTACGTGGCTGTGTTATATACTACGTGGCTGTGCTATATACTAGGTAGACTGTGCTATATACTACGTGGCTGTGTCATATACTACATGGCTGCTATATACTACGTGGCTGTGCTATATTCTACGTGGCTGCTATATACTGCATGGCTGCTATATACTACATGGCTGTGTTATATGCTACGTGGGCTGTGTTATATGCTACGTGGGCTGTGTTATATACTACGTGGCTGTGCTATATACTACATGGCTGTGTTATATGCTACATGGGTTGTGTTATATGCTACGTGGGCTGTGTTATATACTATGTGGCTGTGCTATATACTATGTGGGTTGTGTAATATACTACATGGCTGTGTTATATGCTACGTGGCTGTGCTATATGCTATGTGGGCTGTGTTATATGCTATGTGGCTGTGCTATATACTAAGTGGCTGTGCTATATACTACGTGGCTGTGCTATATACTACGTGGCTGTGTTATATACTACGTGGCTGCTATATACTACGTGGCTGTGCTATATACTATGTGGGCTGTGTAATGTGCTACGTGGGCTGTGTTATATGCTACGTGACTGTGCTATATACTACGTGGGCTGTTATACACTATGTTGTTGTGTTATATGCTAGGTGGCTGTGTTATATACCATGTGGGCTGTGTTATATGCTTCATGGGCTGTGTTATATACTATGTGACTGTGTTATATGCTATGTGGCTGTGCTATATGCTATGTAGGTTGTGTTATATACTACGTGGGCTGTGTTATATACTACGTGGCTGTGCTATATACTACGTGGCTGTGTTATATGCTACGTGGGCTGTGTTATATACTACGTGGACTGTGTTATATGCGATGTGGCTGTGCTATATACATAGAAAGAAGGAATATAAACCAGCTCACCCGTGATGCATAAACCAATCTTCGGGAGCATGGACCCGCTGTGTCCAAGCGTATAAAGTCCAAAAAAGAAGGGAATG
Source organism: Ranitomeya imitator (assembly GCF_032444005.1). Classification (NCBI taxonomy): domain Eukaryota; kingdom Metazoa; phylum Chordata; class Amphibia; order Anura; family Dendrobatidae; genus Ranitomeya; species Ranitomeya imitator. The sequence continues at coordinate 577,520,219 of NC_091286.1, forward strand.
TCCAGCTTCACCGAATCCGTAAAAAAGAGTTTTCTTTATTCACAAACTTTAAACATAGATGATACAGACTTCAGCACAAACCATATGGGTAAGAATCTCAATGCGTTTCTGGAGACTAAGCTCCCTTAATCATGACTAAAGGAGCTTAATCTCCAGAAACGCGTTGAGATTCTTACCCATATGGTTCGTGCTTAAAGTTTGTGAACAAAGAAAACTCTTTTTTACGGATTCGGTGAAGCTGGACATTCTCTTCTTTGTTGTGCTATATACTACATGGCTGTGTTATATACTATGTGGGCTGTGTTATATACTACGTGGCTGTGCTATATACTACGTGGCTCTGCTATATACTATGTGGCTCTGCTATATACTACGTGGCTCTGCTATATACTACATGGCTGTGCTATATACTACGTGGCTGTGTTATATGCTACCCATTTTGCACTTTTACAAATGTTCTATGTTAATACTTTCTAATGCTTACATTAAAAAGTTTTCCATTAAAAAATTGTCATATTCAATGTATGCAGGTTTTTCTTTGCAGCAAGTTTAGCTAACAATAAAATGCCTACTGGTAACTGAGGAAGAGGGAGTAGGTCCCAAAATTGGCATATAAGGGATTGACTTATATAAAGCCCCTCTGCTGTATGGTATTGTAGAATTTACAATAGCTATCACTCATGTAAGAAGTGAAATCTGGCATTTTACTATACTTATATTTCTCTGCTGTATCTGTGCATCATGAATCGTGGTATGTGTTAAAGGGGCCCACTGAGACTCTTTCGCCTGGGACCCTCAAAAACCTGGATCCGGCCCTGCTCATAGTCTACCGGAAAATGGGAAAGGAGACAGTAGGTTAAGTCGGGTTTTGGCTGCTCTGGTGGTGGTCAGGGGGCAACAAAGTTATTTCAGGCTGTAAGCTTGCTAGAAGAGATGTGTTTTCAAGTTCCATTTGAAAGTTCTGAAACTGTGGAGGAGAGAAGAATATATTGAGAGAGCCAGAGATTACGTGTTGGAAGGTAACATGAGATGAGTTCAGAGATATATGGAGGAGACAGATTATGGACAGCTTTGTATGTCAATGTTAATAGTTTGAACTGGATACATGGGAGAATTGGGAGCCAATTAAGGGATTTGCAGAGGGCAGACTCCAGCACCATTTACCTGAGGGACGCCTATTCTCATTAACGGTGAGGTTTTTGGGGCATGTAGAAAACAATTGAATGAGTTTTGGATCTCTATCTGGCCCTTCCTTTCATAATTATGTGCCATTTGTATTAATAGTGTTCTTTTTATTGAAACCTCAATATAAGATTGTAACAGAGGAGTTCACTATTGATTTCATTGGATGCCTGCAGTCCACCTGAGCCAACAGCCGCAACATACACATCACTGGTGGGCACAGACAGAAAAGGGCCCCTGTGCGAGAACAATATATGGGCCCTTTGCAATTCCGTAGCTCCTCATAAGGCAAAATTCTACGATGAAGTGAAATAGGCCCCTTTACCTCTTGAGCCCCTTTATGGCTGCACAGGTTGCACCAATATGTTCTCCACCGATACACACATAGGACAATGTATTGTCTTAACCAGATAAAAGCTTAAACATACTCTAAATCAGCGGTCCCCAACCTTTTTGACCTAGAGAGCCACATTCAGCACTGAGAGAGGGTCGAGAGCCACATTCAGCTCTGAGAGGGGGTCACGAGCAACATCCTGCTCCTGTCTCCCTCAACGTAGTGTCAACCAAAGCCCCCATTACGAGTATAATGATAACCAGAGCTTTTCCACAGAAATCACTCCAAAGCAGTGCACTGAGCTCCAAGGGTTACCAAAATGCTCCAATTCAATCTTTCTCCCATCAAGGACTCCCAACACACTATCGCATTGAGGTTCAAGAACCGGCTCTAACAGTTAATATCATCCCCCATACTTAAAACATCTCTAAACCACTAAAACCAGTATATGTGCATCCAGATCTGCTCTTCTTTGCAGGGCTACTCAAAAATTCACCGTTTTGAGATGTACTCTTCATGCCTGTTTGCTAGACCTGGCGCTAATGCACCAAGCCTGCAGACAGTCGCGAGCCACAATTCAAGGGACCGCGAGCCACATGTGGCTCCCGAGCTACAGGTTGGAGACCCTTGCTCTAAAGTATCAAAACGATATCAAATACTGTAATAATGTCCAGCATCCTCAGGAGCATAACATGGATGAATTGTAAGTATTAAATGCAGGCAGTAGAAGCCATGTACAAACAGCATAATTTTCTAGCCAGGTAACTACTGAATTATCATAGTAATAAAATGCTCAGTGCAGCAAACATTTACAGCAGATCATGTTCTCTGCCAGTAATGTCATCCATCCCTTCTGCCCACCACTGAGGCGTGACGGACACGTACTAGTGTCATTTCTATAGTGTGATTTACTGAGCATCTTCACTTCAAACCACTCGTGATAATATGCAGATGGCTCAGTACAGTGGCCACAGCATCAGCAAACACAAATTACCAGCAACCATTATGTCAGGACCAATATAGGAGAAAAAATAGATCTCTTTTAAATGGGTAACATCTGCTGTCTGTGAATACGGATACCAACAAGTTTATCAGCATACAGTAGTAGGGAAATGGTCTGATTATCTGCCAGTGTGAACACAGCAATGAAACAGCAATTATACTGTATGCTAGTCATATCCAATTATTCATCACATTATCTAGTTCTATTTATAATATTATGGTGGTTTAGTAAACAAACAGACACAGTGGTGCTTGAAAGTTTGTGAACCCTTCGACAATTTCCATATTCCTGCATAAATTTGACCAAAAACTACATCGAATTTTCAAACAAGTCCTAAAAGTACATAAAGAGAATGAACTAAAACAAATGAGTAAGAAATTTTAGACTTTGTCATTTTTGAGGAAAATGACCCAATATATATCATATTTGTGAGTGGCAAAAGTATGTGAACCATTGCTGTCAGTATGTGGTGTGACATCCTTGTGCAACAATAACTGCATCCAAACATTTCTGGCAATTGCTGATTAGTCCTGCATATCGGCTTGGAAGAATTTTAGCCCATTCCTTTTTACAAAACAGATTAAACTCTGTTACGTTGGTTGGTTGGTTGGTTGGTTTTCTCCCATGAACTGCTCACTTTAAAGTGAATCTGTCACCAGGTTTGGCCGATAAGAGATATGGCCATCACCTTTCAGGGCTTATATACAGCATTCTAGAATGATGTATATCTGCCCACAACCCGATCAGTAAGAGAAGAAAAATAACTTTTAATATACTCACGTGCAGGGCGGTCCGGTCCGATGGGCGTAGCTGTTCATGGTCCGGTGCCTCCCATTTTCTTACGATCACCGTCCTCCTCCTTGGTTCATGTGGATGACGGGTCCCTTAGTCATCCACATAGTCTCCTCAGCACAGCACTTCTACGCGGGCGAACTTCTCTGCCCTGTTGAGGGCAAAGCAAAATATTGCAGTGCGCAGGTGCTGAGAAAGGTCAAAGACCTCTGGCGCCTGCGCACTGCAGTACCTTGTTCTGCCCTCAACAGGAGGTGCCGAGGAGACGCGTCATCTACATAAAGCAAGCAGGAGGGCGGCAACGCAAGAAGAAGGGAGGTGCTGGGTCAAGAAGAGTGACACCCATCGGACTGCACCGCTCCGCAGGTGAGTATAATAAAAGTTACTTCATAGTATATCCATTCTCACAAGACAAAGTTACACATAGGTGTACACCACCAACTGACAATGAATAAAATATAGAAAAAGAGAAGAGAATGTGTAACTAAAATTTAACTTTTATTCCAATCTCTAAAAAATAATAAAATTAATATCCATATATCCAGTAAGGATGTATATTGGGTCACAGATGATAAATAGAGTGACCCACTAGTTGCAATGTGTGAGTCTATATGGGAGATATGCTGTTAATCAAAAGGGATTTTGACCATTGTCCCCATAAATTACTAGTCAAATATATCCCCTGTAATAATGTCAGGATAATAGAGGCAGAGGGAGCATATAAAATGCATGTAAATATATATTCTTGCATAGATAACTCCTGTCCTGTGGTTTACAAATACACTGCTCAAAAAAATAAAAGGAACACTAAAATACCACATCCTAGATATCACTGAATTAAATATTTCAGCTGCAAATCTTTATTCATTACATAGTGGAATGTGTTGAGAACAATAAAACATAAAAATGATCAATGTAAATCAAAATTAATGCCCCATGGATGTCTGGATCTGGAATGATATTCAAAATCAAAGTGGAAAATAAAAATACAGGCTGGTTCAACTTCAGTGGAAATGCCTCAAGACAAGGAAATGATGTTCTGTTTTGTGTGTGTGGCCTCCAGGTGCCTGTATGACCTCCCTACAACACCTGGGCATGCTCCTGATGAGGCGGCGGATCGTCTCCTGAGGGATCTCCTCCCAGACTTGGACTAAAGCATCCGCCAACTCCTGGACAGTGTGTGGTGCAACGTGACATTGGTGGATGGTGCGAGACATGATGTCCCAGATGTGTTCAATCGGATTCAGGTCCGGGGAATGGGTGGGCCAGTCCATAGCTTCAATGCCTTCATCTTGCAGGAACTGCTGACACACTCCAGCCACATGAGGTCTGGCATTGTCCTGCATTAGGAGGAACCCAGGGCCAACCGCACCAGCATATACTCTCACAAGGGGTCTGAGGATCTCATCTCGGTACCTTATGGCAGTCAGGCTGCCTCTGGCGAGCACATGGAGGGCTGTGCGGCCCTCCAAAGAAATGCCACCTCACACCATTACTGACCCACTGCCAAACCGGTCATGCTGAAGGATGTTGCAGGCAGCAGATCGCTCTCCACGGCGTCTCCAGACTCTGTCACGTTTGTCACAAGTGCTCAGTGTAAACCTGCTTTCATCTGTGAAGAGCACAGGGCGCCAGTGGCGAATTTGCCAATCCTGGTGTTCTGCGGCAAATGCCAAGAGTCTTGCATGGTGTTGGGCTGTGAGCACAACCCCATCTGTGTACGTCGTGCACTCAGACAATCCTCATGGAGTCGGTTTCTAACCGTTTTTGCAGACACATGCACATTTGTGGCCTGCTGGAGGTCATTTTGCTGGGCTCTGGCAGTGCTCCTCCTGTTCCTCCTTGCACAAAGGCTGAGGTAGCGGTCCTGCTGCTGGGTTGTTGCCCTCCTATGGCCCACTCCACGTCTCCTGGTGTACTGGCCTGTCTCCTGGTAGTGCCTCCAACCTCTGGACACTACACACTGACAGACACAGCAAACCTTCTTGCCACAGCTTGCAATGATGTGCTATCCTGAATGAGCTGCACTACCTGAGCCACTTGTGTGGGTTGTAGAGTCCGTCTCATGCTACCACGAGTGTGAAAGCACAATCAGCATTCAAAAGTGACCAAAACATCAGCCAGAAAGCATTGGTACTGAGATGTGGTCTGTGGTCCTCACCTGCAGAACCACTCCTTTATTGGGTGTGTCTTGACAATTGCCAATAATTTCCATCTGTTGTCTATTCCATTTGCACAACAGCATGTGAAATTGATTGTCAAACTGTGTTGCATCCTAAGTGGACAGTTTGATTTCACAGAAGTTTTATTTACTTGGAGTTATATTCTGTTGTTTAAGTGTTCCCTTAATTTTTTTGAGCAGTGTATATGACCACATAGGATTAATGGCGATCTTACATCTGAGCCATAATAAACAAAACCACTCTAAAATTCGGGATTAATAAATATTATCCCAGGGGGAAATCAGGCTGATGATAAGTTATCATACAACGCCAGGTGAAATGAACGCTGCCTATATTGAATTGGCAGTGAATATTCCCTACCGGCGATAGCAATCACATGCTGCTCACAGAAACAGGCGCGGTCCCTCTCATACGCCAGTGCCTGCAAAAAGACTGTCCAGAAGTTAGGCACACGTTATAGTAAACTCTGCCTCTAAGGCCTCTTTCACACTTCCGTCATTTGGCCAACGTCGCAATGCGTCGTTTTGAAGAAAAAACGCATCCTGCAAAGTTGCCCGCAGGATGCGTTTTTACTCCATAGACTTGCATTAGCGACGCATTGCGATGTATGGCCACACGTCGCATCCGTCGTGCAACGGATGCGTCGTGATTTTGAGGCCCGTCATGACGAAAAAATGTTCAATGTAACGTTTTTTCATCCGTCGGAACCGCCAATTCCGACCGCGCATGCGCGGCCGGAACTCCGCCCCCTCCTCCCCGGAACTCATAATGGGCAGCGGATGCATCTGAAAACTGCATCCGCTGCCCACGTTGTGCACTATTTGCACAACTTCCGTCAGTACGTGGGGCCGACGGTTTGCAGCAGCCCTGTACAGACGGAAATGTGAAAGAGGCCTAAGCCGCTGCCCGTATAATTGTGTAGTTGCAGTGGTGAGATCTATGTACCGCTCCAAACTCATGGCGCGATCACCATGCATATAGAGCAGCACGCACGAGCTAATATCAGCAGGTTAGATCACTATCACTAACTTCACTGGGAGGAAGGATATGGGTTGAGCTTGCTCTGTAACTGAACCATGCCAACCGCACACAAAAACTAAACAGATGCTAAGCCAAGCGGCTAGTTACCCCAGGCCTGAAGCTACTGAACTTGTGCCTGTCCGGCATCCCAAGCATGTAGCTGACTAGAGACTCAGGCGTTAAGCCATGGATACAAAACTGCATAAGTGTGCTACTTGCCTGCCAACGTGTACAGTCTTTGAGCATAGAGAGACCCACACAAACGTGCAGACAGGGTAGTAGAGTAACCACACACACACAAACATAAATGACACTAGCGCGCTCGTGTGCGCCGCTGAGAGCTTTTTAATCATTAGGCTCCACCCCAAACCCTCATGTTTAGTCTGCCGAGACATCGCCCGCAGGCCAATCCAGAACTGTCACATCACCAGAACAGCTAACATCTGACCACAAATAAGAAGGCGCTACATCACGGACATGCTCAGTAAGGTGATCACTGGACTTAGACTCCAGAGCGCAAGGCTGCACCTGCATATCACTGATTACAATAGACTTGGCTGAAGAGCCAGCAGTAACCAAACGAATACCACGAGCCTGAGCAAGATGCTGGGACCAATGTCTGTGCTGAGCAGCAATCGCAGCGGCCGGCCCTGAATGGAAGACCACAGTAGCAGATAATGCTTGGGATCTATCCCGCGCAGTGGGAGAATCCCAACGCCTAACATACGCTGCTAGTCCTGATTGTGGGCACGTAGCCTTACAGTGCATTAGTAGACCACCTTGTGTGCTTTAGGTTATTGTCTTGCTGTGTGATCCATGTTCTCTTGACATTTATCTCATGGTCAGATGTTCTGACATTTTCCTTTAGAATTTAAGGATGTAATTCAGAATTTACTGTTCCATCAAAGATGACAAGCCGTCCTTGCCCATATGCATCAAAACAGGCCCAAACATGAAGTTTTTTTTGCTATAATGCAATATGTTTCTTTAGTTTGGTCCTACATATCGACATAACATTGTTCCAATAGCTTTTTATCTTATCCATGTGATCTTTAGCAAACTACAGTCAGGAAGCAATGCTCTTTTTGGAGAGCAGTGGTGTCTCTTTCCAATACTGCCTTGCACACCGTTGTTCTTCAGTGTTTTCCTGATGTTGGACTTATGAACATTGAAATTAGCTAATGTGAAAGAGACCTTTAGTTACTTAGAGGTCCCTTGGGTTCCCTCACTCTCAAATGTTTGATCTACTGCTCCTCGTCCAAAATGGTTGCAGCCAGAGTGCTCTATCTCAGCGCAGATGGTAGAGTGAGTTTTTTATGGACGGGTTCATGCACTTCTGAGGCCGATGCAGACTTGGGTTGCCCAAGGAGATGCACGGAATGCCAATGACCTGGTCAGACTGGTCAAAAGGTACAAAGGAGTTGATGGGTCCTTGGGGAGGTAACCCACTCCATATTGGGAGTTTTATCAGGGAGCAGATGCTCAAAAGGAGTGGGGCGTTCAAAGTACAAGGAGGCGGTGGAGGTTGCACTGAAGGTCTCATCGGGGCATGTAACTTGCTGGAAATGTCACAGCTCAGGTCATATCGCCGCCCGTTGTCCTTTGACCACTGAGCAAATAGACTGTAATATGGGATGCAAGTGTTCATACTTCACATATCTGTCCTGTAGTGTAGACTGTCCACATAGCGAATGGTCTGCAAATGACTGAACTACTAGACTCAGGCAGTTTAGTGACCCTCATGAGTACCACACTTCCTCTCCAACAGATCCCTTGGAGATGGTTGGCATCTGCTGCATCCCCAAGGATGCTACAGATTATCCAGTGGCCAGAGTGGTCATTGAGACGTTCTAAGGTACTGAGTCCCATGCGGTCAGCATGGTCAAGGATTTATTGCACCCAATTATTATAGGACAGGACTTTGTGTTGTTTCTTCGTTTTGTGGTGGAGGGGGAGAGGCCTCAACTGCTCGGATAAAAGATGGGTTGCTCTTAAAGAAATCTTACCACACTCGGAGTCTGACAGGATGCCCTTTTGTGTAATGGTAGGAGATGAGGAAATAGTATCTCCTAAGGCTGACAACCATTAGATATGGGTGTGCAGATGTTATAGAACAAAAGGTTCTGACAGAATTCAATGTGCAGGTGAATTTGAAGCCCTACTGAATTCCAGAGGCCCACTGAGAACTGATCTCCAAGAAAGTGAAGTGTATGCTGAATCTCAGAATCATTGAGGAGTCTAAGTGCAGGTGGTGTGGCTTGATTGTCCTTGCTCCAAATCCCGATGGAGAATTGAGATTATGCAAAGATTACCAGAAGCTGAACAAAATCTCCCAAGTTCGAAGCATATCCGATCCCACGTGTCGATGAGCTGATCAAGAGACTTGTGCAGGCAAGGTACATAACCACCTTGGATCTAACAAAGGGATATTGGCAAATCCCCATGTCACAAGAAGCCAAAAAGAAGACGGCTTTCTCTATACCCAACAGATGCTTCCAATATGTCCGGATGCCTTTTGAACTGCAGGGAGCTTTGGTCACCTTCCAGTGGGAGATGGACCAGATCCTTGCACTCCATATGAACTATGCCTCAGCATACCTGGACAATATTGTAATCTTCAGCTCAAATTGGGGAAGTCAGTTGGGAAAGGTACAGGCAGTGTTTGATGTTCTCAGGATGGTGGGGTTTTCTATAAATTGAAAAAAATTTGACATGGGGAAAGAGAAGGCTGAATACATTAGTGATGTAGTAAGTATAATCAAAATGAAACCTCAGATCCAAGTGGATGCAAGCCAGAACTGTCCGAACCCCCTCTCAAAAAACAAGTTAGGCTCTTTCTGAGAATCGTGGGGTACTACAGGAGGTTCATCTCAAACTTTGCCATGATAGTCACACTCCTGTCAGACATCCTTTAAAGCAAACCTGTCAGCAGTATTTTGCTAGGTAAACTACAGGCACTGTCAGTTTGGCGCTGTTATACTGATTAAAATGATACCTTGGTTAATTTCTATTTGTAGTTTTCAGATAATGAGATTCTCTTGCTTCGGGGCGGGTGTATGGGTGGGTCCTTGTGTGGTGCTCTGCTTACATATGCATCCTTATGGGCTTATGACAAGTCACTGATCCTTCACCGATTTCCTCCTAATGACAGGTTAACTTTAAGGGGATAAAATCGGATACAGCCAAATTGACTTCAGAGGCGGCAACCACCCCTCAAAAACTGAAAGTAGCTCTCTGTAAGCAGCCAGTCCTGGTAGCTCCCAAGTTTAAGAAGTAATTTATACTACAATCAACTGCCTCAGATGTCGGATTAGGAGCCATCCTTTCTCAGGAGATATGCAGAGAGTAGAATCCAGCTCTCTACCTGAGTAGGAAACTCAAGCAAATTGTAGCAAGCATATTACACGAAGGCAAACTAGTGTGTAATCTAATTTGAAGCCAATGCCCATCTAACACACAGCCCTCATGCAGATAAAGAGGAAAACTGTCGGCATGTGAGGAAAATTACTCTATTGTAGAAAATGAATGCTTGACCATAAGTGGGCAGTAGACACATTAAGACACTATCTCTTAGAGTGGAAATTTAAATTAGTGTTAGACCATGCCCCACACCGATGGATGAGGGAGAGAAATGGGAAAAATGTTTGTGCTACCCGCTGTTTCCAGCCCTGCAGGATTTATGCTTCCAAGTGTAACATAGTAACATAGTAACATAGTTAGTAAGGCCGAAAAAAGACATTTGTCCATCCAGTTCAGCCTATATAAAGGAACTCATAATACTGGCAGCAGTGGGATTTGAACCCACGCCTCTGAAGAGACTGGAGCCTTAATCCAGCACCTTAGACCGCTCAGCCATGCTACCTTAATATAAGAAATTTGCTTTCACTCGGGATAGAACCCATGTTTCCCACTCTGCAGTCAAAGACCTTAACCACTCAGCCATCAGCTGAACTAAATGGCTGAGTGAACATAGAGTTGGAAAGTTACATGTTAATGCCGATGCTCTCTCGAGATTCCTATGTCTACTGGTAGAAGGTGCCAAGCATCTGGTGCTTTAAACTGTGGGGGTGTTATGTAAGGTGGCTGCCGGACATATAGTAGATGGGAGATATGTATCATAGAGGTGCATGTCCTTTGTGATATAAACCTGGAGTAATGCTCTAGTACACATAGTACTAAGAGGGGTTAATTGGCCATGATAGGGCCAGGTCTTATTGTGAGCAGCTAAAGAGTTAGGGCGGGATGACTGCATGACTGCTCACCATATCTCCACCTGTTTATCTCACCCATAGTTTTGTGTATGGGGATTGTAGACCTCCTGGATTGTGTGGCTGTGCTAAAGAATTAAAAAACTGGACTCTAACCCAAGCAGGCAAACCAGCACTGTTGAATGGACTTTTTGCTTTATGTTTTACTTTGTGCAAGACAAGGGTTGTATTTAACTCTTCCTGTGATGTGGTTTATGGAGACTGAAATAAACCAGCCAGACTTTAAAATAAAAGCGGTTCCTGTGATTCCTCATATCGCTCGCAAGTGAGTAGCAATGTTACACACTGTATCTGTGCCTTCCGTACTGCTAATGACTTAAGACTAACATGCGCAATATTCTGAACCTCTCACTCTTGGTCCAAATTCTCTGGATTGCACTATCCCACACAATTTGATTTATTCCCAATACCTACCATTTTAAGCATGCCCAAAAAATGCATTTCCTTAGACTGGCCTATCGTCTCACTGCAATTATCTGACTATTCCTGTTTTGCCCTTCAATAATTTTCCTCCAAATCTGGTCCCTTCTATCTAGAGATGAGCAGTGTTCGAGTCAAACTGTTCGCCAATTTCAAATTCGAGCTGTTTTGGGCGGTGTTCGAGTCGTTCGACAACCCGAACAATTTGCTTAAAATTCGGCTGTTCGAGTTTCTGTTCAATAACTGTTCGTTCAGCAAAAGCCTCGCTTGATTTGCACAATAAAACTGTTTATCATTGTTAATAAACTATTCCAGTGTATAGAGGGCAGGGGATAGATCTGTGCTGAAATAACGCCGATCTTCATTTTTCTTTCTTTCCCGCATTTACAGTGGGGCGGTGCAGTCTCTCAGCTTATCAGCAGTGCACACACACACAGCAATGTGCATGTGATGCACACAAGCAAGGGCATGTGTCATTGGCTGTATATGTCACATGTCCTCCTTGCCCTATAAGAAACAGCCATTTGCCCCGTCGCCACCATTTCCTCACTGCTGCAGCTTACTGTTATACAGCAACGCTGCTGCTGTGGGCGCTATACAGACTAAGAGTGTTTTTTTGGAGCGAATTGTCAGAGAGATAGGTTTAGGGAGTCGGGAGGAGTCGGGACTAGTTGTAATATCAGCCCTTTTCAGGGTAGGTTACAGCAGTTCATAGCACTAATTGCCAGGCAGGTCTGTGCCAGTGCTGTACAAGTGTTTGTCACAGCATTTGGTGTAATCTAGCTCAGCCAATCCTTTTGGGCTAGTAGCATTGTCTGATAGCCATCTGAGTAGCCCGCCTGTGAAGCTAGCTACACCGCCTGAGTATCTCATTTTTCACTGCATCTAACCCAGTTAATAGTTTTGGGCCTAGGAGCAGTGTCTGCACGTCAGCAGAGTAGCCCGCCTGTGAAACTAACTACACCGCCTGTGTATCTCTATTTTCACAGCATCTAATCCAGTTAATAGTTTAGGAGCATTGTCTGCACGTCAGCAGAGTAGCCCGCCTGTGAAACTAACTACACCGCTTGTGTATCTCTATTTTCACTGCATCTAATCCAGTTAATAGTTTAGGGCCTAGGAGCAGTGTTTGCACGTCAGCAGAGTAGCCCGTCTCTGAGGCTAACTACACCGCCTGTGTGTCTCTATTTTTACTGCATCTAATCCAGTTAATAGTTTGGGGCCTAGGAGCAGTGTCTGCACGTCAGCAGAGTAGCCCACCTGTGAAACTAACTACACCGCCTGTGTATCTCAATTTTCACTGCATCTAATCAAGTTATTAGTTTAGGGCCTTGAAGCAGTATCTGAACATCAGCAGAGTAGCCCGCCTGTGAAACTAACTATGCTGACTGTGTATCTCAATTTTCACTGCATCTAATCCAGTTAATAGTTTAGGGCCTAGGAGCAGTGTCTGCACATCAGCAGAGTAGCCCGCCTGTGAAACAAACTATACCGCCTGTGTATCTCAATTTTCACTGCATCTAATCCAGTTAATAGTTTTGGGCCTAGGAGCAGTGACTGCGCGTCAGCAGAGTAGCCCGCCTGTGAAACTAACTACACCGCCTGTGTATCTCTATTTTTACTGCATCTAATCCAGTTAATAGTTTTAGGCCTAGGAGCAGTGTCTGCACTGTTATGAAAGGCAATTCAGTACCACAATGGACATAGCGGTCAGAGCACATACAGTGATCTGACAATAACCCAAAATCATAGAACGAGCTCTGAGACGTGGGAACTCTGCAGACCGCAATCCCTAATCCTCTCCAAACAACACTAGAGGCAGCCGTGGATTGCGCCTAACTCTGCCTATGCAACTCGGCACAGCCTGAGAAACTAACTAGCCTGAAGATAGAAAATAAGCCTACCTTGCCTCAGAGAAATACCCCAAAGGAAAAGGCAGCCCCCCACATATAATGACTGTGAGTTAAGATGAAAAGACAAACGTAGAGATGAAATGGATTCAGCAAAGTGAGGCCCGACTTTCTTAACAGAGCGAGGATAGAAAAGGTAACTTTGCGGTCTACACAAAACCCTAAAGGAAACCACGCAAAGTGGGCAAAAAGACCCTCCGTACCGAACTAACGGCACGGAGGTACACCCTTTGCGTCCCAGAGCTTCCAGCAACAAATTAGACAAGCTGGACAGAAAAAATAGCAAACAAATAGCAAAGAAGAACTTAGCTATGCAGAGCAGCAGGCCACAGGAATGATCCAGGGAAAAGCAAGTCCAACACTGGAACATTGACAGGAAGCCAGGATCAAAGCATTAGGTGGAGTTAAGTAGAGAAGCACCTAACGACCTCACCAGATCACCTGAAGGAGGAAACTCAGAAGCCGCAGTACCACTTCCCTCCACCAACAGAAGCTCACAGAGAGAATCAGCCGAAGTACCACTTGTGACCACAGGAGGGAGCTCTGCCACAGAATTCACAACAGTACCCCCCCTTGAGGAGGGGTCACCGAACCCTCACCAGAGCCCCCAGACCGACCAGGATGAGCCACATGAAAGGCACGAACAAGATTGGGAGCATGGACATCAGAGGCAAAAACCCAGGAATTATCTTCCTGAGCATAACCCTTCCATTTAACCAGATACTGGAGTTTCCGTCTTGAAACACGAGAATCCAAAATCTTCTCCACAATATACTCCAATTCCCCCTCCACCAAAACCGGGGCAGGAGGATCAACAGATGGAACCATAGGTGCCACGTATCTCCGCAACAATGACCTATGGAATACGTTATGTATGGAAAAAGAATCTGGAAGGGTCAGACGAAAAGACACAGGATTAAGAACCTCAGAAATCCTATATGGACCAATGAAACGAGGTTTAAACTTAGGAGAGGAAACCTTCATAGGAATATGACGAGAAGATAACCAAACCAGATCCCCAACACGAAGTCGGGGACCCACACGGCGTCTGCGATTAGCGAAACGTTGAGCCTTCTCCTGGGACAAGGTCAAATTGTCCACTACATAAGTCCAAATTTGCTGCAACCTGTCCACCACAGTATCCACACCAGGACAGTCCGAAGACTCAACCTGTCCTGAAGAGAAACGAGGATGGAACCCAGAATTGCAGAAAAATGGCGAAACCAAGGTAGCCGAGCTGGCCCGATTATTAAGGGCGAACTCAGCCAAAGGCAAAAAGGACACCCAGTCATCCTGATCGGCAGAAACAAAGCATCTCAGATATGTTTCCAAGGTCTGATTGGTTCGTTCGGTCTGGCCATTAGTCTGAGGATGGAAAGCCGAGGAAAAAGACAAGTCAATGCCCATCCTACCACAAAGGCTCGCCAAAACCTTGAAACAAACTGGGAACCTATGTCAGAAACGATATTCTCTGGAATGCCATGCAAACGAACCACATGCTGAAGAACAATGGCACCAAATCAGAGGAGGAAGGCAATTTAGACAAGGGTACCAGATGGACCATCTTAGAAAAGCGATCACAGACCACCCAAATGACTGACATCTTTTGAGAAACGGAAGATCAGAAATAAAATCCATAGAGATATGTGTCCAAGGCCTCTTCGGGACCGGCAAGGGCAAAAGCAACCCACTGGCACGAGAACAGCAGGGCTTAGCCCGAGCACAAATCCCACAGGACTGCACAAAAGCACGCACATCCCGCGACAGAGACGGCCACCAAAAGGATCTAGCCACTAACTCTCTGGTACCAAAGATTCCAGGATGACCAGCCAACACCGAACAATGAACCTCAGAGATAACTTTATTGGTCCACCTATCAGGGACAAACAGTCTCTCCGCTGGACAACGATCAGGTTTATTAGCCTGAAATTTTTGCAGCACCCGCCGCAAATCAGGGGAGATGGCAGACACAATTACTCCTTCCTAGAGGATACCCGCCGGCTCAGACAAACCCGGAGAGTCGGGCACAAAACTCCTAGACAGAGCATCCGCCTTCACATTTTTAGAGCCCGGAAGGTACGAAATCAAAAAGTCAAACCGGGCAAAAAACAGCGACCAACGAGCCTGTCTAGGATTCAACCGCTTAGCAGACTCAAGATAAGTCAAGTTCTTATGATCAGTCAATACCACCACGCGATGCTTAGCTCCTTCAAGCCAATGACGCCACTCCTCGAATGCCCACTTCATGGCCAGCAACTCTCGGTTGCCCACATCATAATTACGCTCAGCAGGCGAAAACTTCCTGGAAAAAAAAGCGCATGGTTTCATCACTGAGCAATCAGAACCTCTCTGCGACAAAACAGCCCCTGCTCCAATCTCAGAAGCATCAACCTCGACCTGGAACGGAAGAGAAACATCTGGTTGACACAACACTGGGGCAGAAGAAAAACGACGCTTCAACTCTTGAAAAGCTTCCACAGCAGCAGAAGACCAATTGACCAAATCAGCACCCTTCTTGGTCAAATCGGTCAATGGTTTGGCAATACTAGAAAAATTGCAGATGAAGCGACGATAAAAATTAGCAAAGCCCAGGAACTTTTGCAGACTTTTCAGAGATGTAGGCTGAGTCCAATCATGGATGGCTTGGACCTTAACAGGATCCATCTCGATAGTAGAAGGGGAAAAGATGAACCCCAAAAATGAAACCTTCTGCACACCAAAGAGACACTTTGATCCCTTCACAAACAAAGAATTAGCACGCAGGACCTGAAAAACTGTTCTGACCTGCTTCACATGAGACTCCCAATCATCCGAGAAGATCAAAATGTCATCCAAGTACACAATCAGGAATTTATCCAGGTACTCTCGGAAGATGTCATGCATAAAGGACTGAAACACTGATGGAGCATTGGCAAGTCCGAATGGCATCACTAGATACTCAAAATGACCCTCGGGCGTATTAAATGCAGTTTTCCATTCATCTCCTCGCCTGATTCGCACCAGATTATACGCACCACGAAGATCTATCTTGGTGAACCAACTAGCCCCCTTAATCCGAGCAACCAAATCAGATAACAATGGCAAGGGGTACTGAAATTTAACCGTGATCTTATTTAGAAGGCGGTAATCTATACAAGGTCTCAGCGAACCATCCTTCTTGGCTACAAAAAAGAACCCTGCTCCTAATGGTGACGATGACGGGCGAATATGCCCCTTCTCCAGGGATTCCTTCACATAACTGCGCATAGCGGCGTGCTCAGGCACAGATAAATTAAACAGTCGACCTTTTGGGAATTTACTACCAGGAATCAAATTGATAGCACAATCACAATCCCTATGCGGAGGTAGGGCATTGGACTTGGGCTCATCAAATACATCCCAGTAATCAGACAAGAACTCTGGAACCTCAGAAGGGGTGGATGACGAAATTGACAGAAATGGAACATCACCATGTACCCCCTGACAACCCCAGCTGGACACCGACATGGATTTCCAATCTAATACTGGATTATGGGCTTGTAGCCATGGCAACCCCAACACGACCACATCATGCAGATTATGCAACACCAGAAAGCGAATAACCTCCTGATGTGCAGGAGCCATGCACATGGTCAGCTGGGTCCAGTATTGAGGCTTATTCTTGGCCAAAGGCGTGGCATCAATTCCTCTCAATGGAATAGGACACTGCAAGGGCTCTAAGAGAAACCCACAACGCTTAGCATACTCCAAGTCCATCAAATTCAGGGCAGCGCCTGAATCCACAAATGCCATGACAGAATACGGTGACAAAGAACAGATCAAGGTAACGGACAGAAGAAATTTTGACTGTACCGTACCAATGGTGGCAGACCTAGCGAACCGCTTAGTGCGCTTAGGACAATCAGAAATAGCATGAGTGGAATCACCACAGTACAAACACAGCCCATTCAGACGTCTGTGTTCTTGCCGTTCAACTCTGGTCAAAGTCCTATCGCACTGCATAGGCTCAGGTTTAAGCTCAGGTAATACCGCCAAATGGTGCACAGATTTACGCTCACGCAAGCGTCGACCGATCTGAATGGCCAAAGACATAGACTCATTCAGACCAGCAGGCATAGGAAATCCCACCATGACATCCTTAAGGGCTTCAGAGAGACCCTTTCTGAACATAGCTGCCAGCGCAGATTCATTCCATTGAGTGAGCACGGACCACTTTCTAAATTTCTGACAATATACCTCTATCTCATCCTGACCCTGACAAAGAGCCAGCAAATTTTTCTCTGCCTGATCCACTGAATTAGGTTCATCGTACAGCAATCCGAGCGCCAGGAAAAACGCATCAATATTACTCAATGCAGGATCTCCTGGCGCAAGAGAAAATGCCCAGTCCTGAGGGTAGCCTCGCAAAAAAGAAATAACAATCAAAACCTGTTGAACTGGATCACCAGAGGAGCGAGGTTTCAATGCCAGAAATAATTTACAATTATTTTTGAAACTCAGAAACTTAGTTCTATCTCCAAAAAACAAATCAGGAATAGGAATTCTTGGTTCTAACATAGATTTCTGATCAATAGTGTCTTGAATCTTTTGTACTCTTGCCGAGAGCTGATCCACAAATGAAGACAGACTTCTAATGTCCATCGCTACACCTGTGTACTGAACCACCCAAATGTCTAGGGGAAAAAAAAGGCAAAACACAGTGCAAAGAAAAAAAAATGGTCTCAGAACTTCTTTTTTCCCTCTATTGAGAATCATTAGTACTTTTGGCTTCCTGTACTGTTATGAAAGGCAATTCAGTACCACAATGGACATAGCGGTCAGAGCACATACAGTGATCTGACAATAACCCAAAATCATAGAACGAGCTCTGAGACGTGGGAACTCTGCAGACCGCAATCCCTAATCCCCTCCAAACAACACTAGAGGCAGCCGTGGATTTCGCCTAACTCTGCCTATGCAACTCGGCACAGCCTGAGAAACTAACTAGCCTGAAGATAGAAAATAAGCCTACCTTGCCTCAGAGAAATACCCCAAAGGAAAAGGCAGCCCCCCACATATAATGACTGTGAGTTAAGATGAAAAGACAAACGTAGAGATGAAATAGATTCAGCAAAGTGAGGCCCGACTTTCTTAACAGAGCGAGGATAGAAAAGGTAACTTTGCGGTCTACGCAAAACCCTAAAGGAAACCACGCAAAGGGGGCAAAAAGACCCTCCGTACCGAACTAACGGCACGGAGGTACACCCTTTGCGTCCCAGAGCTTCCAGCAACAAATTAGACAAGCTGGACAGAAAAAATAGCAAACAAATAGCAAAGAAGAACTTAGCTATGCAGAGCAGCAGGCCACAGGAATGATCCAGGGAAAAGCAAGTCCAACACTGGAACATTGACAGGAAGCCAGGATCAAAGCATTAGGTGGAGTTAAGTAGAGAAGCACCTAACGACCTCACCAGATCACCTGAGGGAGGAAACTCAGAAGCCGCAGTACCACTTCCCTCCACCAACAGAAGCTCACAGAGAGAATCAGCCGAAGTACCACTTGTGACCACAGGAGGGAGCTCTGCCACAGAATTCACAACACTGCACGTCAGCAGAGTAGCCCACCTGTGAAACTAACTACACCTCCTGTGTATCTCTATTTTTACTGCATCTAATCCAATTAATAGTTTTGAGCCTAGGAGCAGTGTCTGCACGTCAGCAGAGTAGCCCGCCTGTGAAACTAACTACACCGCCTGTGTATCTCTATTTTCACTGCATCAAATCCAGTTATTAGTTTAGGGCCTAGAAGCAGTGTCTGCACGTCAGCAGAGTAGCCCGCCTGTGAAACTAACTACACCGCCTGTGTATCTCAATTTTCACTGCATCAAATCCAGTTATTAGTTTAGGGCCTAGGAGCAGTGTCTGCACGTCAGCAGAGTAGCCCGCCTGTGAAACTAACTACACCGCCTGTGTATCTCTATTTTCACTGCATCTAATCCAGTTATTAGTTAAGGGCCTAGGAGCAGTGTTTGCACGTCAGCAGAGTAGCCCGCCTGTGAAACTAACTACACCGCCTGTGTATCTCTATTTTCACTGCATCTAATTCAGTTAATAGTTTAGGGCCTAGGAGCAGTGTCTGCAAATCAGCAGAGTAGCCCGCCTGTGAAACAAACTATACCGCCTGTGTATCTCAATTTTCACTGCATCAAATCCAGTTATTAATTTAGGGCCTAGGAGCAGTGTCTGCACGTCAGCAGAGTAGCCCGCCTGTGAAACTAACTACACCGCCTGTGTATCTCAATTTTCACTGCATCAAATCCAGTTATTAGTTTAGGACCTAGGAGCAGTGTCTGCACGTCAGCAGAGTAGCCCGCCTGTGAAACTAACTGCACCGCTTGTGTATCTCTATTTTCACTGCATCTAATCCAGTTAATAGTTTAGGGCCTAGGAGCAGTGTCTGCACGTCAGCAGAGTAGCCCGCCTGTGAAACTAACTACACTGCATGTGTGTCTCTATTTTTACTGCAACTAATCCAGTTAATAGTTTTGGGCCTAGGAGCAGTGTCTGCACGTCAGCAGAGTAGCCCGCCTGTGAAACTAACTACACCGCCTGTGTATCTCAATTTTCACTGCATCTAATCCAGTTAATAGTTTAGGGCCTAGGAGCAGTGTCTGCATGTCAGCAGAGTAGCCCGCCTGTGAAACTAACTACACCGCCTGTGTATCTCTATTTTCACTGCATCTAATCCAGTTTATAGTTTAGGGACTAGGAGCAGTGTCTGCACATCAGCAGAGTAGCCCACCTGTGAAACAAACTATACCGCCTGTGTATCTCAATTTTCACTGCATCAAATTCAGTTATTAGTTTAGGGCCTAGGAGCAGTGTCTGCTCGTCAGCAGAGTAGCCCGCCTGTGAAACTAACTACACCGCCTGTGAATCTCAATTTTCACTGCATCTAATCCAGTTATTAGTTTTGGGCATAGGAGCAGTGACTGCATGTCAGCAAAGTAGCCCGCCTGTGAAACTAACTACACCGTCTGTGTATCTGAATTTTCACTGCATCTAATCCAGTTAATAGTTTAGGATATAATGGAACTAGAGAGAGTACAAAGGAGGGCAACAAAATTAATAAAGGGGATGGGAGAACTACAATACCCAGATAGATTAGCGAAATTAGGATTATTTAGTCTAGAAAAAAGACGAATGAGGGGCGATCTAATAACCATGTATAAGTATATAAGGGGACAATACAAATATCTCGCTGAGGATCTGTTTATACCAAGGAAGGTGACGGGCACAAGGGGGCATTCTTTGCGTCTGGAGGAGAGAAGGTTTTTCCACCAACATAGAAGAGGATTCTTTACTGTTAGGGCAGTGAGAATCTGGAATTGCTTGCCTGAGGAGGTGGTGATGGCGAACTCAGTCGAGGGGTTCAAGAGAGGCCTGGATGTCTTCCTGGAGCAGAACAATATTGTATCATACAATTATTAGGTTCTGTAGAAGGACGTAGATCTGGGTATTTATTATGATGGAATATAGGCTGAACTGGATGGACAAATGTCTTTTTTCGGCCTTACTAACTATGTTACTATGTTACTATGTTACTATGTTACCTAGGAGCAGTGTCTGCACGTCAGCAGAGTAGCCCACCTGTGAAGCAAACTATACCGCCTGTGTATCTCAATTTTCACTGCATCTAATCCAGTTATTAGTTTTGGGCCTAGGAGCAGTGACTGCACATCAGCAGAGTAGCCCGCCTGTGAAACTAACTATCTACACTGCCTGTGTGTCGCTATATTTTCTGCATCTAATCCAGTTATTAGTTTTGGGCCTAGTACCACAGTTTGGCCACTCAGTTCTGCTCGGTTTTCATCCATCGGTTGTTGTGCCAACAACTACAGATACAGGGTTGCCAATTAGTTAAGCACTAAAATGAGTGGCAAAAGGCCTGCTGCTGGTGGAAAGGGGAATAGGCGTGTTGGAAAGGGAAAAAAAGGTTGTGTCCGTGGGGTAGGTGGTAAAGCAACAGTAACATCTGCAGAAGAAAGACCATTTTCCAGCCATAGTAAGATGTCTACTTCTTTTCGTGGACAATCTGATATGATCCCTTTCTTACGACCATCGCTTCAAGCATCGCCAAAAATTCCAGATGAGGCACAAAAACAGCAGGTGCTTGAACGGATATCAAGTGCTCGTTCAAGTGGGCTCTCCTCCATGTCAACTTCAACATCACAACTACTCCAGTCCTCAAAGTTGTCACCCCAATCGCACTTGCTTCTTCACAGCTCCCAAGTCTCCAGCTGCCTGTCTGAGCATGGGGTAACAGACATGGTTGAGTCTGTAGAGCTGTTTATGCATACTATAGCCAGGGAATCAGAGGTGTGCTCCAGAGCTTCTGTGAATCCAAACGAGGAAATGATCTGCACTGATGCCCAGAATCTTTGTGAGTCGGATCCAGGCCCAGATGAAGAAGGTTCTGAGCATAATGTAGACCCTCGTTCCCTAACTGTAACTCCTGTTGGTGGAGGCAATGAGGAAGATGATGATGATGAGACTGAGATACCTGATTGGAATGAAAACTTGACTTTTCGGTCAGGGCAGGAAGAGGTTGGCTCTGAGGACGACGGGTGTGAGAACACACAGGATGATGATGATGAGGTTGTAGACCCCACTTACTGTCAACCCCCAGTCCACCAGTCCATGAGGTCAGCAGAGGAGGTGGAGGAGGATGCTAGTGACGAGTCTGCCGACGAGGTAACGGTGTGCCTTCCTGGACAGAGACGGAGTACTGGAAGCACGCCAACAACTGCATCCTCAACCCCAACTGTGCCTCAGACCAGAAGTCGTGGTGGTTCTTCAGGTCGCACGGGCTCTAAGCCTTGCATAGCCTGGGCATTTTTTGACATTGCAAAGGATGACCCAACTCATGTTATCTGTAAGATTTGTCAACAAAATCTCAGTAGAGGCCAAAAAATCACTAGCTTGAGTACTTCATGCATGAACCGTCACATGGATATGAGGCATAAGTTGCAGTGGGACCTCACTGTGTTACAATGCGGCCTAGTGGGCCAGGTGAACCACTGTCTGCCCCATCAAGTGCATCCGCGTCCTCTTCATCCTCTGTGACTGTGGGGACAGCAGTCGCACATGGTTTTGGATGCAGACCTTCCACATTTTTACTCGCAACAGCCAGTGTGATTGGCAGGTCATCAGGACATTTGCAAGTGGAAACACCTGCTGGTGTTGAGCGCTCTCCGACAATGACACCACATTTTGATCAAGGCAACATAACATCTCCACCTGCACCTTCCTCACAGACCAGCAGTTTGCAGGGGACACCATACTCAACTCCGTCTAAGCACGCAGCCAGCCCACAGTCCCTCAGATGTGGACAAGTTAAAGACCATTTCCTCCTAGCCATGACAAAGCTAAGAGGTTGCATTTCTCCATCTGCAAGCTGTTGGCTACAGAAATGCTGCCTTTCCGCCTGGTGGACACAGAGGATTTTCGAGACCTTATGTCCGTCGCAGTGCCCCAGTACCAGATGCCCAGTCGCCACTACTTCTCCAAGAAAGCTGTGCCTGCGCTACACCAGCATGTTGCACACAACATCACCGCTTCCTTGAGAAACTCTGTGTGTGACAGGGTGCATTTCACCACAGACACTTGGACGAGTAGACATGGACAGGGGCGTTACATGTCATTGACTGGGCACTGGGTAACTACGGCGACATCAGGAGAAGGGGCTGCTGTCCAAGTCTTGCCGTCACCACGAGTTGCTCGTCGATCCTCTGTATCTAGAAGTTCCTCCACTGCTTCTGCCTCCTCAACCTCCTCTCAGTCCTCCACCTGCACCCAAAGCCTGTCTGGTAATGCGACCCGCATTGTAACTGCGCAGAAGGAATCCTGCACACCTCCTCACTATGCTGTCACCAGGGCTCAACGGCATCAGGCAGTGTTTGCATTGAAATGTCTGGGAAATGTGAGTCACACAGCTGAGGAGTTGTGGTCAGCTCTGGAGATCGAGTTCCATCAATGGTTGTCTCCACTCAACCTGCAGCCAGGGAAGGCTGTGTGCGAAAATGCTGCAAACCTGGGTGCGGCCCTCCGCCAGGATAATGTCACACACGTGCCTTGTATGGCTCACATTTTGAACCTGGTTGTCCAGCTATTTTTATCCCACTATCCCGGACTAGATGGGCTTCTGCAGAGGGCACGGTCGCTGTGTGTTCACTTCCGCCGTTCGCATCCTGCGACGAGCCCTGGTGCAATATGTTATGACGTATAGCCTGGGCCAATGAGATCAAGAGGTGGGGCAAATCACGCTGCAGGAGTGGTCTCAGATCAGGGACCTATGCACCCTTCTGCACAGTTTTGAAATAGCGACGAAGATGTTTAGTGCTGACGATGCCATTATCAGCATGACCATTCCGGTGATTTACATGCTGGAGCACACCTTACACAGTGTTCGGAGTCAGGTGGTTGAACAAGAGGAGGAGGAGGAGGAACAGGAGAAGTCATATGCGGAAGGGATCACATCTCCAAGGTCAAGAAGGTTGGCAGCACCAAGGCGGCTGGCATTGGAGGCTGGGGGAGAGGGATTACCGATGGAGCATGGTAGCAGCCAAACTGTTGAGGAAGGTGCAGGAGGCGAGGAAGAAATGGAGGACAAACTGGCGTTGGGCATGGAAAACTCATCAGATGAGGAAGATCTTGATCAAATTTCTGTTGTGCGAGGTTGGGTGGAGAGGGCTGACGAAGGAAACATGATTCTCACCTCGCCACCACCAAGACAACAAGGACTTGGTCCTCCTGGATGCGCAAGACACGTGAGTGCCTTCTTGCTGCACTACCTGCAACATAACCCTTGGATTGTCAGAATCAGAAGTAATGCCGACTACTGCGTTGCCACACTCTTAGATCCCCGGTACAAAAGCAAATTTGGTGAAATAATTCCTGCCATAGGAAGGGATTCACGCATGCAGGAGTATCAGCAGAGACTATTACAGAATCTAACATCTGCTTTTCCACAAAACACCAGTGGTGCACATAGTGAATCTCCGAGTTCTAACTTGCCAACCGTGGGACTATCGAGTCATCACTCAAACCGTAACAGTAACATCATATCTGGTGGTAACAGCAATTTTTTCCAATCGTTTCAAGATTTTTTTAGACCATCCTTTGCAAGGCCACAGGAGACAAGAAGTCTGACGCACAGCCAACGCCTAGAGAGGATGGTACAAGAGTATCTCCAAGTTAACATCGATGCCATGACTGTGGAACTGGACCCTTGCTCATTTTGGGCTTCCAATCTTTGAAAAATGGCCTGAGCTCGCCACTCACGCCTTGGAGATCTTGTCGTGCCCCGCAGCCAGCGTTTTCTCTGAACGTGTGTTCAGCGCTGCTGGTGGTGTGCTGACAGATATGCGCACGCGGCTGTCCAGTGACAATGTAGACAGACTAACATTCATCAAGATGAACAAATCCTGGATCCGCAAGGACTTTTCTACCCCTGTGTCATCTTAATATATGAACTCTCCAGCCATTACTAGCCACCTATATTGAAATGCATTTAGTTACATCTATATGCTGATTGCATATTGTGAGGTTAGCGACTCAAATGATACATGATAAATAACAAAAGGAACCTGAGTCAATGCGAATTTATCAAAAATGAACAATGCTTTTATTTCAATCACGTAGAACATACCTTATTTTGACAAAGTACAAAAGTTAAAAAAGCGACGAATAGAATAGTACAATAGGCTAATAACTCTACACTGGGTCAGTGATCAAAACTTCCAAGATGATGAGTGCCAGCAAACATGCAGTGAACCTAGGGTAAGTATAGGTTTATAATGCTGCCATATAGGTAACAGAGTTCATAATAACGCTCTCACAGGTGCTAAAAGCTACCAATAGATAATACATAAAACCCGTAGACCTCATGTAATCTGCTCACCAATCTCTAAATACCAACAGTATACAGGCAGCGACAATACAGAGGTATAAACTGTGGTCAAATACTATTACCCGTCATGGCGCAGAGCAGGAAAGCTGAGACTCACTCCTGTATCATCTTGGGGAGACTAAAAGCTTGATGATTTTTGAAAATCACCTCACCAACCGTTTTAAAAAACTCTGGCGAAATTGATGCCACTTAAGGGGTGTCTGTGGCCGAATTTTTGGAAAAAATGGAGACTCTTTTATTTATTCCCCTTGCTGAGTTTTACATGACCTTGCCATCATCAATTCCAGGTGGGAAGGGTCGTCTGCAGAGTTGTTTCCTCATACTATGGCCTGGGATTCAGAGGTCTGCTCCAAAGCTTCAGTGTCTGCTAGTCAGCAGAGTAGCCCAGCCACCGACCGCCTGTTTCCCTAAGTACTATTTTTAACGGCATCTGGCCCAGGAAATCCTTTTGGGCCTAGTAGAATTTGGTGCTACTCAGCAGCGTACTTCACCCATGAAGCAAGCTACACCATCTATTGATCTACTGTAATTACTAATTTTTAACTGCATCTAGCCCAGGAAATCGTTTTGTACCTAATAGCATTTTGTGCTACCCAGCACAGTACCCCACCCATGAAGCAAGCTACACCGCCTGTTTACCTAACTACTATTTTGTAACGGCATCTATCCCAGGAAATCCTTTTGGACCTAATAGAATTTGGTGCTACTCAGCAGTGTACTTCACCCATGAAGCAAGCTACACCGCCTGTTTACCTAACTACTATTTGTAATGGCATCTAGCCCAGGAAATCCTTTTGGGCCTAGTAGAATTTGGTGCTACTCAGCAGTGTACTTCACCCATGAAGCAAGCTACACCGCCTGTTTACCTAACTACTATTTTGTAACGGTATGTAGCCCAGAAATCCTTTTGGGACTAGTAGAATTTGGTGCAACTCAGCAGCGTACCCCACCCATGAAGCAAGCTACACCGCCTGTTTACCTAACTACTATTTTGTAACGGCATCTAGCCCAGAAAATCATTTTGGGCCTAGTAGAATTTGGTGCAACTCAGCAGCGTACCCCACCCATGAAGCAAGCTACACCGCCTGTTTACCTAAGTACTATTTTTTTACGGCATTTGGCCCAGGAAATCCTTTTGGGCCCAGTAGCAATTTCTGCTACTCAGCAGAGTACCCCACCCATGAAGCAAGCTACACCGCCTTCTTTCTTTCTCAATCTAACCCCTCGGCTCTGGGGTGTCCACTCTCGCTCCCACTCTCTCCTCACAGGTGGACTACCGCGTGTTTTCACACTGTGGCGAATCTTTTGGGTCCAGGCATAAGAAGTCGTCGAGGTAATGGATAATATGTGCCGCCTTAAAAACGTCCATGATGACACATTCGAGGAAGCAACTAAACGCCTCAAATAGTGAGCAGGATATGGAGCACACATGGGCAAACAGCGATCTATGTAGTATGCTCCTTCACAGAAGCAGCCCAATGGGAGGACACTATTCGGAGGCACAGGTAGTAACTGGAACGCCCCCTCAATGTCTGTTTTGGCCATTAGGGTGCCCCTTACCAACTTCTTGACCTGCCTGATTGACTCATCAAAGGAGGTACAGTACATAGTACTGTACTTGGTTCCGCGTCGATGTTGTCGTTTACTGACCTGCCCCTTGGATATGACAAATGGTGGATTAGTCTGAATGTATTGGGTTCATTTTTTGGCACAACTCCCAATGAGGGTACCACTACGTCTTCTAAGGAAAGTGTTCTGAATGGACCCGCCGCCATTCTACCCAAAGATATTTATTTTTTTATTTTTTTAGTCAAGACGTCTGGGAGTTGGTAGAGTGAGTTTACATTTTTACTCCAGCCTTTCTTGATTTTAGAAGGGCATAACATGCCTATATCTGTTTCTCCTCCTCCTTTTACTCCTCCACCTCTTTTCTTTTCGCATGACTATATGTCACGTGGAGCCGCTCATTTACAGTAATGAATATGCGGCTCCACCCCTATGGGAGGTGGAGCCGCATATTCATGACTGTAATCGGCAGCCCCACGTGACCGCTCATACAGTAGAAGGTGCGGCCAGGACAGGAAGCAGCGCCAGCCAGCGAGGGAGCCGGGTAAGTATTTTAAGAACAGCGGGCGGGCGCACAGGGGGTCAGGTGGGGGGAACATTAATCTTTATTTTAAACACGAGAATCAAAAAAAAAAGGAATATTCATATCTTCTCTACAGCAAACGCTGCTGCAAAGAAGATATGAATGGCGGCTTCAGCACCAGTGGGGGGGACAGCGCTTACTGTAGCGCTGTCTCCTGCACGGCACACGGACTGCACACGGACAACGTCCGTGTGCGGTACGTGTTTTACACGGACCCATTGACTTTAATGGGTCCGTGTAATCCGTGCGCTCCCACGAAAACTGACATGTCTCCGTGTTTGGCACACGGAGACACGGCCCACAAAAATTCAATGACATCTGCACAGATGCATTGATTTCAATGTGTCTACGTGTGTCAGTGGCTCCGGTACGTGAGGAAACTGTCACCTCACGTACCGGAGCCACTGACGTGTGAAACCGGCCTAAGTACTGCTTCATACAGAAATCCTTTGAAACCTTGTCTAAAGAGCCCCACACTCGCAGCATTGTTATAGAGTCAGAATATTACCTCTAATTCATAAAGTTATTATAGCCTCAATTTTTTATGTGTTTTGGAATAGGATTTATGCAGATATAATACAGATAAAATAAAATAAAGATATTTAATATTAGTTAATGGATGGCCAGTATTGATCGATATTTATTTTCGCTGTTGGTGTCATTTAGACAAGCCCTGTTCTATACACTTCTGTGGATAAGAATGTAATACAAGACATTCAGCTTCTGAAAATCATTTTAAGCTAAATTTGTTACTGACTAACATCACATTTTGCAGATGGTTTGAACAGATTTGTAACATTTTTTCAATGGACAAAATCTTTTTAAACTTGGAGTTTCTACACGTGGAAATTGATGATGTTCAAAAGAAATGGAGTGAATTAGGAGCGATAATCCAGGAGGCAACTTTAAAGCAGTAAAGGCCTGAGAAAACCAGCAACCTACAGGTCCTTCTCAAAAAATTAGCATATAGTGTTAAATTTCATTATTTACCATAATGTAATGATTACAATTAATCTTTCATATATTATAGATTCATTATCCACCAACTGAAATTTGTCAGGTCTTTTATTGTTTTAATACTGATGATTTTGGCATACAACTCCTGATAACCCAAAAAACCTGTCTCAATAAATTAGCATATCAAGAAAAGGTTCTCTAAACGACCTATTACCATAATCTTCTGAATCAACTAATTAACTCTAAACACATGCAAAAGATACCTGAGGCTTTTATAAACTCCCTGCCTGGTTCATTACTCAAAACCCCCATCATGGGTAAGACTAGCGACCTGACAGATGTCAAGAAGGCCATCATTGACACCCTCAAGCAAGAGGGTAAGACCCAGAAAGAAATTTCTCAACAAATAGGCTGTTCCCAGAGTGCTGTATCAAGGCACCTCAATGGTAAGTCTGTTGGAAGGAAACAATGTGGCAGAAAACGCTGTACAACGAGAAGAGGAGACCGGACCCTGAGGAAGATTGTGGAGAAGGACCGATTCCAGACCTTGGGGAACCTGAGGAAGCAGTGGACTGAGTCTGGTGTGGAAACATCCAGAGCCACCGTGCACAGGCGTGTGCAGGAAATGGGCTACAGGTGCCGCATTCCCCAGGTAAAGCCACTTTTGAACCATAAACAGCGGCAGAGGCGCCTGACCTGGGCTACAGAGAAGCAGCACTGGACTGTTGCTAAGTGGTCCCAAGTACTTTTTTCTGATGAAAGCAAATTTTGCATGTCATTCGGAAATCAAGGTGCCAGAGTCTGGAGGAAGACTGGGGAGAAGGAAATGCCAAAATGCCTGAAGTCCAGTGTCAAGTACCCACAGTCAGTGATGGTGTGGGGTGCCATGTCAGCTGCTGGTGTTGGTCCACTGTGTTTCATCAAGGGCAGGGTCAATGCAGCTAGCTATCAGGAGATTTTGGAGCACTTCATGCTTCCATCGGCTGAAATGCTTTATGGAGATGAAGATTTCATTTTTCAGCACGACTTGGCACCTGCTAACAGTGCCAAAACCACTGGTAAATGGTTTACTGACCATGGTATTACTGTGCTCAATTGGCCTGCCAACTCTCCTGACCTGAACCCCATAGAGAATCTGTGGGATATTGTGAAGAGAAAGTTGAGAGACGCAAGACCCAACACTCTGGATGAGCTTAAGGCCGCTATTGAAGCATCCTGGGCCTCCATAACATCTCAGCAGTGTCACAGGCTGATTGCCTCCATGCCACGCCGCATTGAAGCAGTCATTTCTGCCAAAGGATTCCCGACCAAGTATTGAGTGCATAACTGAACATTATTATTTGCTGGTTTTTTTGTTTGTTATTAAAAAACACTTTTATTTGATTGGATGGGTGAAATATGCTAATTTATTGAGACAGGTTTTTTGGGTTATCAGGAGTTGTATGCCAAAATCATCAGTATTAAAACAATAAAAGACCTGACAAATTTCAGTTGGTGGATAATGAATCTATAATATATGAAAGATTAATTGTAATCATTACATTATGGTAAATAATGAAATTTAACACTATATGCTAATTTTTTGAGAAGGACCTGTATAGAGCAGTGTTTCTCAACTCCAGTCCTCAAGACCCAACAACAGGTCATGTTTTCAGGATTTCCTTAGTATTGCATAGGTGATGGAATTAATGCTTGAGCAGTTGATGAAATTATCAATATTAAGGATATCATGAAAAGATGACCTGTTGGTGGGTCTTGAGGACTGGAGTTGAGAAACAATGCTATAGAGGCTACAAAATAAAACAAATGGGCAAGAAATGCAGAGGACAATTCTTCACGAATGGTATACAAATGCATGCAACAAAGATCACAGGACTGGATCTAAAAGGCTAGACCGTAAATGACTAAAGACAACACACATCACACAGAATTCCTTTTTATAGAATATGTATCAAATGAATCAAGGCAAAAGAAACACGGAAGAGGTAAAGGGGAGATAGATTGAACCCCTAGTCGCTATCAACATCAGACAGCGGGAAGGTACCCCACTGATGGCTCAAGAACATCTACTAGAATTAGTGGAGTATATGTTCTCTAAATCTTATAGTGTAACATTAAAAAATATTTTTATAACTTATACTACTTTTAGTTCTTACAGATCCATAGTGATCTGAGTCTTGAGACTCACTGATTGCTCATAAGACTTTTCAGAAGTATGCAGCTCAAAAAGGAAAGCACTCAGCTCCTGCATGAGCAGCGTCCAGAACAATGTGTGAAACCACATAATTGCTATGTATCTGTATATCAGTCTATGTCTGCACTAAATATATGGCCACATCATGTTTTATCCGCTCGCTAGAGCGATGGCAGGCCAAGCACAAAATAAAAAAATGGGCATGTTTTAGCTGGCATTGTAACGTGCTGGGGAATATGTATTCCACTATCTAGCTATCAATTTGGAATGAGGAAGGGACCACCCAAATATAGGAGTGAGAGTTCTCCCAAATTTATGATACAGGGCCACCTAAAGGCCCTTCCCAAACTCAGGTTTCACTACACCTGCTGGCACTCTGAAAATGTGAAGCGAGGACTGCATAATGACATGGTGGTGGATGTGGTGGTGGTGGCAGGCAAACCCCAAAATTAAAATGGGCATGTCTTAGGCTACATTCACATTTGCTTCTTTGGGCGCAGCGTCGTCGATGCCACGCATAACGCATGTAAAACGCATACACAACGCAGCATTTTTTGACGCATGCGTTCTCTAAATTTAATGAAGATTCAAAACGCCCAAAAAAGTGTCAAGACACTACATCACTTGCATTTAACTCAAAAAACGCATGCGTCAACCAACCCAGGTCAACGCAGGCACCTGCGCCCTATGCGTTTTACATTGACACTAATGTGATAATTAGACGCATGCACGAGGCAAGTGCATTGCATGCGTTGATTATTGAAAATGTGACGCAGGAAAAATGCTACATGTAGCGTCGTACGCGCCCTGTCTGGTGCACCAAATTGACGCATGCGTCGTACAACGCATCAAAACGCATACCGGCGCATGTCCATGCGCCAGCCCATGTTAAAGATAGGGGCGCATGACGCATGCGTCGGTATGCGTCGACGACGCTGCGCCCAAAGACGCAAATGTGAACATAGCCTTAGCTGACATTGTAAAGTGCTGGGGAATATGTATTTCACTATCTAGCTAACAATTATGAACGAGAGATGGACTTCCCAAATGTATAAGTGACGACCCTCACAATTGTAAAAGGAAAAACTAAAGCCAAAACACTAAATGTGAACATATGCTAAATGAGAGGTATATTTGTTTTATTATTATTGTTTTTATTTTTATTTGTCGCTATATACAATTATAGGAAAAAATGTTTCTTAGTATTTTTCCCTGTAAAAAAACAATTACAGTTTGGTAGGTCTTATAAATCCGTAAAAGCGGTGCACTATTCTAACAACATTATTCCCAGAAACCATAAGTGAGTCAGAAATGCATGCAGGGATCTTCTCCATCCTGTTCCCATTTAGTTTAGTTCTTTCCCATCCATTTCAGCTGTTTTCTCAGGCCCCTGTATCTGTTTGTTGGGTCCAGCAGAAAAATATTCGGTTTTCCCGTTGACTTGCATTGTATTTGTTATTCAGTACGAATACTCGAATATTAGAAATTATTCAGACTGGTTTTCCAGAATATTTCACTATTCGATCATCAATAGAAATTATGTGTAGTAACTTCGCAAACCTAACATTTTAGTTTTCATTAAATTATATTTTTCTTTGGTTGAATGTCATTATTTAAACATAAATAAATACAACAATGAAAGGTTATGATTTTGCAACTATTTAACTAGTCACATTTAGGTGCACAACAATACTGCTTTCTGTTGCCGCAAGGTACTTTCCATGCATGTGCTTATACCGCAATCTCTTCATTTTGAGTTAAGCATTTTTTCTGCCAAGAGTGGGAGTATTTTAAATAAAATTGCTGCAGGCCAGTGGAAAAAAACTAATATCACTGATAAGAATGTGGTTACCACTAGCAGCTGTACTACATCCAATAGTGCTGCAGCAACTGTTCAGTAGTAGTACTAAATGTAAGTCACATTTGGCCTTCTTTGCCCCTAGCAAACACATTAGCAGGGAGCAAGCTAATGAAGTGTATGTCCCATCTTTCATCTCAATCATTGAAGGATTGTGTAGCCTCTGACAGTGACGCCATCAGTTGGAGTCAGCATTCTGCTCAATCCACCTTCTCTGTCACCATCAGGGTATGTGTCCACGTTCAGGCTTGCTTCAGGATTTGGTCAGGATTTTATGCAGGTAAAATCCTGACCAAAACTGCACGTGAGGTCACTGGCAGGTCACCTGCGGTTTTCTTGCGTGTTTTGCTCATTGTAGCAACATGCTGCGTTCTGAAAAAACGCGCCGCATGTGCGTTTTCGCGGCAAAAACGCATGCGTTTTTTCCTGCATAGTGGAGACGGGATTTCATTAAATCCCCTCCACTATGCTGTAACATCTGGATGCTGCGTTTTTGACGCTGCTGAAAAACGCAGCGTCAAAAACGCAGCGTTTCCTGAACGTGGAAACATACCCTCACAGTTAAAGTTGTACATAGCGCAATTTCCAATCTATCAATTAAACCTGATTCCATTCTGTCCCAAAGTCCCCTAACCAATAACACCATGAAGAACATTCTCCAGTTACGGTAATATTTTGAAAGACATGAACGGTCAGCCTTTTAACTTGGAAGACATGGCGCTCAAGGAGATGGACAACATCATTCTAAGACCTCTTTCACACATCCTGATATTACTGGTTCTGGAAAAACCAGTATCGGTACTATCCACCTATGTTAAGCGAGACCATAATCTGATGACAGATGTAGTCAGCACCCGCATCTGTGTATAGCACATATTAAATAATTTTTTTTTAATTGTGTGGGGTCTCCCTTAACCCCTTCATGACCCCAGCTTTTTTCGGTTTTGCGTTTTCGTTTTTCTCTCCCCTCCTTCCCAGAGCCATAACTTTTTTATTTTTCCATCAATATGGCCATGTGAGGGCTTATTTTTTGCGGGACAAGTTGTACTTTTGAAAGGCATCATTGGTTTTAGCATGTCATGTACTAGAAAATGGGGAAAAAAATTCTAAGTGCAGTGAAATTGCCAAAAAAAGTGCAATCACACACTTGTTTTTTGTTTGTATTTTTTGCTAGGTTCACCAAATGCTAAAACTGACCTGCAATTTTGATTTTCCAGGTCATTACGAGTTTATAGACATGAAACATGTCAAGGTTATTTTTTATCTAAGTGGTTAAAAAAAAATTCCAAACTTTGCTAAATAAAGAAATTGCGCCATTTTCCAATACCCGTAGCGTCACTATTTTTCGTGATCTGAAGTCGGGTGAGAGCTTATTTTTGGTGCGCTGAGCTGACATTTTTAATGATTTCATTTTGGTGCAGATACGTTCTTTTGATCGCCCATTATTGCATTTTAATGCATTTTAATGCAATGTTGCGGCGACCCAAAAAACTTAATTCTGCCATTTTAATTTTTTTTTTGCTACACTGTTTAGCGATCAGGTTAATCTTTTTTTTTAATTGATCGGGCTATTCTGAACGCGGGGGATGTTGTTAGTATTCTGAGAAGGGGCCAATAACCATAAAGGTTCTCAGCCTATTAAGAACAGCTCACAACTATCTGCATAGCCTTTACTAGTTATTAAAAAGGGGCACCCAAAAAAATGATGTGGTGTCCCTCCTAATTTTACTAACCAGCAAAAGCTAAGCAAACAGCTGCGGGATGATATTAATAGGCTGGGAACATGCTATGGATATTGTCTGTTTTATGTCTACTGACAACAAGCCCAGAGGTTAGTAAGGGTATGTGCACACGTAGAATGGTCCACTGCGAACTTGATAAATCCGCAGGGCAAAAACACTGCGTTTTTCCTGCGGATTTATCGTGGATTTATCGCGGTTTTTGTGTGGATTCCACTGCGGTTTTCTGTTATGGAGCAGGTGTAAAACCGCTGCGGATTCCGCACAAAGAATTGACATGCTGCGGAATGTAAACCACTGCGTTTCCACGCGTTTTTTTTCTGCAGCATGGGCACAGCATTTTCGGTTTCCATAGGTTTACATTGTACTGTAAACTCATGGGAAACTGCTGGGGACCCACAGCTACGGATCCGCAGCAAAATCCGCATCGTGTGCACAGAGCCTCATGGAGATGTGTCTATCTGACACCCCTGTTAGTAACCACATAGTCAAAATGAATAAAAACACACACAGAGAAAAGTCCTTTGATTGTACAAATTACTCCCTGACAATTACCCTCTGTTAGACCAGTCTCACACGTCCAGATAATTCCGGTACCGGAAAAATCGGTACTGGAATTTTCTGTGTCTGTGTGCCCGTGCGTTTATGTGGCACATCAGTGTGGCACACGTGCGGCACACGTGTGCCGCCCGTGTGCCGACTGGGTACCACACGGAGCGTGCGGGAGACAGCGCTAGAGATAAGCGCTGTCCCCTGCATCTGGTGCTGAAGCCACGATTCATATCTTCTTTCCAGCAGCGTTCGCTGAAGAGAAGATATGAATAATCCTTTTTTTTTTTGTTTTTCTCGTGTTTAAAATAAAGATCCTGTCCCCAACCCACTCCCACCCCCTGTGCGCCCGCCCGCTGTTAATAAAATACTCACCCGGCTCCCTCGCAGTGTCCTGTCCTCGCCGCAGCTTCTCCTATATGCGGTCAGGGACCTCCTGTATGAGGGGGTGGGGACAGGGATCTTTATTTTAAACACGAGAAAAACAAAACAAAAGGATTATTCATATCTTCTCTCCAGCGAACGCTGCTGGAAAGAAGATATGAATCGCGGCTTCAGCACCATGAGGGGGGGGATAGCGCTTACTGTAGCGCTGTCTCCTGCATGGCACACGGACTGCACACGGACAACATCCGTGTGCGGTACGTGTTTTACACGGACCCATTGACTTTAATGGGTCCATGTAATCCGTGCGCTCCCACGAACACTAACATGTCTCCGTGTTTTGCACATGGACACACGGTCCGTGAAAACACGCTGACATGTGCAGAAACACATTGATTTCAATGTGTCTACGTGAGTCAGTGTCTCCGGTACGTGAGGAAACTGTCACCTCACGTACCGGAGCCACTGACGTATGAAACCGGCCTTAGGGTTGGTTGCACTAAAATAAATAGTAAAGTGTAACCGCAACCCAGGATCCACTGTGCAGAGATGTTGAACTGCTGCTAGTGAGCAATGACGGAACACACGATGAGCGATTACTTGTACACACAGAGTTGCCGCCACTCAGTGTGAACAGGAGGTTGAGTTCCAAGCTTTGTTACTCCACAGAGAGGAACAGTACAGAAACTAAAGAGATGCTCTGCTACTGAGCTGTGTCACTCGCACACAGAAACAAAAGAGATTCTCGGCAACTGAGCTGAGTCACTCCCACACAGAAACGAAAGAGCTGCTCTGCAACTGAGCTGTGTCACTCACACACAGAAATGAAAGAGCTGCTCTGCAACTGAGCTGTGCACTCGCACACAGAAATGAAAGAGATGCTCTGCATCTGAGCTGTGTCACTTGCACACAGAAACGGAACAGATGCTCTGAGCTTAATACCCTGACTAGGGTTTTGCTTGCTCTGGAACTCTACTGTGCTAACCGCACACATGTAGGAACCAGATGCTAAGCCAATGGCTAATTGCCCTCACTGATGCTAGCTGCCTGCCAACGTGTAGAGTCCCAAGCTAGACACACATACAACTCTTGCAGACAGAGTTACATAGTTACTAATGTTGAAGGAAGACTATAAGTCCATCTAGTTCAACCCATAGCCTAACCTAACATGCCCTAACATGTTGATCCAGAGGAAGGCAAAAAAAAAACATGTGGCAAAGAGTAAGCTCCACATTGGGGAAAAAAATTCCTTCCCGACTCCACATACGGCAATCAGACTAGTTCCCTGGATCAAGGAATCTAGTATATATACCCTGTAACATTATACTTTTCCAGAAAGGTATCCAGTCCCCTCTTAAATTTAAGTAATGAATCACTCATTACAACATCATACGGCAGAGAGTTCCATAGTCTCACTGCTCTTACAGTAAAGAATCCACGTCTGTTATTATGCTTAAACCTTTTTTCCTCCAAACGCCGAGGATGCCCCCTTGTCCCTGTTTCAGGTCTATGATTAAAAAGATCATCAGAAAGGTCTTTGTACTGTCCCCTCATATATTTATACAATAAGATCACCCCTTAGTCTTCATTTTTCCAAACTAAATAGCCCCAAGTGTAATAACCTATCTTGGTATTGCAGACCCCCCAGTCCTCTAATAACCTTGGTCACTCTTCTCTGCACCCGCTCTAGTTCAGCTATGTCTTTCTTATACACCGGAAACCAGAACTGTGCACAGTATTCTAAGTGTGGTCGAACTAGTGACTTGTATAGAGGTAAAATTATGTTCTCCTCATGAGCATCTATGCCTCTTTTAATGCATCCCATTATTTTATTTGCCTTTGTAGCAGCTGCCTGACACTGGCCACTGAATATGAGTTTGTCATCCACCCATACACCCAGGTCTTTTTCATTGACGGTTTTGCCCAGAGTTTTAGAATTAAGTATATAATTATACATCTTATTACTTCTACTCAAGTGCATGACCTTACATTTATCCCCATTAAAGCTCATTTGCCATTTATCAGCCCAAGCTTCTAGTTTACATAAATCATCCTGTAATATAAAATTGTCCTCCTCTGTATTGATTACCCTGCAGAGTTTAGTGTCATCTGCAAATATTGAAATTCTACTCTGAATGCCCCCTAGAAGGTCATTAATAAATATGTTAAAAAGAAGAGGGCCCAATACTGACCCCTGTGGTACCCCACTGCTAACCGCTACCCAGTCCGAGTGTGCTCCATTAATAACCACCCTTTGTTTCTTATCCCTGAGCCAGCTCTCAACCCACTTGCACATATTTTCCCCATCCCCATTATTCTCATTTTATGTATCAACCTTTTGTGTGGCACCGTATCAAAAGCTTTTGAAACGCCATATACACTACATCCACTGGGTTCCCTTGGTCCAATCCGGAACTTACCTCTTCATAGAAACTGATTAAATTAGTCTGACATGAACGGTCCCTAGTAAACCCGTGCTGATACTGGGTCATGAGGTTATTCCTCTTCAGATACTCCAGTATAGCATCCCTTAGAATGCCCTCCAGGATTTTACCCACAGTAGAGGTTAAGCTTACTGGCCTATAATTTCCGAGTTCAGTTTTTGTCCCCTTTTTGAATATTGGCACCACATTTGCTATACGCCAGTCCTGTGGTACAGACCCTGTTATTATGGAGTCTTTAAAGATTAAAAATAATGGTCTATCAATGACTGTACTTAATTCCTGCAGTACTCGAGGGTGTATCCCATCCGGGCCCGGAGATTTGTCAATTTTAGTGATTTTTAGACGCCGCCACACTTCCTGCTGGGTTAAGCAGGTGACATTTAATTGGGAATTTTTTATCACTAGTCATTTTGTCTGCCATGGGATTTTCTTGTGTAAATACTGATGAAAAAAAGTCATTTAGCATATTGGCTTTTTCCTCATCCTCATCCACCATTTCACCCAGACTATTTTTAAGGGGGCCAACACTATCATTTTTTAGTTTCTTACTATTTATGTAGTTAAATAATATTTTAGGATTATTTTACTCTCTCTGGCAATGAGTCTCTCTGTCTCAATCTTTGCTGCCTTGATTTGCTTTTTACAGAATTTATTTAATTTTTTGTATTTATTTAATGCCTCCTCACTACCTACTTCCTTTAATTCTCTAAATGCTTTCTTTTTGTCACTTATTGCGCCCCTTACAGCTCTATTTAGCCATATTGGTTTCCTCCTATTTCTAGTATGTTTATTCCCATGCAGTATATAC
The DNA here is from genome assembly GCF_032444005.1 of Ranitomeya imitator. Classification (NCBI taxonomy): domain Eukaryota; kingdom Metazoa; phylum Chordata; class Amphibia; order Anura; family Dendrobatidae; genus Ranitomeya; species Ranitomeya imitator. Next base: position 577,558,342 of record NC_091286.1, read on the forward strand.
TGTGCACAGGTCCTATCTAGGATGCTAATAAATGTCTCCCATTTTCTTTGTGTATTTTTGTGTCTCAGGATATCGTCCCAGTTAATTGCACCAAGATCCTATCTCATCCGTTGGAAATTTGCCCTCCTGAAGTTTAGTGTCCTTGTAACCCCTCTATTGCACATCTTTTTAAAGGATACATGAAAACTTATTATTTTGTGATCGCTATTTCCCAAGTGACCCCCAACCTTTATATTTGCTATGCGGTCTGGCCTGCTGGTTAATATTAGGTCTAGCAGTGCCCCCCTTGTTGGGTCCTGAACCAGTTGTGAAAGGTAATTGTCTCTCATAGTTGTCAAAAACCGATTACCTTTGCTGGAACTGCAGGATTCTGTTCCCCAATCTATTTCAGGGTAGTTGAAGTCCCCCATAATAATCACTTCTCCTTGAGTCGCAGCTTCATCTATTTGCTTTACAAGGATATTCTCCATTGCTTCCATTATTTTTGGAGATTTATAACAAACCCCTATCAGTAATTTATTATTTTTCCCCCCTCCCCTTATCTCCACCCACAGGGATTCTACATTTTCATTAAATTCACCTATATTATCACGCAGGATAGGTTTTAAGGACGATTTTACATACAGAAACACCCCTCCCCCTCGCTTATCTGTATGGTCATTTCTGAACAGGCTATAGCCCTGCAAGTTAACAGCCCAGTCATGGCTGTCATCCAGCCACGTTTCAGATATCCCCACCATGTCATAATTATGCTCCAACAACATTAATTCTAATTCGTCCATTTTGTTGGCGAGGCTTCTGGCATTAGTATACATGCACCTGATGTTCCTCTCTGTACCTCTATTTCTTAAATTCTTAACTGTTCTAACACCACCCCCCATGCCACCGCCACCCCCCACTTCCTTATTTGTGCCCAGGTCACTATCTGCACTATCTTCCCCTCCTATAAAATGAATACCCTCCCCCCAATTCCTAGTTTAAACACTCCTCCAACCTTGTGAGTGGTAGAGAATCCACTCACATAGCCATACATAACATGATATTAGCGCGCCCACATGCACCGCTGGGGGCATTTTATACATACGGCTCTGCCCCAAACGCTTACACCCAATTGGGTGAGACATCGCACTTGGGCCAATCAGGAGCTGCCACATCACCAGAGCTGGAAACATCTGACCGCCAATAGGAAGACTCCACATCATGGACATGCTCAGTAAGGTGATTTCTGGACTTTGACTCCACAGTGTCCGGTTGCTGCTGCCTATCGCTGGTTACCATAGACTTGGCTGGAGAGCCAGCAGTAACCAAACAAACAGCACGAGCATGAGTAAGACACCTAACATTACCCCCCCCCCCCCCCCGCTGCGCAGGTGTACTTATCTGTGCTTTTGTGTGCTTTTGAGGGCAGAGTAAAGTATTGCAGTGTGCATGTGCTGGACCTCACTGCCATTTCCCAGTGCCTGCACACTGCAATACTTTACTCTGCCCTCAACAGGGCAGATAAGAGCACCTGCGCAGGAGCGTGATGCCGGGGAGCGATGAAGCAACAGGAGGGTGGCATCGCAAGAAAATTGGAGAGTCCAGACCCGAACCTACAACACCCATCAGACCGGACAGCACCAGACCGTGCCCCAGGTGAGTATAATAAAACTTATTTTTCTTATCTTTCAGGTCGGACCAAGGACTTATCTACAGCATTATAGAATGCTGAAGATAAGCTCTGAAAGGGAGTGGCTGTATCTTATATTGGCCAAAACTGCTGACAGGTTCCCTTTAAGTTCTGTGTAAGCCAGCCTGTAAAGTGCTTTAACCTTACTGAAATCACCAGGATTAGTGCCAACTAACATTCACCTATTAATATCAGCCCGCAGCTGGGGGAACCCCACATCATCACATGAGCTGTTTTTAATAGGCTGGGAACCTTTATGGCTGTTGGCCCCTTCTCAGAATACTAACAACAACCCCAGCTGTCGGCTTTTCCTCAGTTGGTTAGTAAAATTAAGGGTGACCCTTCACCATTTAAAAAAAAATATATATTTATTTAATATGTGTGATACATAGACCGCAGGTGTTAACTACAGGTGTCATCGGAGTTGCCTGACCTCACTGATCTCAGGAAGACGAGGAGACAATGATGAGATTTGGATTCAGCACCCAGCACCTGGGAACAGCACTAACTGTACTGCTTTTTCCCAGATGCCGGTATATGTCACACTAATGACGCACGGATTTCATCCGTGTGTCATTAGTGTGCACGTGTGTGGGACGTATTGCAGACTGTGCTGATGCAAAAAAAAAAGACATGTCTATGTGTTTTGCACACTAACACACGGCCCCTGGAAGCACATTGACATGTGTGCAGACTAATAGATTTGAATAGGTCTATGTGTGTGTCTCCAGTACATGTGAAAACCGTCACACATGCACCGGAGACACTGACGTGTGAAGGGGCCTAATATTAATTTGTGTTGTAGGCTCTGTGAGCCGAGGTGGTAGAGACATTGTCTGTGGTAGTAGCACTTTTTGTCAGGGCAAACTACAGGGTTGGAATCAGGCGAGTGGGATGGGGCAAGGTGTGCTGGCCATTTCACACACAAAAGCACCTGTAATCTGTAATCTGAATCATGGATGAAGATGATGATAATGATGATCATTCTGTGTTGGACAAACCTGGAGTTGAGGACATCAGAAGAGGAGGTTCCTGGCACCCGACGGGGCCAAATCAGCTTTCCCTATGATCAGCACATGCTGTTGGTAGAGGAGATTGTCCAGCACCTGAAAGATCTGGTGGTGGCCAGTCATATGTGAGATCTTTTCATGTGTATTAGTTCTTTTCCATGTTGACTGACTGGGAGAATTCTTTTCTATCCTTGCAAAGTCAACACTGCCACATGTGCAGCCACTGCGCAGATCAGGTCAGAAAGAGATACATTGTCAGAAAAGGCAACATTTTTACAATTAGCAAACCAAAATTCTTTGACTTACAAAACTGTGATCTGTTTTACCAAAATTTTATTTTTTTCCAAAACTGTTAATCATTTTTGAAGTGGGGAAATTGGTGTGTGTGTGACCAGGTAACTACCACCTGCTACTACAGAATCAACACTTTCCCGCTTTTCCGGCCTCTATGCAGGTCAGGTCAGAAAGGAAAAATTGGCAGAAAGGGCTAAATTGTCTAAAATTTTCAAACGGAAATTCTTTTAATTCCATAAATGCAATTTTCTTTTACAAAATAAAAAAAATGTGCATATAACCAAGGCAGAAGCACCAATTATAAAACATGACATGATGGACCAAATGGTTTATCCGCCATTGCAACAAAATGATGCACATCAGCAAGCACCTGAACAGCCAGGATTAGTCATACCCTCACTGCGTCCTTTCTCCAGTAGATACCCATCCCTTAGCACTGCTCCTATGGATTTCTGGCTAAGCAGATTGGACCAGTGGAAAGAAGTGAAAATAAATCAGACATGGATCAGTGCCCACTTTCATGTGCATGTGCATGTGGAATAGAAACTTGCAGCAGCAGAATGGTGTAGAAGACAGACATCGGACAGTCAGGTGACTATGACTGATGGCAATTATGAAATCGGCCATACCATTTGACTGTCCGTTGTCTGTCTTCTACACAATTCTGCTGCAAGTTTCTGTTGCACATGCTCAGGTAGGCATCTACTCCATGTCTAACATCCGTTGCTGGCTCTACACTACTTCATCATAATTTTTCCGTATGTGGTTTTGGAAGCAGCCATGGCACTTTTTCGCCACCATTACTACTTTCCTTAAAGGGAACCTTATTGGTGATGCATGTTGTCCAAATCGTGGGCAACATGTATAAGCCACTGGCTGTTTAATTATAGCCATGTATGTTTATCTCTGAATCTACAACGTTCAAAGAAAGGCATATTTTTAATAGCGATGTATAAAAAGTATATCAATTATTTATTAATTACCAATATTCATAAAATCACCACATACATAATTATAAAAAGATTTTTTCAAGGACAAAAAATATATAGTGAAGGACACAAAACAGAAAAAGGTTCGACACAATTGCACATATGACAGGACTGGGAAATCAGAGATCATAGTATATATTACATATTACAACGCTGTCTAACCACCATGATTATAATTAGAGTGAAAGAAGCATAATGCCAATATGGCTATCTCCCTATACACATAACTAAGGTGTAGACAGTGCAAATCCTTATGTCAGAATAAAATCTCACCCAATTTTGTCCAGGCAATAGGTCAGACCACGCAGTCTTTTTATAATTATGTATGTGGTGATTTTATGAATATTGGTAATTAATAAATAATTCATATACTTTTTATACATGGGTAGTTCTGTACTCCTTTTTCTTCTTTGTATATTATTGTATCTTGGAGTATTTTAGCCTGTTTTTAACAGTGCAATTTTTATTGATTTATTTCTGGGGGGGTTTTATTTATATTTTTAATAGCGGCCTGGGACCGAGCCGTGCTGGTGACTAGTCACACAGGTGGCTCCCCATCGGCAACTCCCTCCCCACTGACAGTGACTGGAAAGCCTCTGCCTATAATCACACGTAGGCACTAGCTTGCCAATCACTGTCAGTGATCGGGGAGAAGAATGTACCACCTGATAGGTTCTCTTTAAAGAACAGTGTGCCCCCGTGACATGATATATTTTCTATAGCTTTCACTGCAAGTTAGTGTAGATTTTAGTTAGTATCTTCCACCAGCTAATTACTGATATAGATTTCAGTTGATGCATGTTCACTTATTTTATGTGATCCCCTTAGTAAATTGTGCGCACTGTACTCCCTATGACCTTTCTCCCTATGACTGTTGTGGGAAGCACTTGTCTTGTGTCCGTGGGGGCCCAAACGTTGACATATTTTATGACAAGATAAAAAAATACTAAAGGTACCGTCACACTAAGCGACGCTGCAGCGATATAGACAACGAGCCGATCGCTGGAGCGTCGCTGTTTAGGTCGCTGTAGAGACGTCAAACACAGCAACTCCAGAACGATGCAGGAGCGATCCAGTGACGTAACGGCGACTCACTTATCGTTCTCGCTGGTTGTTCGCTCCATGTAAAACATTGCTGGCATCGTTGCTTTTGCTGTCAAACATGACGATACACGCCAACACGCCGACCTGACGACGAAATAAAGTTCTGGACTTCTAGCTCCGACCAGCGATGTCACAGCGGGATCAAGATCGCTGCTGCGTGTCAAACACAACGAGATCGCTATCCAGGATGCTGCAACGTCACGGATCATTGTCGTTCTCATTGTAAAGTTGCTGAGTGTGAAGGTACCTTTAGGCTATGTGCACACTTTGCAGATTCCACTGCGGATTTTTCCGCAGCGGAATTGCAAAATCCGCAGTGAAAACCCATCGCGGTTTTTACTGCGGATTTATCGCGGTTTTTACTGCGTTTTCTTCTGCGGATTTTCAACTGCAGTTTTCTATTGGAGCAGCTGAAAATCCGCAGAAAATAAGTGACATGCTGCGGAATGTAATCCGCAGCGTTTCCGCGCGGATTTTTCTGCAGCATGTGCACAGCGTTTTTTGTTTCCCATAGGTTTACATTGAAATGTAAACTCATGGGAAACTGCTGCGGATCCGCAGCGGTCAAATCCGCTGCGGATCCGCAGCAAAATCCGCAAAGTGTGAATATAGCCTAACATTCCATAGGAATCTCCACTTATTTGGACATCTTCTATTTGTTGTGTTTCTGCCACGAATGTGGACTGTCGCCCCAAGTGTTGTACTGAGGATCGTGGTGTTTGGGACTCGTGTATATAGAAGATAAGTAAAGCATTTACACCGTCTCCCAATATATCAATATCTGATCAGTAACATGGGCTGCAGGTTATGCTATACTTCATAGAAATGAAAAGTGAATGGATTTATTGTTATTCTGAGCAGTTTATCAGTTAATCGAACCCGTTTTCAGTGTGGGATCATCAGTGGGTTGGACTATGATGAATAACGCGTCAGATCAAATTTTTCTTAAAATCCATTTAGAATTACGAGAATTCGTGCCAGTGATCACAGGGTCACCTTGTAACTCTTCCCATCATCTTTGTCCCTCATGACTTCTTTATATTGCGGTGACATTGAACATTCCTGCTACATTCCTATATATCAGACTGCGGAGGGGTTAAAGAAAACTGCCTTGCTCACATCTTCTCCTGTGACTCATCTGTGTGTAGATGGAAGGAGTGGCTTTGCTCCTGTATCTGAGGATTCAGTAAAGCTTCACTACCAGCAGAGAGAGTTGCTTGAAGTGTTTCTGTACCCTGTGCTGTAACACCGTGCAGTCATCCCCGGATGCTGCGCTCCTAAAGATGTGCTCCTGTGCATCCCACAGGTAAGACTGGTCCCTCGCCTCTTCTACCATGTTCTTATAAGCTGGGCATTAACTTGGCAAACTTAATTATTTTATCCATACCCGCTACCTTCCTTCCACATCACAAACGCGCATCTTTTTAGATATCCTATAGTCCATAAATAATAATTTGTGCAGATGTATTTTTTTTGTCATTATCATTTTATCTTGGCTGTTAAGTGAATTTTCTATTTTATTATTTTTTCATTGCAAATCAATTTTGTCAAATTTGAGATTAGAAATAACTTGAAAAATGAAGCCGCAATATATCGAAATATTGCCTTTTTTTCCAAAGCAATTGCAAGTGTTGGAAGCTGTATGCGGTCGTGTACAATAGTAGTCAAAGCTAGAGGAATTATGTTACATCTAATAGTGAAGTAAGGTGAAAGAATTCCTCTAATCTCCCGTTCAGTTCGCCATGTGGGGCTTAGAATTTAGTCTATTTATTTAGGAAATATTTTTGTCTTCCCATGTTGACAGACTAATGAGGATTAATCATGTCTGAGGTTTCTTGAGTTGTGTTTTTAAAGGAATGCTTTCTTGGATTTTATATGTTTCCGATGTAATCACAAGTGCACGGACATATTGTAGGTACCAGCTCATAAGTGTGGACGGAGAGACTGCATCTCACATATGTTCCTCATTTTCTGAAATAAGCTAATGTGGAATGTGCTGTCACTTTGCTGCTTTTCTCTGCAAGTTCACTCCACCTGTCAATATCTCTTGTGCCAAGTAATTGCAAAGTCATTTATCAAGCTGTGCAATCCATGGAGAATTATAGCATTAGCTCCGATTTGCAGGAGGTTCTTGTGGAGTCAGAAGATCGGTGCCAAACGTTCTACCTAAGTATTCCGCATACATTTTTTACAAAAAGGCAAATTGATTATAATCCCATTATATATATACCCATCATTCTAGATGAGCATTCTGTAAACTGTTGTGTGAGGCTTAGGCTAAAATTTGGAAAGGTTTTTAATCCCAGTCAAGCAATTTCTAAACCACAGCTCCAGATATTTTGTGCATGTACATCTGTCTCTTGAGCTTTATGTTCCGTTTGCATGGCGTGAAATGTGATTATATACCCAAAGGTAGCACCATCTGAAGGACGGATGAAAGAAATAGATGAATGTTCCATGAACTATTTATCCCAGGAGCTGAGAACGGTTCTCGGCAAAATATAGATAACTCTTTTTCATCTCCAATTCTTTGCTTTGAAAACAGTTTCCTTTGTGTTTTGCAGTAAAATCACTGCTTTCCACCTGTCTCCTTCTCCCTAATTAATTTCTCCATCTCCTCCTACTGTCCCAGATAAGCTTTATTAATTTGTTATGGAATGTAGAATTGTACAAACCAATGAAGTTTTTCGACACCTCTTCCACTAAATTACATAGTCACACTATTAACCATCTCAGAACCATATGATCGAATGGCTGCCCATAGACTCTTCAATTCTATTATACCTTAAAATATAAAAAAATCCACATAGATATGGACCAGCTTATACTTTCTACATAAAAGTGTCAAAATCAAGGTAGTTACATTTTTGTTGCTACGCAGTGGCTCAGAAATATATGGATCACTGTTTAAGAAACCCCCACAGATTTATTCAGACGTTTGAAAAATATTTACTAGTTACAATTTATAGACTTTAGGACGTGTGCTACCGAAGTTCTGTGTATTTTTACCAATAACATAAGCATATTGCTTGAGACAAATTGTACAAAAGCAGCATCAGAACTAAGCATTCATCATATACACATTAAAGTCATCCGAACCTGCCACCATCAAAGGTATAGGGAGGTCTAAAAATTATCCAATGAACGGTTGATGTTGAGAGACAGATGGATCGGCAAAGTTCAATTTTAAAGTCCAATCGTTTTGTTCTCCAGGAAATAAGACCCTGACAGAGCTGTCTGGCAGCCACTTTCTCATATCTTCCCATTGAAATCCTATGAACGATTGGGAAGTCTAATGTTCATAGGCATAAAGGAGCCAAGAAAGATGTCCATCAGTCGAACCAGCATTTGGTCAACAGCTATCTATGGCGTATGGGCCTATTAAGACAAACAACTTACTAGCCAAATGGTGGTCAATGCAGCCAATACTGCCAAGGACGTAATAGAGTTAAAAAAAAGTCCTCCCATGAAGATTTTTTTAATTAATCTGTGTATGTAGCTTAGAGTGTATGTGTCAATATGCTCGTCTACCATCACCTTCACCAGGATCCAGAGCTGTTCTGCTCATCTTTTCAGTGATGTCACCGCTCTGCGGACTCTCTGGGTCACTCTATGCTATATGCGTGAGCCGGAAGTCTCTTTTACAGAGTTAATCTAATTTAGCCTTGTTCTGGCGCTCTATAGACTTACATTGTAAAAGCCATTAACAGAGAGAGCAATGTGACCCAGAGACTCTGAAGAGTAGTGATGTCACTGAGAAGAAGAGCAGAATGGTACTATATCTTGGGAAAGGCAGCAATTGGTGAATATATTAAAGGGGTTGTCCGATCAAAAACGATCACTCTGTGTGACTGCAGACTTATGAATCCGCCAGTGCATAGGAACGGAGGGTATGTTGACTTATACATACCCCCGGCCAATGGCCACGGCCTCGCTCCATACATTTGTATTGAGCCAAGACCGTGCCCTGACCAGTGACGTTGTCAGGCATTGGGCGTGTCCGAAAGATCATTTTGGTCCCAAAAATCATTCACACATTATAATAAACTTCAATAAATCTTACTGTATTTTATGGTTATTGGCATCTCCATACTATGGTACATAGAGCAGTATAAAGTTAAGACATTTTGCTGAAGTACTATGTAAGGCAATAGTATGGAATGAAACCCAAAGCACTTGGCTACATTTACTAGAGTTTCAGTTTTGGACCCAATGGGGCATCATATACCTTCTCCAATCATATCAGGAATCTTTAGGATATTTTTAAACATTGAAAGATCCTAGACAGGAGTTCGTCGTCTGCAAATGTATGTGTTCCATTACGCCCAACTATGCTACGCATACATTTAGTAAAATTACTATCATGTTACTCTGTGGTTACCTGGTCCATTTCTAAAACAATTTTAGCAAAACAGGAGTAACCTCCAGAGAAGTCATTTGAGCAACGGAGAAGAGACATTTCAGGCCTTGAGGATTATTATATGCAGGACTTGGCCTCCACAGGGAGATTTGTGATGTTTAGCAATACTTGTCTAGTTGTAAAAGGGAATAGAGAGCTTTGTTGCACCTGATTTGGGAATGCCAGTTATTTATTCCTACTGAGCGGATTTTCCTGGAGTCTACTCCACAGCGTCAAGCCTCTTGGACCAGGCGATTGTATCTCTTCCAGCAAAATAAAGCAAAGTTCTATGTAGATTTAACTTTTTATGGCAGAAAAAAAAAATATTTTAATTGGAAATTCCCTAAAATATCATCAATTAGCCACTGTATTCAATTAATTTATACTGCTTTGCCCATATATAAGTTAAAGTATTCTGCCTGAGGGACCCCGGACCATGACAAATCAGGGACCCATGACGGAATGCCCAAACATCCATACCGAAGCGTTACTAGCCTATTAATGGTGTAAATTATATACTGTAATTGAGCTGTTAACACCAGTATGACGTTAGAAATGGACACTTTATGACTTCAGAGAGTCCCACTATAATTTTTCTGCTACCTCTTCATTTAATGTGCCACTGTTCATTACTTTATTGATGGCTTTGGAAATCTAGATTTGTGCCAGTTTCTGGTGAAGATGGCTGTATGATAACTTTCTTAATTCTTGTTTACTTGAAAATACGAAGGGAAATGCTATTAAAGTAATATACTGTAGTATAGAAAAGTATTGATCATTCCAATAAACCAATCTGCTCCATAAAACATGTTATGGAATGACTCTCGCCGGTTTATATGTGTCCAGTCACGTATGTTCAGTTCCATTGCATTAGGTTTTAGCTATCATCCTTCTAGAGCTGAGTCGAGGTTGTAAGGGCCCTGGGGAAAACTCTATGACGGCTTCCTTTTCCTTATCATTTGAAGGAGAGAGAAAGTCAGGCTGCAATCAATGCACTGTCCACGACAAAGTAGCAGTGGATCCTAATAGGAATCGGTCTCATTGAACCTGGTATCTGACGGCACGTTATGGAGCAGAAGGAGCTAAACAGATTGATATATGGTTTTGTTGGAAATGAATTAGTGCAGTTAGTGTATTTCTGCTCAGCGTTTAAGAGTCCAGTGGGTAGTTCCAACACAGGACCGCCCACTGGACTCATAAGAATAAAAAAAAACGGGAATGTACTAACTACTCTTAGTATAATTACTTTGGTGTACTATTGGCATTGCCAAGAACTTGGTGCAGTGTTATGACCTCCTTAAAGCGAATCTGTCACCAGATTTTTGCTGTGTAATCTGAAAGCAGCATAATGTAGAGATAGAGAGCCTGATTCCAGCAACATGTAACCTAATGGCCTGCTTGCTGTCATTTTGATAAAATCACTGTTTTCTCTGCTGTAGATCTAGCAGTTCTCTGAATGCTGAGCTCCATATAACCCCACTCACACCACTGACTGACATCTTTCCATGTACACTGTGCATAGGCAGAAGCTGTTAATCAATAGTGGGGGCGGGGTTACACAAAGCAGGAGGACTACATGGCATGAGACAACTAGTCTTCTGTTCTAGTGATATTCTCCTGCTGATAAAACACTGATTTTACTGAAACTGCAATAAGCTACATTATGCTGCTCTCTGGTCACATAGCAGAAGCCTACTGACAGGGTCACTTTAATCTGCATACTGAGCAGTTTACTGACATTTAGTGACCGTACTCACTTGGCCAGAACAGCACTGCCTGAACCCTTACCACGGCACTGTAAAAATACACTGACTATGCGGGAGTCAGCAGCACGCACACAGTGCGAGGGCGGCCCACTCCCTTCACTATTGCCTCCCCGACAGTGGCTGTCACTCACTATTCCTAGGAGTGTGTAAGAAGACCTTCTCTGTAATACACTGAAGCCAGGAGGAGCATGTACCTGATCTTCTCCTACCTGAAGTTGCTTGCTTCACTTCTGGGTGTAGGTAGCAGAAGCCGCTGTCAGGAGGCAATGTTGAAAGGGCGACCCATCCCTACACTGTGTGCGTGCTGTTCACTCCTGCATAGTCAATGTATACACACAGTGCCGTGGTTAGTGTTTAGGCAGCACTTGTTCTGGCCAAGTGAGTACTGTCAATCAGGTAAAATGTTCACTATGTAAATTGAAGGAGCATAAAGTTTTACCAAGTTCTTGGTCACTCCGAGGGTGCACCGAAAGCCCCTAATTTGCATATGGCATAAATCAAGTATTAAAGGTAATTACAGCAGTGAAATATATACTGCTTATATGATTTTTAGAGGAGTGAGTCCCCTATCTAACTGTTTAATTAGTTTGGTTTGCATTTCAGGGGTGTCAGACTCCTTTTAAATGTTGAGAGTCCTGAGTAAAAGGTTTTTTTTTTACTATTCTTTAGCCCAGCCCTGTATCCTTTATTATCACCTTGTCAAATTATTGAGGTCTTGGACCCCACTAATCCAGAGAATTTTTAAATGATGTGCTAAAAGTCAAGGATTGGTTGGTTAAGGTCTGATCAGGAGATATTGGACCCAATCGTTCTGGAGCCGGAGGTTTCTATCGATTTCAAAGCAGAAGTTTACACACATGGGAATTATTTGATATAAAGTACTATTTGGTATTTTGATATTTGGGTCCCAATTCATCATTGCTTTTATACCTTTCTTTCTGACATAGCAATTATGCTTATAGTGACTTTTATGTTTGCACTTTATTCATTATATATTATTTATTTTGCACCTTTTTTAAGTTAACTTAAATTGGCTTTGTATGTTTTTTTTTTTTGTCATTATGGCAATGATATTGGTTATCCAGATTTTTCAGCCTAATTTATCATCTGTGATTTTTCAATATTTTATAAAATGTTAACCTCACTGAAATCCGGTATCACACTGGACTATAAAATTTGTCTTTTTTTAGTTTTTACATAGTCGAAAACTGTTGAAAGATTGTGACTTTTTAATCTTAAAAGCCACAAAAAAAAGACAAAAAAAATTCATCAACCCCCATTTCGTACAAACGCAGCAAAACAAAAAAAAAAATCGCTTAATAAAATAGCAGATGAGGAATCGGAATCGGCTCTTTGGTTTATTTATTTTGCATCTCCTTGAAAATTCCAGTGTTACAGTTCATTCTATTCATTGTAATAAACTTGAAACATGGCTTTTGCGACACATATAAGCTTTTCAGAATATAATCTATTCCATATCACATAATGGTGCCGCTCTCTGTTGGGGGATTAGGAGCTGCGTCTTCCTCTGTGATGATATTGTGGGGGAGGACACGCCTGGCTGTACTGAAGAGATATCCATGCAAATATGAATATCCAGCATTTCGTAAATGTGTTCCCCTGATATAATGAACTGTCAGTGAAAAATGAAACACCGTGCGGCTTTCAGGAAAGGAAGGGACAGCTATAGAGCGTCTCTCGATATAAATTGGACATGATCTTCCAAAGAATCTCTGAATGGCGGATACATAGCAAGGTGCTGGCCTGACTGCTTGCTGGGGATTAATCTCTGTCATAAGAAGTTACCTTCACTTGGGTGTTCTCTAGGGTTATGTTAATGTAGAGCATTCAGTGTATTCTATATTAATAAATCGGTTCTTAAACGGGGTGGGATGAGGTGGTGCCCAATGTCCCATAGGCAGAGGATGCTCGCTAATCTTTCATCTGTTAGATCCCTCCTTTAAGTCTAAGTTTATGGTCTACAAAAAAAACTGTGATAAATTCTTCTCAAATTCATTTAAAGGGAACCTAACAAACAGGAGATTCATACTGCCTGAACCATGGTTTGCATGAACCAGACACTGGCTGCATTATTGCAGCTATGTCGGGCCGACGTACCGACGCACGTTGTGAAATAAATGCACAACGGGAGCAGTGGAGGCAGTTTTTCAACGCATCCGCTGCCCTATTGTAATGTCCGGGGAGGAGGGGGCAGAGTTTCGGCCGCGCATGCGCAGTCAAAAATGGTGGACACGACGCACAAAAAAACGTTAGATTTAACTTTTTTGTGCCGATGGTCTGCCAAAAGACGACGCATCCATCGCACGACGGATGCGACGTGTTGCCATACGTCACAATGCGTCGCTAATGCAAGTCTATGGAGAAAAAACGCATCCTGTGGGCAACTTTGCAGGATGAGTTTTTTCCCCAAAACGACGCATTGCAACGTACGTCACACAACGCAAGTGTGAAAGTAGCCTTACCCTGAAAGACAAGATGGGGACTATGTATTTTGCATGACTAGCAGGGTTGCCAACATGGCTTTTTCTTTTTCTGGACAGCTTATCCAAAAATTACAGACAATATTTTTTACTAGCACATTGGAAAAGCACAATAAATCAATATGATTATAAGTGTGAACAGAAGGTGTGAACCCCATTGCATAACCCTCTCTAACAGGTCAACAAACTTACATTTTATTTAATATAACAAATAAATGAGGGCATTGCAGGTGGAAGTTTGAAAAGATTTGCCCCTAGTCAGCTAGCATTTTATACAATTCTGTGAAAAAATGATTGCCCCTTTCCTGATTTCCTATTCTTTTGCATGTTTGTCTCACTTGAACGTCTCAGATGACCAAATATACAGCTCTGGCAAAAATTAAGGGACCACCTCATCAAAACCTTGTCATAGGCATCCCAATCTCCAGACCTGAACCCCATTGAAAACCTCTGGAATGTAATCCAGAGGATGATGGATAGTCACAAGCCATCAAACAAATAACTGCTTACATTTTTGCACCAGAAGCAGTGTGAAAGACTGGTGGAAAGCATGCCAAGACGCATGAAAGCTGTGATTAAAAATCATGGTTATTCCACAAAGTATTGATTTCTGAACTCTTCCTGAGTTAAAACAATAGTATTGTTGTTTCTAAATGATTATGAACTTGTTTTCTTTGCATTATTTGAGGTCTGAAAGCCCTGTTTTTTTTAATATTGACCATTTTTCTTTTTCAGAAAAAAAATACAAAATTTATTGCTTTGAAATTCGGAGACATGTTGTCAGAAGTTTATAGAATAAAAGAATAATTTACATTTTACTCAAAAATATATCTATAAAGAGAAAAATCAGACAAACTGAACATTTTGCAGTGGTCTCTTAATTTTTGCCAGAGCTGTATTTAAATATTAGATGAAGATAACACAAGTAAACATAAAATGCAGTTTTTAAATTAAGGTCTTTTTTATTACGGGAAACAGAAATCTAAACATACAAAGTCATCTGTGAACAACTGATTGCCCGCTAAAACTAATAACTGGTTGGGCCAAACGAAACAGCAACAACTGCAATTAAGCATTTTACAACGTCCTGGAGGAATTTTGTCTCACTCATCCTTGCAAAATTGTTGTAATTCATCCACATTGGTGAATTTCCGAGCATGAACCGCCTTTTTAAGTTCATGCCACAGCCTCTCAATTTGGATTAAGGTCAGGACTTTGACTAGGCCACTCCAAAGTCTTAATTTTGTTTTTCTTAAGCTATTCGGAGGTGGACTTGTGGGGTGTTTTGGACCATTGTCCTGCTGCACAACCAAGTGCACTTCAGCTTCAGGACACAAACAGATGACCGGATATTCTCCTTCAGGATATTTTGGTAGCAGGATTCATGGTTCTATTTACCACAGCAAGTTTTCCAGGTCCAGAAGCAGCAAAAAATCCCCAGGCCATCACACTACCACCACCATATTTTACTGCTAGTATGATGTTCTGTTTCTGAAATGCTGTGTCACTGTACTTCTTTAAGGTTATGTTTATGTTATGCTTATGTTTTAAGGTGGCTGTTTTCACTACAATATCTCCTGCAGGCCTAAGAGCCTGGGTTCCCTCTAAAACCTCTACAGACATCATTCCAAAGTCTTTCTGACTGGATTCACCACCGTTTTTACATTCACCTGTAAGTGACATCATTCTAAAGTCTTTCTGACTGGATTCACCACCGTTCTTACATTCACCTGTAAGTGACATCATTCTAAAGTCTTTCTGACTGGATTCACCTCAGTTTTTACATTCACCTGTAAGTGACATCATTCTAAAGTCTTTCTGACTGGATTCACCACAGTTTTTACATTCACCTGTAAGTGACATCATTCTAAAGTCTTTTTGACTGGATTCACCTCAGTTTTTACATTCACCTATCAGTACTTGTGCACGTGCCGTGACACACTGTGGAGTTAACCCCAAGTACAGTTCTGTAACCTCTCATTGCTGCATCTACCTCCTTCTGTAAGCTACCAAAAGACACTGTCCAATGCTCTTAAAGCTCCAGACCACAATCACATCTCAGTATCTAAGTGTGAACTGTAATTGCCGTGGATTACACATGAGAGACTGTTCTTTATTTGTTCCAAGTTATAATTCCCAGTACTGCTGAAGTAAAAGCAGCTGTTATCCCCGAGACTGATGTGTGTCATAATTCCCGGCTGCGGACACCGTGTTTGGGTGAATAGCAGAGAACATTCGGCCTGGTCATTACACATGTATCAGCTGTCAGGTTCTGTTAAACATTTTCTTGATTTTTATAAACAGCTTCGTTAAAATAAAATGTCTTCTGCCCTTGGAAGTATATTGGAGCTTGTTAAGACTTACTGACAATTAACCTTGAAAGTACAGCACTGTACATGGATCCCTCTGTCAGTCCCAAAGACTTTGGATGGAGAAGTAGTGTACATGGCGATCACTGTTACATCCAAATTGGGGCACTCAAGACTGATAGTCTCATGATTGTGGGTTGTCCTTATTGTGGGACCTTCAGTGTTCAGCAGAGGTTAAAGGGAACCTGCCTCCAGGAAAAACCCTATTAACCTCTGGGTGTGGGGTTAATCTGCAGGTTAATAGCGTTACTAACCTGCCCAACACCTGTGCTGAGCTGAACGCTGCAGGGAGAAAATTAATTTAATTCCCCCAGCAGCGTTCCTATTTCAGTCAATGGGCTGGCTCTTTTACTAGGTTTACTAAATGCTAAAACTAACCTGCCATTATGATTCTCCAGGCCATTATGAGTTCATAGACACCAAACATGTCTAGGATCTTTTTTATCTAAGTGGTGAAAAAAACTTCCAAACTTTGCTAGAAAAAAAAAAAGTCCCATTTTCTGTAACCCAGAGCGCCTCCACTTTTCATGATCTGAGGTTGGGTGAGGGCTTATTTTTTGTGAGCCGAGCTGACGTTTTTAATGATAAAATTTTGCTGCAGATACAAAGTTTTGATCACCCGTTACAGCATTTTAATGCAATGTCACTTTGACCAAAAAACGTAATTCTGGCATTTTAATTTTTTTCTCGCTACGCCGTTTAGCAATCAGGTTAATCCTTTTTTTTTATTGATAGATCGGGCGATTCTGAACACGGCGATATCAAATATGTTTGATTTTTCTTAAACTGTTTTATTTTAAATGGGGCGAAAGGGGGGTGATTTGAAAGTTTTTTTTATAGTTTTAAAAACATTTTTTTGATACTTTTGGCATGCTTCAATAGCCTCCATGGGAGGCTAGAAGCTGCCATAACTCAATTGGCTCTGCTACATACAGGCGATAATCAGATCACCTGTATGAAGAATTACACACTTACTATGAGCACCGACCACTAGGCGGCGCTCATAGCAATCCGGCAGTGACAACCATAGAGGTCTTCAGGAGACCTCTGGTTGTCATGCCGACCCCTGACTATGTCCATCATTGGACATTAAGGGGTTAAACCTTTTTTTTAAGATTTAGTTTTTTAAATTTTCTATATCACTATATATCAGGGAAAATCCTGAAATCCTGCAGTTTTCACTGTAACTATTGGACCTCATTGTATGCTAACACTTTTAGTTGTATAGAGGTCACTTTTCATCTCATTATCATCAGAATGAGGGCTCGTGCACACGATCAATTATATTGAATGAGTGCTATGATATTCTATGGGGATGTGCACATGTCCGATTTTTTTTCCCCCGGACTGAGTGGGTGAAAGAAAAATTCAGAGACGTAAAATTTTGAGCCAAATCTTGAATCAAAATGTGAAATTCAAGTCTATGGGTCCGTGAAAAACATCATACTGCACTCAGATGACATCAGAGTGCGGCATGATTTTCATAGACTGACAGAAAGCAGATGATGAAGAAACTTTTTTTTTCTCCACCTCTGAGAAAAGCTGAAGCCACTCTGATCAAACACTGATCAGAGTCTGATTAGCATAATCAGACCGTTTTTCTCAAATGGAGTGAAAATGGTTCTGTGCACCTACCCTTATAAAGTCAGCCATTATCTGTATTTCACTAACACAAAATCCACAATTTACAATGGGTAATGGGGACAGCTTAATTTCTCAACCTGGACAGTGACCCCTGCACAGGTCACATTGCATGCCCACAAAACTCGCCTGTAAAAATCAATCATCTCCAGGCTATAAAGTATATCTGTGAATCTTGTTAGCAGCAGCTAGGGCCAAATGTCAGTCAATGTAATCATATACCCAAAATAGATACCAAGTCTATAATCAGTAGCTAAAAATGACTAAAAATATGTATCACTACCTGGTTTTGATTTGCAACAGGGCCGGTGTTAGCGGCAGGCAGACCAGGCAGCTGCCTTTGGCCCCTGCTCCCCCAGGGTCCCCCAGCCAGTGGCGTGCTGCTAATAGAGTCACTATGGGTCCCGTGAGTCGGGGGCTCAACCTGTCACCAGCGCTGACTCCCCCCCCTGATGCCGCCGCGTTCAAGTATGCCGACATCTATGATGCCAGTACAGTTCAAAACAACGATGGAGGAGAGAGCATCAGATGATGCTCCCTCTCCCATCATTCCCCTCTGCCTCTGACACTGTGGGTGCAGGATGACATGACTTCATCGCGCACCCACTGTGTGTCGCCACTCAGAGACCGGAGCCGAGCCTGGAGCAGCGCGGGGCAAGAGGAGAGGTGAGCATTGTGTGGTTTTTTATATATATATATATCAGTGAGTACTGGACTGTGGGGTCATTCTTTGGGGGGCTGTATTTTATGGGGGGCTACATTATATTCTATGGGGGGCTGTATTACATTCTATGAGGGAGGATGCATCATACTCTTTGATGGGGCTACGTTATATTCTATGGGGAGGTGGGCTGTATTATATTCTATGGGTGGCTACATTATATTCTATGGGGTCTATATTATATTTATTATATTCTATGAGAGGTGATTGTATCATACTCTATGAGGGGGCTACATTATAATATATGAGGGAGCTACATTGTATTCTATGGGGGCTGCATTATATTCTATGGGGGGGCTAGATTATATTGTATGGGGACTTCATTATACTCTATGAGGGGGCTATATTATATTCTATGGGGGGGCTGAATTATATTCTATGAGGGAGGATTGCATCATACTCTGAGGGGGCTACATTATACTATATGAGGGGGCTAGATTGCATTCTACGGGGGCTGCATTATATTCTATGGGTGGCTGTATTATATTCTATGAGGGAGGACTGCATCATACTCTTTGATGGGGCTACATTATATTGTATGGGTGACGTGGGCTGTAATTATATTCTATGGGGGGCTACATTATATTCTTGAGGGGCTGTATTATATTCTATGAGGGAGGATTGCATCATACTCTGAGGGGGCTACATTATACTATATGAGGGGGCTAGATTGCATTCTACGGGGGCTGCATTATATTCTATGGGTGGCTGTATTATATTCTATGATGGAGGACTGCATCATACTCTTTGATGGGGCTATTATATTCTATGGGGAGGTGGGATGTATTATATTCTATGGGGGGCTACACTATATTTTATGGGGGCGCTGTATTATATTCTATGAGGGAGGATTGCATCATATTCTATGAGGGAGCTTCATTATACTCCATGAGTGGGCTAAATTATATTCTATGGGGGGCTGCATTATACTATATGAGGAAGGCTGCATTGTATTCTATGGAGGGGCAACATTATACTGTATAAGGGGGCTGCATTATACTCTATGGAGGGGCTTCATTATATTCTATGGGGGGCTGCATTATACTCAATGATGGGGCTACCATATATTCTATGGAGGGGCTGCATTATAGTATATGAGGGGGGCTGCATTATATTCTATGAGCGGTTACATTATATTGTTTGGTGGGTCTGCATTATACTCTTGAGGGGGCTACATTATATTCTGTGGTGCGGCTGCATTATACTCTGTGAAGTGGCTGCATTATACTCTGTGGGGTGGCTGCATTATGTTCTATGGTGGGTCTGCATTATACTCTTGAGGGGGCTACATTATATTCTGTGGTGTGGCTGCATTAAACTCTGTGGGGTGGCTGCATTATGCTCTATGGTGTGGCTGCATTATACTGTATCAAAGACTATGGAAAATACATTATACTATATGAAGAACTATGGGGTGCATTATACTATGGGAAGTGAATTGTACTACATGGATGACTATGGTGGTGCATTATATGGAGCACTATGAGGAGTGTAGTATTATATATTAAGGACCTGTTGAAGCGTAATGTAAGTGTGAAGCGATCGTCGTCTGTATTTACTCCACCGTTTTATCTGCCTGCTGTTGGTATGATGATGCCACAATAAAGGATTTTGTTGCATGGGATGGTATGTGCCAATCCGCTTTCTTCTTTATGGACACACAGATTCTCTTTCTTTGGAAGTGTCACCTGTAAACCCTGGTGTGTGTGCAGCTTCATTAACCCGAGGTCATACAGCTGTGCCTTCGTCCTGCTTCTCTCCCATTGTAGGTGGTGCATTATACTATATAGAGCACTATGAGGAGTGTATTATACTATACTGAGGACTGAGGAGTGTATTATACTATGTGGAGGACTGAGGAGTGTATTATACTATATGGAGGACTATGAGGCGTGTATTATACTATTTGGAGGACTGAGCAGTGTATTTTAATATATGGAGGACTATAAGGAGTGCATTATACTATATGGAGGACTGAGGAGTATATTATACTATATGGAGGACTGAGGAGTGTATTTTAATATATGGAGGATTATGAGGAGTGTATTATACTATATGGAGGACTATAGGGAGTGTATTATACAATATGGAGGACTATGGGGAGTGTATTATGCTATATGGAGGACTAAGGGGCACATTATATTATATGGAGGACTATGGGACGTGCATTTCACAATATGGAGGACTGTAGTGCACATCATAATATATGGAGGACTATGGGGTGTATTATACTAAACAAGCAAAATGCTGCCGATTCATCGAGTGATTGGATTGTTTATGCCGGAACAGAAATCATTGTTCTTAGCAGCACATCGCCGGTGTAAACTGCAGATATGCTGCTGATAACATGATACTGTATGGGGACAGATTGACCTATTAGAGATTGTTCTGTTCCCATCATTCTTTCTCAGTTGCTGTAAAGAGGCCGGGAAACAAGTGTCGAATGACTTCAATATTGTTGATCACATTCGTTTAGCGGCCAGAGATCAGCGAGAGTATACTGCAGCCACAACAGAAATACTTTTGTGTGATGTGCAATATGTGAGCATTTGGGGCCCCACTTTAAACTTTTGCCTAGGGCTCCACTTTGCCTAAAACCAGCCCTGATTAGCAATGTATATTTCTATGTATATAGGGAGAGATATCAATAGATAACATAACATATTCTATCAGATCTAATCTTATTCTGACTTCCAAAAACAGTTTGTCAGTCAGATCACTGTCGCCATCATAATGGCACCATGAAGATGGTAAATAATTGTCATGGAGAAATCATTTATGCTTCATCTTCAATCTTCAATGCTTCAATCTTTTCCTTTCTGTGTAATGTTTTGGAAAATCCTATAAAAATATTTCAATTTATATATGGTCAGTACTGACAAATAAATAGGGAATTATTGGACTGATATTGAGCTTGGCTATACAAAAACCTTAGCAGATGTGTCACTGCTTAAAATTATATAACAAAATGACTGTATTATTGAGGATGCTAACAATCAGTCATCACATAAAGAAGAGGTGATAAATATATGACTCTCACCAATCACAAAAAGTTAAATTCCAAAGTCCTCTATAATGATCATGTGCGACCACTTCTCCCTTTATTGTTTATAGAATTGGTGGTCGCACATGCTCAGTGTTGCTTTATTCACACGGGTTTTTAGGAACCTTATCTTAGTCGGCCAGTTATATTATTTTCTGAAATACTCAGAGAACATACACTTTGAAGATCCGGCTGGACGCCATAGCCGGAAATGAGACTAGCGTTGTCTCTTCCCAGTGCTGATAAGGAGCGTAGAGAAACAGACCTGTCAATCCCTAGCATTGCTGTTGGGAAGACCTGGCTAGGGGAGATCTGGACCAATTTCCTTGTGCAGCCAGGCTGCAATTCCTGATGTGCACAGTTTTGGCAGCATGAATTTTCTGAGAGGTTCCTTTAAGGTTAATATGTGCAGCCCGATCCACGGGCGTGTATCAGGCACTATATGTATGATCCCAGGCAGGTATATTTGACTCTGACACGCTGTGCTGTATCAGGAAAAACATACCTTAAAATCTACACGCAGGGAGACCCCTGTCAATGCAAGGCAGCGGGCGGGGAGAAGCCACTGGGGACACGCCTGTCTGACTAGGATCCTGTGCAGCTCAGTCCACAGAGGACATTTAAAGTATGGTTTTCTCATCACTGGCTGAGATCATACAGCCAACGTCTGATACATGCGTCTATGGATAGGGCTGTTAGGTTCCCTTTAAGCTTACCTGGGAGCGGTCTCATTTGTAGGATGGAGGTCTCCCACAATAGATGATGTGAGAAAGCCATGCTAAATGAAGGATGATCACTCATGCTGCTGCTTTTTAAATGATATTTGTCTTCCGCGTGATTTTCTGTAAAATGCATGAAATGAGGTGAATAAATTTCAAGTAATTGATGCCTCCTGCTGCTTTCTGGCACTCAAATCTCAAGGGGGTGAGAGAAGAGACAGCCAGGAAAGCTATGGTAGGACTGCTGGCACTGAATGTAAACAATATAATCATCCGTGATCGAAAACCACCTCATAATAGTTATGGAAAATAGACCCAAGGGGCCAGAAACCTCCACTAACAAATCTACAAAGTGCGCGTAGCTCCCCGGCGATCCACCAAGCTGTATGTCTGCTCTATACCCAGATAGATTTATTCAGCATTCCTCCTGTATTTATATTTAGAAATTGCCTTTTCCATTTACACATATTTTACGTTTGTGGCATAAAGTAGGCACATGGCTTAGCATTTCCCAAATTATATGGGAAATATGTATTGCTTGCGCCAGCTAACACGTTCCATATGGTACAGTGAATAGCACTGAAATGATTTGTTTGGCTTTTTTGAGAAAGAATGCAGAACTTTATTCAATTATAATGCTCTCAGACTCACGATGGCAAATATTTGTATATTACAAATCACTGACCAATACTGTGCCAGTGCAAAGACCAAGGTTGATCAAATACATTTTTTAGACTCCTGTCAGCAGGATTGTGCACAGTAACCTACACACACTGTCAGGTCGGCGCCGTTATATTCATTACAATGATGCCTTGCTTGATGAAATCCGTCTTGTGGTTGTTGTGTAAACTTTATTTTCAGTTTTGAGTTAATGAGATTCTCGTGTTCCTGGGCGGGGCAGTGGGCGGGGCTGTGGAGGTTTTTCATATGGGGCTCTGCTTACATATTCATCTACATGGCTTAAGACAGGTCACTAATCCCTCAGTTACCTGCCCCCTATTTTACATACTGAATATAATATATCCTGAAAAAAAAAAATCACATTCAGCAGGCAGCTGCGCCTGCGCTATAGCATGATCGCATGTATAATGTCCATGTAATTATTTTATTTGGTGACATACATGTATTTAGAAAAAAAAAATCTCTCTCAAAATCTATCAGCAATCCAATAGATGCTACAGTGCAGGAGCGGCTGACACCATTTTGAGAGAGAATTTTTTTTCCGAATACATGTATATCACCAAATAAAATAATTACATGGACATTATACATGTGATCATGCTACAGCGCAGGCACTGGCGCCTGCCTGCTGAATGTGATTTTTTTTTTTTTAAACATATTACAGTGTATACAGTATGTAAAATAGGCGGCAGGTTAGTGAGGGACCAGTGACCTGTCTTTAGCCATACAGATGAATATCTAATTAGAGCACCACATAAAGCTCCGCCCACAGCCCCACCCACTGCCCCCCCTGCAGCCTCGCACACTGGCTGCCCCGGAGCATGAGAATCTCATTATCTGAAAACTACAAATTAAGATTAAACAACAACCACAAGACGGATTTCATCATCCAAGCTATCATTGTAATTAATGATGAGCGAGTGTACTCGTTGCTCCCGAGCACGCTCGGGTGGTCTCCGAGTATTTGTAACTGCTCGAAAATTTAGTTTTCATCCCGGCAGCTGCATGATTTACGGCTGCTAGCCAGCCTGAGTACATTTGGGGGTTGCCTGGTTGCTAGGGAATCCCGACATGTATTCAAACTGCTATCAGCTGTAAATCATGCAGCCGAAGCAACGAAAACTAAATCTCCTAGCAGTTACAAATAGTCGGAGACCACTCAAGCGTGCTCGGGAAAACCCTAGCAACGAGTATACTTGCTCATCACTAATTGTAATCAATATAACGGCAATGACCTGACACTGTAGGTTAGGCTACTTTCACAATAGCGTTGTTCGGCGTATGTTGCAACGCGTCGTTTTGGAGAAAAAACACATCCTGCAAAGTTGCCCGCAGGATGCATTTTTTCTCCCTAGACTTGCATTCGCGACGCATTGCGACGTATGGCCACACGTTGCATTCGTCGTGCGACGGATGCGTCCTGTTTGGCAGACCTTCGGCACAAAAAAGTTACATGTAACTTTTTTTGTGCGTCAAGTCCGCCATTTTCGACCGCGCATGCGCGGCCGAAACTCCGACCCCTCCTCCACGGACATTACAATGGGGCAGCGGATGCGTTGAAAAACTGCATCCGCTGCCCCGTTGTTCATTTCTTTCACAACATGCGTCGGTACGTCAGGTCGACGCATGGCGACGGCCCCGTACCGACGCTAGTGTGAAAGTAGCCTTACTGAGCACAATCCTGCTGACAGGTTCCATTTAAACTGCCCTATTAAAATGAAAGCTGCGCTGTGATTGGTCGATCTGGGCAACAAAGCCATTTTTTTCTTTTACACAGTTTAATAAATTTGCCGATAGTGCTAAAATATTATACAGCTGTGGCAAAAGGACATATCTTCATCATTTAATCACTCATTATGATGTAACTGAACATCATAGTTAAATTGTGTGTGTATAGAGAAGGCTCAGGTCAGCATTTTGAGTATATTTAAATTCCAGTCCAATTTATTTGCACATTTCACCTAGACTGATGCAGGTCTCTGTGTAGCAAAGAGGCCAGGTTGTACTGTACTGTACAGAGAACTGCAGTAGGCCAGGCCGAGCTGCAGACACCCAAAGCACCAGGGAAAGTGAGTATACACTGCGTTCCTAATTATTAAGCAAAATGCAATTTTTCCCTGATTTTCCTAAATTGAGTCTGTATAATGTTCAAATCATCACCCATTAGAGGAGTAATCACATTTTATAACTAAAAAACTCAAAATGCAATGTTTCAAATTATTATGTACAACAGAGTTTCCAAACATTTTATAGGTTGTAAAGAACTAACGAATGTGCAGTATTTAAAGGTCAAATTTACTGAAATCAAAAGCTTTATCAATTAAAAACACCTTTACAGGACAAGATTCACGTTAACATAGGAGCCCGTCTTTGATATCACCTTCACATCTTTTTGTATAGTTGCTGCTTGAATTTCTTTGCAGGATGTCAGAATAGCCTCCCAGAGCTGCTGTATTGATGTGAGCTGCCTCCCACCTTCATAGATCTTTTGCTTGAGGATACTTCAAAAGGTTTGTCAATAGGGTTGAGGTCAGGGAAGGATGGTGGCTTCACCATGCGTTTCTCTCCTTTTATGCTCATAGCAGTCAATGACAGAGGTTTTCTTTGCAACATAAGATAGTGTACTTGTCATACATGAAGATGATTTTGCAATGGATGGCACATTTCTTCTTTTTTTTACCATAGAAGTCAGTAGGAAACTCTAAATTCTTTACTGAGGTAATTTTTGTACTTTCAAGTGGCGTACTTGCTCTCTCTCCATAATTACGGTCCTAAGCATGACTCCGACACCTCCTTGCTAACGTCACTGCCTTGCTGGGACATGGTGGCCATGAAAGAGGTGACGATGTACCTCTGAAGAGCCCCTGCTTAATGTGTCATTAGTGCGGAAAGACTGCTATCTACTGGCTAGACAGGAACATGCGGAATCAATCAGAACCAGAAGAATTGCAGGGGAACAAGTTCAGCTGTTGGATCCAGTCAGGTGCCTTGGTTATCGGAGTTCCCGAATATAAAAATCCTGCTTGCTAACCCACAGGGGGCTTTGGTGCCAAGAAAGCGTAAGTTGCATATGTGCACAGGAGACGACGCAGCATTTAGAGTGACAGGCCACAGCAGGAACCAATGGGGTGCTGGCCATTTGTGGATCGAATCCAGATGTCACACAATCAGATGTGGAGCCCAAATACGCCGTTCAAGACCCAAGGACCCAAACGACGCTGGTGAAGGCCAGAATCCAAGACCTGTACCAGTCAAGATATCGTACCCTGATGACACCAGTCAAGATCCAGAGCCCAGCACTCTTTTCCCAAAGTCCAGCAGACAAAAGTCGTCAGTCGAGCACCAAAGACCCCGAGGAGACTCTGCACGGAAGAGGACGACTCCGGTTAAAGAAGGATGACGGGAATGAGCAAGGCTATCACTTCCTGCAATAACATATGATACAGGGGTCGGTCTGGGTAACCTATGGGATGGGGGCCGGATGGTACACAGGAAGCTCAATGTTCCTTGATAGGCTTTGTAAAAAGGACTTGCCGCCTAGAATAAATAAACAATGACCCCCACTAGGGCCATTGCTGCAGGAAGCGCTAAAGCAGTAGCTCCTCAGGAGCGGGTGTACCACCCTTGTAAGGACACAAGTATAATCCCTTATTGATGTTTGTATTCTGAAATCTGTTGCATATTTACTGTTATGGTTAACTGCTGTTTGCACTGTTTCAGTTTTTTTTTTTTAATCAAATCATTTTTATTGAAAAACTTCAAATACAGATTTTCCATCTTCCAAGTAACATAAATGACATAATAATTCTATAGTATAATACATAAACAAAGTATCTCAACTTCTATTCCCTAATCCACACTAAACCCTAATCTCAACATTCTAGAGAGGACCATTTTAATTTTCAGAGCAGTTCTATAATAACAGAGTATAAATTTCTTAGAAGAGAGAAGAATGAGGAAAAAAAGACTAACAATTAAGGGCTAACATTGTAAATATTCGATCTCTCATTAGAAGATTCGTAGGCAGCTCTGGGGTAGCCAACCAGATGCGAATCGAATTACATTTATTATAAACTCCTCTTTCCAATCAGATTATATTATTTATCTTTAGTTGTAGTTTTCTCATAGATGGAGGTTTATTTGTCTAACCAATGAAATGCAAGAAGTTTACGTTCTTGAAATAAGATGTGAGAAATACCAATGAACAGAGGCAAGTCCATTTTCAAATAATCCCAATATACGGGGATCTGTTAACAATTTCATTCCATATACGCTTTCTATCAAGGAGATGACCTCATTCCAAAAAGGGCCTTTCTGTCTACATTCCTCATGGAACTGTTGAAAAACTTAAGGACAGAGTTTGCAAATAATTGTTCTATCAACCAGATCCCTTTTTGCTCCCAATCAGAAAAAACATTTAAAGGGAACCTGTCACCTGAATTTGGCGGGACCGGTTTTGGGTCATATGGGCGGAGTTTTCAGGTGTTTGATTCACCCTTTCCTTACCCGCTGGCTGCATGCTGGCCAAAATATTGGATTGAAGTTCATTCTCTGTCCTCCATAGTACACGCCTGTGCAAAGAGATCTATTTTAACCTGATCAGTCCACAGGACTTGTTTCCAAAATACATCTGCTTTTTTAGATTTTCATTTGCATTCTTCTGTCTCTGAATTTTATGATGAGAACGCAAGAGAAGTTTTCTTCTGATGACTTTTCCATGAAGGCCATATTTGTGCAGGTGTCTCTGAACGGTAGAACAATGTACCACAATTCTCGTCTGCTAAATCTTTCTGAAGGTCTTTTGCACTCAAGCAGGGATTTTGATTGGCCTCTCTAGCAATGCTACTAGCAGCATTCACTGAAATTTTGCTTGGTCTTCCAGACTTTATCATGGCCTCCACTGTTCCTGTTATTTGCCATTTCTTAATTACATTTCGTACTGAGGAAAGAGCAACTTGAAAATACTTTGCTGTCTTCTTATAGACTTCTCCTGCTTTATGGGTTTCCACCATTTTCATTTTCAGAATGCTAGACAGCTGCATAGAAGAACACATGGCTGCTGTTTTTTGGCACAAGATTAGAGGGGGCTGGATTTTCATAAAGCCGAGAAGTTTGCATCACCTGGCCTTTCCCAACGATGATTATGAACAAACAACAATAACATGATACCTTGATATCTGCGATTCTGTCTTATCTCAGAGAAATCCATGTTTTTTTAATATATAAATTAGCTGCTAAGATCTATGAGCCAGACATAGATCTCCCTGAGAATCTGCCTCCAGAGACTATTTTAAGTGAAAGCTGGAGTTACCATTGTGAGACCAGGAGAGCAGACTGTCAGTCATTACATGTCTCACACTTTTATTTTCAATGTGTTCAGTTTTATTTGACCTACATGCCCATAAAGACAATTTAGCAGGGTTGATCCTACTGACAAATTCCCTTTAACCCCTTACCGGCATCGGACGTACTATACCGTCCGATGCCGGCTCCCCTGCTTTGATGCAGGGCTCCGCGGTGAGCCCGCACCAAAGCCGGGACATGTCAGCTGTTTTGAACAGCTGACATGTGCCCATAATAGGCGCGGGCAGAATCGCGATCTGCCCGCACCTATTAACTAGTTAAATGCCGCTGTCAAACGCAGACAGCGGCATTTAACTACCGCTTCCGGCCGGGCGGCCGGAAATGACGTCATCGCTGACCCCCGTCACATGTCCGGGGGTCGGCGATGCGTCTCCATTGTAGCCATAGAGGTCCTTGAGACCTCTATGGTTACTGATTGCCCGTCGCTGTGAGCGCCACCCTGTGGTCGGCGCTCACAGCACACGTGCAATTCTGCTACATAGCAGCGATCAGCAGATCGCTGCTATGTAGCAGAGCCGATCGTGCTGTGCCTGCTTCTAGCCTCCCATGGAGGCTATTGAAGCATGGCAAAAGTTAAAAAAAAAAGTTTAAAAAAATGTGAAAAAAATTAAAAAAACATAAAAGTTTAAATCACCCCCCTTTCGCCCCAATCAAAATAAATCAATAAAAA
The DNA here is from genome assembly GCF_032444005.1 of Ranitomeya imitator. Lineage (NCBI taxonomy): Eukaryota > Metazoa > Chordata > Amphibia > Anura > Dendrobatidae > Ranitomeya > Ranitomeya imitator. The sequence continues at coordinate 577,587,282 of NC_091286.1, forward strand.
AAATATCAAATCTACGCATATTTGGTATCGCCGCGCTCAGAATTGCCCGATCTATCAAATAAAAAAAAGTATTAACCTGATCGCTAAACAGCGTAGCGGGAAAAAAACTCGAAACGCCAGAATTACGTTTTTTTGGTCGCCGCGACATTGCATTAAAATGCAATAACGGGCGATCAAAAGAACGTATCTGCATCGAAATGCTATCATTAAAAACGTCATCTCGGCACGCAAAAAATAAGCCCTCAACCGACCCCAGATCACGAAAAATGGAGACGCTACGAGTATCGGAAAATGGCGCAATTTTTTTTTTTTTTTTTTTTTAGCAAAGTTTGGAATTTTTTTTCACCACTTAGATAAAAAATAACCTAGTCATGTTTGGTGTCTATGAACTCGTAATGACCTGGAGAATCATAATGGCAGGTCATTTTTAGCATTTAGTGAACCTAGCAAAAAAGCCAAACAAAAAACCAATATGGGATTGCACTTTTTTTGCAATTTCACCGCACTTGGAATTTTTTTCCCGTTTTCTAGTACACGACATGCTAAAACCAATGATGTCGTTCAAAAGTACAACTCGTCCCGCAAAAAATAAGCCCTCACATGGCCAAATTGACGGAAAAATAAAAAAGTTATGGCTCTGGGAAGGAGGGGAGCGAAAAACGAACACGGAAAAACGAAAAATCCCCCGGTCATGAAGGGGTTAAGCTAACCAAAATCTTACATATACTTTAAAGTCAAATAAGTGAATATCGCCATATTTTATACATGTATCGAATTCTGTCTTCCGCACACTGTAATAAATGACCCCTCATGTAGTAACACTCATCTTCCTTGAGTTATAATCATCTGAGCGCCACTGACTGATGAGCTTTGAAGATATTTTTATTTTCAGTTAAAGCGCCCCGGGTTATTATAACTGATAAAGCATGTAGAAAGACAGCAGTAAATTACGGTATATCTTGGTGTGAAAATCAGTGTGATTAGCAGGCACGGTGCCGTAACACATACTTCTATTACTGAAAGAGAATAATGTAATCTACTTGGTGACATTGCAGACAGACAATAGATGTGGACCCCATATTGCTGCACCACGACACTGCCTATATATTTTCACCTTGTTCCTACAATTCCTTTTAGTGCTTCTTATTCATGTAGTCTCCCTGGATCCAGTAATTACTTTAATGACAGTAGTTTTCAATGCACAGTCTATTGGACATTAATGTATTCATTTACTATTTATTCTCCTATAAGCAAGTCTTGTGAAAACAATGGTTAGTTAAAAGCCTGAAATGATTCGTGTTGGACATTCTGTGGCAATTTTATCCCAAATCAATCCTAATTTTCCTTTAATGTTAAAGCCCAGCTGATTTATCAATAGTTTGTGGTGCGAGGTTTTCTACTTTCACAAAACACATGGCAGAGAATGGATTATGCAAATGATACAGTGCGGCCTTCATTGACTCATTTTATTGGACTGTTCATTCTTCACTTCCTAAATCGCTATCCCGGCTTTCTATTTACCCTATGAAAATCATGTCTAGAGAGATGGCTGCCCTTCGTCATTCATGCAGCCTAAGGGTACCGTCACACTATACGATTTACCTATGATCACGACCAGCGATATGACCTGGCCGTGATCGTAGGTAAATCGTAGTGTGGTCGCTGGGGAGCTGTCACACAGACAGCTCTCCAGCGACCAACGATGCCGAGGTCCCTGGGTAACCAGGGTAAACATCGGGTAACTAAGCGCAGGACCGCGCTTAGTAACCCGATGTTTACCCTGGTTACAAGCGTAAAACTAAAAAAAAACAAACAGCACATACTTACATTCTGGTGTCCGTCAGGTCCCTTGCCGTCTGCTTCCCGCACTCACTGACTGCCGGCCGTAAAGTGAAAGTGAAAGCACAGCCGCTGTGCTCTGCTTTCACTTTACGGCCGGCAGTCACAGTGCGGAAAGCAGACGTCAAGGGACCTGACGGACATCAGAATGTAAGTATGTGCTGTTTTTTTTTTTTTAGCTTTACGCTTGTAACCAGGGTAAACATCGGGTTACTAAGCGCGGCCCTGCGCTTAGTAACCCGATGTTTACCCTGTTTACAAGCGAACGCATAGCTGGATCGCATCGCTAGATCGCTAGATCGGTGTCACACACACCGATCTAGCGATGACAGCGGGAGATCCAGCGATGAAAGAAAGTTCTAAACGATCTGCTACGACGTACGATTCTCAGCAGGATCCCTGATCGCTGCTGCGTGTCAGACACAGCGATATCGTAACGATATCGCTGGAACATCACGAATCGTACCGTCGTAGCGATCGAAATGGCATAGTGTGACGGTACCCTAAAGTCAGAGTGATAGCAGATCCTTCTTGTACTGGACATAAGCCGAAAACGGAGACATCTGATGATGAAGCAAATGTAATGCCACATCTTCTTATGTATGAAAGTGGTAAATGTGCTCTTACTGCTGACGGGGTCAAGTCTTTCTTTTCAGCTTTTACTGAAGTGGAACTTTTAATGTGACCTTTCTCATAATGGTCATTAGTCTTCTATATTTCTTGAAAATTGGCAATTAAAGGGGTCACCCACAGCTATGACATTACTGACCTATCCTTTTAATAAGTCATCAATATCAGATCAGTGGGTGTCCAACACTCGGCACCCCAACCAAATGGCTGACATAGACAAAAATGTATAATAAAGATTTGTAGGGCTCGTACTTTTACTCTATCTATTTGCATTTGCGACATGCCAGTGCAACAATCAGCAAGAGTTTATTCACCTAATAGGGGTCTTTTCCCATGAGATAAAATGGACACTTGCTTCATAAGAGCAGGGTTGATCTCTGAAAGGAAGTTTGATTTATGCAAGAGCTAAAGCGGTTGTCCAATACTCTAACCCCTTAACGACCCGAGGTATTTTTGGCTTTGCATTTTAATGTTTTGCTTCCCTTGTTCCCAGAGCAATAACTTTTTTATTTTTCTGTCAAAATGGCCATGTGAGGGCTTGTTTTTTGCGAGATGAGTTTTACTTTTGAACAACACCATTGGTTTTACCATATCATGTACTGGAAAATGGGAAAAAAATTCCATGTGCGGTGAAATTGCAAAAAAAGTGCAATTCCACAATTGTTTTTTTGTTTTGCTTATTTACTAGGTTCACTAAATGCTAAAACTGACCTGCCATTATGATTCTCCAGGTCAATACAAGTTCAAAGACAACAAACATGTCTAGGTTCTTTTTATCTAAGTGGTGAAAATAAATTCCAAAATTTGTTAAAAACAAATTGCGCCATTTTCCGTTACTCATATTGTTCTGCCCATTCTAGCAAAGGTCAGGGTTTTGTATCTAGCTTTAAAAAGGTTTAATACCATAGTTTTGGTTTTGCTGTGTTATAGCACCACCCAGTGGCGGTTAAATTTATTACCTGTGTTTTTCAGTAATTATTAGAGTGTTGCATTCTGGGATTCACCAAGGTATCATGGGAAGGGGAAACTCCATTTTCTCTCTGTGTTCTTCCTGGACACACGTGTTTTTCTGTTGTGTTGGAACTACCTCACTTACTTGCCATTCCGGTTAAGTTTATCTGGTAAGATCATTATCCCTGTTCTTGCTATGTAATATTCTATAGAGTGTGATTAACTGTATAGCAGCCAGTACACAGGAAATGTGATTTTGGTTACCTGCTGTATGTAGTTATTATAGAAGTTGCATCATCCTGTATGCTTTCCCTGTTAGTTGCAGTCATGTTATTATTTGCCCAATACTTACTCAAATCATTTGTATTCTTATAGTTTTACCGCGCTCATGTTTACCAATAAACAAGTTAGACTACAGAGAACAGTCTGCTTATTTGGGAGACAGAAGTGGTTTATGCCGTATGTCGGATCACACACCGTATCAACGTGTATGAAGACAGAACACATATCATCTCCATTTTTTGTGATCTCAGGGTTGGGTGGGGGCTTATTTTTTGCATGCCGAGCTGACATTTTTAAAGATACCATTTTGGTGCAGATGCAATCTTTTGATCGTCCGTTATTGCATTTTAATGCAATGTTGCGGGCACAGAAAAAAACGCAATTCTGGCGTTTTGAAATTTTTTTCTCATTACACTGTTTAGCGAGCAGGTTAATTCTTTTTTATATCTGAACGCGGCGATACCAAATATGTGTATGTTTGTTTTTTTATTGCTTTATTTTGAATGGGGCAAAATAGGAGTGATTTGAACTTTTATTTATTCTTAATATTTTTAAAAACCTTTTTGTTAACTATTGTAATGCTTCAATATGTCTCCATGGGAGACTAGAAGTTGCCATAACCCGATCGCCTCTGCTACATAGAGGCGATGATCAGATCGCCTGTATGTAGCAGAAATGCTCACTTGCTATGAGCGCCGACCATCAGGCGGCGCACATAGCAATCCGGCACAGAGAACCATGAAGGGTCCCCATCGCAATCTGAGGTGGATGAGTTTTCCCTATGTGTTCTTGATAGTGTCAAGGATGATACTAAGACCCATGAGGCCAACATTCCTGAGTTGAAATTTTCTGGGAGGAATTTTGTGACTGCTCAAATGAAAAACCTTACTTTAAAAGGAGCATTTGACAATGTTACGGTGATAAATGGGGTTGCTCAACAGCTGGGGGCCGACATCAGGTTTCCATATTTCGAGGTAAATGTGGATTTACTATATTGGGTCACTAAACTGAGGGGGGATGTAATATAGCAACTGTACCAGGGGCCTACAGTCATAGGGTGTTAGACCTGGCCTACTCTCATGTCTTTGGTGTTCATCTGGGAGTAGGCAAAACCCAAGAGCGGGTCCTTCAGAGGTTCTACTGGCCTGGATGTCACTAAGAGATTGTCAACTATTGCCTGTCCTTTCCCACCTGATAGCTAACTGCTCCAGTCTCTACTTTCCTTAGTCCCCTAGTGCCATTACCGAGGTCCCATTTGACTGGATTGCTATGCATCTTGTCAGATCCCTGGTTAAATTCGCCAGAGGACATCAATTTATCCTGGTGGTAATGGACTATGCAGCATGGTAGCCGGAGGCAGTACCACTGAGAAACTCCTCCGCCAGGAGTATAGCCCAAGAGGTAGTCCATATTGTTCCCCTAATGGGCATGACAAAGGAGATTCTGATGGACCAAGGAACTCCTTTTATGTTCATAGTGATTAGGGAGTTGTGTAAGGTTACCAGATTACAAAACTCAGAAACTCGGTGTACCATCCTCAGATGGACAGCCTGATGGAGAGGTTCAACTAAACTCTGAAGTCCATGCTCAAGAAGGACATGGAGAAGAATGGCCAAGACTGGGATTGCCTACTCCCATACCGTCTGTTTTCTATTATGTAAGTTCTACAGGCCTCTAGGGGATTTTCACCGTTTGAGCTGTTATATGGCCGGCACCCTCAGGGACATCTGGTTAGTGCAAAGGAGACCTGGGAAGCAGAGTTTACACCCCATCGGAGCATCATTGGACATGCAGACCAGATGCAGGACAGGGTTGTGAAGGTGATGCCGATTGTAAGAGAAAGCCTCCCTTAAGTACAAGAGGCCAGGCAAGGATCTACAATTGGTCGACGAGTCTGAGACAGTTTTGCTCTGGAGATCGGGTGTTAGTGTTGTTTCCCACTGTCAAAAGTACATTTCTGGCCAAGTGGCAGGGGCCAAAAGAGGTGGTCAAAAATCTTGGTGACATCAACTAGGGGAAAGAAAACTGTACCAGGGGAGCCATGTCAACCTGCTTAAGCTGTGGCGAGACAGGGAATCGATGGAAGCTACATGCCTGGGAGCCAATCCCAAAGCTAAGGTTGAGAATATCACAGTGGCAGAGACAGTCATCAGCTCAGAAACAACAGTGAAGGGAACTGCTTCAGCGGAACCAAAACCTGTTTTCAGAGTTGCCTGGATGTACTCAGGTTGTCGAGCACTAAATCCTGATGGAACTGCATGTGCGGATAAACCCAAAGCTGTATGGAATCCCTGAAGAACACCGCAAGGTGATTTAGAAGGAGGTGAGGAGAATGTTGAGCATTTGCATCATTGAGGAGTCAAAGAGCAGCTAGTGCAGCCCCATTGTCCTTGTGCCAAAGCCTGATGGAGAATAGTGCTTTTGTAACAATTATAGGAAGCTGAATGAGGTGTTCCAGTTTTATCTGATGCCCTGGGTCGATGAACTCATTGAGAGGCTAGGGTCAGCCAGACACATAACCACCCTTGATGTAACGAAAGGGTGCTGGCAAATTCTCCTGTCCCAAAGTGCCAAGGAGAAGATGGCCTTCTCGAAACCTAACGGTTGCTTCCAATATACTAGAATGCCTTTTGGGCTGCAGGGAGCCCCAGCCACCTTCCAAAGGGCCATGGACCAGATCCTAGCCCCTCACCAGAAGTACGCCACGGTTTACCAGGACTAGATTGTGATCTTCAGCCCAGATTGGGGAAGTCATCTGCAGAAGGTCCAGACACTACTGGATGTTATGAGGAAGGCGGGGTTTACCATAAACCCAAAAAAGTAAAAAAAAGCTGCAAGCAAACAAAGTAAAGGCGATCCAAAATTGTCCACAAGTGATCTCGAAGAAACTGGTTAGGGCATTTCTGGTAATTTTGGGATACTATTGCCGATTTATCCTGAATTTTGCCATGATTGCCACACCCATGACCAACATTCTTAACCCCTTTCCAACATTTGGCATAATAGTAAGCCCACGTCGGACTCCCCCCGACTCCCCTCAGTGCCAGAGCCCGCACCTTTCCGGGCACATGTCAGCTGATCTATACAGCTGATATGTGCCCGCAACAGATGCAGGTGGAATTGCAAGCCACCCGCGGCTGTTAACTAGTTTAATGCGGCTGCCAATCTCTGACAGCAGCTTTTAACTCGCACTTACAGGAAGCACGTACTTTATCTCACCCGTCAGTGACCACGTCATATGAACGCGGGTCACTGATCAACCATCACCAGATCACATAAAATGGAGACGCTATGGGTATCGAAAATGGCGCAATTTATTTATTTTTTGTTAACACCAATGGTGTCATTCAAAAGTACAACTTGTTCCTCAAAAAATAAGCCCTCACATGACCATATTGACAGAAAAATAAAAAAGTTATGGCTCTGGGAAGAAGGGGAGCAAAAAACGAAAACGCAAAAACTGAAATTCCACTGGTCGTTAAGGGGTTAAAGGCACAAAGAAGTTGTCTTCTGAAGCAAAGATGGCATTCCAAGAGTTGAAGCTCACCCTGTGTAAACAGCCGGTCTTGATCGCATCGGACTCTAGACGGAAAAAATTCTGACAAATTTGAATTTTAAAAGAAAAGAGTCAATTATTTCTGATATCGTCCTGTTAATGGACATACGTCTTTTTTAACTCTCTATCTATACACAATGAACAATGTACATAGGATATGATTATTTAACCAGTAGAAATGTCATTGGCAGCACTTTTATTTATCCCACATTGAGCTGTAAAATATCTGAAGTGTAAAGCATTGTCAGAATAAAAGCTGCTCAGGGAGTCAGGTGGAAGCTTTGCACATGGCTCCTATTTTACATCCTATTTGTCATTTTTGACAAGCTGAAGGATTTGTGTAGATTGAATTATGCAAGGAGAGGTGGCCCAAGTCAATAAAAATGGTAATAAAATCTAAAGCGGGACAGAACGTGCACAACAGAAGTATTGTGAATATCGAACTTAAATAATCTATGTTCCTGGTACATACTGACCTTTGCATGCCCAGCAGGATTACTTTTGCATGGTTGCTGAAGGGTGAATTTACACATTCCAGCCCTCCCTGCAAATAAAAATATCTGTTTTGTCAGGGAATTAAAAAACAGGTGAATAATGTAGCTGTTAGTAAACTAAACTGTCGCCTCGGCAGAACCTCAGAGATGCAGAAAATTGCCTGAAATGTAATTTCTTGTACGTTTCCAGAGGCCTCCACATAGCCTACAGCCTCTGTTGACTGCACAGTTGGGGTGCGTAATAGAAAATGACGTGTGGAGGCTTCAAAGGTTTCTGGGCTAGCTAAGATTTCTACGTTCGAGGCAATAACTATAAATATATTCCAAAAGGTTCTATTTTGGGATATGCATGTGGTTGACTGATTTCTTCTGTTACCTAGATGGTCCCTAAATGTCCATTGGCCTAGCATACATTTTATTACAGTTTAAAAAATATTTTGAATTATGCTCAATAGAAAAGAGGAAATATGTAAATTGGTTTTGCAGATCTCTAAAGGGGTGGTCCAAAGTAGTTTTCCCTACCTAAATCCTTATCTATGGTGCCATAATCTAAACTATTTTCTAATATACTTGAATTAAAAATTCCCTACCTACATTATCTTACTGCTTTTCTTTTTACCACTTCTTTTCTGATGACATTTCGTTTGAGACTTCCAGTGCATGTTGGGATGTTCAAATAAAGTTTTATCAGGTGCAGAGGCTGTGGTCCTGGCCACTGAGCATCAACAGTGATGCTCGATTAAGAGGCTGGGCTAGTCCCTGCACGGCTAGTGCATTATTAGGATACCCGGTGTGCAGAAACCAGCGTTACCCCAGCAGGTGACGTCTTTCGTCTCTGCACGCTGATTATTCTGGCAATGCTCTCTTCTGCTAGTTGTTAATACTGATCTGAGCCGTCAACAAAGAGCACACAGTCATGAGCACAGTGCTCATCACACAGGGACTAGCCCAGCCCCTGAAAAGAGAATCACTGATGATGCTTCAATTCAGGGAGGGGACGGAGACTGCGGCAGTAACCAAAGCCTCTGCATCCTGATGATGCTTCACTTGAGTATCCCACCATGCATTAGGATTCTCAAACGAAGCATCATCAAAAAGGAAGGGGAAACAAAAATAGAAAAGCAGTTAAATAGAGTAGTTAAGGAGGGATAGGGAATTTTTATATCAAGCATATTACAAATTAGTTTAGTTTATGTCATTAGATAGGGATATAGGATGAACATTACTTTTGGACTTCGGATCACCTCTTAAATATTAATGCGCCATCCTTAGGTTAAGTTATTAATATCAGATTGGTGGAAGTTTATCTCCTAGCCCCTTGATGACCAGGTTATTACAGGAGTCTCAATGTAGTGAAAGTGGTACAGCACCATAAATGCCGTGGTGATCATAAATGGAAGATTATCTTAAATGGAAGATCATAAATGGAAGATTATCTTATAGCCTTGCATGGGAGAGAGCTTAACGTACCATTGAAGACCACTATTCAATTTACTGCGCAGTGCACCGTAACACCTCTAAGCTGATCTGTGGGGATGCCATGAGTTGGATTCCCATCTACCCTAAGGACAGGTTGTCAATATTAAAGTCCTAGGAAAAAAGTTTTTCAATTTAAACATATAGAATATATTTCTTTCTGCAACCAGTAGAGATCCTTACCTTGGTAATGAATAATCAAAGATTATATTGATCCTCTGTACTTTTTGCTTTTTACCCAAATATAGGCAAAAAACTGATGAAAAATGAGAATCAGGATAAGATTTTTGTTCTCAAAGGAAGATAGATGTGTCAGAGCAGAAGGTCACAATCCCAGGCGTCACATTGACAGAAAATGTGAAACACTTTACAGTAAAGGCGGCAGCGAGAGAAGGATGGGAGGACAGAGAGGAGCTGAGGAATCAAACATGAGTGGGAATAGGAATCACTGTATGAAAAGCTAGTCACGGGGGAAATGTAATAAAAAGGATTTGCAGATAAAAAGGTCAAAGAGGTCACATTACACATCTTGTCATTTGTGTTTAAAGGATCTGACAAATGTTATAACAAGATGTGGAATAAATGACTGTGGCAAACAAATGTATAAATCATTATTTTGGCAACGAGAGCAGATTTCAAGCAAAATCCACTTAATTTCAAGGTGACAGATCTTTTCAACCAGCTGTATGTACATTGTGTGAATTTTACCCAGTACAATGTACCACTAGCCAGGGTGTAACAATTAGGGGTCAAAAGGTATCTGAATCCCAGATCATGGAGACGCAATGGTCACTCTGTACCGTGACATCACTGCGATCCTTAGCAGGTAGCCATGAAGTCACTGTATTTATTATTTCTGTTCTGGTTCTTTATCCCTGTTCTATGACATCGCTATGTGCACTATTCCAATTCTGTGAGATTATTATGTACCATAAACCCTACTTATGACTTTTTATGACAATGTTTATTACTCTTGTATAGTGCTAAGATATCACTTTAAAACCAATGTCATTCAGTTGGGTTGTTCAGATGTCTGGGGTTTTTTCTACATGGACCAAACGTCTGCATTAAAAAATTGTTAGCATACTGTTATCTCTTACATATTTTGTATGAATAACCTAATAAAGAGGGCACCGGAGTAAAAAGCTCCGCCATAATATATAAATAGAAACCCAAAAGAGAAATGGACACTAAGAGCTAAAATGTAACACTTTATTGAAGAACCATACACAAATACAGACAAAATGAATAGAAATCAAATAATGGGATGCAATGAAAAGATAAAAAAGGCGACACTAGTGCCACACACGGAACGAGTGATACATTTTATAGAGCAAAAAACTTGGTCAATAACACTGATACCAAAAGTGCAAAATACCATACATCAATTAAGTATATATTGCATAGTGCAAATAATAAAATCATACTGATTTTTTATAAGGGTGACTGAGCACATGGTAATCAGGGATAATACACGTATAATGAATGCTCTAAGATAAAGTGCTGATGCAGGGAGATACACAGTATGCAGGACAATGTAAGAAAAGTGCCTAGTGCAAAGAAATGTATACCAGGTAGTATCAAAAAAATGCTTAATGTAAGCTAAATATGGCAAAGTATCCTATATGGCACAAGCTTGCCAAGACCAAAGGCATGGATCAATGATAAAAGGAAAATCCCATATAATAGAATGAATGAAGCCTAAAGTCTGCCTGCATAATCCAGATAAGAGAGTACATACAAAGGGTACCAACCTGCAGCCGTGTGGTTGCTCCCTTTCCCGCACACGGCTGCAGGTTGGTACCCTTTGTATGTACTCTCTTATCTGGATTATGCAGGCAGACTTTAGGCTTCATTCATTCTATTATATGGGATTTTCCTTTTATCATTGATCCATGCCTTTGGTCTTGGCAAGCTTGTGCCATATAGGATACTTTGCCATATTTAGCTTACATTAAGCATTTTTTTGATACTACCTGGTATACATTTCTTTGCACTAGGCACTTTTCTTACATTGTCCTGCATACTGTGTATCTCCCTGCATCAGCACTTTATCTTAGAGCATTCATTATACGTGTATTATCCCTGATTACCATGTGCTCAGTCACCCTTATAAAAAATCAGTATGATTTTATTATTTGCACTATGCAATATATACTTAATTGATGTATGGTATTTTGCACTTTTGGTATCAGTGTTATTGACCAAGTTTTTTGCTCTATAAAATGTATCACTCGTTCCGTGTGTGGCACTAGTGTCGCCTTTTTTATCTTTTCATTGCATCCCATTATTTGATTTCTATTCATTTTGTCTGTATTTGTGTATGGTTCTTCAATAAAGTGTTACATTTTAGCTCTTAGTGTCCATTTCTCTTTTGGGTTTATATTTTGTATGAGACTCGCCTATTCAAGTTTAGGGGCATGCAAAATTTGGATGCTATACAGATGAACCATATAGCAATCGATTTTAACAAATAAATTGCTGTTTTTAATGTAGGAAACTGCATTTGGTCTTATAGATTTTATTCATTTCTCATGTATAAAAATGAGTGCTGTACGGATGGCATACGGATGACAATTTAGATGGAAAATTGTCTTCTTCCTGGTTGAAAATTGGACAAGTTTTATAAACCCTATGATTAGTCCCCTGTGAAATTGCTTTTTCCTGTGACGTCACCATGTTTATTAAATATGAACTGTGACATCACGGAGTATATTAGGGAAAATGAAGATCGGTCTCAGGAGCGCAGAAAGAAGACTCGAACACCAGGTTGTATTTGAACCACAACGCGTTTCAACAGATAACACCATCTTCATCAGGTGCTCAATTGAGTATTGAGCAGTGCCGAACACACTTGACCATCAGTTTAAAGGACCTGAAACCTCATGTTTTATACCTTGCCTCCAGAAACTATTGTAACTATTGTTCCACACATACAGTTGTGACCAAAGGTTTTGAGACTGACACAAATTTTGGTTTTCACATATTTTGCTTCTTCATTGTTTTCAGCTTTTTTAATCACATGTTTCTATGATTATTGAGGTACAATTATCAGCATATCATAAGATTTTAAACTTTCAGTGACAAATCCATCAAGTTTATGGAAAGATTCAATATTCACAGTTTTGATCCTTGTTTTTCAAGACTTCTGCAATTCGCCCTGGCAGCTGGATATAAACTTCTGAGCCAGATCCTGACTGATGGTAACCAATTTTTGAAAAATCGGTGCTTGGAGTTTATCATAATTTTTGTGTTTTGGTCTGTGGAAGAAGTTAGTTCAGCTGCGATACAAGTAGAAAATAAATCGCTTGATCTTTTTATTACTGTTCCCCGGTCACTTGATATCTACGAGAATAAAATAGTGGACCTTTTTATCACTGTTCCCCGATCACTTGATATCTACATAGGTAGCTCAGACGATAACCCTCCCGTTTTGGGTTTACACAATCGAAATAGCTGAGCAGTTCCACAATACATCCAATACCTTATTACTCCCTTGGAGGAGACCCTATGGTGCATGTTGTCCCCCTTTTCCCCTCCATCCTGCTCAAAAAATCATTGTCCATCACCAAATTGGGCCTGGATCGTTGGGAGAAGTTGCTTTTGCAGGATGTTTAGATAACATCTTAATTCATCATATTGTTCTTAGGCAAAATTGTGAGTAAGGGTACTGTCACACATAACGATATCGTTAATGATATCGTTGCTTTTTGTGACGTAGCAACGATATCGTTAACGAAATCGTTATGTGTGACAGCGACCAACGATGAGGCCCCTGCTGGGAGATCGTTGGTCGCTGGGGAAAGTCCAGCACTTTATTTTGTCGCTGGATCTCCCACTGACATCGCTGAATCGGCGTGTGTGACGCCGATTCAGCGATGTCTTCACTGGTAACCAGGGTAAACATCGGGTTACTAAGTGCAGGGCCGCGCTTAGTAACCCGATGTTTACACTGGTTACCATTGTAAATGTAAAAAAACAAACACTACATACTTACATTCCCGGTGTCTGGTCATGTCCCTCACCTTCAGCTTCCTGCACTGACTGGTGAGCGCCGGCCAGCCGTAAAGTACAGCACAGCGGTGACGTCACCGCTGTACTTTACGGCCGGCGCTCAGTCAGTGCTGGAAGCTGAAGGCGAGGGACCTGACCAGACACCGGGAATGTAAGTATGTAGTGTTTGTTTTTTTACATTTACAATGGTAACCAGGGTAAACATCGGGTTACTAAGCGTGGCCCTGCGCTTATTAACCCGATGTTTACCCTGGTTACCCGGGGACTTCGGGATCGTTGGTCGCTGGAGAGCTGTCTGTGTGACAGCTCTCCAGCAACCAAACAGCGACGCTGCAGCGATCGACATCGTCGTCGGTATCGCTGCAGCGTCGCTTAGTGTGACGGTACCTTAAAACCCTCTGCCTTGGGTGAAAAACAACCCCATGCATGAATGGTCTCGGGCTACTTTACTGTTGGCATGATGAAAAGCTCATGGTAGTGATCACTTTTTCTTCTCCAGACAATCATTCAATTCTTGATTATCCTGTAAAATGTAAGGTCGCAAGAGTAAGGTCCTCTCCTCTGTACTTGTCTTTCACTATTAGTTTGTTCATTGTAATTTCTATTTGTGTTTTATATGTAATCCCTTCTCATCTACAATACCATGGAATCAGTTGTGCTCTAAAAAGAAATAATAATAATAATATAAAGTAATGATAGTCATTGTTCCAGATGTCCCAAGCTGTATAAAGGAGGCTTCATCAGAGAAAATAACTTTATCCCAGGCTTCTGCAGTCCAATATTTTTCCTTACTGCAAAGTTATTTTCTCTGATTTAAACCCAGTTTTGTCACTTAGACCTAATATTGTATGCATTGATAAATGCTAAGTGCAGATTACATTTAGGTGTAAATATTCTTGTGATTGAAAAGCCCTTTTAGCTGTGTCTCTTTATACAACCTTCTTTACACTGCTTTCCTGCCTTGTGAAATGTCCTTGCATGGCATTGTGTAGATGGCTTTACAGAAACTCCAGGGAATATTTTGTCACATGTAAGGTCAAGGAGAGTAGATATATTTTCCCTTTTATGTTTTATGAAATATAGATGTCTAACTGCTGAGAGCAATGGTCATGTCTTGTTCAGTTCATATTTTTAGAATGCTGAGAAAACCATAATGTGGCATCATTTCAGCAAAGTCGAAAATAGACAGAAGAGGGTTCCTGTGCAAGAACAGTACATGGGGCCTTTGCAGTCCAATATTGTAAGGGCAAAGTGACCAAGGAGGAGAGGGATTGAGTGTAGTATTAGATGACTTGGCCTCTACAATCACTCAACATCAACACATTTGAGATGGTTTGACATGAGTTGGGCCACAGGCAAAGCTCAAACAAGCACTCAGCAGCACCTCTGAGAATTCCTTAATGAGCCATTCCAAGAGACTACCTGATGAAGCTGATAATTGTGCCCATTGCAATTAGAATAAGGAAAACAAATGCAAACAGGTGTGTCCAAACTTTTGACCAATACTGTGTATATATACAGTATATACATTATTGAAATTGCAGCATCAAAAAGGAATAGTTGTGGAATTATTGAAATCACAGGATGGATATTCAGCTCTGGCAAAAATTAAAACCCTGTCATGGGCAGCCCAATCTCCAGACCTGAACCCCATTGAAAACCTCTAGATTGTAATCAAGAGGATGATGGATAGTCACAAGCCATCAAACACAGAAGAATTGCTTAAATGTGTGCGCCAGGAGCAGTGTAAAAGATGCATGAAAGCTGTGATTAAAAATCATGGTTATTGCACAAAGTATTGATTTCTGAACTCTTCCTGAGTTAAAACATTAGTATTGTTGTTTGTAAATGATTATGAACTTGTTGTCTTTGCATTATTTGAGGTCTGAAAGCACTGGGATGTTGTTGTTGTTTTTTTTAATTTTGACAATTTTTCTTTGTCGGAAAAAAAATACAAAATGTATTGCTTGGAAAGTCAGAGACATGTTGTCAGAAGTTTATAGACTAAAAAAAAACAAAAAAATAAATAAAAAGAAATGTCAGACAAACTGAACATTTTGCAGTGGTCTCTTAATTTTTGCCAGAGCTGTACATGTTGAAAAAATGGAAACAGAATTTTCAAAATATCTCACTTTATTAAGAATCAAGTATGCGCACCCCATGCAGAAATCCATGCACTAACATGCCTTTGCATGCTGTCACTGAGGTTTTTAATGGTTTTCTGAGGATTGTTCTGCCACGCTGAATGCTCTTAGGCTTGCAAATCATCAATATCTGCTGCTAGTAGTAGCTCCTTTGCTGTTGCCAATCAATATGGTCCTAGATGTGCTCAATGGGAGTCAAGTCTGGAGACGCTGCAGGCCATTGTAGCATATTTAGGCCATGCTCACGGTAGCACATGTAACACATGGCCTGGTATTGTGTTAAAAAATGGCTCTTGGGATACTTTCACATTTCCTTGTGAAGGCCTCATCATGATGTTGTTCATGCGGTTTCCAGTTATCATTGCATTCTAGATAAAAGTGAGACTTAGCTAGATAGAAAGGATAGAACTTCATGTAAGCCTCCATTGCCATCTTGTTCTGCACCATTAGTCTTTGAAAGTGGTGGTGTAAGGTACCATTCGTATTCCTCCAGAATTTTTACTCGTTTACTTTATATTAATACAGCATTTAAGCATGTGATATTGCTTCTTTGTTCATATTTTCATATCTTATATATACTGTCATATGTACTTACTGTATGCTCTGTCCTTAGGCTATTCAATATAAGATATATATATATTTGCACATATGATCTATATTAACACACATTCTGCACCTACATTTACTGTCACAATATAAACCTTAGTTACTTATATATTTGACATATTTTTCTCCACTTTTATGACATAAATCGTATCACAGTCATGCCTTTCACATTATGCTGGTTATCTGGTAGAAGGTTTACACAGTAAAATATCGATATTTGCAGATGATACAAAACTATGTAAAGCAGTTAATACAAGAGAAGATAGTATTCTGCTACAGATGGATCTGGATAAGTTGGAAACTTGAGCTGAAAGGTGGCAGATGAGGTTTAACAATGATAAATGTAAGGTTATACACATGGGAAGAAGGAATCAATGTCACCATTACACACTGAACGGGAAACCACTGGGTAAATCTGACAGGGAGAAGGACTTGGGGATCCTAGTTAATGATAAACTTACCTGGAGCAGCCAGTGCCAGGCAGCAGCTGCCAAGGCAAACAGGATCATGGGGTGCATTAAAAGAGGTCTGGATACACATGATGAGAGCATTATACTGCCTCTGTACAAATCCCTAGTTAGACCGCACATGGAGTACTGTGTCCAGTTTTGGGCACCGGTGCTCAGGAAGGATATAATGGAACTAGAGAGAGTACAAAGGAGGGCAACAAAATTAATAAAGGGGATGGGAAAACTACAATACCCAGATAGATTAGCGAAATTAGGATTATTTAGTCTAGAAAAAAGACGACTGAGGGGCGATCTAATAACCATGTATAAGTATATAAGGGGACAATACAAATATCTCGCTGAGGATCTGTTTATACCAAGGAAGGTGACGGGCACAAGGGGGCATTCTTTGCGTCTGGAGGAGAGAAGGTTTTTCCACCAACATAGAAGAGGATTCTTTACTGTTAGGGCAGTGAGAATCTGGAATTGCTTGCCTGAAGAGGTGGTGATGGCGAACTCAGTCGAGGGGTTCAAGAGAGGCCTGGATGTCTTCCTGGAGCAGAACAATATTGTATCATACAATTAGGTTCTGTAGAAGGACGTAGATCTGGGGATTTATTATGATGGAATATAGGCTGAACTGGATGGACAAATGTCTTTTTTCGGCCTTACTAACTATGTTACTATGTTACTATGTATTTGATATACTGTAATATTAGGTACTTAATACACTACACTATTCTACACACTTGCTAACACATGCATTACTTTAGGTTCACTATTTATATGGGGTGGTAATATATTTTATGAGCTTCTATCCAGCTACCCCGTATGGTGCATCTATTTTGTATGTTACCAATTGTATATTACATTTTGTCTAATATCATGCTATTTTTACAGTTATTGTACATATTTCAACGCTTTAGTCTGTATGATGGTCATATAAATTATTACCTATCTGTTGCATATTCTATGTTTGAGTTGCTAGCTGGTGTGCGTACCACGCTTTCACTGCTGCTCGGTGTAGGGGTGACGCATTGCCTAGGTTACGTGTCCGGTCAGCTGACCAAGTCATGTGACCGGGTGACATGCACTCTGAGTGCCGCCCTCTCCACAGAGCGGCAACATGGCGGAGACATGCCGACACAGCTGCTGGCACTCACGGGCATGCTTGATACTATATAATATGGCTCATCATAACACTTACCTATCTCCTGATGAAACTGCAGAGGCGGTGAAACACGCGTCGAGGTGAGGGTACACACCATTCACCAGCTTAACCATGGTGACAGGTAATAAATCTTAGGATTAATGGATAATATACCACCTTGATGTTGTGTGCTAGTTTAGAGTAACCTCCAGGTCACTGCAGTTATACTTATTTCTGCACACACAGTTATCACCATGTGGCATCTCATCCATATATGAACACCTTTGTCAGTAACAATATTTTCACACATGTATTGGCTATTAATTGGATTCATAGGATTTTCGTGATTTCTCATTACCTTATACTGACATTTCTGTTCATATTGCTATTTAAGCAACTATTTTTCTAAGTTGTAATGGTCTGTTTTCTGGTTATTTCTCTACTGTTATGTTCCATGTATAACAGAGAGTGTATTATTCCTGTTTTTTTCTATTGTGCATTGTTCATTAAAATCTTTTAGGAATATTTAATAAAATTGTTATATTTTACTATATTTGATTATGTTGCTCCTTCTGCGTCGCTATAAGTATGTGATATGTAGGTTTGAAGGGATCACACACTTTGTATGAGGAATATTATTGGTTTCATACCAGTTGCTGGATGTCTGGCTCATAGTTCAGTGCCATGCAAATGCCTACCAATGGTTTAGGCTACTTTCACACTGGCGTTTTCTGCAATCCGTCACAATGTGTCGTTTTGCAGAAAAAACGCATCCTGCAAAAGTGCTTGCAGGATGCGTTTTTTCCCCATAGACTTGCATTGACGACGCATTTGCGACAGATTGCCACACGTCGCATCCGTCAAGCGACGGATGCGTCGTGCTTTGGCGGACCGTCGGGAGCAAAAAACGCTACATGTAACGTTTTTTGCTCCTGACGGACCGCTTTTTCCGACCGCGCATGCGCGGCCGGAACTCCGCCCCCACCTCCCCGCACCTTACAATGGGGCAGCGGATGCGCCGGAGAAATGCATCCGCTGCCTCCATTGTGCAATGCGTTAAACGCTAGCGTCGGAATCTCTCCCCGACGCATTGCGACGGGGAGATTCCGACGCTAGTGTGAAAGAAGCCTTACATAGACACTGTTTGACCCCTTAGACTTGTGTGAGGGGTTGACTCACTCAGTTGTTTGCAAAAGTAAACTCAGGAACGCCTCTTGAGGGAACGTCACAGTGGTCATACTCCCGGGATTATGGTGTGTGGTGGTATAATGTACTATAGCCGGTACAATGTTAGTCTTCATTCCAGTACACAGCTCAGCATTACAATGATTTCCAGAGAAAAAGAGAGGAAGCGGGAGGCAGAGAGAGGGCAGCATGGCTATGCAAAACATTATTCACCATCTCACTAATGCTTCAGCAGTGTGAGACATGGTGCCGGGCAAAAAGAAGGAAAAAACAAAAATGAAAAAACAGCCATGTCTAGAAGAGTTTAATATTCTGCTTTCTTTTTTTTTAAGAGTTTATATTAAGATGAAAAACAGTAATCAAAGGACAATGAACTTCAATTAGATCAGCTGCTTGCTGATAGAGTAGAATTATCTAACACTAACTAGTTGAACTCTGTATATATCATAGACAGATTTATATCGGAAATACATCTTAATGTGAATCAGATAAAAAATACAGGTCTGGGTGCTTGAAATTCCTGTAAAGTAGTCTGCGAATCCTATTAATACAGTAGTCGGGAGCAGCTTTTTTACTTTCTGAGTCTCCATGGTGACTCCAACATCTCCTTAGGCCCAGCACACAATGTCTATTGCTGGATGGTAATTCCTTTAGCTGTCACTGCCTATGTAGTCAGTGCTGTCACCGGGGCAAAACTACATCCCTACAGCCAGACTTCATATGTCCAGTGGAGATGTCATTTTCTCACTTCTCCAGACAGTTCTTCAGTCCAAATTACAGTGCTGTTCATTTACCTGTCTCTGGAAATATTCCTGATTTCGCTGGGAGAAAATTATGAAGACTGATTTTTTTTAATTACTTTTATTTCTTGTGTATGCACAGCCATAGACATCAAGGTGAATAACTTTATACTTCTGCTTTATAATTTCTTTATTTCATCTGTGATCTTTAGGGTAGGTTTCCAGATAGATAAAGAGTTGTTTCAATTGCTGAAGATTGCATAGCAGTATCCAAAATGGGATCAAATACAGTCAGAGACAATGATGTAAGGGCCGTATGGGGCAAATTGTACTGCGGTGTCTCCAGGCACCAGTGAAATGGGGTCCTCTGAGTGTGTGGGTTATGGTTTGACTCAGGCATCCCTCACTCCGGCCATATACTGTATGATGGTATAGGAACACCCGGTTTATGCAGTAAATGAAGAAGATCTCGGTCAGTTTTGTAAATGGAAACATTCTTTAATGTTGAAATTGCTTCCAGGACCAGCTGGCAAGTAATAATGCCATAAGCATTTTAATGAAACATGACATATATCATATTCACTACCATATTTTGTATTACAATCATTATCAATCATTTATCTTCTACCATACTGTTAGGCTGCTTTCACACATCAGGTTTTTTCTCTCAGGCACAATCGGACAGTTTCAGGCACAATCCGGATCCGTTTTTTTCTTATGCCAGATCAGTTTTTTTCCCATAGAGTTGTATTAGCACCGGATTGTGCCTGAAGGACATGCGTTTCATCCGTTTTGTGCCTGATCCGTCCCTTCAGGCTTTTTTGCCGGACACAAAAAACGTCTCCTGCAACTTTTTTTGTCTCCGGCGCAAAAGCCTGAAGGGACGTTTCCGGCAATAAACACATGGAACTGTGTGAATGAACGTTTCTGGCGACCGAATCCGTTTTTACACATTGAGCATGTCTCTCTCTCTCTCTTTCTCTGTCTCTCTCTCTCTCCTCAAAACCATGCTCTCCACCCACCAGGCAGTCAAAAACCATGCGCAGTACATAGAGCCAGATCCAGCTAAAAAACGGATCCGGTGCATCAGTTTTTCACAATTTACGCCGGATCCGTTTTTTAGCAAATTTGCCGGATTTAGCCTGAAACCAAAAACCTGATGTGTGAAAGCAGCCTTACAGTGACACCGAAGTTAGGTTCAAACAGGACTTCTCATGTTCAATATTGTTGGTTTAGAAAATAAATGTAAAGCTTTAACATCCAGTCACAGAACACAAATTAACTCTTGTCCTGCAAAATACTCTCTAGTCATCATATTCTCTGATTATAAACCCGTAAAAGAAATGGAAAGGCTGTGTTTTACCTCACACCAATAGCGCCAACTGGGGACGAGCAGTACTCAGCAACAGCCTCTTCAATAAACACCATCTGTCCTTTCAGATTTCCTTCAACTGATGTGCACACACCTCACGCCTTTCTAAATTCGGTAATAAATCAGTCCAACACTTGGACTGACTGAGGGCTATAGAGAAAACCATGGTCAGAAGGGAAGGAAATGTCCTTTATTCAAACCTGACATGCTTTCAATAAAAATACAAGCCTGAAAACAAGAGTTTCTAAAGTCCTTAGCAAACTACACATAGCTAGGGATACCCAGTAGATATGAGCTGATCTTTTGAAATTCAAATTCGCTAGTTTCGCCAAATTTTCCCACCAAAATTGAATAAAAAATCTCAATGACACTATATAAAGCCTCTAATTCCTCTGAAAACATATGTTTAGCCCTCTGAGGTCTCCTATGGGTTTATAGAACCATTTTTGAGCTCTGAAAGGGAGTCAGTCATTCCCAAAATGCATTTTGAATGGCCTATACAGTGTTGTAGGGAGTTTAGCCCTATAGCAACCATACTAGCATTGTATCTGAAGCTCGAACAGTGCCTGAGAAAAGAACTTGTAATTCATTTGAAAATGAGGAGACTTAGGGGCACCCTTGGCGTGGTCAAAATTTTGGTGCACTCTTACGCCTCCTGATTTGTATAGCGGGACCCTTCTTCCACTTTTGATTGACAGTGCTCGCCTCCCAGAGTGAACACTGTCTGAATGCTTCCGTCATGTGTGCGGCCGCATGCGTTCTCCTCCCTGTATCTTTTGTTCTGACGCCGCTTGCTACACCAATAGACCAGGATGTGCAGCAACTGTGGTAAAACACTTTGAAAAGTCAAAGTAGTTGGTGAAATATTTTGTGAGTTTTGGTGTTTTCATGCCAGTTTGTAGCAGCTCTGCCAAAATGAGCGAAGTTGGGTAGTATAGGATGTGGCTGTGCCCACCCATCAAGTTAAGCAAAAGTGCCAGCGTTTTTAACCCCTTAGTGATGGAGCCAAATTTTTTAAATCTGACCAGTGTCACTTTATGTGGTAATAACTCTGCAACGCTTCAACAAATTCCAGTGATTTTGAGACTGTTTTTTCGTGACACATTATACTTTATGATAATGGTAAATTTAGGTCAATATGTTTTGTGTTTATTTATAAAAAATATAAAAGATTTGAGAAAAATGTAAAAAAAATTAGCAATTTTTTAAAATTTGAATGATTATCCCTTTAATCCAAATGGTCATACCACAGCAAACCATTAATAAATAACATTTCCCACATGTCAGCTTTACATCAGCATCATTTGTAAAATGTTATTTTATTTTGTTAGCATTTTAGGAGGTTTAAAAAAGTAGCAGCAATTTTTCATTTTTTCAAGGAAATTTAATACATTTATTTTTTTAGGGACTTATCCATGTTTGAAGTGACTTTAGGGGTCTCATATATTGGGAAACCCCCAAATGTGATACCATTTTAAAACAGCACCCTCTGACATATCGAAAACTGCTGTCAGGTAATTTATTAACCCTTCAGGTGCTTTACAGGAATTAATGCAAAGGGGTATGACAGAAGTGAAAGTGTGTATTTTTATTACCCAAATGCCTCTAACTTCTGAACAGGTTACTACAGCCGGCAGACTCTAAGGCCGCTATTTGGTCATGAATTGCCATCGCAAACATCAGGACCACACAATCATGATCTGAGGGCACCAATTCGGATAAAGAGGAAGCCCCCACACTATGTTAACCATATATAATGATGTAGTCACTATTGACAGCAGCATCCAAGGGGTTAAACAGATTTGGACGGTGCAAACACTGATCATGGCTTATACAGCAAGTTGTCAGCTATAGTGGACAGCCGACAGCTGCTGGATTGTCACCTGTATGGGGAGGCTATTCTCTTATATCTCAGGTCAGTTAAAAGACGTATTGGCGGTCATTAAGGGGTTAAGCCAGAAATTATTTGGCAAGGCATACGGAGGCATGTGGAACAGAGAAGATGCTCCCAATTCATAAATTGGTGTGTGCCTCTTAATGCATTTGGCGCATTATCCTTCAGCTAGCCCTTTATTAAGAATGGCATACACAAAGATAATTTTATTTAATTGGTCCCTTAGACTTTAATTTTGGTGAATGAACAAGCCATATAAATATGTAAGGTGTACAATTCCATGTAACATCCCTGATTTAGTAGATTACTTGCAGACATATCATACATTAATATTTGTACATCCATCAAATACTTCTTATCTCATTGGTAGGATGAGGAATGAATCTCAAATTAATAATTTTCCATGAGGTCTAATATAATGTTGATACTGATCTTACTCTGGTGTGAAATATTTATTTAGGATTAAAAATGCTAGGATGCCATGCTTCCTTCCTTTCAGTATGTAATGTAACAAATAAATTTTAGTGGATGATAAGGAGGAAAGATAGGACAAGACTGCCACATATAGCTCAGAAATGGTGGGAAGTCATAGTAAATATAGAGTAAAGTGCTGCACTATGCATTAGGGCAATGAAGAAGGGTTGACCTAGCCCGCTATAGTCCAAGCGGGTGATCTGGTGGTCCATATACTAATGTACTAGTGACCCCAAAGTTGTAGCAAAACTTAACCAAATTTAGAAGTAACTAAAGACAATTATTTGCCACTAAAGTATATCTCTTATAAAGTATATCTCTTATGTGTTGGTTAAAATAAAACCTTTTTTGACCTTATTCATGGCACGCCCTATGTGGGCAATGATTCTAAAAAAGTTGACATGCACATGTTTTATTTAGTTGAAGAGCGAGTTCTCACAATAAGTGCCCTTGGTGCATCTCATAGGAACCGATGCTTATTACTGTCAATGTTTTTCATACCTGCAAAGTTACTTGGGAAGAAAAAAAGATGTGTGCCTATCAAGTTCAAATTTTCTTACTATAAAGTATAACTCTAAGGGCTCGTGCAGACGACTGTATTTTTGATCCGAGCGCAATCCGACAAAAGATTGTTTTGCACTCGGACCAATGTTATTTTATGGGGCTGTGTACAGGTCCAATTTTTTCCTCAGACCAAATATTCCCAAGGAGAAAATCGCAGCATGCATGATTTGCGTGTAATATTTGGATTGCAATCGGCCACACAAATCAATGAGTCCATGGAAAAAATCAAAGTCTTCCG
The DNA here is from genome assembly GCF_032444005.1 of Ranitomeya imitator. NCBI lineage: Eukaryota > Metazoa > Chordata > Amphibia > Anura > Dendrobatidae > Ranitomeya > Ranitomeya imitator. The sequence continues at coordinate 577,611,340 of NC_091286.1, forward strand.
ATTGCGGTCCAATTTTCACGGAATGACAGAATTTAAAAGATGAAGAAATTTTTATTTTTATTCTCTTTATTTGAGAAAATCGGATCACACTCTGATCATAGTCTGATCAGAGTGTGATTAGCATAACTACTGGAATGAGAGAAACTCCAGTGGTGTGACACTATCCTTAATGTAATTTGTCACTGGAAAAACACTTTCTTGCACATTTCTGTGTCCAGATCCTTTGTCTAGCTATTGGAATGAAAAAACATATTCAGTTCTATGAATTAACTACATCTAAGTTCATGGGCGGACACAGGCTGAAGAGACCCTTTGAGAAAGTGTAAGACAGCTAGGGTGGTAGTTGTGGCAAGGTGCTGTTTCATTCCCGCACCCTTGCGCCTTACAAAGGAAACATAAAGTAGAACACTCACTTTCGAATCTGGGGTACCTTCTGCCTCAGCCATCCCGGCTCCAGATACCCGATTCTCACAAATGACTCCAGGGTTTATGTCCATGCTTAAAAGTTTAACTTTACTTAGCAACAGGGTCCTTATTACAGATGAAGCATAGTTCTCATGCAATGACATTCCTAGAGCTTTCCCTTCCTTCTCTGACAACTTCCATCTCTCCCGACAATCTCTGCCTGTCCTGAGAATCTTTGTCGCTCCCAGCAATCCCTGCCTGTCCCAGCAATCTCTGCCTGTCCCGACAATCTCTGTCGCTCCCAGCAATCTCTGCCTGTCCCGACAATCTCTGTCGCTCCCAGCAATCTCTGCCTGATCCTGGCAATCTCTGCCTTGCTGGACAATCCCTGTCCCTTTCTGACAATCTCTGCCTCACTGGACAATCCCAGTCCCGTCCTGGCAATCTCTGCTTTGCTGGACAATCCCTGTCCCGTCCTGGCAATCTCTACCTTGTCCTGGCAATCTCTGCCTTGTCTCACTGCTGCATAACTTCACCTTGCCCTGGGGATGGCTGCCCGGGCTCTCTGCACCCAACCAGGAAGTGTCTTCACTATATCACCACTGCTCTGCACTACACCCCTCTGTAACTCCAAAAAGAGAAAGGTAGTCAGATCACCTGAATATGGGCTATTCCTCATCTGTTCCTGCATGGAAAAGGGGTTGAGCAGCCAGTCCAAGGATAAAAAAGTTTGACGAATCCAGCAGCAATAAAAATTCTGTTTTTATTAATTCATATTAAAAAAAATTGTTTCATCCTTATGGTAAACCACATGGGAATATTGGTATATCACAGCATTATGCACGTATAGCATTTTTGTTTTGCCCATTCTGCAGATTCAGCGCGCCGATCTGGGTCATCCTCGTTGAGATGCTGCAGCAGCTGGATTTTGTAAGGGTGCCATTTGTGAGTAGCTAATATCCACCGAAGGGATGTTCGACTGATGCCAGATTGGCGCGCTGAATTTGCCGAATAGGCAAACAAAAATTGGAACAGGACCCTCAGTTTACACAGAACATTATGTTTAGTGATGAGGCAAACATTTTTGGGTGGGCCATATATATGGATACACCTAAATAAAATGGGAATGGTGACACTTTTCTCGCATAGTGTGTCTTGCATTGAAATCTGCTGCAGTGACCCGGGTACTGTGCTCACCAGACATCAACACAATTTCTATCCGCTCCTCACGTCTTATCCTCTGCGACATGTGAATGTGTTATGAACTGGTGATTCAGAACCACAATGGACCTAGTGGTTAAGAGCACACAAAGTGACCTGATAGTTACTAATAACATAGGACGAGCTCTGAGACGTGGGAACTCAGCTGACCGCAATCCCTAATCCTATCATACCACACTAGAGGTAGCCGTGGAGCGCTCCTGACCAGACCTAGGCACCTCGGGCACAGCCTGAGAAACTAGCTAGCCCTGAAGATAGAAAAATAAGCCTACCTTGCCTCAGAGAAATTCCCCAAAGGAAAAGGCAGCCCCCCACATATAATGACTGTGAGTAAAGATGAAAACACAAACACAGAGATGAAATAGATTTTAGCAAAGTGAGGCCCGACTTACTGAATAGACCGAGGATAGGAAAGATAGCTTTGCGGTCAGCACAAAAACCTACAAACAACCACGCAGAGGGCGCAGAAAGACCCTCCACACCGACTAACGGTACGGAGGTGCTCCCTCTGCGTCCCAGAGCTTCCAACAAGCAAGAAAAACCAATATAGCAAGCTGGACAGAAAAAATAGCAAACAAAAGTAACACCAGCAGAACTTAGCTTATGCAGTGAAGACAGGCCACAAGAACGATCCAGGAGAGAGCAAGACCAATACTGGAACATTGACTGGAGGCCAGGAACAAAGAACTAGGTGGAGTTAAATAGAGCAGCACCTAACGACTTAACCTCGTCACCTGAGGAAGGAACTTCAGAAGCCGCAGCCCCACTCACATCCACCAAAGGAAGCTCATGGACAGAACCAGCCGAAGTACCACTCATGGCCACAGGAGGGAGCTTGACCACAGAATTCACAACAGTACCCCCCCCTTGAGGAGGGGTCACCGAACCCTCACCAGAGCCCCCAGGCCGACCAGGATGAGCCAAATGAAAGGCACGAACCAGATCGGCAGCATGAACATCAGAGGCAAAGACCCAGGAATTATCTTCCTGACCATAACCCTTCCACTTAACCAGGTACTGGAGTTTCCATCTCGAAATACGAGAATCCAAAATCTTCTCCACTATATACTCCAACTCCCCCTCAATCAAGACCGGGGCAGGAGGATCAACGGATGGAACCACAGGTGCCACGTATCTCCGCAACAATGACCTATGGAATACATTATGGATGGAAAAAGAAGCTGGAAGGGTCAAATGAAAAGACACAGGATTAAGAACCTCAGAAATCCTATACGGACCAATGAAACGAGGCTTAAACTTAGGAGAGGAAACTTTCATAGGAATATAACGAGACGACAACCAAACCAAATCCCCAACACGAAGTCGGGGACCCACACAACGCCTGCGGTTAGCGAAACGTTGAGCCTTCTCCTGGGACAATGTCAAATTGTCCACTACATGAGTCCAAATCTGCTGCAACCTATCCACCACATTATCTACACCAGGACAGTCCGAAGACTCAACCTGCCCTGAAGAGAAACGAGGATGGAAACCAGAATTGCAGAAAAACGGCGAAACCAAAGTAGCCGAGCTGGCCCGATTATTAAGGGCGAACTCAGCCAAAGGCAAAAAGGACACCCAATCATCCTGATCAGCAGAAACAAAACATCTCAGATATGTTTCCAAGGTCTGATTGGTTCGTTCAGTTTGGCCATTTGTCTGAGGATGGAAAGCCGAGGAAAAAGACAAATCAATGCCCATCCTAGCACAAAAGGCTCGCCAAAACCTCGAAACAAACTGGGAACCTCTGTCAGAAACGATGTTCTCCAGAATGCCATGTAAACGAACCACATGCTGGAAGAACAATGGCACCAAATCAGAGGAGGAGGGCAATTTAGACAAGGGTACCAAATGGACCATCTTAGAGAAGCGATCACAAACCACCCAAATGACCGACATCCTTTGAGAGATGGGGAGATCCGAAATAAAATCCATAGAGATATGTGTCCAGGGCCTCTTCGGGACCGGCAAGGGCAAAAGCAACCCACTGGCACGAGAACAGCAGGGCTTAGCCCGAGCACAAATCCCACAGGACTGCACAAACGAACGCACATCCCGCGACAGAGACGGCCACCAAAAGGATCTAGCCACCAAATCTCTGGTACCAAAGATTCCAGGATGACCAGCCAACACCGAACAATGAACCTCAGAGATAACTCTACTCGTCCATTTATCAGGGACAAACAGTTTCTCCGTTGGGCAACGGTCAGGTCTATTAGCCTGAAATTTTTGCATAAAATAGAGCAGCACCTAATGACTTAACCTCGTCACCTGAGGAAGGAACTTCAGAAGCCGCAGCCCCACTCACATCCACCAAAGGAAGCTCTCGGACAGAACCAGCCGAAGTACCACTCATGGCCACAGGAGGGAGCTTGACCACAGAATTCACAATATCAATGGCTGTAAACAAAGAGAAACTTTAAATAACTCATGAAAGAATACAATTACGTTAAAACCAAGCACACCATTGTTTTTCTTGTGAAATTCTCAACAAGTTTGATGTGGACATGTGTCACATGACCCTCTTCCCTTTGGAAAAAACAAAGTTGGATCCAAAATGGCTGACTTCAAAATGGTCGCCATGGTCACCACCTATCTTGAAAAGTTTTCCCCCTCCCATATACTAACGTGCCACAAACAGGAAGTTGATGTCATCAACCATTCCCATTTTACTTAGGTGTATCCATATAAATGGCCCACCCTGTACATCACAGTATAATAACAGTAAACAAATACATTAGCATTCATAAACTTTATGGAACTGCACACATTTAATGTGAATACTGTTCAAAGAGGGGAAGGCATATGACGGCCTCTGTCACCTCTTTACACAAGGACTGTAGTATATGGGCACTATGAAGTTTATCATACTGCATTTCTTTAAGCTGCTTTGAAGTAAAAAATGGGCCCCCTACTGTCTTGGCCCCTATGTGGTTGCATAGGTTGCACTAATAGTATATCCACTCCTGTCTAATGCCCATGTTTGATAAACTGAACAAGTCAAATTTTTTAGCCTCTCAAATTGAAAGTGCATTTAGTAATTTCTAACTATTGGCCAGTATAAGTATGCCAACAATCAGTGTTTGTTGGGTTATTGGATCCCAACTGCAGCACATCAGCCCATATAACAAGGGACTATGCTGCCACCATTATGCTTTTTAGGGACAGAACAATTGTTCTGCTTTAATCAGTATCCATTGGCCCGTGGAAACAGACCAGTAAATGAGTGCTGATCTTCTTGTATTTAATTACCATAGGCTTCTATATGGGGCTTCAGAAATGACAATACAACAGATACTGTATATGTCCAAAATTTTACAAAATAAAATAAACAGCTCCAAAAATGCTGGTAAAAGTTTTAAAACAATGAAACAAGTGAATGAAGGAGAAACACCACTTAAAAATCTAGTCACTTGCCTTTGAACTATACAAGAAGGAAAGGTTATCATTACAGTCGCGTGAAACAAACTGTAATACAGAAAAAGGAAATGAGAAATATCTGTGAAATGTGCCTGCTGGGAAAATTTGGGCAAATTGTTCAGGCCACAGGGTAAATAACCATGTAAGATGAAGAAGTAACAGTCACTGTGCAGATAACAATACTAATGAAATCATATACCCAATCCTGGCCTCCATGTGGAAGCATTAGAGCAGGGGCACAAAATCTTTTTGAGTATGAGGGCCACATTATTATCTATTTTTACTTTAAGGGGCTGCAATAAAACTTAAGCTGGTTTGGTGTCGTACTAACATGGCATCGGTTCTAAAGCGGTGGTTAAATAATAAAATTCAAATGTAAGCCCATATTTAGAATTGGTCATTATTCCCTAACTGCTGCTGTTCAGATCTGTCATGATTCCTCCGCTCAGTGAATGATTGCTATGCTGTTCTATGGAAACTGTCTTGCTGAGCTCCCTGTGTCTTGATTGACAGCTTGGTTGTCCAATACTGTGATGGGCTTGCTGGGCTGTTGGTGCCTTGATTGACAGTTCTGCTGTCCTATCTGAGTCTGATCCGTGCGGGCTTTCTGCGGGTGTTCAGTGTTCTGGTAATCACATAGCTACTTAGCAGAGCTGTCTGCCCCTTATCCCTGCCAGACATAGTTTGTGCCTCTTGGTGGGGGTTAGCCTGATTCTGTTGCTCTGAGTTCTGATCTTCTGCTGCCTCACACTTTGGACCGTATTCCGACTATCCATTTGACTTGTCCTTCAGCTTTTGATCTGCTATGTCTTGTTATTGACCTTGGACTGTGACCTGACTTACACCTTTGTCTTTTCCCTTGGTTATCTATGTACTCTCTTGGAATTGACCCTGCAAAGTCTGACTTTTCTGCCTCATGACCTGTCTGTGAGTAGTGTCTAGCGTCACAAGATCCTATTCTATTTAGTGGCATGCTCATCACTCACATATCACTCACATATCAGACACATGCAGTAGCCAACTCTAAGGTCCCACTTTTCAACTACATGCAAATGTGACATTATTCTCAATCACAAATTTATATAGCAATGAACCAGGTAGATTGTTACATGAATAAGATGCCGCCTTTGTACATAATGATTCAAGTATATTGTGCCAATTACTGCTCATACAAGAGGGTGGTGGCCCACTCTTGCACATGGCCGACCAGAGGATTCTCCTGTTCTCCTGTCGGCCAGTCCAAGCATGGACACATGCAGCATACACCGCTCTCATATCAGTACTGCTACATCATATGTAGGGTCCTCTTCTTTCCCAGCAGATGATGGCATTGTTATTCAGCCATCATCTACCTCTAACCTCTTAACATGTAACCTGTTAAATTCCACTGTCAGAAATTGTTCAAATTTTCTATCATCACCCCTGCGACACAGATGTGGTGCACTGATCTAGTGCCCTGACATCGGGGGTCTGCTAGTGTTCCTCTGAACACCAGTCTGTGGTTGCCACTCGTAGGAGACCATGATTTATGCTATATACAGCAATATACTATAGTATAGTACAAGCGATCAAGAAAGTACAGTAAAAAAAAGATGTCTTAGAAAAATAAAAATTTTAATCACATTAATTGTCCCCTTATTAAAATAAAGAACTAAAACATACATTCATCTGCTATCACTATGTTTGTAAAAGCTTGATCTCTCAAAATACAAAATTCTTTAACCAGCTATACTATCGCCATAATGAGAGAAAAAATTAAAATATTAGCATGTCTGTTTGGTTTTTGTTTGTTTTTTTGGACGGGGGGCCATCACAACACCTGAAAAAAAATGCAAATACAAAATGGTATGAGTGAAAACATGAGATCATCATGCAAAAACAAGCTCCCACTATTTGGCTATATCGACCAAAAAATGAAAAGATCTCAGAAGATAGCGACACAAGAAAAAAATGTTGAAAATTTATAAACAACATTTTTTTTTACACCACTTAAATAAAAAAAAATTAAAAAAATTCATGTTTGGTATTGCTGTATAGACCTGAGGAATTATTTTGTGAGGTCATTTTTACCATAGAAAGAATGCTGTGAAATACTAAATCCCCCAAAAATTGTAGAATTGTGCTTATTTCACAATTTTGCCACTATCAAGAAAACGAGACCTCATATGGCTTTATCAGCAAAATTAAAATTAAAAATAGTTATGTCTCTTGGAAAAACGGGGGAAATAAAAGTGCAAAAATTAAAAATGACCAAGTCAAGTGGATAAAACGGGTCACTAAATAGAAGCCCATAGTCTTATACAGTGGGGCAAAAAAGTATTTAGTCAGTCAGCAATAGTGCAAGTTCCACCACTTAAAAAGATGAGAGGCGTCAGTAATTTACATCATAGGTAGACCTCAACTATTGGAGACAAACTGAGAAAAAAAAATCCAGAAAATCACATTGTCTGTTTTTTTAACATTTTATTTGCATATTATGGTGGAAAATAAGTATTTGGTCAGAAACAAAATTTCATCTCAATACTTTGTAATATATCCTTTGTTGGCAATGACAGAGGTCAAACGTTTTCTGTAAGTCTTCACAAGGTTGCCACACACTGTTGTTGGTATGTTGGCCCATTCCTCCATGCAGATCTCCTCTAGAGCAGTGATGTTTTTGGCTTTTCGCTTGGTAACACGGACTTTCAACTCCCTCCAAAGGTTTTCTATAGGGTTGAGATCTGGAGACTGGCTAGGCCACTCCAGGACCTTGAAATGCTTCTTACGAAGCCACTCCTTCGTTGCCCTGGCGGTGTGCTTTGGATCATTGTCATGTTGAAAGACCCAGCCACGTTTCATCTTCAATGCCCTTGCTGATGGAAGGAGGTTTGCACTCAAAATCTCACGATACATGGCCCCATTCATTCTTTCATGTACCCGGATCAGTCGTCCTGGTCCCTTTGCAGAGAAACAGCCCCAAAGCATGATGTTTCCACCACCATGCTTTACAGTAGGTATGGTGTTTGATGGATGCAACTCAGTATTCTTTTTCCTCCAAACACGACAAGTTGTGTTTCTACCAAACAGTTCCAGTTTGGTTTCATCAGACCATAGGACATTCTCCCAAAACTCCTCTGGATCATCCAAATGCTCTCTAGCAAACTTCAGACGGGCCCGGACATGTACTGGCTTAAGCAGTGGGACACGTCTGGCACTGCAGGATCTGAGTCCATGGTGGCGTAGTGTGTTACTTATGGTAGGCCTTGTTACATTGGTCCCAGCTCTCTGCAGTTCATTCACTTGGTCCCCCCGCGTGGTTCTGGGATTTTTGCTCACCGTTCTTGTGATCATTCTGACCCCACGGGGTGAGATTTTGCGTGGAGCCCCAGATCGAGGGAGATTATCAGTGGTCTTGTATGTCTTCCATTTTCTAATTATTGCTCCCACTGTTGATTTCTTCACTCCAAGCTGGTTGGCTATTGCAGATTCAGTCTTCCCAGCCTGGTGCAGGGCTACAATTTTGTTTCTGGTGTCCTTTGACAGCTCTTTGGTCTTCACCATAGTGGAGTTTGGAGTCAGACTGTTTGAGGGTGTGCACAGGTGTCTTTTTATACTGATAACAAGTTTAAACAGGTGCCATTACTACAGGTAATGAGTGGAGGAAAGAGGAGACTCTTGAAGAAGAAGTTACAGGTCTGTGAGAGCCAGAAATCTTGATTGTTTGTTTCTGACCAAATACTTATTTTCCACCATAATATGCAAAACAAATGTTAAAAAAACAGACAATGTGATTTTCTGGATTTTTTTTTCTCAGTTTGTCTCCCATAGTTGAGGTCTACCTATGATGTAAATTACAGACGCCTCTCATCTTTTTAAGTGGTGGAACTTGCACTATTGCAGACTGACTGAATACTTTTTTGCCCCACTGTATGTGTCCGATTGGCAGTCATTTAAAGCACCATTCCAACATTTTTTTTATTGTGCCACTGGAGTGGTGCTTTAAATGTAAGTCCCCTGCCCTGTCTTATACTGACCTGTCATCCCCTTCATACTTTTCCAGCATCACTCCAGCCCGTCTCCAGCAAAAAGTGACCTTCCGATGCATCCACTGTCTGCTTGAGCTTGTTGAAGGTCACTTTTCAATACAAGTCTATGAGAGCCCTGTTCTGGCCTTGTTCTAGCTCTCATAGACTTGTACTGAGAGATTATGACGTAGCTTCTGACTTCTGGCCAGTCAGAAGCTACTGTCACAAGATGGCGTTGCAGGACTGGAGTGGTGTTGGTGAGAGGTGAAGATGCTGGAAGGTGAGTATATGACCAGGGGGCTTACATTTAAAGCAACACTCCACCTCTGAAAGAAAAAACACTTGAGTGGTACTTTGACAGCCGAGGTTGCCAGTGAAAATGAGCCCTTAGTCTTTATGTAATACCTGTCTTCTCTTGCAAGTTGGGCTTATACATCTGCCCTTATGAAGTATTAGGTCCATAGGATTGCCAAGCCCTGCCCCAATCCCCTTTGGAAGGTGGGATGGACTTTCACTAGCCTAACATGAAGAGGAACAGTATATGATGCTAGTATAGGAGGAACATCCCTTATCCTGTATAGCAGGAGCTAAGTGCCGTCAGAAGCTCCTGTCACACAAAGTAGGGAGCTTCACCAAAATGTTGTGGCATTTGGCGTTCTCACTCCAGTTTCGCCCAGCTAGGTCAAAATGGGCAAACTGTGGTGGGATAAGGGCATAACAGGGGTATGACGCCACTGCTCATCTAGTTCATGATAAGCTGTGGCATACTTAATGCCATAGATCTTACTCCAGTCCTTGATAGATAGGAGCGCACTACTTGTCAGACACTTCTGATTGATTAACTCCTTTACCCCCAAGGGTGGTTTGCACGTTAATGACTGGGCCAATTTTTACAATTCTGACCACTGTCCCTTTATGAGGTTATAACTCTGGAACGCTTCAATGGATCCCAGTGATTCTGACATTGTTTTCTCGTGACATATTGTACTTCATGACAATGGTAAAAATTCTTTGATAGTACCTGCGTTTATTTGTGAAAAAAACGGAAATTTGGCGAAAATTATGAAAATTTCGCAATTTTCCAACTTTGAATTTTTATGCAATTAAATCACAGAGATATGTCACACAAAATACTTAATAAGTAACATTTCGCACATGTCTACTTTACATCAGCACAATTTTGGAACCAAAATTTTTTTTTGTTAGGGAGTTATAAGGGTTAAAAGTTGACCAGCAATTTCTCATTTTTACAACACCATTTTTTTTTTAGGGACCACATCTCATTTGAAGTCATTTTGAGGGGTCTATATGATAGAAAATACCCAAGTGTGACACCATTCTAAAAAGTACACCCCTCAAGGTGCTCAAAACCATATTGAAGAAGTTTATTAACCCTTCTGGTGCTTCACAGGAATTTTTTGAATGTTTAAATAAAAATGAACATTTAACTTTTTTTCACAAAAAATTTAATTCAGCTCCAATTTGTTTTATTTTACCAAGGGTAATAGGAGAAAATGGACTCCAAACATTGTTGTACAATTTGTCCTGAGTACGCCAATACCCCACATGTGGGGGTAAACCACTGTTTGGGCGCATGGCAGAGCTCGGAAGCGAAGGAGCGCCATTTGACTTTTCAATGCAAAATTGACTGGAATTGAGATGGGACGCCATGTTTCGTTTGGAGAGCCCCTGATGTGCCTAAACATTGAAACTCCCCACAAGTGACACCATTTTGGAAAGTAGACCCCCTAAGGAACTTATCTAGAGGTGTGGTGAGCACTTTGACCCACCAAGTGCTTCACAGAAGTTTATAATGTAGAACCGTAAAAATAAAAAATCATATTTTTTCACAAAAATTATCTTTTCGCCCCCAATTTTTTATTTTCCCAAGGGTAAGAGAAGAAATTGGACCCCAAAAGTTGTTGTACAATTTGTCCTGAGTACGCTGATAGCCCATATGTGGGGGTAAACCACTGTTTGGGCGGATGGGAGAGCTTGGAAGGGAAGGAGCGCCGTTTGACTTTTCAATGCAAAATTGACAGGAATTGAGATGGGACGCCATGTTGCGTTTGAAGAGCCACTGATGTGCCTAAACATTGAAACCCCCCACAAGTGACACCATTTTGGAAAGTAGACCCCCTAAGGAACTTATCTAGATGTGTGGTGAGCACTTTGACCCACCAAGTGCTTCACAGAAGTTTATAATGCAGAGCCGTAAAAATAAAACAAAATTTTTTTCCCACAAAAATTATTTTTTTAGCCCCCAGTTTTGTATTTTCCCGAGGGTAACAGGAGAAATTGGACCCCAAAATGTGTTGCCCAATTTGTCATGAGTGCGATGATACACCATATGTGGGGGGAACCACTGTTTGGGCACATGGGAGGGCTCGGAAGGGAAGGAGTGCCATTTGAATGCAGACTTAGATGGAATGGTCTGCAGGTGTCACATTGCGTTTGCAGAGCCCCTAATGTACCTAAACAGTAGAAACCCCCCACAAGTGACACCATTTTGGAAAGTAGACCCCCTTAGGAACTTATCTAGATGTGTGCTGAGCGCTTTGACCCACCAAGGGCTTCACAGAAGTTTATAATGGAGAGCCGTAAAAATAAAACAAAAATTTTTTCCCACAAAAATTATTTTTTAGCCCTCAGTTTTGTATTTTCCCGAGGGTAACATGAGAAATTGGACCCCACAATTTGTTGTCCAATTTGTCCTGAGTGCGCTGATACCCCATATGTGGGGGGGAACCACTGTTTGGGCGCATGGGAGGGCTCGGAAGGGAAGGAGCTCCATTTGGAATCAGGACTTAGATGGAATGGTCTGCAGGTGTCACATTGCATTTGCAGAGCCCCTAATGTACCTAAACAGTAGAAACCTCCCACAAGTGACACCATTTTGGAAACTAGACCCCCTAAGGAACTCATCTAGATGTGTTGTGATAGCTTTGAACCCCCAAGTGTTTCACTACAGTTTGTAACGCAGAGCCGTGAAAATTAAAAAAAAAAATCTTTCCCCCCAAAATTATTTTTTAGCCCCCAGTTTTGTATTTTCCCGAGGGTAAGAGGAGAAATTCGACCCCAAAAGTTGTTGTCCAATTTATCCTGAGTACGCTGATACCCCGTATGTTGGGGGGAACCACCGTTTGAGCGCATGGCAGAGCTCGGAAGGGAAGGAGCGCCATTTGGAATGCAGACTTAGATGGAATGGTCTGCAGGCGTCACATTGCGTTTGCAGAACCCCTAATGTACCTAAACAGTAGAAACCCCCCACAAGTGACCCCATATTGGAAACTAGACCCCCCAGGGCACTAATCTAGATGTGTTGTGAGAACTTTGAACCCCCAAGTGTTTCACTACAGTTTATAACGCAGAGCCGTGAAAATAAAAAATCTTTTTTTCCCACAAAAATTATTTTTTAGCCCCCAGTTTTGTATTTTCCCAAGGGTAACAGGAGAAATTGGACCCCAACAGTTGTTGTCCTATTTGTCCTGAGTACGCTGATACCCCATATGTTGGGGTAAACCCCTGTTTGGGCACACGGGAGAGCTCGGAAGGGAAGAAGCACTGTTTTACTTTTTCAACGCAGAATTGGCTGGAATTGAGATCGGACGCCATGTCGCGTTTGGAGAGCCCCTGATGTGCCTAAACAGTGGAAACCCCACAATTATAACTGAAACCCTAATCCAAACACACCCCTAACCCTAATCCCAACAGTAACCCTAACCACACCTTTAACCCTGACACACCCCTAACCTTAATCCCAACTGTATATGTAATCTAAACCCTAACTGTAACTTTAGCCCCAACCCGAACCCTAACTTTAGCCCCAACCCAAACTGTAGCCCTAACCCTAGCCCTAACCCTAACCCTAGCCCTAACCCTAGCCCTAACCCTAGCCCTAGCCCTAGCCCTAACCCTAGCCCTAGCCCTAACCCTAGCCCTAACCCTAGCCCTAACCCTAGCCCTAACCCTAACCCTAGCCCTCACCCTAGCCCTAACCCTAGCCCTAAGCCTAGCCCTAACCCTAATGGGAAAATGGAAATAAATACATTTTTTTAATTTTTCCCTAACTAAGGGGGTGATGAAGGGGGGTTTGATTTACTTTTATAGCGGGTTTTTTAGCGGATTTTTATGATTGGCAGCCGTCACACACTGAAAGACGCTTTTTATTGCAAAAAATATTTTTTGCGTTACCACATTTTGAGAGCTATAATTTTTCCATATTTTGGTCCACAGAGTCATGTGAGGTCTTGTTTTTTGCGGGACGAGTTGACGTTTTTATTGGTAACATTTTCGGGCACGTTACATTTTTTGATCGCTTTTTATTCCGATTTTTGTGAGGCAGAATGACCAAAAACCAGCTATTCATGAATTTCTTTTGAGAGAGGCGTTTATACCGTTCCGCGTTTGGTAAAAATGATAAAGCAGTTTTATTCTTCGGGTCAGTACAATTACAGCGACACCTCATTTATATCATTTTTTTTGTGTTTTGGTGCTTTTATACGATAAAAACTATTTTACAGAAAAAATAATTATTTTTGCATCGCTTTATTCTCAGGACTATAACTTTTTTATTTTTTTGCTGATGATGCTGTATCATGGCTCGTTTTTTGCGGGACAAGATGACGTTTTCAGCGGTACCATGGTTATTTATATCTGTCTTTTTGATCGCGTGTTATTCCACTTTTTGTTCGGCAGTATGATAATAAAGCGTTGTTTTTTGCCTCGTTTTTTTTTTTTTTTTCTTACGGTGTTTACTGAAGGGGTTAACTAGTGGGCCAGTTTTATAGGTCGGGCCGTTACGGATGCGGCGATACTAAATATATGTACTTTTATTGGCTTTTTTTTAATTTAGATAAAGAAATGTATTTATGGGAATAATATATATATATTTTTTCCATTATTTTGGAATATTTTTTTTTATTTTTTTTTACACATTTGAAAAAAATTTTTTTTACTTTTTTACTTTGTCCCAGGGGGGGACATCACAGATCGGTGATCTGACAGTTTGCACAGCACTCTGTCAGATCACCGATCTGATAGGAGTGCAGGCTGCTTCACAGTGCCTGCTCTGAGCAGGCTCTGTGAAGCCACCTCCCTCCCTGCAGGACCCTGATCCGTGGCCATCTTGGATCCGGGGCTCGAGCAGGCAGGGAGGGAGGTAAGACCCTCGCTGCAACGCGATCACATCGCGTTGCTGCGGGGGGCTCAGGGAAGCCCGCAGGTAGCCCCCTCCCTGCGCGATGCTTCCCTGCACCGCCGGCACATCGCGATCATCTTTGATCGCGGTGTGCCAGGGGTTAATGTGCCGGGGGCGGTCCGTGACCGCTCCTGGCACATAGTGCCGGATGTCAGCTGCGATAGGCAGCTGATACCCGGCTGCGATCGGCGGCGCTCCCCCCGTGAGCGCCGCCGATCGCGCTGGACGTACTATCCCGTCCATGGTCATGGGGGCCCACCCCACCTCGACGGGATAGTACGTCCCATGTCAGAAAGGGGTTAAGAAACGTCCACATCCCAATGCATCAGGAGAGTCTTAATCCAGTTGGTCCTATTATCAAGACCAGAGTTGTTTACGCCCATCATGATGAATCGGCACCATAGTTTCATATGAGAAGGAAGCTGAGGAAAACCTTCTTGAAGTTATTTACTCTGCAAAAAAATAGTTTTCTCCATCTAAATTTTCATATTCTGCTATGGGATCATATGTTGCTCCATAATTCTTGTGCAGGGTTGCATTAAAGGGAAACTGTCAGCAGATTTTTACATACAGAATATAGTGGTCTAGCTATATAGGTACTTGTCTATCGATGCAAATTATATCCTTTTAGTTTTTTTAAGAGATCAGGTGATTAATGTGTCAGGTATGTGAAATCTAGGTAGAAATAACATGCAAATCAGGCTGGAAGTGCAGTGGGGGTGTGTCTATGCAAATGGGGGAAGTAGTTAAAGTGCACAGCCACACCCAAATTGACTTCCATCCTGATTTGCATTTGTATCCTATGATAGATTTATCATGATTGTCACATTGAATGTCTTAAAAAAATAGTTTTATTGGAGAACCATCTTCTATACAGCAAAACCAATACTTCCATATTTAAAAATATACTGTCCGTTTTCCTTTATATCCTTTAAAGGCATTGACTTAGTACTACAGCTATCTTATGTTATGGCTGTAAATTTTTCCCATTGACTGGCCAATCCTAAGACATGCCCAGATCATTACATTTTTTCCCATTTTCCGTGGTGTCAACTGTTGTCGTAAACTGCCATCTAGCCAGTGCCAATGACAAAATGTCAGCATTTTTCTAACACTTCCTAACATAAATACTTAAGCATGTCAGTGTTTAATAATCATTGCTTATATGTAGTGCTGTGCAAAAGTTTTAGGCAGGTGCGGATAAAAAAAGCTGCAAAATAAGAATACTTTAAGAAATAGAAGTGTTAATAGTTTATTTTTAACAATTAACAAAAAGCAAAAAAAAAAAGCATGAACAAAAGAGAAGTCACCTTTTGCTTTCAAAACAGCATCAATCCTTCTAGGTACACCTGCACAAAGTTTTTGAAGGTACTCCAGAGGGAGGTTATTCCAAACATCTTGGAGAACTAACAATTGATTCTTTGTGGATGTAGACCAGGGTCCCATATGGACCATACTATCACTTCTAGGACTTCTTCCTATTTCATATTTTGAAGATAGTAATTACATTGGCTGTAAGTTTGTGGTCGTTATCTTGCTGCGGAATACATTTTTAGCCAATCAAGTGCTTTCCATTACTGCATGATGGAGAAGTAACTGCCTACATTTCTAAGCGTTGAGGTCACCATGAATCCTGACCATCCCCAATTTTATTTGCTGAAATGCAGCCCCAAACTTCACAGGAATCTCCTCCATGTTTAACTGTGGTCTGCAGACGCTCATATTGTACTGCTCTCCAGAACTTCAGGGAACAAACTGCTTTCTGTTACAGTCAAATATTTCAAATTCTGACTCATCAATCTAGATCACCTACTGCCATTTGTCTGCACTACATTTTCTATGTGTCCATGCATAGTTGAATCACGTGGCCTTGTTTCCATTTCAAATGTATTGCATTTTGACCACAATTTTTTCATGAAGATCACTTCGGACAAGATATCTCCTAACAGTAGATGGTTGTAGCTGGGTCCTACTGGTTGCCGTCAATTCTGAGCTGATGGCACTGCCAGACATCTTCCAATTTCAAAAGTAAAACATGTAATGTCTCTTTCAAGTGTTGCACTAAGTTTCATTGGCCAACCACTGTGTTTACAGTCCTCAATGTTGCCCATAGCTTGTTTTTTCTTCAAAAGATCTTGAACAACACATCTTGAATCTTCAATCTGTTTTGAAATCTTTGACTGGGAGAGACCTTGCTGATACAGTATAACTACCTTGTGTCATGTTGTTGTGCACAGTCATGCTATAGTGTATAACCCATGACATGACATGTGACTTGAAACTGTCTTCCACCAGGGAACCTTTGTACAAGAGTTTGGCTGTTCCTCATCCAGTTTTAAGTCTTCTACACAACTATTCCTGTTTTAGTTACCGTATTTTTCGGACTATAAGGCGCACCAGACTATAAGACGCATCCAGGTTTTAGAGGTGGAAATAGGGAAAAAAATATTTGAAGCAAAAAAGGTGGTAAAATATTTAATAACATAAACATACTATTATATGTGTTGTTATTATATATAATAGTGTGTTATTATGTTGGAAGCTGCGGGTAGAAGATGGCGCTGCGGGACCAGTGTGGTGTCTGTAAAGTACTGTATGAAGATGCTGGAGGGTGAGTATAAGAATGGGGGCCCAGGGCTTATATTTAAAGCAACACTCCAGCACTGAAAAATAACACTGGAGTGCTGCTTTGAGATCCCATTGGGAGAACTATAACTTCCAGCATGTCCTGCAAAACCTATGGCATGCTGGGAGTTATAGTTCACCACAGAAGTGGCAGAGTGCTTTATTGTGTGTTGTAGTGACTAACCTTTTAATTGTGGCAGCCAGCCACACTGGTGAGGTAAAATGCTGGAGCATCCCATCCCATGACACCACAGAGCGCTCCCTCTTGTTGCCTCTCCACAGCACAGGAGTAAGGTAAGCTTGCAGATTGTAATGTGGTGTCTGTAGGACCTGTGATGACATCAGAAGAGGGAGGGCTCTGTGCTGCCATGTGATGCTCCAGCCCGCCCTCTTCATGACATCACACAGGTCCTTGTGCTGGAGCACTCAGCATCCAGCACAGCCCAGGCAGGCAGGTATGCAGCGATCTTGTCCCGCTGGCTCCTGCTGCTGCCTCCTCCTCCACCAGACACACAGATCTCCCCTGCTGCTGCAGGAATCCAGCAAGGAGCATTCATGTGCTGCTCCCAGCTCACTGCTCAGCTGACAGGTGGGCGGGGAAGCAGCTAATGAATATTCACTGCACTTTAATGATCGGGACCATGTGGTTTCCCCAGTGCTGATTCCTGAAGCCAGCAGGGACATTTTTCTGCCTCCCAGTGCAATCCCACTCGCTGCTGCCCACTCCCCACGTTACATCCCTACCATAAGATGCACCCACACTTTCCTCTCAAATTTGGAGGAAAAAAGTGCGTCTTATGGTCAGAAAAATATGGTATTATTGTTGCAACCTACATGTGAAAATGATAATCAACATCATTATCACTTATTTTGTATAATTGATTACTCATACACCTAATTATACTTATACTAAAATCCTGAAGTATACCTAGAAGAATTATGGCTGTTTTGATGGGAAAGGGAAGTCACACCAAAATTTCATTGGATTTTCATTTCTCCTTTGTTCATTCACTTTGTGTTTTGTTAATAGTTTATTTTTATCAATTAAAGGCCCCTTCACATTAAGCGACGCTGCAGCGATACCGACAACGATCCGGATCGCTGCAGCGTCGCTTTTTGGTCGCTGGAGAGCTGTCACACAGACCGCTCTCCAGCGACCAACGATGCCGGTAACCAGGGTAAACATCTGGTAACTAAGCGCAGGGCCGCGCTTAGTAACCCGATGTTTACCCTGGTTACTATCCTAAAAGTAAAAAAAACAAACACTACATACTTACCTACCGCTGTCTGTCCCCGGCGCTCTGCTTCTCTGCACTCCTCCTGTACTGTCTGTGTGAGCACAGCGGCCGGAAAGCAGAGCGGTGACGTCACCGCTCTGCTTTCCGGCTGACCGACGCTCACAGCCAGTACAGGAGGAATGCAGAGCACAGCGCCGGGGACAGACAGCGGTAGGTAAGTATGTAGTGTTTGTTTTTTTACTTTTACGCTGGTAACCAGGGTAAACATCGGGTTACTAAGAGCGGCCCTGCTCTTAGTTACCCGATGTTTACCCTGGTTACCAGTGAAGACATCGCTGGATCGGTGTCACACACGCCGATCCAGCGATGTCCGCGGGAGATCCAGCGACGAAATAAAGTTCTGGACTTTCTTCAGCGACCAACGATCTCCCAGCAGGGGCCTGATCGTTGGTCGCTGTCACACATAACGATTTCATTAACGATATCGTTGCTACGTCACAAAATGCAACAATATCGTTAACAATATCGTTATGTGTGAAGGTACCTTAACACTATCTTTTAAAACATTGTTACTTTGCATCAGATTTCCACACCTGCCAAAAACTTTTGCACAGTTCTGTATACTAGTGAATTATTTAAAGATCACTCAGCCATACCCTTGTATGTAGAAGTTCATTACCATGTCCAGGATGGACTCAACTATACATCAATATGTTCCATCTCTTTCACTATAGTATGCAGAATGATATTGAGGACTTTGTGCATGATTTTTTTTATATAAAATAATGAAAATCTATGTTATTTTCACATTAACTTTACTAAAGTTTATTTCTGTGAAATCTTGCAAGGATCAAGTACATTTAGCTCGTTTCTCCAAGGTCTGACGAGATTTTCTGCTAAGATTGAAGTATTTTAACCTATATGACCTGCATTTTCTTGTCTTGGAAAAATCAACCAAATGACAGAAAGATCTATCTGAGCTGGAGGGGCTGACACAATGGGAGGGAGACTGTGCGGATCTACAAAATGACTGCAAAGTCTACAAGCAAATGTCTTACTATACTGACATATCCAATGGCCTTTTCAAAATGGTAGTTTAGTGCGTTTGCATTTTAAAGCTGGATATTGGATTGGCATGGTGATATTTTAAATACCAGCCTAAGGTAAATATCTTTGCTTGAACTCATATAGTAGAAAATGGTAGAATGCCGATAAAGAAAAGCTGTTATATATGCATACAGTGTAGATTTCTGTCTGAAAAGTAAAATCAGTCACGTATGCTAAATAAGAAGTTTGGGCAAATACCAAAGTTTGTTAATTTGGTATTTTTTGTTTTGTTCTGAAGCCATTTTACCAAAAGTGACAAAAGAACGTGTTGATATATTATGACTTGCCTCCATTGGGACTAACATATGACACATGTCCTGAGATTTACTTCTTACTAACTGCAATGACCTTTTACATATATCCATCACAAAGACAATAGTTAAAGATGAGCAAATTGATTTAATATAAATCGAATTCATGTTGAATTTTGAGAAATTTGACAAATCTAGTGAATTTGATAAGATTGCTTTTTGAGTCGTGTAAATTGCCTAAAATGGCCAGTGCAGTTTTACACGTAGCAGAAGACTACATCAGACCAAGAAGGCTCACCTGACCTCAGATGCGGTTAGGTGGGCTTCTCCATAATGTCTTGCAGCTATCACAGCCTGTATAAAAGCAGAAGCAGGAAATACTGCAGTCATTT
This sequence comes from Ranitomeya imitator, assembly GCF_032444005.1. Taxonomy (NCBI): domain Eukaryota; kingdom Metazoa; phylum Chordata; class Amphibia; order Anura; family Dendrobatidae; genus Ranitomeya; species Ranitomeya imitator. Next base: position 577,631,203 of record NC_091286.1, read on the forward strand.
CTTGGTGAATCTAGATAATAAAAAGGGAGAAGCCAGCGCTGCTTGTGGTCAGAATACAATACAAAAGTGCACATGCACATATTAATTTCTAACTGTATATCAAAATGAGACATTTAGCAAACAATTGATCAATTCTTTGAGCCATCCCGCCACGCCAAGGCATTCTCATAATGGGTGTCGTAGCTGTTTTTCGTTCTGACCCAAATGTCAGCTGACAGATCACCAGTGAGACCAAATTGTGGAGTTACGCCCGTCATTTTACAAGCGCGCTTGGAGACAAAAAGACACCTCACACATATCCTGTGAGCAAGTCACTTTTATCTGAAGTAATAGAGCAAGAAGCAATATTTTATACCATTTACACATAATGCATTTCAATGTAACTCATGTAGCCCCCACCATCACCCAGGGTCATACTTTATTTACCATAACCCAGAATATGCTGTACTGACTCTTGAGAACATACATGATAAGAAGTACAGTCTCCTTGAAGAGGAGACCATCAGACTACTGAGTCAACAGATTCTAGTAATTCTAACACTTAAAGGCAAAAGGCACTTAAAGGCAAACTATTAACCCTTCTATATCAATTTCCCCCTTTTTGTAAATGGTATAACCTCTGCTACGGGGTCAGCTGATGTCCACAAAGGAGCTACTGTCTCATGGGTCTAGTACCCACAAGGGGACTTCCTACCTGCTTCGCCCATCCACCCTCAGTGTGGACACTCAACTTCCCCATCAGCAGTGGCCATACGGGGCCTATGATACACTACAGAAGGTTCAGCCTTAGATTTTTTTCTACACCTACATTATTCCATAGCTTAGGTAATAAATATATTAGCGCTTTTACGGCTACATAAAAGAATAAGTAAAGCAACAAAATTTGCATACAAGTCTGTAAAACACCGAAAATAATCCATCCCGCTAGGCCGCTAAGCCAATTGGCTGGAAAAAAAGGAGTCTCTATATTGTATTAGTCTCATTAAGAGCCTTAAGGAACCACGAAAATCTGAGTCCAAGTCTCACTGTGCATGCAGTGTGGTGTTAATTAGAGTTGAGCGACCTTGACCTTTTTAGAGTCGAGCCGTAAAGTCGGGATCGACCGAAACACGAAACCCAATGCAAGTCAATGGGGCAGCATAGTCGGCAGTGAGTGGGGGCCAGGAAAACACCTAGAGTGCCCATTTTAATGTCAAAACCATCCATTCTTCTTAATGAAGCTTGTCAAGCGTAATTTACCTTATAATAATTGGAAGGCATTTGAAATTGGGGGTCATTTGGCTAAAGTTGTGGTGGGTAGGGCTGGTTCAAGTAATTAGTGGGCCCAGGAAATCTGGACCACGTCACGGCAGTGGAGCAGGGAGAGGTAAGTATTTCAACTTTGCAAGTGCTGTGAACCTGAGCAAGCAGGGGGGGCCCACTCGTTGGCATTGGCACTGGCACAGGGCCCCTCAAAGTACAGCGGTGTGTTTGCACGGCGGGGGCGCCTCCCACCGGCAGCAACACTTTTGCGTACCATGAGAGGCCCTGTGCCAGTGACGTCGCCAACTAGTATTCCTCCCCCCACCTGATGAAGGAACCTGCACTTTCATCTGCACCTTCCTGTTTGTCCCCGTGTAAGGTGGTATGGTATGCGGGAAGGGGGACCTGACTTTCAGCAGGGTCACAATCTTGCAGTGTAGCGTGCACGGGAAATGTTGCGTTATGGGTCAATGTACCAGCAGACTCATCTATCACTGGCTGGGCAATGGGCAGGATGAGGAGGAAACACAGATATAGGCCCAAAGAATAAAGTGGGCTAAATGCAGTTCAAAATTGGTAACACAGGACTAATCAGGGGGCATTGCAGTGGAGGACAACTGGAATGAGAGGCTGACACAGAGAGTAGGCCCAAATCAGTAAGTAGTCGAAATGCAGTTCAAAATTGGCAACAGTAGTAAACAGGCGGCACAGCTTTGTTCAGTGGAGGAGAACAGCAAGGAGTGGCAGACACCGATAGTAGGCCCCCATCCCAACTAGTAGGCCAAATGCAGTCTAACATTAACAACTACTTAACGAGCGCCTGAAAACGGAATTTCAGGACAGGAAACCAGGAGAACAGCAAGGAGCGGCAGACACCGATAGTAGGCCCCAAACCAACTAGTACGCCAAATGCAGTTGTTCTGTTTAACCACAATTTAATGAGAGCCTGAAGATAGAAGTTCAGGAAAGGCAACCTGGAGAACACCTTGGAGTGGAACACACCATCTCTCTACACCCCATACCCAATTTGTAGGTCTAATGCAGCGTAGTTTCCAACAACTACTAAACGAGAGCATGATGATCGAAGCATTGGCGAGGAAACCTGGGGAACACCTTGGAGTGGAACACACCATCTCTCTACAGTGGAACACACCATCTCTCTACACCCCATACCCAATTTGTAGGCCTAATGCAGCGTAGTTTCCAACAACTACTAAACGAGAGCCGGAAGATCGAAGCAATGGAGAGGAAACCTGGGGAACACCTTGGAGTGTAACACACCATCTCTCTACACCCCATACCCAATTTGTAGGCCTAATGCAGCGTAGTTTCCAACAACTACTAAACGAGAGCCGGAAGATCGAAGCAATGGAGAGGAAACCTGGGGAACACCTTGGAGTGTAACACACCATCTCTCTACACCCCATACCCAATTTGTAGGCCTAATGCAGCGTAGTTTCCAACAACTACTAAACGAGAGCCGGAAGATCGAAGCAATGGAGAGGAAACCTGGGGAACACCTTGGAGTGTAACACACCATCTCTCTACACCCCATACCCAATTTGTAGGCCTAATGCAGCGTAGTTTCCAACAACTACTAAACGAGAGCCGGAAGATCGAAGCAATGGAGAGGAAACCTGGGGAACACCTTGGAGTGTAACACACCATCTCTCTACACCCCATACCCAATTTGTAGGCCTAATGCAGCGTAGTTTCCAACAACTACTAAACGAGAGCATGATGATCGAAGCATTGGCGAGGAAACCTGGGGAACACCTTGGAGTGGAACACACCATCTCTCTACAGTGGAACACACCATCTCTCTACACCCCATACCCAATTTGTAGGCCTAATGCAGCGTAGTTTCCAACAACTACTAAACGAGAGCCGGAAGATCGAAGCTCAGGAAAGGCAACCTGGAGAACACCTTGGAGTGGAACACACCATCTCTCTACACCCCATACCCAATTTGTAGGCCCAATGCAGCGTAGTTTCCAACAACTACTAAACGAGAGCCGGAAGATCGAAGCAATGGAGAGGAAACCTGGGGAACACCTTGGAGTGTAACATACCATCTCTCTACACCCCATACCCAATTTGTAGGCCTAATGCAGCGTAGTTTCCAACAACTACTAAATGAGAGCCGGAAGATCGAAGCAATGGAGAGGAAACCTGGGGAACACCTTGGAGTGTAACACACCATCTCTCTACACCCCATACCCAATTTGTAGGCCTAATGCAGCGTAGTTTCCAACAACTACTAAACGAGAGCCGGAAGATCGAAGCTCAGGAAAGGCAACCTGGGGAACACCTTGGAGTGTAACAAACCCTCTCTCTACACCACGGAAGGGCTGATTCTTAGGAAGGAAGGCTGTCGGAAAGAAGCAGGGCGCGTCCGAGGGTGATTATATTATTATTAGGTATATACTCACCCTCGGACGCGCCCTGCTTCTTTATTTGTAATGAATGTTTATTTGCAATGTGGTTTTGACTTACTCTATTTTTTTGGTAAATAATGATTTTATTATTTTCATTGTTTTGCATCTTCTTGGCAATAATATAAAGAAGACGCGACAGGACAACACTCGGTGGATGCCATATCTGTGTTTAAAATTGAAAAAACCTTTCAGTTAACTACTTGCAGGAGAAAGTTATTGTAGCTGGTGGCCATTTTTAGTACTGTACCAGATTTTTGTTGTATGTGTTTGTTTTTAATGTTAAAATGTCTGCATTTGATATCTCTCTAGTATTTTCTTTTTTATAAGCAAAATACTTATTTTTATATTTTCTGATGTTGGTTCCAGGGGTACACGGGCAGCAGTGGTGTGGTCAGTGGAGGCCTAGTGGAAGGAGTGACCGCAGACAGGCATCGAAGGCCTAAAATAATAACACATGGCTGTAGGCAATTTTAAATTGGTTCCAGGGGTACACGGGCAGCAGTGGTGTGGTCAGTGGAGGCCTAGTGGAAGGAGTGACCGCAGACAGGCATCGAAGGCCTAAAATAATAACACATGGCTGTAGGCAATTTTAAATTGGTTACAGGGGTACACGGGCAGCAGTGGTGTGGTCAGTGGAGGCCTAGTGGAAGGAGTCACCGCAGACAGGCATCGAAGGCCTAAAATAATAACACATGGCTGTAGGCAATTTTAAATTGGTTCCAGGGGTACACGGGCAGCAGTGGTGTGGTCAGTGGAGGCCTAGTGGAAGGAGTGACCGCAGACAGGCATCGAAGGCCTAAAATAATAACACATGGCTGTAGGCAATTTTAAATTGGTTACAGGGGTACACGGGCAGCAGTGGTGTGGTCAGTGGAGGCCTAGTGGAAGGAGTCACCGCAGACAGGCATCGAAGGCCTAAAATAATAACACATGGCTGTAGGCAATTTTAAATTGGTTCCAGGGGTACACGGGCAGCAGTGGTGTGGTCAGTGGAGGCCTAGTGGAAGGAGTCACCGCAGACAGGCATCGAAGGCCTAAAATAATAACACATGGCTGTAGGCAATTTTAAATTGGTTACAGGGATACACGGGCAGCAGTGGTGTGGTCAGTGGAGGCCTAGTGGAAGCAGTGACCACAGATAGGCATCGAAGGCCTAACATAACAAAAATGTCAATACAATGGTATTGTCAGTGGCAGGCATTGAAGGATGTCAGCGCATAGACTAAACATTGGTGGAGCTGTGAGATAATTTTGCAAGTGGTAGAGCACTGTTTGAGCTGGGGTGGGGGGAAACTGTCTTGTGGCCGGCGGTACAGGCCCAGGGCCCCTCATATTACAACGGTGTGTCTGACGTTGGGTGCGCACCACCACCGCCAGAGACACTTTATTGTACTAGGAGGGACCCAGCGGCAGTGCCGTCGACCAAAAGCGGGCTCACCCACCTCTTCAGACAAACTGCACTCTCACGGGTGCTGTCGCCAAGTGTCGATACCACGGCCCCGTGTGGGGAGTTTGGCCATTTAGTGAGGTGTAAACATGTCGTATGCTGGACAATCAGGTGCAGAAAATTACGAGATTGGAAAAGGCATTCAGAATAGTCCACAGGCAAGACCTTTTCATAGGAAAGCTAGGTGTCAGCCGGGCAAGGTGGGGCAAAAGATTTCGAAATCCAGTTGTGGTTCATTTTAATGAAGGTTAGATCATCTACATTTTGGGTAGCCAGACGAGTCCTTTTTTCTGTTAGTATTGAACCTGCAGCACTGAATACTCTTTCTGATAGGACACTAGCTGCCGGGCAAGCAAGCTCCTGCAATGCATATTCTGCCAATTCTGGCCAGGTGTCTAATTTTGATGCCCAGTAATCAAATGGGAATGACGGTTGAGGGAGAACATCGATAAGGGATGAAAAATAGTTTGTAACCATACTGGACAAATGTTGTCTCCTGTCACTTTGAATTGATGCTGCAGTACCTGTCCTGTCTGCGGTCATAGCAAAATCACTCCACAACCTGGTCAGAAAACCCCTCTGGCCAACACCACTTCTGATTTCTGCCCCTCTAACTCCTCTGGTCTGCTGGCCCCTGCAGCTCGTGTGAGAACGATCACGGGCGCTGTGTGCAGGGAATGCCAGAAGCAAACGGTCAACAAGAGTTGATTGTTTGGTTGCTAATATTAGTTCCAAGTTCTCATGTGGCATTATATTTTGCAATTTGCCTTTATAGCGAGGATCAAGGAGGCAGGCCAACCAGTAATCGTAATCATTCATCATTTTAGTTATGCGTGTGTCCCTTTTGAGGATACGTAAGGCATAATCCGCCATGTGGGCCAAAGTTCCAGTTCTCAAATCTGCGGTTGTGCTTGGTTGAGGGGCAGTTTCAGGCAAATCCACGTCCCTTGTGTCCCTCAAAAAACCAGAACCCGGCCTTGCCGCGCCACCAATTTCCAGTGGCCCCGGAAAAGCTTCCTCATTAAAAATATAATCATCCCCATCATCCTCCTCGTCCTCCTCCTCCTCTTCGCCCGCTACCTCGTCCTGTACACTGCCCTGGCCAGACAATGGCTGACTGTCATCAAGGCTTTCCTCTTCCTCAGCTGCAGACGCCTGATCCTTTATGTGCGTCAAACTTTGCATCAGCAGACGCATTAGGGGGATGCTCATGCTTATTATGGCGTTGTCTGCACTAACCAGCCGTGTGCATTCCTCAAAACACTGAAGGACTTGGCACATGTCTTGAATCTTCGACCACTGCACACCTGACAACTCCATGTCTGCCATCCTACTGCCTGCCCGTGTATGTGTATCCTCCCACAAAAACATAACAGCCCGCCTCTGTTCACACAGTCTCTGAAGCATGTGCAGTGTTGAGTTCCACCTTGTTGCAACGTCTATGATTAGGCGATGCTGGGGAAGGTTCAAAGAACGCTGATAGGTCTGCATACGGCTGGTGTTTATGGGCGAACGGCGGATATGTGAGCAAAGTCCACGCACTTTGAGGAGCAGGTCGGATAACCCCGGATAACTTTTCAGGAAGCACTGCACCACCAGGTTTAAGGTGTGAGCCAGGCAAGGAATGTGTTTCAGTTGGGAAAGGGAGATGGCAGCCATGAAATTCCTTCCGTTATCACTCACTACCTTGCCTGCCTCAAGATCTACAGTGCCCAGCCACGACTGCGTTTCTTTCTGCAAGAACTCGGACAGAACTTCCGCGGTGTGTCTGTTGTCGCCCAAACACTTCATAGCCAATACAGCCTGCTGACGTTTGCCAGTAGCTGCCCCATAATGGGAGACCTGGTGTGCAACAGTGGCAGCTGCGGATGGAGTGGTTGTGCGACTGCGGTCTGTGGACGAGCTCTCGCTTCTGCAGGAGGACGAAGAGGAGGAGGAGGGGGTGCGAACGGCTACAGCCAATTGTTTCCTAGACCGTGGGCTAGGCAGAACTGTCCCAAACTTGCTGTCCCCTGTGGACCCTGCATCCACCACATTTACCCAGTGTGCCGTGATGGACACGTAACGTCCCTGGCCATGCCTACTGGTCCATGCATCTGTTATCAGGTGCACCTTTGTGCTCACAGATTGCCTGAGTGCATGGACGATGCGCTCTTTAACATGCTGGTGGAGGGCTGGGATGGCTTTTCTGGAAAAAAAGTGTCGACTGGGTAGCTCGTAGCGTGGTACAGCGTAGTCCATCAGGGCTTTGAAAGCTTCGCTTTCAACTAACCGGTAGAGCATCATCTCTAACGAGATTAGTCTAGCTATGTGTGCGTTCAAACCCTGTGTACGCGGATGCGAGGCTAAGTACTTCCTTTTTCTAACCATAGTCTCATGTAGGGTGAGCTGGACTGGAGAGCTGGAGATCGTGGAACTAGCGGGGGTGCCGGTGGACATGGCAGACTGAGAGACGGTGGGAGATGGTATTGTTGCCACCGGTGCCCTAGATGCAGTGTTTCCTACTACGAAACTGGTGATTCCCTGACCCTGACTGCTTTGGCCTGGCAAAGAAACCTGCACAGATACTGCAGGTGGTGCGGAAAATGGTGGCCCTACACTGCCGGAAGGGATGTTGCGTTGCTGACTAGCTTCATTGGCCGAGGGTGCTACAACCTTAAGGGACGTTTGGTAGTTAGTCCAGGCTTGCAAATGCATGGTGGTTAAATGTCTATGCATGCAACTTGTATTGAGACTTTTCAGATTCTGTCCTCTGCTTAAGGTAGTTGAACATTTTTGACAGATGACTTTGCGCTGATCAATTGGATGTTGTTTAAAAAAATGCCAGACTGCACTCTTTCTAGCATCGGATACCTTTTCAGGCATTGCAGACTGAGCTTTAACCGGATGGCCACGCTGTCCTCCAACAGGTTTTGGCTTTGCCACGCATTTTGGGCAAGATACGGGCCCGGCAGATGGAACCTGTTGCGATGTTGATGCCTGCTGCGGCCCCTCCTCCTCCGCTTCAGAACTGCTGCCGCCTGCACCCTGTTCCCCCAATGGCTGCCAATCGGGGTCAAGAACTGGGTCATCTATTACCTCTTCTTGTAGCTCGTGTGCAACTTCGTCTGTGTCACCGTGTCGGTCGGTGGTATAGCGTTCATGATGGGGCAACATAGTCTCATCAGGGTCTGATTCTTGATCAGCACCCTGCGAGGGCAATGTTGTGGTCTGAGTCAAAGGACCAGCATAGTAGTCTGGCTGTGGCTGTGCATCAGTGCACTCCATGTCAGATTCAACTTGTAATGGGCATGGACTGTTAACTGCTTCACTTTCTAAGCCAGGGACGGTATGTGTAAAGAGCTCCATGGAGTAACCCGTTGTGTCGCCTGCTGCATTCTTCTCTGTTGTTGTTTTTGCTGAAGAGGACAAGGAAGCGACTTGTCCCTGACCGTGAACATCCACTAACGACGCGCTGCTTTGACATTTACCAGTTTCACGAGAGGAGGCAAAAGAGCTAGAGGCTGAGTCAGCAAGATAAGCCAAAACTTGCTCTTGCTGCTCCGGCTTTAAAAGCGGTTTTCCTACTCCCAGAAAAGGGAGCGTTCGAGGCCTTGTGTAGCCAGACGACGAACCTGGCTCCACAGCTCCAGACTTAGGTGCAATATTTTTTTTCCCACGACCAGCTGATGCTCCACCACTACCACTACCCTCATTACCAGCTGACAATGAACGCCCCCGGCCACGACCTCTTCCACCATACTTCCTCATTGTTTTAAAAACGTAAACAAACTAACGGTATTTGTTGCTGTCACACAAATTACACGGTGAGCTATAACTTCAGTATGATTTAGCTACCCCTTTACAGGTGAGTGAGACCACAACGAAAAACAGGCACAATGTTACACACTCTGTTGTTGTTGGCAACAAATGAGAGAGATGCCACACACGCAGGACTGTCACTGAAGCACAAATGTAAATATTAATCTCCCACTGATTTGATTTTTTTTTTTTTTTAAGGGAGACTTTAGGAAAAAAAAATAATAGAATAAAATGATTTTTTCAGGAAGAATTTAGAAACCAAATAAAATAAAATGATTTTTTCAGGGAGAATTTAGAAAACAAATAAAACAAAAAAAGGCTTTCTATGGCCCACTGAGTGAGAGATGACGCACACAGGAGTCAGGAGTGGCACACAAGCCCAGAGGCCAATATTTATCTCCCACTTTTTTTTTTTTGTTCCAGGGAAAATTTATAAACCCAATAAAAAAAATAATAAATAGGCTTTCTATGGCCCACTATCTGAGAGACAGAGAGAGATGGCCCGCTTAGGACTGGCACACAAGCCCAAAGGCCAATATTAATCTCCCTTTTTTTTTAAGGGAGAATTTATAAAACCAAAAAAAAATAAATAAATAGGCTTTCTATGGCCCACTATTTGTGAGAGAGATGGCACGCTCAGGACTGGCACACAAGCCCAGAGGCCAATATTAATCTCCCACTTTTTTTTTTTTTTTCCAGGGAAAATTTATAAACCCATTAAAAAAAAAATAAAATAAATAGGCTTTCTATGGCCCACTATCTGAGAGAGAGAGATGGCACGCTTAGGACTGGCACACAAACCCAAAGGCCAATATTAATCTCCCACTGATTGATTTATTGATTTTTTCAGGTAGAATTTAGAACCCAAATAAAGCAAAAAAAAAAAAAAAAAAGGGCTTTCTATGGCCCACTGAGTGAGTGATGATGCACACAGGAGTCAGGAGTGGCACACAAGCCCTGAGGCCAATATTTTTCTCCCACTGATTGATGTAGTGATTTTTTCAGGTAGATTTTAGAACCAAAATCAAGCAAAAAAATAAATAGGCTTTCTATGGCCCACTGAGTGAGTGATGATGCACACAGGAGTCAAGAGTGGCACACAAGCCCTGAGGCCAATATTTTTCTCCCACTGATTGATGTAGTGATTTTTTCAGGTAGATTTTATAACCCAAATCAAGCAAAAAAATAAATAGGCTTTCTATGGCCCACTGAGTGAGAGATGACACAGACAGGGATGGCACTCTAGCAGAAATGTCAATCTTAATCTCCCACAAAAAAAAAAAAAAACAGGGAGTGTCCTTCAATTACTATCTCCCTGCAGTAATCTCAGCCAGGTATGGCAGGCAGCAATAAGGAGTGGACTGATGCACAAATTAAATAAAAAGTGTGTACAAACCAAAAAGATAGCTGTGCAGAAAGGAAGGAACAAGAGGATTTGTGCTTTGAAAAAAGCAGTTGGTTTGCACAGCGGCGTACACACAGCAATGCAGCTATCAGGGAGCCTTCTAGGGCAGCCCAATGAGCTACAGCGCTGAGGGGGAAAAAAAAAAAAATGTAGCTTCCACTGTCCCTGCACACCGAAGGTGGTGTTGGGCAGTGGAAATCGCTACAGCACAAGCGGTTTGGTGGTTAATGGACCCTGCCTAACGCTATCCCTGCTTCTGACGAAGCGGCAACAACCACTCCCTAAGCTCAGATCAGCAGCAGTAACATGGCGGTCGGCGGGAACGCCCCTTTATAGCCCCTGTGACGCCGCAGACAGCAAGCCAATCACTGCAATGCCCTTCTCTAAGATGGTGGGGACCAGGACCTATGTCATCACGCTGCCCACACTCTGCGTTTACCTTCATTGGCTGAGAAATGGCGCTTTTCGCGTCATTGAAACGCGACTTTGGCGCGAAAGTCGCGTACCGCATGGCCGACCCCGCACAGGGGTCGGATCGGGTTTCATGAAACCCGACTTTGCCAAAAGTCGGCGACTTTTGAAAATGAACGACCCGTTTCGCTCAACCCTAGTGTTAATACCTTCCTTGGGTCCTGGGGTAAGGCTAAGTACAGCATAATCCTTGCAGATACTGGGCTGTGTGCACAGATCCAACAGTCCAGCAGTTTTTGTCCTTCCGCGTCTTTTATAAGAAAAGCAAGATGTTGAATAAGTTTGTTTATCCAGTGTCTCTGTAAGGTGCAAACATCCTACCACTGCCAGCAAGGTTATTAGGACAACAGTCATTCTGCTGGTGAAAAGATCTTTTTGCAGTGACTGACAAGGATCCAGGTGGGCTTTCCCTCAAGTTTCCCTGAAGTGAATGTGGTCAGCTGGACTTTAAAACGGGCCATCAAACCGTGGATCTAGGCTCCTTCTCACGTGTCTGTGTATGACCACCAATCACCTGGATTGAGCTGATATACGTCTGCACTGGCATTAGTATCTGGAATGGATGAAAACACATGTTTATGCACCATAAACATGCAGTTATGCAGTTTTCTGCAAGGCCTGGACATGGGCTGTCATAGCACCGTGTTGCTTTTGTAGCACCTGTGGGAAGTACAGACCAGCCTCTGGCAAACTACTAAACAGGACTTCAAAAGGACACAAGCCTGTCTTTCTATTTGGAGTGTGTGTGACTGAAGAGTGCAAGAGACAAGCACTCTACCCCGCTATTTCCTTTGTCTGCCATGGCCTTTGATTTTCCAGTTTAAGTGTCCCATTTAGTCTCATCACTTTCCCACTACTTTGTGGTCTATATGGTGCATGATATGCTTGCTGTACTCCCAGGACCTGCATGACTTCCCTCATTATTTCTCCCGTGAAGTGTGTGTCCCTATCGCTGTCTATGGTTTCTAGGACACCATACCTGCAGATCAGTTTTTTTCATGAGTTTGTCTGCAGTCGCTTTAGTATTTGCACATTTTACCAGATAGGCTTCCAGCCAACCACATAAGAGATCTACACATACTAGGATATTTTTCACACACTCCTACCTTGGGTAGCTGTATGTAGCCAGTCTGCAGTCTCTGAAATGGGTAGAGAGGCCTAACTGTCGCTTTCTTAGGGATTTTTACTGTTTTACCTGGGTTGTGCTGTGCACAGATGAGGCATGACTGTACGAGCTTTGTGGCTGCGTAACTGAAACCAGGAGCGATCCAGAAGGCATCTTGTGTTGCTTGCGCCATGATTGGGAGCAGGGATCTTGGTATATACGATTTATCCTTATTCTCCCATACTCTTTCTGAGTTCAGCTCAGCTCCCATTCTCCCAGTGTTCCTTCTCTGTTTGGGCAGCTGCAGGGATTTCAGGACATCTAGGCTCAGTGTGGCTGGAATACGCTGACTCACCGCCACCGTCCATTGCTCCCTAGGCCGCCTTGCTGCTACTTTAGCAGCCTCGTCCGTCCTTCTGTTGCCCTTTTCCTCCACAGAGTCACCGTCCGTGTGTGCTTTTTACCTTGACGATGCCAACCTGGATTGATAACGTCAATGCCTCCACTAATTGTTTCACCAGCTCTACGTTTTTTAATGGGCTTACCGGCTGATGTAAGAAACGCTCTGCTTCTCCAGATAGGGCAATAATCATGGGATATTCCCCATGCACAATTTGAATCTGTGTAACTGTTAGCGACTTTACCTGCAGCAGCTCTACACGCCTCAGTGAGTGCCTTCAACTCTGCCTCCTGCACCGACATCTGAGGAGCGAGTGGTTCAGCTCGGATTACCTCATGTGAGGATACTACTGCATATCCAATGTAGAGTCGACCATTCTGGTGGTATCTGGAGCCATCTACAAAAATAAAAACCTCAAAATATGCATTAGGAACAGGTTTTTTTCTTCCCACGAACATATGTAAAACCCACTGTCTCCTGACTCATCAGTTCCTATGCAGTCATGTTCGTGCGTCATGTCAACGTCATGTCATGTTCTCTTTTCCACCTGCCAATGCTGTCACCAATTCCCCCTTTTCTGAATCCACAGGCAGATGAGTGGCTGGATTCAGAACATTATGTCTTTTGAGGGGGACATATTCAGGGATTAGTATTAGAGCACATTCAAGTCTGATCTGTCTGATCTTAGACAGGTGTTTTGGTTGAACTTGTACGAGTCTGGCATTAATGTCACGTGGGGAACAAAATGTCAAAAAGAAAAAGTCAGTGTGATCTCACATGTCTTTCAGTAATACAGCAGCTCTTACAGCATGTACACACGTAGAAGACCCTCTAATCACGGGGTCTAATTGTGCTAAGTAGTAAGCTATCGGTCTCTGTTTCTTTCCATGTTGTAGTGTCAGTACTGCGGTAGCATGTCCACCCTGCTCTGTGCAAAATAAGAAAAATGGCTGATCATAGTTTGGAATGTCTGACACAATGAGCAGCTTGAGAGAGTGGAAGGAGTCAATTGCTTCTTGAGTGAGATTGTAGGGTTCTGATGGCAAACAGTCATAGAGTGGGTGCATCATTTATGAAGCAGACCTTATCCAAGGCCTACAGTAGGTCACCAAACCTAGAAAAGTGCGTAGATGCTGGTGTGACCTGGGTAAAGGGAGATTTGTATTGCCTGTTTTCTGTCTTCAGTCAGGTGTCTTGTACCTTCAGCAATACAATGTCCTAAAAATGTCACCTTTTGTTTGCAATCACGTGAGACTCTGCAACCCTTTTCTGCCAAAAAAAAAAAAAAAAACACAGCAAGGAAACTGTAGCTTCCGGACATCTGGTCCGGGCAGCAGAGCAAGAGGTCATCCACGTACTGTAATAGTACAATCTGTGGATGAGGTGGTTGCCACTGCTCAAGAATCCCTACCATCGCTGTTGAATAGATGGTTGGGAAGTTCTTTCCCCCTTTGTGGGAGGACCGTCCAACAGTATTGTTTACCTTCGTGAGTGAAAGAAAAAAAGATACTGACAGTCAGAGTGCAGTGGTACAGAGAAGAATGCATTTGTCAAATCAATAACTGTGAAACATTTTGACATCGCGGGGATCTGTGACCGTACGGTGTGTGTATTAGGGACAGTTGATGTCACACTCACTGTAACATCCTTAATAGCTCGTTAGTCATGAACTATTCTGTAAGTGTCAGGGCAACCCTTGGGTCCTTTTTTTTTTTCTTAATGGGATACAAAGGGGTGTTGCAGGGGGAATATCTCTGCACTAGAATCCCTGCCTTAACATACTCTTTAACCCCTTCATGACCCAGCCTATTTTGACCTTAAAGACCTTGCCGTTTTTTGCAATTCTGACCAGTGTCCCTTTATGAGGTAATAACTCAGGAACGCTTCAACGGATCCTAGCGGTTCTGAGATTGTTTTTTCGTGACATATTGGGCTTCATGTTAGTGGTAAATTTAGGTCAATAAATTCTGCGTTTATTTGTGATAAAAACGGAAATTTGGCGAAAATTTTGAAAATTTTGCAATTTTCACATTTTGAATTTTTATTCTGTTAAACCAGAGAGATATGTGACACAAAATAGTTAATAAATAACATTTCCCACATGTTTACTTTACATCAGCACAATTTTGGAAACAAAATTTTTTTTTGTTAGGAAGTTATAAGGGTTAAAATTTGACCAGCGATTTGTCATTTTTACAACGAAATTTACAAAACCATTTTTTTTAGGGACCACCTCACATTTGAAGTCAGTTTGAGGGGTCTATATGGCTGAAAATACTCAAAAGTGACACCATTCTAAAAACTGCACCCCTCAAGGTACTCAAAACCACATTCAAGAAGATTATTAACCCTTCAGGTGCTTCACAGCAGCAGAAGCAACATGGAAGGAAAAAATGAACATTTAACTTTTTAGTCACAAAAATTATCTTTTAGCAACAATTTTTTTATTTTCCCAATGGTAAAAGGAGAAACTGAACCACGAAAGTTGTTGTCCAATTTGTCCTGAGTACGCTGATACCTCATATGTGGGGGTAAACCACTGTTTGGGCGCACGGCAGGGCTTGGAAGGGAAGGAGCGCCATTTGACTTTTTGAATTAAAAATTGGCTCCACTCTTTAGCGGACACCATGTCACGTTTGGAGAGCCCCCGTGTGCCTAAAAATTGGAGCTCCCCCACAAATGACCCCATTTTGGAAACTAGACGCCCTAAGGAACTTATCTAGATGCATAGTGAGCACTTTGAACCCCCAGGTGCTTCACAAATTGATCCGTAAAAATGAAAAAGTACTTTTTTTTCACAAAAAAATTATTTTAGCCTAAATTTTTTCATTTTTACATGGGCAACAGGATAAAATGGATCCTAAAATGTGTTGGGCAATTTCTCCAGAGTACACCAATACCTCACATGTGGGGGTAAACCACTGTTTGGGCACATGGTAAGGCTCGGAAGGGAAGGAGCGCCATTTGACTTTTTGAATGAAAAATTATTTCCATCGTTAGCGGACACCATGTCGCGTTTGGATAGCTCCTGTGTGCCTAAACATTGGCGCTCCCCCACAAGTGACCCCATTTTGGAAACTAGACCCCCCAAGGAACTTATTTAGATGCCTAGTGAGCACTTTAAACCCTCAGGTGCTTCACAAATTGATCTGTAAAAATGAAAAAGTACTTTTTTTTCACAAAAAAATTCTTTTCGCCTCAATTTTTTCATTTTCACATGGGCAGTAGGATAAAATGGATCATAAAATTTGTTGGGCAATTTCTCCCGAGTACGTCGATACCTCATATGTGGGGGTAAACCACTGTTTGGGCACATGGTAAGGCTCGGAAGGGAAGGCGCGCCATTTGACTTTTTGAATGGAAAATTAGCTCCAATTGTTAGCGGACACCATGTCGCGTTTGGAGAGCCCCTGTGTGCCTAAACATTGGAGCTCCCCCACAAGTGACCCCATTTTGGAAACTAGAACCCCCAATGAACTTATCTAGATGCATATTGAGCACTTTAAACCCCCAGGTGCTTCACAGAAGTTTATAACGCAGAGCCATGAAAATAAAAAATAATTTTTCTTTCCTCAAAAATGATTTTTTAGCCTGGAATTTCCTATTTTGCCAAGGATAATAGGAGAAATTGGACCACAAATATTGTTTTCCAGTTTGTCCTGAGTACGGTGATACCCCATATGTGGGGGTAAACCACTGTTTGGGCGCACGGCAGGGCTCGGAAGGGATGGCACGCCATTTGGCTTTTTAAATGGAAAATTAGCTCCAATCATTAGCGGACACCATGTCACGTTTGGAGAGCCCCTGTGTGCCTAAACATTGTAGATCCCCCAGAAATGACCCCATTTTGGAAACTAGACCCCCAAAGGAACTAATCTAGATGTGTGGTGAGGACTTTGAACCCCCAAGTGCTTCACAGAAGTTTATAACGCAGAGCCATGAAAATAAAAAAATAAAAATATTTTCTCAAAAATGATCTTTTAGCCTGCAATTTTTTATTTTCCCAAGGGTAACAGGAGAAATTTGACCCCAAAAGTTGTTGTCCAGTTTCTCCTAAGTACGCTGATACCCCATATGTGGGGGTAAATCACTGTTTGGGCACATGCCGGGGCTCGGAAGTGAAGTAGTGACGTTTTGAAATGCAGACTTTGATGGAATGCTCTGTGGGCGTCACGTTGCGTTTGCAGAGCCCCTGATGTGGCTTAACAGTAGAAACCCCCCACAAGTGACCCCATTTTGGAAACTAGACCCCCAAAGGAACTTATCTAGATGTGTGGTGAGCACTTTGAACCCCCAAGTGCTTCATAGAAGTTTATAATGCAGAGCCGTGAAAATAATAAATACGTTTTCTTTCCTCAAAAATAATTATTTAGCCCAGAATTTTTTATTTTCCCAAGAGTTACAGAAGAAATTGGACCCCAAAAGTTGTTGTCCAATTTCTCCTGAGTACGCTGATACCCTATATGTGGGGGTAAACCACTGTTTGGGCACATGCCGAGGCTCGGAAGTGAAGTAGTGACGTTTTGAAATGCAGACTTTGATGGAATGCTCTGTGGGCGTCACGTTGCGTTTGCAGAGCCCCTGATGTGGCTTAACAGTAGAAACCCCCCACAAGTGACCCCATTTTGGAAACTAGACCCCGAAAGGAACTTATCTAGATGTGTGGTGAGCACTTTGAACCCCCAAGCGCTTCATAGAAGTTTATAATGCAGAGCCGTGAAAATAATAAATACGTTTTCTTTCCTCAAAAATAATTATTTAGCCCAGAATTTTTTAATTTTCCCAAGGGTAACAGGAGAAATTTGACCCCAATATTTGTTGTCCAGTTTCTCCTGAGTACGGTGATACCCCATATGTGGGGGTAAACTACTGTTTGGGCACATGCCGGGGCTTGGAATTGAAGTAGTGACGTTTTGAAATGCAGACTTTGATGGAATGCTCTGCGGGCGTCACGTTGCGTTTGCAGAGCCTCTGATGTGCCTAAACAGTAGAAACCCCCCACAAGTGACCCCATTTTGGAAACTAGACCCCGAAAGGAACTTATCTAGATGTGTGGTGAGCACTTTGAACCCCCAAGTGCTTCATAGAAGTTTATAATGCAGAGCCGTGAAAATAATAAATACGTTTTCTTTCCTCAAAAATAATTATTTAGCCCAGAATTTTTTATTTTCCCAAGGGTTACAGGAGAAATTGGACCCCAAAAGTTGTTGTCCAGTTTCTCCTGAGTACGCTAATACCCCATGAGTGGGGGTAAACCACTGTTTGGGCACACGTCGGGGCTCAGAAGGGAAGTAGTGACTTTTGAAATGCAGACTTTGATGGAATGGTCTGCGGGTGTCACGTTGCGTTTGCAGAGCCCCTGGTGTGCCTAAACAGTAGAAACCCCCACAAGTGACCCCATTTTAGAAACTAGACCCCCCAAGGAACTTATCTAGATATGTGGTGAGCACTTTGAACCCCCAAGTGCTTCACAGACGTTTACAACGCAGAGCCGTGAAAATAAAAAATCATTTTTCTTTCCTCAAAAATTATGTTTTAGCAAGCATTTTTTTAGATTCACAAGGGTAACAGGAGAAATTGGACCCCAGTAATTGTTGCGCAGTTTGTCCTGAGTATGCTGGTACCCCATATGTGGGGGTAAACCACTGTTTGGGCACACGTCAGGGCTCGGAAGTGAGGGAGCACCATTTGACTTTTTGAATACGAGATTGGCTGGAATCAATGGTGGCGCCATGTTGCGTTTGGAGACCCCTGATGTGCCTAAACAGTGGTAACCCCTCAATTCTAACTCCAACACTAACCCCAACACACCCCTAACCCTAATCCCAACTGTAGCCATAACCCTAATCACACCCCTAACCACAACCCTAATTCCAACCCTAACCCTAAGGCTATGTGCCCACGTTGCGGATTCGTGTGAGATATTTCCGCACCATTTTTGAAAAATCCGCGGGTAAAAGGCACTGCGTTTTACCTGCGGATTTTCCGCGGATTTCCAGTGTTTTTTGTGCGGATTTCACCTGCGGATTCCTATTGAGGAACAGGTGTAAAACGCTGCGGAATCCGCACAAAGAATTGACATGCTGTGGAAAATACAACGCAGCGTTTCCGCGCGGTATTTTCCGCACCATGGGCACAGCGGATTTGGTTTTCCATAGGTTTACATGGTACTGTAAACCTGATGGAACACTGCTGCGAATCCGCAGCGGCCAATCCGCTGCAGATCCGCAGCCAAATCCGCACCGTGTGCACATAGCCTAATTCTAAAGGTATGTGCACACGCTGCGGAAAACGCTGCGGATCCGCAGCAGTTTCCCATGAGTTTACAGTTGAATGTAAACCTACGGGAAACAAAAATCGCTGTACACATGCTGCGGAAAAACTGCACGGAAACACAGCGGTTTACATTCCGCAGCATGTCACTTCTTTGTGCGGATTCCGCAGCGGTTTTACAACTGCTCCAATAGAAAATCGCAGTTGTAAAACCGCAGTGAAATGCGCAGAAAAAAACGCGGTAAATCCGCCATAAATCCGCAGCGGTTTAGCACTGCGGATTTATCAAATCCGCAGCGGAAAAATCCGCAGAGGACCAGAATACGTGTGCACATACCGAAACCCTAACCCTAACCCTAACCCTACCCCTAGCCCTAACCCTACCCCTAACCCTAACCCTAACCCTACCCCTAACCCTAACCCTACCCCTAACCCTACCCCTAACCCTACCCCTAACCCTACCCCTAACCCTACCCCTAACCCTAACCCTATTCTAACATTAGTGGGAAAAAAAAAATTCTTTATTTTTTTTATTGTCCCTACCTATGGGGGTGACAAAGGGGGGGGGGGGTCATTTATTATTTTTTTTTTATTTTGATCACTGAGATATAATCTATCTCAGTGATCAAAATGCACTTTGGAACGAATCTGCCGGCCGGCAGATTCGGCGGGCGCACTGCGCATGCGCCCGCCATTTTGGAAGATGGCGGCGCCCAGGGAGAAGACGGACGGGACCCCGGCTGGATCGGTAAGTATGATGGGGTGGGGGGGGACTACGGGGGGGGGGATCGGAGCACGGGGGGGGGAATCGGAGCGCGGGAGGGGTGGAACGGAGCACGGGGGGCGTGGAACGGAGCACGGGGGGGCTGGAATGGAGCACGGGGGGGTGGAACGGAGCACCGGGGGGGGTGGATCGGAGTGCAGGGGGGGTGATTGGAGCACGGGGGGGTGATTGGAGCACGGGGGTGAGCGGACAAGAGCACGGGGGGGAGCGGAGCACAGGACAGAGGGGTGCCGGGGCAGTGTACCGGGCAGATCGGAGGGCTGGGGGGGCGATCGGAGGGGTGGGGTGGGGGCACATTAGTATTTCCAGCCATGGCCGATGATATTTCAGCATCGGCCATGGCTGGATTGTAATATTTCACCAGTTATAATAGGTGAAATATTACAAATCGCTCTGATTGGCAGTTTCACTTTCAACAGCCAATCAGAGCGATCGTAGCCACGAGGGGGTGAAGCCACCCCCCCTGGGCTAAACTACCACTCCCCCTGTCCCTGCAGATCGGGTGAAATGGGAGTTAACCCTTTCACCCGGCCTGCAGGGACGCGATCTTTCCATGACGCCACATAGGCGTCATGGGTCGGATTGGCACCGACTTTCATGACGCCTACGTGGCGTCATGGGTCGGGAAGGGGTTAATATTCCTGATCAGGGCCATTGATTTGACTAGACTTAAGGGGTATTGCCTTAACCAAAGAGGAGTGATTACTTCTCGTGATTTATCATGACAGGGGGAATGAGCAGCCGACCCATATCAGATTTTCCCCTTGCCCAAACGGTGTCTGGTACCTGACTCTTTTCCCTGTCCTCAGACACTCTGGTGTCAGGTGTTACTTTCACTACTCTTGCCATATACACCATTTCTGCAATATTACACAAGTGTTTATATAAGTCATACATTAATGTCCAAATATTTATACCCGTATTTGATTGGGTAGAGTACCCCTTAAAAAAAACTAAATTTGATTCACAAAATGTTACCAAAAGAAAATTATATATATGATTAAGAAAGATACTGAGTCATAAAACGGGGGAGCACAATGCCATAGGCCACAGCAAAGCACAAGCTTATTCTAAGAAAGTAGCAGCCCTATATAAATCCATAACTAACAGTTCCGAATGCAAAAAGAAGGGTTTTGAAAAATGCCAAATATCAATGCCAGTTGCTTGCGATAAGGTATAAGAACTGGAAAAGACAAATAAACAGTGACTATGGTTTGAGCCAATATAATGAATGGCTAAAAAAACTATATATCATATGAAGACAACCTAGAAATACACAGTAACTATACCATCTTTGTGTAAGGAAACTACTAAAACTGGCAAATGAATGGAATTAAGTGTAACTACAATAGGGCATGATTTACCTGTGGTATAATGTGCACGTGGAAGACCCTGGCGTCCCTCTGCCACAAGTGTTTATAAGAAAAGGGGACTTGTGACTGTAATTCCCTCAGGAGAGTACTGTATAGTGCCTAGACAGCACTCAACTCTGCTCCCAGCAAATTCATAGGGGTATTGTCACTAACAATAAGTTTGTAAGCACCTCTTGGCTGTCTCATGACGCTAGTCTTTTCTTGTTTAGTCCTAGGGGCTTCAGTAGCTCGTCCCCCTACCCTCACGTATTCCACAGTCTCGTCAGTAATCATGTCTGGCAGTATCAAGTCTTTGTGTACTAGTCCCAGCTGCCCCAGTGTCGGTCAAGAATTCTGTCTATTTCCCTCCCAGCATTGGTATGGTGGTCATCAAGGCAGGACCAGGTCCGGAGGGGACAAGAACAGGGCACAGATTTGTCACTGGGTTGTCAGTTTCCTAGTCTGAAGGTGAAGGAGGTGGAAGATTGGTCCGAGTGTCCATTTTCTCCACAATTCCAGCACTTCACTGTTTCTAAGTCCTTAGGTCCCTTACTACGTCTCTACTGTTTTCCTCGTTTTCCAGCATACATGACACGTCGTCTTATTGTCCTAGTTTCTTCAACTCCTGAGCAATCTTCAGGAGGTCTTTGGATCTACATTTCTCCATTTAGTAGCCACAAAAACCTCATTGACATTGTTCTGTCAGAAAGTAGCTATAGTTAGCCCATATTAACAAGAAAGTATACCCACTCAATATGACAAATCATGAAGAGGAGAAGAAAGAGCTATACTGGGTATATCTATGTATAAAATCCAAAATTTATTGACAAGTAACATAATTAAATATACATATACAAACACGAAAATTCATGTGCAGGAACACTACACCGGGATGAACGGGATACCCCAAATGACTTTAGTAGCTATAAATCCGAGTGGATAAATATAAGGTGCATAGTGCTAATGTCTGGGTAAAATGTACCTGCCAAAGCAGCGCCCATCTAGGCCTAGCCCTCAGTGAGGCAAAATCTCAAGGCATGGGGAAGTAGGCAGGCACTTACCAAGGTGGAAGTTGGAGGATCAAAGGCCAGGTGTATAGTCCCTTGAGAAAGCGGTCAAAGAGGGACGCGAAACACGCTTCGGGGGGCTTCCTATACACCTGGCCTTTGATCCTCCAACTTCCACCTTGGTAAGTGCCTGCCTACTTCCCCATGCCTTGAGATTTTGCCTCACTGAGGGCTAGGCCTAGATGGGCGCTGCTTTGGCAGGTACATTTTACCCAGACATTAGCACTGTGCACCTTATATTTATCCACTCGGATTTATAGCTACTAAGGTCATTTGGGGGATCCCGTTCATCCCGGTGTAGTGTTCCTGCACATGAATTTTCGTGTTTGTATATGTATATTTAATTATGTTACTTGTCAATAAATTTTGGATTTTATACATAGATATACCCAGTATAGCTCTCTCTTCTCCTCTTCATGATTTCTCCATTTAGGTCTGGCTGTCTGTACTGCGTCTCATAAGCCTTTTGTCATACCGTCAATGAATGTATTTACCAATATTTTAACATCAAGTGGGTTTACTGGACTGTACCCCATGTCTGCCCATTTCAGCTGTAACCGTCCAGAGTACATCTCTACTCTCTCTCCTTTAGTCACATCTGTAAAAGTCTTAATTTGCATCCTAGTACGTCACCTGCTTTGGTGCTCACCAACTCTCTAGGTCTGCTCAGGTGCACTTATACGTCCATCAAATTGTCTTTGTCTGTAAAATGGAAAGGTTTGTTCTCAGGGTCAGCCAATTGTTTTAGCGTAGCTAGCTAGTCAGAGGGCTTCCAGGGATAATACTCCTGTATCTGTCTTACACTACCTGATGTGGTTGGTTCTCTGGTGGTGGGGGTGACTAGATGACCGGTTGGGGGTGACATGACATGCTGGTCTACAGCTCCTTCCCAAAAGGATTACTGTCAGCTTACTCCCAAAAGTTAATGTCCCCACTAACCACAATCCTGTGTCAGCTTCTTATGTCACTACATGTGATCTTGTCTGGAGAGGATTCAGTGTAATTCACTTAGGTTGGGTTACATCACAAATCATACAAGTATTTCTCCAGTCTGTGTTTGTCTGACCGCAATGTTTACAAGTCCATCTGTCTTGTCTTGGTCTCTGGTTATACAAAGGTATGACCATAGCAGTAGTGTGTCGGTCATAGTCGGACTTTTGAGCATCAAAACATTCATAATACACCTTACTACCGTCCTGCTGCACTCTCTCAGATGCCATTTATTCACATGCTATTTTCCTCATTTGTCTGTGCCTTTTTGAACATCCAAACATCCACACTCCGGCATTTTTGCCTGTTTCAATATTGGTCTCACATCTTTCACTGCTTCCTTTCCTTCTCTGTCTTTTACAATCTCTATAGCGGTTCTGGATCCCATTGGGGGCCCTGACTGCACACAGAATAAGTTGCCCATGGCTTCAACTTATCCGCTCAGACACTCACCTCTAAAAATGCCCTTTATTAGTGTGCCTTGCCTTAAACCAGGGTTGCAACACGTGACAAGTCAGAGTGAGTGTCAAGGTTTAGCGAGCAGGTTACACCACCTACCACTCGGTAGACCTAAAGGATTCTAGCGAGCAGGTTACACCACCTACCACTCGGTAGATCAGCTGGCTAGCACAGCTCCATGGAACGGCAAGGTTACACCACCAATTTGCCGTAGGCTGACTGTAGCAGGTTACACCACCTATTACATCAGCCGTGCAGTTGGCTACCTCCTCTGTTGATCCTCAATTTGCTATATCAATCACTCAACTTGAAGCAGGTTAATCTTTTACCAATCTTTTCAATCACTTTAAGTTTCCTCTAAAATAGGCACAATTCTTTCACTTTCAAATTCCAACTTCAATTGTACAACATTCCCTTTTTCTTCAATACCTACAGTACTTATTGCTTTAAACACAAATCTCTCAGCGTGTACTAAACCAAAGACAGAGAAACTTTAGAATGCAGCTATGTGGCCCCCCCTTCCTCTGGCCCACAGCACAAAAGGGAGAAATGTCAAGCAAGTCGCGCAGGGGCTCAGCTTACCCCTCCCATCAGCGCTGATAAGAGCTTGGTGAGTCTTACACACACTGAAACAGAATGCAGCAGTTTTCAGACTTAACCTCTACAAAACATTAATTCTCTCGGAATTAAAAACAGTTTCTCTATACAGGCAGATCACTGCATAACTTGAATAAGCTGATTCAGTTTTACACGTAGCAGAAGACTACATCAGACCAAGAAGGCTCACCTGACCTCAGATGCGGTTAGGTGGGCTTCTCCATAATGTCTTGCAGCTATCACAGCCTGTATAAAAGCAGAAGCAGGAAATACAGCAGTCATTTCTTGGTGAATCTAGATAATAAAAGGGGAGAAGCCAGCGCTGCTTGTGGTCAGAATACAATACAAAAGTGCACATGCACATATTAATTTCTAACTGTATATCAAAATGAGACATTTAGCAAACAATTGATCAATTCTTTGAGCCATCCCGCCACGCCAAGGCATTCTCATAATGGGGTAGTCCTACTCTACGTCTTTTATATTCGCTGTGCCATTACGGCCTCCTAAATGTATTAAAAGTGGGACCATATTGAACGCAAACTGTACCTGTAGCGTTTCAGAATCACTCCCATGGCGCCAGAAAGGGTACGCACAGATAAAGGTCGACCAGGTCCAAACATAGACATTTCAGATCTGACCTCCACACTGCCTGACGAGCACCACAGATAAAGAGTGAGACAGGCACAAATCAAACAGAGCCTGGGGCAGGGAGTGATTCAGAAACGCTTCAGGTACAGCTTGCATTTAATGTGGTCTTTTTTTATACATTCAGGAGGCCGTAATGGCACAGCAAATATAAAAAACGTAGAGTAGGACTGCCCCATTATGAGAATGCCTTGGCGTGGCAGGGTGGCTCAAAGAATTGATCAATTGTTTGCTAAATGTCTCATTTTAAAATACAGTTAGAAATCAACATGTGCATGTGCACTTTATGTATTGCATTCTGACCATAAGCAGCGCTGGGTTCTCCCCCTTTTCTCTAATCTAGATAATGACAGGACATCACAGCTATCAGCTTAACCATAGAGATAGGATGAGAAAGCTATAAATCACTGAAACTGAAAATCAAACAATGCTCCCACGATTGGAAAGGATCATTCAATAGCAATTAGTTAGTAGTATGGCCTCCAAACCAATCCCTAGTATGCCCCCGTTCTACGCAAACACAGACAAACTCATATAAAGGCTGAAACGCATTATGAACATATCAAAATCTTTATTAGTATAAAAACAAACATATATATAAAAAAGTAATACCCAGGTGAATGAGCCAAACAAAAGATGTTAATGGCACCACTACTGAGCAACAAGCAAGGCCTAGTGCATCATAATAAGACAGACTTCTGCCAGACAAGACGGAGTTCCTGCTAAAGTACTCACTACGACTTACCAAAAAAGGAACTCGAGCCACAATGGCATAACGGAGTTTGTAAGTATAAGAGTCTAATTAGCCGCAGGGAGAAAAACCATATCTGTCTTTGGCATAATCAAAACGAATAATAAGGACTTACCCGAGCTCAGGAGATGGTGCCACTACCCCTACGCGCGTTTCGGCGCTGTGCCTTCGTCAGGGGGAGTGGCATCAAACTCCAAACAAGCTCCTTTTACATAGTGATCCACCAATCAGGGTCTCCCCCTGCCAAATTGACAGGAAGCGTGCTCACAAAGCAATGCATGTCGGTATCTGTAGTCCCGACACGCTGCGCACCGTATCTGAGGTCCTATCAGGCAAAGATCGCACCCACACGTCATCAAGGGTGAGCGGCGTGCAGGGCACAGACTCCAACCGCGCGGCCGCACACGGAAGGAGACTCGGCCCAGCAACCCGCCCCCCCAGTGATGCGCGCGATAGTAAGCCACTCCCCGAACCTTCAGTGCGCTTGCGTGTCGGCAAGACAGAGACGGCATAGACCCAGAAACTCAGCTGTGAGTAAACGCAAGGGTGTACTACGTACCACATACTTATACAATAAAATCGGTATTATAAAGGGATGCATGGAGATGCATGAGTGGAGTACACTTAATGATACCTAACAATACCTAAATGTGCAAGAATAAAACTACGATCCTAATTGATCCACAGTCACCAGCAGGACAAACCGCTAATATCCAGTCGGTCCTCCTCATGACAACGGACCACCCACAACTATGTATATAAGTTGCAGAGAAAGTGCCTAATTGTGCAATAATAAGATTGCAATTATAATTATAAAATTATAATTGCAAGTGATCCATGGTCGCAAGACCGATTATCAATTTTCAAAACATGGTCAAAATAATGACCAGGGGAACATAGGTTCCAACGTGATCCTAATTAAACATAATTTTTAAAAAATACTTTCCAATTAGAGACATGGGCAGATCACAAAACCCGAA
Source organism: Ranitomeya imitator (assembly GCF_032444005.1). Classification (NCBI taxonomy): domain Eukaryota; kingdom Metazoa; phylum Chordata; class Amphibia; order Anura; family Dendrobatidae; genus Ranitomeya; species Ranitomeya imitator. The sequence goes on from NC_091286.1 coordinate 577,657,413, forward strand.
GGGGCAAAGAATAGACACTAAGCCCAAATATCTACCCAATAAAAAATGTCTATAAATATAAGACATACTGACACCCTCACAAACCTATAGACAGTGACGTATATAACACTAATGACCATCAACAAAGTGTAGTGACCCTCCCTCATTGAATCTCCATACAAACCCAGCAATACAACATACATATCCACTATATGGACATCAATGTATATCCAATACAAGGAACAGGAATAAGTCAGCTTCCCTTATTCCCATATAGAACCAATGAACAAAAGACATATCGTAGGTACATGAACATAAATAAATCTATGTACAGGGGATAAACATTTAACCCCATTGGTAAAGTCCATGGTTAAAGTTCTTTGTAAATCAATCCGTATATACGGGATATCCATCATTCTTCATATTGTGGCACTCGAATCGACCAAACCGGATGAGTCCAGATCAAGCCGTCAGATATAAATCGGGTATGCATTTAGCTCTTCATTGGTAGTACACTATGAAGCATGAAAGGGTAACAGATATTAATATCAAAAATTAAAAACAACATAAAACCATATACACACAAAATACAATGATACCACAAGATTAAAACATTACATTGCACGGAGTGGGAGTTTAGATAAAGGGAGCAAAACTTAAATTTTTGTTCAGACCGTCTGGTTGCACTGTTTTAAGGGTCCAGATCCACTTGGCCTCTTTTTGGGCCAAGCTACGACCCAAGTTCCCGCCTCTCAAATTTGTCCTAATATGATCAATCCCCCTTACTCTTAGGCCTGACGGATCACAGGAGTGATATTCTTTAAAGTGCCTTGGGATCGTTTTCAACTGCTCCAGGTCACTCTCATTGGCAGCCGCCACGATCCCACGAACGTGTTCTCTCACTCTCACTTTCAGGGCCCGTGTTGTAAGTCCCCCATATACCAGTGAACAAGGGCACTTAGCATAATATATGACTGTCTGGGTAGAACAATTTATGGCATGAGTAATAATGAATTTCCTCCCATCGGATGAAAGAAATTCAGTCACCTCTTCTATGTTTGGGCACGCAATGCATTTACCACATGGTTTACACCCCCAAGTTTTCACAACTTTTTTACCTTTGAAGATCTGTGGTTGATTGGTGGGCGTGTAGAAACTTCTCACCAGATGGTCTCGCAAATTATCACATCGTCTTGCTGTGATGGCGGGTGTGGGAGGTATATATTGTCTCAAAGTCTTGTCTGCCGTTAAGATCGGCCCATGTTTTTTCATGACTTCGTACATTTTTGGCCATTGGGAGTGATACTGAGTTATCATCCTCGTTGAGTCCATCCTTGGTTTCTCCGTTTTAGAGTACAATAAATCATGACGGTTCGTATTTCTAGCTCTATTATATGCATGTTTTATAGAGCGTTTACTATATCCTCGCTCACCAAATCGTTTCTTCATATCACTTGCTTGCTTTTCGAAATCGCCGTCTGTAGAACAAATTCGTCGAATCCTCAAAAATTGACTAACGGGGATTGATCTCACTACATGTGCCGGATGAGAAGAGGTAGCATGGAGGATGGCATTTACGGCTGTGTCCTTACGGAAGATGTCCGTCTGCAAGAAACCAGAGTTATCTTTTTTAATCATCACATCGAGGAACTCGATTTGACTGGTATGATACTTATATGTCAGTTTTATATTCTGATCATTCTTATTAAGATCCTGGAAAAAATTATTAAGCGTATCTGATGTCCCCCGCCAGATCAGAAAAATGTCGTCGATGTACCGGGTCCAAAGAATGACCCGGTCCATCGACGAACACTGATCTGCGGAGAATAGGTCCCTCTCCCACAGCCCCAAGAACAGATTGGCATACGATGGTTCACATGCCGCTCCCATCGCTGTTCCCTGGAGCTGCAGGAAGAGGGACCCGTTAAAAGTAAAAAAGTTGTGTGTTAGTAAAAATTCTAACAGCTGTAACAAAAATCGAATTTCATCTGATGTGAACGTAGTCATAGAGAGATAATGTCTCGTGGCCTGGAGTCCATCACAATGTCGGATACTCGTGTAGAGGGACTCCACATCACATGTGACAAGCAACATGTCCTCGTCCACGTGTATGAAGTCCACCCTACACAAGAAATCCGAAGTGTCCTTCAAAAATGATGGAATTGTCTCTACTAACGGTTTCAAAAATGAATCAATGTATTTACCTATTTTTTCCGTCAGGCCTCCAATCCCAGAGATAATCGGCCTTCCTGGTGGATTTTTAGTGTCTTTGTGTAATTTTGGTAATATATTCATTGTAGGAACCACTGGGTCTCTTGTCCATAGAATATCACGTATCTCTTGGGTGATGATTTCCATATCTAATGCACTCTGTAGAATCTTTCCTAGGCTGTCCCTGTATGACGACATGGGATTAAAGGTAAGTTTTTGATAACATCCTGGTACCCTAAGCAAGCGATAGACTTCAGCCTCATACATTTTATTTGGCCACACTACAATATTTCCCCCTTTATCGGCGGGTTTGAATGTTACATTGTCCAATTTTTTAAGACGCTTAAAACCCATCCATTCCATTTTTGTCATGTTGTCCCTAGATATTCTCCCAGATATTTCTTCGAACTCTTTGGTTACAAGTTGCACAAAGATTTCAACATTGGGGCATAGAGACAGTGGGGGAAATTTTTTAGATTTTGGTTTAATATTTAATGGTACAATACCTAGAGTTGGTGTATTATGTTCTCTACTCAGTTCCTCCAAAATTTGTAGTGCTTCTTGTTCTTCTGGCATCAAACCTATTACTGGGTGAAAAAGTTAGGCCTTTAGATAACAAATCGAGTTCAACATCAGAGAGGTCATGCTCAGAAAGGTTAATCACCTTCGGTGTGTTTTTAGTGGGTTCGTGTACTCCTCTTTTCGTGTTGGGAAGTGTGTGATTGGCTTTCCGTTTGTTGCTGCCAAAACGAGTTCTCATTGGTCTATAGGAATGTTGTGAATTATCCGAAGACTCACCAACAGAGGACACTGATGACATAGAGGCCGATCTGTAGTGACGCGTCTTTGCACCTTGTCTCCGCCATCTATATACTTGATTTTGTTGATAATCCATGGTGTCTCGGGTCAACTTTTTTCCTTGTGCAAGTTTTATTTGCTCCTCCCACTCCTCAGATTTTTTTGTCATAGGCACATTAAATGCAGTCATTATCTCTGGGGTGCTGTCTTTATTCAATATGGTATATAACTCATCTATTTCATTTTCAATTGTAACCATAGAGTTTTTGTTAAGTTCAATTAATAGCTCCATGAATTGGTATGATCCTTTACTACAAACATCCTCCCATCTGCTAATAAAGTTCTCGTCTTCAACTGGAAATGAAGGAAAAATTTGAATTCTGAGGCCACGGGGGATAAATTTCTTTTTAATATAGTTCTCAAGGAACGCTCTGTTCCACCAGATTTTGGTCCTTTTATGCATGAGTCACTGGATCTTAAGTTGCAATGCGCTCAAATCATTGTTTTCTCCCAACTCCGTGCAATTTGACTCACCGAACACCTGGGCTACTTGTGCCAGCCAGACGCTATCCCTGGCTTTAAAATCCATGGGTGCTAGGGATACTCAATTCTGTGAAAATACACAGCAAATACATGAAAATCAAACAATGCTCCCACGATTGGAAAGGATCATTCAATAGCAATTAGTTAGTAGTATGGCCTCCAAACCAATCCCTAGTATGCCCCCGTTCTACGCAAACACAGACAAACTCATATAAAGGCTGAAGCGTATTATGAACATATCAAAATCTTTATTAGTATAAAAACAAACATATATATAAAAAAGTAATACCCAGGTGAATGAGCCAAACAAAAGATGTTAATGGCACCACTACTGAGCAACAAGCAAGGCCTAGTGCATCATAATAAGACAGACTTCTGCCAGACAAGACGGAGTTCCTGCTAAAGTACTCACTACGACTCACCAAAAAAGGAACTCGAGCCACAATGGCATAACGGAGTTTGTAAGTATAAGAGTCTAATTAGCCGCAGGGAGAAAAACCATATCTGTCTTTGGCATAATCAAAACGAATAATAAGGACTTACCCGAGCTCAGGAGATGGTGCCACTACCCCTACGCGCGTTTCGGCGCTGTGCCTTCGTCAGGGGGAGTGGCATCAAACTCCAAACAAGCTCCTTTTACATAGTGATCCACCAATCAGGGTCTCCCCCTGCCAAATTGACAGGAAGCGTGCTCACAAAGCAATGCATGTCGGTATCTGTAGTCCCAACACGCTGCGCACCGTATCACTGAACGGTGATACCGTACCTGTATCTGTACAGTTTCAGTGAAATCACTGAAACTGTACAGATTGTTTACGTGATAACAGTGAAAAATGTTTAGTATCTGATGACCCACAACCATATGTGTTGTGGTTATTTTGACCTTACAAAGGCTGTGTTTGCATTAGAGAGCTGTAGAGGTGTTAAATACAGTCCTGGGAGATCTCAGAGTGTTATACACGTCTTTTCAGGGTAATTGAAGACTTGGCAGCACTTTCCATTCATGGTGAATAGATTTGCCACTTCTCAAGTTTTTGGTGAAAATTCCACAAAGTTGGTAAATTTTAATTTTGAAACCCTAATCTCTAGTAGTAATAGCAATGGAGCATATCTGCAAGAAGCCTGGAGCAAGGTATATACTAAAAATAAGAAAAGAACGTTGATTTAGTAACATTGTTGTTAGATGCAGTTTGCAACAGTGACCACCTACTGCCCCCAACTGTTTTCACGTGATCAGCGTTGTCAAGGAAACATTTTACTATATTACAATTAATGTGTCCATGTTTTCTATGTAGTCTCAGGTCATCTATTTGTAATTTTAACACATCATAATCTGAACAGAAACCTTTCTACAGGAAGACTCTGAAAATGAAAAATCTGCTGCCAGAGAGCTTTTGCATTCTTATGATATTGGGACTGTGCTCCATGTAATTACAATTTTAATTTAATTTCTATGGAATTTACCTTGTCTTCATATGACAACTAAACTACTTTCAGGATAAGCTGCTAGTTAGAACATCAAAAATTCACTTTGCAATTGTTTAAAGAGAATCTGTCACCACATTTGACCTATCTAAACTATTAATATGGGCATACAGGCTATAGAATGCTGGAAACAGTCCTACCTGTGTGCCTCATATCAGATGTCTTGTTATTGACAAATCATCTTTTATCACTTTATGTAAATTACTTCTTCCAGACTATGGGGAGGGAGCTGCCCGGAATATAACTCTGCCTCCAGAGCTTGTTTTACATGAAGGAGGAGTTACCAGTGTGATGTGTAATGGTTACCAGTAGTGATGAGCGAGTATACTCGTTGCTCTGGCTTTCCCGATCACGCTCGGATGGTCTCTGTGTATTTGTGACTGCTCAGAGATTTAATTTTTGTTGACGCAACTCCATGATTTACAGCTACTACCCAGCCTGAGTACATGTGGGGGTTGCCTGGTTGCTAGGGAATCCTCACATGTAATCAAGCTGTCTAGCAGCCGTAAATCATTCAGCTGCGGCAAAGAAAACTAGATCTCCGAGCAGTCACAAATACTCAGAGACCACCTGAGCGTGCTCTGTAAAACCTGATCAATGAGTACCATCGCTCATCACTAGTTACCAGTGTAACCAGTGTGATGTGTAATGGTTGCCAGTGTTACCAGTGTGATGTGTAATCGTCGCTGTCTGCTCTCTTGATCTCACTGCAGAGCTGTGTGTGATTGTAACTAACACATCTGCAGGTTCCTCTCAGCGTCAGCTCCATCTCACAGGTGGTTTTATCTCGCTGGTTCCTTCCCGCCCCATATATTGTAGGCTTTTTAGTCCAAGAGACATATCTTATTAGAACAGGGACACAACTATAAGGTACGCATTGATGTTGCAGTAGGGTTCATATACATTGGCCAATTTATGTGCTACATGCCTTTTTTTACTATAAATTTTGCTATGGCAATATTGCATTTACAATTTTTCAAAATTTCACATGTATATAATATAGCACTTAACCAATGTTCTATGGCAGTAATGCAGCTCCAATATTCTAGATTTACCATTCTAAACAATCCAGAGTGCCGCTTTATATTTTCTTAGAATTGTTTTGTTAGCTGGCACTTACAATATTCACACTAGTTGGGATGTGCTGGTCAGTTTTTCCTGTTTGTAGCTCTATCTCAGACAGGTAGGGTGTAATATTGTTGCAATACAGCAGAGCTCATGAGCTGCAAAAAATGTGTCTGCGAGAAGAAAATTTCTTTCCCATTGTTCTGTGTTAGTTACTTGTCTCACACTGTTAACTCCCCCTTTCATTTATAATTATGTCTGGAGGCAGAGCAATCTTCCAGGCAACATCCTCCCCATAGCCTGGAAGAGGTAATTTACATATAAGAAAAACATGGATGGCTCTGGAATAAGGTATCAAGGTATCATTGTTGTCATGGTTAGGAGATGGTTAATGTCGTGTTCTCTCAGGGTTAATGTTGTTGGCCTCTCTTTCAATATGGGAGGGGTATTTATCCTCACTCTAACTAGGTTTCACTGTCAGGTATACGTTTTGTTTAGTCTGTGCGTCTGACCCCTGGTGTGTGTGCCCGGTTTGCATAGTGTTTCCCTTGCTCTCCGTGCGTTACTCTGTTTGTTCTTCTGGATTACTGAACTCTGGCTTCACTTCTGACTATCCCCTGTCTCTCCCCTTTGGTAGATCGGGATCTCCTGGCTCTGATCTTTGCTTGTTTGACAACTCTTTTGTGTCTATCCCTTCTCTGCACCCTGGCGTCTGACTCCGCCCCTGACCACCTCCCTCTCTGTCACATGTCTCAGGTCCTGTTTGTACCTGGTTAGAAACCCAGTGTTTTGTTCAGCTCCCTTGCTGCTGTGTGCAGTGTTTCTCACAGCAGTATTACCCAGGAGTCATGACAATTGTATTCAGCTTCCTATGACCTACATGCGCATATAGACACCTTAAAAAGGTTGATCCACTGATAAATACCCTTTAAAGCCATTAAAGAGAAACGGTCAGCAGGATTTTACTGTGTACTCTGAGAGCAGCATTATGTAGGGGCAATCGGCCCTGATTCTAGCGATATGTCACTTAGTGGGCTGATTGTTGTAGTTTCAATAAAATCAGTGTTTTATCATCAGGAAATTATCACTAGAGGACTAGGTGTCTCGTGCCTTCTGGTCCAACCTCGCCCCCAGTGCTGATTAGTAGCTATCAATTCACAGTGCTCTCAGAAGGCTGCCAGTCAGCAGTGTGGGTGGGGTTATACAGAGCTCAGTATTCAGAGCACTTCTGCATGCCCAACAAAGAACACAGTGATTGTATCAAACTAACAGCATACAGACGAGCAAGTGATGCATCGCTGGGATCAGGGACTCTGCCTCTACATCATGCTCTTCTCAGATTACATAGCAACAACCTGGTGACAGATTCCATTTAAAGGGGTTGTCCAAGAGTTGGACAACCCCTTCTTAAGAACAGTTGTTGCCCCAGTAAAATATCCATCTTCTTCACCAGCACTGTTCTAATGATGTTGGTACCAGGTCTTCCACTGCTAGCATGAAATTGTCATGTGAGCTCTGCAGCCAATCAGCGGCTGCTAATGGACTTCACTCATATTTACTTGGATGAAACTCTGACATCCAGGGGAGAGGTGAACATTGCAGACAGTTCACAGCTGCTGATTGGCTGCAGTGCTCAAGGGAAATAAAAATCTCATGTGTGGATTGGAAGACCCATCAACCACATCGGAATAGCGTGCAGCGGTTTCTTCTACTTTACTCAGGGGGCTACAGCATTACTGGAAAACCCACTTGAAGACATCTCAAAATTCACTGTTATGCAGATATCACTTGAAGTTTACTTTAATGGCCACCTGCTCTGGAACCTCGTATACCAGCCACAGAACAAAGCCACTAAGAGATTGGCCATTCATTCATGTGACTCTATGGGAGAGTGTAGTGGGCATGTTCTGTGATCTGTGCAGAGGTAATTGGGGAAGGATGGGAAGGAGGTGAGCTGTGACCATCCACTGTTGTATCCAGTGTTATGTATATATCTATATATAAGCGATGCCTTTCAATTTAATATTGCCTGAAAAGATAAAAAGAGGACTACTGAAATGTGATCACTACAGAGCAGGAATTGTCATCCTAGTATAATGCTCAGTGGCTAAAGAAAAACTGCAAGGTTTTTTTTAATATAGAAAGTGACATGGAAAAGAAAAAAAATAAGCAATATTTATAAATATGTTTAATATGATTGACTCCATATATAACTGTCTGCAAACCAGTCAGTAGTAAGAGCACATATGGTAAGATTTTCATATGGTATATGTACAGTATGTGATCACCATCCAGAATTTGGACTAACCATAAGTAGTTAAGACGTACATTGACAATATTAGTCTACTTCATTTCTTTCATGCTTTTTATTGTAGTTAATGGTATAACCGTTGACATTCTTATTTTGAAAATTAAATAAAAATTAATTAAAAAAATACTCCTGATTTAAACAATAACATTTTCTTAAGGATAAAATGAAATAAAATTTTAATTAATCCAATGTAGACAAAAATAAAATATATGCAATGTTTCAAGGTGATTATTTAATGAAGCAGATCTGCACACTTAGTTAAGCATATTAGTACATCAGCTAATGTCATAATTCATCTGCCGTTATATTGTAAGAAAATGCAGTTTGTCTTCAATAGGTTAATTGTTCAGGTAAACTTAAAGGGGTCGTCAGATACAAAAAATATTTATTTTAAAACCCTAACCATTTTTATAATTAGCTTTATTTTGAAATTCCCTACTATTCTCCATATCCTGCTAATCCGTATATCGGTTTTTGTTTCTTTTCTTTATTTTCTGTGATGTTTTGTATGAGGAGAGTGTGAAATAGGATCTCACAGGAGGATGGCCCTTCAGTCATTTCCCCTTTATTACTCCCCCACCCGCCACCCTGGTACAGGATATTATCACTAGAAGGCACGATGGTCACTTACCCAAAGATTGTTCCTTGATGAAGTTCAAAATCAATTGTGGTGATGGAGACAGGAAAAAGTGACCACAGCTTCTTTCGCAGTTGCCACAGTAGAATGGCCCTACTGCTCCTGAAGTATACATGCTCAAGGAAAGGACTGTAGTCCTGACTTCATGTAGGTATGTTTGTCAACACTTCTGTCCACACCACTCTAAATTTTCAGCCCCCACTGCCACACTTCTTCTGTGCCTGCCTCCTCTATCACTGAAATTAATTATCATCAGGGGGCGGTGATAGAAGCAGGGTGAGTGACAGCAGTACCTCCTGTTGACAATTCTTCTCAAAGCAGTGATAGAAGTTGTGGGGTGGTGCTGCTGTCACTCAAGGTGAATTAAGTTGTGGTCACTTATCCCTGACTCCATGAAAACGATTAAAAGCTGCAAAGAAGTGACTGCAGCTCCAGCCTCCTAAGACATCCCGTTTGAGACTTCTCTCAAATTAAACATCACAGGAAATAAAGTTAAAAAAAAGGATCCATGGATTAGCAGAATAGGGAGAATTGTAGGGAAGTTTAATTAAAGCTAATTGTAAAAGTGGTTACAATTTAAAAACAGATGTTTATAAAGGGCATTTTAGATATCGGAAAACCTTTTAAACACTGTAAAGCGCAGTATGCACATCGTGAGTTACGATAAGTGATTCATCATCTGTCCAGCAGTTCAATATTCACTTCAGCACCTTGGACAGTGATAGTGGTACTGTGTGCTGCAGATAAGAAGTCTTCTGGTTCAGCAGTACTCACTACCACTTGCAGTGTCAGACTTTGTAAGATGAAATCTTTTGTCATCTAAATGATGCATACTTGTAAAAATTGAATTCCTGTGTAACCAGTAGTAGCATGTCAAGGAGTAATTCATTCAAGTGCTTCTTTCTGCATTTCTTAGTCCAGGGGATAAGTAAAATTGTTCTTGGAAACAACACGAATGTATTCAGGCTGGAAATGGCACAGGCAGGTCTGTTTGGAAACACAAAAGAGAATAGTAAAACCAAAAACACTCAGTTTGAAAAAATGTTGCAGTAATCCGCAAGTGCTAGTAAAAGATGTAAAAAACAGGGTATTTGGTTGATACGTTTTTTGCAAAAAATGTATACTAAGCTGCTCTACCAATCTTCACGGTATACCCTTATCAGAGCAGTCCTAACTAATGTATGCAATCCCTATCTGATGTATTTAAAAACCTGATCATCTGTATATAACCTGTGTGAACAGGGTTCAGAGAGGAAAAATCCATGTGTGCATACAGGGTAGAACAGCTTTTGTGCAGATAGCCCAAGAGGAGTGGTGGAACTCCCCAGTCTTGTAGACACAAGAGAACAATTATGGAAACAGGAACACATGGGCTACTTGCACAGTGAACAAGTCTGTATGATCATGTTCACACACCACCAAGAAACCTGAAGACACAAAAGAGAATAGTAAAACCAAAAACACTCAGTTTTGCAACATTTTTTCAAACTGAGTGTTTTTGGTTTTACTATTCTCTTTTGTGTCTTCAGGTTTCTTGGTGGTGTGTGAACATGATCATACAGACTTGTTCACTGTGCAAGTAGCCCATGTGTTCCTGTTCCCTGTTTGGAAACCTGCTTAATCCTTGAGATTTGCTGCAAAGACATTTTTGACTGCAGGTGACTATTATGCTCAGTCGATGGAATCAGACATTGTCTTATCACCTACAGACTACAAGAAACGATCTTGCAAAATTCAATAATATGTAAAGCAGATTAGATCTCTTCTCCAAAGTGTTCTCCGCGTTTATTTTCTAATGTATCACTCCATCATCTGCCCTGAGTCTGTCACCATCCCATGAGCTTCTAAAGGTGACTTTTCTTATTGTCGCTCTTCTAAAGATATGATGTATCCCACCCACTAGAAAACCATTACAATTATGATGTGCAAATGCAGCATTGTAGAGTATACATAGAATCTAACTTGTAAATTGTGGTCTTTGAACCCACAGAGAAATGACGTCTATGTTGGACAGTATACCCATTACATACCATAGTGTACTAAATATATACCGAATATTCTGCATATACTGTATATATTATACATACATATATATTTATTGTAGTAGAGCTGGCAAGGAGGTAGGCACAGGAACACTGTCTCTTTTAGGTTCTTCACAGGTTTATTATGTACATGCTGCTTCAACCACAGTGAGGTATAAATAAACCCGCCCCTAAGGGGAAAACAAAACAAAATGGTTTATCACAGTCCATATGTCTGCAGGGATCCGCCCGCTCAGGAGAAGCCAGCATACAAAGGTTCAGCTTTCCTTAACAGGACACAGCACCGGAGCTCCACTTTCCAGGCCTACCTGTGACGCCCAGGAGACCGGGATACCCAGCACCGGACCAATGGAGTCTGTCTCTTGAGGGGGATGTCACGGGTGGCTTGACCCGGTGCTGTGGCCTCAGGCAATGCACAGTGTAAGGGGTATCGTGAGGGGACAGGCACTTACTTGATCAGCAGCAGGTTCTCCCAGCGGTGACGATCCCGATCCTGGATAGATGGCTATTGTCCAAATGAAAGACTGAGGCACTGAAACGTTTAACCAGTTTACTTTAACATAAAAGGATTTACAACCAGTCCTGTCACCGGAGTCTGTATGGGAACTCTGAGTTACTTTGACCCTGCCGGGGTCTTCGCCTCTTATTGTGCACAATTTCTGTGTGGCCCTGCTGCTGTATGTGAACTGGCTGCCGGCCCAATCTGTCCCCTCCGGGTCCTGAATCGATGGGCAACCCGAGTCCTTTTATCGGTTTACCCCCTCTGGGAGTACCGCTGAACTCTGTGTCTGTTGCTGCATCCGACCCTAGTGAAGCTGATATCACCTCACGTTTTTCCGGTTGCTGTATTATATATAATGAATACAGCCACGGATCCGGTATCCGTCTTTGCGCCTGTTCTGGGTAGTGATTAATGCTACCCGGTTCTCACAATGTCCTTTTTCTCTATCTCTCTTCTCCTCAGGCCGGTGATTTAGGCCTGGTAACAGTCACAGGGCTGTTAGATATTCAACTGTATGACCTCTCACTATCAGCTCCTTGGCCCAACTGCCATTTCTTCTCTCAGACCAGAATGGATCAAGGGGAGTCTCTGGAGCTCCCCCTTCTGGCCGGAGGTGGTAGTGCAGTCTTGCTATTTTAGTATTTGTACTTACTGTCAGTAACTATTTTTGTGGCAAATACCCCTAGGGGTGCCACATTCCCCCTTAGTTAAGAACAGTACTCCGGGACTGTGGGACAATAACATTTTGAAATAACAATTAATATGTACAGAGTCTTAAAAATGAAAAGTTACAAAAACCACTCAAGGAAACAAAAATAGAGTTCTGTAAAAAGTCACTTCAAATAGCGTCCATTAATACAGTTCTATCCTTAAAGGTATTAGGAACGGCACTGTACTTAGTGTCCAGGAATTTAGTTCCATTTTTCCAATGGAGTTATCAATATAAAGTCTAAACAAAGTTCAAAAAGAGCAAAAAGCAAAGTTCAAAAAGCAGTCTTTCCGGAGCTTTGATTTAGTGCCTCCGGGCTGATAAAAAGTTCAAGAATATGCAATAAGTTCATACAGACAAGTCTCTGTAGGCACTAGGCTTAAACGTTGCAGACTGATAGCAATGACTATACTACATTTTCTGTTTAACTATATACGGCATAACATATATACAATTCACATTATGAGCTTTATAGTTGGTAATCTGCATACCTGGCCGGTAATTGACCCTGGGTACTACGCTGTGATCTACGTAATAGCGGTGTCTCTTCATGTGGTGTACTACTGTCTACTGCGGATGTAGTATCTGCCCGCTCTGCTAAAGATAATTCCACGACTATGGAGTTGGCAAGTCCACCGTGAATGGGATTACTCTGACCAGGAATCTGTTCTTCCTGGCCTGGAACCTCCTGTAGAACGGGGTCAGCCTCTTCCTGTCTTGGGACTTCTGGTATTGGGTTCGGTGTTGGGTAAAAGGCCACCATGGGAACCACTACTGCACCATGGTATGTTAGTAGGGTTTTGGGAAAGTCTCCTATACAGGTGTGATACACTTCCTCTTCTTTTTCCTTTACTGGTTGAACCTGTATGGGTTGAATAACTTCTGGTTCTGGCTGGACAACGTCTGGCTCTTTCAATGCTTCCGGACATAATTTAAGATTGTCTCTTGACACTAGTACAGATGTTAAGCCTCCGTTTTTGCTAATGAGACACATTTTAGGATTATCCACTCTTGTTGGTAAAACTGTGTAGGGTACGGCTTCCCACTGATTGTCCAGTTTATTGGTTCGACGATTTCTCTTGAGCACTTGGTCACCCGGTCTTAATGGGGTCGCTAGAGCATTCTGGTTGAAAGTTCGCTCTTGTCTTTCTCTAGTTTGCTGAAGGCTTCTTTCCACACTCTCTTGCACTTGGCGATACTGCTTTTGCCGTATGATATCCCAATTGGAGTCTTGAACTTCTGCGTCTGGTTTCAGAATTCCCATTTCTAGATCGATTGGTAATTGGCCGGGTCTTGCACGCATAAGGTAAGCTGGGGTGCAGTTGGTGGAGCTCACCGGGACATGATTATACAGATCCACCAAGTCAGGCAATTTCTCTGGCCATTGATTCCTTTCTGTCTCAGGTAAAGTCTTTAGTAGGTCTATTACAATATGGTTCATCTTCTCGCATAAGCCGTTTGTTTGTGGATGATAGGCCGTCGTCCGGATCTTTTTGCAACCATACATATTACAGAATTCTCTGAAGATCTCTGATTCAAAGGCTGTACCTTGGTCGGTGAGAACCTGTTCCGGATATCCATGGGGTCTACAAAAGTACGTTTGGAACGCTTTGGCTGCTGTTTTTGCTGTCAGATCTTTTACGGGTACTACTACCAAGAAACGTGAATAATGGTCCACGATGGTCAAGGCATAGACATAGCCGGACCGGCTTGGTGTCAACTTCACGTGGTCCATGGCTACAAGTTCAAGTGGTTGTTTGGTGATTATGGGCTGCAGTGGTGCTCTTTGGTTCTTTTGATCGTTTCTTCTGAGGTTGCACGGGCCACAATTTCTGCACCACTGTTCGATTGATTTTCTCATCCCGACCCAATAAAATCTTTCTCTTAGAAGTACTTCTAACTTTTTCCAACCGAAGAGACCAGCACCATTATGGTAAGCTTCGAGGACCATCTTCACATCTTGTTTAGGCACAATAATCTGCCAAACCAATTCGTGTGTTTTCGGATTGGTGTATCTTCTACAGAGCTTCCCTTGATACAGGAACATTTTGCCTCTCTCTTTCCAGAGTTGATGCGTCTCTTCTGGGGCATCCTCATAGGGATATGCACTTTGCTCAGTCAACAGTTCCTTCACCAACTTCACAGCCGGATTGCTGTCTTGGGTGTCAGCCCATCTATGGTGTGCTAACGGATTAAAATTCACCTCTTGTTGTTTCTGATAGGTACTTGACTGATGATGTTTTGCCTTGGGACGATGGAAGGCTGGTAGTTCAATTTCTTCAAGCTCCCCCGTTTCCTCTTCTACATCTCTCAAGTGTGGCATCCGGGATAGGGCATCGGCATTTCCATTCTTGCGACCTGCTCGATACTTGATTATGAAGTTGTAATTAGATAACCGGGCTATCCATCGCTGTTCTAACGCACCTAATTTGGCTGTGTCCAGGTGGGTCAACGGATTGTTGTCAGTATAGACAATAAATTCTGCAGCGGCCAGATAGTGTTTGAAACGCTCCGTCACAGCCCAAACTACTGCCAGTAGTTCCAATTTGAAGGAGCTGTAATTTTCTGAATTTCTTTCAGTAGGCCGGAGCTTTCTACTTGCAAAGGCGATGACTTTCTCCCGACCTTCTTGCTTTTGTGACAGCACCGCTCCTAGTCCCACATTACTGGCATCGGTGTAGAGGATGAAAGGTTTATGGTAATCTGGGTATGCCAGAACCTCTTCTCCGGTTAGTGCCTTCTTTAGTTGTTCAAAGGAGTCTTCCCTTTCGTCGTTCCACTGAAAAGGAGGGTTTCGGTTTGAAGGTTTCTTCGTCTGCCCTACCAAGGTGTCTTGCAAGGGTGCTGCCAACTTGGTAAATCCTTTTATAAATCTGCGATAGTAACCCACCAATCCCAGGAATTGTCTCACTTCTTTTGCGCTGGTAGGTCTTGGCCAATCCCTTATGGCGCTTATTTTCTCGGGATCTGGTGCTACTCCCTCCGAACTCACGATGTGTCCCAGGTACTGTACCTTTGGCTTGAGAAGGTGACATTTGGATGGCTTGACTTTCATGCCATACCTGGATAAGGCTTCGAACACTTCTGCCAGGTCTATTAAGTGTTGTTCGTAAGTCTTTGAGTAGACGATCACATCATCTAGGTACAGGAGGACGGTCTCGAAGTTCTTGTGTCCGAGGCAGCATTCCATCAGCCGCTGGAAGGTACCGGATGCGTTGCAGAGTCCGAACGGCATGCGATTAAATTCACATAGACCCATTGGTGTGGTGAATGCCGTCTTTTCCTTATCTCTCTCAGCCACAGGGACTTGCCAATACCCGCTTGTTAAGTCTAAGGTGGAAAAATAATTAGCAGATTTCAAAGCAGTTAAGGACTCTTCTATCCTAGGCAAGGGGTAGGCGTCTTTATGGGTGATGTTATTAATCTTCCGGTAGTCTACGCACATTCTCATGGTTCCGTCCTTTTTTTTGACAATCACTAGAGGGGCCGCCCAGGGGCTACAGCTGTCTCTTATTACCCCGGCCTGTTTCATTTCCCTCAGCATATCTTTTGCACATTGATAGTGAGCGGGCGGTATGGGTCTATATCTTTCTTTTATTGGGGGATGGTCACCTGTGGGGATTGTGTGTTCTACCCCTTCTATCCGTCCGAAGTCCAATGGGTGTTTACTGAAGACTTGTTCATATTCCGTCACTAGCCTATACACCCCTTGTTTTTGATGGGTAGGTGTTGAATTTATGCCCACGTGTAGCTGTTGGCACCAATCCTCCATTTCTCCATCTGAGCCATTGCCTTCCACCTGACAGGTTGGTTCTAAGGGCTCAATGGTTGTGATGGCATTGTTGTCAACATTATATAGCTTTGCCATTGTAGCATACCTTGGCAAAGTGACCTCTTCCTCTCCACAGTTCAAAAGTCGTACCGGCACTCGTCCCCGGTGTACCTCGACTATCCCTCGTGCTGTGAGTATAGTGGGCCTGCTGTCGGTGTACACTGGTTCTATTAAGGCTTGATAATCTCGTCCCTTAGTACCAATGGCTGCTCTACACCATACCAGCATTTCTGTTTTTGGTGGGATTACAATAGACGTTGGATCACTTACCCTCACACTGCCGATTTCTCCACCTGCAACTTCTACCTGTTGCCTTAACATCAATACTTTTATTTCCCTCCGGAGAACGCTCTGCTGGCAGGATTGGGCAGTTTCAGCAATTTGCTGTAAGACAGAAATGACTTCGGAAAAGCAGTTCTCTAACACATTCATTCCTATCAATACAGTTGGTTCACAGTTCCGCCGGTCAACATCAACAACAATTATACCCTGTTTCTTCAGTTCTACTTTACCAATCTTTATGGTCATCTCCCTGAATCCTAGTTTCGGTACCAACTTACCATTACTGGCCCATATATCTAGTTCAACATCAGAGGGCCCTTTATCAATATCTGCATCAGCCCAGTACCTCTTATAAAGGATATACGGTATAGATGAAATCTGGGAACCTGTGTCCAGCAAAGCGTTGAGGGGAATTCCGTCCAGCACGATAGGGATAATGGGTCGTCCTCCGATGTACCTGTCGTGCCAGGGTGTTGGGCCTTGAAAGTTCATTCCTGCGAAGCGGCCCGCATTCCCAGGGGATTCCCGTTTAAATCACAATCTCGTGCAAAGTGGCCCGGCTGCTGGCAACGGCGGCAAATGGGCTGTCCATCCGGTTGGTAGCGGTCGCGGGGTCGTCCTCTCCATGTCGGGTATCTCCGGGGTCTCATCCATGGAACATCCTCTCTACAGTTTGCCAACTCCATCTTGGGTCCTCTCATCTCCTGCATGGTTTTAGCCATTGAAGCAACAACATCAGCTAAAGAGTCAAGCTTTTGTTGAAGAGCCTCATTAGTACTGGGCCCCAGGGGCTTAGCAATGGCCCCGGACATAGCTGATGTCACTGGTACTCCATGTTATTGAGGAGCCTCTGCCATGAGTTGCGCAGGCTCCTGATCCCGAGGTGCTTCTGCCAGCTGGAGACGTATAGCGCTCTCCTTTAATTGGGCAAATGTCAATTCAGGGTTCTTAAAAACAAGCATGCTCACATGCCCCCGGTGAGAAGGGGTGTAGAGTCCCTCAATAAATTGATCTCTTAGCAGTTTATCCGCTCCGGTGTTAAAAATGGGTTCAGCCAGTGTAAGTGATTTAAGGGCTTCCTGGAGGTTTAAGGCAAAGTCTCTCACGCCCTCATTAGCTTTTTGTTTGCAACTAAAGAATCGTATTTTAGCTTTGCTGCTGGCCGTGGTTTCAAATGTAGCTTTTAATCCAGCAAATATGCGTTCAACAGTGCCTTTTAGATCAGCTGCCCATGCTGTGACTTCTCGCTTAGCATGGCCACTTAACTGCATCATCTAACTAACACGCTGAACTTCACCCACAGGGAACATGTCAAAATGGGCCAGCATCTTTTCTCTGAAATCGTCAAGGGTATTAGGCTCACCTTCATACATTGGAAGCCAAGGGCCACCCGGGGTATATGGCATCAGCACCGGCATGATGGGCGCCACTCCTTGCACCGCTGCGCTGCCGGACTCTCTATTGACACTCTGTCTTTCAGCTGCATTAGCGTTGCCGAGTGCTGCGGCGTCTCCGTGCTGCGACATACTGTGCCCCCTTAGTTAATCCGGACCCTTCCGGTCCTCCGCTTCCGTCGGGATAGTGTAGATTCGTTCCGCTGTGCAGCAGGATCGATTTTCCCCTTGCTCTGATGTCAGAGCGCTCAGCTTGGTGCCGCCCACAATGACACGCCCCCTGCTGCTCCCACCCACCGCGCTCTGTAATGGCGGATTCTGAAGTTTTTCAGTTAGACTGGGGCTCAGGTGATGGCGTAGCTCAATTAACAGTCTCGTGCCTAACGGTTATGAAGTGATTACCTCAGGGGATGGCGGCCATCTTTACTCCATTATAACCAATGGGGAAAAGTCACTTTCAATAGTTTTCAATGGGGAATGGATTTTTCTTTAATAAAGTCAATTTTCAAGATTTTTCATCCCAGTTTTCACAGTTTTGGGCTCCAATCACGGCACACAATACCCGGTATACGGGCTGGCTAGATCCTGTTCGTGATGCCAATTGTGACGCCCAGGAGACCGGGATACCCAGCACCGGACCAATGGAGTCTGTCTCTTGAGGGGGATGTCACGGGTGGCTTGACCCGGTGCTGTGGCCTCAGGCAATGCACAGTGTAAGGGGTATCGTGAGGGGACAGGCACTTACTTGATCAGCAGCAGGTTCTCCCAGCGGTGACGATCCCGATCCTGGATAGATGGCTATTGTCCAAATGAAAGACTGAGGCACTGAAACGTTTAACCAGTTTACTTTAACATAAAAGGATTTACAACCAGTCCTGTCACCGGAGTCTGTATGGGAACTCTGAGTTACTTTGACCCTGCCGGGGTCTTCGCCTCTTATTGTGCGCAATTTCTGTGTGGCCCTGCTGCTGTATGTGAACTGGCTGCCAGCCCAATCTGTCCCCTCCGGGTCCTGGTTCGACGGGCAACCCGAGTCCTTTTATCGGCTTACCCCCTCCGGGAGTACCGCTGAACTCTGTGTCTGTTGCTGCATCCGACCCTAGTGAAGCTGATATCACCTCACGTTTTTCCGGTTGCTGTATTATATATAATGAATACAGCCACGGATCCGGTATCCGTCTTTGCGCCTGTTCTGGGTAGTGATTAATGCTACCCGGTTCTCACAATGTCCTTTTTCTCTATCCCTCTTCTCCTCAGGCCGGTGATTTAGGCCTGGTAACAGTCACAGGGCTGTTAGATATTCAACTGTATGACCTCTCACTATCAGCTCCTTGGCCCAACTGCCATTTCTTCTCTCAGACCAGAATGGATCAAGGGGAGTCTCTGGAGCTCCCCCTTCTGGCCGGAGGTGGTAGTGCAGTCTTGCTATTTTAGTATTTGTACTTACTGTCAGTAACTATTTTTGTGGCAAATACCCTTAGGGGTGCCACATACCGAACACTGAATGCCTCAGAAGGCCGACTATTTAAACCCCAGTACACACCCTGGGCTGGAGATAAGGTGGACAACCTCCTACCTCTATAGTTGTCCAGAAAAGCTAATTGCCTCAGTGAGTCATGTCTCCCCTCCAGAACGCTGCCAACAACTTTGTCACAATATTTTTTTTTTTGCAGATTCACATACTGAACAATGATTATGGGGGGCGGAGAATTAGATTTTCACATTGAAGAACATTGTAGTCAACCGATTCTCTGAAATAGCTATTTGCAGACAGTAGAAGAGTAAGGGTATGTGCACACGTCAGGATTTCTTGCAGATATTTCCTGAAGAAAACCGGAAATTTTCTGCAGGAAATCCGCATTTTTTTTTGCGTTTTTTTCCCCGTTTTTTTTAGCATTTTACAAGCGAAATTAGCCTGCAGAATGCTAAGGTTTTCCAAACGATCTGTAGCATCGCTTGGAAAACTGACTGACAGGTTGGTCACACTTGTCAAACACAGTGTTTGACAAGTGTGACCAACTTTTTACTATAGATGCTGCCTATGCAGCATCAATTGTAAAAGATAGAATGTTTAAAAATAATAAAAAAAATAAAAAAAATGGTTATACTTACCTGCAGACAGCCGATCTCCTCAGCGGCGTCCGTTCCTATAGATGGTGTGTGTGTGCAGTACCTTCGATGATGTAGCGGTCACATGAGCGGTCACGCGACCAATCCACAAGACGGCAACGTCACTATAAGGCTGGGTTCATACTGCACTATGACAGTCCATTAGATGGACTGCGTTACACCGCGGCATAACGTGGTGTAACACAGTCCATTAATGCTGCCATTATCCCCTATTTTGGGTGCATCACCAACGCATGCCATAATGGGCATATGCTAGCGATGTGCCGTCATTTTGTTACGGACCCTCGGACGTGGGCTGCAGCGTTTCCGGGTCCGTCACCGCTAGCGCAGATAGAGCGAGCAGATGCTCTATCTGCGCTAGCACGATCACATTTCGGCACTTGCGTTAACGCAGTCCATTTAATGCATGCATTGAACAGGCTGCTTTAACGCAGTATGAACCCAGCCTAAGACACATTGCTACTGTATCATATTGCCTGAAAGAACCTGAGCTAGTGAATTCATAGCTGAAGTTCACTGAATTCAGAGCTGGATTACTGGAGATTTATTAGTGGGTGCTCTATAATGAGCTACTGGAAAATAAGATCTAGAAACTGTTCACAGGAACCCTCTGCTGTCTGGTTCTACCTTTATTATACAGTTACATACAGTAGGAAAGCATCCACTTTTATGCATAGATTTTGTTTAAATTAGTTGTCCTGTCCTTACAAGGCATCAACTCCTGACAACTCCGACAGTGTTCACTGTCATGTTCCACAACTTGGGAATCATACATTACTGTATAACCACTGTATTGTTGCTGTTACACTGCTATGTAATCAGTTTGCCTGTTAGAAGTTTGTCCTATCTCTCTGCCTGTAGCCCACCTCTGATGTAAGTTAGTGTTTGTTCTTCCTCAGTTAATGTTTGTCAGCCATTTTGGTAGGTTTATCTCTGTTCATCTCTGGTTGAGAATTGTCTTTTCACCTCCTACAGCTGTTACTATTGTCCATAATACACGAATTTAGACTGAGAATAAACTTCTTCTGGAATCTTAATACGTGCCTCTGCAGTTGAGTCAAGCTATCTGAGGAAGTTTTGTGGTGTGAGTACTGGCTCATACAGTCATCCATAGAAACACTATGTCAAGAGCCCCACACCAGCAGCCTAATTATGGAGTCAGAATAGTCACATAATATGGCAGAAATCCACATATCACTGAGAAGAAATTACATGTCACATTCTTAGCAATGGGCGAACATACATATATAATTGCAACAAGTCTGCAAGAAGGGAACTACTCTTTTCAAGGTGACATCCGATGAGGGACTTCCTGATATGACACCAGTATGATCTAACATGCTGTGGTTGTCAGACATATAGTGAGGTTTAACATTCCCCACAGATTTAAATAGATGCTGCAATTACTATAGGGCATGGCTACCTTCATATTTTCTTTTTTAAATACTATTGTACTACTGACATTGTAACATAAAAAAGCCTTTGGAATTTAATTTATTTTATTTTTTTTATTAAGTATTATGCTGACTTAATGCTTTCTGTATGCTGATTTATTTTCCATGTATTTACATATAACACTATTTACAGTGGTAACAGATAGGACTCTGTGTACATGTACAGTAATTAAGTTATTATAAAGCACCGGGCCCGATATCTGCTGTCTGCTTACCAGGCATCCTCAGCTTGCTCAGCAGAAACTCTATAAATGGTGCTGTGATAAATATTGGCTCGTTTAATTCCTTTTAATTAACCAAGTTAATGATAAACAGGAAATGAGCGTTGGCGAGAATGATTCTGTCCATGAAGGAAATTTTCAGAGTCTGCTCCTCATCATATAGCGGATGTCTGGATTTATAGAGTACCTGGCCCATCTCAGCTCCGGGCATCACTCCGCTCCCTTTCTTATTAGTAATGTGACGAATTCTGTGAGGATGAGAATGACACTTGGGAGAACCGCGCAGAAGCAATAGTTCGGTATGGAAAAGAACGACGTTCCAAATCTGAAGCCATTAATGTCGGCATTTTGACTCTTGCATTGAAAAGTGCTGAATCAGCTCCCAAGGGCGTTAGAGGCGTGTGGTATACTTCAGTGCTCAAGCCTGGGAAATTGACGTTATGGAAGAATATATTTAAAGCAGGTAATCTAGAAATATATTGTGGGCTTGGTATAATTGTATTTTGCTTTTCAGAGCTTTGCCGAGAATAGTCAATCATATTAAACCTTGTGAATACCTAATATTTTGTGGTGGTCCCAGGGTGTGGTCTGAGATCTCTGGCAATAATAACAATTAGTGGCCTCGATAGCCTTCGTTTCAATAAACATGAGTTGGGTTAAGGCGATGCCTTTAAGCTGAATTTATCTGATTTTTCTCTCTTTTCTTGCTATTTTTTATTTCTTTGCAGCCTATTTCTTTATTAACCACATTTTTTAATCCAGCCTAAAGGTCACCTTCTATGATATAGCATGTGAGCCTCGGGTGGTATTGGAGCGCCCCCAGACACAGGGCCACGCATTCTCGGTACCAGGCCTCTCTGGTTCGGTTCTGAGGCTGTCACGGTGGCTAGACCCGGTCTGCGACCCTGCTAAGGGGCGTCCAATAAAGGTGGTGCAGTTTGTCAGGGGTTCGTGACGCCACCTGTGGTGTTCGGTCAGGGTGACCGACGCTGCTGTGGGGTCCTCTGGGGTGATGGAATGACAGCTGGATGGTATACCTTCCCACAGCTGAAGTATATCCCCAGGGCTTCCCAGTAAGGTGGATGGTGATGGTGTGAGGTGCAGTCAATAATGAGGACACAAGGTTGCAGTCTCTTTACCTCTTTACTGTAGACTTCAGGATCCTCAATCCAGAGTACGTTTAGCAGGGCTAGCTGAGACCGGCCGGTCCGATGGGCACTTCCAGAGTTTCCCTCGCAGATGGAAATCGTTGCCTACCACTAGCGCCTGTGTGTTGTAGTCCTACCTGTTATGATACGGTGGTTTAGGAGCAACATGGAACGAGCTCTGAAGGAAGTGGTAACTGTACTGACAGCAGTCCCTAAGCTCAACACAACACTAGAAGCAGCTTTGGAATGCTCCTAACACTCCGTAGGCACCTCGTCACAGCCTAAGAGCTAACTACCCCTAAAGAAAGAAGCAGGAAAGCTATCTTGCCTCAGAGAAAATCCCCAAAGGATAGATTAGCCCCCTACAAATAATGACTGAGTGGAGAGGGAAAAGACATACACAGAATGAAACCAGGATGAGCACAGGAGGCCAGTCTAGCTAAATAGATAGGACAGGATGGAATACTGTGCTGTCAGTATAAAACACTACAAAAATCCACGCAGAGTTTACTAAAAATCTCCACACCTGACTAA
This sequence comes from Ranitomeya imitator, assembly GCF_032444005.1. Classification (NCBI taxonomy): domain Eukaryota; kingdom Metazoa; phylum Chordata; class Amphibia; order Anura; family Dendrobatidae; genus Ranitomeya; species Ranitomeya imitator. Next base: position 577,680,690 of record NC_091286.1, read on the forward strand.
AGATGTGGAGGGTAAATCTGCTTCCCAGAGCTTCCAGCAAGACAGAATTAATTCATACTGATAACGCTGGACAAACATAGAAGCACAGAACGGATAAGTCCACAAACTGTGAACAGAAAAGAGCAAGCAAAAACTTAGCTTTGCAGAACTGGTCAGGATAACAGGGAACTCCAAAGAGATGTGAATCCAACCAGGAACATTTACAAGTGGCACTGGCTGAAGGACAGAACCAGGCATAAATAGTCGAGCAGAAAAGACGATCAGTGGAAGCAGCTGAAGACAGCTAACTCCAAGGAGCAGCCATACCACTTGAAACCACAAGAGGGAGCCCAAGAGCAGAACTCACAAAAGTGCCACTTACAACCACCGGAGGGAGCCCAAGAGCAGAATTCACAACACCTACCCTGCTGAGCATTCGGAATAGTCCTCACAACTGCTGTTCTCGTTCGTCGTTCTCTACAGCTCTCTCTCTCTTTAGTTCCAGATGTTGCTAGTTTCTCGTCCCCCAGTATGTTTTGGCTAGGACGCACCCGTATGACGGGAAGGCCTGGAGGTCTTCCGGGACCCTAGAGACGCCCCTCTACCACTGTTGCCCCCTATGTCTTCTTAGGAAATTTAAGGTAGACAGCCAACCTATGATTAACTGTCCTGTGGAGTTCGAAGTAAGGCTTAGAGTCAGTTACTCCCGCGGTGTTCCGGCTACCGGCTACACGCCTCAGTAGGATGTTGCCTCGGTCTCACGGCACGACTCCTACTGGCTCTCCTTTGTGCTTGATCTCGTTTACACTGTTCCACAATATCCTTCCCTTTGTGTCTCTTTCTTAGGATACCGCCGCAAGGTAGTGTCTTCTCCCTGCAACACCCCCTGCCACGGGATGTTGCCTGAATCCAACCCAGTCAGCTTCTGACTAACTTCCTCCCCAACCCCTAGTTTTACCAGTGTGAGGAGTGGCCCAATAAATAAAGCCTTTTGCTCCCCCTAGTGGCCGGAGTGTGAAGTGTAAAGTGTTCTGGTGATACCTGGTCAGGAGAACTCCTTCAGAGCCATCAGACGTACCATCACTCCCCTTAGTGTCAGAGCGTCATACTGCAACGACCAGATCTCTAAGGCGCTGCACTCCCCCCGGTGAAATCCAGTACTCCTGGACTGGGAAGAAGAACAACAATAAAAAGCAGCAAAAGACATACAAAATTTTGAAATGCTAAAACAAGTAAATAGAACAATGCTTCCCTTTATGGGCGGTGAGGACACTTGAACGTTACAAACAAAATTAAATATTTTTAAATAACATGTTGACTATAAATAACTCTCAGTACCCAGCCGGGTATTCTACCAAGTGTAAACTTTGAACAATAAGTTAACTTTTCCTTTAAGGGCGTATACGCTGAACCCACTAAAGGCCTACCATAAAATACTATATAAATAACTCAACTTTTCTTTCCGTTCTAACTTCCCCAATCGGCATTGTGCCGACCATCTTTCTACAGTTCTCAGGAGGACTCTCTCTCTAACCCCTACGGGTTTAAGCAGAAAAAGAGCAAGAAGATAAAGAGTTAACTATGTACATTTGTGGGTTCCGAGGTTTATTTCTGTAAGTCAGGAGGTAGCACCGGTCGGAGTAGCCCAGCTGGATACTGGCGGCTACCAGGTGCCACACAAGGGGCTCCCTCACTCCAGAAGGGGGTCTTGTGGCTTTGCTTATCTCTTTTCTCATCCGATGCGGTATCAATGTCACTAATCGGTTTCTCCGGTATAGTCAAGTCGTTAGGGATCGGTGTTCGAATGTCAGTTTTGGTAGTAGGTACAGTAGTACAAATGATGCACACAGTGGTAGTAGTGCTGGGACTCGTCAGTTCAGAGTTAGTCTTAGTCAGGGCAGCAGGTGGCGCTGCTACGGGGCCTAGCAGTATGTCTTCTGTCACTGGGGCAGGGTCACTCTTCATACCTGCTTCAGATGCGGTCCCTCCGGTGCCGGCCTGCTCTGTCTCCGCTGGGATCTGGAACGCTGACTGCGGGGCCTTGCGCTGTGGCGTTGTCATCTCTGTTTGCAGTATCTCGCTTTACGGCAGTGCCTTGCTTTCTGGCTTCGGAGCGCTGGAACTTCTTTCTTGCTCCGGACCAGACGAGGCTGCCGACAGACGTCTGGTGAGGCCCCCGGTGACGATCTCCTTCCACCCGGCCTCAGTGCTCAGCTGCGTCCGCTGGAGTTGATTGCTGAGCTCGTCCACTCCGGCCTGCAGAAAGTCGGGAACAACAGGTGTCGCCTGGCCGCGGTATCTCCCTGGGCAGCTGGGGGAGTCCTCTGCTCCGACCCCACGCTCCGATCCTGGGCGGCTGGCCATGGCGTCTCCCACGTGGCTCACTTCCGGGTCTATTTCCCGCTCTGTTCTTCATGGGCGGTTTCGTTTCTTGTCCCCCGCCCCCCATTGAAGATCAGGAGGCAGATCTCAGCTGCTGACGGACAGGTCCTCAAGGTACAGAAATATTTAGACTGGGCGGCCATTATCTTTCGCGCTCTCCAGCTTACTCACGCCCACTTCCACGCCCTTCTTCTTCTCTTGCGCTCCTTGTAGCGCTACAATGGCGGCAGTTTTGGCGGGAATCTTGCGGCAGATAGCAATACACAGTCTTTGCAATAAATCACAGTCCAACACGTTTCAATCACAATTCCAAGGCACACATGACCTGCTTCTCAGGCTTAAGTACGATCCTGTTCGTGACGCCAAGTTGGAGTGCCCCCAGACACAGGGCCACGCGTTCTCGGTACCGGGCCTCTCTGGTTCGGTTCTGAGGCTGTCACGGTGGCTAGACCCGGTCCGCGACCCTGCTAAGGGGCGTCCAATAAAGGTGGTGCAGTTTGTCAGGGGTTCGTGACGCCACCTGTGGTGTTCGGTCAGGGTGACCGACGCTGCTGTGGGGTCCTCTGGGGTGATGGAATGGCAGCTGGATGGTATACCTTCCCACAGCTGAAGTATATCCCCAGGGCTTCCCAGTAAGGTGGATGATGATGGTGTGAGATGCAGTCAATAATGAGGACACAAGGTTGCAGTCTCTTTACGTCTTTACTGTAGACTTCAAGATCCTCAATCCAGAGTACGTTTAACAGGGCTAGCTGAGACCGGCCTGTCCGATGGGCACTTCCAGAGTTTCCCTCGCAGATGGAAATCGTTGCCTACCACTAGCGCCTGTGTGTTGTAGTCCTACCCTGCTGAGCATTCGGAATAGTCCTCACAACTGCTGTTCTCATTCGTCGTTCTCTACAGCTCTCTCTCTCTTTAGTTCCAGATGTTTCTAGTTTCTCGTCCCCCAGTATGTTTTGGCTAGGACGCACCCGTATGACGGGAAGGCCTGGAGGTCTTCCGGGACCCTAGAGACGCCCCTCTCCCACTGTTGCCCCCTATGTCTTCTTAGGAAATTTAAGGTAGACAGCCAACCTATGATTAACTGTCCTGCGGAGTTCGAAGTAAGGCTTAGAGTCAGTTACTTCCGCGGTGTTCCGGCCACCGGCTACGCGCCTCAGTAGGATGTTGCCTCGGTCTCACGGCACGACTCCTACTGGCTCTCCTTTGTGCTTGATCTCGTTTACACTGTTCCACAATATCCTTCCCTTCGTGTCTCTTTCTTAGGATACCGCCACAAGGTAGTGCAGGCGCGGTTCCGTTACGTTCTGTTCTGTTCACTAGGCACCTGCCAGCTTCCCACGCCTGACAGGGACCCCCCTGTGTCTTCTCCCTGCAACACCCCCTGCCACGGGATGTTGCCTGAATCCAACCCAGTCAGCTTCTGACTAACTTCCTCCCCAACCCCTAGTTTTACCAGTGTGAGGAGTGGCCCAATAAATAAAGCCTTTTGCTCCCCCTAGTGGCCGGAGTGTGAAGTGTAAAGTGTTCTGGTGATACCTGGTCAGGAGAACTCCTTCAGAGCCATCAGACGTACCATCACTCCCCTTAGTGGCAGAGCGTCATACTGCAACGACCAGATCTCTGGGGCGCTGCACTATCCTTCACTGACTCTTAGAAAGAGTCGACTTTTCCATCTATACGGTTTATTTCTGGATTAAATCATGCCTGAAATTTCACACAAAACCAGAGTACAGTACATTTGGTGCAAATACCAGTGTAATATGCACAGGGCCCGGTACATTCCTTATTCTCTGAAACTTAACATCCATTGTTTTTGAGTGAGCAATTCCTTTTTTTCAGCATTATACCAGCACTATAAGTGCTAGAACTTTCATTCCTTCATGTCCAGCATGCATTGCTCCTTCCACTGCCCAATGGATTTCCTGCCCAGAACTGAATACCTACTTCTATTTTATGACTCCAAGTACTTTGAGAGACAGGAGAGAAGGAGCAAAGAGACAAAGACCACCTCCTACTTTCTGTAGTGTGACAACAGGCAGTAGATAGCAAGTTATACAGAATGAAGACAACAACTTGTGATCTTGTAAACATAAAGGGATCTGTCATAAGGATCCACCCTCCTAAGCCATCTAGATTGACATGTAGGTCATAGGAAGCTGAATAAAATGATACCTTGATATTTGCTATCTCATGTCTTTTTCCAGCGAAATCCATGTTTTTTTTTCTTATATGCAAATGTGATGCTGAGATTTATGGGCAGGACACTGATCTTGCTGAAAATCTGCCTCCAGAGTGTATTGGGAGCGTTACCAGTGTGAGACGTGTATATCAGGAGAGCAGGCTGTCAGTCATTACATGTTTCACACTGGTAACTCCTTCTTTCATTTATAATAATCTCTGGAGGCAGATTCTCAGGGAGATCTATGTCCGGCCCATAGATCTTAACAGCTAATTTACATATAAGAAAAATGCGGATTTCTCTGGAATAAAACATCAGATTGCAGATATAAAGGTGTCATGTTAATCAGCTTCCTATAACCTACATGCCCATATAGACGGCCTAGGAGGGTGGATCCTACTGACAGATTCCCTTTAATTCTGACCTGGGTTGTCATGAACAAGTGCAAAGGCTTCACAAAATAATTAGAAACCTAAATGGTATCTAAAGTTACCACAGATTTTTCAAGAGTTTAGAAGATGAAGGTAACGTTGGAAAGAAATATAAAATGCAGAGATGTGTGGATTGATTCCCAGTGCAGATATAGAAGAGGCAAGCAGTAGCAGGCTAGAAATTGTAAGAGGATGTGTTAAGATGCTGGTTCAATATTTGATGTATGTAGATTTTCAACCTTTTTTCTTTGTAATATCCCATCTCTTAGTTCAGTATTGTTGACAGACGCTACATACCATCTATTCCTTGTAAAGCCATTTTACCAGTCTTTCATTGATTTAATTTCTACTGTATAAAGTCTTCTCAGATACAATTTACAACCAGATCTTTTTTCTCATGATCCTAAACAGATCGTCCACTATTTTATCATTGTTACCTTGATATCATTGTCACCACAGACAATTTCACACTCGGTGTTGGTGGTGGCGGCTGCTGGCCGGAACTGCTCAATTGCGGAGCTGCTCCATCTTCTGATAGTGGCCGTGGCAGGGTACTGCACACACTCCTATTGATTTGAATAGCTGATCGGGGAGGGTGCCGGGTGTCAGATCCCGATCTTTCATGGTAGATAAAGAGAAACAAGGAGCACCAATAACGAGTGTAAAAATAGCTGGAGTCTTATATATATTGGGGTGCTTAACAATGCACAGGATAAAGCAATGCATCCAAAAAGGAAGGAACCATGCATATTAGGCGCACACCCAAGATATTGAAGAAATATATATGCAAAGTTTATTGGTAGACAAACCCACAATGAAAACATTTAAAAGACAAAACACATCACTTGTAGTCCCATAGCACTATAGCGTATACAATATCATATTTGAATGACAGAAACATACCTAAAACACCCCATATACATACAATAGTTGCACATGAAATAGACAAAACCCTGTTGTGGGCGTCCGCAGAAAACCAGGTAATGGAAAAAAAAACCCTTCTGAAAGGCTGCAATAAGCCTATTTAATGCTGTGGGGAAACTACCATAGATATCCCATTGAAGTAGGAAGAAAAAAATCTCCCTTAAGGCATGAAGTTAGAGAGGGAGCTGCCATATAGAGCAGTGAGGAGGAAAGCATCTACCAAGGGGTTAAACAAGGAGGCTGAGATAGCGATCATATCACCATATAAGGCAGTCCACTGCAGGGCCTCATGGGTCTAAAAGTCAAGAGAACACTAGTCCCACCAGAGTGATGTGGGAAGCCCCACGAGTATTGCTGCAGAGCGCAGCTTCATCAGGGAAAAACGGACCTCACTCAAGACGCTTCGATTTAGGGAGGTGACAGAGCATGCACTGGGATTCTCAAAAAAGTGTCATAAAAAAGGAAGCAGTAAAAACATAAAACAAAACAGTTAGTTTAGTTAGGGAAGGATAGGGACTAGTGATGAGCGAATATACTGGTTACTCAAGATTTCCGGAGCACGCTCGGGTGTCTTCCGAGTATTTTTTAGTGCTCGGAGATTTAGTTTTCTTCGCTGAATGATTTACAGCTACTAGCCAGCATAAGTACATGTGGGGGTTGCCTGCAGGGCCGGCTCCAGATTTTTGAGGGCCCCGGGCGAAAGAGTCTCAGTGGGCCCTACCCCTTTAACACATACCACGATTCATGATGCACAGATACAGCAGAGAAATATAGCTATAGTACAATGCCAAAGATTTCACTTCTTACATGAGTGATAGCTATTGTAAATTCCACAATACCATACAGCAGAGGGGCTTTATATAAGTCAACCCCCAATATGCCAATTATGTGAGAGCGATGCACAAGCCTTGCATTGCATCAGTGTATATATACAGGATTCTTGCCCCTTGTGTCTCTATTCTTCCCCCTGTGTCTCCCATCCTGCCCCCTGCTGCTTTCAATGAAAAAAAACAAAAACTGTCTACTTAAATGGCCGCGCTCCTGCAGCGATGATCCCTCCACGCAACTTAAGTGCGCACTTGCTGGCAGATGACAATGATATCATACACTGGCGATGGGCGCACTAACGTCACCTGCCAGCTGCTGATTGGCTGGCGGCTTTTAACCATTCAATGAAGAGTGTTTGCGCTTATCCTCCTATGGAATTAAAACAATTTAATGCAAATAGGGTTAAAACAGTTAAAACATATAAGACCATATGTAGGTTAGGGCAGATACCAGTCAGTAGCTTAAATACATTAAAATGTTGGTTAGATTGGCGGTCAGGTAGAGAGATGGCTAGTAGCAGGCAGTAATCGGGCACAGACCTCAGTACATAGGGTTAGTGTCCCATAGATGGTGCAATTAGCATGAGAGATCCACTTCTAAAGTGCACTGGTGCAGACTCCAAAAAATAGATAGCTGTATACAGCAAAGAAGAGGTCAGGGTTATCTCTAACCACTATTAGCAAGGCAATAAAAAGTTAGAGGAGGGGCAGTACCTTTGTCTTTGTAGCAAAATCCCCTCTGTGTTCTGTAAATTGTATTCCTGACATAGTAAGAAGATGTTGCAGTCTAGATAAGACTGATGGATGGGAGCGCTGTCCCGCTGGTGACAGCTACTCCGTGTGACTAGCTCCAGTGGTCCGCAGTGAGCCGGTCACGGTGTGTAAGTGCAGCGTCCTGAGAGCAAGTGTAGGACCTGCATGACGTCAGTCGGCACATGATGCCCATGTGACCACACCACAGCATGTACAGGATGTGATGAGGACCAAACCACTTTCCAACGCCGGGTTCCTTCTTCAGCTTTTAACTGTAGTGTTTAACTGAATCCTGCCGCTGGGGCCCGATGAGCAGAGGGGGCCCGATGCGGGTCTCCTCTGCTCATCGGGCCCCATACGCCAGTTAGGGCAGTAATGCCCTGATGGCGGCCCTGATCCCAGACAGTATGAGTGGGCCCCCCCATCTTGTCAGGGCCCCGGCAATTGCCCGGGTACGCCGGGTGCTGACGCCGGCCCTGGTTTCCTGGTTGCTAGGGAATCCCCACATGTAATCAAGCTGGCTAAGAGATGTAAATCATTCAGCTGAGGTGAGGAAAACTAAATCTCCGAGCACTAAAAAATACTCGGAGGACACCCGAGCGTGCTCGGGAAATCTCGAGTAAGGAGTATATTCACTCATCACTAATAGGGACCTTTTAAATAAAGTATAATAAATAGATTAGATTATGGCATTAATAGAAATGAAAATTAATTTATGTTTCGGACTACTACGTTAAGTCTATTGACTTGCTGCTATTACTAACACCAGTTACAATAGGGATTATTGTATTGTATTTCTACCTGTAGCAGGGAATCAAAACCATATAATTTACTGCTTTTTATAAAATTTATAAAAAACAGTAAATAACACTGCTACTGCTATTCAACCATTTTACCTTCATTAAAGCACCACTGCAGCTTTTTTTTTTCAACGCTGGAGTGGCGCATTAAATGTAAGCTCCCAACCCCCATTCTTATACTCAGCCTTCAGCGTCTTCACCTTTTACCAAAGCTGCTCCGATGCCATGGGGGCATGTTGTGGCACTAGCTTCTGACCGACCGGAATAGATAAGCCACATCACACGCTCTCAATATAAGTCTATGTGGTGCCCCAGGGTCCTGGTCATCACAGTAGCATTGCTTTCCTCACGGGGAGAGTGATGTTACACTTGAAGGCAAGAAGGGATAACTGTAACCAGGTAATCACAAGCATGCAACACATTCACACTCCAGGCCACCAGGGGGAGCTTTTGATCCTATTCTCTAGGTGACTCCTCATATATATGGTTGTCTGTAGGGAAAGTTAGTCAGTTCTTGCCAGAAAACAGACTGGATCAGTCTGAGGCAGAGGAAGGTTTACGGAGCTGTGTAGCCGCAGTGCAGCAGTTCCCAGAAAGAGACATTTAGAAAGCCGAATACATTGCAGTGAACGTGCAGGAGAGCAAAGCACAGGAGACGATACCAAGGGGAGACCAGCCCGAACAGGCTGTCTCCTTCTAAGGCGCAGAAACCGGTAGCCTGAACACCGAGGATTGTAAGGCCCTCCACGACTTACATCAGAGACCGGCAGGACAGCTGAACTCCACGTTACCTGTCCGCCTTAGTACCCAGGAGGCACAGTGACACCCTTAGAGGCTGGGGCGTGCTAGAGTCCCTATAAACTGCCTCAAGTCACCAGTCATACGGGTCATGTCCTATCCTATATGGGGGGACAGAGAGGACAATAGTACACCTGTGAGGACCTTATTTGGAGCCATAGGCAGTAAGGGACTACAACACCACGGTGCTAGAGGAAGGCTTTGATTTCCACCTTGGTAAGGGGACTCCTAACTTGCCTCCAAGCCGGCCGGACCCTGCCTGCCCTTTGATCTGGTGCCCTGGACTGTGGCTGCCTGAAGTCTTCAGTAAACAAGGTAAGAGACTGCAAACCTGTGTCCTCATTCTTTATTGTACCATTCACCATCTTCCATCTACACACCGGGAGCCCTGGGTATATACTTCACCTGTGGGAAGTTATACCATCTAGCTGCCATAACATTACCCCAGAGGACCCCTTAAAGCAGCGCCGGTCCCCACTGACCGAATACCACAGGTGTCATCACGAACATGAACTTTATTCCCTTTAAAGACCTTTCCCTTTTATATGGGTGCCCAGGACCACGGACTGGGTCGCCACTGTGACATTCCCCTGTGAACTCAGGACCCGGTACCGAGTACCCCACGGCCCAGGTGGAGCGACCCATCTATAAGTGCCAGAACCAGGCTCTCATAGACTTGTATTGAAAAATGACCTCCGACGCGCTTCAGCATACACTGAAGTGCGCCGACAGGTCACTTTTCCACTGAGACAGACCGGAGTGACTCTGTAAAAGATTGAAGGGGATGACAGGTGAGTATGAGACAAGGAGCCGGGGACTTACAGTAAAAAGCACCACTTCAGTGGTGCAATAAAAAAAATACTGGAGTGGAGCTACTCCCAACACAATATGCTGCTCTCTCAGACTACACACAGTCTGATGTTCTTTCAAAAGGTATGTCACCAAAGGGTCTTCATGCACTATGAAGTATAACGTCTCCACACAGCCTGCTTACACAATGATATCCCTACACAGTATAAAGTCCCCAAATCCCCGCTACATAGTATGATGTCCCTTCACACAGCATTCCATCATAGAGTCCCCAAGCAATATGATGTCTCCACAAAGCCCCCAACTTAGTATTATGTCCCCAAACAGCCCCCTACGCAGTGTGATGTTCCCACACAGCCCCCTTACACAGTATTTTGACCCACGGAGCTCACTTCCACAGTATATTCCCACACAGCCCCCGTGTGCAGTTTTTCTTCTCAGAGTTCTTGCATACATAGTTTCTCTCAATGTACTGTCAATTAAATAATAATAAAAATAAAGCTACTCACCTAACCATGATCCAGACTGCGCTTTGTACTGAAGCACAGCTTGCGCGATGTAGTGACATCAGTGTGCCTGCTGCGATCACAAACGCACAGGTCTGTGATGGAAGAGGGAGCTGAAAGTCCCTGTTCCATCATTCTTTTCACTGGTATCTGCATCCCCCTCTCTAGCAATGTGTGAGTGTCTCAGCAGTCGGACCCTCACCAATCTAGCAGTTATCACAAGTGGATAAGTGATAACTTCTTGCAGTCGGAATGCCACTTTAATTCAAATAAGAGAAGGAATATACAATAGAAAAAAAGCCGTATTTGGATCTCTGCTATCATGTTCCCTCTTTTCTGTGTGTACCTCTGATAGGAACAGACAAAAATATGTGAATCCATCTAACATAGATAATGAGAGAAAAGCATTATGCAACAAAGACAGGAGGTTAAAGGAGGGTTACCTGGGACTAGTTAATCTTTTTCTTATGGGTCTAAGAAATTACAGGCAGTTAGTTGCCAACTACCTGTTCTGCTCGGCACTGATCTCTGCTGGCTCAGATTGGTCACGGAACACTCCCTTCGAATCACTGATGCCATGTTGACAGAGCAGCTACCTCTCTTGCGCTCTGCTCTGTTTACAGGGAATGCTAATACCATGCTAATTGACAATCGGCACCCCACTGCCTATCTGTGGGGAAATTGCACTCAATCAGCATGATGTTGGCAGTTATGCCCTATTGACAGAGCAGTCCGGAAGAGAAAGAGCTGCTCTGTTGACGTGAGGTTAAATGATACAGCAGAATTGGTGGCGGTCTGTGATCGCTCTGAGTTGAAATCAGGCTGAACAGGCAGTTAGTTAGTGAATAACTGTCTGTTAGGCCTTAGCACCATGCGAAAAATAAAATAGTCATGGATAACTCCTTTAATGTCACTGGATTCAACATGAGTTTACAGCTTTAATTATTTTAACAAATCAACTAAAGGGATGCTTTTTTATAACTATTTATGTTATCATTATTTTATTCTTGATGTCTTTTAATGTTATATTAGTAGATTTGGTTCTGGTCTACCTGTATCAAAATGCAAAAATGAATATAATTACTGCCCTTTTCCCTCTCCCAGGGGAAATGTTACAACACATATCACTCTCAGTATACATATATTGTATCTTTGTTCATTTCTTTTCAGAAGCTTCAGTTTCAGAAACCCATCAAAACCTTCTCCTATTGTCTCTTCACTCATCCCTCCCCTCCCCCACTGCACAGAATACAATACAAATTCACATGTGTATGGTAATGTAAGAATAGCATCTCTCTCCGAATTTGCATTCTGCATGTCTTTTATTCATATCATGTCCACATGTTTCCTTTTGTATGAAAGTCATACTGAGAAATTAGATTATTCTTCATATAACCAATGTTATACTATTTGCAACAACAGTCGACAGGAGGACTCATTTTCTTGCAGTCAGGATGAAACATACGTCCATATCAACATCTATATTCATGGTCAAAGGTCATTAGTAATGTTTTTATTCATAGTATTTTAAAAGTGATACCTTCATTGGAGAACCGTACAATTCTATTTGCAAGTTTACAAATCTAATCTGGCTAGCATAGCAGCACACTATGACCCCAATTAATTAGGACTAGCGTTTCGTACACCAGTTTTAATGAAGGGCGCCTCTTATCAATCGTGTGTGCACGCTGTGTGCCTTCCCAGAAATGTTACTCCAGTCAGGGGGCAGTGTGGAGTAACATTTCTGGCAAAATATATGGTGCCATTTTGTATGAATTTGTCAGGCAGGCATTGCCACCCGTACACCTCTCCCCCAGCACTGTCTAACTTGGGGCAGCTAGTCGAAAATGGTGTAAAGATGTCAAAAGTTGCAAAGAATTTTTGACCAACTTTGCATTGTGCCCAAAAATTGTGACTTTTCAAAGTGTTTTACGCCAGCCCTACAGATGTCAAGTTTATGATATATATATATATAGCTCACCATATTTGTACAAGCCATTACCATGGCTGGTCAGCATAGACCTACGCATGGTCAATATGTCTTTCACATGACAAGTCTCACCTCTGGCCAACGAAACAGTTTTCAGCCTTCAAAATACCGGACTAAAGATTCCAAGTGCACCTTGATGAGTACTCCGAGGGCATCCACCATTTTGAACTAGCACAGCCTCACTTCATGCAACCAAAATATCTAAGTATAGGCAAGGATCTGACTCTGAATCCAATTAACACTGTAACCTTAACTAAAACCAAGTTCAAATCCAGTCTGGGAGATTTCACCCAGAGTACTAATGATCCACTGAATTCCAAGTAACACACAGTTAATATAGATAATTTAATGTCCGAAATCATAAATCTAACTAATTGTTGTCCTAAGACAACTTTGTTTACTTTGTAAACTTCCAAAAACTTCTTCTAAATGGGGTTTTCTTACCATACGCATAGGAATAGGTGAAAAATGTCTCTTTGCATGCGTCCACTTTTCTGGGCCTCCCAGTGTTCCCTGGTATAGGAGTCGATTTCTCTCCCAGTACCACCCGCAGTGAGAATGAATGCAGTGGTGGTCATGTAAGTTTAATGCTACTTCATACAATGTCAATGGAGTTCACCAAAACAACGAGCTCTGTACTTCGCTGTCGTGGTCAATCTCATAGACTTTGAATAAACAGCACCGATCGATTCAAGGCTTTCCTGGTGCAGTGACGAGGAACATGGAGCTCAGTACACCTGTCTAGTGATTGTGGCAGTTCACATGATCTTACGCGGTCACACATTTATCATCTATCCTGCTGGCTATGCCTTAATCCAACCGAATGTAGATTACATGATGTCCCTAAGAACATAGATTGCAGACTAGTTTTGGATAATGTACCTTGTCCTCAGATGTCGTTCTAGATATAAACATCAAGATTACTACACATTAATCTAGACTTTTTTTCCCAAAGGGTTTTTACTTCTTTAATTTCAAAAAGGTCTTCAGCATACAGAGGACGCAGGAATAAAGTTTGTTTTTTAAATCCGCCATGCTTTAGCTAATAAGGACACTTTAGAAAGCACGGGAGAAGAACAATCAGCCGGTGACTGCATCTTGGAGAGCAAAAAACTTCTGACAAGTTCTTTTTAACAACTAGATTTCCTCATTACAATAGCAATACTTTTACTTCCATTGGATCAACTGGAATTTGTTGATATGAAAGGTTAAACCTAATAGACACATGTTATTTTTCAACACATAAGCTACGTAACTTCATATCCACTGAAAGACAGAAATTCCAGGAACGTGAATCCTTAAAATAGTAATGTATTATACTGTACATGGAAAAAAGCCAACAAAAATCCAACTCCAATACTAATAAAAAGTAGACGTGTTTAAGATGCAGTCCTCACTGATTGCAATGAGTAAGGACTGCGTCCGCTTTTTTATCGATGTACTTTTAATAATTTTCGACTTTTCTCTTTGTATAATAAATTTCCATGTTATGGATTCAAGTTGCTGGAATTTCTGTGTCTTGGTATCCAGGACTTGCTTTGCAACAAGGCTTCCTTGCAATCTGGATCTTTATTTTCCCAGGTGAGCTGATCTTCCCTTTGGTTTTTCATTTTTATCCATTGACTTTGTTTGCACTAATCATGCAGACATTTAAATATGTACAAATTTGAGGAAAAAAGTGGACAAGCACATCCAAAGATAAAAAAAAAAATCTTCAGGTTTTATTATAAATCCATCCAATCCGTTAAAAATCCATATATGAAAAGTGATACAGAAACCATTATGGTGCGTTTCTGTCGCTAACTGCACCCTTAGTCATAGAGCATGATTACTGGAGTGTTACAACCACATATAAAAGAAAAAGCAAACCACATTTACCACATGTCAACTAGTTAATTAGCATAAATATAAAGAACCCGGCACTCAACTTTAATGCAACTTGAAATTTATTTCGTAGTACACAAAATGTTTCGGCCTTGTGTGGCCTTCATCAGTTACGTACTTCAGGGTGACTGTGTATCGCTAGATGAGCGTAATATAGTAGATCCAATGGGAATCACTGAAAAAAAGGGCTGCCTTAGTCTTATCAAGGGACCTGACGCGGTGTCCACCGCTTGTCGGCGTGAGTGCCCGGGCACATCTCTAGAATTCGACCTTTTCTTACCTTTAATTATGCAAAAACTTACTGTTGCTCTTATTCATACTCGTCTGGACTCAATTAATCAGTCTCCCTCTTACTAAACTTTCCCCTCTCGAATCCATTCTGAATGCAGCAGAAGGAACCTTTTCCTCGCCAACCACTACAGGGATGCCTCTACCCTGTGCCAGCCATTGCATTCGCTGCCCATCTGCTGCAAAGTCCAATGTAAACTTATCACTCTCACTCACTAAGCTATCTACAGTTGTGCACCGCCTCATATCTCCTCCCTCATGTCTCTCTATCACCCTACCGGTGTCCTCCTTTCCGCTGGTGACCTAAGACTAACATCCTCAGTAATTCGAACCTCCGACTCCCGTCTCCAAGACTTATTGCCAGCTGCACCACTTCTCTGGAATGCACTACCCAGGACAATTCGATTCATTCCCAATACCCACAGTTTTAAGTCTGCTCTAAAAACATACTTCTTCAGATTGGCCTATCACCTCACTTATGTAACTATTCCAGTTTTGCCCTTCAAAATTTTTCTTCAAAATCATAACCATCATAGCACCTGCTCACACACCGTCTATGCACTTAATAGCCCTGTGTCTGTACCTGTACACATACTGGCTGGTGACCGATTCATGCAGCATTACGTGAATACACTATTTATTATATTGATGGACCGTACAATACAAGCACTTTTTACCATTCACCTTTCGTATCTCCCCTATTTCCTCATAGATTGTAAGCAGGGCCCTCACTCCTCTAGGTACCCGTTGATTAAGGCTGGTTTCACACTTGCGTTTCAAAATGCATGTGTTTTTTTAAAAAAAAAGCATGGTGAAAAAACGCATGTAAACGCGTGCAAGCGCTGCGTTTTTTTTTACGCATGCGTTTTTGCATGTGGTGAAAAAAACGCGGCGTTTTGACACGTTTACATGCGTTTTTTCATGCGTTTGCGTTTTTTAAACGCATGCAGATAAATGTGTGACAGCTGCCAATCATTAAAATAAAGTAAAAAACCCACTATAAACAGAAAGAGCTAGGGGTAGGGGTAGGGTTAGGGGTAGGGATCCTAACCCTAACCCTACCCCTAACCCTACCCCTAACCCTACCCTTAAAGGGATTAGGGTTAGGGGTAGGGTTAGGGGTAGGGGTAGGGTTAGGGGTAGGGTTAGGGGTAGGATCCCTTTATCAATTTTATGGTGTGGGGTGGTTTATCAGTGTGTGTTTTTGTTTTTTTTTTAAAAAAGCATGCCTTTTTAACGCATGCAAACGCATGTGGTTAAAAACGCATGCGTTTACATAGACAGCAATGCATTTTTTGCTGCAAAAAAAGCCGCTAAAAATACTACGTTGCATTTCTGCAACACAACGCATGCAGAAAAAAATGCATGCGTTGCAAAAACGCGTCAAAACGCATACAAAAAAACGCATGCGTTTTTAATGTTAAATATAGGGAATAAAAACGCATGCTTTTTTTGCGTTTTTTACCGCAAAAACGCAAAAAAAAAACGCAAATGTGAAACCACCCTTATGTGTTATTCTGTAATGTCTTTATTGTCTGTACAAGTCCCTTCTGTAATGTAAAGCGCTGCAAAATATATTGGTGATATAGAAAGAAAAAAATATTATTATAGTGTGTCTGAAATGGCGGAATTAGATAAGGGTATGCACTCTTTTTCTGTGATGTATAGTATGCAATCAGGAATTGTGTAGTGGGGGAGTAATTGCTACAACTAGAACAGATCTCTCATAGAAATTATTGGCATAACATTTCTGCAAATGTAAAGTTTGCAAATGAAGGCAATATTTGATGTTAAGGGGCACAGGTAGGCAGACTAAGCCTTCTTGATGTTCTGGGCATGGGTTCCAGGATGAGTCCACTACCTATGGTCACTGAATTTCAGAATGATAGCTGTTGGATAGCCAGTAGTGATGAGTGAGTGTACTCGTTGCTTGGGTTTTCCAGAGCACGCTCAGGTGATCTCCGAATATTTGTTATTGCTCGGAGATTTAGTTTTCGTTGCCGCAGCTGCATGGTTTACGGCTGCTAGACAGGCTGAATACATGTGAGGAATGCCTGTTTGTTAGGGAATTCCCACATGTGTTCAGGCTGTCCAGCAGCTGTAAATCATGCAGCTGAGGGATGAAAACTAAATCTCTGAGCACTCACAAATATTCGGAGATCACCTGAGCGTGCTCGGGAAAACCCAAGCAACGAGTATACTTGCTCATCACTAATCGCCAGCTGTTGATATCAATGCCTTCTTTTGCCATATTCATAGGTATAACACATATACCTCCTTTCAGATCACCCTCTCCATACATGCGGAGAGCCGACCTGTCACCCCACTATATTATATATCTGTTGTGGGGTGAGACACTTCTTATAGCTCCTTCACCGCTTTAACAGGGAAATGTGTACATGTAACACTACAAGGCTATGTTCACACGTTGCTTTTTTGCTGCATTTTTTTCTGCAGCTGAAATCTGATATTTCAGCAGTAAAAAAAGGTTACAGCCAAAATGTAGGTTTAGCTGGTTCTTTTTGCTGCTTTTCTGGCACTCGCTCACATTCTCACTCACCTGCTGCCGTTTTCAAATATGCAGCAGTTTTCCAATTCAGTTAGGAAAAAAATGAAGCGTGTGCATGAGATTTCTGAAATCTCATAGCTTTTGCTGGTACTGTAAAATGCAGATTTAAATTTGCATGAAAAAAACGTAGAAAAAAAACAGACCGTGTGAACATCGCCTAAAACTCTATCTGATTGAAATTTTTTGTCAACATTTTGTTTCTATCCACATGATTGATGATAAATGCATGGTCTTTGCGGGTCTAACCACAGGGACCCCCACTGATTTCAAGAATGGAGGGACACCGTCTCCTTTGTGATTGGAACAGTAGTGTGCATTAGTGATCACTGCTCCTTTCATTGTGTTTCAAAGTGGTGGTCAATGGTCAACACACATGTTCCCTACAGCTCCATCCACATAGTAAACAAGAGGCCCCCCATTCTCGGGATTAAGGTACCGTCACATTAACCCCTTCACCCCCGGGGCTTTTTTCGCTTTTTCGTTTTCGTTTTTCGCTCCCCTCCTTCCCAGAGCCATAACTTTTTTATTTTTCCGTCAATATGGCCATGTGAGGGCTTATTTTTTGCGGGACGAGATGTACTTTTGAACGACATCATTGGTTTTACCATGCCGTGTAACAGAAAACGGGAAAAAAATTCCAAGTGTGATGAAATTGCAAAAAAAGTGCAATATCACACTTGTTTTTTGTTTGGCTTTTTTGCTAGGTTCACCAAATGCTAAAACTGACCTGCCATTATGATTCTCCAGGTCATTACGAGTTCATATGGAGAGAAAACACCGTGTGCACAGCTACAAAACCGGTGCTAAGACTTAGGTTCCCAAACCATCAATATATATATAACATAGAAGTCTAGCACTCAACTTCAGTAACCGTAGAAACGATTTTATTAGTAGCACAAGAAACGTTTCAGTCCCTTGGGACTTTCATCAGTCACTACAACAACATAAAAAAAGGAATATAACAAAAAAAGAAGTACATCCTGTACAAAAATAACTAAAGTATATACAAAAGAGATACAAATAAACAGACAAGGTAAACTTGAAGTTTTAGGTCATAACTAGAGGCAACGCATATATCGTTTATGGATGTGTAAAAGAGGAAATGATAGCAAATAACCCAGCTGGGTGTCGATATGATAAAAGAACGTGACTAGGCCCGGGGACGGGACAAAGCAGATAGATAGGAACAAGGATAAACATATCGTGCCTATGAGGGCCAATCAGGAAAGTGGAACGGAGCTGAGTCAGATAGAAAACAACCAGGCAGGGTGTAAGTACAATGAGTAATTGTGAAAGAGCCAGTGGGCTGAGCAGAGAAAATGGGTACAATGAATAGGTAGAGAAGATGGACACACATACCGTGCCTATGAAGGCCAATAGGGCCAGTAGGAATGAGCTGAAAAAGATGTAGCAGACTATGGCGCCTAAAATGAGAGGGGAACAAAAAGGCATATGAGAGCCAGATGACGGCAGGGTATGGGGAAACCGGGGGAAAAAGCCCCCTTATACTTACATAGGTAGAACGCCCTAATAGCGTGGATGGAGTAAGAAAAAAGGCTGTAGAAAAGACACAGAAGTGAATATAACATATGTGTAAGGATAAGGAAGAGAGGTAAAAAATGTTTTTTTCCCCCGGTTTCCCCATACCCTGCCGTCATCTGGCTCTCATATGCCTTTTTGTTCCCCTCTCATTTTAGGCACCATAGTCTGCTACATCTTTTTCAGCTCATTCCTACTGGCCCTATTGGCCTTCATAGGCACGGTATGTGTGTCCATCTTCTCTACCTATTCATTGTACCCATTTTCTCTGCTCAGCCTATTGGCTCTTTCACTATTGCTCATTGTACTTACACCCTGCCTGGTTGTTTTCTATCTGACTCAGCTCCGTTCCACTTTCCTGATTGGCCCTCATAGGCACGATATGTTTATCCTTGCTTCAATCTATCTGCCTTGTCCCGTCCCCGGGCCTAGTCACGTTCTTTTATCATATCGACACCCAGCTGGGTTATTTGCTATCATTTCCTCTTTTACACATCCACAAATGATATATGCGTTGCCTCTAGTTATGACCTAAAACTTCAAGTTTACCTTGTCTGTTTATTTGTACCTCTTTTGTATATACTTTAGTTATTTTTGTACAGGATGTACTTCTTTTTTTGTTATATTCCTTTTTTTATGTTGTTGTAGTGACTGATGAAAGTCCCAAGGGACTGAAACGTTTCTTGTGCTACTAATAAAATCGTTTCTACGGTTACTGAAGTTGAGTGCTAGACTTCTATGTTATATATATTACGAGTTCATAGACACCTAACATGTTTAGGTTATTTTTTTATCTAAGTGGTGAAAAAAATTCCAAAGTTTGCTAAAAACATAAATTAAAAAATTGCGTGATTTTCTGATACCCGTAGCGTTTCCAACTTTCGTGATCTGGGGTCAGGTGAGGGCTTATTTTTTGCATGCCGAGCTGAGGTTTATAATGATACCATTTTGGTGCAGATACGTTCTTTTGATCGCCCGATATTGTATTTTAATGCAATGTTGCGGCGACCAAAAAAACGTAATTTTGGCGTTTTGATTTTTTTTTTGCTACGCCATTTAGCGATCAGGTTAATCCTTTGTTTTATTGATAGATCGGGCGATTCTGAACGCGGCGATACCAAATATGTGTATGTTTGATTTTTTTTTATTGTTTTATTTTAATTGGGGCGAAAGGGGGGTGATTTGAACTGTTATATATTTTTTATTTTTTTTATATTTTTAAACACTTTTTTTTTAAATTTTGGCATGCTTCAATAGCCTCCATAGGAGGCTAGAAGCATGCACTACACGATCGGCTCTGCTACATAGAGGTGAAGTACAGATCACCTCTATGTAGCAGAAAGGCAGGTGTACTTTGATCGCCGACCACAGGGTGGCGATCAAAGCAATCAGCCATCAACAACCATAGAGGTCTCAAGGAGACCTCTGGTTGTTATGGCAATGCACCGCTGACCCCCGATCATGTGACGGGTGTCAGCGGTGCGAGCACCTCCGGCCGCGCGGCCGGGAGCGCTAGTTAAATGCTGCTGTCAGCGCTTGACGGCGGCATTTAACTAGTTAATGGGCGCGAGCGGATCGCGATTCCGCTCGCGCTCATTGCGCGCACATGTCAGCTGTACAAAACAGCTGACATGTCGCGGCTTTGAGGTGGGCTCACCGCCGGAGTCCACCTCAAAGCGGGGGATCAGCCAGCTGACGTACTATTCCGTCAGCTGGCAGAAAGGGGTTAAGCAACGCTGCAGCGATATAGACAACAATGCCGATCGCTGCAGCGTCGCTGTTTAGTCGTTGTGTGGTCGCTGGAGAGCTGTCACACAGACGGCTCTCCAGCGACCAACGATGCCGAAGTCCCTGGGTAACCAGGGTAAACATCGGGTTACTAAGTGCAGGGCCGCGCTTAGTAACCCGATGTTTACCCTGGTTACCATTGTAAATGTAAAAAAAAATAAACACTACATACTTACATTCCGGTGTCTGTCGCGTCCCCCGGCGTCAGCTCCCCTGCACTGTGTAAGCGCCGGCCGTAAAGCAGAGCAGTGACGTCACCGCTGTCTCTGCTTTACGGCCGGCCGGCGCTGACACAGTGCAGGGAAGCAGAACGCCGGGGGACGCGACAGACACCGGAATGTAAGTATGTAGTGTTTGGGTTTTTTTACATTTACAATGGTAACCAGGGTAAATATCGGGTTACTAAGCGTGGCCCTGCACTTAGTAACCCGATGTTTACCCTGATTACAAGTGAAGACATCGCTGGATCGGCGTCACACACACCGATTCAGCGATGTCAGCGGGTGATCCAGCGACGAAATAAAGTTCTGGACTTCTAGCTCCGAAAAGCGATGTCACAGCAGGGGCCTGATCGCTGCTGCGTGTCAAACACAACAATATCGCTATCCAGGACGCTGCAACGTCACGGATCGCTATCGTTATCGTTCTAAAGTCGCTCAGTGTGAAGGTACCTTTAGTACCAGATTCTCTGTGATCACATATTTATTATCTATACTGAGGATAGGTGATTGATTAGAATTGTTGTTATGAGATAACCCCTCTAACTAATGAACTCATTGTTTGAACGTCCTCCCCAATGACCCTAATGGCACCATGGGTGGCAGCCACCTACTTCATCTCCCCCTCATCCTAACCGTACACATACTGTAGGTTTTGCCTACCCATTGCCTTGCACATAAGTAATGTCTTTCCTGAGTATAACAATATTACAAGTTATAGTTATTTTTTTTTTCCAATAGCCATGTGGGGTGAAACCTGCATTAATAATTGCTGTCTGTTATTCCAGGCAGGACTGTAATGTGTTGGCAGACAATGAGATTACTGCTCAGCAAAATGGGTTAATTGATTTAACATTATGTACAGTAGACTACTCTTCTGAGCATATACTGTAATGTGCTGCTGGGTTTACAACAAATCTTCCCTTATAACCCATGGTGCCTGCAGCAAACGTCTTTAAGTATTGTCTTATTATTCTATTGCTCTCAAACGAATATAAAGGAATTGTCTTTACAGCTGATCACTGAGGACCCTTGTAGCAAAAAGGGATTGCAAAGAACAACCAAGCACCCTTCTAATTGATAGCAATCTTGCTGCTACTCTGTATTTATCTGTTCCTTGTTATGTTACATACTACTGTTCTTAAAAAAATATATAGAAAAAAAAAAAAAAAAGAATAATCAGGCAATCAGCATTGTAGGTAACTTCCGCTGCTGGTAGTGTGTCCACAACAGGGGCGGACATATTGCCGATACAACCGGTGCAGTTGCATCAGGACCCGGAGGCGGAGGGACGTCCAAGGATGCACATTCAGGTGACATGTATTGCGTTGCAGAGAACCCGCCTGCTCCCTGCCCTGCAATACATGCCGTCGGCCAATCAGTGGCAAGCAGCTGACATCGACTTTCCTGGGATAGGGGGTGCATGGCAGTGATATAATGAACCATGACGGAGACACCATGGGAAACAGCTGTCAGCTCCCATGCCATATGTAGAAGAGGACCACTCGAAGTGTGGGAATGTGGGGGAAAGTAAGTAGTGTCGTTTGTTTTTCATTTGTTACAAAACAGGGCACATTATGCAAGGATGGGAAACATACATATCTGCATGGGGCACATTATAGCAAGATGGAGGATATATATACTTGGATGGGGCAAGATGGAGGACATATATACTAGGATGGGGGCACATTATACCAGGGTGGGGCATATATATACCAGGATGTGGGACATGTATACCTGGTTGAGGGACATGTGTGTATACCTGGTTGAGGGACATGTATACCAGGATGGGGGGCATTAAACATACAGTTGTGATCAAAAGATTACATACCCCAGCAGAATTTTTGCTTTCTTGGCCTTTTTTCAGAGAATAGGAATGATAAGACCAAAACTTTTTCCCCATTCATGGCTAGTGGTTGGGTGAAGCCATTTATTGTCAAACTACTGTGTTTTCTATTTTTAAATCATAGTTACCAAGAAAACCATTGGTAACACATTACGCTGTAAAGGTTTAAAATCCTGCAGTGCCCACAAGGTCCCCCTGCTCAAGAAGGCACATGTGCAGGCCCAACTGAAGTTTGCCAGTGAACACCTGGATGATTCTGTGAGTGATTGGGAGAAGGTGCTGTGGTCAGATGAGACACAAATTGAGGTATTTGGTATTAGCTCAGCTTGCCATATTTTGAGGAAGAGAAATGCTGCCTATGACCATCCCCACTGTCAAGCATGGAGGTGGAAACATTATGTTTTGAGGGTATTTCTCTGCTAAGAGCACAGGACTACTTCACCGCATGAATGGGAGAATGGATGGAGCATGTACCGTAAAATCCTGAGTGATAACCTCCTTCCCTCCACCAGGACATTAAAAATGGGTCATGGATTTGTCTACCAGCAAGACAATGACCCAAAACATACAGCGAAGGCAACAAAGGAGTGGCTCAAAAAGAAGCACATTAAGGTCATGGAGTGGCCTTGCCAGTCTCCAGACCTTAATGCCATAGAAAACTTATGAAGAGAGTTGAAGCTCCGAGTTGCCAAGCAACAGCCTCAAAATCTTAATGATTTTCAGATGATTTGCAAAGAGGAGTGGACCAGAATTCCTCCTAACATGTGCACAAACCTCATCGTCAACTACAAAAAACGTCTGACTGCTGTGCTTACCAGCAAGGGTTTTGCCACTAAGTATTAAGTCTTGTTTGCCAGAGGGATCAAATACTTATTTCTCACTGTAAAATGCAAATACATTTATATAATTTATACAATTTGATTTTCTGCATTTTATTTTTCATATGCTATCTCTCAATGTTAAAATTAACCTATTCTTAAAACTATAGACTGTTCATGACTTTGTCAATGGGCAAAGTTACAATATCAGCAATGGATCAAATGCTTATTTGCCCCACTGTATACAGGGCTGCCATCAGGGCATTACTGCCCTTACTGCTGTATGGGGCCTGTATGAGCAGCAGTACACAGAGGGGCTCGCAGGTCCAGGGCCCCGCTAATGCGCTTCTGCTCACCGGGCCCCATCATGCATTAAAGTGGTGCACGTTGCGGCGCACATGTCGGTGCTGGGGTCTGGGAGCTTTCTCGGACAAAATCCAGGACACTGAGGAAAAAATAGATGGCACTCCATGATGCAGTAAAACAATCCTTCCTTTTTTCAATGCAAGTATGACATGGATGCAGGGGAGCAGGTCCAGTGGAGGATGACGGCCGTTTCGCGTATATATCTTGCTTGACATAAATGTGGGGGCCCAAATACATTTCTTTCACAAGGGCGCCAAGCTGTTAGTGTCCGCCCCACAAATAATTCCTACATGCTGTTAGAGGTAATAGTGTGATTTATTCTCAATGCATGTCAAAGTTCTAAAACGTCTTCTCTCAGGAGTACAACAACAGTATTATTGTGCTGCTCCTGAAGAAGTTTGAGAACTTCAAAACTCACTGAGAGTAAACCGCACTATCATCATATATTGGAATTATTTGTGGATTCACTATCAGCAGCGCAGATTACGCACCACTCCGATTGCTTGATTACCATGTTGCATCTGGCAATCTGTGTGGCTGCAGCAGCTGGAAAACCTCTTATTTGAAACTTTTCTAGTGTTAATGGGTTAACGCCAACGGACTGCGTTGCACGGCGAAAATGTTGCAATTAACGCCGTGCAACGGGTCCGTTAGCGCACCCATTGACAGCAATGTTATTTTTGCCTTTAGCGGACCGCTAGCGATGTGCCGTTCTTTTGTGACGGACTTCGGACGCTGCTTGCAGCATCCGAGGTGCGTCCGAGGTCCGTCGCTCCCTAGCGCAGATCGGGGATCTGCGCTAGCGGAGACGGCAGACGCGGTCCCAAAATAAACATTGCGTTAGCGCAATCTGCTAGTGCTATGCGCTTAACGGATTGCCCTAACGCAATGTGAACCTAGCCTTACACAACCACACTAGGTGAGTAACTATGACTTTAATCTATACATTGTAATATGGATAAATCTCTATTGCACTCAAATTGTCCCCATAGCACGTCTTCGACACTGCACTAGAGAAGTTCGGAGGCCATTAGATAAGCAACTAGTCCTGCCTGATGGACCATTACTTTACTGTGTACAGCAAGTTATAATCTCATCTATTCTTCAGATGTAGCAAACACATTGAAAATGTGTACTTTTTGACTATCGTTTACAGCATTTGGTTGTGGGCTTTAATCTTGCAATCTAGCAGCAGCAAACTGGGTCCCCAGTAGAGATGAGCGAACGTGCTTGAATTACGTGATATCCGAGCATGCTTTTGTGTTATCGGAGTATCTTGGGTGTGCAATCCCCCATGTTTCAGGCTGTCTAACAGCCGCAAATCATTCCGCCGCAGGGCCTTGAACTTTTCCGAGTACACCCAAGATACTCAGATAACACCTGAGCATGCTTGGATAACTTGTAGATCTAGATCAGCTCTAGATTTTACTTATTTTGGTAGTGGACTCTGTTTCCCTGTAACCGGGTCCCCAAGAGTTCCAAGTTTGCCAGGAGAGGTTGCAAAATGGGCAATAATTTAGCAAAGCTTGCCCAAAAGTATGGGTTCCTGTGCATTTTTGGCCCAGCATAATGCATAACTGGAGGAGGGCCTTGAATTTTCTGTCTTCTACAATTGACATGTTGGTAAATATGCTAATATGCTACCAGATTTTTAATAGTTATTTACTCCCAAAGATCAGGCATTTAATTAAGTATAAAAACTTAGCCTCAGGGAGAAGAAGAGTAGTGACAATGCATTTCAATGAAGTCTGAATGGATCTGTAACACAATGCAAAAATACTAAACTGCATAAATGCTTAAGTGTCTGCTGTATCTGAGCTTTCTTTCTTTCTGTGCAAGAGGAGAAAAGTATAATTGGCTTATAGAGAAAGCACACATTCTGAGGGGTTATTTTTATAAATATAATCATGTTCATTTTGACCAATATTACTCCATCTGTCATTCTTCTTCCCCACCTAAAAGATTTCACAGGCATCATTGGATATATTTTTATCTTTATGAGGTACCCTGCAGTGAAGGCAATCTTTCCTACATTTCTTCTCTTCTTAGGTCGGGTTCACATTGCGTTAATAGCAGCCCGTTCAACACATACATGAACGGGCTGCTATTAACGCAAGTGCCGGTATTGGCAGTGCGCTAGCGCAGATAGAGCATCTGCAAGCTCTATCTGCGCTAGCAGTGACGGACCTGGAAATGCTGCAGCCCGCGTCTCGAGGTCCATCACTCAATGACGGCACATCCCTAGCGCACGCCCATTGTCCGACATAGGAGTTAATGGCGGCGTTAGGGACTTCATTACCACCGTGTTATGCCGCGGTGTAACGTAGTCCGTCTAACGGACGCCATTAACGCAATGTGAACCTAGCCTTATAGTTGTCATTGTGTCCTGATACATTTCTATCTAGACATGTAACCATGACCTTTCACACCCCTGTGTGTGCTGGTGACTGAGTGACCAAACCTAAATAATAGAATGAGAACGTCAATCATTTATGATTTTAGCTTTTAATTACTTGTAAGTCCCCTATACTTGCAAATACACCTCGCAATGTTGTGACTCTAATAATCTCTAACCGTATTGAGTCCGTCTGTATGATATAAATACAGAAGTAATGACTAGATTCTGTATAAAGAATAAACAGTATAAATAAGACAGCTGAATACCTATGTATGCGTTGGATCCCGTGATTTCTATTTGTTCCCCATCCCCAGAAGAAGATATTTGGCGAAGTAGGTGGAGTCATATCTCCCAGCTTTTATTAACAGGTATAGGGATGTATTGTGGTTCGTACACAGCAGTTATCCCTATTGAAGCCTCTAAGCACCTGAGTGTCCTTACCACAATACCCATTTCATGGCCATTATAGAATATAATGCTCCCAAACAATGTCTCCACATACAGGGTATGATATTGCCATTGTGAATCCCACCAAAATTTCACCCCACTCATATAGGCATATATGTAAAATCCCCACAGAATGATGCCCCTAAAGTGTCTCCTTCCAGAGTATGATGTCACCATAGTTTCACCAAACACCGTATCCTGGACCCCACACAGTATGATGTCTGCTCAGTTTGAAGGCTCCATTTCCGTATAATACCCCCACAGCTCCCTACACAAGTATTGTTACCCCCACAGCACCCAACACAGTATGATGGCCCTTTAATCATTATAATACCCCATAGCTATCCACTCAATATGATGCTTCCACATCCCCCCACTTAGTATGATGGCTTCAATATCCCCACACTTTGTATGATGCCTCCACTCCTCCCCACTCAGTAATTGCCCCCACAGCCCCTCACTTACTATGACACCCCCACAACCACTTACTTTGATACCCCCTGAACTCCTTCCCTTAGTATATTCCCTTCACAGCCCGCCACTCAATATGATGACTCCCACAGCCCCATACTTAGTATGAAAGCGCCCACTCAGTATGATGGCCACCACAGCCCATCACTTACAGTAGTATGATGCCCCTTACAAAACCCTTAGTATCCCTCGCTGTGTGTATGGGATTGTGTTTGTTGAAAGAAGAAGAGTCTTTGCTTGACTTATTTATTCAATATATTGAAAATTTATTTGTATGTAAGAAAGGTTTACAACTGTAGATATTAGATAGACACATGTGAATATAATTCATAACATTAACATGACTTTTTAAATTAAAATTCTTAAATTACTGGTCTCAGGTTGGTTTCACATTTGCAGTTTTTTTTGCGTTTTTGCGTTAAAAAACGCAAAAAAAAAGCATGCTTTTCCCCCCCTATATTTAACATTAAAAACGCATGCGTTTTTTTGCATGCGTTTTGATGCGTTTTTGCAACGCATGCGTTTTTTCTCTGCATGCGTTGTGTTGCAGAAATGCAACATGTAGTAATTTGTGTGGCTTTTTTTGCCGCAAAAAAAAGCATGTGTTTTTTCGCGGCAAAAAAACGTATTGATGTCTATGTAAACGCATGCGTTTTTAAGCACATGTGTTTGCATGCGTTTTTATAGAAAAACACAAGAAAACACCCTAACCCAAACTCTAACCCTAACACAAAACCTAACCCAAACGCTAACCCAAACCCTAACACAAACCCTAACCCAAACTCTAACCCAAACTCTAACCCAAACCCTAACACAAACCCTAACACAAACCCTAACACAAACCCTAACACAAACCCTAACACAAACTCTAACACAAACCCTAGGGTTTGTGTTAGGGTTAGGGTTTGTGTTAGAGTTTGTGTTAGGGTTAGGGTTTGTGTTAGAGTTTGGGTTAGGGTTAGAGTTTGTGTTTTAGGGTTAGAGTTTGTGTTAGAGTTTGTTAGAGTTTGTGTTAGGGTTAGGGTTAGAGTTTGGGTTAGGGTTAGAGTTTGTGTTTTAGGGTTAGGGTTAGAGTTTGTGTTTTAGGGTTAGAGTTTGTGTTAGAGTTTGTTAGAGTTTGTGTTAGGGTTAGAGTTTGGGTTAGAGTTTGTGTTTTAGGGTTAGGGTTAGTGTTTTAGGGTTAGGGTTAGAGTTTGTGTTTTAGGGTTAGGGTTAGAGTTTGTGTTAGAGTTTGTGTTAGGGTTAGGGTTTGTGTTAGAGTTTGGGTTAGGGTTAGAGTTTGTGTTTTAGGGTTAGAGTTTGTGTTAGAGTTTGTTAGAGTTTGTGTTAGGGTTAGGGTTAGAGTTTGGGTTAGGGTTAGAGTTTGTGTTTTAGGGTTAGGGTTAGAGTTTGTGTTTTAGGGTTAGAGTTTGTGTTAGAGTTTGTTAGAGTTTGTGTTAGGGTTAGAGTTTGGGTTAGAGTTTGTGTTTTAGGGTTAGGGTTAGTGTTTTAGGGTTAGGGTTAGAGTTTGTGTTTTAGGGTTAGGGTTAGAGTTTGTGTTAGAGTTTGTTAGAGTTTGTGTTAGGGTTAGAGTTTGTGTTTTAGCGTTAGGGTTAGAGTTTGTGTTTTAGGGTTAGGGTTACAGTTTGTGTTAGAGTTTGTTAGAGTTTGTGTTTTAGGGTTAGGGTTAGAGTTTGCGTTAGAGTTTGTTAGAGTTCCTGTTAGGGTTAGGGTTAGAGTTTGGGTTAGGGTTAGAGTTTGTGTGTTAGGGTTAGGGTTAGAGTTTGTAAAAAAACGCAGCGTTTAAACGCGTTTAAATGCATTTTTGAACCAAATGCGTTTAAATGCGTTTGCGTTAAAAAAGCTGCAGATCAAAACGCAAGTGTGAAACCAGCCTCAACCCATTTATGACCTTGCGATTTTCCGTTTTTGTGCTTAACCTTTTTATTTTTCCATCAATATAGCTGTATTAGGGCTTATTATTTGCAGAATGAGTTGTAGTTTTCAATGTCACCATTGATTTCACCATATAGTTTACGTTAAAACAGGTGAAATTTCATAAATGTGCAATTCCACAATTGTATCTGGAGTTTTTTGTTTACCGTGTTCATTATATGATAAAACTGACCTGGAAATATGATTCTCCAGGTCAGTATGAGAACACACATACCAAATATGTGTAGGTTTTTTGTTTATTTAGGTGGTAAAAAAAAATCCAAAATATTTTCCGAGACCCATATTGTTTTCATTTTTTGGGAACTGGGGCTGGGTGATAGCTTATTTTTTGTGCCCTGAGCTAACTTTTTTATGATACCTTTTTGGGGTGAGGATGATGATTTTATCTCTTCTCATTGCATTTTATTGCAATGTTATGGCGGTCAAAAAAACGTAATTGATAGATCAGACATTTCTGAACACATAGATACCAAATGTGTATTTTAAAAAAAGTTATTGTTTTATATACCGTATTTTTCGGTGTATAAGACGACTTTTTAACCCCTGAAAATCTTCTTACAAGTCAGGGGTCATCTTGTAAGCCGGGTGGGGGAGAGTGGTCCCAATGACGATGCGTTGGGTGTCTGTGCTGGGGAGTGGCGGCGGCTGCTCCTCTTTGTGCCGCGTGTGTGCTGTGATGTGGGACGGCATATCTTCGTGCCGTGGGTGCTCTGTGCTGTGGGCCGGCAGCGGCGTATCTTCATGCAGCGTCGGGGCTCCTCTGGCATTTCCTCAAAGCCCGGAGGCACCTGCAGCTCCATTGCTGCGATGCGGTGGCCTCCGGGAAAATGGCCGCTGGGGCGGCGCATGCTCAGATTCAGATCTTGTCTCGAGATCTGCAGAGTAGTCTGCAGAGCCACAGCTGTCATGACACCCCATTGGCGCCCTGCGATCATGTGACAGGGGCATCGATAGGTGTAATTAATGAGGTGCTTCTACGACTCCCACCAGGGCCGTGGGGTACTCGGAACCGGGTCGGACAGTTCTTTGGGGAAGTCACGGGGCCGTGACCCGACTCTGTGGCCCTGGGCGTGCAGTAAAAATGCAAGGGGTAAAGTTATATGGGATTGATTTCTGACGCCACCCGTGGTGTTCGGCAATAGATGGCCAACGCTGCGATTCAGGTCCACTGGAGCGGTTGGTGACACAGCAGAGATATTACAGCTCTCCACGGGTAGAGCGGGACCCAGGGAAGTTATAGGATTAATTTTGATGGTGGTAACTGTTGTGATACGGGGCAGGTGACACAGTAAATAATTCTGAGGACACAGCGGGGTGCAATCTTCACATTTTACTCACAGTTTTTGGGTTACAATCACCAGCTGGATGCTGTGTCCGCCAGGTCGGTGGTCCAGCCAGCTCTCAGGTAACTTGGGTGCATTTTTCCGGGACCCCCTTCTTGTGTACCTTTCCCGGTTGTCTCTCTGCGCTGGCTCACACTCCCTTGCCTGCGCCTTACACACAGTGTCCCAAGCCAGCAGCCTCAGATCCTGTCAGGCGATGTCCTCGTGGTCCCTTTGACCCTATGTGGCTGCCTTTTTAGCGATTGTGTGTAGATTTTGCGGTCACACATACAGATACTGCAGCCTTCGGTTCGCTAGCTGAGTCCTACACTTTCTCCACTAGACTGGGACCGGTTCCCACTGTGACCTGGTCCCTCCACCCGACTACAGTCGGCGTGAATTCGGGTGCCACGGGTGGATTCTTCACTTCCCTGGCCCCTAGGACCCCTTCTCTCTCGAGCTCCTCTCCGACTCCTCTTTCCTCTCTCTCTCATATTCCTCAGACTGACTTCACCTCACTCCTGTTTCCATGACAACACTTCACTCCTAGCTGTCACTCTACCTCCAGGTCTCCTATCCTTATCTACTTCCTCCACCCACATCCTCTACCTAGTTTCCCCTCCAGCCTGAGATGGGGCCCTCCCTAAGTAGGGTCCGGCTAGATCCCTTGGCTGGAGTGGTGTGGTGTTGGATGCTAGTGTGCAGGTACCGGGTAGTGACCCCTCCTTACCGGAGAGTGGGGTACCACACCTCTGGCTGAGGTGCAGTACCTCTGTGGCGACTGGACGCTCGGGGGCAGCACAACTCCAGCTGATGTGTTAGATCCCGCTGTCAGTGATTGACAGCGGCACTTAACAGTTTAACAGCCATGGGTGGAGCAACGCTGTTAAGGGCTGATTAAATCAGCCATCAAGTGAAGGGACAGATGTGGGATCGTTCTGCGAACTAGCATCAAAGGCAGGTACACGACCTTTGACGTAAATATACGTCAGTGGTTGTGAAGGGGTTAAATAAACAGCACAAGGAATACCAACTACTGCCAAGTGTATTTGGGCTGTACACCAGCAGTAGCTGAAGTGATTCCCCTCCTCTGATATTTCTCAGTGCTATACACTCAATGGCTAAATCTTCTCCCTGTAGACTTGCTTCTGTGCCTGCTTCTGTATGAGCTCTGTACATAATACTGGTGATATTGAGAGCTCTTATCTCCACTTTAGCTGTTTCCTGCCCTTGGACCAGAAAACAATAATATGTGCAGAGGTTATACAAGGGTGTGAAGAATGGGAAGTCTGTGAGGTCCAGCTGTAGCCAATAGCTTTCAAGCTTTAAGTCAAATCAGAGTTAGGGAAGTTGTTTTGAAAACTTTCCTTTATAGCCCTGTAGCATTGCAGCCATACAAGAAATGTACTAAATAATGAATAATATATATTTTTTAATATTGTCTTTTGAAGTCTATCTTTTTAAATATAAATTTAATATGTCAATCAATTAATAAAAGTTCTTACATCATGATCCGTACGTGGACCGTGTTTCACGCATGTCTGAATTCTGCCTTACATTAAGGGTCTGTCCGGCCTTATGGTACAAGTCTGCAGTCACTACATGTGCCAAGAGCTAGCGGTCATGTGAGCGCAATTATGCAATTCCCATACTTCCTCACATAATATATGATATGTCTGGCTTCGATCACTACATTAGCATTGAACAAGGCTGCGCACGTCTAGTCGGCACGTGACCACATGTAGGCAAATCACACGCTCATGCGCCCGTTGCTCCCAACACCAACACTGGAGAATCCTCAAAGCGTGACTGTAGATTTCTACCCAAAGAAAGGACAACCCCTTTAAAGGGGACAGTGTAATACATACATAGATCTTAGTATTTGTACAGGTAATTTTTCCCTTTAGAATAGATGTTTGGTTAGCATCAGTCAAAAAGCAGTTTGATTCCATGTAAGTAAGTTGAGAAACAGCTCTATTCAATGGTTTCCTCAGCTCGAGGCTTACCTTTCCATTTTTTAGACCACATTCACACACTAGCAGTATTTGGTCAGTATTTTACCTCAGTATTTGTAAGCCAAAACCAGGAGTGGAACGATTAGAGGAAAAGTATAATAGAAACACGTCACCACTCCTGTATTTATCACCCACTCCTGGTTTTGGCTGTGTGAATGTGGCCTTAGTCTGACAAGCTATAGCAGAACTGGCTCTATTAAGATTTAATGCCCCTTAACTGTTTTCTTGCACCCAAAATTTTAGGTGCTAATTGTCATCTGCTGTGTGAACTACCCATATACTGTATTTTGCGGTTTATAAGACACACCCCAAATTTCAGGGAAAAAATAGGAAAACATTTTTTAATAATATGGTGGTGCTTATAATCCATGTGTCTTATTGCTTACTGGGTGTTGCAACTGCGGTGAATCGGGGTCCCACGGTTATTGCTGGCAGAGGCAGGAGTGGGACAATGCTGCAGACCACAGGCTTGAATGAAGAGGTGTTCAGAGGTCCAATGCTGCAGGTGTTCAGTGGTTCGTGGGTTTTTCTGATGTTTTGTGAAAGCCTGGAACCCCCGCACTTCCATGGTTTACATTGCGGTGGACTCCGGGAGAATGGCCGCTGGGGTGGCGCATGTGCAGATGGAGATCTCAGTACCAAGATTTCAGGAGATGAGATCCCAGGGCCAAAATCTCCATTTGCACATGCGCCGCCCCCGGCAGTCATTTTCCCAGAGTCCATCGTAATCTAAACCATGGACGTGTGGGGGCTCCGTGCTTTCACAAAATGTCGGCGGAACACCCGCACCACCGAACACCCACAGTGTTGCACCTCTGAACACCCCCTCCTCCCAGCCAGTGGTTCACCACATCACCCCACTCTTGCCTCCACCAGCAGGGACCCTGGGACCCTGCTCCACCACAGCTGGTAAGGTATATTTCAATTATAAGACGCACCCCCATATTCCTCCAAATATGGGGGAGAGTGCGTCTTATCATCCAAAAAATTTGGTAATCAAAATCCTCCAACGGGGCAACACTGTCTACCCAATGGCCTCTGACGATATTTCTGCTCTTCTAGGAAGTGCATTTACCACTTAGTATTTGCTTGCATAGTGGTTTTCAATACAAGGTTTCTTATCCCTGAGTTATCTTTATCGGTCAGACTTCTAGCAGCAGCTTATTTCTCATGGGAAAAGAGGATCAGCCTCGCTGATCTCATCCTCAGTAGACACAGTGCGAGCTGAAAAGTGACATAAAGGGTAAGCTTATTGTGAGAAATCTGCAAGATTTCAAGATTTATTGCTTCAAACTGTTATTGATAGGTTGAATTGTAAAAATAAAATGTCATGCAAAAAAGTTTAGGATAATTCAATCAGTAGGTATTTTACATTTGAAAAGGGATGATATACATATTTGGCATACTTCCCATCATTATTACCATTGAAAATGTACGCCAAACAGCAATCAACTACATATGTTTCTAGAGGGCATCATCTTTAAATATAATAATAATCTTTATTTTTATATAGCGCTAACATATTTCGCAGCGCTTTACAGGTTGCACACATTATCATCACTGTCCCCATTGGGGGCTCACAATCTAAATTCCCTATCAGTATGTTTTTGGAATGTGGGAGGAAACCGGAGAACACGGCGGAAACCCACGCAAACACGGAGAGAACATACAAACTCCTTGCAGATGTTGTCCTTTCAACCCAGGTCTCCAGCGCTGCAAGGCTGCAGTGCTAACCAATGAGCCACCGTGCTTACCCTTTATGTCACTTTTCAAATATGAGGATTTCTATACAATGGGCCATACATTTAGGAGACGAAAGAAAAAAACGAAACTCTTCTTAATAGAATGAAACAATCAGATATTTTCTGACATAAACTTTGCATTTCTTGACATTTCTGTGCTGTGTGCTGAGAAACATGGTGATGTATAGAGCAAGCCATGTAGGTTATTTTCTCCCCATCCTCTATGGACCACTACATTTTCTATGCATGTTTTATACAGGTGCCATTGTCTAGAATTTGGGTAGATCCGATACTTCGATTGGTCTCATTCACACTCTCACACACTCTCACTCACACTCTCACTCACACTCTCTCTCACACACACTCTCACTCACACACACACACTCTCACACTCACATTCTCAGTCTCACACACACACACTCTCACACACACACTCTCACTCACACACTCACTCTCACACACACTCTCACACTCACTCACACACACACACACACACACTCACTCTCACACTCACATTCTCAGTCTCACACTCACACACTCTCACACACACACACACACACACACTCTCACTCACTCTCACACACACACACTCTCACACTCACATTCTCAGTCTCACACTCACACTCACACACTCTCACTCAGGGCGCCTCACCGCAAATGCAGGTAAATATAGGTCAATGACCTAATTTACCTACATTCTCCGGGGTTTTGCAGACATGAGCAATGTTGCATTAGCAAAGCTCGTGGCTGCAAAATATTTTAACCCCTTCAGATGGATTTACATCGGTGGACTTTACAGATCTGCGGAAGGTAAGGATATTGTTGGTTTATTATGTTTTTTTTGTTACAGAACGAGGGTCTTCAGTGATTGGATTGGGCGTTCAATAAAATATTACAACAACCTTTGTTTTTATTTCATTAAAATAATTTTTAATAATGTGTTTGTGTATTTTTTTAACCCTTTACTAGTATTGGCGCCTCTCCATTATTAATCTGGCTTAATGTCACCTTACAATAGCAAGGTGGCATTAACCCTTCATTACCCCATATCCCACCGCTACACAGGAATGGGAAGAGAGTGGACAAGTGCCAGAATAGGCACATCTTCCAGATGTGCCTTTTCTGGGGTGGCTGGGGGCAGATGTTTTTAGCCAGGGGGGGGCCAATAACCATGGACCCTCTCCAGGCTATTAAAATCTGCCCTCAGTCACTGGCTTTACTACTCTGGCGGAGAAAATTGTGCGGGAGCCCACGCCAATTTTTTCCGCCATTTAACCCCTTAATTTACTAGCTAGAGCGGCCAAATTTTGCATAGACACACTACTAACATTAGTAGTGTGGAATATGCAAAAAAAATGGTGATATGAGATGGTTTACTGTATGTAAACCAGGTCTCATATCATGTCGGGTTTTAGGAAGGAGAAAGCAAAAGCCGGTAATTGAATTACCGGCTTTCTGCTATATCGTGCTGGATGAAATATTAATATATATACATATATGTGTCTACTGACATGTATATGTATATATATATATATATATATATATATATAGACAGTATATATGTTTTTTTTTTTTTACACATGGATCCCTTGTATAGCCGTATGTCGGTTTTACAAGCCTGCGATAAAAACACGCAGTACGGATGACATACGGATTACATGCGGAGGATGCCATGCGCAAAAAACGCTGAAACACCCTGCCTACGGAGGAGCTATGGACCACTATTTTCGGGACTTTTCAGCGTATTACGGCCGTAATATACGGACCGTATTTTCATACGCTGAGTGTGAAGCCGGCCTTACTCTCACATTCACGCACTCTCACACTCACTCATTGTCTTCCCCCTCGTCTAGCAGATTCGGCTACATGTAGTGTGAATACTGTGAATTACATCTCAATCCTAAATAATCTTGATTTACAATTCTCTGTCAGTGTTTTGCAGCTGTTGAGTCCTGCACACATTTCAGCTGGTCTCTAGGAATATTCATTGACATTGCTTTATCTCAAATGAAATAATAGTCCCATTTATCACCAATGTGTCTACAAATTTTCAGTTTTCTTCTCCATCAACATTTGCCAAGAAACACGTCAGGTTTCATCCAACGTGTCAAAAATATAGAATTTGGGAACCAATTGCACACACTGACAGCATTATAGAAAAAATGGCCTCAAATGGATCACCATCTTCAAGGCCGTTGTAATTAACTTGTGAATACCCTTTGTAGACTTTTCCCTGTGCAAATCACTCTTTATTTTGATGGAGGAAAAATAATTTATGTCAGAATTCGCTTTACGTTAAATGCTGACGAAGAGTCATCTGGGCGGTGCTGTAGTGCTAAAGAGTAACAGTGTTCTGAAAGTTAGTGCACCTTGAATAATTCCACTCTCGGCACAAACAGCACTGACTTCATACTAACCCATGGATAACAGTGAAGGAATGAGCATGCTAAGAGCCAAGAAGTCACTACTTCTCCTCCATAAAGCATTGTCCATGTGATACCTATTAAATTATTTAGATACAGTGCAATCCAATTTATTTTACCCCTTAAAGTAAGGTTTGATTTCAACAGGACCATGTCTAGAAAGGCATATATAAATGCTGTACTGCATCATGTCGTCAGATTAATGACTAGAATTCTAGCAACAGGTTCCCTTTAAATAGCAATTTGATAATATATTATCATTGTAAATGCAATCGTAAAGCACAAGCCTGCAGGACATTGCCTCTTTAAAGGGGTTGTCAGGCTTTAGGCTATAAGGCTGCGTGCTGTGGGGATTCTCTGGTGCTGGGAGCGGTGGGTGTGTGACTGTAAGACTTTAAGCATGCGATTTGCATACATGAGGTCACCTGCCAACTAGATGAGCGCGGCCTCGCTCAATGCAAATGAATACTGACTAAGCCGGACAAGTCTAGTTGGAATGTGGCAGAAAGCATGCATATCGGATACCTGCGTCACAAAGGCCGTAAGCTCCCGTTACTGGAGAATTCTGACAGTGCACGTGTAAGGATTCACAAGTCTGTAGTCACATAGAGTGACTGCAGATTTGTACCCTAAGGCCGGACAACCCCTTTAATGCCGAAGACAGAGATTTAAAAATGCTTAACCTCAATATTGACTGTATGTGAAACGGTCAGTCCTTCATTTAATTGTACTGTTGATATGTGCCAATCAGACCCCAGAAGGTACCACAATTTTAGAGACTTATTTCTATAACTCACCTTTGCTATTGTTGCCCTAGGCAGCTGCCTATGCTCCTACCCCTTATAATGGGTAAATTAAATCCTAATTCATCATGACACATTTCTTCTAACTAGAATTAATAGGAGGTTGCAAAATAGAAAAATATACAGTATGTACACAGTCTTACATTTTTTAGACTGCGGGCTGAAATCATTGTTCTGTAGCCGAAGGGCGACACAGTGAAATGTTTGAGTATTTCGATAGCTTATTTGTACTTCGGAAAACAATGACATTAATCTCGTTTAACACTGAGGTGGGATTTTATTAGAAAAGTTAATGACTGTACTGTGCTTTTATTCAGTCGTTTCATTGGTGGCAATTGCAGTGGAGTACAGTGCTAACCTTGGGGAATATGCCAACTGGATGTGTGTGAATAAATTATTAAAGAGCACTCACCTCACTTGAGTATTCACATCTGCTGGGGACCAATGGCGCCATTACGCTATACTCACATGTAATCCAATAAAAGAGGCAAGGAAGATAACACAGACCTACGACTGACACCCAGAACTTGTCTATAGCCTTCAGCAGCCATGACTATTTAATCCAAGACTAAGTGGAGTAAAGTGTTATTGTTTGCAGTGCATCAGTTTTCAGTCCACTTTGTTCTAGAGCAGGGCTCCCCAACCTGTAACACACTAGAAGAGAGTGGTGCTGTTTGTGGGAAGAAAGAAAACAGACCCTTTTATCGTAGTCAATTTAGTGGGCAAATATATTGTCGTGACCATAAACGATAATGAAGACTTAATTTTTTTCCTATATTGGGACAATGTCTTAGCATGTATTTTTTATCCTACACATTGAGCAAGGAAGCTTTTAGATTTGGCATGGATTCTAAAGATGAGAATATCTCTTCGGTGAGCTCTTTTGTATGGTTTGGAACATTTAAGGATATAGATATCTTTACAAAATAAAAAAAAAGATGTTTGATAGGAGAGTGAGCCCAATGAAAGTTAAAGACCACAAAAAGGCAGTTTTCTTAAGAGACCTGAATCTGATTAATTTTACTGACTTACATCTTTCTGTTATTATTAATTAGCCACTAGATGGACAAATCTATGTTCAGGATCCTCGTCCATTGGCCATGTTAGTACTCCATGAATACTGCCCTGGCCGCTTGATTAGGGTCCTGGGAATTGATTCGCTCATCTTTTTTCTCTTTAGTGATTTTAATTATATTTCAATAATTTTAACAAATTTTTTAAGCTTTCATTATTTCTCAGTCTCATGCAGCAGGATTGCATATAAAGGTCACAGATACAATTAGCCACCCCAGGCATTTTCACAAACATTTAATTTAAAATTGCAATTATGGGCTGTGAAACACCTGCACATCTCCGCTGTTAATAGCCATAGAGACCAGTCATATAGCAGTGCTTCAGTCCTACAGAGACTTTACAACTCATACGCAAATATAACCATAGTTTCTTAAAGCACCACTACAGCGGGGGTTTTATTGCAGCACTGGAGTGTCGCTACTAATCTAAGTAGCCTGTCCCAAGTCTTATACTTACCGGCCTCCGTCTTCACCTTCTATCTCTGTCTCCTGTAGTTTGTGACCTGTCTGATCGCTCCAGTGTTTAATGAGTGATCCATAAGTCAAAACTCAGTGTAAGTCTATGAGAGCCAGAACAAGGCCAGTGCGGCCGGCACAGCCTCAGTCACCTCTCAGCAAATAGTGGTCGGTGGCTGTAACCGCACCCCAGTGCTGACTGACAGCCGGCTCAGCGCTAATGCACTGCTAAGCCAGCTGTCAGTCAGTGTCGAGGTGTGTTTAGAGCCACCGACCACTTTGTACTGAAGCAGCCGGATGCCTCTATGGCTGCCAGGAAAATTAAACTTCATTTCCACGTTGTAGTCATCTCTTAGTACGGCGGCTGCACAGCTTTGAAACACTATCAAACTGCAGATTAAGCCAATATCTGCAGATTAATAGCATTTTTTTGACAGGACAGGTTCCTTTTAAAGCCAAATCTTCTTATCCTTCTTGGTAACCTACTAAGTAGATAAAAAGATGTAGGGGACAAAATCAATGAAAGTTGATTTCAGGAACATAAATAGTGCATTTGACCACCCAGTCAGGTTGATTAATTATTCCCCCAAACAAATCAAATGATCCAGGTGACCAGCCAATCAGGAAGCCAAAATCAGTGAACCTATCAGACTTTTGGCTTTGTGACCAGATCCCTGATTAAGTGTGTTGCATTCTGAACCTAGTAACAGTTATTATATTTTGGACACTACTCCGCACCCTACTTTTCATTGCTCTTTTGTGTTCTGACCCAACTATTGTAAGACTACTCTACTGAGTGAACCCTTTGTCTTCAGCTCTTGTTTAACCTCAGACTGTTTAACCCTTTGCCTGCCAGATCAAGTTATCTATTTCTCTTCTAACTCATCTTTCTCCAACTTTGCTCTTGAACTTCAATTCCCTATCCTTTCATCATCATTCTCTGGTTGTGACTCCAACTTGTTTAATAGCTCTATTCAGCCCATTACACTGATCGGCCACTACACTGTAGACACAACTCGGCAGCCACTGCAGTGAAGCCTGGAATCCTACTTAGTATTAAAGGATGAAAAGCACAAAGTTTCTTGGATTTTGCCCACGCAAAGCCTGACTGCGGAAGTCTGTTTCAATCTACCATTAAAGGTGGACGGCCTTCTACCAAGCATTAGTCGACTTTCCTAACTATAGTCCGTAAATGTTTTTCCTCCTATAAATTCAATGCACATTAAACTATCTCATATCTATGACTCACATCTGCAGTGCTTTTTTGTTTATCTAGTGGAGTTTATAACGTCAAAGAGTCCACTTCCATGCAAACTTCAGAAAAGTAGATTAAAATAAAGCAGAAAAACAATGCGTAAAGTTCAAATGGAAAAACTATCAGATTGTGTAGAAAGGTACATATACAAAAGAATTATTACCGTTATCCTTCAGAACGCCTACCCTTTGGATTTGTCTTTTGTGGGCTTTTTAAGCTTTTCTAGTACAATGTTCCTTCAAATTGAATATTGATTGAGAGAAAACGCTAAATAATCCTCCCTTTAGATAGGAAATCTATTAATGGCTCATCAACTTAGTGTATCCTTCACAGGCCCTGACAATTGTTTAACTGGAGTAAATCAATGATACCATTAGTTCCCACAGAAAGCAAAAGCATTCACATACATGGCAGCTGGTGGTGATGAGGATGCAGATCTTTTCCACTTCTGTATTGGTCAATTTCCCTAGATAAAATGGCAAATCTATACATTCATTTCTATCAATTTACAAGGGTTAAAATCTGCGTCCATTTAAAATTGTCCATAGGAGGCATTAATATGGAGTTGCACTTTATGTTTCATGCACCTGTTTGTATTTGGCACCTGTTCAATATACAATCGGAACATTTTATATTCTTTTGATGAAACTGAACTGTAATACTCCATCATTGGCGAGTATCAACTGCACAACAATTGTACATAATAAAATGCTACAAACGGTTTACAATGATTTTTTTTTTATTAAGGAGATGCATATGAAAATTATTAGGAAAATGACAGTCATAAGTCAAGTGCTTCTGATAGCCGGCATTTCAGTAAAGGAAAAGATACATGAAATATGCCATGAAATTTGTTTTCTGAAGTCACCTGATGCATTAGATTGTAATGGATCAGATTGACATAACATGTAGTAATTTCTACTGATTTACCCCTTGACAAAATTTACTATAACCTTACAGACTTTAAAAAAAAAGCTGGAGTAAAAGTCCAAATCAATATTCTTTATTAACGTACACAAATATATACATCCATTAAACAACAATTAAGTAATCTACGTGTATAGACACTAGATGACATGAGAGGGCAAAAAGTGAG
Source organism: Ranitomeya imitator (assembly GCF_032444005.1). Lineage (NCBI taxonomy): Eukaryota > Metazoa > Chordata > Amphibia > Anura > Dendrobatidae > Ranitomeya > Ranitomeya imitator. The sequence continues at coordinate 577,721,824 of NC_091286.1, forward strand.
AGTAAAAGAAGCACCAGGTCACATACAGTATATGTTAAAGTGGATATGGGAACAAATCGCAGAAAAATAAATATATTTTTCTCTAATACCCAGTGGTTATTTAAGAGTTGCAAATAGATCTAGCAATTGACATAGGTAGTTATATAATGCAGAGTGTCTCAACTAGTAATCCACATCACGTGGAAGACAAAGTCCACACCATATCTTTCAAATAGCATACTACCTATTGACACGTGTACTGTCAGACAATAAATGCCACTACATCTTGCCGAGTCTTACCCATATTAGTGCCACTCAAATGAGCTGGTGAAGCCCCTACGCGCGTTTCTCATAGGCTTCTTCGGGGGCTGTCAGACTTGCAGTTCTAGTATCTGGTGCCTAGCACTATGACTATATCAGCACCATAATGTGCAAGAGATGATGGCACCATCATCAGTATTCAATAGATACAACACCCAGGTTGTTCTATTCTCTGCCAATTAATCTTTTAAATACTGCGCTCAATTGCAATTGCAGAATCCAAAGAGTTTGACAGAAGTAAGTGGTTTCCTCTTTTTCCTCTAGCTAGTGGGTTTTCATAGAAGATCCCTACAACTTCTATCTTTATAATGTTCTTAGGCTTTGCCCCCTGAGGAAGCAGGATGAAACACACATCAGGAAGAAGGGATACTGGACCTGATTGTCATTTTTACAATATGATACAATGCACTTTATTGATCCAAAGCGAAATTGGAGATTGATCTGGGCTAGTTTTTTTTTTGCAGCAAAGTATTAGGAATAACCACTGATTAATCACTGGGTAACGGTTTTGAGTCATACTTCATGCGCTGGTGTTTAACATATGCAATATACGTACTGAATGGTAGTTCAATTTGCTCAGTGGTTTTCTTGCTGCAATCACTATACTTGTTTCTATATGTCATATACTACTTTAGGGAAGGTATATTTTCATGTCCCTTATTTTGTAAGGCACTATAATTTTAGTATTCACTTCTTTTGCCTTTGGACGGGTGTATACTGTATATATTTATTGACCGAAGCAATAGGATATAGCATACATTGAAGTGCAGTCCGGTACACTACATTTTGATTATTTTAGGGACACATTTGGCTGATATAACTTTACTAATGCTGTGTATTATACACAAAATGAAGTGATCACAAGAAATTATATTGAAAATGAAGTGTAAGAACAAACAGTTGCATGTCACCCCTCCCCCCCCCCCCAAAAAAAAGTAAAAAAAATAGATATACCCTATATTTTTTAAATGCATTGGGGATATTTATCATTCCAAATATGCAATTTTGTCTTGGGTCAAAGTCATAAAAGTTGTGATACAAATGGTATTTATTTTGCCTTTTTTTGTGTCACCTCCATCACTTTTCTAAAAAGTGGTCTAGATTTAGGGAAAAGGGTTATTTTATAGCACATAGACAGCCAAAAAATTCACCACATTCAATAAGAGGTACACTGACTTTTGGTTCATGAATGGTGTATAAAACATCTTGATAAATTCCCCTAACTATATGTAAATAATTTAAAAAATATAACTTCTTCCACCAGAAACAAACTCTGCTAACTTAAAAAAATAAGAATTTGTAGCTCTCGGAACACAGGAATGCACGAGGGTAAGAAATCCTTGTCGTCTTATGGTCAGAAATAACCGCATTCTCAGGGGGCAAAAACCTGTATCCTGCCAAGTCATACCACAAAGGGAGCGGTTCAAGAACGAGAGCCTCATGTGCAGGTCAATAATATGCAAGGTAATGCCAGTTTCATCTAATTATTTCTCTGGCCTCCAAGAAATTATCTAACATTTTGCAATGCTTCCTACTTATTTCTATGTAGCAACTTAGAAAAAACAGAGATCCCTAAAAAACCTTTATTAATATAATTAAAAAAGACTATATTTATCCACAATCAATAAAAAAGTATTAAATGTACCTAGTGGACCCTAGACCGAGCTACAATGCACCCTGCCTAACAGTGGAGGTTGGCACCCTACTTTACCGCGGTAGGCGCCCCCACTCCTCGGCGGCTAGCCCTTACAAGCCCTATAAGGACCTATAGTTAGAGAAAGACTAATTAGCCCTACTGAGATCTATACTAATACCCTACCTAACAGTGGAGGTTGGCACCCTAATTTACTGCGGTAGGCGCCCCCACTCAACGACGGCTAGCCCTAGGGTCCCTAACAGTCCCTAAGGTTCGGGATAGACAAAGAGATATGGCACAATTACAATGACAAAAAAATGGACCAAAAGACAAAAAAAGAGGAAAATACCTCTAAAAGGCACACAGTCAGAACCACAACCACCACTCGATAATAATATTACGAGAACTCTCCAGAGTACTTATAATGAGGGTAAAAGGGCTCAATCGTCCTTTTTATGCACATAGACAATCAGATCCATATTATAACCAATATACTCATCTATTTGCTGAAATCTCATGGTGTGGGTCCGACTGTAGCCAAAATGACACAAGGCGATTATGTGTAGATGAACAACGCCTACAACAGCATCTTCACTGTATGTGTGACTGCATTACCCCTGATGAACCCCCGCCATTCCCTATGGGGGGGAAACGCGTTGGGCATTGCTGGGGAAGTATCTGACAGACGCTGGTGATGTTCATCTACACATAATCGCCTTGTGTCATTTTGGCTACAGTTGTGGTTCTGACTGTGTGCCTTTTAGAGGTATTTTCCTCTTTTTTTGTCTTTTGGTCCATTTTTTTGTCATTGTAATTGTGCCATATTTTATGGACATGCACTACTGGTTATTTTACATCAAACATTTGCACCATTGAAGTGCAACAGAAAATGGACTTCATCTAAGTGCTGTGTATTATCTTGTTTGGACATATTATTGCATCCAGTATACCCGTATTTGGGTTAAGGTATCTTTATTATACAGCACCTGTGGTATATGTTTCTTCCATCATAGCATCTTTCTACACTAGTATTATAAGGTGCTAGTATATATATATATTTTTGTGATATACATTTATTCTTTGTTTTGAATATTTTTTCTATTTTTGTTTTTTTCTCCATTACGGGTATCAGTGGTGTTTGTGGGACATATCTCTTTGTCTATCCCGAACCTTAGGGACTGTTAGGGACCCTAGGGCTAGCCGTCGTTGAGTGGGGGCGCCTACCGCAGTAAATTAGGGTGCCAACCTCCACTGTTAGGTAGGGTATTAGTATAGATCTCAGTAGGGCTAATTAGTCTTTCTCTAACTATAGGTCCTTATAGGGCTTGTAAGGGCTAGCCGCCGAGGAGTGGGGGCGCCTACCGCGGTAAAGTAGGGTGCCAACCTCCACTGTTAGGCAGGGTGCATTGTAGCTCGGTCTAGGGTCCACTAGGTACATTTAATACTTTTTTATTGATTGTGGATAAATATAGTCTTTTTTAATTATATTAATAAAGGTTATTTTTTAGGGATCTCTGTTTTTTCTAAGTTGGTGTATATGTTTTTCTGGGATTCCGCATTATTGTGATTTGGTTTTTTAGGTTATTTCTATGTAGCCCTTGTTTTCTCACACTTTCTCTGGTCTTCTGAGGGTCACATCAATTATGTGTAAAAAAATTTCTAGGGTCTGACCAAGGCTACCATATGGGAACATTCCTCAGAAGAGCCATTTACAATCAGTGGGGCAAACAGCAATACGCTTTAATGGCATTGCTGTGTGCTCGCTCTTTTAATTGGATATGTACTGTAAAATATTCCTATGTTTCCTCTTTCATCAAAGCACAGACCATAGATTTAGCAAAGATAATAACTTTGGAAAGAACCAAATCTAACTGTATCTTAAAACCTCAAAACTAAAGAAAAGAAAGAAAAAAAAACCCAAAAAGATGTTGAAGGGAACCTGTCACGTTGCAAACTGATCAGCTCCTCCTGCTCCAAAACATTCTGCCTGCAGATCTGATACCATTTTCCACATGACAGCTTCCTCTTAATACTCTGTTATAAATCATGATAAGGGTTGAATTAAAAAAAAAGTGTAACCTGTAGCTATATTAGCCAAGATCAAGGATATTGAACATTTGCAATATATTAGAGGAGATGAATGGACTTTTTAAAATCAGTTTTGTTTTGGGATATAAGATTGTCTTAGAGGTCTTGATCTATCCCACCATTATGTCCAAATTCATGATTCTTTAAAAAAAAAATCTCTCTATTACCAATGTATAACCAATGGCTACATAGTAAGCTCTGCGTGCGCGTATAGGCAGAGACGTTGTCACTCCAGGGCAGCAGTCGTGGAGAAGCCGCCAGGCACCTGTAAGAAGGTGGAGGTGTTGCCCACATTCTCTCTTGAAGACACGTGCATTGTTGCAATGTATTTGAATGTGCAATGTGTTTAGTAAATTTGTGTTATTAGCAGTAGAGTTGTGTTCTGCCCAGCCACAGATAGTTGATAGGGACAGGTAGAGTTAATGGTTGAGATTAGCCCAGAGTGGTTAGGGCTAAAGTGAAGGGACATAGGGAATTTCATGTCAGGAAGGTGGGTAGGGCCTAGCTTGCACCTAGAGCATACCTTTGGTCTGAATAGTTAGCAGAACCTCAAGAATTAGGCATCCTTAAAGTGGATGAAGACCAAGGCAACAGATAGCATGATCCAGAGTGGTGACAACTTAGAAAAACTGTTAGAAGGAGTGGGTGTTTCTCCAGGGATGATGTCTGGGTGCAGGAAGCCTAGCAGGAAGGTATGGAGATATCGGACAGTTAAATGATGGGGCAATGCTGAGAAGGAGAGTGGGACAAAGAAAAGGTTCCCCATGCGGAAGTTCCAAGGGGTCCTCAAGCAAACAAGTTAAGTAACAGCCATAGTGGCAGAAGTAGCTCACCTAAGGGGAAATGAATGCTGAACTGTGGCTTGAAAAATAGGACTCTCCCTTACTGATTAATGGTGCTGCTGTTAGAGACTGGGGAAGTTCTCTAAGTGCTGAGCTGGGTGAAGGTAAGGCTAAAGAGATAGACTAATGGTCAGAAAGAGATGCAAACTCAGGAAGATATGGAATGTGTATAAAAATGTCATATGTTCTGAGATGCGTAAAGAAATATGGAGCTCACTTAGTAATGATGAGGGGGGTGCAGATTGAACTGGGAGACCCAAGAGTAGACTTGTAGAAAATCAACCACACTCATACAAAGGATTTCTGTCATGGTGTTACCACAACAGAAGGGTGCCAGAAGACCGCAACGTCTGCTCCTACTCCTGCGCTGAAAAGAAGCACTTCACCTTCTTTTTAAATGGAGTTATTTATTTTGGTAGAACAGGGGTCAATCAGCCATGTTGAGAGCTCTGGGTGTCTGAACTCTCAGCAGAGCATGGTTAACCACTCCTATCCCCTATATAATCTGGGTCCTGGCTGAAACACATTGTCAGAGCTAGCTTATGCTGCATGGCTTGGAGGAGAGTTGTTTGGAAGCTATATGAGAAGGATTTAACTGTGAATGGTGCTTGGGTTTGTAATTGTGATAATTTCCTTTCCTCCTCTTACTTTGTTTTTTTCCCCATCCTCCACTCCCCGATGCATTCCTCTGTTATATGTGAGTGAATATTTGTATGCCTAGTATTTTCAGTTGCCCTTGTATGTGTTGCAATGTTTGTCTAGTTGGTGTACTACAGTGCACAGTGGCTCCCCTCTTCCATAGGAGGGGAAAGGAACAGACAGAGAGCGAATACAGGAGATAAGGCAAGGTTGGTGGCCCCGGCATCTTCACCTTCAGAAGTAACCTGGGGAATAAGGTGAGTTAGGGTGCCCCCTATTGTTAGGAACAGGGTAGGAGCCCCTGATCCCAGGTCCCCTGACAACCGAGTCATGACAATTTCAGTTTGATGCTGGTTTATTTATTACAGTAGTTCACCAAAGTGCTGGCTGAGGGGACAGAAAAGTGATAAGTAGTGCTAGAAACTTGATGTTTCAACCTATCCCCGATGTAGGATAACAGCACTGCACGCTCTCCAACATGGTGCAGTTGATATCCTACTCCTAGAAATTCCAGGACACCGCAACAAATTTAAAAACATCAGGGACAGGTCAAAAATGTCTGCCACTACTTGTCTCATTTCTGTCCCCTTACCCAGCACTATGGTGAACTATTGTGTTTAATAATCCAGCATCAAACTGAAATCAATTGTGCGAGTGCCTTTGATTTTCTATATATATGTTCTAAGAGAAACGTCCATGAAGTTTTGCACCCGCTATTATTATTATTTATTTATATAACACCATTGATTCCATGGTGCTGTACATGAGAAGGGGTTACATACAAATTACAGATATCACTTACAGTTAGCAAACTAACAATTACAGACTGATGCAGAGGAGCGAGGACCCTGCCCTTGCGGGCTTACATTCTACAGGATGGCGGGGAAGGAGACAATAGGTTGAAGGTTGCAGGAGCTCTGGTGTTGGTGAGGCGGTACTTTCGGTAGTGGTGAGGAGGCAGTGGGGTCAGTGCAGGCTGTAAGCTTTGTGTTGTGAGTTCTGTCCATGGACTTTCTCTGGTGGCTGTGGGTATTTCTGAGTTTCCTTCCTCAGGTGACGAGGTTAATTCGTTAGCTGGCTGCTCTATTTAACTCCACTTAGATCTTTGCTCCAGGCCACCTGTCAATGTTCCTGTATTGGTCTAGTTCACTCCTGGATCGTTCTTGTGACCAGTCTTCCCAGCAGAAGCTAAGTGACTGCTTGTTTTTCTATGGTTTGCTATTTTTCTGTCCAGCTTGCTATTTCGATTGTTCTTGCTTGCTGGAAGCTCTGGGACGCAGAGGGAGCGCCTCCACACCGTGAGTCGGTGAGGAGGGTCTTTTTGCGTCCTCTGCGTGGTCTTTTTGTAGGTTTTTGTGCTGACCACAAAGTAACCTTTCCTATCCTCAGTCTGTTCAGTCGGGCCTCACTTTGCTAAATCTATTTCATCTCTGTGTTTGTATTTTCATCTTTACTCACAGTCATATGTGGGGGGGCTGCCTTTTCCTTTGGGGAATTTCTCTGAGGCAAGGTAGGCTTTATTTTTCTATCTTCAGGGCTAGCTAGTTTCTTAGGCTGTGCTGAGTTGCATAGGGAGCGTTAGGCGCAATCCACGGCTATTTCTAGTGTGGTTGATAGGATTAGGGATTGCGGTTTAGCAGAGTTCCCACGTCCCAGAGCTCGTCCTATATTATCAGTAACTATCAGGTCATTCCGTGTGCTCTTATCCACCAGGTCCATTATTGTCCTGACCACCAGGTCATAACAGCTTTGTTGAAGAGGTGTGTTTTCAGATTCCGTCTGAAGGATCTGAATGTGGTTTATAGTCGGACATGTTGGGGCAAAGAATTCCAGAGGATGGGGGATATTCAGGAGAAGTCCATCCACTGTATATACTTCTCCCTACATTGTTTAGTAAAACACAGTTTATTTTGAGTGGTGGTCTCCCTCATTGAACTCTACATCTGGTGCTGGGCAGCCGAAGTCCCCGGAATCATGAGGTTTGCAAGGGCGAAGTGCCCCTGTAGCTGAAGTCCACACACTCAGTCAGGACCCCCATTTTCATGTAGCATGCCGGGGTTTGAAGCACGAGTACCTCATCCATGACTACCACCCTGCGCCACGGTACACACCCGCCTGTCCATCTAGTCTTCAAGCGGTTTGCGTCCTCGGCTTTTAATGCATATTCTTAGTGTTTCAGAGTCAATCATACATGGCTGAGATAATACAGGCAGTGCCTGTTACATGCTGCCCGCGGATTGGACGGCGTGTATCATCTGACAGGTTAACTTTAAATTACTGTATATTCCCTACCAGTTATGCAGTGACTGGTGGCGCCTTAGTGTTGGGATTCGAGCAGATGACCATATTTTCAGTCCGAGTGCAATCAGCCAAAACATCAGATCTCACTCAGATCAATGTTACTGTATGGGGCCATGCAGATGTCCAATTTTTTCCTTTGACTGAGTTTGTCCAAGTAAAAGATCTCAGCATCTGTAAATCGCATTGCACTCTGCCATGCAAGTCAATAGGTCCATCAAAAGAATCAGGGCACACTCGATGACATTTGAGTGTACTCAGATTTTCATAGACTGGCAGAACGGAGAGGATTGATAATTTTTTTTTTGCCATCTTCTCCACACCCTGATCATGCCTTGATCAAACTCTGATCAAAGTGGGATTAGCATAGCTGGCCCGATTCTCTCAGATGAGAGAAAATACAGTCGTGTGACCTTAGCCTTGCAGTGTGCATTTTTTCACCGCTACGAGTATATTTGCCACCTGTCTAGTTATCCTCTGACTACAACAGTAGAAATGTTTGGCAGCTTCCCAAGTAAAATCATCTGTCAGGAGCACAACACCCGAGCAGCTGAATTTTTAAAGAAGTTGTTTTTAAGAAATAATACTAATAAAAAAAAATGTCTATATAGAGTATATCTCCTGTAGAGTAGCTTGCTGTAGACATCATATGGATGACTCCATGTTTGTAATTCTGAGTAATTGTTATGGTTTCCAGACAGACAAGAACAAAAAAACAGAACATATTGGTTTACTATTTAATGATCAGAGGATGTGTTTATATAATTTATCACTCACATCTTTTATATAGACATCCATCTATATGCGTCAATTAGGTAGCTTGTTTTCCTTGGAGTCACCCTGAAATTTCCTTCTAAGTCAATTTTATACTGACCCTTATATATTAACCCAAAACTAACCAATAAAAGAAATGCAATCATTTTCGAGCTGCATACATCTTATGCCCTTAAGCAAATTTTATGCAGAACTTTTATTATTTAATATACCTTAACTCTCACACACCCCTGCTTACTAAGTATAGGGGTCACCAAATGACTAGTCCAGAGGTGACTTTGCAGATAAGGGTATATCTATAGCAGCTGCAGGGGTAACAAGTCACACTCATGCCCCTGCTCTCATAGATGGGTGAAGAGGACACATATGCCCCACTAGTATTATATATATTATTATTGTATTGATGGTTGGTTGGGGGCGCTCTATATCGGGACCCAAAAACCTCATGCAATGCCTCTGTTCTCAGGTGCTATGACCTATCAGCTCGTCTGGCCACCAAAAGGAAATTTTCAATTTATACTTGGTATTAGCGTCTTGGAGAGCGATTACTGACTCTTAACATAGGTCAGTACAGAGTTTTTTAGATCTGGACAGACATGAGGATGATATTCTGAACACAGAATTCATGGCATTGGATAGTTAATTGAAATAGATTTCCCTGGTGAGAAGAAAATGCAATTTTCTCCTTATTCCGCTCTGGTTAGGTAACCTGTGGCGTGTCTGAGACAAGAGAACTTGTAAATGAATAACACAAGAACAGCCCAATCTAGATGATTATTTTCTTCTAATGATATTGTTAGAATTTTGAAGAATGTGCTTCATCTTCTCTGAAACTACCCGAATTATATTCACCCAGTATATACTGCTGCCACCTAACATCACAGATACAGTCCTGTGTACGAGAAAGCATTCGCCCGTCACCCAATTTCTGCTATTCTGATTCCATTCAGATTATCCAACTAGTTTTAATATAATATATCTATTTTCAGATTTATATTTTAACTGTATTATTTCCTGTATACGTCACAAATATTTACTACTTAGTGTAGGTGTATTACATAAAATCCAAATAAAATACATTTAAGTTGGTGGGTGTGACTTGAAAAAATGTGGAAAGTTCTCACAGTATGAATACTTTTTCAAGGCACTGAATGTAAATGAGTGAGTGAAGATAGCATGTAGGTGACAAATACTGAGCAGAATATAACTCCAAGTAAATCAAACTTCTGTGAAATCAAACTGTCCACTTAGGAAGCAACACAGTTTGACAATCAATTTCACAGGCTGTTGTGCAAATGGAAAAAACAACAGATGCAAATTATTGGCAATTATCAAGACACACTCAATAAAGGAGTGGTTCTGCAGGTGGGGACCACAGACCACATCTCAGTACCAATGCTTTCTGGCCGATGTTTTGGTCACTTTTGAATGTCGGTTGTGCTTTCACACTTTTGGTAGCATGAGATGGACTCTACAACCCACACAAGTGGCTCATGTAGTGCAGCTCATCCAGGATGGCACATCAATGCGAGCTGTGGCAAGAAGATTTGCTGTGACTGTCAGTGTAGTGTCCAGAGGCTGGAGGCACTACCAGGAGACAGGCCAGTACACCAGGAGATGTGGCGGGGGCCGTAGAAGGGCAACAACCCAGCAGCAGGACCGCTATCTCAGCCTGTGTGCAAGGAGGAGCACTGCCAGAGCCCTGCAAAATGACCTCCAGCAGGGCACAAATGTGCATGTGTCTGCACAAACGGTTAGAAACCGACTCCATGACTATGGTCTAAGTGCCCGACATCCACAGATGGGGGTTGTGCTCACAGCCCAACACTGTGCAGGATGCTTGGCATTTGCCACAGAACACCAGGATTGGCAATTTCGCCACTGATGCCCTGTGCTCTTCACAGATAAAAGCAGGTTCACACTGAGCACATGTGACAGACGTGACAGAGTCTGGAGACGCCATAGAGAGCAATCTGCTGCCTGCAGCATCCTTCAGCATGTCCGGTTTGGCAGTGGGTCAGTTATGGTGTAGGGTGGCATTTCTTTGGAGGGCCGCACAGCCCTCCATGTGCTCACCAGAGGTAGCCTGATTGCCATTAGGTACCGAGATGAGATTATCAGACCCCTTGTGAGACCATATGCTGGTGCGGTTGGCCCTGGGTTCCTCCTAATACAGGTTAATGTCAGACCTCATGTGGCTGAAGTGTGTCAGCAGTTCCTGCAAGATGAAGGCATTGAAGCTATGGACTGGCCTGTCCACTCCCCAGACCTGAATCCGATTGAACACATCTGGAACATCATGTCTCGCACCATCCACCAACGTCACATTGCACCAGACTGTCCAGGAGTTGGCGGATGCTTTTGTTCAGGTCTGGGAGGAGATCCCTCAGGAGACCATCTGCCGCCTCATCAGGAACATGCCCAGGTGTTGTAGGGAGGTCATACAGGCACGTGGAGGCCATACACACTACTGAGCATCATTTCCTTGCCTTGAGGCATTTCCACTGAAGTTGGACCAGCCTGTAACTTAATTTTCCACTTTGATTTTGAGCATCATTCCAACTCCAGACCTCTATGGGATATTAGTTGTGATTTATGTTGATAATTTTTAGGCTTTATTGTTCTCAACACATTCCACTATGTAATGAATAAAGATTTACAACTGGAATATTTCATTATTTCATTCAGTGATAACTAGGATGTGGGATTTTAGTGTTCCCTTTATTTTTTTGAGCAGTGTATATTAATTTCTATCGTGTTCTGCTTGGATACACTTCTGACGGGGTTCCACTACCTGGATTGTGGGTTACAGTGCTCTGACTACCAGTGCCCTGACAGCTATGTCAGCTTGGATATATCGAGGTGGTGTATACTAGCTGTGCTGAGATAATCTTATAAATGTGCCCCTGCTGTGTACTGTGTAAAGTCTGCATCTGACCGTGCAGGAGCATGGGCTGATCATACCACAGCTCCTGGGCAGGGGAGGAAGCTTCCTTTCTGTGAGGTAAAACATTTTCCTGCCTGTTTAAAACACTTACATCATATAATCAGCTGTGATCCCTGTTGTGAATTCTGTTGTCAAGCTCCCTCCTGTGGTCATGAATGGTACTTCGGCTGGTTCTGTCCATGGGCTTCCTCTGGTGGTGGTGAGTGGGGCTGCGGCTTCTGAGGTTCCTTCCACAGGTGACGAGGTTAATTCGTTAGCTGGCTGCTCTATTTAACTCCACCTAGATCATTGCTCCATGCCACCTGTCAATGTTCCAGTATTGGTCTAGTTCACTCCTGGATCGTTCTTGTGACCTGTCTTCCCAGCAGAAGCTAAGTTCCTGTTTGTTTTTCTCTGGTTTGCTATCTTTCTGTCCAGCTTGCTATTTTGATTGTTGTCTTGCTTGCTGGAAGCTCTGGGACGCAGAGGGAGCGCCTCCGCACCGTGAGTCGGTGCGGAGGGTCTTTTTGCGCCCTCTGCGTGGTCTTTTTGTAGTTTTTTGTGCTGACCGCAAAGCTACCTTTCCTATCCTCTGTCTGTTCAGTAAGTCGGGCCTCACTTTGCTAAATCTATTTCATCTCTGTGTTTGTAATTTTCATCTTTACTCACAGTCATTATATGTGGGGGGCAGCCTTTTCCTTTGGGGAATTTCTCTGAGGCAAGGTAGGCTTTATTTTTCTATCTTTATGGCTAGCTAGTTCCTTAGGCTGTGTCGAGTTGCATAGGGAGCGTTAGTAGCAATCCACGGCTATTTCTAGTGTGTGTGATAGGATTAAGGATTGCGGTCAGCAGAGTTCCCACGTCTCAGAGCTCGTCCTATATTATCAGTAACTATCAGGCCATTCCGTGTGCTCTTAACCACCAGGTCCATTATTGTCCTGACCACCAGGTCATAACAGTACAGGTGGCCGTCTTTGTCGCAGGATGTGCGTTCTTTTGTGCAGTCCTCTGGGACTTGTGCTCGGGCTAAGCCCTGCTGTTCTCGTGCCAGTGGGTTGCTTTTGCCCTTGCCGGTCCCGAAGAGGCCCTGGACGCATATCTCTATGGAGTTTATTTCGGATCTCCCTGTCTCTCAAAAGATGTCGGTCATTTGGGTGGTTTGTGATCGCTTCTCTAAGATGGTCCATTTGGTACCCTTGTCTAAATTGCCTTCCTCCTCTGATTTGGTGCCATTTGTTTTTCCAGCATGTGGTTCGTTTACATGGCATTCCGGAGAACATCGTTTCGGACAGAGGTTCCCAGTTTGTTTCGAGGTTTAGGCGAGCCTTTTGTGCTAGGATGGGCATTGATTTGTCTTTTTCCTCGGCTTTCCATCCTCAGACAAATGGCCAAACCGAACGAACTAATCAGACTTTGGAAACATATCTGAGATGCTTTGTTTCTGCTGATCAGGATGATTGGGTGTCCTTTTTGCCTTTGGCTGAGTTCGCCCTTAACAATCGGGCCAGCTCGGCTACTTTGGTTTCGCCGTTTTTCTGCAATTCTGGTTTCCATCCTCGTTTCTCTTCAGGGCAGGTTGAGTCTTCGGACTGTCCTGGTGTAGATACTGTGGTGGATAGGTTGCAGCAGATTTGGACTCATGTGGTGGACAATTTGACATTGTCCCAGGAGAAGGCTCAACGTTTCGCTAACCGCCGGCGCTGTGTGGGTCCCCGACTTCGTGTTGGGGATTTGGTGTGGTTGTCGTCTCGTTATGTTCCTATGAAGGTTTCCTCTCCTAAGTTTAAGCCTCGTTTCATTGGTCCGTATAAGATTTTTGAGGTTCTCAATCCTGTGTCATTTCGTTTGACCCTTCCAGCTTCTTTTGCCATCCATAATGTGTTCCATAGGTCATTGTTGCGGAGATACGTGGCGCCTGTGGTTCCATCCGTTCATCCTCCTGCCCCGGTGTTGGTTGAGGGGGAGTTGGAGTATGTGGTGGAGAAGATTTTGGATTCTCGTATTTCGAGACGGAAACTCCAGTACCTGGTCAAATGGAAGGGTTATGGTCAGGAAGATAATTCCTGGGTCTTTGCCTCCGATGTTCATGCTGCCAATCTGGTTCGTGCCTTTCATTTGGCTCGTCCTGGTCGGCCTGGGGGCTCTGGTGAGGGTTCGGTGACCCCTCCTCAAGGGGGGGGTACTGTTGTGAATTCTGTTGTCAAGCTCCCTCCTGTGGTCATGAATGGTACTTCGGCTGGTTCTGTCCATGGGCTTCCTCTGGTGGTGGTGAGTGGGGCTGCGGCCTTCCACAGGTGACGAGGTTAATTCGTTAGCTGGCTGCTCTATTTAACTCCACCTAGATCATTGCTCCATGCCACCTGTCAATGTTCCAGTATTGGTCTAGTTCACTCCTGGATCGTTCTTGTGACCTGTCTTCCCAGCAGAAGCTAAGTTCCTGCTTGTTTTTCTCTGGTTTGCTATCTTTCTGTCCAGCTTGCTATTTTGATTGTTGTCTTGCTTGCTGGAAGCTCTGGGACGCAGAGGGAGCGCCTCCGCACCGTGAGTCGGTGCAGAGGGTCTTTTTGCGCCCTCTGCGTGGTCTTTTTGTAGTTTTTTGTGCTGACCGCAAAGCTACCTTTCCTATCCTCTGTCTGTTCAGTAAGTCGGGCCTCACTTTGCTAAATCTATTTCATCTCTGTGTTTGTAATTTTCATCTTTACTCACAGTCATTATATGTGGGGGGCTGCCTTTTCCTTTGGGGAATTTCTCTGAGGCAAGGTAGGCTTTATTTTTCTATCTTTAGGGCTAGCTAGTTCCTTAGGCTGTGTCGAGTTGCATAGGGAGCGTTAGGAGCAATCCACGGCTATTTCTAGTGTGTGTGATAGGATTAGGGATTGCGGTCAGCAGAGTTCCCACGTCTCAGAGCTCGTCCTATATTATCAGTAACTATCAGGTCATTCCGTGTGCTCTTAACCACCAGGTCCATTATTGTCCTGACCACCAGGTCATAACAGATCCCATGCCGCAATGTCTGTATACTCTTTTGTGTAATCCCAGGAGATGTGCAGTAAAAATGCAGGTATCCATTTTTCTGCTTGTTTAGTGAAAGAAAAAGCAGATACAGCAGTATGTGAAACCAATTTATGTTTGTGATTTTCCCAAGTTTAAACCATAATGTCTTGGTCTCCTCACATTAGCAGGGCAGTTTGGATTAGTACAGTTTCATTAACCTACTGATGTGTAAAAAGTAAACATTGGCCAACCAAGGTGTGAAATTGAGTAATGCCTGTGGCTGACCAAAGTGTGAAAGTAAACAATGTCCTACAAACTCAATGATCTGTCCATGTCTTATGTAAACTATTCCGGACCAATTCAGCTCCCCCCGCTTAACCATTTGTACTTGTGTATCTTTTTCATGAACTCATGTGAACTTTTTTGTCCAGTATAATCACTATTTTTTCAGACATAAAAAATGTTTTCAGTAAATAATTTGATCCAGTTGCCCTTTGTCCAAAAATTGTTTATGGCTTCACACGTGTCTTGCATTGGTGACCCGTTTCCATGTTTCTGCGGTGGAAGCAAAG
This sequence comes from Ranitomeya imitator, assembly GCF_032444005.1. NCBI lineage: Eukaryota > Metazoa > Chordata > Amphibia > Anura > Dendrobatidae > Ranitomeya > Ranitomeya imitator. The sequence continues at coordinate 577,736,893 of NC_091286.1, forward strand.
CTGAACTTTGGGATCATAAAAAATACTGCACAACCTGCTTTTTGTAAGCAGCTTCTTTAGAGTGAAGGTTTTGCCTGCGGAAAAAAAGCAACTTATGAACATAGCCTAACACAAGATGATGTTGTTCTTATTAGTTATCCTTTTCATTTTGCTCCTCATCTGTGGAGACCATCAAGCTAAAATAGTTTACAACGGAATTTTGCTAGTTTCTTAGGAATACATTACTTTATTAAATCAGTGCATCCCACTTACCATTGTACAGTATTACACTAAAAAATTAACTTTCCAAGTCGAGAAATCTAATTAACTGTGATTCATCTTGTACATTTGTTTTTAGTTCATGAAACAATTGCAGAATAAGAAAATAAATAAAAAAAAAGTAAATCAGTCTCTAATTGTGCTGTAAAAAATGGGAAAAAGGATTATATTTTGTGCTTCTCAATAAACCAAGTCCACTTACATTCTGTGCGAAGCTGAATACCAGAACAGCAGGGAAAGTCTGGAATAGGCTGCATAATTCAGTGTCACACAAGTTGTGGCAAAAAATATAGTTTTTACTGCAGTTTTTGGGTTTTGGCTTCTGCTGATCCATTATCACTGTGTGAATGTACTCATCAAATCAGCAAGGTGTTAAGCTTTTAGGGCACTTACACATCATTAGCTGTTTCAGTAGGTTATTCATTTGTGATATGCAATAACATGGAGTACATACATTAGACAGATTGACACTTTTATTGAATGTGTTTTATTTTACCAGTTGTGACTTGGCAGCCATGTATGGACCCATGGACAAGCATGGGAGCAGTGGGGGTAGCAGCATCAATGACACATCAACCAGCAACCTGGGGAGTTCCATCACCGTATGCAAAAAGGTAAGTAAACCGATATTTGATATATGTATTATCAAGTTTTTAAAAATTTATGTAAGTATTGTTTTGTTTTTTAAAGAAAAGTTACAGTACAAAGAAACCTGTCAGGTCCCCAACCACTAATATAGAAGTATGCATTCTAATTGTTGGAGGTGGATTACTAACGCTGCCATCTACTGTATGAAGAATGTACTTTTATGCTGCAGCCTTGCATATACTAATGAGGCAGTAATAGTCCAACGTTGGATCTTTTTCCGCAGACTAGTCCAGCCTCCGATATTCTAATCGTGCCACCTTGGGTGTGTTTGACAAACTGTATATGGGTCTTACCATAATGAGTCTTGTATGCAAGCTGTCAATCATCTCAGGGTTGCATGATAAGAAGATCTGTGGCAGGACTAGTCTGGGGGTGAGGAGCCCAGCCGGACTAGTCTAGCCTCAGTAGTGTGTCCGAAGGAGGAAGCCAGGTGGCTGAGACACCGATGGAACCTGAAAACTTCCACTGATATTATACTGCCCACAAAGGTTCACAGATCATTAACGAGGCTAGACTATAAAGACACTCATCACCTATTCACAGGAAAGTTGATAATTGTAAGATCGCTGGAGGTCCCACTGTCTGGACGCGCATAGGTCATAAGAACAGGTTTCCATGTCCTTCTTTTGACTGGTGTGGAAGTTGCACAAGGAGTAGGACACTACTTCTCAATTCATTGACAATGTGAATAAAGGCCAGTTTTACAAGTCTGACATTCACGATTTCAGTGCAGACCCCAATGTCTAGACCTGAACTCAACATTTTAGACGTATATCAGGCTGCTAAGCTCAGTTTAGGAGACATATGGCTAATTGGGACATCATGGTCTGTACTCTGACTGTGAGTTCTTTATGCAAAACTATCCCATTTATATGTATAAGGGTATGTGCCTAGGATCAGTAATTGCTGTGGGTTTGACACTGCATATTTATGAAGCATCCAGATGTTACAGCATAGTGGATGGGATTTCTAGAAATCCCATGTCCACTATGTGTCCATAATAAATGAAATTTGGCACTCAACTTCTGCATGTATGTAACATAGTAACATAGTAACATAGTTAGTAAGGCCGAAAAAAGACATTTGTCCATCCAGTTCAGCCTATATTCCATCATAATAAATCCCCAGATCTACGTCCTTCTACAGAACCTAATAATTGATAGTAACATAGTTAGTAAGGCCGAAAAAAAAAAAATGATGAAATGAGATTTTTTTATTGCAGTCAAAGTAAACATTTCGGTCGTGGATCGTCCTTCATCAATACACAAACTGCTCCTGTGACATCCGTATTGGGAGCAGATTAGCAGAAAATTACTCCTGGAGTAATATGAGGAGACTCGCAAATGGTCCTGTGTGTCGCCAGGTTACCGTATAAAGGAGTTACGTCAAAATGTTTCTCAGATACCCTGACAACACACAGGACTATTTGCGGCTCTCCTCATATTACTCCAGGAGTAATTTTCTGATAATCTGGTCCCAATACGGATGTCACAGGAACAGTTTGTGTATTGATGAAGGTCGATCCAAGACCGAAACATTTACTTTGACTGCAATAAAAAAAATCCCATATCATCATCATACGTTCAGAAGTTGAGTGCCAAATTGCATTTATTGTTCTGGTGTGGGAACCTATTTGAGCACCGACGCGGCTGTGCTACGATATACTCATACCTCCCAACTTTTGAGGAAGGGAAAGAGGGACAAAGTTAGTGGCACGGCAAATTTTAAGCCACACCTCTGACCACACCCATTTCACAACTAGTCACGCCCCAACAACACTCATTTAGCACTTCTGATCTCAATGTTTCGCAAACAATAATTATAAACAAAAAAAAATGGCCACACAGTGCTCCATACTGTATAATGGCCACACATGATGCTCCATCTATATATATAATTGTCTAAGGGTCACTTCCGTCTGTCTGTCCTTCTGTCTGTCACGGTTATTCATTTGCTGATTGGTCTCGCCAGCTGCCTGTCATGGCTGCCGCGACCAATCAGCGACGGGCACAGTCCGGAAGAAAATGGCCGCTCCCTACTCCCTGCAGTCAGTGCCTGTCGCCCGCATACTCCCCTCCGGTCACCGCTAACACAGGCTTAATGCCGGCGGTAACGGACCGCGTTGTGCCGCGGGTAACACACTCCGTTACCGCCGCTATTAACCCTGTGTGTCCCCAACTTTTTACTATTGACGCTGCCTATGCGGCATCAATAGTAAAAAATGTAATGTTAAAAATAATAAAAAATTTAAAAAACTGCTATACTCCCCCTCCGTAGCAGCTCGCTCCGGCCGCCATCTTCCATTGCAGGTTCCGGTGGCAGAAGGACCTGCCATGACGTCAAGGTCATGTGACCGCGATGTCATCACAGGCCCTGCGCTACAAAGACCTGTCATGACGTCACGGTCATGTGACCACGACGTCATCACAGGTCCTGCGCTGATACCAACCCTGGGACCGGAAGCTGCCGTGGACTACAAGGGCTCCCTCGGAAAGGTGAGTATATGTTTTTTTTTATTTTTTAACCTGTGACAAACCTAGCTGGGCAATATACTACGTCACTGGGCAATATACTACGTAGCTGGGCAATATACTACGTGGCTCTGTGCTGTATACTACTTCGCTGTGCAATATACTACGTCACTGGACAATATACTACATAGCTGGGCAATATACTACGTGACTTGCCAATATAATACGTAGCTGGGCAATATACTACGTGCCTCTGTGCTGTATACTACTTCGCTGGGAAATATACTACGTCACTGGGCAATATACTATGTGACTGGGCAATATACTACGTGGCTCTGTGCTGTATACTACGTCACTGGGCAATATACTACGTCACTGGGCAATATACTACGTCACTAGGCAATATACTACGTGGCTGGGCAATATACTACGTGACTGGGCAATATACTATGTGACTGGGCAATATACTACGTGACTGGGCAATATACTACGTGACTGGGCAATATACATACGTGACTGGGCAATATACTACGTAGCTGGGCAATATACTATGTGACTGGGCAATATACTACGTGACTGGACAATATACTACGTGACTGGGCAATATACTACGTGACTGGGCAATATACTATGTGGCTGGGCAATATACTACGTGGCTGGGCAATATACTACGTGACTGGGCAATATACTACGTCGCTGGGCAATATACTACGTGGCTCTGCTGTATACTACGTCACTGGGCAATATACTACGTCACTGGGCAATATACTACGTCACTGGGCAATATACTACGTAGCTGGGCAATATACTATGTGGCTGGGCAATATACTATGTGACTGGGCAATATAGTACGTGACTGGGCAATATACTACGTGACTGGACAATATACTACGTAGCTGGGCAATATACTACGTGACTGGGCAATATACTACGTGGCTCTGTGCTGTATACTACTTCGCTGTGCAATATACTACGTGGCTCTGCGCTGTATACTACGTCACTGGGCAATATACTACGTCACTGGACAATATACTACGTGACTTTGCAATATACTACGTGACTGGCCAATATAATACATAGCTGGGCAATATACTACGTGGCTCTGTGCTGTATACTACTTCGCTGGGAAATATACTATGTCACTGGGCAATATACTACGTGACTGGGCAATATACTACATCACTGGGCAATATACTATGTGGCTCTGTGCTGTATACTATGTCACTGGGCAATATACTACATCACTGGGCAATATACTACGTGGCTGGGCAATATACTATGTGACTGGGCAATATACTACGTGACTGAACAATATACTACGTGACTGGGCAATATACTACGTGACTGGGCAATATACATACGTGACTGGGCAATATACATATGTGACTGGGCAATATACTACGTGACTGGGTAATATACTACGTGGCTGGGCAATATACTACGTGGCTGGGAAATATACTACGTGACTGGGCAATATACTACGTGGCTCTGTGCTGTATACTACGTCACTGGGCAATATACTACGTCACTGGGCAATATACTACGTCACTGGGCAATATACTAAGTAGCTGGGCAATATACTATGTGGCTGGGCAATATACTACGTGACTGGGCAATATAGTACGTGACTGGGCAATATACTACGTGACTGGGCAATATACTACGTAGCTGGGCAATATACTATGTGACTGGGCAATATACTACGTGACTGGGTAATATACTACGTGGCTGGGCAATATACTACGTGGCTGGGCAATGTACTACGTGACTGGCCAATATACTATGTCTCTGGGCAATATACTACGTCGCTAGGCAATATACTACGTGGCTGGGCAATATACTACGTGGATGGACAATATACTACGTGGATGGGCAATATACTACGTGGGCTGTGCAATATACTACGTGGACATGCATATTCTAGAATACCCGATGCATTAGAATCGGGCTACCATCTAGTACTGTATAATGGCCCCAAATGATGCTCCATCGTGTATAATAGCCCCAAATGATGATGCTTACAGTGTACTGGCCCCACGTGATGCTCCATACTGTATAATGGCCACACATGATGCCCCATACTGTACAATGGCCCCAAATGATGCTGCGTACAGAGTACTGGCCCCACATGATGCTCCATACAGTATAACGGGCCCACATGATGTTGCATACTGTATAATGGCCACACATGATGCTCCATACTGTATAATGGCCCCAAATGATGCTGCGTACAGTGTACTGGCCCCACGTGATGCTCCATACAGTATAATGGGCTCACATGATGCTGCATACTGCATAATGGCCACACATGATGCTCCATACTGTATAATGGCCCCAAATGATGCTGCGTACAGTGTACTGACCCCACGTGATGCTCCATACTGTATAATGGCCACATTTTGCTCCATACTGTATAATAGCCACACATGATGCTGTGTACTGTATAATGGCCACACATGATGCTCCATACTGTATAATGGCCACACATGATGCTCTTTACTGTATAATGGCTCCACATGATGCTCCATACTGTATAATGGCCACACAGTGCCCCATCTACTATATAATTGTCTAAGGGGTACTTCCGCCTGTCCTTCTGTCTGTATGTCTGTCATGGATATTCATTGGTCATGGCCCCTGTCTATCATGGAAATCCAAGTCGCTGATTGGTCGCCGCAAAACAGCCACGACCAATCAGCGACGGCCACAGTCCGGATGAAAATGACCGCTCCTTACTCCCCGCAGTCAGTGGCCGGCGCCCGCTCCATACTCCCCGCTCCCCGCAGTGTCCCCGGCGCCCGCTCCGTACTCCCCGCAGTGTCCCTGGCGCTTGCTCCGTACTCCCCGCAGTGTCCCCGGCGCCCGCTCCATACTCCTCGCTCCCCGTAGTGTCCCCGGCGCCCGCTCCATACTCCCCGCTCCCCGCAGTCACTCTCCCCGGCGACCGCTCCATACTCCCGTCCAGTCACCGCTCACACAGCGTTAATGCCCGCGGTAACGGACCGCGTTATGCCGTGGGTAACGCACTCCGTTACCGCCGCTATTAACCCTGTGTGTCCCCAACCTTTTACTATTGATGCTGCCTATGCAGCATCAATAGTAAAAAAAAGTAATGTTAAAAAAAACAAAAAACCTGCTATACTCACCCTCTGTTGTCCGCTGAGGCGCTCGCGCCTGCCGCCATCTTCCTTTCCCAGCGATGCTTTGCGAAATTACCCAGAAGACCTAGCGGTCTCGCGAGACCGCTAAGTCATCTGGGTAATTTCGCAAAGCATCCTGGGAACGGAAGATGGCGGCAGCCACGCGCCCATCGACACAGCGCCGTTGGATTCCAGGAGGCCGAGAGACAGGACACTGAGGAGCAGCGACCAGAATGGTGAGTTTGTTCAACTACAAGGGGCCCTCGGATCCTTAGGTGAGTATGTTTATTTTTTAACCTGTGACATACGCAGCTCGGTAATATACTACGTGACTCTGTGCTGTATACTACGTCACTGGGCAATATACTACGTAACTGGGCAATATACTACGTGGCTGGGCAATATACTAAGTGACTGGGCAATATACTACGTGGCTGGGCAATATACTACATGGCTGGGCAATATACAACGTGGCTGGGCAATATACTACGTGGCTGGGCAATATACTACATATACTACGTGGCTGCGCAATATACTACGTGACTGGGCAATATACTACGTGGCTGGGCAATATACTACGTTGCTGGGCAATATACTACGTGACTGTGCAATATACTATGTGGCTGGGTAATATACTACGTCACTGGGCAATATACTATGTGGCTGGGTAATATACTACGTCACTGGGCAATATACTATGTGGCTGGGTAATATACTACATCACTGGGCAATATACCACGTCACTGGCCAATATACTACGTGGCTCTGTGCTGTATACTATGTCGCTGTGCAATATACTATGTGGCACTGTGCTGTATATTACGTCACTGGGCAATATATTACGTGGCTCTGTGCTGTATACTACGTAGCTGGGCAATATACTACGTGACTGGGCAATATACTACGTAGCTGTGCAATATACTACGTGGCTCTGTGCTGTATACTAAGTCACTGGGCAATATACTACGTGGCTGGGTAATATACTACGTCACTGGGCAATATACTATGTGGCTGGGCAATATACTACGTGGCTGGGCAATATACTACGTCGCTGGCCAATATACTACGTGGCTCTGTGCTGTATACTATGTCGCTGTGCAATATACTATGTGGCACTGTGCTGTATATTACGTCACTGGGCAATATACTACGTGGCTCTGTGCTGTATACTACGTAGCTGGGCAATATACTACGTGACTGGGCAATATACTACGTAGCTGTGCAATATACTACGTGGCTCTGTGCTGTATACTAAGTCACTGGGCAATATACTACGTGGCTGGGTAATATACTACGTCACTGGGCAATATACTATGTGGCTGGGTAATATACTACATCACTGGGCAATATACTACGTCGCTGGCCAATATACTACGTGGCTCTGTGCTATATACTACGTAGCTGGGCAATATACTACGTAGCTGTGCAATATACTACGTGGCTCTGTGCTGTATACTATGTCGCTGTGCAATATACTACGTGGCTCTGTGCTGTATACTACGTAGCTGGGCAATATACTACGGGACTGGGCAATATACTACGTAGCTGTGCAATATACTACGTGGCTCTGTGCTGTATACTACGTCACTGGTCAATATACTACGTGGCTCTGTGCTGTATACTATGTCACTGGGCAATATACTACGTGGCTCTGTGCTGTATACTACGTAGCTGGGCAATATACTACGTGGCTCTGTGCTGTATACTACGTCACTGGGCAATATACTACGTGGCTCTGTGCTGTATACTACATAACTGGGCAATATACTACGTGACTGGGCAATATACTATGTGGCTGGGCAATATACTACGTGGCTGGGCAATATACTACGTAGCTGGGCAATATACTACGTCACTGGGCAATATACTACGTCGCTGGCCAATATACTACGTGGCTCTGTGCTGTATACTACGTAGCTGGGCAATATACTACGTGGCTCTGTGCTGTATACTACGTCACTGGGCAATATACTCCGTGGCTGGGCAATATACTACGTGGCTGGGCAATATACTACGTAGCTGGCCAATATACTACGTGGCTCTGTGCTGTATACTATGTCGCTGTGCAATATACTATGTGGCACTGTGCTGTATATTACGTCACTGGGCAATATACTACGTGGCTCTGTGCTGTATACTACGTAGCTGGGCAATATACTACGTGACTGGGCAATATACTACGTAGCTGTGCAATATACTACGTGGCTCTGTGCTGTATACTAAGTCACTGGGCAATATACTACGTGGCTCTGTGCTGTATACTACGTCACTGGGCAATATACTACGTCATTGGACAATATACTACGTGGCTGGGCAATATACTACGTGGCTCTGTGCTGTATACTATGTCGCTGTGCAATATACTACGTGGCTCTGTGCTGTATACTACGTCACTGGGCAATATACTACGTGGCTCTGTGCTGTATACTACGTCACTGGGCAATATACTACGTGGCTCTGTGCTGTATACTACGTAACTGGGCAATATACTACGTGACTGGGCAATGTACTATGTGTCTGGGCAATATACTACGAGACTGGGCAATATACTACGTGGCTCTGTGCTGTATACTACGTCACTGGGCAATATACTATGTGGCTGGGCAATATACTACGTGGCTCTGTGCTGTATACTACGTCACTGGGCAATATACTACGTGGCTCTGTGCTGTATACTACGTAACTGGGCAATGTACTACGTGACTAGGCAATATACTATGTGGCTGGGCAATATACTACGTGGCTGGGCAATATACTACATGGCTGGGCAATATACTATGTGGCTGTGCAATATACTACGTGGCTGGGCAATATACCTCGTCACTGGGCAATATACTACGTGGCTGGGCAATATACTACGTGGCTGGGCAATATACTACGTGGCTGGGCAATATAATACGTGGCTGGGCAATATACTATGTGGCTGGGCAATATACTACGTGGGCTGAGCAATATACTACATGGCCATGCATATTCTAGAATACCCGATACGTTAGAATCGGGCCACCATCTAGTACTGTATAATGGCCACACATAATGCTCCATACTGTATAATGGCCCCACATGATGCTGCGTACAGTATACTTGCTCCACATGATGGTCCATACAGTATAATGGCCCCACATGATGCTTTGTACAGTATAATGGCCCCACACGATGCTGGGTACAGTATAATGGCCACACATGGTTACCCCCACCCCCATCATTGCCTTCTCCATCACTACACACACACACACACCTTTCAACGCGCACCCTCACAGCAGCCGGCAGCTTCCACTCCCACTGCGCTAAATGGTGTCATCCAGCTGCGCCGCTGACTGCTCACGTCTCTGCAGCTGTGATACGCCACTGATAAACACCTCTCCATTTCTCCTGTGCCAGTCAGTGTCAGAGTGAGGAGCAATATCTGCTCCGATCCGACTCAGCCAGCGTCTGCTCCGTACACCTCGTACACATGCGACTCTGCTCCATACACCTCGTACACACACGACTCCGCTCCATACACCTTGCACATGTGGCTCCGCTCCGTACACCTCGTACACACACGGCTCCGCTCGGTACACCTCATACACACACGGCTCCTCCCCATACACCTCATACACACACGGCACCACTCCATACACCTCGTACACTCGGCTCCGCTCCATACACATTGCACACGCTGCTCCGCTCCGTATACCTTGCACACACACGGCTCCTCTCCATACATCTCGTACACACACAGCACTACTCCGTATACCTCGTACACACAGCTCCGCTTCATACACATTGCACACACTGCTCAGCTCCGTATACCTTGCACACACACGGCTCCGCTCCGTACACCTCATACACACACGGCTCCTCTCCATACATCTCGTACACACACGGCACCACTCCTTACACTTCATACACACACGGCTCAGCTCCATACACATTGCACATGCTGCTCCGCTCCATATAGCTTGTACACACATGGCTCTGCTCCGCACACCTCGTACACACGTGGCTCTGCTCTGTACACCTTGTACACATGTGGCTCCGCTCCGTACACCTTTCACACTCTGCTCCGATCCGTATACCTCTTACACACATGGCTCCGCTCCGTACACGTCTTACACACACGACTCTCCTCCATACACCTTTCACACGCTGCTCCACTCCGTACATCTCGTACACACACGGCTCCGCTCCGTACACCTCGTGCATACATGGCTCCGCTCCGTGCACACACGGCTCAGCTCCATACACATTGCACACCCTGCTCCGCTCCGTATACTTTGTACACACATGGCTCTGCTCCGCACACCTCGTACACACGTGGCTCTGCTCCGTACACCTCGTACACACGTGGCTCTGCTCTGTACACCTCGTACACACATGGCTCTGCTCCGTACACCTCGCACACACGTGACTCCGCTCCGTACACATCGTACACACACGACTCTGCTCCATACACCTTTCACATGCTGCTCCACTCCGTACACCTTGTACACACGCTGCTGCGCTCTGTACACCTCATGCACATGGCTCCATACACGTCTTACATACACGACTCCGCTCCATACACCTTTCACACGCTGCTCCGATCCATACACCTCATACACGCACGGCTCTGCTACATCCACACAGTAAACACCTCTTGACCTCACACATACACTTACCCTCGTCCGGCGTCATGGCAACGAACCAGCAGAGTCCTGTACACGGAGGTCCTCCCGATCATGTGACCCCCTGACTCCTCCCGATCATGTGACCCCCCTGACTCCTCCCATCCTGTGACCTCATCACAGGTCCTGTGTGCACAGAGCAGCCAATATGTGTTATGCTGCTCTGCGGGTGCAGGGACTCAGGGAGCGGACCTGGTGTATTACACGCCTCCCAACCAGTGCGGGACAACTAATGTCCCACCCATGATCGCAGGGGCTGACTGTCAAAATCAGGACAGTCCCGCTGGATCCGGGACGGTTGGGAGGTATGTATACTTTACACCCGACTGACAGGCGGTGCATCTTTCAAGACCGCAGCATGTCAATTTATCTTGCCGAGAAGAGATATAGAATAGAATGCATTGGATGTGTTCAACAGAAGGCAGCGCTTTGGACACAGCGGACATACGCTGCAGCCCAAGTGCTGCTGGTTCCAGATCATGGGCACTACGGCCCCAGGCTACATTCACACATCTATTTCTATTCTTACAGCCAGGTACGGACTGGGACTGAAATTCAGTCCTGGCATTTGAAATCACACAGGCCCATGTTGTCTCCATCCCCAAGCACTAGATGGGATATATTACTAATATTACCCTGGATGGAGGAAAGGAAGATTTACTACAAGACCAATATTTCTAATGATACCCGTGTCCTGCTGGGGTAAGTGACTTTGTGCTCTGTCACAAATCTTAACAGTATGGGTATCTTGAGAACACCGATTCTGTTAACATAGCAGATAAGGCAGCCCACAATCAGACAGGTCCTTCTGGCATTTGCCAGAATTGCCAGATGGCCAGTCCAGCCCAGCTTACAGCCATAAAAAAGGACTGTTTTCCTCCCATGCGTCAATCTGATTTTTTTCCTCACATCCTCACATTTTAAAAATTAAAACAGGTAAACTATTTGAAGATTGTTCTATTGATATTTACCAATAGATCAGTTAAAACATTATTAATTTAACTCATTTATATGGCGACAATAATTACACAGCACTTTTCAGCAATCGTCATCACTGTCCCCATTGGAGCTCACAATCTAAATTTCCTGTCTTTGGACTGTATGGGGAAACAGGAGAACCTGGAGGAAACCCACGCAAACATGGGGAGAACATACAAACTCCTTGCAGATGCTGATCCACACAAATGGATCAGAAAAAGTATTTATTCACACATCAGTATTCTTGATCATTATTAGATCTCTGCAAGTTCCATTTCTGGCTTTGGCATACAAATACTGATGTAAAATACTGACCAAGTACTGCGGTGTGAATGTGGCTTTAGCCTACGTGCACGCAATCAGAATTTGTTGAGTTTTTCACATCAATATTTGTAAGCAAAACCAGGAGTGGATCAATCGGAAGAAAAGTATAATAGAAACACGTCACCACTTCTGTATTTATCACCCACTCCTGGTTTTGGCTTAGAAACGTGTGCACATGGCAGGCGAGTTTAATGGAACCAGTCGGGACAGTGTGGTATCCATCTTAAACCAGACACCACACACGTATGAGTATAACGGATGTATGAATTAAGCCTAAAACAGATGTTCAGTTATAGGAATTTCTTTAACAACTCAGCTGCAAGTGATATGACCCTGAGGGCTGAGACTTGTGGTAGAGCCCTGTGCATGGAGCCCTTGCAGTAGTGCATACATAAAGTAGTTGTAAAGCCAGCGTGCACTATTGTAGATGTTCTGTTGGAAGCCATACTGTATATACAAAAAATGCTGTAGTTGTTTGGAGCATGCCACAATTCTGTTGCTATACGTAGGGTTGTTTCTAGGAGCTTGGTTAGTCGAAAAAAAAAACTGGTTATATGAACTGGTACTACTAAGTATAGTTAGGACAGGAAACTAAAACGTTGCCCTAAGTGAAATAAACTCGGTACTGAGTTAAGGAAGCAGTCCTCCTCCCATCAAAATTGTTATCCTCATAATATATGGCAATCATCATATTATATTGCACTGTCTACTTACAATTGCTCATTTTGCCTTTTTACCCAGCTAATTGTTCTCTTTTCCATCAGGTCTATGACATCCCGTGATTAAAAACTAAATAGCTGAATCCTTATCTCTATGTAGAAACAGGAGGTAATTTTTCCATGTATGACTCATAAGTCACTGTAAAAGTCCCTGGCAGGGGGAGGAGGAAGCAGCTGGGTCAGGAGTGGAAGAAGGGAATGATAAATGCAGGGACAAGAGACTTCCTGTTTCTACATAGAGTAGAGAAAAGAGAAGAATTAGCTGGGTAGAAAGGCAAAATGAGCAATTGCAAGTACACAGTGTTATATAATATGATGATTACAATGTATTAAGTGGATAAAAACTTTGATGGGAGCGCTTCTTTAAGTCTCATTTAGACGTCAATTTTTTTCTATTTTTGTATCCAATTTGTAGCCATTTTTTCACCATGTATGTTTGATATCTGTTTTGCTTGTCTGAAAAATACATTTCCCGGCTTCTGCCATCCATTTAACAATAAAAAAAAAATGAACAGCACACAAATGACATATGGATGGCATTCATGTGGTATCCATTTTTTTTTTCGTAGTCCATTGACTTTGGCAAATTTGATCCATAACTCAAATGAGAAATGGACATTTATCCACTTTTTTAATCTCAGATGCTTGTGTCACAAAGAACTAAATACGTGTGAACAGCCCCATAGCCTTTAATGGATGCTAATACCCTATGCTATACCTTGGATATACAATTATTGCCACCATTCCAATAATGTAAAGAATAATTATATTTTATTGTATTAAAAAAAATCCAGTTTCAAGCAAAAACCACAAAGACATGATGAAAATATATAAAGTACTGAAGCAGGTTATCTATATATATATATATATATATATATATATATATATATATATATATATACTTACCTTGTAATGTCTTCACATCCTGTTCCATCCAGATGTGTCCGGATCCCAGAATTCCAAGCGGCGGAAGCTCACCGACCTCCATATTGGGACACCCAAGTGATGGGTGTCTCAATATGGAAATTGCTGGTGGTACCAGCCTCTTGCGCAGTACCACCAGCGGAACACCGTCGCACCACACACACACACACACACTGTATATGCCGTACACACCACACACACACACACACACACACACTGTATATGCCGTACACCACACACACACACACACTGTATATGCCGTACACACCACACACACTGTATGCACCACACACACACTGTATATGCCGTATGCACCACACACACACACACACTGTTTTCGCCGTACGCACCACACACACACACACACAGACACTGTATAAGCCGTACGCACCACACACACACACACACTGTATACGCCGTATGCACCACACACACACTGTATACGCCGTGCACACCACACACACACATACTGTATACGTCATACACAGCCTCTTGCGTGGTAGCACTAGCAGAACACCGTCGTGAACATGCCGCCGCCGCTGGGATCAGGCGAATGATTCACTGACCACAGCCATCTTTGTACAGGAGGAGCGCATGCGCAGTTTTGGAGAGAGCGCCGCTATCTGTCAGCACAAAGATGGCAGCGGTCTGATTTACTGCGCAGGCGCAGTGAATCATCTGGCTGATCCCGGCGGCAGATGCGCAATGTGTCTACAGGCAGAGGAAGCCGGTCACATTAAAGGGGTTTTCCCACGAATGAAAGTTCATTTTAAAAATAGTCTGTGTCTGACCGTGTACAGAGCATACCACATCTCCTGGGCAGGGAAGGAAGCAAAGGGCAATACTCACATTACAGCAGGGGATCACAGAGGATGTCTTTTGTCAGGTAAAATATTTCACTGAATGTTTTTAAACAATATTTTACCTGAAAAAAATGTATCCTCTGCGATCTCCTGCTGTAATGTCAGTATTGTCTTTGAGGGGAGAACATAGCACAGGAAGGAGAGAGACAGCAGACAAGGGGTATCGATAGCACATGGGGTAGACAGATCAAAGTAGAGAGCACAGATGGGGAAGTCAGCACATAGTAGCATAGTTAGCAAGGCCGAAAAAAGACATTTATCCATCCAATTCAGCCTATATTCCATCAGAATAAATCCCCAGATCTGCGTCCTTCTAAAGAACCTAATAACTGTAAGATACAATATTGTTACGCTCTAGGAAGACATCCAGGCCTCTCTTGAACCCCTGGACTGAGTTCGCCATCACCACCTCCTCATGCAAGGAATTCCAGATTCTCTTCGCCCTAACAGTAAAGAATCCTTTTCTATGTTGGTGGAAAAACCTTCTCTCCTCCAGACGCAAAGAATGCCCCCTTGCGACCGTCACCTCCCTTGGTATAAGCAGATCCTCGGAGAGATATTTGTATTGTCCTCTTATATGCTTATACATGGTTATTAGATCACCCCTCAGTCGCCTTTTTTCTAGACTAAATAATCCTAATTTTGCTAATCTCTCTGGGTATTGTAGTTCCCCATCCTTTTTATTAACTTTGTTGCCCTCCTTTGTACTCGCTCTAGTTCCATTATATCCTTCCTGAGCACTGGTGCCCAAAACTGTACACAGTACTCTATGTGCGGTCTAACTAGGGATTTGTGCAGAGGCAGTATAATGCTCTCATCATTTGTATTTAGACCTCTTTTAATGCACCCCATAATCCTGTTTGCCTTGGCAGCCGCTGCCTGGCACTGGCTGCTCCAGCTAAGTTTATTATTAACTAGGATCCCCAAGTCCTTCTCCATGTCAGATTTACCCAGTGGTTTTCCGTTCAGTGTGTAATGGTGATATTGATTCCTTCTTCCCATGTGTATAACCTTACATTTATCATTGTTAAACCACACTTGCCAACTCTTGGCCCAAGTTTCCAACTTATCCAGATCTATCTGTATCAGAATACTATCTTCTCTTGTATTAACTGCTTTACATAGTTTTGTATCAAATATCAAATATCGATATTTTACTGTGTAAACCTTCTACCAGATCATTAATAAATGTTGAAGAGAACAGGTCCCAATACCGACCCCTGCGGTACTCCACTGGTCACTGCGACCCAGTTAGAGACTATACCATTTATAACCACTCTCTGCTTTCTCTCACTAAGCCAGTTACTAACCCATTTACACACATTTTCCCCCAGACCAAGCATTCTCATTTTGTGTACCAACCTCTTGTGTGGCACATGGGGAAAGAGAGGTTGGATAGGTGGGTGAGCACATGGGGGGGAGAGATTCTCAACACTGGAAAACCTGCCCCCATCGTGACATTACTTCCCTCCCGATGCGATAGCATCAGGCCTCCATCTAGTAATAAATAAGATTTAAACTAAACATACAAACATTAAATTAATGTAGTTTCATATTTCATGAATGTTCCTACAGTACTTATATACAGTGGGGCAAAAAAGTATTTAGTCAGTCAGCAATAGTGCAAGTTCCACCACTTAAAAAGATGAGAGGCGTCTGTAATTTACATCATAGGTAGACCTCAACTATGGGAGACAAACTGAGAAAAAAAAATCCAGAAAATCACATTGTCTGTTTTTTTAACAATTTATTTGCATATTATGGTGGAAAATAAGTATTTGGTCAGAAACAAACAATCAAGATTTCTGGCTCTCACAGACCTGTAACTTCTTCTTTAAGAGTCTCCTCTTTCCTCCACTCATTACCTGTAGTAATGGCACCTGTTTAAACTTGTTATCAGTATAAAAAGACACCTGTGCACACCCTCAAACAGTCTGACTCCAAACTCCACTATGGTGAAGACCAAAGAGCTGTCAAAGGACACCAGAAACAAAATTGTAGCCCTGCACCAGGCTGGGAAGACTGAATCTGCAATAGCCAACCAGCTTGGAGTGAAGAAATCAACAGTGGGAGCAATAATTAGAAAATGGAAGACATACAAGACCACTGATAATCTCCCTCGATCTGGGGCTCCATGCAAAATCCCACCCCGTGGGGTCAGAATTATCACAAGAACGGTGAGCAAAAATCCCAGAACCACGCGGGGGGACCTAGTGAATGAACTGCAGAGAGCTGGGACCAATGTAACAAGGCCTACCATAAGTAACACACTACGCCACCATGGACTCAGATCCTGCAGTGCCAGACATGTCCCAATGCTTAAGCCAGTACATGTCTGGGCCCGTCTGAAGTTTGCTAGAGAGCATTTGGATGATCCAGAGGAGTTTTGGGAGAATGTCCTATGGTCTGATGAAACCAAACTGGAACTGTTTGGTAGAAACACAACTTGTCGTGTTTGGAGGAAAAAGAATACTGAGTTGCATCCATCAAACACCATACCTGCTGTAAAGCATGGTGGTGGAAACATCATGCTTTGGGGCTGTTTCTCTGCAAAGGGGCCAGGACGACTGATCCGGGTACATGAAAGAATGAATGGGGCCATGTATCGTGAGATTTTGAGTCCAAACCTCCTTCCATCAGCAAGGGCATTGAAGATGAAACGTGGCTGGGTCTTTCAACATGACAATGATCGAAAGCACACCGCCAGGGCAACGAAGGAGTGGCTTCGTAAGAAGCATTTCAAGGTCCTGGAGTGGCCTAGCCAGTCTCCAGATCTCAACCCTATAGAAAACCTTTGGAGGGAGTTGAAAGTCCATGTTGCCAAGCGAAAAGCCAAAAACATCACTGCTCTAGAGGAGATCTGCATGGAGGAATGGGCCAACATACCAACAACAGTGTGTGGCAACCTTGTGAAGACTTACAGAAAACGTTTGACCTCTGTCATTGCCAACAAAGGATATATTACAAAGTATTGATGAAATTTTGTTTCTGACCAAATACTTATTTTCCACCATAATATGCAAATAAAATGTTAAAAAAACAGACAATGTGATTTTCTGGATTTTTTTTCTCAGTTTGTCTCCCATAGTTGAGGTCTACCTATGATGTAAATTACAGACGCCTCTCATCTTTTTAAGTGGTGGAACTTGCACTATTGCTGACTGACTAAATACTTTTTTGCCCCACTGTATGTATATAAAAATCTGTTACATATAATGAAAAGCGGACATCTGAACGAGGCCTGATGATGCTACACACATTATGCTTTGGTTTCCCCAAATTTTTGCTTTAAGAAAGAAATATGAGAGTAGAAAACATGAAGCTGAAATTTCCAAGAGGCTTTGGAGCATGGAAATGTTTCCCTGTATTCATACCGCAGGAGGGCCTGTAATGAGTCAGACACAAGAGGACTTATTGCACCACTGACTCCCATGTCAAAAATGTCAAGCTTTGATAAATATATTATTATTTACTAAGGTATTATTAATGATGGAGCCGCTCTGTACACTCTGTGCTCTAAAATCTTCAAATCATAGCTGCCCCTGAAATTTCTAAGTGCGAATTGGATGACTCATTCATCTTCATACTAAATGTACAGCTCTTCGTTGCACCTAGTAATGTGCCCTCAGTTCTCCCCACTCTGTACTTTGCAGAAAGCGGAGCTGCTCTGTGACTTCAGATTGCCTTCTGTTTGGTCTCTACTCGGCAATGATCTGTCCACAGCTTGTTTTCCTTTTAATAACCTGTAATTAGGCCGAGTAATTCAATTAACTGGTGTTTCGTGTCTGAGAATGGAGAGATGTGATTTGGAAGAAATTAGTTGTTTTTTATTTCTCAAATATATGCACAAGCCATTCTGAAGTCTTTCTCCGACTAACCCATTTTTATAAGGATTGCACTATAAAGAGACACCACCGCTCAGTAGGTTTCATTCTCTTAATAACCTAATGATGAGAAATGAGAAAGAAGATCTAAATCAGAAATGTGCGAAGACAATGATGCTACAACCCCACACAAAAACAAGTGAAGGATTTCTTCTTCTTACTGCATCCACTCCTGGATTTGGCTCAAAAATTGCAGTGGTGTTGTACCCGAAAAAGCTTTATGTGAAACCACTCTTAAAGAAAACCAGTCACCTGTTTTTTTTCCATAAAGCTGGGTTTACACTGCTTTGTGTGAACCCATTTAACGGACTACGTTACACCGCGGCATAACGTTGCGTAACATAGTCCGTTAATGCCGCCATTACTGGCAATGGCAAACGCATCGCTAGCGCACGCCCACAATAGACGTGCGCTAGCGATGTGCCGTCATTGAGTGACGGACCCGAGACGCGGGCTGCAGCGTTTCTGGGTCCGTCACTAGTAGCGCACTGCTAGCGCAGATGGAGCTAGCAGATGCTCCATCTGCGCTAGCGGAGTGCCAAAGTTGGCACTTGCGTTAGTGCAGTTCGTTTAACGGATTTGTTGAACGGACTGCACAACGCAAGTGTGAACCTAGCTTAAAAAGTAAGATCACCACCTTTAAGGACTTTTCTACAATATACTGTAACCTTGTAGACAAGTCCCCAATCCTCTAAAGCTCAGAGTTCATGGAAGGAGCCCATGGAGCCTTCACGATTTGAAGAGTGTTTGTGTGGAAGAATGGGCCAAAATCACAGCTGAGCAATGCATGCGAGTAGTTTCTCCATACAGGAGGCGTCTTAAAACTGTCATCACCAACAAAGGCTTTTGTACGAAGTATTAAATAAATTTAAGTAAGTGTGTTAAATACCTTTTCCATGTGTAATTTTACATTATTACACATAACTAACTAAATTTATGGACATCTACACTCACTGACAGAAGTTATGTTGCTTATCCATGTTATGTAAATAAAAGCTTATAACCTGACGTTAAATTCATCCATTGGTTGTATGAATTATTCTTTTGAAAGCTGAAACCCTCTGAAATGTGGTTTAGGTTAACAAAATAAAGTGGCATCAATGCAGAAATATTGATCAGTTAATGGACACAGAATGGTCAGATTTTGGCAAGACAAAAGTCTTGATGCCTGGTCATATAATGCACCCAATCTTAGTTTACATCCTCACCTGTGCTCAGTAAATGATCCATTAATTAGTGTGTGTATATGAAAAAGAAATCCAGCACACGAGACCTTCACTTGAACTGCAACTTGAGCTCTGACAACATGCCAAAAATCCACCCTGCGACTAAAGCCTGGATTATCAAGAGGCTGAAGACCAGATCCACTGCAGAGGTGGCTGGCACATCTAATGTGTCTAAGCGTCAAGTACAAATAATTAAAAAAAGATTTG
The DNA here is from genome assembly GCF_032444005.1 of Ranitomeya imitator. Taxonomy (NCBI): domain Eukaryota; kingdom Metazoa; phylum Chordata; class Amphibia; order Anura; family Dendrobatidae; genus Ranitomeya; species Ranitomeya imitator. The sequence continues at coordinate 577,757,184 of NC_091286.1, forward strand.
AAGAGACTGGAGATGTGTTTGACAAGCCCAGGTCCGGCAGACCCCACAAGACAACTGCTCAGGAGGAACATTTGTTGGTTAGAAAATCCAAAGCAAGCCCCTCTTCCACTGCAGCAGAGTTCCAACAGGCCTGGTTACCTCAAGTCCCTGTGTCAACTAGAACAGTATTCTGTCTCGAAATGGCCTCCATGATCAAATCAGTGCCCAGAAGCCAGCACTAAACAAAAGGCAAATAAAAACCGTGTGGCATTTGCAAAGTCTCCCAGCCTGCTAAACAGATGGATGCTGGAAAAGTGGCAGAAGTTGGATTTCTCTGATGAATCTTCAGTAGAATTACACCATAGCTGCCGCAATTACTGCAGGAGACCTACTGGAGCCCTTATGGATCCAAAATACACCCAGAAAACAGTTAAATTTGGTGGTGGAAAGATCATGGTCTGGGGTTACATTCAGTATGGGGGTGTGCGAAACATTTGCAAGGTGGAAGGCAATATCAATAGCCTAAAATATCAAGAAGTATTAGCTATGTCTTATATTCCAAATCATAAAAGGGGTCAAATTCTGCAGCAGGATGGTGCTCCATCTCATACATCCATCTCTACAACAAAGTTCCTCCAGGCAAAAAAGATCAAGGTGCTCAAGGACTGGCCAGCCCAGTAACCACACATGAACATCGTTGAGCATGTTTGGGGTAGGATAAAAGAGGAAGCTTGGAAGACAAAACCAAAGAATCTAGATGAACTCTGGGAGGCATGTAAGACTGCATTCTTTGCTATTTCTGATGACTTTATTAATAAATGGTATGAATCATTGTTGAACCGCATGGATGCAGTACTTCAAGCTCATGGAAGTCACACAAAATATTAAATATGACTCTAATAGCACCACAACTTCATTCACCAATGTTATGCAACATATATTTGTATTTTAAGTTAATTATTTGTTTGAATATCACATTACTTTCTGTGGGCGACAAAACTTTTATCTAGCCAAAATCTGACCATTCTGTGTCCATTAACTGATCAATATTTCTACATTGATGCCAATTTATTTTCTTAACCTAAACCACATTTCGGAGGGTTTCAGCTTTCAAAAGAATAGTTTATACAACCAATGGATGAGTTTAAGCTTTTATTTACATAACATGGATAAGCGACATGACTTCTGTCGAGGAGTGTATGGTTTGATTTATTTGCATATATGGATTGGATGGATTGTTACCAGAATCTGGTGAGAATTTCATGTCAAGAACACCTTTAGAAACATATTTACTTAGAAAATTAGTGACATGTTTAGTACTTATTTCATCCTTTATATATGAAATTCCTCACCATATTTTTAAAAGACACTTAAAATGAGTTCTTCCATAAATACAAAAATCATATTTGTAATATAATTTTGTTAGTGTGCTCCATTTATAAAGATACTCCTAATATTTGCTGTCATTGATTGATTGTTTAAAATTTACTTTATTTTCAGATTATCTGTGCCAACCGACCCACAGATTCGTTAGAGTACTGGCATGAAAATTCCAAGAACCTTTGTAAGATCAACCTAGAAGAAGGGAGTATGGAGTCCAACTGCACATCTGTAAGTAACAATGTATGAAATTATACTAATCTGATTACATCTACCATGAGATCGAAATGGGGTTGTCTCAGATTAGGCAAACTCCGCTGCTTTCTTCCTGAAACAGCGCCACTTTTGTCCATTGGCTGTGTTTGGTATTGAAGATGAAACTCATCCTTATTCTATTGTGGCAGGGTTTACTGTATGTATGTGGTTCATTTCCAGCAAAACTGGGACCTTTAGCAAGTGTACAACCAATGGATATTAATGTTACTTTTTAGGAAAATTCTTGAATCATTTTTCTAATCTCAGACAACCCCAATAAGAGGACTGAGGACATTTCTTGTTTTTAATTTAGTCATTGGAATATACATGATTTTTTCTGAATGTTTGAAACGTCTTTGTAGGAAATCCTAAATCCCAAACCAGAACTGATCCAGATGTATATTATTCACATAGTATTAAAAATGTTGAAATATTCATATAATTAAACCTGAATCCCAGTAATTCCTAATCAAGGTTGAGCTTAATCCATTTAATTTGATGACTGGCAGCTTATGGCAATGGTTTTGCCTGTGGCTTTCAGAATCCAGATTTTCCTAGCATCGGTATGATATAATTGGTGGTCTGAGACCTTTTGTATGCACATAAGTCAATATCTACGGTCTGCATGAAAAGAGGAAGAGCCTTCATGCTCCCCTTTCTAATTTTCTGGTAAGAGGAGCTGCCACGAATGCAGACTATGCGACTATTTTGGATTTTAAAACAACCACCAATGTTTCATTGCAGCTGTGGGCAAAGGTGGCAGAATTTCTTGGCTTAAAGTATTATTGCTGTATAAAAAGTTCGGACTGGTAATTTATCATCTTGATAGATAATCTTAGGGTTCGTGCAGATGACTGTATTTTCGTTCTGAGTGCGATATGCCCTTGGACCAATGTTAGTCTATAGGGCTGTGCATATGTCCAGTTTTTTCCTGGCACAGAGTTTGTCCAAAGAAACAATTGCCACATGCACGATTTACATCCGATATTTGGATTGCATTTGGCCACGCAAATCAATGAGTCAGTGCAAAAGACTGAAATGCATTCGAATATCATCCGGGTGCAGTCTGATTTTCAGGAACTGACAGAATGGAGAAGATGGACACTTTTTTACCATCTTCTCCATATCTGAGAAAATCGAGTCCCGTTATGATCATAATCTGATCAAACTCAGATCAGAGTGTGATTAGCATAATTGGACCTATTTTCTCAGATGACCCTAGCAACAGACTACCTCCATCAAGTGGGCAACAAGTTAAGTCTAGAATGGCTTTAAAATACCGTATTTTCTGGCGTATAAGACGACTGGGCATATAAGACGACCCCCAACTTTTCCAGTTAAAATATAAAATCTTCTCAAAAGTCGGGGGTTGTCTTATATGCCGGGTGTCGTCTTATAGGGTGGGTGCGGAGCAATCTGCGGTCGAAGTATGTAGTGGGGAGGAGTGGTCCCGATGACGAGGTGAGGGAGCTCCTCACCAGGAAGGTATAAGTGAAGCAAACTGTCAGCGTCTGGGATGCCAGAGTTATGCAAAAAAGAGAGAGTGGTGCTGTTCCTAGAAAAACACTCCTCTTTCACTCATCTGGCTCGCCCTTGTATCCTATTATCTCCTTCTCTGCCTCTGCTTCACTTACACCTTCCCGGTGAGGTGCCCCCTCACCTCGTCATTGGGGTCGCTCCCCCCACAATATGCGGCGACCGCAGATTACTCCGCACCTGCCCTATAAGACGACACCTGGCGTATAAGACGATACCCGACTTTTGAAAACATTTTCAGGGGTTAAAAAGTAGTCTTATACGCCAGAAAATACAGTTTTTATTTTCCTGAAATGATGCTTTTCACAACATCTGTGGAGTAACCATGTCTTACTTAGATATATGCAAATTGCGTTTTCAGAGATTAAGAGAGCTAGAACTCTAGAGCCACCTATTGGAAGAAGCAATCCTAAAAGTCAATAGTGACCCTTTAATGAGCCTTGCCACATGACGTAGGCTGCAAGCCAGGCCAAAATCTCAATCTGCAGACAGTGTTTTGCGGTGCTGCCCTTCATCAGTGCAAAGTCTGAGATCTGGTTTGGCTGTGTGAGATGCATCTGACCAGGATCCAAGGGTTAACGTTTCTCCTTGTGGAGGTTGACATGCCAAGCATGGCACTCCAATACTAGAGTTTTAGTCCTCTTACTTTCTGAAAAGGCAATTTGCATATTTAATTTCACAGAGGATCATTGAAAGGCTTAAAAGTCTCCTCACAGTGCCATGACAGGCTTGACATGTCACTTTCCACAAGCAAAAATGTTACCCCTTGGATCCTGGTCAGACGCCTCTCACGCAGCCAATCCAGATTTCACACGTTGCACTGATGAGGGGCAGAACTCTTAAGTCTTAATGTCCTTCAAACATTAGGAATAGTACTACCATGAATAACATGGAGCACTGCTGTAATTTGTGCCATATATATCATTAGTGTGACATCTGGTGTAAATGACACCATTTTTTTTATATATTTGGGCATGTATGTCTGAACTTCTTACACATACTACATTGTCTAACATAACAGTCTAAAAGCCTCCATACTTCTTTTCGTAAGGGAAAATGGACTACAAATAACAATATCCATCAACTGTGGCCAAAAGCTCCGAATACCTGACAAGTACTTTTTCCTATAAGCCACATGAGTAGCTACGTTACAAGCTTGAAAGGACACAGAATATTGCTGGAGGGTTAGTAGCAGCTTGATGAGGAACTGGGCAAAGTGGCAGCTTGCCTGGCGTCCCATGGGCACGTAATTCAACTCTGCTCTATACTGATAATAATGAAACGTATTCACTGGGTTCAGATCGGCTTCTTTCAGCTTCCTGATAATCTTCATCAGGGAAATTGTGTTGGGAAGGAAAACTATTACATTTTTTACAAAGTGCATTTTAAGCATTAATGTACCAGAAATAGAAGGTGTGAGAAAAGCTTAATTCAAAGGAAACCCTACAAGAAAAGGAAAAGTATCTCTGTTAAGGGGCAGACAGGTTTTTTTTTCAGGACAAAGCTTTTATGGCTGATTTCACTGCTTTCTTTGAAGAATAATGAAAGAAATATCTTTTAGGAACCAGACTTAAGTCTTACAGGACTTGCCAGAACTGTGAACAAACTGCCAGATGGTACCCAGAAAAGCCAATATATAGATACTATTTTAAAGGGAACATGTCATGTCAGAAAACGGTATTAACTTCTTCAGGTTAACAGCGTTCTAAAGCAGTGCAGCCCCCACACTCAAAGACAGCTACTGGGAGGAAATCAACGCTATTCGTCTCGGCAGTCTCTGGCTTTCAGTCATGGAGGCATGGCGGGAGTGACTTCAATCACCAACCAGTATATAGTTTGTGGCAGCTTTAGTCACGTCCCAACTCTGACTGACAGCCAGCTCATCAGTGCATCAGTGCAAAGCTGTCTATCAGACAGTGCCAGGGAGTGGTTACAGCCATCACTCACTATGTACTGGGCGGTGACTGAAAGCCAGAGGCTGCCAGGAGGACTAAAGTTCATTTCCTCCCAGTATCCTGTCTCTCAGTCTGGCGGACGCATGGCTTTAGAACGCTATTAAACACATTTTTTTTGACATGACAGATTCCCTATAAATTGTACTTTCAGAGAGATTGGTGTAAAACATGCACAGTTTTATAATTACAGCCTATAAGGCATCAGGCGGTGTATTATTAGCAGCCAAGTCTTTTTTAGATTATCTAGGTCTTAAGTTGAAAATGCAGATTCAAGTTGAAAATACTTGTCAAAAATATGTGAGATGCAACCTCGATTGTTAAAACAATGTAATCCTCTAACTACACTAGTATGAAGTACCTTATTTACTCCACAATGTACTTGTCATATCTGTATCTGCAAATTTTATGTATTTTACTTGCTTATATACCACTATTAATTAATTTCCATAACGCTGTACAGACTTTATCATCACTGTCCTCATTGGGGCTCACAATGTAAATCAGTATGTCTTTAGAGTATGGGAGGAAATCCAGGCACACATGGGGAGAACAAATAAACTCCTTGTAGGTGTTGACCAGGGTAGAATTTGAACCCAGGACCCTGTCTCTCTGTAAGGCCTCTTTCACACGTCCAGATAATTGCGGTAGCGGAGAAATCGGTACCGGTATTATCTGTGTCCGTGTGCTCACGTAGCACATCAGTGTGGCATACATGCGGCAGCCATGTGCTGCCCGTGTGCCGACTGAGGACCACACGGACCGTGCAGGAGACAGCGTTACAGTAAGCGCTGTCCCCTGCTTTGGGTGCTGAATCCAGAATTCATTCCTTCTTCCCAGCAGCGTTCGCTGGAGAGAAGGAATGAAAAATCTTTTTTTTTCTTTTCCCTTAAAAATAAAGTTTGTGCGCCCCCTCCCGCCTCCCATCCCCTGTCCCGCTCATTACAGTGAGGAATATGCGCATATTCCTCACTGTAATGAGCGGGACCACGTGACCGCTCACAAAGGGCCTGCTGCCGGCGCTGAGAGGAGACATCGCTGGAGCTGGGTGAGTATTTCCTGGCAAGTGGGGGGGGCGCACAGGAGATGGGAGGCGGGAGGGGACGCACAAACTTTATTTTTAAGGGAAAAGAAAAAAAAGATTTTCCATTCCTTCTCTCCAGCGAACGCTGCTGGGAAGAAGGAATGAATTCCGGCTTCAGCACCACACGCAGGGGGGACAGCGCTTACTGTAGCGCTGTCTCCTGTGGGCGGTATGTGCACACGGAGGAAAGTGCACACTGTTCTCCGTGTGCACGTGTGCGGGACACTTTGCGGACCGTGCTGCCGGAGAAAAACGGACATGTCTCCGTGTTTTCAACACGAACACACGGTCCGTGAAAACACGGAGACATGTGCATAGACCCATTCATTTGATTGGATCTACGTGTGTCAGTGTCTCCGGTACGTGAGAAAACTGTCAGTACACGTACCGGAGACACTGACATGTGAAAGAGGCCTAACAGAGAGAAACTGGGCGGAAGAACTATCTGTGCTTACATCATTAACAGACAGACACATGAAGGTACCAAGGTATAAGACTGCACCATAAACCGAAAAGATGGGACTGGATATCGGCATGTATACTCTTAACAGACAGAGACTAGAGGGCAGCACTAACTATACCAACATCATTAACAGAAAGAGATTGGGATCTAAACCTACATCATCAGCAAAGAGAGACGAGAAGGCAGTACCATCTAAGACGATGTTATTGTGCTGATAAAAGGACCCTTTGCTGCCCCTTCAAGGTGAATACTGAGGTTGTTATGTGTAAGGAACCTCAACATTATTTAAAGGGTAAATTGTAAAACCCCAAACTGTCTTTTTTATACCATTTTTGCCGATATTAAAAATGGTGCAAGGGATCACACTTCAACACACCGCCTTCACTGTAAAATGTGTTCTAGTCGTCTAGAAATAAATGCTAACAATGGCAAAGCCTGAACATCAGACTAGAGTCAAGGGTTGAGAGAAGTGTCAATAGACATAGAAACACATGAGGAATCCGAGGTTCCAGATGATTAAAAATCAATATATCCTTTCTAAAGGGTTATAAAAATGTCTCCCCGCATGCAGAAAGGTGCGTCGCAGACACAAGCATTGGAAACACATTTTAAGATATTGTAGCAATACACATGGGAAGGAATTATTAGAGCCATATTTCTAAAATTAATTAGGTCTGCCATGCTTGTATGCGCATAGACTTAGTTATATGCTTCCTGTATAATGCCAGCAAGCAAGCCGTTATCAATTCAATATTGTGATTACAGAAGAAAAGTGTCACACACAGTCAGTGCTATTCTGACAAGCCTTTCTAGTTAGCCTGTGCAGGAATATCCTGGCCTCATTAAAACTGCTCATTAATGATCCAGGGTAAAGCATCTTGCTTGCTCTGTATAATATAAAATGCACATTTGCTACTACGATTACATTATTCAAATACTAAAAAGGAGAAATATCAGTAAATATTGGACTAATCATTGGCTAATATAATACTGTTAATTTTAATAAAAGACTATTTTTTCCTTGAAATAATAATGAACCTAACTTCATCCATACTTTTGTAAACTAAAGCAAATGTCCACATTAATTTTTATTTTTTTACTGTGATCATTCACTTCACAATATATCATTAATTAGCAGTTAGAGCTTTGTTTTTCTGATACATAGCTCCAAATTTCCAATGTGGACATAGACTTTATTCATATTCTGGCTTACGGCAGCCACCACTAGAGGGAGCTACTCCATACTGTCATGCACACCCTAGTGGCAGCTGCAGAAATTACACAGGGATTTGGACCTTGGTATGAGTAAAAAAAGTACACTTATAAATGGAATTGGAAGAAAATAAATGCTACATTTTACAATTTCTTTACACAAAAACACCCAAACATGAGTTTAGTTAATTACAAATATATAGATAACACTGGACATGGGGGGGGGGGGGGGGATGAACCACCACCTGAGAGTATAATCCAATAAAAATCAATATTTATTTAAACATATACTAATTTTAAAAATATATAAAATTATATATATATATATATATATATTATGTACAGACCCATAGACTTAATATGTACACCACACTGTGCAGCTCAAGGAGGAGATGTGCATTCAGAGCAGCATTTTGATCGATCAGTAAAGGTGTCCACACATTGCAGCCCATAAAATATATAATTTCATTTTCAATGATGGTACCTTTAAGTTATAATTTAAATAGATGGGTGCTCAACCTGCTCTACATAATAACATTCCCCCAATCTACCAGGAAACATATATGCTTAACCCCTTTCCAACATCAGGCGTAATATTGTAGTACACCAATGTCAGACTCCCTCGCTTTGATGTGGCTCCGGTGGTGTTTTGAACAGCTGACATGTGCTTCTAACAGCCGTGGGTAGAAACACGATCCACCCTCGCCTGTTAACTAGTTAAATGCTGCTGTCAATCTCTGCGAGCAGCATTTAACTTGCGCTTCTAGCAAGTGCACCGGAAATCCCACCCATCGGTGACCCCTTCACGTGATTGCGGGTCACCGGAGGGTTGGCATGGCAACCAGAGGTCTCCAGCAGTCCTCTATGGTTAACACTGCCGGATTACTATGAGCGCCGCCCAGTGGTTGGCGCTCATAGCAAGAGAGCATTTCTGCTACATACAGGTGATATGATCATCGCCTGTATGTAGCAGAGCCGATCAAAGTACTGCAGCTTCTGGTCTCCCATGGAGAATATTGAAAAAAGCACAAAGTAAAAAAAAATGTTTTTAAAAATATAAAAAATAAAAAATATATAAAAGTTTAAATCACCCCCCTTTCGCCCCATCCAAATTAAAACAATAAAACAAATCAAACATACACATATTTGGAATTGCCGCATTCAGAATCGCCCGATCTATCAATCTAAATAAAGAATTAACCAGATTGCTTAACGGCATAACAAGAAAAGAAAGTAAAAACACCAGAATTACGTTTTTTTGGTCACCTCAACATTGCCTTAAGATGCAATAACTGGCAATCAAAAGTAAAGAACCTAGACATGTTTGGTGTCTATGAACTTGTAATGACCTGGAGAATCATAGTAGCAGGTCAGTTTTAGCATTTAGTGAACCTAGTAAAAAAATTTACAAAAACTGTGAAATTGCACTTTTTTTGCAATTTCACCGCACTTGGATTTTTTTTCCCATTTTCCAGTACATGATATGTGAAAACCAATGGTGTCTTTCAAAAGTACAACTCGTCCTGCAAAAAAAAAAAGCCTTCTCATAGCCATTTTAACCAAAATTAAAAAAGTTATGGCTCTGGGAAAAGGGGAGCAAAAAATGAAAATGCAACACAAAAATTCCTCTGGTCGTTAAAGGGTAACAAGATGATCCTTGTTATGCCATAAGTGTCTGATAGGTGGGGTTTTATTCATGATAGAAGGAAAAAGGCAGCGATGTTTACCTGCCCAGGCCTCCAAATAATCCAGGATGCAGCGGAACCATGTAGTTAAGGTGGCGGCAACACAGGTGCAGAATTACCGATGAGGCAACCACTCTCGGCCTACCAATCCATGGAGGGGTGGTTGCTTGGTATAATACTGCACAATAGAGGCTTGTATGTGGCGCTGTTCACATACAGGTGATGCACAGCATCTGGCTTACAGCCTATTAGTGACTCCCATACTATTCGATCAGGTGGGCTGCCCAGCGCTATCCAAATGCATCCCGTGTGAACAGACACCACAATTTACAAGACCAAATAGGCCCAACTGCACCCTGAAAATAGTGTAGAAATTACATATAAAAATATGTGAGGTATTAGTCGATATTTGGCCAAGATATGCAAGCTCGCAATCCGCGTCAAGGGTCCTCACGCTTGCGAGTCCTAACACTAAACCACAAAACCACAAAAAGAGGACTTAAAATTCCTCCAAAAATGTTATTTATGGTACCACCCTATGTCAAGAGAATTTGGGTTCTCTATAGACCTGTTTGGTATTTTAGAGACTAAAACTGAACCTGCTATTTGGGCTTTTCTGTACTTGGGCTCTGTCAAACTAGCAGCAATTATTACAGAATGTCAGCTATCATGGCAATTCTGTCTGTAATAATGCTGACCCCCTGTCCACTGTTAAAAGTGCCTATAATTAGCATGTCAGCATCAAAACTGGACAGTGGTGCTTTTGGAGTATACAATAGCTGCAGGCTTATGCTGAGGAAAAGATTCAACAGACAGTGTATGATGCCACGTTAACTGTTACACTTTGTTAAATGGAATCTGTCACCAGGTTTTTGCTAACCCATCTGGGAGAAGCATGATATAGGGTAAGGACTCTGATTTCGCCAATGTATCTCTAAGGCTACGTTCACATTTGCGTTGTTGGGCGCAGCGTCGGCGACGCGACGAAACGCGACCAACAACAACAATGCAGCTTTTTGTGACGCATGCGTTGTCATAAGACCCTACAGATCAAGAATTTTGGCGCAGGGAAAATGCTACAAGTAGCGGCCTCTGCGCCCTGTCTTGTGCGTCAATATGATGCATGCGTTGTAAAACGCAGTACAACGCATACCGGCGCATGTCCATGCGCCCCCCCCCCATGTTAAAGATAGGGGCGCATGACGCATGCGTCGGTGTGCGTCGACGACGCTGTGCCCAGCAACGCAAATGTGAACGTAGCCTTACTTTACTTTATTACTGCAGTTTTCATAAAGATCTGCTGCAGATCTACCAATGCTCTGAATGCTGAGCTCTGCATAACCTCCCCCACACCACTGATTGGCAGTTTTCTTTGTATACTGTGCATTGGCAGCTTTCTGCCAATCAATGGGGGTGTGGGTTTGGACTACACGGCAGCAGGTTTACTAGTCCTCTAGTGATAATCTCCTGCTGATAAAGCAATATTTTATACCAAGCAGCACAGTAAATGACAAAGCACTGGAATCAGTGTCTCTATCTCTACATTATGATGCTGTCAGATTAGGTGGCAAAAACCCGGTGACACATTTCCTTTAATGTGTGCATCTAGACTGTATTCTGAAAGCTGAAATCTGCAACTGGAGCAATGGAGACAATGGGCAGCTGGGATGAATTGAATTTTCTTGATTTGTTGTTGTCTAGGTGTATGTGTGTTGAAGAAAAATCTCTGGATTGAATTGTTATATGTAAAAATGCACCAGATTTATCAAACTATGTGCAACCATGTAATAACCTAGGTGCAAATAATGGGAAAAGTTTGCAGCAAAAGTGACCTAAGAAAGATCCCACTTATGCTAGACCCCCCACATGTTTGTAGTTTATTGTACTACAGCTAAAATGTTTATTTGGAAAAGAGGCTTCTCTAAATGTGCGGCCTTCATGATTCATGCACCACGGAGGTGACTAACCATGGTGACTCTGGGGAGTATCTTCTGTCATATTGTGGTCTGGAGATTGCAGGACTCTTCCCTGCAAGACAGATTTGTCCACAGGGTATAGCTGCAGTCATCAAGTGAGTAATGAGAGGTGACAGCCAGAGGTTACATGTTAGACCACAGATCTGGAATGACTAGTGATACATCATAGTGATGGACTAAACAATCATTTGCATTAGGTCCAAATTTGACCATATTAGTGGAACTGACCTATGTGCTAACAGAAGCATGTAGTATATGATATTATTACATACTACATGCTATCGCATCGAGAGTACGGTGAAATGAACATCTGTGTATCCTTAGTGGGGCTAGCAGGAGCAGTGCAGATTTGAATACCGCTAGCAGCTGACGTGATGGGTCGCCCGCCGCCAGGTTGCCGATCTCCCGACAGGAGATTTTAAACACAAACACACGTGCCGACACCGCCACCGCCGGGAGATCGACAATACCACTAACAGCTGATAGATCGGCAACCTAGCGGCGGGCGACCAATCACATCAGCTGCTAGTGGTATTCAAATCTGGCACCAATACCGCTAGCAGTTGTTTGGTCGCCAGCCTTGGCGGGTGATTCAAATCCCACGCGGCACGCTCATTGGCTCAGCCGGCCAAATCCCCCGCCAAAGCCGCACGGCACCGTGCAGGTGCGGAATCCGAACAAACAATTGACATGCTGCAGAATGTAAACCGCAGCGTTTCCATGTGTTTTTCCGCAGCATGGGCACTGCGGATTGCGTTTTCCATAGGTTTACATTGTACTGTAAATGCATGGAAAGCTGCTGCGAATCCGCAGCGTCAAAACCGCTGCGGATCTGCAGCAAAATCCGAAACTTGTGCACATAGCTTAATAGTCAACCATGGGACATAGATGGCACCTGTGGGATCTTAAAGGAAATCTGATGGCTGTGGGTATGTTTCCACTTGGCGTATTTGCTGTGGATTTGATGCAGTGTCCTATCCATAGCGGCCAGATGTTACAGCATAGTGGATGGGATTTAATGAAATCCCATCTCCTCTAAGCGTGCACTGACACCTCCGCGACGTCATCCCAGGTCCTTCGCACACAACATCCCTGGGAACGGAAGGCGCAGCGTGCACCGCTGAGAGGTGGGAGGACTCTGGGGGCCATCGGAAGGTAAGTCTATCAATATTTTTTATTTTTATTATTTTTTTACAGGGATATGGTGCGCAGTCCGTGGAGGAGAGTCTCCTTTCCTCCACCCTGGGTACCAACCGCACAAGATCCGCTTATTTCCCGCATGGTGAACATAGCCCCATGTGGAAAGTAAGCGGATCAATGCATTCCTATGTGTGCAGAATCCCCGCGATTGCGCAAAATGATGAACATGCTGCGCTTTTTCCGGAATGCGTTTCCGCTCCGGAAAAAAATGCAGCATGTGCACAAAAATTGCGGAATGCATTCTAATTAATAGGATGCTTAATGTAAGCGTTTTTTCGCATTTTTATAGCGAAAAAACGTGAAAAAAATGTGAAAAATCCTGAACGTGTGCACTTAGCCTTAGTGTGTAACCACCATACAACAAGTGGGCCTGTGTACCTTCAAATGCCAGGGCTGAATTTTTGTCCCAGTCTGGCCTTGTTGTATGTACTGTATGTTGTATGTACTGTATATTGTATGTTGTATGTACTGCATGTTGTATGTACTGTATGTTGTATGTACTGTATGCAGTATGTTGTATGTACTGTACAGTATGTACTGTATGTAGTATGTTGTATGTACTGTGCAGTATGTACTGTATGTTGTATGTACAGTATGTAGTATGCACTGTATGTACTGCATGTTATATGTTGTATGTACTGTATGTTGTATATACTGTATGTACTGTATGTACTGTATGTACTGTATGTTGTAAGTACTGTATGTTGTATTAAAGAGATTACGCACTTAGCAAGCAACAAAAATGGTGAGTAACCAGTAGTAATGTACAACATAGATAATCTAATGCTTGCTGTGGAGTGAATGGCAGACCATTTGGCAGAGATCAAACTGAGACAAGAAAGAACGAACCGAACTGTGAGGTCCAATATGTGAAAATGAAAACCAATACATGTATATGGTACAAAAAGTTATTATTTATTATTGAAGAGAAAAAAGGAATGGGGGTGGTAACATGGTAATGAAAACACGAAGTGCGTGCTGCCTGTGAAACACAACAGACCAAAGGAACAACCCATGTATAACACGATACAAAAAATGAAAAAAATTGGTTGAAAAGAATATAATATATAAAAAATGAAAAAAATGGAAAAAAGTGGTGCTACGTGCACTATATGGTAAAATGGTAGTTTCTGTGCACTAATGGCTATGCAAATATTAAAAAAAAAACACATGTATGTCAGTTAATCCCATAGTGTAAAACAGATCTGGCTGTCTCAACACTTCCATTGGCCTAAGATGGGGACAAATGTGTCAAACTACTGCCGTTCCTATGTCACCTGTCAAAGAGTGGGGAAGGCGGGTCCTGCTCTTAAGGCTCCCCTGATCCCTTTGCCAGTGATAGAGGAGCCTTTCCAGAGGATCGCGGTGGACATTGTGGGCCCGCTGGCCGTCCCCAGCAGCTCTGGAAAGCAATACATCCTTACTGTGGTAAACTATGCTACCTGGTACTCAGAGGCAGTAGCTCTGTCCTCAACTAGGGCAGATCAGGTGGTAGATGCACTGCTGGCTATCTTTTCACGTGTAAGATTTCCCAGGGAGATGCTTACCGATCAAGGGACCCAATTCATGTCTCGCCTAATGGAGGCTCTCTGTAAGAGAATGCAGGTGAAGCGTCTGGTATCGAGTGCGTATCACCCACAGATCAATGGCTTGTGCGAACGCTTCAATGGTACCCTCAAACAGATGCTCTGCATGCTGGGTGAGACCCAAGGACGTGACTGGGAGCGGTACCTCCCACACCTGTGGTTCGCTTACCGAGAGGTCCCGCAGGCCTCGACGGGGTTCTCCCCCTTCGAGCTCCTGTACGGCAGGCGATTGCGGGGACCCCTTGGGTTGGTAAGGGAATCCTGGGAAGAGGAGCCAAACCCTTCTGAAGTGTCCATAGTGGAGTTTGTCATGCGCTTCCGTGACGAGATGCAGACCTTGATGCAGTTGGTGCATGACAACATGACGCAGGCTCAGGCTGACCAGAAGCACTGGTATGACAAGAAAGCCTGGAAGCGGACCTACCACGTGGGTCAAAAGGTTTGTGTGCTGATCCCCATACCAAAAAAATAAGCTTCAGGCAGCCTGGGAAGGCCCGTACGTCATCCACCAACAGCTCAACCCGGTCACCTACGTGGTCACGCTTGACCACGCTCGGGGTATGCGAAAGGCCTTTCACGTCAACATGATGAAGGCTCATCACGAATGTCAACCTTTCGTACTACCGTTCTGCAGCCTGCCGGAAGACAGGGAGGAAGACAACCTCCTGGACATGCTGGCCCAAGCCAAGGCTGGTGGGTCCATTGAGGATGTGGAGGTAAGCGCCTCACTAACCGAACCCCAGCGGTTGCAGTTGCGGACCAATCTGGAACCCTTCCGCGCTGTGTTCTCCAACCGACCTGGAAGGACTATGTTAGCAGTCCACGAGGTGGACTCTGGGAATCATGCCCCACTACAGCAAACACCCTATCGAATCTCCGATGAGGTGCAGCAGGTTATGTGCCAGGAGATCGATGAGATGTTACAGCTGGGGGTGATTCAATGGTCAAAGAGTGCATGGACCTCACCTGTAGTCTGCGTGCCAAAGAAGGATCGGACCACCTGGTTCTGCGTGGACTACAGGGGGCTCAACGCCATCACAGCGAGGAGCTGCTTGAGAGGTTAGCTGGTGCAAAATATCTGACCATAATGGATCTGAGTCGCAGATACTGGCAGATTTCCCTTAGCTCCGAGGCACAGGAGAAGTCTGCCTTTATCACACCCTTTGTACTGTATGAGTCCACGGTCATGCCCTTCGGCATGAATAATGCCCCTGCCACTTCCCAACGGATGGTCAACCACCTGCTTGAAGGACTGGAGAAGTACGCGGTGGCATGCTTGGATGACATTGCCATCTTCAGTTCCTCCTGGGAGGAACACCTGCATCATCTCGAGGAGGTGCTCAGGCGAATTCACTGAGCCGGACTCACCATCAAGCCGGGAAAGTGCCAGATGGGCATGAGAGAGGTCCACTAACTGGGGCACCGGGTAAGCGGGGGCACCCTAAAGCCAGAACCTGAGAAAGTGGGAGCGATCGTGAACTGGACCACCCCCAGGACCAAGAAACAGGTGATGTCCTTCCTGGCACTGCAGGGTACTATAGGCGCTTCATACAGCACTATAGCAGCCTGGCAAAACACTTGACGGACCTCACCAGGAAGAAGCTACCTCACATCATCAACTGGACCGACGGCTGTGAGGGGGCCTTCCAGGCGTTGAAAACAGCACTGTGCAATGCCCCTATGTTGAAAGCAGTCGACAGCAGTCGACCGTTCTTGGTGCAGACCGACGCCAGCAAGTTTGGCCTCGGTGCTGTGCTCAGCCAGGTTGACTCGGAGGACCAAGAGCACCCTGTGTTATAGCTGAGCCAGAAACTTCTGCTGAGGGAAGTGACCTACTCCACCATTGAGAAGGAGTGCCTGGCCATAGTATGGGCCCTGCAGCGCTTTCAGCCCTACTTGTATGGTCGCACCTTCACTGTGATGACTGACCACAACCCTCTGCGCTGGCTAAATGCCATGTGTGGAACCAATGGAAGGTTGCTACGCTGGAACCTTGCTCTTCGGCAGTTTGACTTCACTATCGAACACAAAATGGGCAGGGAGCATGGCAATGCGCATGGGTTGTCCCACCAGGGTGAACCTGCTGAGGTGCGCATGGCAGAGTACCGAGATGTCCTGCCTCCGTAGTGCACACCAGAAGGGAGCCGTGCGACGATAATGTAAAAAACGACGAATGGTTTTACTTATTAATTTACATGCATTTCTAGAACTTTCTGCTCTTCCTAGCTTCTTTACACACAGCCTGTACTTCTACACTTCCTTCCCCCATCCTGCAAGCCAGGAATGTTAATTAAGAAGGAATTCCTTGGTCCAAAAGAAGCACATGCTTTCCTTTGTATATATGGGAGAGAGTTAAAAGGGCATATCTTGGGCCCAATCAATGATAGAAAAATGATGGATACATATTCGGAATGTGATGTAATAGAGTTTTACAACGGGGCCTCTTGCGGCAGTCTGGCCCCAAGAGAACCAGAGAATCGGATTTCTCCTGAACCGTGTGGGATAATTAGATCACGTTTGGAGTCAATAGAAAGCAAATTTTAATATAAGAGGAATGTTGGGTGTGCTGTGACTCTGCCATGGTCTCAAGCTAAGATATGAGAATTATAAGTATTGTTAGTAAATCTGTAAATTTGAGAGAGGGGAGGGTGCAGGGAAGCCAGCCTCATTAGTGATGTCACATGCCTGCAGGTATAAGTGACTGCACTTAACCTAGCCTTCATTCTTGCCTGGGATTCCACACTATCCAGACTTCCTGATGCATTGGGACATTTGGGCTCCGCCCACCAGCATGGTTTGCCTGAAATGATCTGAGCACATGTAAGTGTTAATTTGTCATTTAATCCCTGTTTATTTTATAATTGCTGTAGATACGTTAAATTGTCTCAAATTGTAACATCTTTATATACCTTTTATAAACGCTGCCCAATCTTTTTATGGAGTAAAATATATAAATTACTAGTTTCGTTCTCTTGCTCTAAAACGTACCCTAAGTCATCTGAAGTGAATTGCGCTACTTATTTGGGTTGGCTTCGGACCCTTTTAATCGGAGCTGGTGGCAGCATACTTGTTCTGTGCATTTGGGTGTCATTGTAGCGACAGTGGCGTTGAAAATTATTGTTCCTGCCTGAGTGGGAATAGTTATATCGCCTTCGCTGCAGCGTGCCCAATAGCCAGTACATAGCAGGCAGCCTTTCTGGAGACTAATTACCCTAGGTGCAGTACCTAGTCTGACCTGAGAGTAAGGGGGGCGCCAGAGAGCTGCAAGTTGTCAAGCGGAACTATATAGCGGGATATACATAAAACCCTGCCGTTCGTGTTATATTGTAGCAGCAGTGGGATAACTAAAATAAGCCCTTGCGGTAAATTGATAGGTCAATAGCCTTGTGTGTGGTTTCGTCACATTGTTGCAGTGGAGGAATAACTAAGATAAACCCCCTGCACATGTGAAAGCCGGGCGCTGGCCAAAGGTCGCCCCGATCTGTGACATATAGTTGACAGTCACGGTGGGAATCGGGACATTGACATAGGACATGAAGAGGTTAAAGTGGGGTACCGCAGGGGTCAGTATTGGGACCTGTTCTCTTCAACATATTCATTAATGATCTGGTAGAAGGTTTACACAGTAAAATATCGATATTTGCAGATGATACAAAACTATGTAAAGCAGTTAATACAAGAGAAGATAGTATTCTGCTACAGATGGATCTGGATAAGTTGGAAACTTGGGCTGAAAGGTGGCAGATGAGGTTTAACAATGATAAATGTAAGGTTATACACATGGGAAGAAGGAATCAATATCACCATTACACACTGAATGGGAAACCACTGGGTAAATCTGACAGGGAAAAGGACTTGGGGATCCTAGTTAATGATAAACTTACCTGGAGCAGCCAGTGCCAGGCAGCAGCTGCCAAGGCAAACAGGATCATGGGGTGCATTAAAAGAGGTCTGGATACACATGATGAGAGCATTATACTGCCTCTGTACAAATCC
Organism: Ranitomeya imitator; assembly: GCF_032444005.1. Classification (NCBI taxonomy): domain Eukaryota; kingdom Metazoa; phylum Chordata; class Amphibia; order Anura; family Dendrobatidae; genus Ranitomeya; species Ranitomeya imitator. The sequence goes on from NC_091286.1 coordinate 577,775,488, forward strand.
CTAGTTAGACCGCACATGGAGTACTGTGTCCAGTTTTGGGCACCGGTGCTCACGAAGGATATAATGGAACTAGAGAGAGTACAAAGGAGGGCAACAAAATTAATAAAGGGGATGGGAGAACTACAATACCCAGATAGATTAGCGAAATTAGGATTATTTAGTCTAGAAAAAAGACGACTGAGGGGCGATCTAATAACCATGTATAAGTATATAAGGGGACAATACAAATATCTCGCTGAGGATCTGTTTATACCAAGGAAGGTGACGGGCACAAGGGGGCATTCTTTGCGTCTGGAGGAGAGAAGGTTTTTCCACCAACATAGAAGAGGATTCTTTACTGTTAGGGCAGTGAGAATCTGGAATTGCTTGCCTGAGGAGGTGGTGATGGCGAACTCAGTCGAGGGGTTCAAGAGAGGCCTGGATGTCTTCCTGGAGCAGAACAATATTGTATCATACAATTATTAGGTTCTGTAGAAGGATGTAAATCTGGGGATTTATTATGATGGAATATAGGCTGAACTGGATTTTTTCGGCCTTACTAACTATGTTACTATGTTACTAAAGGGGTTGTAAGAAATGAAAAACATGGCTGGTTTATTTCTGAAAAAGCGACACTCTTGTTAACGGGCTTTATGTGGCATTCAAGTGCATAGGACCAAGGTACAAAAACAGACACAACCCTTGGGCGCCATATCTGGACAAAAGCTTTCATCTCTTTTTTTATTTTATATATTTTTATAGTGCTTTGTAAAAAGCACTATATTGTTATTCCACCGTAGACAACTTCTTCTTCTTCTTCTTCTTCTTCTTATTATTATTCAGTCCGCAATTAATGCGGCCCGAACCGCTGCACGCACAGACTCCAGTGAGGTGTCATTTCGAAGCCAGCGTTCCTGGGAGGTGTGCTAAGTATTTTTCGTGTCGATCGGATTTGTAGTTTTGGCGCAATTGGCGTTTGAAAATTTTGTCTCAATGCATTTCAATGGGGAAATTTTGCCACAAGCTTATAATGGCAGTTATTTTGAAATTGCCTCAGAAATCAGCCCAACTGCCACCTGGCTGATTAAGTCATTGATATGCGAAGTCAGACCCAGTTACTATGCCAACGCCTACGAACTCTACATGACCCCACTAGGACACAGGTTTGCCAGATAATATCAGCTCTTAAAGTGACAGACCCACCAAATTGTTACCTGAGGTGCCAGCCCACCAAATCGGACCCAGAGTGACCCCGCCCACCAAATCGGTCCCTGAGGGTAAGTGCACCCCCGCCCCGTATGTGCAAAAGTAAGTGCACCCCTGCCCCATGTGTGCAAAAGTAAGTGCACCCCTTGTGTATGCAAAACTAAGTTCACCCCCACCCCAAGTGTGTAAAAGTAAGTGCACCCCCGCCCTGTGTGTGCAAAAGTAAGTGCACCCCCGCCCCCATGTGTGCAAAAGTAAGTGCACCCCCGCCCCCGTGTGTGCAAAAGTAAGTGCGCCCCCGGCCCCGGATGTGCAAAAGTAAGTGAACCCCTGCCCCATGTGTGCAAAAGTAAGTACACCCCTTGTGTATGCAAAACTAAGTTCACCCCCACCCCATGTGTGCAAAAGTAATTGCACCCCACCCCAAGTTTGTAAAAGTAAGTGCACCCCCGCCCTGTGTGTGCAAAAGTAAGTGCACCCCCGCCCTGTGTGTACAAAAGTAAGTGCACCCCCGCCCCCGTGTGTGCAAAAGTAAGTGCACCCCCGCCCCCGTGTGTGCAAAAGTAAGTGCACCCAGCCCCGTGTGTGAAAAGTAAGTGCGCCCCCAGCCCCGGAAGTGCAAAAGTAAGTGCACCCCCGGTCCCGGGAGTGCAAAAGTAAGTGCACCCTGCCCCGTGTGTGAAAAGTAAGTGCGCCCCCGGATGTACAAAAGTAAGTGCACCCCCGGTCCCGGGAGTGCAAAAGTAAGGGTGCCCCCGTGTGTGCAAAAGTAAGTACACCCCCGCCCCCGTGTGTGCAAAAGTAAGTGCACCCTGCCCCGTGTGTGAGAAGTAAGTGCGCTCCCGGCCCAGGATGTACAAAAGTAAGTGCGCCACCGGCCCCGGATGTGCAAAAGTAAGTGCGCCCCCGGCCCCGGGTATGCAAAAGTAAGTGCGCCCCCGGCCCCGGGTATGCAAAAGTAAGTGCGCCCCGGGTGTGCAAAAGTAAGAGCGCCCCGGCTGTGCAAAACTAAGTGGGCCCCGGCTGTGCAAAACTAAGTGCGCCCCCGGTCCCGAGGGTGAAAAGTAAGTGCACCCCGGTTCCGTGTGTGAAAAGTAAGTGCACCCGAGGTCCCGTGGGTGAAAAGTAAGTGCACCCCCAGTCCCGTGGGTGAAAAGTAAGTGCACCCCCGGTCCCGTGGGTGAAAAGTAAGTGCACCCCCAGTCTCGTGGGTGAAAAGTAAGTGCACCCCGGTCCCGTGGGTGAAAAGTAAGTGCACCCCCGATCCCGTGTGTGAAAAGTAAGTGCACCCCCGGTCCCGTGTGTGAAAAGTAAGTGCACCCCCGGTCCTGGTGTGAAAAGTAAGTGCACCCCCGGTCCTGGTGTGAAAAGTAAGTGCACCCCCGGTCCCGAGGGTGAAAAGTAAGTGCACCCCCGGTCCCGAGGGTGAAAAGTAAGTGCACCCCGGTCCTGTGTGTGAAAAGTAAGTGCACCCAAGGTCCCGTGGGTGAAAAGTAAGTGCACCCCCAGTCCCGTGGGTGAAAAGTAAGTGCACCCCCGGTCCCGTGGGTGAAAAGTAAGTGCACCCCCAGTCTCGTGGGTGAAAAGTAAGTGCACCCTGGTCCCGTGTGTGAAAAGTAAATGCACCCCGGTCCCGTGTGTGAAAAGTAAGTGAGTGCACACCTGTTCCCGTGTGTGAAATGTAAGTGCACCCCCGTTCCCGTGGGTGAAAAGTAAGTGCGCCCCGCCACCGAATGTGCAAAAGTAAGTGCGCCCCCGCCCCCGGGTGTGCAAAAGTATGTGCGCCCCCGGCCCCGGGTGTGCAAAAGTAAATGCGCCCCGGGTGTGCAAAAGTAAGTGCACCCCCAGTCCCGTGGGTCAAAAGTAAGTGCACCCCAGGTCCCGGGTGTGAAAAGTAAGTGCACCCCCGCTGCCATATGTGAAAAGTAAGTGCACCCCCTATCCCGTGTGTGAAAAGTAAGTGCACCCCCGTTCCCGTGTGTGAAAAGTAAGTGCACCCTCGGTCCCGTGGGTGAAAAGTAAGTGCACCCCGGTCCCGTGTGTGAAAAGTAAGTGCACCCCCGGTCCCGTGAGTGAAAAGTAAGTGCACCCCCGATCCCGTGTGTGAAAAGTAAGTGCACCCTCGGTCCCGTGTATTAAAAGTAAGTGCACCCCCGGTTCTGGTGTGAAAAGTAAGTGCACCCCCGGTCCCGTGGGTGAAAAGTAAGTGCACCCCGCCACCGAATTTGCAAAAGTAAGTGCACCCCCGGCCCCCGGTGTGCAAAAGTAAGTGCGCCCCCGGCCCCGGGTGTGCAAAAGTAAGTGCGCCCCGGGTGTCCCGTTGGTCAAAAGTAAGTAAACCCCAGGTCCCGGGTGTGAAAAGTAAGTGCACCCCCGGTCCCGTGGATGAAAAGTAAGCACACCCTCGGTCCCTTGGGTGAAAAGTAAGTGCACCCCTTGTTCCCGTGTGTGAAAAGTAAGTGCACCCCTGTTCCCGTGTGTGAAAAGTAAGTGCACCCCCGGTCCTGGTGTGAAAAGTAAGTACACCCCCGGTCGCATGGGTGAAAAGTAAGTGCACCATCGGTCCCGTGGGTGAAAAGTAAGTGCACCCCCGGTCCCATGGGTGAAAAGTAAGTGCACCCTCAGTCCCGTGGGTGAAAAGTAAGTGCACCCCCGGTCCCGTGGGTGAAAAGTAAGTGCACCCCTGATCCCGTGGGTGAAAAGTAAGTGCATCCCCGGTCCCGTGGGTGAAAAGTAAGTGCACCCCCGCTGCCATACGTGAAAAGTAAGTGCACCCCCGATCCCGTGTGTGAAAAATAAGTGCACCCCCGGTCCCGTGTGTGAAAAGTAAGTGCACCCCCGGTCCCGTGGGTGAAAACTAAGTGCACCCCCGGTCCCGTGTGTGAAAACTAAGTGCACCCCTGGTCCCGTGGGTGAAAAGTAAGTGCACCCAGGTCCCGTATGTGCAAAAGTAAGAGCGCCCCCGCCCCCAAATCGGACCCCGAGTGACCCCGCCCACCAAATCGAACCCAGAGTGGCCCCACCCACCAAATTGGACTCAGAGTGGCCCCGTCCACCAAATTGGACCCAGAGTGGCCCCGTCCACCAAATCGGACCCAGAGTGGCCCCGCCCACCAAATCGGACCCAGAGTGGCCCCGCTCACCAAATCGGACCCCCAGGGGCCCCACCCGCATATCGGACCCCGAGGGGCCCCGCCCGACAAATCAGACCCCCAGGAGCCCCGCCCACCAAATCGGACCCCCAGGGGCCATGCCCACCAAATCGGACCCCGCCCACCAAATCGGACCCCGAGTGGCCCCGCCCACCAAATTGGACCCGAGTGGCCCCGCCCACCAAGTCGGACCCAGAGTGGCCCCGCCCACCAAATCGGACCCAGAGTGGCCCCGCCCACCAAATCGGACCCAGAGTGGCCCCACCCACCAAATCGGTTCCTATGGTGCCCCGCCCACCAAATCAGACCCAGAGTGTCCCCGCCCACCAAATCGGACCCAAATAGGCCCCTGAGGGGCCCCGCCCACCAAACCAGCGCCTGAAGGGCACCCAAGTGTGAAAGTCTTGCAGGGGCAGCCCGGGCACCATGCCAAAGCACTATCTGTAGTTCCTTCAGGAAATACCCATCTAGTTCAGTCCGCAATTAATGCGGCCCGAACCACTGCACGCACAGACTCCAGTGAGGTGTCATTTCGAAGCCAGCATTCCTGGGAGGTGTGCTAAGTATTTTTCGTGTCGATCGGATTTGTAGTTTTGGCGCAATTGGCGTTTGAAAATTTCATCTCAATGCATTTAAATGGGAAATTGTTCCAACAATAAGAGATAATGGCTGATTTCTGAGGCAATTTCAAAATAACTGCCAACTGCCACCTGGCTGATGAGCTCATTGCTATGTGCAGTCAGACCCAGTTACTATGCCGACGCCTACGAACTCTACATGACCCCACCAGGACACAGTTTTGCCAGATAATATCAGCTCTTAAAGTGACCCCGCCCACCAAATTGTTACCTGAGGTGTCCAGCCCACCAAATCGGACCCAGTGTGACCCCGTCCACCAAATCAGACCCAGAGGGTAAGTGCACCCCCGCCCCGTATGTGCAAAAGTAAGTGCACCCCCGCCCCGTGGGTGCAAAAGTATGTGCACCCCCGGTCCCGTGGGTGAAAAGTAAGTGCATCGTCGGTCCCGTGGGTGAAAAGTAAGTGCATCGTCGGTCCCGTGGGTGAAAAGTAAGTGCACCCCCGCTGCCATATGTGAAAAGTAAGTGCACCCCCGATCCCGTGTGTGAAAAGTAAATGCATCCTCGGTCCCATGGGTGAAAAGTAAGTGCACCCTCGGTCCCGTGGGTGAAAAGTAAGTGCACCCTCGGTCCCGTGGGTGAAAAGTAAGTGCACCCCCTGCCCGTGTGTGAAAACTAAGTGCACCCCCGGTCAATGGGGGAAAAGTAAGTGCACCCCCTATCCCGTGAGTGAAAAGTAAGTGCACCCCCGCTGCCATATGTGAAAAGTAAGTGCAGCCCCGGTCCTGTGGGTGAAAAGTAAGTGCACCCCCGATCCCGTGGGTGAAAAGTAAGTGCAACGTCGGTCCTGTGGGTGAAAAATAAGTGCACCCCCGGTCCCATGGGTGAAAAGTAAGTGCACCCCCGCTGCCATATGTGAAAAGTAAGTGCACTCCCGATCCCGTGTGTGAAAAGTAAATGCACCCTCGGTCCCGTGGGTGAAAAGTAAGTGCAGCCTCGGTCCCGTGGGTGAAAAGTAAGTGCACCCCCGGTCCCGTGTGTGAAAAGTAAGTGCACCCCCGGTCCTTTGGGTGAAAAGTAAGTGCACCCCCTATCCCGTGAGTGAAAAGTAAGTGCACCCCCGCTGCCATATGTGAAAAGTAAGTGCACCCCCGATTCCGTGTGTGAAAAGTAAGTGCACGCTCGGTCCCTTGGGTGAAAAGTAAGTGCACCCCCTATCCCATGAGTGAAAAGTAAGTGAACCCCCGCTGCCATATGTTAAAAGTAAGTGCACCCCCGATCCCGTGTGTGAAAAGTAAATGCACCCTCGGTCCCGTGGGTGAAAAGTAAGTGCACCCCCGATCCCGTGTGTAAAAAAATAAGTGCACCCCCGGTCCCGGGTGGGAAAAGTAAGTGCATCCCCGGTCACGTGGGTGAAAAGTAAGTGCACCCCCGGTCCCGTGTGTGAAAAGTAAGTGAACCGTCGGTCCCGGGTGTGAAAAGTAAGTGCACCCCCGGTCCCGTGGGTGAAAAGTAAGTGCACCCCAGTCCCGTGTGTGAAAAGTAAGTGCAAGCCCGGTCCCGAGTGTGAAAAGTAAGCGCACCCCAGGTCCCGTGGGTGAAAAATAAGTGCTCCCCGGTCCCGTGGGTGAAAAGTAAGTGCACCCCGGTCCCGTGGGTGAAAAGTAAGTGCACCCCCGGTCTCGGGTGTGAAAAGTAAGTGCACACCGACACCGAATGTGCAAAAGTAAGTGCGACCCCGGCCCCGGGTGTGCAAAAGTAATTGCGCCCCCGGCCCCGGGTGTGCAAAAGTAAGTGCGCCCCGGGTGTGCAAAAGTAAGTGCACCCCCAGTCCATTGGGTGAAAAGTAAGTGCACCCCCTGTCCCGTGAGTGAAAAGTGCACCCCCGCTGCCATATGTGAAAAGTAAGTGCACCCCGATCCCGTGTGTGAAAAGTAAGTGCACCCCCGATCCCGTGTGTGAAAAGTAAGTGCACCCTCGGTCCCGTGGGTGAAAAGTAAGTGCACCCCCGGTCCCTTGTGTGAAAAGTAAGTGCACCCCCGGTCCCGGGTGGGAAAAGTAAGTGCACCCCCGGTCCCGTGGGTGAAAAGTAAGCGCACCCCAGGTCCCGTGGGTGAAAAGTAAGTGCTCCCCCGCCCCCCAAATCGGACCCTGAGGGGCCCCGCCCACCAAATCGGACCCTGAGGGGCCCCGCCCACCAAATCGGACCCTGAGGGGCCCCGCCCACCAAATCGGACCCTGAGGGCCCCGCCAACCAAATCGGCCCCTGAGGGGTCCCGCCCACCAAATCAGCCCTGAGGGGCCCCACCCACCAAATCGGACCCTGAGGTGCCCCACCCACCAAATCGGACCCTGAGGGGCCCCGCCCACCAAATTGGACCCTGAAGGACCCCACCCACCAAATCGGCCCCTAAGTGGCCCCGCCCACCAAATCGGCCCCTGAGAGGCCCCGCCCTCCAAATCGGCCCCTGAGGGGCCCCGCCAACCAAATCGGCCCCTGAGGGGCCCCGCGCACCAAATCAGCCCCTGAGGGGCCCCGCCCACCAAATCGACCCCTGAGGGGCCCCGCCCACCAAATTGTCCCCTAAGGGGCCCCGCCCACCAAATCGGCTCCTGAGGGGCCCCGCCCACCAAATTGTCCCCTAAGGGGCCCCGCCCACCAAATCGACCCCTGAGGGGCCCTGCCCACCAAATAGTCCCCTAAGGGGCCCCGCCCACCAAATTGGCCCCTGAGGGGCCCCGCCCACCAAATCGGCTCCTGAGGGGCCCCGCCCACCAAATCGGCTCCTGAGGGGCCCCGCCCACCAAATTGGCCCCTGAGGGGCCCCGCCCACCAAATCGGCTCCTGAGGGGCCCCGCCCACCAAATTGGCTCCTGAGGGGCCCCGCCCACCAAATTGGACCCTGAGGGGCCCTGCCAACCAAATCGGACCCTGAGGGGCCCCGCCCACCAAATCGGCCCCTGAGGGGCCCCGCCCACCAAATCGGACTCTGAGGGGCCCCGCCCACCAAATCGGACCCTGAGGGGCCCCGCCCACCAAATCGGACCCTGAGGGCCCCGCCAACCAAATCGGCCCCTGAGGGGTCCCGCCCACAAAATCGGCCCTGAGGGGCCCCGCCCACCAAATCGGACCCTGAGGTGCCCCACCCACCAAATCGGACCCTGAGGTGCCCCACCCACCAAATCGGACCCTGAGGGGCCCCGCCCACCAAATTGGACCCTGAAGGACCCCACCCACCAAATCGGCCCTTAAGTGGCCCCACCCACCAAATCGGACCCTGAGGGGCCCCGCCCACCAAATCGGACCCTGAGGGGCCCCGCCCACCAAATCAGCGCCTGAAGGGCACCCAAGTGTGAAAGTCTTGCAGGGGCAGCCCGGGCACCATCCCAAAGCACTATCTGTAGTTCCTTCAGGAAATACACATCTAGTTTATTTTGTCATTTACCCCCCTGAATGGCCAGTTTCTCCCTTTTTTCTTACATTTACAAAATAAAGCAAAAGTGATTTTTATTCAATAAAGAGCAGTGGCATTTCTGGAAGACACAAGATTTCTCCAAGGCAATGTGACATGTTTAGATCTATGCGGTCTTTCAAAGAGATATTGATGAATATCTACAGAATAGGTCACAATGGGAAAGGGGGAAGGGATGCGCTGAGAGTAGCCTCTTTTGGATGGACTTTGCCATTAAGTAAACATGGCTTATGCATAACTATACATAACTCAGAGCTGATACATTGTTTTTCTGACTTGCGTAATATCAGGTGGATTTAATGACAAGTGAGCAGATCAGGATGGGAGAAAATCATGTGTTCCAGTAGTAATCATCTTGTCTAAAGTGACTCTGCATGGGAGGGGCTTTAAAATACCTTTCTTTCCACTGCCAAAAGGTTAACTCATTTTCATTCTACTTAGAGGTGGATAAACCGGTGAATAAAAAGCCTCATACATTTATTCATAGATTGTTCTAGATTTAAAGTTCACATCAATCTTGCCGCATCTTTTATTAGTATACATTGGAAGAGGAGATATAAGATGCAAGAAGCGATGATGCAGAGACTTCCAGAAAATATAGCTATTTGCATGTTATAAGAGGGTTCCATCTTGATTTCATAGAAGCAATGATTTTATACAGTGGTCTGACAAATGCTTAGATCTCAGATAAATCACATTTGAATCAGAATTTCTATATGTGATCATGAGACCAAATCCAACTGTTTACCATTTACTGTAGATTATGCTTCTCAATAAAGCAAACGTCATACACTTATATAGAAATCAATATGTATCAATTGCTCTGTACAGGACAGTAACTTTAGTAGGTGCAAGGGTTGAAGTTGCATCGGGCCCTGGAGACTAAGGGTACAAATTGTCTTTTTAGCTCATATGAGAAGACCTATTCTTTTATAGACCAATGATAGGGGCACTGTTGGAGATTTGCATTGGGGCCCATGAGGTTCAAGTTACGCCACTAGTCTAATATAGTAGTAAACCCCACAAAATATGTACTGTAATGTTATCAAATATTTATAATAAATAAGAATAATTTTATTTATTTAGCGCCAACATATTCCACAGCATTTACAATTATGCGAGGATAGGTGCAGACAATTAAGTAGCATAGTTCAACAGTTACAGGAGGAGTAAGGGCCCGGCTGAAAAACTTACAGTCTATAAGGAAATAGGGGAGACACAATAGGTAAAAAGGTCTTGTCGTGTATGGTCCAGACATGATTGTAATAAATAGGACATTTCAAATAAGCTGCATGATCTGGTCATCAGTCAGTATCTCTAAGTACAGTTACCAAGTGCTAATGGGTGCATGGATGAAGCGCTGAAAGATGAGTAGGAGGAAGCCGATTCTTTAGAAAGCTGGAACAGGGAAAAGTGTTAGATTTAGTGGATAGGCCTGTCTAAAGAGATGTGGTTTAAATAATGCAAAAAAAGTGGGGGCTAGGTATTAGTCAAGTTATTTGGGGTAGTGAATCCTAGAAAAGTGGCGCAGCACGAGAGGAGACGAGTCTTTGAGATGGAAGCAGGAGGTTTGGATTGTGGAGGATGTTAGTCTTAGATTAGTCGCAGAATAGAGATCACTGGTAGGGTTATAGAGAGACGAATGAGGAGATGTATGGAGGCGTGGAACTGTGGAGAGCATTTGTGGGTGGGAGAGATAAGTTTATATTGTACTCTGTAGAGAATGGGTAACCAGTAGGGTTGAGCGACCTTTACTTTTATAGGATCGGGTCGGGTTTCACGAAACCCGACTTTTTCAAAAGTCGGGTCGAGTGAAATCGGCCGATCCTATAAAAAAGTCGGGGTCGGCCGAAACTCGAAACCCAATGCAATGCATTGGGTTTCCATGGTTCCCAGTGTCTGAAGGAGCGGAAACTCTCCTTCAGGCCCTGCGATCCATATTTTAGTGTAAAATAAAGAATTAAAATAAAAAATATTGCAATACTTACCCTCTGACTCGCCCTGGTACTAACCGGGAACCTTCCTTCCTTAGAATCAGCCTTCCAGGACCTTGCGGTGACGTCGCGGTGACGTCGCGGCTTGTGATTGGCCGCGCGGCCGCCCATGTGACCGCTCGCGTGACCAATCACAAGCCGCGACGTCACCGCGACGTCACCGAAGGTCCTGGAAGGGCTGATTCTTAGGAAGGAAGGCTGCCGGAAAGAAGCAGGGCGCGTCTGAGGGTGAGTATATACCTAATAGGAATATACCTAATAGGAATATACTCAACTGAGCGAGCGGTCACATGGGCGGCCGCGCGGCCAATCACAAGCCGCGACGTCACCGCGACGTCACCGCAAGGTCCTGGAAGGCTGATTCTAAGGAAGGAAGGTTCCCGGTTAGTACCAGGGCGCGTCAGAGGGTAAGTATTGCGATATTTTTATTTTTATTTTTTATTTTCCACTTAAATCTGAATTCCAATACCAATTCCCGATATAAACATATCGGGAATCGGTATCGGAATTCCGATTCTAGATTCAAAAGATCGCCGACTTCATGGCCGACCCCACACAGGGGTCGGGTCGGGTTTCATGAAACCCGACCTTGCCAAAAGTCGGCGACTTTTGAAAAATTTCGACCCGTTTCGCTCAACCCTAGTAACCAGTGCAATGACTGGCGCAAGGTGGAGGCATTAATGTAGGGGTTGGAGAGAAATATGATCCTGGCTGTCACATTCAGCATGGTTTTTAGAAGAGAAGTTTAGTTAGGAGACCAATTAGTAGAGGGTTGTAGTCGTCCAGATGAGAATTAAATAAGAGTAACAGTAAGAGTTTTTGCAGTTTTAAAGGTGATAAAAAAGTCAGATTCTGGAGATGTTTTTAAGGTGCAGGTGACATGAGCGACTAAGTTATTGGATAAAGCGAATAAAGGAAAGTTCTGCGTTAAATATGACCACAATACAGTGGGTGTGCTGCTTGGGACTTATGGTTGAACCACCCAAGGCAATTGCAATATCTGGTATAGGTAGGCTAGTAGAGTGGAAAAAGCACAATAAGTTCAATTTTGAAGAAATATAGTTTCAGATAGAGGGAGGATATGATGTATTGACAGCAGACAGACAATCTCTGATATTTGTGACAGGTTTAAAGTTGAAAATTGCATTTGAGGTGTGGGAGGGAAGAGTATCCAAGCTCTGGTTTCGGCGAAAATGTCCTAACTGATGTGGTTGATATTTTCTTAGAAATAAGTGGCCGCATCATTAGCGCTGAGGTTGGGGATGGGGTCCTGTACTTTAGGGCTCAGGAGGGAGTGGAAAATTTGGAAGTAATTTTGGATTGTCAGATAGTAACATAATGAGGGCAGCGAAGTAGGCTTGTTTGCCCAGACAGAGAGCAGAGTTATACGTATTGAGCGTGAACTTATAGTGGATGAATTCTTTTGCTGAAAGGGATTTTGTCACAGGGATACCGCCACGTAGAGAAGCCATAAGACTGCAGTGTTTGGTTTCACACACTCCTGCACTGCTTAGAAGTACTTCGCCATCGTGTTAAGCAGTGCAGATTTTTTCTTTGCTAGCAGTGTAAGGGTTAATCTGTTCAGTTGAAGCTCCTGGAGCTTTCCTACTTGGATTGTCTGGATGTTCAGTGTTGGCCACTCCCCTTATGCTTGCCTCTGGCACTTAGGGATTTCCAGTGTTAGTTCTTACTGCTTGATTCTGGAGTTGGAGATATTGTTCATGATTGGAGGTGGTAATTGGAGGTTGTTTGGGAGATTATTGCTTGGAATTTTGTGTGTGCACATCCTCATCCTCTCCTATTAGGTTTCTTCCTTCTTTAACTCCCCTGTGTCCCTCTCTTGCTCTTGTTTGGGGAGTGTATTCTGTATGGTTTGTATTTTCATTTATCCCTACTTGTTTTCTCTTGTTTGTCTGGTTAGTGTGTTTCTAAAACTTCAACTTCCCACAACCTTGGGTGGCAGAGGGAAAAGATCAGCGTACATATTGGAGCATAGCTGTTATGAACAGGTGATTCAGAACCACAATGGACCTGGTGGTTACGAGCACAGAAAATGACCTGATAGTTGCTAATCACTTAGGACGAGCTCTGAGACGTGGGAACTCTGCTGACCGCAATCCCTAATCCTATCACACCACACTAGAGGTAGCCGTAGATTGCTCCTAACGCTCCCTATGCAACTCGGCACAGCCTGAGAAACTAGCTAGCCCTGAAGATAGAAAAATAAGCCTACCTTGCCTCAGAGAAATTCCCCAAAGGAAAAGGCAGCCCCCCACATATAATGACTGTGAGCAAAGGTGAAAACACAAACACAGAGATGAAATAGATTTTAGCAAAGTGAGGCCCGACTTACTAAATAGACCGAGGACAGGAAAGATAGCTTTGCGGTCAGCACAAAAACCTATAAACAACCACGCAGAGGGCGCAAAAAGACCCTCCGCACCGACTAACGGTACGGAGGTGCTTCCTCTGCGTCCCAGAGCTTCCAGCCAGCAAGACAAACCAATATAGCAAGCTAGACAGAAAAAATAGCAAACAAAAATAACACAAGCAGAACTTAGCTTATGCAGAGCAGACAGGCCACAAGAAGGATCCAGGAGAAAGCAAGACCAATACTGGAACATTGACTGGAGGCCAGGAACAAAGAACTAGGTGGAGTTAAATAGAGCAGCACCTAACGACTTAACCTCGTCACCTGAGGAAGGAAACTCAGAAGCCGCAGCCCCACTCACATCCACCAGAGAAAGCTCATAGACAGAACCAGCCGAAGTACCACTCATGACCACAGGAGGGAGCTTGACCACAGAATTCACAACAGTACCCCCCCTTGAGGAGGGGTCACCGAACCCTCACCAGAGCCCCCAGGCCGACCAGGATGAGCCAAATGAAAGGCACGAACCAGATCGGCAGCATGAACATCAGAGGCAAAGACCCAGGAATTATCTTCCTGACCATAACCCTTCCACTTAACCAGGTACTGGAGTTTCCGTCTCGAAATACGAGAATCCAAAATCTTCTCCACTATATACTCCAACTCCCCCTCAACCAAAACCGGGGCAGGAGGATCAACGGATGGAACCACAGGTGCCACGTATCTCCGCAACAATGACCTATGGAATACGTTATGGATGGAAAAAGAAACTGGAAGGGTCAAACGAAAAGACACAGGATTAAGAACCTCAGAAATCCTATATGGACCAATGAAACGAGGCTTAAACTTAGGAGAGGAAACTTTCATAGGAATATAACGAGATGACAACCAAACCAAATCCCCAACACGAAGTCGGGGACCCACACAGCACCTGTGGTTAGCGAAACGTTGAGCCTTCTCCTGAGACAATGTCAAATTGTCCACTACATAAGTCCAAATCTGCTGCAACCTATCCACCACAGTATCCACACCAGGACAGTCAGAAGACTCAACCTGCCCTGACGAGAAACGAGGATGGAAACCAGAATTGCAGAAAAACGGCAAAACCAAAGTAGCCGAGCTGGCCCGATTATTAAGGGCGAACTCAGCCAAAGGCAAAAAGGACACCCAATCATCCTGATCAGCAGAAACAAAACATCTCAGATATGTTTCCAGGGTCTGATTGGTTCGTTCAGTCTGGCCATTTGTCTGAGGATGGAAAGCCGAGGAAAAAGACAAATCAATGCCCATCCTAGCACAAAAAGCTCGCCAAAACCTCGAAACAAACTGGGAACCTCTGTCAGAAACGATGTTCTCCGGAATGCCATGTAAACGAACCACATGCTGGAAGAACAATGGCACCAAATCAGAGGAGGAAGGCAATTTAGACAAGGGTACCAAATGGACCATCTTAGAGAAGCGATCACAAACCACCCAAATGACCGACATTTTTTGAGAGACGGGGAGATCCGAAATAAAATCCATAGAGATATGTGTCCAGGGCCTCTTTGGGACTGGCAAGGGCAAAAGCAACCCACTGGCACGAGAACAGCAGGGCTTAGCCCGAGCACAAATCCCACAGGACTGCACAAACGAACGCACATCCCGCGACAGAGACGGCCACCAAAAGGATCTAGCCACCAAATCTCTGGTACCAAAGATTCCAGGATGACCAGCCAACACCGAACAATGAACCTCGGAGATAACTCTACTCGTCCATTTATCAGGAACAAACAGTTTCTCCGCTGGGCAACGGTCAGGTCTATTAGCCTGAAATTTTTGCAGCACCCGCCGCAAATCAGGGGAGATGGCAGACAAAATTACCCCCTCTTTGAGAATACCCACCTGCTCAGGCAAACCCGGAGAGTCGGGCACAAAACTCCTAGACAGGGCATCCGCCTTCACATTTTTAGAGCCCGGAAGGTACGAGACCACAAAGTCAAAACGGGAGAAAAACAGCGACCAACGAGCCTGTCTAGGATTCAACCATTTGGCAGACTCGAGATAAGTCAAGTTCTTGTGATCAGTCAAGACCACCACACGATGCTTAGCTCCTTCAAGCCAATGACGCCACTCCTCGAATGCCCACTTCATGGCCAGCAACTCTCGATTGCCAACATCATAATTACGCTCAGCAGGCGAAAACTTCCTGGAAAAGAAGGCGCATGGTTTCATCACCGAGCCATCAGAACTTCTTTGCGACAAAACAGCCCCTGCTCCAATCTCAGAAGCATCAACCTCGACCTGGAACGGGAGCGAAACATCTGGTTGGCACAACACAGGGGCAGAAGAAAAACGACGCTTCAACTCTTGAAAAGCTTCCACAGCAGCAGAAGACCAATTGACCACATCAGCACCCTTCTTGGTTAAATCAGTCAACGGTTTAGCAATACTAGAATAATTGCAGATGAAGCGACGATAAAAATTAGCAAAGCCCAGGAACTTTTGCAGACTTTTCAGAGATGTCGGCTGAGTCCAATCATGGATGGCTTGGACCTTAACAGGATCCATCTCGATAGTAGAAGGGGAAAAAATGAAACCCAAAAATGAAACCTTCTGAACACCAAAGAGACACTTTGACCCCTTCACAAACAAAGAATTCGCACGCAGGACCTGAAACACCATTCTGACCTGCTTCACGTGAGACTCCCAATCATCCGAGAAGACCAAAATATCATCCAAGTATACAATCAGGAATTTATCCAGGTACTCTCGGAAGATGTCATGCATAAAGGACTGAAACACTGATGGAGCATTAGAAAGCCCGAATGGCATAACCAGGTACTCAGAATGGCCCTTGGGCGTATTAAATGCTGTTTTCCATTCATCGCCCTGTTTAATACGCACAAGATTATACGCACCACGAAGATCTATCTTGGTGAACCAACTACCCCCCTTAATCCGAGCAAACAAATCAGATAGCAGCGGCAAGGGGTACTGAAATTTGACCGTGATTTTATTTAGAAGGCGGTAATCAATACAAGGTCTCAACGAACCATCCTTCTTGGCCACAAAAAAGAACCCTGCCCCCAATGGCGACGACGAGGGGCGAATATGACCCTTCTCTAAGGATTCCTTTACGTAACTCCGCATAGCGGCGTGCTCAGGTACAGACAAATTAAACAGTCGACCTTTAGGAAACTTACTACCAGGAATCAAATCGATAGCACAATCGCAATCCCTATGCGGAGGTAGGGCACTGGACTTGGGCTCATCAAATACATCCCGGTAATCTGACAAGAACTCTGGGACCTCAGAAGGGGTGGATGATGAAATAGACAGAAATGGAACATTACCATGTACCCCCTGACAACCCCAGCTGGACACAGACATTGATTTCCAATCCAATACTGGGTTATGGACTTGTAGCCATGGCAACCCCAACACGACCACATCATGCAGATTCTGCAACACCAAAAAGCGAATATCCTCCTGATGCGCAGGAGCCATGCACATGGTCAGTTGGGTCCAATACTGAGGCTTATTCTTGGCCAAAGGCGTGGCATCAATTCCTCTCAATGGAATAGGATGATGCAAGGGCTCCAAGAAAAACCCACAGCGCCTAGCAAACTCCAAGTCCATCAAATTCAGGGCAGCGCCTGAATCCACAAATGCCATGACAGAAAAGGATGACAAAGAGTAGATCAAAATGACGGACAAAAGAAATTTCGACTGTACCGTACCAATGGTGGCAGACCTAGCGAAACGCTTAATGCACTTAGGACAATCAGAGATAGCATGAGTGGAATCACCACAGTAAAAACACAGCCCATTCCATCGTCTGTGTTCTTGCCGTTCAGCTCTGGTCAAAGTCCTATTACATTGCATAGGCTCAGGTTTATGCTCAGGTAATACCGCCAAATGGTGCACAGTTTTACGCTCACGCAAGCGTCGATCGATCTGAATAGCCAAAGACATAGACTCATTCAAACCAGCAGGCATAGGAAATCCCACCATGACATCCTTAAGGGCTTCAGAGAGACCCTTTCTGAAAATTGCTGCCAGAGCACATTCATTCCATTGAGTGAGCACAGACCACTTCCTAAATTTCTGACAATATAACTCTACCTCATCCTGACCCTGACACAGAGCCAGCAAGATTTTCTCTGCCTGATCCACTGAATTAGGTTCATCATAAAGCAACCCGAGCGCCAGAAAAAAAGCATCAATATCACATAATGCAGGATCTCCTGGCGCAAGGGAAAATGCCCAGTCTTGAGGATCGCCACGTAATAAAGAAATAATGATCTTTACTTGTTGAACTGGGTCACCAGAGGAGCGAGGTTTCAAAGCCAGAAATAGTTTACAATTATTCTTGAAATTCAGAAACTTAGATCTATCACCAAAAAACAACTCAGGAATAGGAATTTTAGGTTCTAACATAGGATTCTGAACCACTAAATCTTGAATGTTTTGTACACTTATAGCGAGATTATCCATCAAAGAGGACAGACCTTGAATGTCCATGTCTACACCTGTGTTCTGAACCACCCTGATGTAAAGGGGGAAAAAATGACAAACACAGTGCCAAGAAAAAAAAATGGTCTCAGAACTTCTCTTTTCCCTCTATTGAGAAGCATTAGTACTTTGGGACTCCAGTACTGTTATGAACAGGTGATTCAGAACCACAATGGACCTGGTGGTTACGAGCACAGAAAATGACCTGATAGTTGCTAATCACATAGGACGAGCTCTGAGACGTGGGAACTCTGCTGACCGCAATCCCTAATCCTGTCACACCACACTAGAGGTAGCCGTAGATTGCTCCTAACGCTCCCTATGCAACTCGGCACAGCCTGAGAAACTAGCTAGCCCTGAAGATAGAAAAATAAGCCTCAGAGAAATTCCCCAAAGGAAAAGGCAGCCCCCCACATATAATGACTGTGAGCAAAGGTGAAAACACAAACACAGAGATGAAATAGATTTTAGCAAAGTGAGGCCCAACTTACTAAATAGACCGAGGACAGGAAACATAGCTTTGCGGTCAGCACAAAAACCTATAAACAACCACGCAGAGGGCGCAAAAAGACCCTCCGCACCGACTAACGGTACGGAGGTGCTTCCTCTGCGTCCCAGAGCTTCCAGCCAGCAAGACAAACCAATATAGCAAGCTAGACAGAAAAAATAGCAAACAAAAATAACACAAGCAGAACTTAGCTTATGCAGGGCAGACAGGCCACAAGAACGATCCAGGAGAAAGCAAGACCAATACTGGAACATTGACTGGAGGCCAGGAACAAAGAACTAGGTGGAGTTAAATAGAGCAGCACCTAACGACTTAACCTCGTCACCCGAGGAAGGAAACTCAGAAGCCGCAGCCCCACTCACATCCACCAGAGGAAGCTCATAGACAGAACCAGCCGAAGTACCACTCATGACCACAGGAGGGAGCTTGACCACAGAATTCACAACACATAGCAACGCTAGAGAACCTGGTGTCTCCACCTTCAGGAGTAATCTGGGGGACAGGGATAGACCAGGGCTCCCCTAGTTTTAGGGACCCGGTAAGCGTCCAAAGTCCCATCACTTGTGTGACAGATTTTCTCCCCCGCTGCTCGGCGTACCTTGAGCAAATCTGGAGAAAACATGTCTGCAGTATTTGCCAGTGTTGTCTTCTGTCTCTGATTGTTCTGCGTGTAGCAGGTGCTGCTTCATTCAGGCACTTTCGAATGTCTTATTATAATGTCACAATGGTCAATCTGTACAGGAGTGGAAGGAGATTGGTGCTAAAGATGACTATATATTGTTCATTAGCCATGACGTCTTATAAAAGCTCCTGAAAATGTGTTGGGATCCTAATACTTATGTCCATATTCAGTAGTACTGTATATATATTAGAGAAGACTGAGCTAAAGCTATTGGGAGATCTACAAATTAAGTTTTACTACAAGAAATTACTGTACTCAGTGCAATATAGAAAGCTATCAATGCATTATTTTGAGAGAGCAGAATCAATATGTCATATATTTATCATTGGACTCGAAATCCCTTTTGATTTTTTGAAAAAGGCTATAATTGCAGAGGGAAATCATTTGCCATGGAGCAAAACATTTCCAATCAAAATAATAATAGAGGTTGTGATTATAATCTGTAGAAAACGTATTATATGCTGTAATAACTTTACCTATCTGCAGGTTGGCAGTTTGGCTATCTCAAGGCAGTAAAACAGCCAACGGGCTTCACATGTTTATATAATGACAGTGGGTGTCACATCTTAAAGGGAACCTGTCACCAGGTTTGGCTGATATGAATTACGGCCACCGCCTTTCAAGGCTGATGTACAGCATTCTATAATGCTGTAGATAAGCCCCCGCCCCGATCCAACCTGCAAGAGAAGAAAAATAATTTTTATTATATTCACCTGGGGGCAGTCCAGTCTGATGGATGTCGCTGGTCTGGATCCGGCGCCTCCCATCTTCTTGTGATGCCGCCCTCCTACTTGCTTCCCAGGCTTCCCGGCATCATGCTCCTGCGCAGGTGTACTTATCTGCCCTGTTCAGGGCAGAGCAAATTCCTGCAGTGCGCAGGCGCTGGGCCTCTCTGACCTTTCCCGACGCCTGCGCACTGCAGTACTTTGCTCTGCCCTCAACAGGGCAGATAAGTACACCTGCGTAGGAGCGCGATGCTGGGGAGCCTGTGTGGATGACGCATGGATGTTTCATCCAGAAGAAGCAAGCAGGAGGGCGGCATCGCAAGAAGATGTGAGGCCCCAGACCAGGACCTGCAACACCCATCGGACCGGACCGCCCCGCAGCTAAGTATAATAAAAGTTATTTTTCTTCTCTTGCAGGTCGGATCGGGGGCAGATATACAGCAATATAGAATGCTGCATATCAGCCCTGAAAGGGGGTGGCCGTAACTCATATCGGCCAAACCTGGTGACAGGTTAACTTTAATGTTTGGTGATGTGACTCCAAGGCTTTGTCTTGTGAGGGGTGGTGGAGATGTTACCCATATTAAGGGCTCATTTAGACATCAGTGATTTTTCTTGCAAGAAAAACAGTACAATTTTGTTCAGATCTTATGATCACAGTGTCATCAGAGTTTGGTTAGTGTCTATTTTTACCATCAGAGTTTGGCCTGAGTTTCATCAATTTTTCCCTAATGTAAAAAATAAAGGATTCTCAAGCTTCTCCTGTCAAATATTCCATGAAAATTGAACAGCACAAGGATGGGTTTCAAGTGCTGTCCTATTTTTTTATTGACCCATAGACTTATACTGATAATGTTATTCCAAGAATTGGATCAATATTAGATAAGTGTCCATGCCTCTGTGTGAACCACTTAGTCTGAGGAAAAATCTGCCTTGTGAACTAATAGTTCGAGTGGTATATGAAAAACACAGCAAGCACTCGTATGAGAAAAACTGACCTCTGAATGAGACCTAAACATGTCAAATGTCTCATTGGTGTGAATCTACAGTATTTCTGAATATATTGATTGTGTATAGTTTTTTTCACATATTTTTTCTCTCTTGGGTATGGCTAAAATATTGCAGGAGCTTGAAATAGAATTGACTTCTGCTATTCCAGAAGAAAGCTGTGAAAAGTGCGTCCGGCCCATTAGCTGTTCCAGTTCGGCCCTCGGACTGATACAGCCGAGGGGCCAAACACAGTGGCCCATGGGCTGCACCAAGAACTCTGCCCCCCATCCACTGCTTCCCGCTGTCACAGCTATCAGCATCATTAGGATGCAGACAGCGGTAAGTACCTTGGTGCAGCTCAGGGCTGCCGGCTCCTTCTTTCACTAATCAGCGTGTGAAACAGCAGACGCAATGATGTCATTTTATGGCACTGTTGCTGAGAGTCAGTGCACAAGAGCAGGAGCAGAGCACCAGGGGAACGGAAGCGAGGTATGTATTATTTGTTTTCTTTCATTTGTGTATTGGACGTTTACATGTATATATGAGGCTTTGTTTGGCTCATACTGTATATAGGAGCTTATACTGTGTAGAGGAGTCTACGTGAGAGCTCATGCTGTATATTAGAGTCTGTGTTGTGGCTCACACTATATATAGGAGGCTATGTGTAAGCTCATACTGTATATAGGAGGCTATATGGGGGTTCAAATTGTATATAGGAGGTGAGAAGAATATTGGAGATATAATTTTATGCCAATCATTTGCATCCTATTTGGACTGGGATTATAAAACAGTCTTTCCTTTGTCCAGCAGGGACTCAGCAGGAAGTCCAATATTCTTAAAGCCTCATGGAGAAAGCTGACAGCTAGCTCAGCAGGGAGAGTAAAGCCTCCAAAGGCTGTGAGTGACAGATCTCACACATTGAACCAGACAGCTCAGAGCAGGACAATGGCAATGCTTGCAATATAGAGTCATGCTGAAGCTGCCAAACATCATTCTAAAAACATAATTCCATAAGAAGTTTTGCAGATACTATACTTCCTAGCTGTGCATTGTATAGATTTTTGAGATCTCTGGAACGGACCAAATGCCTCCCAAGGTCTCTGTCACGCCGTTCTGTCTGTATCTGGTTTTCGGCGTGACAGTGTATGTCTTTGCTTTAACCCTTTGCTCCTTTCCCCCTAATTGAGCTGGGATACTGTTGGCTCTTACCTGTATTGAGCCTACTTAGTTCTCTGCTCTGCTGCGGCCCAGCCCATAAATGCCCCCACAATGACCGAACACGACAGCGTGGTGTGTGCATCCCCCGGGGACACAATGCAGACCCTTTATACTGCAGAGGGGGACCCGGGCCTACCCGAATTAGGGGAGGGCAGAGACCGGGGTTCTGTGGCAGCAGAGAATATGGACAAGGAAAGAGACACATATGACTTGATTATACCACACAGCTTCAGGTATAGAAAAAGTAAAGTTTACAGGGTACAGACTGGACATCAGGACATCTGGACACAGGGCCACCAGCAGACATCACACAGGAGTCATTCGGTTCCTGACATCTGACATGACCTACAGGCACCATCACAGTCATCAGGCTACAAGCTCCAGGCAGCGGTCATCAGGTTCCAGACTACGGTCGTCAGGCTCTGGGCATCGGACCTAGGAAGGAACTCAAGCAGGATGGTGCTAGAACCGCAGGATTGCTGGGCCTGCCAGGAGCTAGCATCGCATGGTAGCCAGAGCACAGAGTAGTAGATGCTCAGCAGAAACACCGGTTACAAGAGACTCCAGACGAAGAGGGATTCCACAAACATAACACAGTAGACACAGTTCAGACAGGGTCAGGTACAGGATCAAGGATTCACGGGTGGATATACTGCCTCCAGGACAGGCGCCAGAACAGGACATAACAGGAATCAAGGCAAGGACTTTGGTACCAAAACATAGACAGGAGAGGTGCAGGAACACAAAACACACATAGCAAAGTTCAGGAGCTTTGTGAATAGCTCAGGCCCCGCCCATAGGGCAGGGGAACTATATATAGGAGCTGCCCCTCAGCAATTGGCTGGGGACAGCATTTCAAGTACACACACTAACCCTGATAAAAGCAGGGGAGGTGTGGCCGTGCACACCCTTAGCACAAACAGAAACCATTACAGCACAATCAGTGCAGGAACTGAGGCTCAGTGCACCTGGCAGTGTCTGCAAGCCCAGACACACGTTGAAAGTCATGCAGCAGCTGCAAATTACCTCACAACCCTCAGACAGCTTCCACAGCGGCAACCAGGAACCGCACATGCAGATGGTCATGTAGCAGAGCAAAGACCTAACCTCCCAAGTACGGCTACGCAGTAGAGCAGGGAACTAAGCAGGCTCAATACAGGTAACAGCCAGCAGTATCCCAGCTCCATTGGGGGAAAGGAGCAAAGGGTTAAGGCAAATACATGCATTGTCACACCGAAAACCAGATACAGACAGAACGTCGTGACAGTCTCGATCCATTTTAACACCCCAAGGAGAGGAGATGCGTAGAATGGCCAGTAGGAACCAGATAACAAAGATGTGCTTAGTCTCAACGCGTAGCAGGGGCCCAGCTGGATCTGATGGCAACAAAACCGCCTCCCTAGGACTGTTCATTAAAGAGTTATGACTCAGGTTTTGGAGTTTTTAGCTGCTAGAGGCAAGGGGGGAGATTTAATTTCAGCTCAGAGAGCAGAAGGGGAGTAACCCAAAGCGAGTAAAGGCTAGTGTATGGCTATGTGGTTCTGTTATGCATGTGGTCCACTCCGAAAGGGGGGTCATGTCGAGTAATGTACCGTGGAGCACCTAGGAGCCAGCTGGCAGCCCATGCCCCCCGCGGCCCAGTACATACATGGTTGAACATCAACCCAGAAATTTACTTGATCCATCTGCTTATATCTTTTGTCCTACCACTATTATAGTTGCATATCTGACCATTGTATAACCTTCGTGTATAGTGCATTGTTTAGTGTGCCCTTAAGGCAATTTAATATATAACTTAACCTTGTGCTGCTCTTTTATCTCGATCCACGAATTAACACATCCGTTTCTCAGTTTAACTTTCCATGCTACCGGGGCTGGTTTCTGGCTTGATATAATCCCGTTAATGGACCGTGCTTATTTCTAACGAGGAGGAACTGGTGGCAGTCCTACTGAGCTGGCAGCGCTCTGTTTCACTGGTGCTAGTGAAAGTGGCCTGCCAGGGTTGTGAGCAAGTCTGGTGCCACATTAGTGACTGCGTGGGCCACATCCTCTCACTTTCCGTGCCTTCCTGGGACAAGGGGCGTCAGTGTAAAACTGTACTAAACTGATCTTACGTGTCTCCAGGGAATGCAAACGTCACGTTGGTGAAAGTGGGGAGACCGCATTATGTGATCCATCTGTCGTAATAGTGATGTAAGTGGGTTCTTCACAGGAGGCTATGCAGGTGCTAATGCTGTATTTAGGAGTCTATAGGGGGACTCAAGTTGTATATAGGGAGGCTGTGTAGGGGCTCATACTGTATAAAAGAGGCTATTTGGGGTTTCATGCTGTATGTAGGGGCTATGTGGGGACTTACACTGTCTTTAGGAGGCTATTTGGTGCCTCACATTATATTTGAGACTATGTGGGGGCTTATATTGTATATAGGAGGCTATGTGAGGACTCATACTGTATATAGGATGTTATTTGGGCATTCACACTATATTTGAGGCTATGTGGGGGCTCATACTGTGCATAGGAAGCTATGTGGGAGCTCAGTCTCTATAGAAAGAGCTGGGGGGCTCATACTATGTGTAGGGATTCTGAGTGGGGGCTAATGCTATATATAAAGAGGCTGTGTGATGGCTCATGCTGAATATAGGGACGCTGTATAGAAGCTCCTACTGTTTGATTGAGGCTGTGTGGGGGTTAGGCTGCTGTCACACTAGCAGTATTTGGTCAGTATTTTACATCAGTATTTGTAAGCCAAAATCAGGAGTGGGTGACAAATGCAGAAGTAGTGACGTGTTTCTATTATACTTTTCCTCTGATTGTTCCACTCCTGGTTTTGGCTTACAAATACTGATGTAAAATACTGACCAAATATTGCTAGTGTGATGGCAGCGTTATACTGTATATAGGGAGGCTGTATAAGGCTATGTTCACACATTGCGGTTTTTACCGCGGAACTGCGGCGATTTTGCAGTAACATGTAAACCCTATGGAAACCGCAAACCACTGTACACATGCTGCGGGAAAAACCGCGCGGGAACGTAGCGGTTTACAACCCGCAGCATGTCACTTCTTTGTGCAGAATCGCAGCAATTCTGCACCCATAGAAATACATTGATCCGCTTACTGAACTGGATGGACAAATGTCTTTTTTCGGCCTTACTAACTATGTTACTATGTTACTTCCCGCATGGGACTATGCCCACCTTGCGGGAAGTAAGCGGATAATGTGCGGGTTATACCCGGGGTGGGGGAGAGGAGACTCTCCTCCAGGCCCCGGGAACCATATTTGAGTAAAAAAAAAAAAGAATTAAAATAAAAAATAATGATATACTCACCTCTGAAGTCTCAGCGCTGCACGCGGCCGTCCGGTCTCAGGTTTGCTATGCGACCAGGACCTGCGGTGACGTCGCGGTCACATGACCGTGACGTCACGAAGGTCCTGTTCGCACAGCATCTTTGGAACCGGACCGCCGCCTGCAGCACCGAGGAGATCAGGACGTCAGAGGGTGAGTATATAATGATTTTATTATTTTTAACATTACTATTGATGCTGCATATTGCTGCATATGCAGCATCAATAGTAGGAGTAAAATCCCGCAGCGGAACCCGCAGGACAAACCGCGATAAATCTGCAGGGATAACCACAGCGGGTTTGCCCTGCAGATTTATCAAATCCGCTGCGGGAGAACCCGCAGTGACAGGACGCAACGTGTGAACATGGCCTTAGGGCTCATACTGCATGATTGAGGCTGTGTGGGGCTCATGTTCTATATAGGGAGGCTTCGTAGGGGTTCATGCTGTATATAGGGAGGCTGTATGAGGCTCCAGCTGTATATAGGGTGATGTCAGCATACTTAATTCTGCTCGATATTAAGTGATAATATAAATCTACAATTATAATTTTAATTAATATTTTAATATTAAAATTGAGCATAATTAATTTCAGCCTATTAGTTAGGCCCTCCAGTCATGGTCTCTCATGTGGCTCTATGGTAAAATTAATTGTACACCCGTGCTCCATAAAGTGTAGTTTTAGTACATTTTGAAATTCAACATTTTCATTTATTATGCATCCAAGATGTCATCTATCCCATGCTTTATGTCATATGGAAATGCTATGATGTTATTTGAGAAGGGATAGTGCATATCTGCATACATTGCTCCTGCCATTGTCCAATGACGCGTGCTCGCTGTGAATTAATGCTCTCATCTATGTTATGCCTGCATGCAGCCTGACAGACAGCAGAGCAGGAGCAGAAAGATTGAAAACATGCAGTGGAAAGCAAGTTAGAAAAAGGATAGATACCTACTGGCTGGCACTTTGGAGCAATTATTCAGGGGTAAGACAATATAACTAAAATACCCCCCTCCTCCCTTTTTCTCCAAAAAATACCAGCAAAAGTTAAAAAAAAAAAGTAAGGTGAGGCTCAACAGAGAATGTGTTTTCAAAGTTAGATATGGAATTAGTCCTTGTTTGCTGAACATTTATAAAATACAAAGGATAAATAGCAATATTCATCCCTGACATCTTATATTTTAAATGTCAGATCCAAGGACGAGATGGAAATTATTATAATTTAACTATAATGGGGGCCGTTTGGTTCCAATTTAAGTGTCCAGCATTGGACCGATGCCCTAATGGAAACTAAACAGACCCCATTATAGATAAAGGGATACGGATACGTATGATACTCTTCCTCCTCCCATCAAAATTTGTATCCTCTTAATATATTGCAATCAGCATCTACTATATCATTGTCTAAGGGTCACTTCCATCTGTCTGTCTTTCTGTCGGTCTTTCTGTCTGTCTTTCTGTCTGTCACGGATATTCATTGGTCTCGGCTAGAGTTGAGCGACCTTGACCTTTTTAGAGTCGAGCCGGGTTTTGCGAAACCCGACTATGTCCAAAGTCGGGTCGAGTGAAATCGGCCGATTATGACGTAAAGTCGGGATCGACCGAAACACGAAACCCAATGCAAGTCAATGGGGCAGCATAGTCGGCAGTGAGTGGGGGCCAGGAAAACACCTAGAGTGCCCATTTTAATGTCAAAACCATCCATTCTTCTTAATGAAGCTTGTCAAGCGTAATTTACCTTATAATAATTGGAAGGCATTTGAAATTGGGGGTCATTTGGCTAAAGTTGTGGGGGGTAGGGCTGGTTCAAGTAATTAGTGGGCCCAGGAAATCTGGACCACGTCACGGCAGTGGAGCAGGGAGAGGTAAGTATTTCAACTTTGCAAGTGCTGTGAACCTGAGCAAGCAGGGGGGGCCCACTCGTTGGCATTGGCACTGGCACAGGGCCCCTCAAAGTACAGCGGTGTGTTTGCACGGCGGGGGCGCCTCCCACCGGCAGCAACACTTTTGCGTACTATGAGAGGCCCTGTGCCAGTGACGTCGCCAACTAGTATTCCTCCCCCCACCTGATGAAGGAACCTGCACTTTCATCTGCACCTTCCTCTTTGTCCCCGTGTAAGGTGGTATGGTATGCGGGAAGAGCAACCTGACTTTCAGCAGGGTCACAATGTTGTTGTGTAGCGTGCACGGGGAATGTTGCGTTATGGGTCAATGTACCAGCAGACTCATCTATCACTGGCTGGGCAATGGGCACGATGAAGTGGAAACACAGATATAGGCCCAAAGAAGAAAGTGGGCTAAATGCAGTTCAAAATTGGTAACACAGGAATAACCAGGGGGCATTGCAGTGGAGGACAACTGGAATGAGAGGCTGACACAGAGAGTAGGGCCAAATCAGTAAGTAGTCGAAATGCAGTTCAAAATTGGCAACCGTAGTAAACAGGCGGCACAGCTTTGTTCAGTGGAGGAGAACAGCAAGGAGTGGCAGACACCGATAGTAGGCCCCAAACCAACTACGTACGCCAAATGCAGTTGTTCCATTTAACCACAATTTAATGAGAGCCTGAAGATAGAAGCTCAGGAAAGGCAACCTGGGGAACACCTTGGAGTGTAACACACCATCTCTCTCCACCCCATACCCATTTTGTAGGCCTAATGCTGTGTACTTTTCTACAACTACTAAACGAGAGTCGGAAGACCGAAGCAATGGCAAGGAAACCTGGGGAACACCTTGGAGTGTAACACACCATCTCTCTCCACCCCATACCCAATTTGTAGGCCTAATGCAGCCTACTTTCCGACACCTACTAAACGAGAGCATGAAGATCGAAGCTCAGGAAAGGCAACCTGGGGAACACCTTGGAGTGTAACACACCATCTCTCTCCACCCCATACCCATTTTTTAGGCCTAATGCAGTGTACTTTTCTACAACTACTAAACGAGAGTCGGAAGACCGAAGCAATGGCAAGGAAACCTGGGGAACACCTTGGAGTGTAACACACCATCTCTCTCCACCCCATTCCCCATTTTTTAGGCCTAATGCAGCCTACTTTCCGACACCTACTAAACGAGAGCATGAAGATCGAAGCTCAGGAAAGGCAACCTGGGGAACACCTTGGAGTGTAACACACCATCTCTCTCCACCCCATACCCATTTTGTAGGCCTAATGCTGTGTACTTTTCTACAACTACTAAACGAGAGTCGGAAGACCGAAGCAATGGCAAGGAAACCTGGGGAACACCTTGGAGTGTAACACACCATCTCTCTCCACCCCATACCCAATTTGTAGGCCTAATGCAGCCTACTTTCCGACACCTACTAAACGAGAGCATGAAGATCGAAGCTCAGGAAAGGCAACCTGGGGAACACCTTGGAGTGTAACACACCATCTCTCTCCACCCCATACCCATTTTTTAGGCCTAATGCAGTGTACTTTTCTACAACTACTAAACGAGAGTCGGAAGACCGAAGCAATGGCAAGGAAACCTGGGGAACACCTTGGAGTGTAACACACCATCTCTCTCCACCCCATTCCCCATTTTTTAGGCCTAATGCAGCCTACTTTCCGACACCTACTAAACGAGAGCATGAAGATCGAAGCTCAGGAAAGGCAACCTGGGGAACACCTTGGAGTGTAACACACCATCTCTCTCCACCCCATACCCATTTTGTAGGCCTAATGCTGTGTACTTTTCTACAACTACTAAACGAGAGTCGGAAGACCGAAGCAATGGCAAGGAAACCTGGGGAACACCTTGGAGTGTAACACACCATCTCTCTCCACCCCATACCCAATTTGTAGGCCTAATGCAGCCTACTTTCCGACACCTACTAAACGAGAGCATGAAGATCGAAGCTCAGGAAAGGCAACCTGGGGAACACCTTGGAGTGTAACACACCATCTCTCTCCACCCCATACCCATTTTGTAGGCCTAATGCTGTGTACTTTTCCACCAACTACTAAATGAGAGCCGGAAGATCGAAGCTCATGAAAGGCAACCCGGGGAACACCTTGGAGTGTAACACAACCTCTCTCTACACCACGAAAGGGCTGATTCTTAGGAAGGAAGGCTGTTGTAAATAAGCATTGCGCGTCCGAGGGTGATTATATTCTTATTCGGTATCTACTCACCCTCGGACGCGCCATGCTTCTTGATTTGTAATTAATGTTTATTTGCAATGTGCTTTTGACTTACTCAATTATTTTTTTAATTATTGATTTTATTAAATTAATAGTTTAACATCTTATTGGAAATAATTTAAAGGAGACGCGACAGGACAACACTCGGTGGATGCCATATCTGTGTTAACAACTCCAAAAAACTTTCAGTTAACTTCTTGCAGGAGAAAGAAATTGTAGCTGTTGGACCTTTGTAGTACAGTTCCAGATATTTGTTGTGTGTTTGTTTTGATTGTTAAAATGTCTGCATTTGAGATCTCAACACGATCTTATTTTTTATAATCAAATTAATTTTTTAAATATTTTATTAGGTTGGTTCAAGGGGTACACGGGCCGCAGTAGACAGGTCAGTGGAGGCCTAGTGGAAGGAGGGACCGCAGATGCGCCACTGTTTCACCCATACACAATTAGTAGGCCTAATGCAGCGTAGTTTCCAACAGCTACTAAACGAGAGCCGGAAGATCGAAGCTCAGGAAAGGCAACCTGGGGAACACCTTGGAGTGTAACACAACCTCTCTCTACACCACGGAAGGGCTGATTCTTAGGATGGAAGGCTGTTGTAAATAAGCATTGCGCGTCCGAGGGTGATTATATTCTTATTCGGTATCTACTCACCCTCGGACGCGCCATGCTTCTTGATTTGTAATTAATGTTTATTTGCAATGTGCTTTTGACTTACTCAATTATTTTTTTAATTATTGATTTTATTAAATTCATAGTTTAACATCTTATTGGAAATAATTTAAAGGAGACGCGACAGGACAACACTCGGTGGATGCCATATCTGTGTTAACAACTCCAAAAAACTTTCAGTTAACTTCTTGCAGGAGAAAGAAATTGTAGCTGTTGGACCTTTGTAGTACAGTTCCAGATATTTGTTGTGTGTTTGTTTTGATTGTTAAAATGTCTGCATTTGAGATCTCAACACGATCTTATTTTTTATAATCAAATTAATTTTTTAAATATTTTATTAGGTTGGTTCAAGGGGTACACGGGCCGCAGTAGACAGGTCAGTGGAGGCCTAGTGGAAGGAGGGACCGCAGATGCGCCACTGTTTCACCCATACACAATTAGTAGGCCTAATGCAGCGTAGTTTCCAACAGCTACTAAACGAGAGCCGGAAGATCGAAGCTCAGGAAAGGCAACCTGGGGAACACCTTGGAGTGTAACACAACCTCTCTCTACACCACGGAAGGGCTGATTCTTAGGATGGAAGGCTGTTGTAAATAAGCATTGCGCGTCCGAGGGTGATTATATTCTTATTCGGTATCTACTCACCCTCGGACGCGCCATGCTTCTTGATTTGTAATTAATGTTTATTTGCAATGTGCTTTTGACTTACTCAATTATTTTTTTAATTATTGATTTTATTAAATTAATAGTTTAACATCTTATTGGAAATAATTTAAAGGAGACGCGACAGGACAACACTCGGTGGATGCCATATCTGTGTTAACAACTCCAAAAAACTTTCAGTTAACTTCTTGCAGGAGAAAGAAATTGTAGCTGTTGGACCTTTGTACTACAGTTCCAGATATTTGTTGTGTGTTTGTTTTGATTGTTAAAATGTCTGCATTTGAGATCTCAACACGATCTTATTTTTTATAATCAAATTAATTTTTTTTATATTTAATGATGTTGGTTCAAGGGGTACACGGGCAGCAATAGACAGGTCAGTGGAGGCCTAGTGGAAGGAGTGACGGCAGACAGGCATCAAAGGCCTAACATTGGGCTGGCTGTAGGCAAGTTAAAATTGGTTCCAGGGGAACACGGCCATCAGTGGCCTGGTCAGTGTAGTTGTAGTTGAAAGAACGGGACGCAGACAGGCTTCGAAGGCCTAACATAACAAACTTGGGCTGGCTGTAGGCACTTTTAAATTTGTTCCAGGGGTACATGGGCAGCAGTGTATGGTCAGTGGAAGTCTAGTGGAAGGAGTGACCGCAGACAGGCTTCCAAGGCCTAACATAACAAACTTGGGCTGGCTGTAGGCACTTTTAAATTGGTTCCAGGGGTACACGGGCAGCAGTGGTCTGGTCAGTGGAAGTCTAGTGGAAGGAGTGACCGCAGACAGGCTTCCAAGGCCTAACATAACAAACTTGGGCTGGCTGTAGGCACTTTTAAATTGGTTCCAGGGGTACACGGGCAGCAGTGGTCTGGTCTGTGGAAGTCTAGTGGAAGGAGTGACCGCAGACAGGCTTCCAAGGCCTAACATAACAAACTTGGGCTGGCTGTAGGCACTTTTAAATTGGTTCCAGGGGTACACGGGCAGCAGTGGTCTGGTCTGTGGAAGTCTAGTGGAAGGAGTGACCGCAGACAGGCTTCGAAGGCCTAACATAACAAACTTGGGCTGGCTGTAGGCACTTTTAAATTGGTTCCAGGGGTACACGGGCAGCAGTGGTCTGGTCAGTGGAAGTCTAGTGGAAGGAGTGACCGCAGACAGGCTTCCAAGGCCTAACATAACAAACTTGGGCTGGCTGTAGGCACTTTTAAATTGGTTCCAGGGGTACACGGGCAGCAGTGGTCTGGTCTGTGGAAGTCTAGTGGAAGGAGTGACCGCAGACAGGCTTCCAAGGCCTAACATAACAAACTTGGGCTGGCTGTAGGCACTTTTAAATTGGTTCCAGGGGTACACGGGCAGCAGTGGTCTGGTCAGTGGAAGTCTAGTGGAAGGAGTGACCGCAGACAGGCTTCCAAGGCCTAACATAACAAACTTGGGCTGGCTGTAGGCACTTTTAAATTGGTTCCAGGGGTACACGGGCAGCAGTGGTCTGGTCAGTGGAAGTCTAGTGGAAGGAGTGACCGCAGACAGGCTTCCAAGGCCTAACATAACAAACTTGGGCTGGCTGTAGGCACTTTTAAATTGGTTCCAGGGGTACACGGGCAGCAGTGGTCTGGTCAGTGGAAGTCTAGTGGAAGGAGTGACCGCAGACAGGCTTCCAAGGCCTAACATAACAAACTTGGGCTGGCTGTAGGCACTTTTAAATTGGTTGCAGGGGTACACGGGCAGCAGTGGTCTGGTCAGTGGAAGTCTAGTGGAAGGAGTGACCGCAGACAGGCTTCGAAGGCCTAACATAACAAAATTGGGCTGGCTGTAGGCACTTTAAATTGGTTCCAGGGGTACATGGGCAGCAGTGTATGGTCAGTGGAAGTCTAGTGGAAGGAGTGACGGCAGACAGTCTTCGAAGGCCTAACATAACAAAATTGGGCTGACTGTAGGCACTTTTAAATTGGTTCCAGGGTAACACGGCCAGCAGTGGCCTGGTCAGTGTAGTAGTTGTAGAAAGAAGGGATCGCAGACAGGCTTCGAAGGCCTAACATAACAAAAATGTCAAAACAATGGTATTGTCAGTGCCAGGCATTGAAGGATGTCAGCGCCTAGACTACACATTGGTGAAGCTGTGAGAGATAATTTTGCTAGTGGTAGAGCACTGTTTGAGCTGGGGGGGGGAACTGTCTTGTGGCCGGCGGTACAGGCACAGGGCCCCTCATATTACAACGGTGTGTCTGACGTTGGGTGCGCACCACCACCGCCAGAGACACTTTATTGTACTATGAGGGACCCAGTGGCAGTGCCGTCGACCAAAAGCGGCCACACCCACCTCTTCAGACAAACAGCACTCTCAAGGGTCCAAGCGCAAAGTGGCGATAGCACGGCCCCGTGTGGGGAGTTTGGCCATTTCGTGAGGTGGAAACATGTCGTATGCTGGACAATCAGGTGAAGAAAATTACGAGATTGGAAAAGTCATTCAGAATAGTCCACAGGCAAGACCTTTTCATAGGAAAGCTAGGTGTCAGCCGGGCAGGGTGGGGCAAAAGATTTTGAAATCCAGTTGTGGTTCATTTTAATGAAGGTTAGATCATCTACATTTTGGGTAGCCAGACGAGTCCTTTTTTCTGTTAGTATTGAACCTGCAGCACTGAATACTCTTTCTGATAGGACACTAGCTGCCGGGCAAGCAAGCTCCTGCAATGCATATTCTGCCAATTCTGGCCAGGTGTCTAATTTGGATGCCCAGTAATCAAATGGGAATGACGGTTGAGGGAGAACGTCGATAAGGGATGAAAAATAGTTTGTAACCATACTGGACAAATGTTGTCTCCTGTCACTTTGAATTGATGCTGCAGTACCTGTCCTGTCTGCGGTCATAGAAAAATCACTCCACAACCTGGTCAGAAAACCCCTCTGGCCAACGCCACTTCTGATTTCTGCCCCTCTAACACCTCTGGTCTGCTGGCCCCTGGAGCTCGTGTGAGAACGATCACGGGCGCTGTGTGCAGGGAATGCCAGAAGCAAACGGTCAACAAGAGTTGATTGTTTTGTTGCTAATATTAGTTCCAAGTTCTCATGTGGCATAATATTTTGCAATTTGCCTTTATAGCGAGGATCAAGGAGGCAGGCCAACCAGTAATCGTCATCGTTCATCATTTTTGTAATGCGTGTGTCCCTTTTGAGGATACGCAAGGCATAATCCGCCATGTGGGCCAAAGTTCCCGTTGTCAAATCTGCGGTTGTGCTTGGTTGAGGGGCAGTTGCAGGCAAATCTACGTCACTTGTGTCCCTCAAAAAACCAGAACCCGGCCTTGCCACGCCACCAATTTCCCGTGCCCCCGGGAAAGCTTCCTCATTAAAAATATACTCATCCCCATCATCCTCCTCATCCTCCACCTCCTCTTCGCCCGGTACCTCGTCATGTACACTGCCCTGACCAGACAATCGCTGACTGTCATCAAGGCTTTCCTCTTCCTCTGGTGCAGACGCCTGATCCTTTATGTGCGTCAAACTTTGCATCAGCAGACGCATTAGGGGGATGCTCATGCTTATTATGGCGTTGTCTGCACTAACCAGCCGTGTGCATTCCTCAAAACACTGAAGGACTTGACACATGTCTTGAATCTTCGACCACTGCACACCTGACAACTCCATGTCTGCCATCCTACTGCCTGCCCGTGTTTGTGTATCCTCCCACAAAAACATAACAGCCCGCCTCTGTTCGCACAGTCTCTGAAGCATGTGCAGTGTTGAGTTCCACCTTGTTGCAACGTCTATGATTAGGCGATGCTGGGGAAGGTTCAAAGAACGCTGATAGGTCTGCATACGGCTGGAGTGTACAGGCGAACGGCGGATATGTGCGCAAAGTCCACGCACTTTGAGGAGCAGGTCGGATAACCCCGGATAACTTTTCAGGAAGCACTGCACCACCAGGTTTAAGGTGTGAGCCAGGCAAGGAATGTGTTTCAGTTGGGAAAGGGAGATGGCAGCCATGAAATTCCTTCCGTTATCACTCACTACCTTGCCTGCCTCAAGATCTACAGTGCCCAGCCACGACTGCGTTTCTTGCTGCAAGAACTCGGACAGAACTTCCGCGGTGTGTCTATTGTCGCCCAAACACTTCATAGCCAATACAGCCTGCTGACGTATGCCAGTAGCTGCCCCATAATGGGAGACCTGGTGTGCAACAGTGGCAGGTGCGGATGGAGTGTTTGTGCGACTGCGGTCTGTGGACGAGCTCTTGCTTCTGCAGGAGGACGAGGAGGAGGAGGAGGAGGAGGGGGTGCGAACGGCTACAGACAACTGTTTACTAGACCGTGGGCTAGGCAGAACTGTCCCAAACTTGCTGTCCCCTGTGGACCCTGAATCCACCACATTTACCCAGTGTGCCGTGATGGACACGTAACGTCCCTGGCCATGCCTACTGGTCCATGCATCTGTTGTCAGGTGCACCTTTGTGCTCACAGATTGCCTGAGTGCATGGACGATGCGCTCTTTAACATGCTGGTGGAGGGCTGGGATGGCTTTTCTGGAAAAAAAGTGTCGACTGGGTAGCTCGTAGCGTGGTACAGCGTAGTCCATCAGGTCTTTGAAAGCTTCGCTTTCAACTAACCGGTAGGGCATCATCTCTAACGAGATTAGTCTAGCTATGTGGGCGTTCAAACCCTGTGTACGCGGATGCGAGGCTAAGTATTTCCTTTTTCTAACCATAGTCTCATGTAGGGTGAGCTGGACTGGAGAGCTGGAGATCGTGGAACTAGCGGGGGTGCCGGTGGACATGGCAGACTGAGAGACGGTGGGAGATGGTATTGTTGCCGCCGGTGCCCTAGATGCAGTGTTTCCTACTACGAAACTGGTGATTCCCTGACCCTGACTGCTTTGGCCTGGCAAAGATACCTGCACAGATACAGCAGGTGGTGCGCTAAATGGTGGTCCTACACTGCCGGAAGGGATGTTGCGTTGATGACTAGCTTCATTGGCCGAGGGTGCAACAACCTTAAGGGACGTTTGGTAGTTAGTCCAAGCTTTCAAATGCATGGTGGTTAAATGTCTATGCATGCAACTAGTATTGAGACTTTTCAGATTCTGACCTCTGCTTAAGGAAGTAGAACATTTTTGACAGATGACTTTGCGCTGATCAATTGGATGTTGTTTAA
The DNA here is from genome assembly GCF_032444005.1 of Ranitomeya imitator. Lineage (NCBI taxonomy): Eukaryota > Metazoa > Chordata > Amphibia > Anura > Dendrobatidae > Ranitomeya > Ranitomeya imitator. The sequence goes on from NC_091286.1 coordinate 577,810,818, forward strand.
AAAAATGCCAGACTGCACTCTTTCTAGCATCGGATACCTTTTCAGGCATTGCAGACTGAGCTTTAACCGGATGGCCACGCTGTCCTCCACCAGGTTTTGGCTTTGCCACGCGTTTTGGGCAAGATACGGGCCCGGCAGATGGAACCTGTGGCGATGTTGATGCCTGCTGCGGCCCCTCCTCCTCCTCTGCTTCAGAACTGCTGCCGCCTGCACCCTGTTCCCCCAATGGCTGCCAATCGGGGTCAAGAACTGGGTCATCTAATAACTCTTCTTGTACCTCCTGCGCAACTTCGTCTGTGTCACCGTGTCGTTCGGTGGTATAGCGTTCGTGATGGGGCAACATAGTCTCATCAGGGTCTGATTCTTGATCAGCACCCTGCGAGGGCAATGTTGTGGTCTGAGTCAAAGGACCAGCATAGTAGTCTGGCTGTGGCTGTGCGTCAGTGCACTCCATGTCAGATTCAATTTGTAATGGGCATGGACTGTTAACTGCTTCACTTTCTAAGCCAGGGACGGTATGTGTAAAGAGCTCCATGGAGTAACCCGTTGTGTCGCCTGCTGCATTCTTCTCTGTTGTTGTTTTTGCTGAAGAGGACAAGGAAGTGACTTGTCCCTGACCGTGAACATCCACTAACGACGCGCTGCTTTTACTTTTACCAGTTTCACGAGATGAGGCAAAAGAGCTAGAGGCTGAGTCAGCAAGATAAGCCAAAACTTGCTCTTGCTGCTCCGGCTTTAAAAGCGGTTTTCCTAATCCCAGAAAAGGGAGCGTTCGAGGCCTTGTGTAGCCGGACGACGAACCTGGCTCCACAGCTCCAGACTTAGGTGCAATATTTTTTTCCCCACGACCACCTGATGCTCCACCACTACCACTACCCTCATTACCAGCTGACAATGAACGCCCCCGGCCACGACCTCTTCCACTAGACTTCCTCATTGTTTTAAAAACGTAACCAAACTAACGTTATTTGTTGCAGTCACACAACTTACACGGTGAGCTATAACTTCAGTATGATTTAGCTACCCCTTTACAGGTTGGTGAGACCACAGCGAAAATCAGGCCCAATGTTACACACTCTTTTTTTGGTGGCTGCAAATTAGAGAGATGCCCCACACGCAGGACTGTCACTGAAGCACAAATGTTAATATTAATGTCACACTATTATTTTTTTTTTATTTTTATTTTTTTCAGGAACACTTTAGAAACCCCCCCAAAAAAAAAAAATAGATTTTTGCAGGGAGAATTTAGAAAACAAATGTAACAAACTATATGCTTTCTATGGGCCACTGAGTGAGAGATGACGCACACAGGAATCAGGAGTGGCACACAAGCCCAGAGGCCAATATTTTTCTACCAATGATTGATGGAGTTATTTTCTCTGGTAGATTTTGGAACCCAAATCAAGGAAAAAAAATGTAGGCTTTCTATGGACCACAATTGGAGAGAGAGAGAGAGAGAGAGATGGCACACCCAGGAGTCAAGACTGGCACACAAGCAGAAAGGCCAATATTAATCTCCCATTTTTGGGGGGGTTTTGTTTTTTTTTTTTGTTTTTTTTTTTTTTCAGGGAGACTTTAGAAAAAAAAATAATAAAAAAAATATGATTTTATCAGGAAGAATTTAGAAACCAAATAAAATAAAATGATTTTTCCAGGGAGAATTTATAAAACAAATAAAAACAAAAATAGGCGTTCTATGGCCCACTGACTGAGAGATGACGCACACAGGAGTCAGGAGTGGCACACAAGCCCAGAGGCCAATATTTTTCTACCAATGATTGATGTAGTTATTTTCTCTGGTAGATTTTGGAACCCAAATCAAGGAAAAAAAATATAGGCTTTCTATGGACCACAATTGGAGAGAGAGAGAGAGAGAGAGAGAGAGAGAGAGAGATGGCACACCCAGGAGTCAAGACTGGCACACAAGCAGAAAGGCCAATATTAATCTCCCACTGTTTTTTTTGGTTGTTTTTTTTTTTTTTTTTTCAGGGAGACTTTAGAAAAAAAAATAATAAAAAAAATATGATTTTATCAGGAAGAATTTAGAAACCAAATAAAATAAAATGATTTTTTCAGGGAGAATTTAGAAAACAAATAAAACCAAAAATAGGCGTTCTATGGCCCACTGACTGAGAGATGACGCACCCAGGAGTCAAGACTGGCACACAAGCAGAAAGGCCAATATTAATCTCCCACTGTTTTTTTTTTTTTTTTTCAGGGAGACTTTAGAAAAAAAAATAATAAAAAAAATATGATTTTATCAGGAAGAATTTAGAAACCAAATAAAATAAAATGATTTTTTCAGGGAGAATTTAGAAAACAAATAAAACCAAAAATAGGCGTTCTATGGCCCACTGACTGAGAGATGACGCACCCAGGAGTCAAGACTGGCACACAAGCAGAAAGGCCAATATTAATCTCCCACTGTTTTTTTTTTTTTTTTTCAGGGAGACTTTAGAAAAAAAAATAATAAAAAAAATATGATTTTATCAGGAAGAATTTAGAAACCAAATAAAATAAAATGATTTTTTCAGGGAGAATTTAGAAAACAAATAAAACCAAAAATAGGCGTTCTATGGCCCACTGACTGAGAGAGAGAGAGAGATGGAACGCTTAGTACTGGCACACAAGCCCAAAGGGCAATATTAATCTCCCTTTTTTTTTCCAGGGAGAATTTCTAAAACCCAAAAAAAAAAAAAAAATAGGCTTTCTATGGCCCACTATTTGTGAGAGAGATGGGACGCTCAGGACTGGCACAGATGGCACGCTCAGGACTGGCACAGAAGCCCAGAGGCCAATATTAATCTCCCTTTTTTTCTGGGAGAATTTATAAAACCAAAAAAATATTTAAATAGGCTTTCTATGGCCCACTATTTGTGAGAGAGATGGCACGCTCAGGACTGGCACAGATGGCACGCTCACAACTGGCACACAAGCCCAGAGGCCAATATTAATCTCCCTTTTTTCAGGGAAAATTTATAAAACAAAAAAAAAATTAAATAGGCTTTCTATGGCCCACTATTTGTGAGAGAGATGGCACGCTCAGGGCTGGCACAGATGGCACGCTCAGGACTGGCACACAAGCCCAGAGGCCAATATTAATCTCCCTTTTTTTCAGGGAGAATTTATAAAACCCAAAAAAAAATAAAATAGGCTTTCTATGGCCCACTATTTGTGAGAGAGATGGCACACTCAGGACTGGCACACAAGCCCAAAGGCCAATATTAATCTCCCACTGTATTTTTATCAGGGAGAATTTATACACCCCACAAAAAAAAATACAGAAAAATGAAAAGGCTTTCTATGGCCCACTATGTGAGAGAGATGGCACACACAGGGATGGCACTCTAGCAGAAATGCCAAATTGCCAATCTTAATCTCCCACCAAAAAAAAAAAAAAAAAAAAAAAACAGGGAATGTCCTACAATTACTATCTCCCTGCCTGCAGTAATCTCAGCCAGGTATGGCAGGCAGCTACTATCTCCCTGCCTGCAGTAATCTCAGCCAGGTATGGCAGGCAGCAATAAGGAGTGGACTGATGCACAAATGAAACAAAAAGTGTGGACAAACAAAAAAGATAGCTGTGCAGAAAGGAAGGAACAAGAGGATTTGTGCTTTGAAAAAAGCAGTTGGTTTGCACAGCGGCGTACACACAGCAATGCAGCTATCAGGGAGCCTTCTAGGGCAGCCCAATGAGCTACAGCGCTGAGGGGAAAAAAAAAAAAAAAAAAACTTCCACTGTCCCTGCACACCGAGGGTGGTGTTGGACAGTGCAAATCGCTGCAGCACAAGCGGTTTTGTGGTTAATGGACCCTGCCTAACGCTATCCCTGCTTCTGACAAAGCGGCAGCAACCTCTCCCTAAGCTCAGATCAGCAGCAGTAAGATGGCGGTCGGCGGGAACGCCTCTTTATAGCCCCTGTGACGTCGCAGACAGCAAGCCAATCACTGCAATGCCCTTCTCTAAGATGGTGGGGACCAGGACCTATGTCATCACGCTGCCCACACTCTGCGTTTACCTTCATTGGCTGAGAAATGGCGCTTTTCGCGTCATTGAAACGCGACTTTGGCGCGAAAGTCGCGTACCGCATGGCCGACCCCGCACAGGGGTCGGATCGGGTTTCATGAAACCCCGACTTAGCCAAAAGTCGGCGACTTTTGAAAATGTTCGACCCGTTTCGCTCAACCCTAGTCTCGGCCTCTGTCTGCCATGGAAATCCAAGTCGCTGATTGGTCATGGCAAAATGCCCACGACCATTGCCACGACCAATCAGCGACGGCCATAGTCTGGCAGCGAAATGGCCGCTGCTTTACTGCCCTGCAGTCAGCGCTGAGCGCTCACACAGGGTTAATGCCAGAGTTAACGAACCACGGTGTAACGCACTCCATTAACGCTGCTATTAACCCTGTGTGACCAACTTTTTACTATGGATGCTGCATACGCATTTCTAGGATGCCTCAGTATAAAACCAGTACTCATATGATGAGAGCATTATACTGCCTCTGTACAAATCCCTAGTTAGACAGCACATGGAGTACTGTGTCCAGTTTTGGGCAGCGGTGCTCAGGAAGGATATAATGGAACTAGAGAGAGTACAAAGGAGGGCAACAAAATTAATAAAGGGGATGGGAGAGCTACAATACTCAGATAGATTAGCGAAATTAGGATTATTTAGTCTAGAAAAAAGACGACTGAGGGGCGATCTAATAACCATGTATAAGTATATAAGGGGACAATACAAATATCTCGCTGAGGATCTGTTTATACCAAGGAAGGTGACGGGCACAAGGGGGCATTCTTTGCGTCTGGAGGAGAGAAGGTTTTTCCACCAACATAGAAGAGGATTCTTTACTGTTAGGGCAGTGAGAATCTGGAATTGCTTGCCTGAGGAGGTGGTGATGGCGAACTCAGTCGAGGGGTTCAAGAGAGGCCTGGATGTCTTCCTGGAGCAAAACAATATTGTATCATACAATTAGGTTCTGTAGAAGGACGTAGATCTGGGGATTTATTATGATGGAATATAGGCTGAACTGGATGGACAAATGTCTTTTTTCGGCCTTACTATGTTACTATGTTACTATGTTACAGTATATCATCAGATATATGAACTCTACTGTAAGAGGCACGTATACAGATTTCAGAAGAAGGTTTATTTTCCAGCTGAATTCTTGGAGATATGCACACATACAGCAGGTAAAGACTTTTCAGAAACAGGGCTGCAAACACATGAGCTTCTAAGATGGTTTATAGACAATGAATGAGGAAGAATGGAGGGTTTACTGACATCAGAACGAGACATTATACATAGTACTGATGTCTTCAAGGGGGAACAGGGCTATATGTCAATCTCCTTACACTTGTGCTACACCGGTATTATGTTTTTATTCTTTTTCATTTAGCATGTGTTCCTTAGAAGTTTTCCTCTTTGAAACTGAACTGGAGCCTTGTAGCCAATGTATCAGCAAAATCCTTCTGAGTCATATATTTTAAGAGCCATCTATATTTATCAGTGGGCACACACGATTTTTTAAATGTTTTTATTCAGTCTAGGCCTCCTCTAGATGGGTAACCAGGCTTTCTATACATACCAGACTATTGGGCCGCATTAATATGGAGGCAGGTGCAGCTGATGAGCCGTGACAAGCATGGCCTTGTAGACAGATTTAGTGCCACATTCTGATTGCAGCTGCAGTGAATCCTCTCCTGATAATCGTCACCAGCACTTTACTATTCCAGGCCTTGAGCCCAGTAAAAGTAAATACTGGTCTAACAGCCAACAAACAGCTACAGCTGTAAGTTCTGTGTTCAAATATACAGTAAATACAATACTGAGCCAGCTCAGGGAGCTTTCACATTGCATTCAGGCACCTGTTCAGTGGCTCCCTTCGCTGACGGGGCCATAGACTATAATGGTGCTGAAAGAGCGAATGTGTGCTCTGCCATGCATCTTTTTTTTGGGTGTATACGCCTACTGGAGATACATGCAAGGGGGATTGTGGAAACCACAAGAAAACGACACCAAGAAGGAAAAATATCAATAACGTATAAACCTTTATTAATATATATTACATACCAATAAAATACAGACCAAAACATGGAACAAAGTGCCAAGATAGCGAAATGCACAGGGACTGCTGCCTGTGCAAACTAGAGAGACGTGCAGCTGAGGAACTGGCTATTAGTACAAATAATGCAAGATATTATAATGGGGACTATAGTTTGCCAACTAATTGCGCCTATTATAGATAATATCTATGTGTGTCTAGAGATTATGCCCTACATGCAAATATATGACATAACATGCAGCTCAGAGAGTAAATAATCCAATATGCAAGTGGCAAAAAATGAGCCAATGCATTCGTACATAACAGAAAAAAATATATAATGCCCATATGTAGGGTGTTATGAAAGGCAATTCAGAATCACAATGGACATGGAGGTCAGAGCACATACAGTGAACTAACAATAACCCAAAATAATAGAACGAGCTCTGAGACGTGGGAACTCTGCAGACCGCAATCCCTAAGCCTATCAAACCACACTAAAGGTAGCCGTGGAGCACTCCTGACCAGAACCTAGGCGCCTCGTCACAGCCTGAGAAACTAGCTAATCCTGAAGATAGAAAAATAAGCCTACCTTGCCTCAGAGAAATTCCCCAAAGGAAAAGGCAGCCCCCCACATATAATGACTGTGAGTAAAATGAAAACACAAACATAGAAATGAAACAGATTTAGCAAAGTGAGGCCCGACTAGCTGAACAGAATGAGGATAGGGAAGATAACTTTGCGGTCAGCACAAAAACCTATAAAAAACCACGCAGAGGGGACAAAAAGACCCTCCGCACCGACTAACGGTACGGAGGTGGTCCCTCTGCGTCTCAGAGCTTCCAGCAGGCGAGAAAAACCAATAAAGCAAGCTGGACAGAAAAATAGCAACAAAATAACATAAGCAAAACTTAGCTTTGCAGAGCAGCAGGCCACAGGAATGATCCAGGGAAAAAACAAGTCCCACACTGAAACATTGGCAGGAAGCATAGATCAAAGCATCAGGTGGAGTTAAGTAGAGAAGAAGCTAACGAGCTCACCAGATCACCTGAGGGAGGAAACTCAGAAGCTGCAGTACCACTTTCCTCCACAAACGGAAGATCCCAGAGAGAATCAGCCGAAGTACCACTTGTGACCACAGGAGTGAACTCTGCCACAGAATTCACAACAGTACCCCCCCCTTGAGGAGGGGTCACCGAACCCTCACCAGAGCCCCCAGGCCGACCAGGATGAGCCACATGAAAGGCACGAACAAGATCGGGAGCATGGACATCAGAGGCAAAAACCCAGGAATTATCTTCCTGAGCATAACCCTTCCATTTAACCAGATACTGGAGTTTCCGTCTTGAAACACGAGAATCCAAAATCTTCTCCACAATATACTCCAATTCCCCCTCCACCAAAACCGGGGCAGGAGGCTCAACAGATGGAACCATAGGTGCCACGTATCTCCGCAACAATGACCTATGGAATACGTTATGTATGGAAAAAGAATCTGGAAGGGTCAGACGAAAAGACACAGGATTAAGAACCTCAGAAATCCTATACGGACCAATAAAACGAGGTTTAAACTTAGGAGAGGAAACCTTCATAGGAATATGACGAGAAGATAACCAAACCAGATCCCCAACACGAAGTCGGGGACCCACACGGCGTCTGCGATTAGCGAAACGTTGAGCCTTCCCCTGGGACAAGGTCAAATTGTCCACTACCTGAGTCCAAATCTTCTGCAACCTGTCCACCACAGTATCCACACCAGGACAGTCCGAAGACTCAACCTGTCCAGAAGAGAAACGAGGATGGAACCCAGAATTGCAGAAAAACGGTGAAACCAAGGTAGCCGAGCTGGCCCGATTATTAAGGGCGAACTCAGCCAAAGGCAAAAAGGACACCCAGTCATCCTGATCAGCAGAAACAAAGCACCTCAGATATGTTTCCAAGGTCTGATTGGTTCGCTCGGTCTGGCCATTAGTCTGAGGATGGAAAGCCGAGGAAAAAGACAAGTCAATGCCCATCCTACCACAAAAGGCTCGCCAAAACCTCGAAACAAACTGGGAACCTCTGTCAGAAACAATATTCTCTGGAATGCCATGCAAACGAACCACATGCTGGAAGAACAAAGGCACCAAATCAGAGGAGGAAGGCAATTTAGACAAGGGTACCAGATGGACCATCTTAGAAAAGCGATCACAGACCACCCAAATGACTGACATCTTTTGAGAAACGGGAAGGTCAGAAATAAAATCCATAGAGATATGTGTCCAAGGCCTCTTCGGGACCGGCAAGGGCAAAAGCAACCCACTGGCACGAGAACAGCAGGGCTTAGCCCGAGCACAAATCCCACAGGACTGCACAAAAGTACGCACATCCTGCGACAGAGAGGGCCACCAAAAGGATCTAGCCACTAACTCTCTGGTACCAAAGATTCCAGGATGACCAGCCAACACCGAACAATGAAGTTCAGAGATAACTCTATTCGTCCACCTATCAGGGACAAACAGTTTCTCCGCTGGGCAACGATCAGGTTTATTAGCCTGAAATTTTTGCAGCACCCGCCGCAAATCAGGGGAGATGGCAGACACAATTACTCCTTCCTTGAGGATACCCGCCGGCTCAGATAAACCCGGAGAGTCGGGTACAAAACTCCTAGACAGAGCATCCGCCTTCACATTTTTAGAGCCCGGAAAGTACGAAATCACAAAGTCAAAACGGGCAAAAAACAACGACCAACGAGCTTGTCTAGGATTCAAGCGCTTGGCAGACTCGAGATAAGTCAAGTTCTTATGATCAGTCAATACCACCACGTGATGCTTAGCTCCTTCAAGCCAATGACGCCACTCCTCGAATGCCCACTTCATGGCCAGCAACTCTCGGTTGCCCACATCATAATTACGCTCAGCAGGCGAAAACTTCCTGGAAAAAAAAGCGCATGGTTTCATCACTGAGCAACCAGAACCTCTCTGCGACAAAACAGCCCCTGCTCCAATCTCAGAAGCATCAACCTCGACCTGGAACGGAAGAGAAACATCTGGTTGACACAACACAGGGGCAGAAGAAAAACGACGCTTCAACTCTTGAAAAGCTTCCACAGCAGCAGAAGACCAATTGACCACATCAGCACCCTTCTTGGTCAAATCGGTCAATGGTTTAGCAATACTAGAAAAATTGCGGATGAAGCGACGATAAAAATTAGCAAAGCCCAGGAACTTTTGCAGACTTTTCAGAGATGTCGGCTGAGTCCAATCATGGATGGTTTGGACCTTAGCAGGATCCATCTCGATAGTAGAAGGGGAAAAGATGAACCCCAAAAATGAAACCTTCTGCACACCAAAGAGACACTTTGATCCCTTCACAAACAAAGAATTAGCACGCAGGACCTGAAAAACCGTTCTGACCTGCTTCACATGAGACTCCCAATCAACCGAGAAGATCAAAATGTCATCCAAGTACACAATCAGGAATTTATCCAGGTACTCTCGGAAGATGTCATGCATAAAGGACTGAAACACTGATGGAGCATTGGCAAGTCCGAACGGCATCACGAGATACTCAAAATGACCCTCGGGCGTATTAAATGCAGTTTTCCATTCATCACCTTGCTTAATTCGCACCAGATTATACGCACCACGAAGATCTATCTTTGTGAACCAACTAGCCCCCTTAATCCGAGCAAACAGATCAGATAACAATGGCAAGGGGTACTGAAATTTAACCGTGATCTTATTAAGAAGGCGGTAATCTATACAAGGTCTCAGTGAACCATCCTTCTTGGCTACAAAAAAGAACCCTGCTCCTAATGGCGACGATGACGGGCGAATATGCCCCTTCTCCAGGGATTCCTTCACATAACTGCGCATAGCGGTGTGCTCAGGCACGGACAAATTAAACAATCGACCTTTTGGGAATTTACTACCAGGAATCAAATTGATAGCACAATCACAATCCCTATGCGGAGGTAGGGTATCGGACTTGGGCTCATCAAATACATCCCGGTAATCAGACAAGAACTCTGGGACCTCAGAAGGAGTGGATGACGAAATTGACAGAAATGGAACATCACCATGTACCCCCTGACAACCCCAGCTGGACACCGACATGGATTTCCAATCTAATACTGGATTATGGGCTTGTAGCCATGGCAACCCCAACACGACCACATCATGCAGATTATGCAACACCAGAAAGCGAATAACCTCCTGATGTGCAGGAGCCATGCACATGGTCAGCTGGGTCCAGTATTGAGGCTTATTCTTGGCCAAAGGCGTAGCATCAATTCCTCTCAATGTAATAGGACACTGCAAGGGCTCCAAGAAAAACCCACAACGCTTAGCATATTCCAAGTCCATCAAATTCAGGGCAGCGCCTGAATCCACAAATGCCATGACAGAATATGATGACAAAGAGCAGATCAAGGTAACGGACAGAAGAAATTTTGACTGTACAGTACCAATGGTGGCAGACCTAGCGAACCGCTTAGTGCGCTTAGGACAATCAGAGATAGCATGAGTGGAATCACCACAGTAGAAACACAGACCATTCAGACGTCTATGTTCTTGCCGTTCAACTCTGGTCAAGGTCCTATCACACTGCATAGGCTCAGGTTTAAGCTCAGGTAATACCGCCAAATGGTGCACAGGTTTACGCTCACGCAAGCGTCGACCGATCTGAATGGCCAAAGACATAGACTCATTCAAACCAGCAGGCATAGGAAATCCCACCATGACATCCTTAAGGGCTTCAGAGAGACCCTTTCTGAATATTGCTGCCAGCGCAGATTCATTCCATTGAGTGAGCACTGACCACTTTCTAAATTTCTGACAATATACCTCTATCTCATCCTGAGCCTGACAAAGAGCCAGCAAATTTTTTTCTGCCTGATCCACTGAATTAGGCTCATCGTACAGCAACCCAAGCGCCAGGAAAAACGCATCGATATTACTCAATGCAGGATCTCCTGACGCAAGAGAAAACGCCCAGTCCTGAGGGTCGCCGCGCAAAAAAGAAATGACGATCCTAACCTGTTGAATTGGGTCACCAGAAGAGCGAGGTTTCAAAGCCAGAAATAGTTTACAATTATTTTTGAAACTCAGAAATTTAGTTCTATCTCCAAAAAACAAATCTGGAATAGGAATTCTTGGTTCAAGCAAAGAATTCTGGACCACAAAATCTTGAATATTTTGAACTCTTGCCGTGAGCTGATCCACACATGAAGACAGACCTTTAATGTCCATTGCTACACCTGTGTCCTGAACCACCCAAATGTCTAGGGGAAAAAAAAGACAAAACACAGTGCAAAGAAAAAAAAATGGTTTCAGAACTTCTTTTTTCCCTCTATTGAGAATCATTAGCACTTTGGCTTCCTGTACTGTTATGAAAGGCAATTCAGAATCACAATGGACATGGAGGTCAGAGCACATACAGTGAACTGACAATAACCCAAAATAATAGAACGAGCTCTGAGACGTGGGAACTCTGCAGACTGCAATCCCTAAGCCTATCAAACCACACTAAAGGTAGCCGTGGAGCGCTCCTGACCAGAACCTAGGCGCCTCGTCACAGCCTGAGAAACTAGCTAATCCTGAAGATAGAAAAATAAGCCTACCTTGCCTCAGAGAAATTCCCCAAAGGAAAAGGCAGCCCCCCACATATAATGACTGTGAGTAAGATGAAAACACAAACATAGAAATGAAACAGATTTAGCAAAGTGAGGCCCGACTAGCTGAACAGAACGAGGATAGGGAAGATAACTTTGCGGTCAGCACAAAAACCTATAAAAAACCACGCAGAGGGGACAAAAAGACCCTCCGCACCGACTAACGGTACGGAGGTGGTCCCTCTGCGTCTCAGAGCTTCCAGCAGGCGAGAAAAACCAATAAAGCAAGCTGGATAGAAAAATAGCAACAAAATAACATAAGCAAAACTTAGCTTTGCAGAGCAGCAGGCCACAGGAATGATCCAGGGAAAAAACAAGTCCCACACTGAAACATTGACAGGAAGCATAGATCAAAGCATCAGGTGGAGTTAAGTAGAGAAGAAGCTAACGAGCTCACCAGATCACCTGAGGGAGGAAACTCAGAAGCTGCAGTACCACTTTCCTCCACAAACGGAAGATCCCAGAGAGAATCAGCCGAAGTACCACTTGTGACCACAGGAGTGAACTCTGCCACAGAATTCACAACAGTAGGGATCACATAGATAAGACCCAAGCTGCAAAATATCCTGAGCTATAGCCCCATGATCACCACCCATAGGATGTACCGGCTTCCCCACATACTGTGTAACAGCAAGCCTGCTCCTGAGTATATTACCTGCTGTGGCGGTGAGTGGTGATCGGACCGCCCTGGGCGGACGTGCAGCTCGAGGTCCTGGTCCGATCACCGCCACAGCAGGTAATATACTCAGGAGCAGGCTTGCTGTTACACAGTATGTGGGGAAGCCGGTACATCCTATGGGTGGTGATCATGGGGCTATAGCTCAGGATATTTTGCAGCTTGGGTCTTATCTATGTGATCCCTACATATGGGCATTTTATATTTTTTTCTGTTATGTACGAATGCACTGGCTCATTTTTTGGCACTTGCATATTGGATTATTTACTCTCTGAGCCACATGTTATGTCATATATTTGCATGTAGGGCATAATCTCTAGACACACATAGATATTATCTATAATAGGCGCAATTAGTTGGCAAACTATAGTCCCCATTATAATATCTTGCATTATTTGTACTAATAGCCAGTTCATCAGCTGCACGTCTCTGTAGTTTGCACAGGCAGCAGTCCCTGTGTTTTTCGCTATCTTGGCACTTTGTTCCATGTTTTGGTCTGTATTTTATTGGTATGTAATATATATTAATAAAGGTTTATACGTTATTGATATTTTCCCTTCTTGGTGTCGTTTTCTTGTGGTTTCCACAATCCCCCTTGCATGATTCAGTTACGACAAGGTGTTTTACAAGTCCGGCCAGCACACACTTGTGTGCACACGTACGTATTCTACCTACGTGATGTGGCCACCTAATACCGTTTTCTTCATTTGGCCTACTGGAGATAGACACCCAAATCTCGTCTACTACACCGTCATAGTCTATGGCCCTATTGGTGCATTCATCCGAATCCAATTTTGAGCGGTGTTCAGATGTAAACCCCAACAGGAGCAACGAATGGGTGCCTGAGTGCAATGCCAAAGCACCGATAGTATAAAAAAAACAAAACCCTGCTGAAGTACCCCTTTTTATGGTATCTAAATTTGTTGATGGTGTTGATGAACACATTGCTTTTATATACTGTCTATTATGTCCTTTAAAATTAAACTCATGGGGATCAATCCAGCACAACAAGATGATATGTCAGATTTTGGGCTCAAAAATGTATTTGTATGTAGTATTACATGTACATGCGGCACACTTCTGTAGGTGGTACTTACATGTACTCAGACTTTGCTTACAAGACAGCAATCTGTATGATGACAGCCTTGGAAGTACTTTTAAGAAATTTGATTAGGTAAGGGACACTTCGCATACTAACATCAAAGAAAAAAGGTTTAAAGAGAACTTGACACTCGGACACTGGCACCATAAATCAGACACTGGCTGCTCGAGCACAGCCAGGTATTTTTTACTCTGAAACACTGCGGTGCTTCAGACTAATCATACTTTAAAAATGTAGCTTCTTCATTCCAGGCCAGCTCTGCCGCCATGGTATGGAAGCGTAAAGCATGCTGAGCCACAGTGTCCGTGTCCTGTCTTAGAGAAGATGTGGCATGGTTCCTCGAATATTGCTCAGAACATATAGAGGAACTTTCCTGTGTCGCGTGTATTGGGAACACCACGCTCCCAAATGGGGTTTTCCCAAGCCAAGGCTTGTCGAGAGGACAGAGAGACCATGAATGCAATCTTGGCTTGGTCCAAATAAAAGAGATGGGAGTAGAGAATGAAGTGCATTTGGTACTGGTTAGTAAAGCTACGGGTCTCCTTGGGGTCTCCATGGAAGCGGGACGGAAGTGACAACTGGTGCTAAGCTGCTCCACCAGAAACAAGAACCATAGGTGGATCCTCAGTAATAGTTGACAGTCCAGAGCAATGTGGATCTGTCATGGATGAGGCACGGGACAAGGTCGAAACTAAGGTGGACAATTCCTGCAGCTGAGTTGCCACCACACTCATTGACTGTATCAGCTGGTTTTGAGGCTCATGATGAGAATGGACCTCCTACAATATTTGTGCAAGAGACTTGGGGGTCACTGGATCCTGATTTTTCAGTGGACTCCATGGACTGAGCTTACTGTGACGGAGGTGGGTGTTGACCCACTGTGCCATTGGCTGGGCTTACTCTGAAGAGGTGTGATACTATAATATGCTGTATAACCTGATGAATCATACAAAGACCTAGTGCCTAAAATTTCAAAACTTTCTTAAATATCATTTAAAAAATGCCAAATGATTGAAATATCACACCTACTAAGCACAAGCACTAACAACAAAAAGTCATATAGATACATGTAGATATATGTGTACCCTAGTAACACCTATGTAAACACACTGTGCTGCACCTCTACCTAACGGCGAAGTTTGGCATCCTAAGGGGGGATGTTGTGTCCCTAAAGTGCCCTAGTATATAACGTGTATTAGCACACAAGGAATCACTACCACTAATTCAGAGTCAGTTCTACAGCACTAACACTGAAAGTAACAATAACAATGAAAGAACATAAATCACCAAAAACATTCATGACACACACTGTATCGGTGAGTAACAATCAAACCCTACTCGCTAGTCACCGCCAGCAAGTGGTGGCTCCAACTTTATAAATACACTGGATCACTCCGTGTAGACTCATTTATCTGAGAGAGATCGCGTGATGTGCCTGTCTATATCCCTGTGCACATAAATAAGTGAGGTCTGCAGATGTCTCCCTATTGCAATCATATATAGAGTCTGCCTCTATTAACCATGACTATCACATCCAGTTCGTCCCATTTTTTAACCAAATTGACGGTACATTTACATACAGGAAAATAACCAAAAGCTAAATTGGATGCATCCAGATTCATGCATCAGAATCTACCATTTGACAATGGTGTAATACAATCACTGCTTCCAATACAAAGTAAATAAACAGCCATGGACTTCATCCATGCCAGAAAGTTATCAAAGTATGGCATTACCCCTAGAGCAGGAGATTTGGAATGGTGGAAGATTTTTCAGCTACGTATAAGTTATTCTGTAATTTTTTTATTCTGGACATCCCCTTTAAGTGTGGCTGGCTAGGGTAGCTCCAGGCGTCATTAACAGTGGTTCACGAATATATATTTAGGAAAACATGATTACAGCTTATGTGATGATAACCTGCCTATAAAATACTTTACCATCTCTACTAAATGAAAAAATAATCATCTTTCTTTCAATGTAAACATATTGTCAATCCTCGGCAATTACCGCAGTCCTTTTACATAGCGTACTTTTCCCTCTTGTCATAAACATAATGTAAAACCAATTATGTTACCCAGGGAATAACTTTTTTTTTAACACAACTGTATTCCAAATGTGTGCTTGGTTTTCATCCCGTGTGGAGTGTCACAGGGCCATGTATTTGATTGATGATTTCCATCAAATGTTTCAATCTTCTGGAGTAAATTTAGACATACGGCACAACACAATGACAGAAAGAGGAAAAAAGAAGCTTGATGGCAGATGAAAAAAACAAAATCCTAAAAATGCACATTTCTAAAAGAGGGAAGATTGGCTTTTAAATGGATATTCAAATAAGGGGAAACACAACAGGGAGGTTAACGACAGCCTGGCATGGAAATATCATCAGCGCAGTGATTTTCACAGCTGACGTCAATGATTCAAAGGTTTACAAAGGATGAACACAGCTGGCTTAAGAAAATTATTGTTTAATTAATGTATTACAGACTGTACTCTTCTGGGGACATGCAAACCAGCAAAATCAACAGTGAGCTTCATGGGGATTATGAGCCCGTCGCTTCATGTCATTGCACAGATGCTTCCGTATCTCAGTGACTCAAAACGTAACGTTTGTGTCTTTCGTAGAGAGTTCATCTCCTCTGTGCAGGATGGAAACTGAAGCGATTATCTACTGACTGTATCTAGCGAAAAGTGTCATTCAAGGATTCTCCATGATGTCAGCTATGTTCTAAGGATTTTACGTTAGGTAGATAGAAATTGGCCGACCGACCAGTCACTCAATGTTGTTGGAACCTACTTTTTTTTTCCTCACTTGTTCGTCTCATGTTTTCTGGCAAAAACAGCATTGTTATTGGTGTAATCCAGGGATGTGCTGCCAATAATGTGGTAGTGTAAGGGGACAGACGGATCGAAATAGTGATCGATCTGTACCATCGTTGTTCATTTACACTGACCAGAACACCTTGTTATAGAGTCAAGCTGTACTCATTAAAAGAAGCTGACAGCTGATACATGCTGTCAATCCGTACTGGCTGTATGATTTCAGCCATATATGTTTAACTCTGAAAAGCTGCAGCGTATCAGACAAAAACATCGTTTACAATCTGCCGAAGACTGAGCCGCGCTTGAAACTAGTTGGACAGGCAGATCCCCAGTGGCTACTCCCTGCCCATTCCTGATTAGTAATAGGACCCCCCTATACTTGCACATAGGGAGAGATCTGTCACTCCAGGGCAGCGGGCGGGGAGAAGCCTCTGGGGATCCGCCTGTCTGACTAATCTCCGGTGCTGCTCAGTCCCCATCGGCTGTTAGTGTATGTGCCCACAATCCGGAATAGCAGCATTTTGGATACAGCTCACCTGCACTGTGTCCAAAACACTGCGTTCTAGGTTACAAGCACAGTGGATGGGATTTATAGAATTCCCATGTCTACTGTGCTTCTATTTGACGCTGCCCGCGGTTCGGGTTTACGAGCCCCAGCACGTCAATTATCTGCAGCGGAGACGCTAGTCTCCTCCATGTAGTCTCACCCATAGCCATTCTTTAGATGTGGTTTAGTGAACACATGTGGATTTACCTGTGTGATTAGAACAAAGCGATTTGCATGCAGCGAAAATACGTTGCGTCCAGAACTCTACTATATAATGATAGTGGAGACATAGCATTAGACTATTGAGTCGCCCACCAGGGCAGGGTACTCTGTAATGAGTCCGGTCAGCTAAAGGGGATGTCACGGTGGCTGCGACCCGGTCCGTGGCCCTGGGACTCACTGTGAAAGGGAATGGTCTTTAAAGGGGAATTGTGACTAAGTCTGTCGTGACACCACCTGTTGTGTTCGGTCAATAGTGGGACCAACGCTGCATTAAAGGGGTCCTCTGGGGGATGTTATTGAAGCACTGATGGTACACTTCCCACAAGGGAAGTGGGGTCCCCAGGGGTCCTAAGGTGTATGGCGGTGATGACGCTTGCCGGTAAATGAGTAAAGGACACAAGTTGTAAGTCTTTACCTGGTTTACTGTAGTTGGCAGGCCACAGTCCAGGGCATCGGCAACAGGTACATTAGGAGTCCAGGCAGCCCAGAAACAAGTGGAATCCCCTTGGCAAGTCAGGTTAGGAGTCTTCCACTCTGCGCTTGCTAAAGTCCCTTGCTGCCCTAAGAGCTCCAAACAAGGTCCTAATTCTTTCAGTTCTTTCTCCTGTCCTAGGACAGGTACCTGTATGATAGGCAGCTTGAGCCATTCCTTCTAGGGTCTCTGCAGCTCCAGGGTGCTGCTGTACCACAGGCTTAATTTGGGCATTGTCCGTGTAATCTGATGCCCTCCGGTTCTGCTATGGGGCTTGCAACTCCCCACAGCCTCGGGCTTCCGGTATCAGGTTTCTGCGCTTTGGCTCCTCAGAGGTGCACTTGTAGCCTCCTTGAGTCCTGAAATCTCTCCTCTGCTCCTTTCCTGTCTGCTCCCCAGACTGTCTGATCCAGACTAAACTAGCTCCTCCTCCAAACCAGGATCTTTATTCAGGGAAGTTCCCCTAAAACAGGGTTTTGAGCTCCCCCTCCTGGCCTGGATTCAGAAAGTGTTGTGTGTGTGATTTACCTGCCAAAGAGATCCCTCTTCTTTCCAGGCATAGCACTACCCTCCCCGAGAGGAAGGCAGCACTACTGTGGTACCTGAACTCCTGGGGTGCCACATTATATTTTTCACTGAAACGCCTCACTGTTTCAGAGTCAAACGTACAAATCTGTGATCCTACAGCCAGTGCCTGATTAGATATATGATGCCTGTGGATCGAGCAGCATGCATCAGCTGTCAGATTCCCTTTAGGAGGAATTCACAGACTGAAATTGGCACATGTAAAGGCACCCTTAGGGTAGGTTCAAACGGTCAGTAAACGCTGTGGGTTAGACGCTCCGTACTTGCGCAGCATCCAGATGTTACAGCATAATGGATAGGATTTCAAGAAAGCTTATGTCCACTATGCGTGTGCAGCGCCCCAGAGACCTGGTCGTTGCAGTAATGTCGCTCTGCCACTAAGGGGAGGGATGGTACGTCTGATGGCACTAAAGGAGTTCACCTGACCAGGTATCACAGTCACACACTACATTTCACACTCCGGCCACCAGGGGGAGCAAAAGGTTCTATCTACTAGGCCACTCCTCACACTTTGGTAAAACTGGGGGTTGGATAGGAAGTGAGTGAGAAGCTGACTGGGTTTTGTCCAGGCAACATCCCGTGGCAGGGGGTGTTGCGGGGAAGATTCAGAGGGGTCCCTGTCAGGCGTGGGAACCTGGCAGTGACTTAGCGACAAGGACAGATCGTTATAGAGCCGCGCCTGCACTACCTTGCGGTGTCATCTAAAGAAAGGACACGAAGCGAAGTATATTGTGGAGAAGTGAGAAACGAGATCAAAGCACAAAGGAGAGCCAGTAGGAGTCGTGCCCCGAGATCGGCAACATCCTACTGAGGCGCATAGCCGGTGGCCAGAACGCTGAGGAAGTAACTGACTCCAAGCATTACTTCAAACAGAGGCAGGACATTTGATTATAGGTTGGCTGTCTAACATACATCACCTAAGCAGACATAGGGGCAACCGTGGAGAGGGGCATCTCTAGGGTCCCAGAATTGCTCCGAGCCTACCCGTCATACGGGTGCGTCCTTGCCATAACAAACTGGGGGACGAAGCAGAACATCAGAACAGAAACGACAGTTGTGAGGACTATCCCGAATGCTCAGCAGGGAAGGACTACAACACACAGACGCTAGTGGTAGGCACTGATTTCCACCTGCAAAGGGAACTCTGGATGTGACTTCGGACCGGCCGGTCTCAGCCAGCCCTGTTGACAGTGCTCCGGATTGAGGATCCTGAAGTCACCAGTAAAGAGGTAAAGAGACTGCAACCCTGTGTCCTCGTTATTAACTGCGCCTCACACCATCGCCACCTACACCACTGGGAAGCCCTGGGGATTCACTTCACCTGTGGGAAGTTATACCATCTAGCTGCCATCACATCACCCCAGCGGACCCCAAGCAGCGTCGGTCACCCTGACCAAACACCACAGGTGGCGTCACAAACACCTAACAACTTCCATCACCCTTTCATTGGGCGCCCCTTAGCAGGGTCACGGACCGGGTCCAGCCACTGTGACAATCCTAGAACTGAGACAGAGAGGACCGGTACCAAGCAACCCGCGACCCTGCGTCTGGGGGCGCTCCACGTGCGCAGAAGCCCGTGGCTCACCTGCGGAGGCGGACATGTGGTGCGTCTTTCCAGACTGCAGCATGTCAATTTATCTTGCGGAGACGCAGATCTCTGTAAGATAAATTTGACCGTTACAGTGTATTGGACGCAGTGAATCTGCACAGTTCAATGAAGTGTGCACCTACCCTGAGGCTAGCTTCTCATGCTGTGTATTTAATATATGATTTTACCACGGAAAAATCATTTAACAATATGAGCAAAGTGAATGAGGTTTTTTTTATTATAGCATCCATGTGAAAATGTGTTTTTGTTGCATTTTTTAAATCCAAAGTGTGATAATCTCTGTTGCAGAAATTACCCTTTTTGGGTGTGGCTTTTACCCATTCATTTCAATGGGGATCCTAAATCCATAGGTTAAAC
The DNA here is from genome assembly GCF_032444005.1 of Ranitomeya imitator. NCBI lineage: Eukaryota > Metazoa > Chordata > Amphibia > Anura > Dendrobatidae > Ranitomeya > Ranitomeya imitator. The sequence continues at coordinate 577,830,908 of NC_091286.1, forward strand.
CACTGGCCTATCATTGCTACTTTCAATTGGTTTGTGCATTTCCTCAACAAACAAATGTGCATAAAAATGCATGAACTACTATGGAAACTTGCCTGCATTTTAGATGATGAAACGCTACAGATTTCAATTGAGAAGAAAAATCCACAAACATGAACCTAGACTTTGGAGCTGATTTATCAAGTCTGGCATTGTCTTCAAGGAAAGCAGCTGGAGTCAGAAGCCCCAAGTTCATTAGAAGGCGCATACTAAAAGCTGGAGTAGATTTGTGCTATAATTACATTTATGCCACTTTCTGGTGTAAACTATAGCGATTTCTTGGCCCTGACCCTTCGTGCTAAGTTCCGCCCACTTTTGTGATGAAACCAGCAAAAGTCTCAAAACGTTTTTGCACCACTACACCAGAAATGTGGCACAAATGGAATGAAGAATTCCCCCTTGATAAGACAGTGTCCACAACGGCACATCAGCTGCAAAACTTTGTTTCGGCTAAGGTTACACAGTGACATTTGCCGTTCGGCAGCAATTCTCAGAAAAGTCGCACACCAAAAATATCTGTGACTTTGTTGGCCAACAATTTCTGAGCTCTGATTTTGCTGTGAAATAACATAGTTCAGTGGCAAGTGTGCCGCTTGTTTTGCACCAGAAAATCCAACTAATTTGGAAACATTTGCGACTCTGTGTCGCAGTTGCAGGAAGACATAGGTGGCAATGCGACAGCATAGGAAGTCAGATCCATTACTCGACTACCTATACAGTACATAGATCCGCTACCCTGATAATGAGGGCTGGTTGACCTGCTCGTGCGGAATTTTAGGAGTAATTTTCAATAAACTGAAGCTCCAATAAATATTGTCATTGACTGTAAACTCATTAAAATATCACCGAAACCATTTGGAGATCTATACTGAATGACAATTTAATTACTTTATTTATAACCCGCCTGCACAACTCTTACTTTGACAATGCTCTTTTGCCTCTAACGGGGATTTTTTTTTTTTTTTTGTCCATACCCTGCATAATTTCTGCTTGATAATTTTGATAGTTAATGGCCTGATAATGCAGTTTTAATGGATTATGTGTTTGCCCATTAAGTATGTATTATACTCCGTCATTTTCAGAAGTACAATAATACAGCAGTAATGATGTTGTGTTCTGAGCTGCCAGCAATGGAGGCTGAATAAAGTAATTATTATGAGAGACTAAACCTACACAAATTCAAGTAGGAACAAACAAACCCAATGCGTAAAGGACCCCAGTGTTGTAAGCTGGTACTAACTTGTGTGATAAAGTCATTGGTAAAGTGCTGGAGGGGAGATGTGTCACGACGCTTAATGGCATCAGTGAAATAAAATCCTGTGTTTTATCCTCCAGCACACTAAGTGCCATGAGGGGTTAAGCTAATTTATATAATGGGATGGCTTTTATGTGAACATCCATAGAGCAGGTGGGAGGACATCCACCTTATCTCCACCCCGGGGTGTGGTTTGGGGCTTAAATAGCTGGGCTCCAGAGTCAGTCTTGGTTCAGCAGGGCTGGAGAGAGGATTCTCTAGTCATTTGAGTCCTGAAGAGGAAAGACTAAACCTGTGGTGCTGCAGAGCGGGCAGCTCCCGGCAAATGTATGGACTGTGTACAGCATTTTTGTTTTCTTTGTTGTTTTCCTGTTTTTGCCTGAAGGCTGTGTTTCATTTTCCCCTTCTTGCCACATAATAAACCAACCGAAGATTTAAAGAGACAGTGTTCCTGTCTTCTACCTCCGTGTACGGCTGACACATATGTAATAACTAGCAATCAGACATTTAAGAAAGCCAAAAGCTGTCAACCCTTGTGACCATTAGGCCACATTCACACCTTCAGTATTTGGTCAGTATTTTGCATCAGTATTTGTAAGCAAACATCGGAAGAGGAACAATCAATAGAAATATGTGCGCAACATTCTACATTTTGACCCACTCCTAGTTTTGGTTTACAAATACTGATGTAAAATACTGACCAAATACTGAAGGTGTGCACGTGGCCTTATTTAGACACATTTAGCTCAACTTGCATGGTAGGGTGCCTTCTCATTGTGTTTGGGACATAAAGGATCTATATGCATTAAACTGGCCGTGCAATTAAGATGTTACTACTGTAGGGTCAAAATTTGAAAGGCCACCTGAGAGACCAGGGTCAATATTAAAGGGATGCAATCAGTCCAAATGGAAAGTCACATAACATTAGTCCACTTTATTTTAATGTGGCTAAAGATGGTTGCGTACTGTTCATCACACAGAGAGGCAATAAGCTTGTAGTTACAACAATCACACAACTCAGACAGGTTCAGAATGAGATGTCACAATTAGCAATGGCTGCGCTTAGCGATGCTCCCTCCCACTTGACTTGAGGGTATAGGCAAGGGAGTACTCCTTAGCCCTAGGCCGGTCTCCATTGCCTGTGAGTAGCACGTCTGTGACCCCACTTCCAGGTGGACAGCATCTCTACAACCAGTAACACTTTATCAGCAGGGAGAATGTCCTCTCCAACCAAGAATATTCTTACCAGCAGGCTCTGTTTCAATTAAGGTGGGTCTTTTTGATGGCACCAGCAGCCGCGGGCCCTTGTCTTACAGGCGATAGCGTCATCACCAATTGCATACGCCAGCGCCAACTGGACATTTTACTGTAAACCACTCTTTTTATAAGCACAGGTTCACGTAGTGAGGACATCATGGTGTTATTGCTCTCACACCACTAACATATGTCACGCACAACTTTTAGTTGCCCTGGACCACACATTCCCAACATCATGGCTGCCGAGCATATCAGTATCAAACAATATCAATTGGAGAACCACCCAATCACACAGTACAAATAACATACAAAATAAAACATGAATAAGGTTAATGCTCTCTCACGGCCCACTAGCCTCAAAAAATGCCATCTTGAAGGATACCCCACTGCTTTTTCTCAGCTATGTCGGCTCAAGGGGAAAACCACTCCACCACCACATGATGACCTTAATGGGTAAAAAAAATTAAAACCTACCATGGTGTATGCTACTTAATAGTGTGTAAATTTTAAATAAATGTGTATTCTCATCTAAGACATTTGTGGAAAATACACAGGATAGAAAGTCATCTCTCTTACATTTGTACATCTACTTTATTTACAGGTGGGTCAGGTTATGGATAAATGCTAAATTACCATTGATTTCTACAAAATATTGTTTGTTATTTGATTTTTGAAAAGGTCAGACACCAAATGGGATCAACTGAGATTACGCTCATCGTTTCTCAAATATGGATATAAACCAGTTGTAAATTGAATTTTGAGCTAGAAATGCCGGCATTTTATTCTTCTAAGCTGGTGATTGGCAGAGGAGAGAGGGATCCTAAATCTAAATGAGACAAGATGACATATTCTCAGGGTGGATGAAGGCTGGATATGGTTTTTGCCCAGTCACTGGTGGCCACTACTAGCTAGAGCAGACTATTCGCAGATTTCATGGCTCTTCTTGAATTAAGGTCTAAATTTTGAATGTGTCTTTATTTGTCTGTCTGCTCCTGTTCTATAAAACTGCATACAAGCATAACAGAGAGGTTGGCTTTCACTTTAGGTATTGGACAAAAGCAGGAGCATTGCATGCTCGTAAGTTAGTGAGAGTTCCAGCACTCATAGTACTGGCAGAATAAAGTAGATGTGGAACTGCCCCCTTAAAAAGAATAGATGGGAAGCTACATAGTAGGAAACTGGGGACAGTTCCTGGACATAGTCTGGTATGTGCACCAAAAGTAGTTTTAACTTGTTGCTGAAGGTGAGGGCAGCAGTATATTGCTTTTACTTTACTTTTGAGTGAAATTGCATATTGAACATTAATGGTACATGGATAATTGTAATAAAGTTTGCTAATACTATCTGCAATGAAGCAGCGTTCCCTTGAAGAGAGACAAAAATACATGCATGAACTATATCCAAGGGGTGACGTTTCTCCTTGCGGAGAGTGACATGTTAAGCATGCCGAGATGAGGAGACTTAAAGCCGCAATGCTCCTCTGGGAAATATGCAAATCGTCTTCTCAGAGAGGAAGAGGACTAGAACTCTAGTTCCACCAACAGGAAGTAGCAATTCTAACAGTCAATGTCGACCCTTTAACGAGCCTTGTCACATGACTTAGGATAAAAGTTAGAAAACAAGTGACTAGCACACTCCTAGGGATTGTGATGCAAAATGGAGGGGTTTATTTACATACAAAGTCACAAACGTTTCGGTCAACTCTAGACCTTCATCAGTGTGCTACAAAGAAAATAAATACAAAACAGAAATATATGTAAACAAAAACAGGGAGTGTAAACAAAATAGGACACAGTGATGACAAAAATTAACCAAATAAACAGAAGTATATACATCATATGAATACAAAAATGTCATGGGACGTCAGATAATATATAATCGTAGAATACAACCAGCATAACCGCCGTTTGTGTACTAAAAAGGCTGCGAAATAGAATGTGGACATAGAACCGCAAGATGTAGAACATAAGTGCCAGTGTGGGACTAGAATCAGAACCTACATAGATCGTATAGGGGCCAGGGAACCGGAGAATAATATAAATATATAATAAGATGGCAGTGGAGTAAGTGTGGTGAGGAAGGAGTAAAGTAGTAAGAGGATGGAACACATACCTAAGTACACCTGTATGTAAGGTTGAGCCCCAACTACTACTACAACAAAGAAGGAGGAGGTGCGTTCCAGCGGAGAAAATGGTGATGACGTCGGTGCCTTTCAGCCACAGGGGGCAGGAAAATGTGCATTCCACAGAAGATCTTATAGGAGAAAGGTGCATTCCAGTGGAACGATCGCTGTGCGGGTGGCAGCGAAGTGTCACAGGCAGCAGGAGCGAAAGATCAGAAAGGACGGTTCTGTAAAACGGAAAAAATAATTAGTAATAAGGCCATATATGTTATACAATCATTGAGCTAGCTGAACAGCATATAATAAAGTAGACCAAAAACCGCTGGTACAAAGTTATAAAGGGGCAAACCTGTCAATCATCCCCAAAGTATTGGGTGCTATACTAAAACATTTGGAGAACTAGGCAAGTGGCATAGTTGATATAAGACAGAAGTTAAAAAACTCAACGGGGTCAAAACAGTAACCCCAGTATTGGATGTACAAACAGGAAGGTAAAAAAGCCAGATAGCATCAAAAAACGACCTGAAATTAGGACGTCATATATGGTCCCCAGCAAGAACAATTCTTCTGTTCAAAGGGAACGGCTGTAGGTTATAAGATACTGGTGAAGACAAATAACAATTTGATAGTAGCGACACATGTATCAATAAGATTTACAAGCTGACAATGTCCTGTATAGAATAACTTGCTTCCTTGTAGATTTGCGTCATAGCTCTTTAGCTATAAGGGTTTTCTCCCCTCCTCTTGGCTTAACCCTTTCCATTAGGTATGTATCTCTGTGGGCAATTTATGCAACAATAGTTATTACATATACCATATTGTCCATTTTCCCGGCCTGTTTTTACTCCTGGATATACTGAATACCATATCTTTTTTATATAGACATCTCCAATTTGTTTGTCCTGGTTCGAGTTTACCAGTTATATTTTTTGGTATGTACCTGCTCTAGTCCAACTATATGGTTACACTGTCACGACACTCCAGCTGTGTCATTTTTTTGATACGTTTCCCATGTCCAATTTTAGATGCCATTTATTTACATTCCATTTGGGGCTCAACCTTACATACAGGTGTACTTAGGTATGTGTTCCATCCTCTTACTACTTTACTCCTTCCTCACCACACTTACTCCACTGCCATCTTATTATATATTTATATTATTCTCCGGTTCCCTGGCCCCTATACGATCTATGTAGGTTCTGATTCTAGTCCCACACTGGCACTTATGTTCTACTTCTTGCGGTTCTATGTCCACATTCTATTTCGCAGCCTTTTTAGTACACAAACGGCGGTTATGCTGGTTGTATTCTACGATTATATATTATCTGACGTCCCATGACATTTTTGTATTCATATGATGTATATACTTCTGTTTATTTGGTTAATTTTTGTTATCACTGTGTCCTATTTTGTTTACACTCCCTGTTTTTGTTTACATATATTTCTGTTTTGTATTTATTTTCTTTGTAGCACACTGATGAAGGTCTAGAGTTGACCGAAACGTTTGTGACTTTGTATGTAAATAAACCCCTCCATTTTGCATCACAATCCCTAGGAGTGTGCTAGTCACTTGTTTTCTATATATCAAGGTTTGGGCACCTATCGACTGTGCACCTCCCCCCTCGGCTGTGCTTTGCATTTTCTATATCATTAGGATAAAAGTTAGGCTTAAAAGTTAGGATAAGTTAGTTAGGATAAGTTAGTTAGGATAAAAGTTAGTTATAAAAGTTAGGCTTAAGACTTAGGCTTCTTTCACACTTCCGTCGGTACGGGGCCGTCGCTAAGCGTCGGCGCAATGTACAGACGGACGTTGTGCAAATTCTGCACAATGTGGGCAGCGGACGCAGTGTTTCATCGCGTCCGCTGCCCACTGTAAAGCCCCAGCTAGGAGGGGGCGGAGTTCCGGCCGCGCATGCACGGTAGGAAATGCAGGACACAACGTACAAAAAAACATTCCCTTGAACGACGGCCCGCCAAATACCGACGCATCCAGTGCACAACATATGGAACGTGTGTCCATACGTCACGATGCGTCTGGATCGCCCCCAGACACAGGGCCATGCGTTTTCGGTACCGGGCCTCTCTGGTTCGGTTCTGAAGCTGTCACGGTGGCTATACCCGGTCCGTAACCCTGCTAAGGGGCGTCCAATAAAGGTGGTACAGTCTGTCAAGGGTTCGTGACGCCACCTGTGGTGTTCGGTCAGGGTGACCGACGCTGCTGTGGGGTCCGCTGGGGTGATGGAATGGCAGCTGGATGGTATACCTTCCCACAGGTGAAGTGTGTCCCCAGGGCTTCCCAGTAAGGTGGATGGTAATGGTGTGAGGTGCAGGTAATAACGAGGACACAAGGTTGCAGTCTCTTTACCTCTTTACTGAAGGCTTCAGGATCCTCAATCCAGAGTACGTTTAACAAGGCTCACTGAGACCGGCCGGTCCGATGGGCACATCCAGAGTTTCCTTCACAGATGGAAATCGTTGCCTACCACTAGCGCCTGTGTGTTGTAGTCCTACCCTGCTGAGCATTCGGAATAGTCCTCACAACTGCTGTTCTCGTTCGTCATTCTCTACAGCTCTCTCTCTCTTTAGTTCCAGATGTTACTAGTTTCTCGTCCCCCAGTATGTTTTGGCTAGGACGCACCCATATGACGGGAAGGCTTGGAGGTCTTCCGGGACCCTAGAGACGCCCCTCTCCCAATGTTGCCCCCTATGTCTTCTTAGGAAATTTAAGGTAGACAGCCAACCTATAATTAACTCTCCTGCGGAGTTCGAAGTAAGGCCTGAAGTCAGTTACTCCCGCGGTGTTCCGGACACCGGCTACACGCCTCAGTAAGATGTTGCGTCGGTCTCACGGCACGACTCTTACTGGCTCTTCTTTGTGCTTGATCTCGTTTACACTGTTCCACAATATCCTTCCCTTCTTATCTCTTTCTTAGGATGACGCCGCAGGAGGTGCAGGCGCAGCTCCGTAACGTTCTGTTCTGTTCGCTAGGCTCCTGCCAGGTTCCCATGCCTGACAGGGACCCCCCTGTGTCTTCTCCCCGCAACACCCCCTGCCATGGGATGTTGCCTGAATCCAACCCAGTCAGCTTCTGACTAACTTCCTCCCCAGCCCCTAGTTTTACCAGTGTGAGGAGTGGCCCAATAAATAAAGCCTTTTTCTCCCCCTAGTGGCCGGTGATACCTGGTCAGGAGAACTCCTTAGTGCCATCAGACGTACCGCCACTCCACGTAGTGGCAGAGTGCCATACTGCAACGACCAGGTCTCTGGGGCGCTGCACATCGGTAATACAAGTCTATGTGCAAAAAACGCATCCTGTGGGCAACTGTGCAGGATGCTTTTTTTTCCACAGAATGACGCATAGAAACGGCCCCTAAACGACGGAAGTGTGAAAGAAGCCTTAGGATAAAAGTCATGGCATTTATCCTCAGTCATGTGACAAGGCTCGTTAAAGGGTCTACGTTGACTTTTAGAATTGCTACTTCCTGTAGGTGGCACTAGAGTTCTAGTCCTCTTCCTCTCTGAAGAGACAATTTGCATGAACTATGCAACTATTTATGTTTTGCAGTCTGATTTGTTTCTTTTGTTACAGTCTTCTGTTTGCAGGCTTGTTCACATCTTGTGGTTGTACCGTTGCATTTGCCATGGTACTATGTTAAAAAACATTACCGAACTGTAACCAGTGACCCCAGCCCGTGTCTTTTGACTTTTCCAATTCTGCTCTGATGCTGGGTTAGGCTGGAGTCACACTATCTTATTGTTTCAGATGCGAGAGCATCGGATGCGATATGCTAATGACCCTTGGCTCCTGCGTCATGCATCTGTGCTCCGAGCCTCTCGCAGAGAGCGGATCGGAGCACAGCTGCGGAGGAGGCGGAGACACTAATTTCTCCATCTCCGCCATTGCTGGGGTCAGCGTTTAGCGCACATCACTCGAATGATAGGCTTATAAGGGTGCGAGTGAGCCGAGAGTCGGATGAGTGCATGCTGCGATTGTCTCAGAACTAGGAAAACGGGGGACAAAAAATCGGCTGCTGGGAGCTGCCCCATAGTTTAACATTGGTCTGAGTGCAATGTGATTTTTTTATTGCATTGCACTCGTCCGTTTTAGTCGCCAGTGTGACCCTGGCCTTAGATGTAAATGCTGGATTATCACACTTTCCTGATAAGTGGATGTCAGGATTAAAAAAAAAAAAAACTAATTAATATCACTTGCTCTTTAGTGTTGCAGATCTTGCCGTAAGGGGTACATGTGACTCATGACCGCCTTTACCGACCTAAATACCCCCCACTGTTTATTTGATAAATTTCTCAACCTAAAAGAAATACTCTAATGAGATATAGGCCCGCCAAGTAATGACATTAAACCAAATTTGGATTAAATGGCCACAGCAGCCTTTTATTAGACATAAAATACAACAATTCAAGAATATCCCCCCAGGGAGTGGTGGTCCTCGAAGCCTCAAAGTAAGCACTGCAGATATGCAAATTACTTTTGTACCTTGGCCTCCAGGCTTAGTCTTACCCCCAGCCGCTAGGCACCAGCTCGGAGGCAGATAGTAACCAACCCGGCCAAACCAACCTATTACCAAGCCCCTTAATCAACCCTTCCACGGGCTGATCTACCACATCCACTCGCAATCCACTCAGGGGGGAGTCCAGGACCACTAGAGATCCCCCCAACAAAAATTCCGCCTTTCCACCAACTTCGAGGACTTCCCTCCCCCGCTATGACAGAAATATTCCCTCACCCTAACACCATAACATGTATACCCTTAAATAAAAGCGAAAGATAAACCAAAAGAAGTGAGGGTGGGTGGGAGCTTCGTACGCTCTCAAGAAGAGGAGGTGAGTGCGGCAGTTACTGCTGCAAAAATTGGCAGTTTCTTTGAAACCCACTCTATGCTCCACCTCCTTGCTTTTCCCAACCTCCTCCGGATCCCGCCCTCACCCCCACATTCAAATCTACCTGCATCGAATTTAACCCCAAATTGCCCCATACCTCCCTAGGCTTTTTATTCCCCCGTGACCCCGTCATGCTGGCCTCCCTTGAGGGCCAGGGGCCCATTATGGCCTTTCTTGATCATGCGTTTATTAGATCTTTTCATCTTTAACTACAGTAACAGCAACTTCATTTACTAAGAGCGACATCCACTGATATTTGTGAAAATTCGAGCTTGTCACAGACTTGTCTTCCACTAACAATGCCACATAGAAACTGCATAGCAATTCCTTCACTGCATGGTAGCATGTATTGTGTTTAAAGATTGCTATTTCAAAGCTTTAATATATTTTACACCAATTGTGTTTAAACCTTATTATATATCATTTTGTATCATTTTGCACCGTATATATTTTTCATTTGAAGATATATTTTATTTGATCACAGAACACTGCGAAGTGAGAATGAAACACAAAGCAGTCACACTGTTGTATTTGCAACCACAATTCTACAAAAGACTGTTTTGGATTTGGATGTGTATTATTAAAGAGGTTGTTCCACAAAAAACAATCATCTTTAGGGCTCATGTGCTCATGTAGCCGTACGTGAAAATTGGTCTGATCTCAGACTACAATGCATGGACTGTCTGCGGCTCTCCCCATCCAAGGGTGACAGCCTCATAGAAAAACATGAAACTGTCATGCTCAGGTCAGTAGACCCGCGGTCTATCTGTGCTTTAACCGTCCGTTCTCAGACCGATTTGCACCATGAGCCTTTAAAAAGAAAAACACTGAATGCTCTAGGTCCCTATACACACCTCCCAACTTCTGAAGAACAGAAAGAGGGATAAATCAAGAAGTGCGCATACTTCACTGCAGAACATTTTGGTCACGTCCCTGGACACACCCCAATACAAACCCATATACTATTTCTACCCTGGTGAGTATTAGGCCTCACTCACACTGGCATACAATATGGAGGAGAGCAAAGCGAGAAAACATCACATTATGATGACATGATCATATATGATACATACATCACATGACCAATGTTATTGAATGAGTCAGTGCTCGTCTTTGAGATTTTTTTTCTCAACTCGAATCAGACTGAGGAAAAAAATTGCAGTATGCTGCGATTGGATGCTAGAATCCGATTGCACTCGACAATGCAAGTCAATGGTTGCGAGAAAAAAAATCACGGCACACGGACCATATGAGTGTCGCCTGATTTTTACACACACATCTCAAAGGAAACTAGTCAGTCCCAGTCAGTACGCCAATGTTGGACTCCCCCTCCACCTTTCCAGATGACATGATATATACAGCTGACGTTTGCCACAACAGCCCCGGGTGGAGTCACAATCCACCGGCGGCTGTTAACTAGTTAAATGCAGCCGTCAATTTCTGACAGTGGCATTTAACTCGCGCTTACAGGAAGCACGTCACTAGTCCAGCCCATCGGTGACCCCGTCAGATGATCGCGGGTCACCGATGGGTCGGCATAACAACCAGATGTCTAGCAGAAGCGATCAGACAACTGCAGGTTCTAGTCTCCCATGGAGACAATTGAGGCATGCAAAAAGCTTTAAAAAAAGTTTTTAAAACTAATTAAAAAAAATTGTAAAATATAAAAGTTCAAATCACCCCCCCATTCGTCCGTTTCAAAATAAAAAAAATCAAATATTTGCTATTGCCGGGTTCAGAATCGCCCGATCTATTAATATAAAAAAAGAATTAACCCGATCAGTAAACGGCGTAACGAGAAAAAAAATTCAAACTTCAGAATTACATTTTTTCGTCACCGCAACATTGCAATAAAATGTAATAACGGGTGATCAAAAGTTCATATCTGCACCAAAATAGTATTGATAAAAATGTCACATCGGCAACAAAAAATAAGCCTTCACCCAGCCCCAGATCGCGAAAAATGGAAACGCTACAGGTTTTTGGGTTTTTTTTAAACAAACTTTTGATTTTTTTTCACCATTAAAATAAAAAAAAACCTATACATGTTTGGTGTCAGTGAACTTGTAATGACCTGGAGAATCATAATGGCAGGTCAATTTTAGTACTCAGTGGAATATGATAAAAAAAAAACCAAAGAACACAGCTCGTGTTCGAAACGCGTAGCTTCACGTATGGGTGCCATGTCACTATTTTATACGAATTTGGAATAAAGACAAGCATTTTTATCAGCTGGACTCATCTTACTTTTCTTTTTCATTCAACACTCAAGTGGTCAGCTTGGAGTCCGTGCTGTTACACACCGAGGTGGTAAGCTGGCTATTTCTTTCTCTTCTAAAAAACAAAACAAAAAACAACAACTGTGAAACTGCACTTTCTTTGCAATTTCACAACACTTGGAATTTTTTTCCCATCTTCCAGTATACGGTATGTTAAAACCAATGGTGTCGTTCAAAAGTACAACTTGTCCCGCAAAAAAAAACCAAGACCTCACATGGCCATATTGATGGAAAAATAAAAAAGTTATGGCTCTGGGAAGAAGAGGATAAAAAAATGAAAACGCAAAAATGAAAATACCTCTGGTCGTGAAGGGGTTAAGATATTTCTGAATCCTTCCATATCGTCCTTTGTCAAGTCACTATCTACCACTTGCGGATTTGTATGCAGCAGTGTCTACTTCTTGGATGTGCAGTGTTGGCTCTCCATGGTAGCTACAGTAAATATAAAGCTTTACATTACTAGTTGTTTGCCTTACTATACAGTGGAACTGAGCTCAGCCGCACAAGTAGACCTTACTCAGCATTTTCATCGGGGAATATAATTGTAATCTAATATAAATTTGTAGGAGTGAAGTGTAATTGGGACAGTAAAAAACATGGCAACCGATCAGCCACCCAATAAACCTTCTAATGCACGTACAATGGAGATAGCATGGCTAGATGAGTGCTATCCCCTTAAGCCCCGAGGGTGGTTTGCACGTTAATGACCGGGCCAATTTTTACAATTCTGACCACTGTCCCTTTATGAGGTTATAACTCTGGAACGCTTCAACGGATCTTGGCGATTCTGACATTGTTTTCTCGTGACGTATTGTACTTCATGTTAGTGGTAAAATTTATTCGATATAACTTGCGTTTATTTGTGAAGAAAACGGAAATTTGGCAAAAAGTTTGAAAATTTTGCAATTTTCCAACTTTGAATTTTTATACCCTTAAATCACAGAGATATGTCATGCAAAATACTTAATAAGTAACATTTCCCACATGTCTACTTTACATCAGCACAATTTTGGAACCAAAATTTTTTTTTGTTAGGGAGTTATAAGGGTTAAAAGTTGACCAGCAATTTCTCATTTTTGCAACACCATTTTTTTTTTAGGGACCACATCTCATTTGAAGTCATTTTGAGGGGTCTTGTTGTGAATTCTGTGGCAGAGCTCCCTCCTGTGGTCACAAGTGGTACTTCGGCTGATTCTCTCTGGGAGCTTCCGTTTGTGGAGGAAACTGGTACTGCTGCTTCTGAGTTTCCTCCCTCAGGTGATCTGGTGAGGTCGTTAGGTGCTTCTCTACTTAACCCCACCTAATGCTTTGATTCATGCTTCCTGTCAATGTTCCAGTGTTGGACTTGTGTTTCTCTGGATCATTCCTGTGGCCTGCTGCTCTGCATAGCTAAGTGCTTCTTTGCTATTTGTTGCTATTTTTTCTGTCCAGCTTGTCTATTTGTTTTGCTGGAAGCTCTGGGACGCAAAGGGTGTACCTCCGTGCCGTTAGTTCGGTACAGAGGGTCTTTTTGCCCCTTTGCGTGGTTTTCTTTAGGGTTTTGTGTAGACCGCAAAGTTATCTTTCCTATCCTCGTTCTGTCTAGAATATCGGGCCTCACTTTGCTGAATCTATTTCATCCCTACGTTTGTCTTTTCATCTTACTCACAGTCATTATATGTGGGGGGCTGCCTTTTCCTTTGGGGTATTTCCCTGAGGCAAGGTAGGCTTATTTTTTCTATCTTCAGGCTAGTTAGTTTCTCAGGCTGTGCCGAGTTGCATAGGGAGCGTTAGGCACAATCCACGGCTGCCTCTAGTTGTGTTTGGAGAGGATCAGGGATTGCGGTCTGCAGAGTTCCCACATCTCAGAGCTCATTCTATTATTTTGGGTTATTGTCAGATCACTGTATGTGCTCTGACCTCCATGTCCATAGTGATACTGAATTACCTATCATAACAGTACAGGAAGCCCAAAGTACTAATGATTCTCAATAGAGGGAAAAAAGAAGTTCTGAGACCATTTTTTTTTCTTGGCTTTGTGTTTTGTCTTTTTTTTTCCCCTAGACATTTGGGTGGTTCAGTACACAGGTGTAGCGATGGACATTAGAAGTCTGTCTTCATTTGTGGATCAGCTCTCGGCAAGAGTACAAAAGATTCAAGACACTATTGATCAGAAATCTATGTTAGAACCAAGAATTCCTATTCCTGATTTGTTTTTTGGAGATAGAACTAAGTTTCTGAGTTTCAAAAATAATTGTAAGTTATTTCTGGCCTTGAAACCTCGTTCCTCTGGTGATCCAGTTCAACAGGTTTTGATTATTATTTCTTTTTTGCGCGGCGACCCTCAGGACTGGGCATTTTCTCTTGCGCCAGGAGATCCTGCATTAAGTAATATCAATGCGTTTTTCCTGTTGCTCGGATTGCTGTACGATGAGCCTAATTCAGTGGATCAGGCAGAAAAGAATTTGCTGGCTCTTTGTCAGGGTCAGGATGAGATAGAGGTATATTGCCAGAAATTTAGAAAATGGTCAGTGCTCACTCAATGGAATGAATCTGCGCTGGCAGCTATGTTCAGAAAGGGTCTCTCTGAAGCCCTTAAGGATGTCATGGTGGGATTTCCTATGCCTGCTGGTTTGAATGAGTCTATGTCTTTGGCTATTCAGATCGGTCGACGCTTGCGTGAGCGTAAATCTGTGCACCATTTGGCGGTATTACCTGAGCTTAAACCTGAGCCTATGCAGTGCGATAGGACTTTGACCAGAGTTGAACGGCAAGAACACAGACGTCTGAATGGGCTGTGTTTCTACTGTGGTGATTCCACTCATGCTATCTCTGATTGTCCTAAGTGCACTAAGCGGTTCGCTAGGTCTGCCACCATTGGTACGGTACAGTCAAAATTTCTTCTGTCCGTTACCTTGATCTGCTCTTTGTCATCATATTCTGTCATGGCGTTTGTGGATTCAGGCGCTGCTCTGAATTTGATGGACTTGGAATATGCTAAGCGTTGTGGGTTTTTTTTGGAGCCCTTGCAGTGTCCTATTCCATTGAGAGGAATTGATGCTACGCCTTTGGCCAAGAATAAGCCTCAATACTGGACCCAGCTGACCATGTGCATGGCTCCTGCACATCAGGAGGATATTCGCTTTCTGGTGTTGCATAATCTGCATGATGTGGTCGTGTTGGGGTTGCCATGGCTACAAGCCCATAATCCAGTATTGGATTGGAAATCCATGTCGGTGTCCAGCTGGGGTTGTCAGGGGGTACATGGTGATGTTCCATTTTTGTCAATTTCGTCATCCACCCCTTCTGAGGTTCCAGAGTTCTTGTCTGATTACCGGGATGTATTTGATGAGCCCAAGTCCGATGCCCTATCTCCGCATAGGGATTGTGATTGTGCTATCAATTTGATTCCTGGTGGTAAATTCCCAAAAGGTCGACTGTTTAATTTATCCGTGCCTGAGCACACCGCTATGCGCAGTTATGTGAAGGAATCCCTGGAGAAGGGGCATATTCGCCCGTCATCTTCGCCATTAGGAGCATGGTTCTTTTTTGTAGCCAAAAAGGATGGTTCGCTGAGACCTTGTATAGATTATCGCCTTCTTAATAAGATCACTGTTAAATTTCAGTACCCCTTGCCTTTGTTATCTGATTTGTTTGCTCGGATTAAGGGGGCTAGTTGGTTCACCAAGATTGATCTTCGTGGTGCGTATAATCTGGTGCGAATCAGGCGAGGCGATGAATGGAAAACTGCATTTAATATGCCCGAGGGTCATTTTGAGTATCTAGTGATGCCATTCGGACTTGCCAATGCTCCATCAGTGTTTCAGTCCATTATGCATGACATCTTCCGAGAGTACCTGGATAAATTCCTGATTGTGTACTTGGATGACATTTTGATCTTCTCGGATGATTGGGAGTCTCATGTGAAACAGGTCAGAACGGTTTTTCAGGTCCTGCGTGCTAATTCTTTGTTTGTGAAGGGATCAAAGTGTCTCTTTGGTGTGCAGAAGGTTTCATTTTTGGGGTTCATCTTTTCCCCTTCTACTATCGAGATGGATCCTGTTAAGGTCCAAGCCATCCATGATTGGACTCAGCCGACATCTCTGAAAAGTCTGCAAAAGTTCCTGGGCTTTGCTAATTTTTATCGTCGCTTCATCTGCAATTATTCTAGTATTGCCAAACCATTGACCGATTTGACCAAGAAGGGTGCTGATTTGGTCAATTGGTCTTCTGCTGCTGTGGAAGCTTTTCAAGAGTTGAAGCGTCGTTTTTCTTCTGCCCCTGTGTTGTGTCAACCTGATGTTTCTCTTCCGTTCCAGGTCGAGGTTGATGCTTCTGAGATTGGAGCAGGGGCTGTTTTGTCGCAGAGAGGTTCTGATTGTTCAGTGATGAAACCATGCGCTTTTTTTTCCAGGAAGTTTTCGCCTGCTGAGCGGAATTATGATGTGGGCAACCGAGAGTTGCTGGCCATGAAGTGGGCATTCGAGGAGTGGCGTCAATGGCTTGAAGGAGCTAAGCATCGCGTGGTGGTATTGACTGATCATCTAAAAATGTGAAGGCAGATGCTCTGTCTAGGAGTTTTGTGCCCGACTCTCCGGGTTTATCTGAGCCGGCGGGTATCCTCAAGGAAGGAGTAATTGTGTCTGCCATCTCCCCTGATTTGCGGCGGGTGCTGCGAAAATTTCAGGCTAATAAACCTGATCGTTGTCCAGCGGAGAAACTGTTTGTCCCGGATAGGTGGACAAATAAAGTGATCTCTGAGGTTCATTGTTCGGTGTTGGCTGGTCATCCTGGAATCTTTGGTACCAGAGAGTTAGTGGCTAGATCCTTTTGGTGGCCATCTCTGTCGCGGGATGTGCGTTCTTTTGTGCAGTCCTGTGGGATTTGTGCTCGGGCTAAGCCCTGCTGTTCTCGTGCCAGTGGGTTGCTTTTGCCCTTGCCGGTCCCGAAGAGACCTTGGACACATATCTCTATGGATTTTATTTCAGATCTTCCCGTCTCTCAAAAGATGTCAGTCATTTGGGTGGTCTGTGATCGCTTTTCTAAGATGGTCCATCTGGTACCCTTGTCCAAGTTGCCTTCCTCCTCTGATTTGGTGCCATTGTTCTTCCAGCATGTGGTTCGTTTGCATGGCATTCCAGAGAATAGCGTTTCTGACAGAGGTTCCCAGTTTGTTTCGAGGTTTTGGCGAGCCTTTTGTGGTAGGATGGGCATTGACTTGTCTTTTTCCTCGGCTTTTCATCCTCACACTAATGGCCAGACCGAACGAACCAATCAGACCTTGGAAACCTATCTGAGATGCTTTGTTTCTGCCGATCAGGATGACTGGGTGTCCTTTTTGCCTTTGGCTGAGTTCGCCCTTAATAATCAGGCCAGCTCGGCTACCTTGGTTTCGCCATTTTTCTGCAATTCTGGGTTCCATCCTCATTTCTCTTCAGGACAGGTTGAGTCTTCGGACTGTCCTGGTGTGGATACTGTGGTGGACAGGTTGCAGCAGATTTGGACTCATGTAGTGGACAATTTGACCTTGTCCCAGGAGAAGGCTCAACGTTTCGCTAATCGCAGACGCCGTGTGGGTCCCCGACTTCGTGTTGGGGATCTGGTTTGGTTATCTTCTCGTCATATTCCTATGAAGGTTTCCTCTCCGAAGTTTAAACCTCGTTTCATTGGTCCTTATAGGATTTCTGAGGTTATTAATCCTGTGTCTTTTCGTCTGACCCTCCCAGATTCTTTTTTCATACATAACGTCTTCCATAGGTCATTGTTGCGGAGATACGTGGCACCTATGGTTCCATCTGTTGACCCTCCTGCCCCGGTTTTGGTGGAGGGGGAATTGGAGTATATTGTGGAGAAGATTTTGGATTCTCGTGTTTCAAGACGGAAACTCCAGTATCTGGTTAAATGGAAGGGTTATGCTCAGGAGGATAATTCCTGGGTTTTTGCCTCTGATGTCCATGCTCCCGATCTTGTTCGTGCCTTTCATGTGGCTCATCCTGGTCGGCCTGGGGGCTCTGGTGAGGGTTCGGTGACCCCTCCTCAAGGGGGGGGGGTACTGTTGTGAATTCTGTGGCAGAGCTCCCTCCTGTGGTCACAAGTGGTACTTCGGCTGATTCTCTCTGGGAGCTTCCGTTTGTGGAGGAAACTGGTACTGCTGCTTCTGAGTTTCCTCCCTCAGGTGATCTGGTGAGGTCGTTAGGTGCTTCTCTACTTAACCCCACCTAATGCTTTGATTCATGCTTCCTGTCAATGTTCCAGTGTTGGACTTGTGTTTCTCTGGATCATTCCTGTGGCCTGCTGCTCTGCATAGCTAAGTGCTTCTTTGCTATTTGTTGCTATTTTTTCTGTCCAGCTTGTCTATTTGTTTTGCTGGAAGCTCTGGGACGCAAAGGGTGTACCTCCGTGCCGTTAGTTCGGTACGGAGGGTCTTTTTGCCCCTTTGCGTGGTTTTCTTTAGGGTTTTGTGTAGACCGCAAAGTTATCTTTCCTATCCTCGTTCTGTCTAGAATATCGGGCCTCACTTTGCTGAATCTATTTCATCCCTACGTTTGTCTTTTCATCTTACTCACAGTCATTATATGTGGGGGGCTGCCTTTTCCTTTGGGGTATTTCCCTGAGGCAAGGTAGGCTTATTTTTTCTATCTTCAGGCTAGTTAGTTTCTCAGGCTGTGCCGAGTTGCATAGGGAGCGTTAGGCGCAATCCACGGCTGCCTCTAGTTGTGTTTGGAGAGGATCAGGGATTGCGGTCTGCAGAGTTCCCACGTCTCAGAGCTCATTCTATTATTTTGGGTTATTGTCAGATCACTGTATGTGCTCTGACCTCCATGTCCATAGTGATACTGAATTACCTATCATAACAGTACAGGAAGCCCAAAGTACTAATGATTCTCAATAGAGGGAAAAAAGAAGTTCTGAGACCATTTTTTTTTCTTGGCTTTGTGTTTTGTCTTTTTTTTTCCCCTAGACATTTGGGTGGTTCAGTACACAGGTGTAGCGATGGACATTAGAAGTCTGTCTTCATTTGTGGATCAGCTCTCGGCAAGAGTACAAAAGATTCAAGACACTATTGATCAGAAATCTATGTTAGAACCAAGAATTCCTATTCCTGATTTGTTTTTTGGAGATAGAACTAAGTTTCTGAGTTTCAAAAATAATTGTAAGTTATTTCTGGCCTTGAAACCTCGTTCCTCTGGTGATCCAGTTCAACAGGTTTTGATTATTATTTCTTTTTTGCGCGGCGACCCTCAGGACTGGGCATTTTCTCTTGCGCCAGGAGATCCTGCATTAAGTAATATCAATGCGTTTTTCCTGGCGCTCGGATTGCTGTACGATGAGCCTAATTCAGTGGATCAGGCAGAAAAGAATTTGCTGGCTCTTTGTCAGGGTCAGGATGAGATAGAGGTATATTGCCAGAAATTTAGAAAATGGTCAGTGCTCACTCAATGGAATGAATCTGCGCTGGCAGCTATGTTCAGAAAGGGTCTCTCTGAAGCCCTTAAGGATGTCATGGTGGGATTTCCTATGCCTGCTGGTTTGAATGAGTCTATGTCTTTGGCTATTCAGATCGGTCGACGCTTGCGTGAGCGTAAATCTGTGCACCATTTGGCGGTATTACCTGAGCTTAAACCTGAGCCTATGCAGTGCGATAGGACTTTGACCAGAGTTGAACGGCAAGAACACAGACGTCTGAATGGGCTGTGTTTCTACTGTGGTGATTCCACTCATGCTATCTCTGATTGTCCTAAGTGCACTAAGCGGTTCGCTAGGTCTGCCACCATTGGTACGGTACAGTCAAAATTTCTTCTGTCCGTTACCTTGATCTGCTCTTTGTCATCATATTCTGTCATGGCGTTTGTGGATTCAGGCGCTGCTCTGAATTTGATGGACTTGGAATATGCTAAGCGTTGTGGGTTTTTTTTGGAGCCCTTGCAGTGTCCTATTCCATTGAGAGGAATTGATGCTACGCCTTTGGCCAAGAATAAGCCTCAATACTGGACCCAGCTGACCATGTGCATGGCTCCTGCACATCAGGAGGATATTCGCTTTCTGGTGTTGCATAATCTGCATGATGTGGTCGTGTTGGGGTTGCCATGGCTACAAGCCCATAATCCAGTATTGGATTGGAAATCCATGTCGGTGTCCAGCTGGGGTTGTCAGGGGGTACATGGTGATGTTCCATTTTTGTCAATTTCGTCATCCACCCCTTCTGAGGTTCCAGAGTTCTTGTCTGATTACCGGGATGTATTTGATGAGCCCAAGTCCGATGCCCTATCTCCGCATAGGGATTGTGATTGTGCTATCAATTTGATTCCTGGTGGTAAATTCCCAAAAGGTCGACTGTTTAATTTATCCGTGCCTGAGCACACCGCTATGCGCAGTTATGTGAAGGAATCCCTGGAGAAGGGGCATATTCGCCCGTCATCTTCGCCATTAGGAGCATGGTTCTTTTTTGTAGCCAAAAAGGATGGTTCGCTGAGACCTTGTATAGATTATCGACCTTCTTAATAAGATCACTGTTAAATTTCAGTACCCCTTGCCTTTGTTATCTGATTTGTTTGCTCGGATTAAGGGGGCTAGTTGGTTCACCAAGATTGATCTTCGTGGTGCGTATAATCTGGTGCGAATCAGGCGAGGCGATGAATGGAAAACTGCATTTAATATGCCCGAGGGTCATTTTGAGTATCTAGTGATGCCATTCGGACTTGCCAATGCTCCATCAGTGTTTCAGTCCATTATGCATGACATCTTCCGAGAGTACCTGGATAAATTCCTGATTGTGTACTTGGATGACATTTTGATCTTCTCGGATGATTGGGAGTCTCATGTGAAACAGGTCAGAACGGTTTTTCAGGTCCTGCGTGCTAATTCTTTGTTTGTGAAGGGATCAAAGTGTCTCTTTGGTGTGCAGAAGGTTTCATTTTTGGGGTTCATCTTTTCCCCTTCTACTATCGAGATGGATCCTGTTAAGGTCCAAGCCATCCATGATTGGACTCAGCCGACATCTCTGAAAAGTCTGCAAAAGTTCCTGGGCTTTGCTAATTTTTATCGTCGCTTCATCTGCAATTATTCTAGTATTGCCAAACCATTGACCGATTTGACCAAGAAGGGTGCTGATTTGGTCAATTGGTCTTCTGCTGCTGTGGAAGCTTTTCAAGAGTTGAAGCGTCGTTTTTCTTCTGCCCCTGTGTTGTGTCAACCTGATGTTTCTCTTCCGTTCCAGGTCGAGGTTGATGCTTCTGAGATTGGAGCAGGGGCTGTTTTGTCGCAGAGAGGTTCTGATTGTTCAGTGATGAAACCATGCGCTTTTTTTTCCAGGAAGTTTTCGCCTGCTGAGCGGAATTATGATGTGGGCAACCGAGAGTTGCTGGCCATGAAGTGGGCATTTGAGGAGTGGCGTCAATGGCTTGAAGGAGCTAAGCATCGCGTGGTGGTATTGACTGATCATCTAAAAATGTGAAGGCAGATGCTCTGTCTAGGAGTTTTGTGCCCGACTCTCCGGGTTTATCTGAGCCGGCGGGTATCCTCAAGGAAGGAGTAATTGTGTCTGCCATCTCCCCTGATTTGCGGCGGGTGGTGCGAAAATTTCAGGCTAATAAACCTGATCGTTGTCCAGCGGAGAAACTGTTTGTCCCGGATAGGTGGACAAATAAAGTGATCTCTGAGGTTCATTGTTCGGTGTTGGCTGGTCATCCTGGAATCTTTGGTACCAGAGAGTTAGTGGCTAGATCCTTTTGGTGGCCATCTCTGTCGCGGGATGTGCGTTCTTTTGTGCAGTCCTGTGGGATTTGTGCTCGGGCTAAGCCCTGCTGTTCTCGTGCCAGTGGGTTGCTTTTGCCCTTGCCGGTCCCGAAGAGACCTTGGACACATATCTCTATGGATTTTATTTCAGATCTTCCCGTCTCTCAAAAGATGTCAGTCATTTGGGTGGTCTGTGATCGCTTTTCTAAGATGGTCCATCTGGTACCCTTGTCCAAGTTGCCTTCCTCCTCTGATTTGGTGCCATTGTTCTTCCAGCATGTGGTTCGTTTGCATGGCATTCCAGAGAATAGCGTTTCTGACAGAGGTTCCCAGTTTGTTTCGAGGTTTTGGCGAGCCTTTTGTGGTAGGATGGGCATTGACTTGTCTTTTTCCTCGGCTTTTCATCCTCACACTAATGGCCAGACCGAACGAACCAATCAGACCTTGGAAACCTATCTGAGATGCTTTGTTTCTGCCGATCAGGATGACTGGGTGTCCTTTTTGCCTTTGGCTGAGTTCGCCCTTAATAATCAGGCCAGCTCGGCTACCTTGGTTTCGCCATTTTTCTGCAATTCTGGGTTCCATCCTCATTTCTCTTCAGGACAGGTTGAGTCTTCGGACTGTCCTGGTGTGGATACTGTGGTGGACAGGTTGCAGCAGATTTGGACTCATGTAGTGGACAATTTGACCTTGTCCCAGGAGAAGGCTCAACGTTTCGCTAATCGCAGACGCCGTGTGGGTCCCCGACTTTGTGTTGGGGATCTGGTTTGGTTATCTTCTCGTCATATTCCTATGAAGGTTTTCTCTCCGAAGTTTAAACCTCGTTTCATTGGTCCTTATAGGATTTCTGAGGTTATTAATCCTGTGTCTTTTCGTCTGACCCTCCCAGATTCTTTTTTCATACATAACGTCTTCCATAGGTCATTGTTGCGGAGATACGTGGCACCTATGGTTCCATCTGTTGACCCTCCTGCCCCGGTTTTGGTGGAGGGGGAATTGGAGTATATTGTGGAGAAGATTTTGGATTCTCGTGTTTCAAGACGGAAACTCCAGTATCTGGTTAAATGGAAGGGTTATGCTCAGGAGGATAATTCCTGGGTTTTTGCCTCTGATGTCCATGCTCCCGATCTTGTTCGTGCCTTTCATGTGGCTCATCCTGGTCGGCCTGGGGGCTCTGGTGAGGGTTCGGTGACCCCTCCTCAAGGGGGGGGGGGTACTGTTGTGAATTCTGTGGCAGAGCTCCCTCCTGTGGTCACAAGTGGTACTTCGGCTGATTCTCTCTGGGAGCTTCCGTTTGTGGAGGAAACTGGTACTGCTGCTTCTGAGTTTCCTCCCTCAGGTGATCTGGTGAGGTCGTTAGGTGCTTCTCTACTTAACCCCACCTAATGCTTTGATTCATGCTTCCTGTCAATGTTCCAGTGTTGGACTTGTGTTTCTCTGGATCATTCCTGTGGCCTGCTGCTCTGCATAGCTAAGTGCTTCTTTGCTATTTGTTGCTATTTTTTCTGTCCAGCTTGTCTATTTGTTTTGCTGGAAGCTCTGGGACGCAAAGGGTGTACCTCCGTGCCGTTAGTTCGGTACGGAGGGTCTTTTTGCCCCTTTGCGTGGTTTTCTTTAGGGTTTTGTGTAGACCGCAAAGTTATCTTTCCTATCCTCGTTCTGTCTAGAATATCGGGCCTCACTTTGCTGAATCTATTTCATCCCTACGTTTGTCTTTTCATCTTACTCACAGTCATTATATGTGGGGGGCTGCCTTTTCCTTTGGGGTATTTCTCTGAGGCAAGGTAGGCTTATTTTTTCTATCTTCAGGCTAGTTAGTTTCTCAGGCTGTGCCGAGTTGCATAGGGAGCGTTAGGCGCAATCCACGGCTGCCTCTAGTTGTGTTTGGAGAGGATCAGGGATTGCGGTCTGCAGAGTTCCCACGTCTCAGAGCTCGTTCTATTATTTTGGGTTATTGTCAGATCACTGTATGTGCTCTGACCTCCATGTCCATAGTGATACTGAATTACCTATCATAACAGGGTCTATATGATAGAAAATACCCAAGTTTGACACCATTCTAAAAACTACACCCCTCAAGGTGCTCAAAACCACATTCAAGAAGTTTATTAACCCTTCAGGTGTTTTACAGGAATTTTTGGAATGTTTAAATAAAAATAAACATTTAACTTTTTTTCACACAAAATTGATTTCAGCTCCAATTTGTTTTATTTTACCAAGGGTAACATGAGAAAATGGATCCCAAAAGTTGTTGTACAATTTGTCCTGAGTACGTTGATACCCCATATGTGGGGATAAACCACTGTTTGGGCGCATGGCAGAGCTCGGAAGGAAAGGAGCGCCATTTGACTTTTCAATGCAAAATTGACTGGAATTGAGCCGTGAAAATGAAAATTCTTTTTTTTTTCACAAGAATGATTTTTTTAGTCCCCAGTTTTGTATTTTCTCAAGGGTAACAGGATAAATTGGACCCCAAAAGTTGTTGTCCAATTTGTCCTGAGTACGCTGATACCCCATATGTGGGGGGGAAGCACTGATTGGGCGCACGTTGCATTTGCAGAGCCCCTGATGTACCCAAACAGTAGAAACCCCCCACAAGTGACCCCATATTGGAAACTAGACCCCCCAAGGAACTTATCTAGATGTGTTGTGAGAACTTTGAACCCCCAAGTTTTTCACTACAGGTTATAACGCAGAGCCGTGAAAATAAAAATTCTTTTTTTTTTTTTCACAAAAATGATTTTTTAGTCCCCAGTTTTGTATTTTCACAAGGGTAACAGGATAAATTGGACCCCAAAAGTTGTTGTCCCATTTGTCCTGAGTACGCTGATACCCCATATGTGGGGGTGAAGCACTGTTTGGGCGCATGGCAGAGCTCGGAAGGGAAGGAGCGCCATTTGAAATACAGACTTAGATGGATTGGTCTGCAGGCATCACGTTGCATTTGCAGAGCCCCTGATGTACCCAAACAGTAGAAACCCCCCACAAGTGACCCCATATTGGAAACTAGACCTCCCAAGAAACCTATCTAGATGTGTTGTGAGAACTTTGAACCCCCAAGTGTTTCACTGCAGTTTACAACGCAGAGCCGCAAAAATAAAAAAATCTTATTTTTCCCACAAAAATGATTTTTAGCCCCCCACATTTTTATTTTCCCAAGGATAACAAGAGAACTTGGACCCCAAAAGTTGTTGTCCAATTTGTCCTGAGTACGCTGATACCCCATATGTTGGGGTAAACCCCTGTTTGGGCGCACCGGAGAGCTCGGAAGGGAAGGAGCACTGTTTTACTTTTTCAACGCAGAATTGGCTGGAATTGAGATCGGACGCCATGTCACATTTGGAGAGCCCCTGATGTGCCTGAACAGTGGAAACTCCCCAATTCTACCTGAAACCCTAACCCTAACACACCCCTAACCCTAATCCCAACGGTAACCCTAATCACACCCCTAACCCTGACACACCCCTAATTCTAATCCCAACCCTAATCCCAACCGTAAATATAATCCAAACCCTAACCATAACTTTAGCCCCTAACCCTAACTTTAGCCCAAACCCTAACCCTAACTTTAGCCCCAACCCTAACCCTAACTTTAGCTCCAACCCTAACCCCAACCCTAGCCCTAACCCTAGCCCCAACCCTAACCCCAACCCTAGCCCCAACCCTAGCCCCAACCCTAGCCCTAACCCTAGCCCTAACCCTAGCCCCAACCCCAACCCTAGCCCCAACTCTAGCCCTAACCCTAGCCCTAACCCTAGCCCCATCCCTAGCCCTAGCCCTAACCCTAGCCCTAACACTAGCGCTAACCCTAGCCCTAACCCTAGCCCTGATGTGAAAATGGAAATAAATACATTTTTTTAATTTTATTATTTTTCCCTAACTAAGGGGGTGATGAAGGGGGGTTTGATTTACTTTTATAGCGTTTTTTATATCGGATTTTTATGATTGGCAGCCGTCACACACTAAAATATGCTTTTTTTATAGCAAAAAAGTTTTTGCGTCTCCACATTTTGAGACCTATAATTTTTCCATATTTTGGTCCACAGAGTCATGTGAGGTCTTGTTTTTTGCGGGACGAGTTGACGTTTTTATTGGTAACATTTTTGGACACGTGACAGTTTTTGATCACTTTTTATTCCGATTTTTGTGAGGCAGAATGACCAAAAACCAGCTATTCATGAATTTCTTTTGGGGGAGGCGTTTATACCGTTCCGCGTTTGGTATAGTGGATGAAGCAGTTTTATTCATCGGGTCAGTACAATTACAGCGATACCTCATTTATATCATTTTTTTATGTTTTGGCGCTTTTATACGATAAAAGCTATTTTATAGAAAAAATAATTATTTTGGCATCGCTTTATTCTCAGGACTATAACTTTTTTATTTTTTTGCTTATTATTCTTTTTGGCAGCTCGTTTTTTGCGGGACAAGATGACGTTTTCAGCGGTATCATGGTTATTTATATCCGTCTTTTTGATCGCGTGTTATTCCACTTTTTGTTTGGCGGTACGATAATAAAGCGTTGTTTTTTGGCTCGTTTTTTTTTTTTTCTTACGGTGTTCACTGAAGGGGTTAACTAGTGGGACAGTTTTATAGGTCGGGTCGTTATGGACGCGGCGATACTAAATATGTGTATATTTATTGTTTTTTTTTTTTTTTTTGATAAAGAAATGTATTTATGGGAATAATATATATATATTTTTTTATTACACATGTGGAAATTTTTTTTTTTACTTTTTTACTTTGTCCCAGGGGGGGACATCACAGATCGCCGATCTTACAGTTTGCACAGCACTCTGTAAGATCGGCGATCTCATTCATCGCTGCAGCGTTACCAAGTGCCTGCAGGCGACCCGGAAGTGCTCCCTGCAGGACCCGGATGCAGCCCCGCGGCCATTTTGGATTCGGGGACTGCAGGGAGAAGACGCTCGGTACACGGTGAGTACATCACCGTGTACCGATCGTCTCAGGGAAGCACGCAGGGAGCCCCCTCCCTGCGCGATGCTTTCCTGTACCGCCTGCACATCGCGATCATGTTTGATCGCGGTGTGCCGGGGGTTAATGTGCCGGGGGCGGTCCGTGACCGCTCCTGGCACATAGTGCCGGATGTCAGCTGCGATAGTCAGCTGACACCCGGCCGCGATCGGCCGCGCTCCCCCCGTGAGCGCGGCCGATCGCATATCACGTACTATCCCGTCACTGGGAATTAAGTCCCAGGGCACCTTGACGGGATAGTACGTCATATGGGATTAAGGGGCTATACATGAATGCAATGGTGGCAGTGGGAATTCTGCTTAGTAAATGGAACTATTAAACAATAATTTCCTAATGTCATTGATTGTACAATACAGCCAGGCAGATCTGAAGAAATATCCATAAATATACCCTATACATTATACTCATTGTTAGCATCATAGGTCTGGTGAGCTTGATGAGCGCAAAGTCTGTGGTGTCATTGTGATTTTAATTACCGGTAATAATGATGACCAGTGCCAGATTTTCTGGAAAATTGGATATATGCTTATATAGGAAAGCCAGTGTGGACAACACTGCTCTCTGTCCATGTGGCTAATGCATGGTGACAGGGAGATGAGAATTACATAATCAAAACCTACTGAGGAGCTTCATCTTTATAGAGGACCGTAAGCTCCACTGGTTACTGGAGACTAAACATGTACACTACATGGCAGCCCCATTCTACCAGTTATTTTCAGCTTGTCATCCTTATCACATTTCTGCAATCTCCATATACAGATATTAGCATAATATGTCATTGGATGCAATTGATCTATTCAGGGAAATGCCGCTTCAAAGTGTTAAAGGAAACCTGTCCGTTAGAAAAATGTTACACTGTGCCCAATTATTAGGCAAAGAGTATTTTGACCATGTCATTACTTTTATGCAGATTTTCCAACTCCAAACGGTATAACCTTAAATGCTTATTGGATGAAGCAGATCAGGTGATGTGTACGTATGCAATGAGGTGGGTGAGGCCTAACATCCTTTGTGTAGAATTATTAGGAAGCTTGTTTTCCTCAAGTCAAATGGGCCAAGAAAGAGATGTAACCAACCGTGAATAGTCAGAAATTGTTACGAGTCTTACAGGGGGATGCAGCAATTCTGAAATTGCTAAGATATTGGTTTGTTATCAGAGAACAATCAAAAATTTTTTGCAAATAGTCAACAAGGTCGCAAAGAAAGTATTGAGGGAAAAAAAGCGCTCAATAACTTTCAAAAACTTGAGATGAATCAAACGTGAAGCAATCAGGAAGCCATTATCCTCCACTGCTGTCATATTCCAGAACTACAACCTCCCTGGAGGCCCAGAAGTACAAAGTGTTCAGTGCTCAGAGACATGGCCGAGGTAAGGAAGGTAAGAAAAAGTCTCATGGTGCAGCACTGAGCTCAGTAAGTTCTTCGCAGTTCACCACTGAGCTCAGCGCTGCATCGTGAGACTTTTTCTCAGGCCGGGGTCACACTTGCGAGTGTGAAGTGAGAAACTCGCACGAGTCTCTCACATCAATACCCGCCGGCAGTCGGGACCAGAGCGTGCGGCTGCATGTGGAGCACCCAGCCAGGGCCTAGGGGTACTCGGTACCGGGTCTGGTCATCATTAAAGGGGAAGTCACGGTGGCAGCGACCTGGTCTGTGGCCTCGGGCATCCAAATTAAAGGGACGGTCTTTAAAGGGGTTTGAATAAAATTTGTAAAATAAGAAATGTTTGT
This sequence comes from Ranitomeya imitator, assembly GCF_032444005.1. Classification (NCBI taxonomy): domain Eukaryota; kingdom Metazoa; phylum Chordata; class Amphibia; order Anura; family Dendrobatidae; genus Ranitomeya; species Ranitomeya imitator. The sequence goes on from NC_091286.1 coordinate 577,859,199, forward strand.
GATGCCACCTGTGGTATTCGGTCAGAGGTGACCGACACTGCTAAAAGGGGTCCTATGGGGAGTGATGGCACTGCAACAAAGATGGTATGGCTTCCCACAGGTGAAGCTGGGGTCCCCAGGGCTCCCGATGTGGTGCCAGAAATAAATAGAGGACTCAAAGTTGCAGTCTCTTTACCTGGGTTACTGATGGTAGACATACACAGTGCAGGGCACCAGCAACAGGTATTGGTGAGGTCCTGTCAGCCTGGAAGCAATTACGGATCCCTTTTCCAGGTGAGTTTCATAAGCCTTCCGCCTCGCGCTTTTAATCAAGTCCCTTGCTGCCGGTGGCCTCCGTCAAGGTCCTCTCTCTCCTGTCCTGGGACAGTACCTGCATGGTAGGCGACTCAAGCCTTTTTACAGAGTCTCTATCACGACTCGGGCTCTGTGTGTTGCTGTACCTTCAAGTTGGGGTGTGGACAGTCAACTTAAAATCTACTGTCCTCCTGTTCTGCTGTGGGACATAAAGTACTGCACTGCCTGGACTCCCAGTGCCTGGTTTCTGCGCTTCAGCTTGGAGGGAGCCCAGTCACAGCTCTCCTCCAGCTCCTTTATTCTCCAGTGTTTCTCCCCTCTGGCACTTGCTATCAATGCAACCAGTCTGCTTCTCTTCTCTCTCCTGGAGCTGCAGCACCACACATGGCTGCATGGCCCCAGCTCAGCTCTCACTGCTTTACTGTCTGCTACCAACTCTCCCTCCAACTGTCTAACTCCTCCTCCAAGCCAGAATATATATATGGGAAAGCTCCCCTGAAACCGGGTTCTGAGCTCCCCCTTCTGGCCTGGAATCAGAATATGTTGTATGTAGGTGTACTACCTGTTGAATGGATATTCCTTGCTTCTAAGCATTACATCACCCTCCCGAGAGGAAGGCAACATCATTGCAACAACCGGTTTCCTGGGGTGTTACACATGTATTTCTATGCAGCTGAACACTCCGGTCCTGAGTGCCGGCGGCAGTGCTGGGTATTGATGCAAGTTTCTCACATCACACTTGCAAGTGTGACCCCGGCCTCACAGTGTGAGCGGTGATCTTACTGAGGTGCTTAGGCATAGCTGTGATTGCAATGTAAAGTAACAGTAAGTTTTGGTCTTGGGCAAGCTATTTGCCCAAGGCAGTTTTAAGAAAACATGCCATGAGCTTTTATTTTTGGAGCGGACTACAGTATGGTAGTGGAGCAGTCTGCTTCCTCCCGGCCAGGTCTTGCAAGTGGCCTATGGCCACAGATTTCTTGTAAAAACCCTGCAGCAAAGGATTGGGTGTGTCAGTCTTGGTTTACAAACTGGCAGAGCAGGAGGCTCTGCAAAGCTTCAGCCTGTATGAAGTAACACAGAGCTAAGTGGAGCCAAACGACCTGGCAACCCACAGCATGACAATGCGGTGCAGTCACCCACGGCAACCGGTCTCCTCTACGGAATGTCTTGTTTCCCGGCTGCGATCCGGAGGATACTTTTTGTGTTCCAGTTGTAAGTTTCTTTGGAGATTAAAAGACATTTGTTTTGAACTTTCCTGTGGTCACTGCCTGTCTGTCACACTGTACCAACCCCGCCGCACTACACCCTGTGAAAATTTAAAACGTTTGGTCTAAAGTAAAAACATTTTCAAAAAAAGTTTAATGTCCATTTTTTTCCACATTCCAAAACTTCCTGTGAAGCGCCCGAAGGGTTAATAAACTTCTTGAATGTGGTTTTTGAGCATCTTGAGGGGTGCAGTTTTTAGAATAGTGTCATTTTTTGGGTCTTTTCTGTCATATAGGTCCCTCAAAGTCACCCCAAATGTGATGTGGTCCCTAAAAAAATGGTTTTGTAAATTTTGTTGAAAAAATGAGAAATCACTGGTCAACTTTTAACCCTTATAACAACAACAAAAAATCTTGTTTCAAAAATGTTGCTGATGTAAAGTAGACATGTGGGTAATGTTATTTATTAACTATTTTGAGTGACATATCTCTCTGATTAAAGGGCATACAAATTCAAAGTTTGAAAGTTGCATTTTTTTCACAAGTAAACGCAAGTTATGTCGAAGAAATTTTACCAGTATTATGAAGTACAATATATCACAAAAAACACTCTCATAATCAGCGGTCAGAAGTGACGGTGGTCAGAATTGTAAAAATTGGCCTGGTCATTAACGTGAAAACCACCTTGCGGGATACAGGGGTTAAATCCTGAAGGTTGAAGCGGTTAAAGTGTAACCGTGATTTTAATGTTTATTTCATATATCAATAGTACACGTGAAAATAAGGAACTTTTTAATTTTTCTTATCAGAAAAATGGGTTTCTTTCTCAGCCAAAATTGATCAGTCATCAATTCTGAGGTAATACCTGGGTTCAGTGAAGACAGTTTCCCATTACTGGTAATATAGAGAATGTTCAGCACAGCCGAAGGAAGGAGGAGCACGGTCATAGGTTCCCAAGCCTCAATATATAGATAATAAGTGACTGGCACACTCCGGACGTGTTGTGATGCAAAATTGGGGTTTATTATACATACAGTAACACAAACGTTTCGGTCATAACTGGACCTTCATCAGTGTGCCCCCAGTAGATATGAAACCATGCGGAGTCACCGCTGCTGTGAGCTAAGAGGGAGGTATGCGCTGTCAGCCTGATGAGTGGAGGGAGCACGCGGTGGACACCGCGTGCTCCCTCCACTCATCAGGCTGACAGCGCATACCTCCCTCTTAGCTCACAGCAGCGGTGACTCCGCATGGTTTCATATCTACTGGGGGCACACTGATGAAGGTCCAGTTATGACCGAAACGTTTGTGTTACTGTATGTATAATAAACCCCAATTTTGCATCACAACACGTCCGGAGTGTGCCAGTCACTTATTATCTAGTTTCCCATTACTGACATAGGAGATGGGCGTTTCTACCGATAAGATTCTATGCTGATAGAAAGATGAGGAGGGAGGAGCTCTGCTTCTAGCTCCTCCCATCTACATAAAATGGTATCCACAGCAACTGCCATCTTTTGTCTTAGTAATAGGCAAGTCTGTCCTCAATGAATACAAATTTTACCTCAGAATTTAGAATTTTGATACTGACTGATCAATTTTGACAGAATAAGAAGCAAATTTCGCTGATAAGGTATATTACAAACTTGCTTTATTTTCATATGTGCTAATGTTTTTTTTATAAAAATAAAACCACGGTTATGCTTTAACCCCTTTCTGACCTCGGACAGGATAGTACGTCCGAGGTCAGATCCCCTGCTTTGATGCGGGCTCCGGCGGTGAGCCCGCATCAAAGCCGGGACATGTCAGCTGTTTTGAACAGCTGACATGTGCCCGTAATAGGCACGAGCAGAATCGTGATCTGCCCGCGCCTATTAACTAGTTAAATGCCGCTGTCAAACGCAGACAGCGGCATTTAACTACCGCTTCCGGCCGGGCGGCCGGAAATGACGTCATCGCCGACCCCCGTCACATGATCGGGGGTCAGCGATGCTTCAGAATTGTAACCATAGAGGTCCTTGAGACCTCTATGGTTACTGATCGCCGGCAGCTGTGAGCGCCACCCTGTGGTCGGCGCTCACAGCACACCTGATTTTCTGGTACATAGCAGCGAACATAAGATCGCTGCTATGTAGCAGAAGCGATCGGGTTGTGCCTGCTTCTAGCCTCCCATGGAGGCTATTGAATCATGGCAAAAGTTAAAAAAAAAGTGAAAAAAATAAAAAAAATATAAAAGTTTAAATCACCCCCCTTTCGCCCCAATCAAAATAAATCAATAAAAAAAATATCAAATCTACGCATATTTGGTATCGCCGCGCTCAGAATCGCCCGATCTATCAACTAAAAAAAGCATTAACCTGATCGCTAAACAGTGTAGCGAGAAAAAAATTTGAAACTCCAGAATTACGTTTTTTTGGTCGCCGCGACATTGCATTAAAATGCAATAACGGGCGATCAAAAGAACGTATCTGCACTAAAATGCTATGTAACTATGTAACTATGACCCCAGATCATGAAAAATGGAGACGCTACGGGTATCGGAAAATGGCGCAATTTTTTTTTTTTTTTTAGCAAAGTTTGGAATTTTTTTCACCAGCTAGGTAAAAAATGACATAGTCATGTTAGGTGTCTATGAACTCGTACTGACCTGGAGAATCATAATGGCAGGTCAGTTTTAGCATTTAGTGAACCTAGCAAAAAAGCCAAACAAAAAACAAGTGTGGGATTGCACTTTTTTTGCAATTTCACCGCACTTGGAATTTTTTTCCTGTTTTCTAGTACACGTCATGCTAAAACCAATGATGTCGTTCAAAAGTACAACTCGTCCCGCAAAAAATAAGCCCTCACATGGCCATATTGATGGAAAAATAAAAAAGTTATGGCTCTGGGAAGGAGAGGAGTGAAAAACGAACACGGAAAAACGAAAAATCCCAAGGTCATGAAGGGGTTAAACACAAGCTAGTGGGATCTTTCTGGATTGAAAATGGACTTAAAATCAGCTTCCAAACATACTGCCAGTTTATAGAAGACACTTTCTGAAAGCAGTGGTACAGAAGAAAATCTTCAGATTTCAAGACAATGATTGATAACTAAAAAAGTCCTTATCATTAAATAAATCTAAATCAATGTGTGACATATCCTAGAAGCTTTCAATTTGGCAATGATCCACCAAGTGCATCATTTTACTTACGTGTAAATTAGAAGTGCTCGAAAAATGACATTTAAAACTTAATTTTTATTGAAAAAAAATCATTTAGAAACAAATAAAATCATGAAAATGCTAGATAAAGAGACTGAGGCTCCAGTAATATAATAATAGCAAACAGGCAAATCCCACATTATATGGTCTAAATTCAAATCTATTGGTGAAAAATATGTAATGAGAGAAAAAAATACAAATATACCGAAATCAAACCTCACCGTTATATTGTAACAGCTAGAATGTAGTAAAGTGACCCGGTGAACATATAGTAGTAAAGCTCAATGGACGCATATACAAAATTGCATAAAATCGCATTGTAATTTCATTGTTGTTGCACATATCACATATTAGTATAGGCTAATTTACATGAGGTGACTTAACATAAATGTTTATTCACACAAAATTAGTGTAATCTGTAAATAGTATGGTATATCCCTAACCACAGCAAAACAAATCCGTAAATGTCAGACAGGTGTCAAATCAAGACATATCATCACGTGCAGATATGCTAATGAATGGCTGTGGGTCACATGAAACAAACTTAAACAATGTAGTTTTGCTAATCGGTGAAGGTAGAAAAAATATGCACATACACATCTCTCCTCCAGTAATACAAAAGCTCCAGCAACAGTCAGTCTGATGGAGAAGGAGAAAAAAACGCAACCCTTGCTAGTTACATGTTAAATGCCTCTATGCAGGATGTGTCTATTTGAACCAAGGTGCACCTAATCCGCCTCCAAGACAGATTACTGTGTCATTGATGATAATGACAAATGCATATTTTCCTGGAAAAGACCATGAGGGTTTGACCTGATGCTGTCTCGTCTCTCATCCTCAACGTGCACATTTCGCCATGCTTCTTCGGGGGTGAAGTATACTTTACAATTTCTTTTGTCTCATAGAGGTATGTTCTTATCGGTTTCGTACAATGGCACTTCACATGTGGACGGTAAACAAGCATAGCAAATCAGATAAACCTCTCTCTTCCCAATGCAGGGACACACGGATGAACCCTGCACCCAAACAGTCGAATGTGATCCAACAGCAAGGGCCTCTCTTGGAGTTGCGTTGTCCTATCATGTCCTCAAGTGGGAAAGACCCTCCTCTACGGGGCCTCCCATGTCTTCCTTAATGATTCTCTCTCCCTCAGCTAGGTTTCACCCACTTTCCTGCTGGACTTGATCTCAGTCGCCTCTCAAGTTCCTTCACATTTTTTGTTGCCTTGCGCCTTCCAGCTCCACACTAGTTCTTCTCCTCTCCAGAACTCTGCACACTCACTTCCCTTCTTAACTTCGACGGACTTCTTCCTGTTCCTGACATTACCCTGAGATTCCCAACCCTCCTACCCACTATGTCCTTAAAGATAACTCTCACATAACTGTCTCTGTTTTGTTGTAGGTGGGCAAAGCTTAACGCTTCAACCAGTTCTGTACAAGAGTGAAAAGGATGACAGCGACATTTTGTGACCGCTAGCACTGCAGCCCACAGTGGTTTTTGTCTCTGAATATACAGTCATGGCCAAAAGTATTGACACCCCTGCAATTCTGTCAGATAATACTCAGTTTCTTCCTGAAAATGATTGCAATCACAAATTCTTTGGTATTATTATCTTCATTTAACTTGTCTTAAATTAAAAAACACAAAAGAGAATGAAGAAAAAAGCAAAATATTGATCATTTCACACAAAACTCCAAAATTGGGCCAGACAAAAGTATTGGCACCCTCGGCCTAATACTTGGTTGCACAACCTTTAGCCAAAATAACTGCGACCAACCGCTTTCGGTAACCATCAATGAGTTTCTTACAATGCTCTGCTGGAATTTTAGACCATTCTTCTTTGGCAAACTGCTCTAGGTCCCTGATATTTGAAGGGTGCCTTCTCCAAACTGCCATTTTTAGATCTCTCCACAGGTGTTCTATGGGATTCAGGCCTGGACTCATTGCTGGCCACCTTAGAAGTCTCCAGTGCTTTCTCTCAAACCATTTTCTAGTGCTTTTTGAAGTGTGTTTGGGTCATTGTCCTGCTGGAAGACCCATGACCTCTGAGGGAGACCCAGCTTTCTCACACTGGGCCCTACATTATGCTGCTAAATTTGTTGGTAGTCTTCAGACTTCATAATGCCATGCACACGGTCAAGCAGTCCAGTGCCAGAGACAGCAAAGCAACCCCAAAACATCAGGGAACTTCCGCCATGTTTGACTGTAGGGACCGTGTTCTTTTCTTTGAATGCCTTTTTTTTTCTCTTGTAAACTCTATGTTGATGCCTTTGCCCAAAAAGCTCTACTTTTGTCTCATCTGACCAGAGAACATTCTTCCAAAACGTTTTAGGCTTTTTCAGGTAACTTTTGGCAAACTCCAGCCTGGCTTTTTTATGTCTCGGGATAAGAAGTGGGGTCTTCCTGGGTCTCCTACCATACAGTCCCTTTTCATTCAGACGCCGACGGATAGTACGGGTTGACACTGTTGTACCCTCGGACTGCAGGGCAGCTTGAACTTGTTTGGATGTTAGTCTAGGTTCTTTATCCAACATCCGCACAATCTTGCGTTGAAATCTCTTGTCAATTTTTCTTTTCCATCCACATCTAGGGAGGTTAGCCACAGTGCCATGGGCTTTAAACTTCTTGATGACACTGCGCACGGTAGACACAGGAACATTCAGGTCTTTGGAGATGACTTGTAGCCTTGAGATTACTCATGCTTTGCTTCCTCACAATTTGGTTTCTCAAGTCCTCAGACAGTTCTTTGGTCTTCTTTCTTTTCTTCATGCTCAATGTGGTACACACAAGGAAACAGGACAGCGGTTGAGTCAACTTTAATCCATGTCAACTGGCTGCAAGTGTGATTTAGTTATTGCCAACACCTGTTAGGTGCCACAGGTAAGTTACAGGTGCTGTTAATTACACAAATTAGAGAAGCATCACATGATTTTTCGAACGGTGCCAATACTTTTGTCCACCCCCTTTTTTATATTTGGTGTGGAATTATATCCAATTTGGCTTTAGGACAATTCTTTATGTGTTTTTTCATTTAAGACAAATTAAATGAAGATAATAATACCAAAGAATTTGTGATTGCAATCATTTTCAGGAATAAACTGAGTATTATCTGACAGAATTGCAGGGGTGTTAATACTTTTGGCCATGACTGTATATATATATATATATATATATAGTCTCCACACACATGCATGTAACTCAGGACCCACCATTCACAATAGGAGAATGGATATAGCTCACCTCCTCCCCCTCACTGTGTAATGGTGAAGGCGAGTCCTCAACACCCAAGGTTAACTATCGGTTATTTTCTGTTAATTTTAATATGTTATGTTCTGATACCTGCTATACAGTATTTATTTTTCTGTCCAGTGCAGAACAACTGAATAATTGTAAAATTCAAGTATTTTTGTAGACAACGAGACTGAGATATCATTGCTTCCATTGGACATCTCAGTGCGAACGCTGATTAGTCTGCCTGTGGCAGACGAGAGGTGTCACACACTGTGACAAGCTGTGACCAGGTTTTCTGCCATAGATTCTGTCACTTACAAGCTGTCATCCATGCTTATCACATTCCCTTGATAGATTGGGCTTTCACCATTTCCTTGCATAGGTTCATTTTAAATGACCTTTTTTACAAGATAGTCTATTATAATATCTATTATTGGAATCATTATTACAATAGTCAACATGACAGGAATTACATCTAGCCATGATTAATTATGGCCGTGCCAATCTTCAATCTGTCTGTTACAATCAGTTACGCACATCTCTGATAGCAATGATGAAAGCCATGAAGTAGGTAAACTAGTCCCATCCTCTATGGATAGGATGTTTAAATAAGACCAGAATGAATGATAATCCAGCAATGATATATACACGACTATACATAGGACTTCAATGAACAAAGGATTAAAGCTGAAAATATTCCTAGATATAAATTGTATAACTTATGAGAGCAAAATGTTGAATCAATGATCAATGGAAGCCACTGTCAACTGGATTCAGATCTAGGAAATGTAGCGGTCTGTCACGATATGGTATGAAATATCATAAGTAGTTCTCTTGCTAGCCTGCGTGGGCTAAGCCCCCCTTCTTGGAGTGATGCTGCAACAGTTTGTAGCTTCAAATTCCTGACTTTCAACTCCCAAGCCCCCCTTCCCTTTCATTCAGCCAAGAGCTGCTTTGCCAATGTACTGGGGAGTATTATGGCCGAGAGGTATTTACGACTAGGCTCAAATTTTCCTCTAGCAGAGAACTGTTTAGAAGTGTCTAGAAGTTTCTAGGATCCATGAAAGATTCTTTGTTTGTTTTTTGTACGATATTATGCACCATGTTTAAGTTAAGAACACGAAAATATATATTCGTATTCTCACTCGGTGGACCTACCCATTCCCCGAAACACGGGCTTCTAACTCCGTCTGGTAAAGAAGTAGGGTTTTCTCTGTAAATATGTATCCCAGATAGGACATATTTGATCTCATTAGAATGCTCACGTAAATCCGAGATGAATGCTGGGTTTGGTATGACTATGACATGTTTTGTAGTGAAGTTATAGAAATCAGAGAAAATAGTTTAAAGTTTAGTCAGAATGTAGAGAGAGGAGGGTCTGGATAAGCCAGCCTTTCTGTGATGTCACAGCCTTAAATTTTTAAGTTTGTGGTAGGCTTCCCCAGCTCAGACTTCTTCTTGACTTCTTGTCTTCTCCTGAAGCCAGCAGCACGTCCAATGAGCTGGGACGTATGGAAAAAACTCCACTAGCCTGGTTGCCTGCCATGCTTTGAACATGTGAGTGTTACTTTTTCCTAATTTAATCCCTGTTTATTTCATAATTACCCTTGTACATATTTGCAATTGTCTCATTTGTAACATCTTTATAAAATATTTTTGATAAAGCACTGCCTAATTTTTTATGGGATATACTATTATATGTTAGTTCATTCTCCATGCTCTAACAACCATACCCTAAGTCTCTGGAAGAGAATTACGCTACTGTGTTGGGTTAGCTTCGGACCCGTTTAATCGAAGCTGGTGGCAGCGATAGTGTGCAGACTGTTGAGTGATGCTGTAGCGACTGCTGCGTTGATTTGTTCCTGCCTGAGTGGGAGTAGTTATTGCGTCGCTGCAGCGTGCCCAATAGCCAGTACATAGCAGGCAGCCTTTCTGGCGACTAATTACCCAGGGTGCAGTACCTAATCTGACCTGAGAGTAAGGGGTATAAAGGCACAGATGATTGGCCTCAGGGAGACCAAAACATCCAACACCGCGGAGACACCATCACGTGTTTCTCAACGCAGTGATTCCAGAACACTGCCCCCATCCCTTATGGGAAATATGCAGATGCATGTAAAGAAGCTGCGGAGACACCATCACGTGTTTCTCGACGCAAGCAGTGAATATCCAGGCCTTTCCCCGGGAAGGAACAACCACGGGAAGGGCAGCATCCTATGAAGGAAAGCCACCTATGCCAAGCATGGTATCCATCCACAGACAGCTGTTTCGGGGTTTTTGCCCCTCATCAGTGTGGAGTAGGAATCTGGCTATTAGGAGCAGTGCCTAGTAAAAAGGCTATAAAGGCACAGATGATTGGCCTCAGGGAGACCAAAACATCCAACACCGCGGAGACACCATCACGTGTTTCTCAACGCAGTGATTCCAGAACACTGCCCCCATCCCTTATGGGAAATATGCAGATGCATGTAAAGAAGCTGCGGAGACACCATCACGTGTTTCTCGACGCAAGCAGTGAATAGCCAGGCCTTTCCCCGGGAAGGAACAACCACGGGAAGGGCAGCATCCTATGAAGGAAAGCCACCTATGCCAAGCATGGTATCCATCCACAGACAGCTGTTTCGGGGTTTTTGCCCCTCATCAGTGTGGAGTAGGAATCTGGCTATTAGGAGCAGTGCCTAGTAAAAAGGCTATAAAGGCACAGATGATTGGCCTCAGGGAGACCAAAACATCCAACACCGCGGAGACACCATCACGTGTTTCTCAACGCAGTGATTCCAGAACACTGCCCCCATCCCTTATTTCGAAACAGCTGTCTGTGGATGGATACCATGCTTGGCATAGGTGGCTTTCCTTCATAGGATGCTGCCCTTCCCGTGGTTGTTCCTTCCCGGGGAAAGGCCTGGCTATTCACTGCTTGCGTCGAGAAACACGTGATGGTGTCTCCGCAGCTTCTTTACATGCATCTGCATATTTCCCATAAGGGATGGGGGCAGTGTTCTGGAATCACTGCGTTGAGAAACACGTGATGGTGTCTCCGCGGTGTTGGATGTTTTGGTCTCCCTGAGGCCAATCATCTGTGCCTTTATAGCCTTTTTACTAGGCACTGCTCCTAATAGCCAGATTCCTACTCCACACTGATGAGGGGCAAAAACCCCGAAACAGCTGTCTGTGGATGGATACCATGCTTGGCATAGGTGGTTTTCCTACATAGGATGCTGCCCTTCCCGTGGTTGTTCCTTCCCGGGGAAAGGCCTGGCTATTCACTGCTTGCGTCGAGAAACACGTGATGGTGTCTCCGCAGCTTCTTTACATGCATCTGCATATTTCCCATAAGGGATGGGGGCAGTGTTCTGGAATCACTGCGTTGAGAAACACGTGATGGTGTCTCCGCGGTGTTGGATGTTTTGGTCTCCCTGAGGCCAATCATCTGTGCCTTTATAGCCTTTTTACTAGGCACTGCTCCTAATAGCCAGATTCCTACTCCACACTGATGAGGGGCAAAACCCCCGAAACAGCTGTCTGTGGATGGATACCATGCTTGGCATAGGTGGCTTTCCTTCATAGGATGCTGCCCTTCCCGTGGTTGTTCCTTCCCGGGTAAAGGCCTGGCTATTCACTGCTTGCGTCGAGAAACACGTGATGGTGTCTCCGCAGCTTCTTTACATGCATCTGCATATTTCCCATAAGGGATGGGGGCAGTGTTCTGGAATCACTGCGTTGAGAAACACGTGATGGTGTCTCCGCGGTGTTGGATGTTTTGGTCTCCCTGAGGCCAATCATCTGTGCCTTTATAGCCTTTTTACTAGGCACTGCTCCCAATAGCCAGATTCCTACTCCACACTGATGAGGGGCAAAAACCCCGAAACAGCTGTCTGTGGATGGATACCATGCTTGGCATAGGTGGCTTTCCTTCATAGGATGCTGCCCTTCCCGTGGTTGTTCCTTCCCGGGGAAAGGCCTGGCTATTCACTGCTTGCGTCGAGAAACACGTGATGGTGTCTCCGCAGCTTCTTTACATGCATCTGCATATTTCCCATAAGGGATGGGGGCAGTGTTCTGGAATCACTGCGTTGAGAAACACGTGATGGTGTCTCCGCGGTGTTGAATGTTTTGGTCTCCCTGAGGCCAATCATCTGTGCCTTTATAGCCTTTTTACTAGGCACTGCTCCTAATAGCCAGATTCCTACTCCACACTGATGAGGGGCAAAAACCCCGAAACAGCTGTCTGTGGATGGATACCATGCTTGGCATAGGTGGCTTTCCTTCATAGGATGCTGCCCTTCCCGTGGTTGTTCCTTCCCGGGGAAAGGCCTGGCTATTCACTGCTTGCGTCGAGAAACACGTGATGGTGTCTCCGCAGCTTCTTTACATGCATCTGCATATTTCCCATAAGGGATGGGGGCATTGTTCTGGAATCACTGCGTTGAGAAACACGTGATGGTGTCTCCGCGGTGTTGGATGTTTTGGTCTCCCTGAGGCCAATCATCTGTGCCTTTATAGCCTTTTTACTAGGCACTGCTCCTAATAGCCAGATTCCTACTCCACACTGATGAGGGGCAAAAACCCCGAAACAGCTGTCTGGAGTGAGGTTTTCTGGAGCAATCCAGACCCTTTTGCAGAGAATTCTGTTTTTTTCTGTGGTCGTTTGTACCGACAGCTTTGAAGATGAGTTATGTGAGGAACACCATCCGAGTGACGTTGGAGCCATCTATCCGGGCAAGGAACAGCGTGGTCTTTATTGTTCGTGACCTTATTGAGGAAAAGGCTGGAGGAAAGAGAGAAAACATCTTTAGTATCAATGAGTTCCCTAATCAAGGTAACTACGACATTACTTTTATGTCAGAGCATTATTGCCTGAACATCTATGAGTGGTTCCGGAATCATGCCAGAGATCCCTGTTTGAAGGGAGTGAAATGTGAACCACTGTTTGGTCTTCAGGAAAGGCAGGTGACTATCACTGTCTATAACCCCTTTACTGAACCTGCATTGTTGGAGAGCTTCCTCTCACAGTATTGTGACTTTGTTTCAAGGGGAGAGAAGCAAGTGAACTGCTTAGGAATCTTTAATTGTCGATACAAGTATCGTGTAAGGTTCAGAAGAGATCCTGGCAGTGTGGGTGGGTTCAGACACCCTCCGGCGAACTTCTCTGTGGCAGGGCATAGGGGTTTCCTGACGTACCCTGGGCAGCCTCTGTTTTGCAGGAGATGTTTCTCTTTTGGACATGTCCAGGCAGACTGCCAGAAGGGGCAGTGTTGCCGAAACTGCAAGAAGGAGGGGCATATGGCTGGTGATTGCCCGATGGCTAAGACCTGTGATGTGTGTGGTAGTAGTGACCACATGTATAAGGATTGTCCGCAGAGAGCGCCTAGACGCTCAGAGAGTGAATGGAGAGAGGAGGAGGAGAGAAGGAGGAGGTTGGCGATTATCAGAAAGGAATCTGAAAGAATGGAGAGAGAGGAAAGGAGGGAGAGGGAGAGGGAAAGACGCTCTGTGACTCCAGATGACATTGTGCTAGCACCCCGTGGTGCTATGAGTGATGTACAGAAGGAAGATAAGGAGTTTTGGTTGGCGGCAAAAAAAGTAGAGAAGGGGTTTAAGAAGAAGAAAGAAGATCAGGAAGAAGATGAGGAAGAAGATGATGACTCTACTGTGCCTGAAATGTTTTCTCTTGAGGAAGCAATGGATGCAACGGAGGAAGACGTGCGCATTTCTGAAGCTGAGAGCCCTGTGCACCCCTCAGATCCTCAGAATATTGGAGGGCTTTCTTCAGATGAGGACAGGGGTGGGAATAAGTGTCAGAGGGAGGAGGATGGGGAAAGTGATGAGGCATGCACTAGTATGCCTAAGAGAAAAATTGGGCCGACTATAAAAAAATGGAGTGAGCACGAAGGGGCTAGTGGTTCAGAGACTTGCTGTTCAGTCCGAATGGCAGAGGAGGACAATGGTGATACTGGGTAAAATGAAAGCTCAGTGGATCTGTTGTTTTTTTTTTTTTTTCTCTCCTTTCTGTGAGTCTTGACCTTTGTCAAGGGCTTTTTGTGTAATGTGTGTAGTTTTGTGGTAATTTTTGCATTGTTTTTTGTTTTTATAGTATGGGTTTTTCTATAGTTTCTCAAAATGTGAGAGTTTATAAGAAAGCAAGGAGGAGAGCAGCAATTTTGGATTTTTTAGCTATGCAGAGTGCATCTATTTTTTGTTTGCAAGAATGTGGGATTGTGGATGGTGTGAAAGGGGATGAGTGGTCTTATGGTGCGTCTGTATGGTCTGGTAGTGCAAATAATAGAAATGATGGTGTGGGTATTTTAGTTAAGGGGCAGGAGGTGGTTTTGAATAATTATTTGGTGGTGGAGGTGGGGAGGTGTATCTTAGCAAATTTTGAATATAAAAATGCTAAGTTTTGTGTTATCAATATTTATGCGCCAGTAGAAAAAAATGAGCGTAAGTTATTATTTGAAAAAGTGAAGCTTTTTGTTCCAGGAAGAGTGCCTGTGGTGATTGTGGGTGATATGAATTATGATGTGGGGGGAGTGAATGTGGATGTGTCTGGAAAAGTTTTGCTGGAGTTAGTTACTGACTTTGATTTGAGTGATATGCAGCGTGTGTGTAAGGTTAACCCTTTGTTAGATACCTTTTTTTCTGATAGTGGAAGAGCACAGTCCAGGTTGGATTATTGTTTTATTTCTAAAAATATTATTCCTGTTGGATATAAGCAGGATAGGGTCGTTTTTTCGGACCATGTTTGTGTGTTGTGCGAGTTAGATATTAATGTTAGTGGTGTGTTTGGAAAGGGTTTGTGGAAATTAAATGTGAAATTGTTGGAAAATGAAGCTGTGAGGAAGGAGTATGTGAGAAAGTATGAACAGTGGTGTAAAAGTAAGGAAAGTTTTGGGAATGTTTGTGAGTGGTGGGATTGGGTTAAGAGGCAGACAAAAAAGTTTTTTAAAAGTGTGGGGTATGAATTTGCGGCAATTAAGAGGGAAAAGTTTGTTAAGTTGAATGCCCGTTTATGTTTATTGTATAAATTGAGGGAAGGAGGAATGGAGGTGGAGGAGAGGATAAAAAAGGTTAAAAAAGAAATTAATGAGTTTCTGGAGGAGAAAGGGAAGAGTATTATTTTTAGGGCAAAAATTGATAGAATGGAGCAAGATGAAAGGTGCTCAAGGTTTTTCTTCAAAAAGGTTTTTGGGAAAAAGCAGAGTATGAGTGTTTTGAATGCAGAGGATGGAAGAGAGGTAAGTGGGGAGGATATGTGTGAACATGTGGCTAAGTTTTATGAGGAGCTGTATGCAGTGAAGTGGAGGGATGAGGCTTTGGAGGAGGATGTACTAAGTGTATTAGAAAATAAATTGAGTGAGATGGAGAGAGAGAGAGTGATGGGTGAGGTGACAGGTGATGAGGTATGGAAGGTAATGAATAGCATGGCGTTAAATAAGACTCCAGGAGAGGATGGTCTTCCTATAGAGTTTTATAGGGTGATGTGGCATGTGATTGGTAAGGATTTTGTGGATGTGTGTAAGTATATGTGGTCTAGTATGGAGGTGGCTGAGAGTATGCGTGCAGGGATGGTTGTGTTAATACCTAAAAAAGGAGATTTGAAGAGTTTAAAAAATTGGAGACCGATAACGTTGTTGAATTGCGATTATAAGATCTATGCGAAAGTAATGGCGAATAGGATGCGTGACGTGATAGAGAGTGTGATTGGGGATGAACAGTGTTGTGCAGTGCCTGGGAGACGTATACATGAGTGTGTGTGTATGTTGAGAGATTGTTTGTGGGACTGTATGAGTCGGAAGAAGAGTGTATTTGTTTTGAGTTTGGACTTTGAAAAGGCGTATGATCGGTTATCACATAGTTTTTTGTTCCGGGTATTATTGAGAATGGGGTTTCCTCCTGATTTTGTTTGGAGGGTGAGGAGCTTATATAAAGACATTTATAGTTGTGTTTTGATGAATGGTTCTGTGGGTAGAAGAGTGAATGTTTTTTCAGGTGTGAGACAAGGTTGTCCTTTGTCTCCTGTGGTTTTTATTTGTGCGATTGAACCGTTGCTTTGTATGTTGAGGAAAGATAAAGTGATTAGAGGAGTACAAGTGCCAGGAGGTGGAGGGAGGGAATGGAAGGTTAGTGCTTATATGGATGACGTGTGTGTGTTGTGTGATTCAGAGTATTCTGTGAGGCGGGTGAAGTTATTACCGTCTATTTTTTGTGGTGCGTCAGCATTTAAGGTGAATTGGGAGAAGAGTGAGTGTAAGGTTTTTGGGGGAGGGGTTTTAAGTAAGGATGTAGGAGTGAATGAGGTGACTGGGTCTATTAAGGTTTTGGGGGTGAAATTTTCAGAGAGTTTGGATGGGAAAGAAAGTTGGGATGATGCGAAACGAAAGGTTGAGCGGAAGCTATGTTTTTGGAAGATGAGAAGTCTTACGTTTTTTGGAAAAATCTTAGTTATTAAAAGTGTGATTTTGCCTATTTTCTTATATATTGCAGTGGTCTTTCCGCCGGGGTATATGTGTATGAGGGGGTTAAATAGGATTCTGTTTGTGTTTTTGTGGAATTCTAGAATGGAGAGGGCTAGGAGGGAGGTTTTGGTGAAACGTTTAGAAAAAGGTGGGTTGTGTTTTCCAAACCTTGAGGTGTTTTTTGGTGTAAATATTGTGGTTTTTGTGTTGAGGATGATTAGGATGGATGGCAAGTTTTCTTGTCTGTGTAGGTTTTTGTTTGGGGCGTATTTATTTCGTTTGAAGTGGCGAGAGAGGGATCTGAGGTATCCGGTTGCTTTTGACGTGCCTAGATGGTATGTGTGGGTTTATAAATTTTTGGTGAAGTATGAGTTGTGTGATGTGGATGTTAGGTTGTTGAGTAATAAGAAGGCTGTGTATAGGACGATTGAATGTAGAGAGACAGAGTGTGGAATAAACATGGTTAGAGGGAATGATATAGAAAAAGTATGGAAGAAAGTGCGGTTGGACGGTATGATGAATAGGCAGAGTGAGATTGTGTGGCAGTCTTTGCATGGAGTGTTACCAGTTAGAGAATTTCAGAAGAATCGTGGGTTGGGGAGAAGTGATATGTGTCCGAGAGGTGGGTGTGGTGGAAGGGAAAGTGTAATACATGTGTTTTGGAATTGTCATTATGCTAGGGAGGTGATTGGAAGAATGGGACCGTTGTGTAAAGAATTGTGTGGTGTGAGCTTGTTATCATTCGAGTTGTTCATGTTTGGCTTGGGAATGTGTGATGGAGTGAAGGAGAGAGTGTTGTGGTTAATAGTTGCATGTATAAAGGAAGTATTATGGGATGTGAGGAATGTGTATGTTTTTAAGAGAAAGGAAATTGTAGTAAAGAATAGTCTAAAAGTGATTTTGGGGAAGATGTATGTGTGTTTTCTATGGGATAAAAGAAGAAGGGGGGAGGTGGATGCCGAAGGGATTTGGAAGGTGAAGAAGTGGAGATACCTTGTAAATATGTCTTGATTTGTTTTTTCTGATGTTGTATTAAACTGAAATTTTCCGATGATGATGGGAACAGCTTTTGTGTTTTGGATTTGACGCAGCTGTTTGGGATTTTTCTTTGGTCTTGGATTTCTGGACCGTGGATTTTCCCATCTGAGGGAAAAAAAAAAAGAAAAAAAAAAAAAAAAGAAACAGCTGTCTGTGGATGGATACCATGCTTGGCATAGGTGGCTTTCCTTCATAGGATGCTGCCCTTCCCGTGGTTGTTCCTTCCCGGGGAAAGGTCTGGCTATTCACTGCTTGCGTCGAGAAACACGTGATGGTGTCTCCGCAGCTTCTTTACATGCATCTGAGAGTAAGGGGGGCGCCAGAGAGCTGCAAGTGTTAAGTGGAACTGTAAGCGGGATATACATAAATCCCTGCAGTTTGTGGTATATTGAAAGCAGTGGGATACCTAGAATAAGCCCCTGCTGTAAACTAAGAGGTCAATAGCCTTGTGTGTGTTTTCTCATCACATTGTTAGCAGTGGAGGGATAACTAAGATAAGCCCCCCTGCACATGTGATAGCCGTCTGTTGGCCTAAAGTCACCCCAACCCGTGACGTAGGGGTGACGGTCACGGTGTGAATCGTGACAAATTGGTGGCAGCGGTCAGGAGATTCCTGACACGGTCAATCTGTGACATTAGTGCCTTCATCATCAAAGGATTGCCAACAAACGCTAACCACATGAGGCCAGTTATTGTCCTGCACCACCATGAGTGCAGGGCCACTACACCATCCCAAGGACTGTGACACCTATCACATAGAGGTTTGTCTCATCATCTATATATATAATTGCCTAAGGGTTTTTCCGTCTGTCTGTCTGTCCTGGAAATCCCGCGTCTCTGATCAGCGACGGGCACAGCATGGCGACGATGATATCATAAAGGTTGCCTCGACCAATCCGCGACGGGCACAGTCTGCCGCGAATTCGCCTCGACCAATCAGTGACGGGCACAGTATCGACGTACATGTCATAATGGTTGCCATGGCGACGATGATGTCATAAAGGTTGCCTCGACCAATCAGCGACGGGCACAGTCTGCCGCGAATTCTGGAATCATCATTGTCCATATACTACGGGGACATGCATATTCTAGAATACCCGATGCGTTAGAATCGGGCCACAATCTAGTCTAAGGATAAACCTCCGTAGATCACCACTGATTCCCTTCCCAACCAGTCATACTGGATGATGTTATAGGCAGCATAATGTTCACCATGGCGTCCTTTCATGTCTTTCACCTCAGTATGAACCTACTCTCATTTGTGAAGAGAACAGAGCGTCAATGCTAAACCTGCCAAATCTGGTGTTCTCTGGTAAACACAAATTAAGTTCTACAGTGTTAGGCTGTGAGCACAGGTCACCTACAGGAATGTCGGACCCTCATGCCACCCTTATGGAGTTTGTTTCTGATATCAAAAACATGAACACCAGTAATACTCTAAGGGCAGTTGCAGACAACTGTGTGTTCTCTCATCGGAGAGAATCAGGTCGATTATGCAAATTATACCGTTACCAAACTCTGATTAGAATGTGATCATAATGTGATCCAATTCTCCCAGATGGGGAAAAGGTGGAGAAAAAATGTCTCCATCTTCTCCATTCTGGCAGTGTATGGAAATCGTACTGCATTCAGATGTCATCCGAGTGCAGTCCAATGTTTTCCATGGAATGGTCAAGTGCAAGACAAATATCATGAAGATGATCTGATCTGACATGCAGAAATTTCTTTTTCCCGGACAGACACCTTCAGAGGAAAAAATGTTGTATGTACATAGCCCCATAGCCTAACATTGGTTCCGGGTGCGATCCAATGTATTCTCGGATCGCATTCGGACTTAAACTATGCTCATCTGAACCTGCCCTTATGTGTGATTTGTTTAAGGATCCTAACAGTGCTCCTTCTTTTCCTCCTCACACAAAGGAGCAAATATAAGTCCTGTTACTGGGTTATTGCCTTTTTACGGCTCTGTCCAGCTCTCCTTATGTTACAGCACATGTTCTGTAATCTGCTCCATGTTAAGTCTACTGGGAGATAGAGCAATGGCAGGTATGGATGTTTTATCGCGGAGAATCTGAACTACGTGTAAATCCTGAGTGGGCTGCAGGAATAATCTCATGTTACCACTAGTGACAGATACACCAGCAAAATGGCAGCAGTCAGGAAGGATAAGAAAATAGTGGTCACCACTTGTACAACCATCCCTTTTTGGAAGGTTTCTTGCTGTTGCCTCTCCAGTGTGCCTATTATCAATTTTGTTTCCATCAAAGAAAGTGAAATTGATTCATAATCACTTATGCTTCCTAACTGGACAGATTAATGTCCCTTTAAAAGGGTGGTCCAAAGGCAAAGTAATTTTCCTCCTTAAATTCCTGTATATTTAATGCCAGAACCTAAACTATTTTCTAATATACTTGAATTATAAATTTCCTATCCTTCCCTAACTGCTCTAACTGCTTTTCTTTCTTTTTTTTCCATTTTCTTTTCATTGCATGATGGGATACTCAAAATGTCATCTGCGGCAGAGGGGGCAGTCACTGCCGCATCCTCCCCGAAATGAAGCATCATTTGTGACGCCCATTTCAGGGTCTGGGCTAGTCCCTGCGCTATCTGCACAATGGCAGCATGCTCTGTCTTCCACATGGAAACAAGGCCAAGGCTCCAATCCGGCTAGCAGTTTGATAGCTGGCCAAGTCCCACTCGTGGGGAGCAGAGAAATGTTGCCCCATATGAGGCAGGCTATTCCTTTAGACAGGATGAGCATTGCAGAAGTGGCCCTTCCCCCACAAAGTCTTGATCTAAACATCAGCACGTCTGTATGATTATGCATGAATATGTGAGGGAGTACCAGGGCCGTAGTCGTGGCTTAGACTAATGCCTCTTGCGCACCCTGGTCTCCCACCACATGCAAACAATGTCCTTTTGTCAATGTTCTTGACTCTCTGCACCTACAGAGTCTCCTCTGAATGCTGAAGACCCCCTCCATACGATTGTGCACATACAGAGACACAGTCCAATTTCAACTGTAAACAAATAACTTTACTTATTTCCTTTCGCAGCACATCCATATCAGATACACCATCAGTGTAGGGTTTCATGCAATTCACGATCTTCACTTTCCCTGTACTCTTCCCTATGCCTTTCAGTGGGAGCCCGGATCGTACCATTCCATCCGGTACCACAGCGTTCTCCCTGTTTAGGTTTACTCCGTTCAGGAGTTCCCTCTCTGTCTTCATGTCAGACAGGAAGGCATCTGCCCATGAAGTAAGCTGCCACATGTTGAGCGACCTGTGTCCCTGTACTGCTGTAGCTTTGGCTACAGCTTCTGTTCCCACTGCTGCTGTCACTGCTGCCCTTCTGGCCCACTGGCCCTGGACGGCTGGGCTTCTTACTTCTAACGTTGCGGAGGCAACCGCACTGTATGGTCTCTAAGGCCTTACTCCTTTAAACAGGAAAAACCTTCTTTCTTATCCACGGTTGGCTCCTCCTAAGGCCGGAGTCACACATGCGAGAAACACGTCCGTGTCTCGCATGTGAACAGCAAGCTCTGGCGCCGGCACTTCGGAGCGGAGCATGCGGCTGCATAGCAACACATGGAGCCGCACGCTCCGCTCCGAAGTGCCGGCGCCAGAGCTTGCTGTTCACATGCGAGACACGGACGTGTTTCTCGCATGTGTGACTCCGGCCTAAGTAACTATATTCACTAACGTGCCCCCATCTAGCATAATAAATGAGGTACTGCACTTTCCTTATTAATAATATACAAATAGCTAGATACAGCAATAACTATACAATAATACATACAACGCAATATATGAAGAAAGGAAGTGGGGCATCTTACAAATACACAGAAAAATATGCACGTTTCCATATACAGAGCATCTGTGGTTAGTTCTCCAAGATGTTTGGTGCAACCTCTCTACCTTCCGTTCCTTCAAAAACTGGTTTGATTACTTAGCCTGTGTGGATTGAATGGGTTGATAGTTACCAACATCTGGTGAAAATGTCATGTCAATAGCACATTTAGAAATCTATTTACTTAGAAAATTGGTGACTTGTTCATCACTTATTGTTCAGCTGATCAGAAGAACCCATGGCTGCTGATTTTTGGCACAAGGTTAGAGGAGGCTGGGTTTTTATAAGCCATCAAATTTCTATCAGCTGACCTTTCCTAATGATGATAGTGAGCAAGCCATAACCCTAACAGGCTAGTTAAGGTCTGAAACCTTGGTCAATGTTATCTGAGCACACACATCTACAAGGGTGCCCAACGTTTTGCATTGGCCAGTTTTTCTTTTTGTGATTTTTAAAATGCAAAAGATGTAAAGATTTCATCTTCACCTTGCTTAACAACTGTAATTCTGACCAGGGGTGCCTAAACTTTTACATGCCTCTGCATGTAATTGTGGGGATGATAGCAGGTGGATAGGGCTTAAGAGCTGAGCTATCTTCACACGCCACAAATTCGGACTATATTAAATAACTGGTATCTGTCAGTAACAGACGTGGCTGTAGATGAGCTCCAGTTGCAGCTGTTACCAATTTCAATGGGCTGTCATTTTCTGAAAGTGGCACTGAAATGCTCTCACTTACTGGCAATGGCAGCAAGGAGCCTCCTGAAGATGCAAGAAAGGTATACTATGCATTGCAATATATAGCAAAACCAAAGAATTGAGCTGGACTTTAAATTGGTAAATGTGCAAAGTGTAAGAGCACGTTCACACTGTGGTCATTTCACAGATAAAACCAAAGAAAAAAAACACAAGAAAACAAAATGAGCATATACCCTACAGCAAGTACATTAGTAAATAGTAATGGTACATGTAAATAACTATTTTGATTAAAAAAATAAAAGCCATCCCACTGCGACAATCCTATCCTGCCACTTGTAAAAATAAACCTTACCTTGTGTCAAACCACTTCAGTGTGAATAAGGGGAGCAGGACTGGGTTCTGCTTCAGACGTCCATCCATGTAGATGAAATACTTAGCTCAGCAATTACTTTCTTTAATTACTGTATATAGTATCAGCGGTCTGACAATTGTAGGCGCGCAAATTTTTGCCTGTAGGACATTATTGCAAGAGAGCTTGGCTGAGTAGATTACACAAGAAGGAAAACACACAGCAAGTCAGCAGGATCTAGGAGCAACATGGCAGATGTGACAACCTACATGGTGAGCTGCAGCATGTGCTACATGTTCACAGATCGACCAGAAGAAGAATCCAATTTCACCTGTCAGAAGTGTAGACTAGTGGCCCTTTTAGAAGAAAAGGTGCGGGGTCTGGAAGAAAGAATAGCAACTTTGAAACTCATCAAAGAGAATGAAGACTTTCTAGACAGAACAGAAGCATCTCTACTGGTCACAGAAGGTGCAAAAAGTGTCAGAGAACCTCCAAAAGCAGATGAGTGGAAGCATGTGACCAAAAGAAGCAAGAAGACCATGGAGAAATCACCAACCACACAACTGAAGAACCGATATCAAATCTTTGTAGAGGATGAAGATGGCACACCTAAGAATGAAGCAATACCAGCAAGCAAAAAAGAAAAGGGCACACAGCAACAAGTGACAGCAAAAAGTACAGCCAAGAAGCAACGAAGAGTGGTGGTGGTGGGAGACTCACTACTGAGAGGCACCGAAGCAGCCATCTGCAGACCGGACATAACTGCAAGAGAAGTATGCTGCCTTCCAGGTGCGATGATCAAGGATGTGACCGATAGGATACCAAAGCTCTTCAGCTCCAAGGACGTCCACCCATTTCTTCTGATACATGTTGGCACCAATGACACGGCAAGGAAGGACCTACCGACAATCTGCAAGGACTTTGAAGAGTTGGGGAAGAAAGTAAAGGAACTGGATGCACAGGTAGTTTTTTCTTCTATCCTTCCAGTAGACGGGCATGGCACCAGGAGATGGAACAGGATCCTTGATGCAAACAACTGGCTAAGACGATGGTGCAGACAACAAGGATTTGGATTCCTGGACCACGGTGTGAATTACTGGTATGATGGACTCCTCGCCAGAGACGGACTACACCTCAACAAACCTGGGAAACACACATTCGCCAGAAGACTCGCTACACTCATCAGGAGGGCGTTAAACTAGAAGAAGAGGGGACGGGAAGAAAAACATTAGACTCGAACAAAGACGACCCAGGAAAACATACTCAGAAGGGAGGTAAGAACATTTCTAAAACAATCCACAGTGAGGAGATTGGAACAAAACAAAATCCTCTAAACTGCATGCTCGCAAACGCCAGAAGCCTGACAAACAAGATGGAAGAACTAGAAGCAGAAATATCTACAGGTAACTTTGACATAGTGGGAATAACCGAGACATGGTTAGATGAAAGCTATGACTGGGCAGTTAACTTACAGGGTTACAGTCTGTTTAGAAAGGATCGTAAAAATCGGAGAGGAGGAGGGGTTTGTCTCTATGTAAAATCTTGTCTAAAGTCCACTTTAAGGGAGGATATTAGCGAAGGGAATGAGGATGTCGAGTCCATATGGGTTGAAATTCATGGAGGGAAAAATGGTAACAAAATTCTCATTGGGGTCTGTTACAAACCCCCAAATATAACAGAAAGCATGGAAAGTCTACTTCTAAAGCAGATAGATGAAGCTGCAACCCATAATGAGGTCCTGGTTATGGGGGACTTTAACTACCCGGATATTAACTGGGAAACAGAAACCTGTGAAACCCATAAAGGCAACAGGTTTCTGCTAATAACCAAGAAAAATTATCTTTCACAATTGGTGCAGAATCCAACCAGAGGAGCAGCACTTTTAGACCTAATACTATCTAATAGACCTGACAGAATAACAAATCTGCAGGTGGTTGGGCATTTAGGAAATAGCGACCACAATATTGTGCAGTTTCACCTGTCTTTCACTAGGGGGACTTGTCAGGGAGTCACAAAAACATTGAACTTTAGGAAGGCAAAGTTTGAACAGCTTAGAGATGCCCTTAATCTGGTAGACTGGGACAATATCCTCAGAAATGAGAATACAGATAATAAATGGGAAATGTTTAAGAACATCCTAAATAGGCAGTGTAAGCGGTTTATACCTTGTGGGAATAAAAGGACTAGAAATAGGAAAAACCCAATGTGGCTAAACAAAGAAGTAAGACAGGCAATTAACAGTAAAAAGAAAGCATTTGCACTACTAAAGCAGGATGGCACCATTGAAGCTCTAAAAAACTATAGGGAGAAAAATACTTTATCTAAAAAACTAATTAAAGCTGCCAAAAAAGAAACAGAGAAGCACATTGCTAAGGAGAGTAAAACTAATCCCAAACTGTTCTTCAACTATATCAATAGTAAAAGAATAAAAACTGAAAATGTAGGCCCCTTAAAAAATAGTGAGGAAAGAATGGTTGTAGATGACGAGGAAAAAGCTAACATATTAAACACCTTCTTCTCCACGGTATTCACGGTGGAAAATGAAATGCTAGGTGAAATCCCAAGAAACAATGAAAACCCTATATTAAGGGTCACCAATCTAACCCAAGAAGAGGTGCGAAACCGGCTAAATAAGATTAAAATAGATAAATCTCCGGGTCCGGATGGCATACACCCACGAGTACTAAGAGAACTAAGTAATGTAATAGATAAACCATTATTTCTTATTTTTAGTGACTCTATAGCGACAGGGTCTGTTCCGCAGGACTGGCGCATAGCAAATGTGGTGCCAATATTCAAAAAGGGCTCTAAAAGTGAACCTGGAAATTATAGGCCAGTAAGTCTAACCTCTATTGTTGGTAAAATATTTGAAGAGTTTCTGAGGGATGTTATTCTGGATTATCTCAATGAGAATAACTGTTTAACTCCATATCAGCATGGGTTTATGAGAAATCGCTTCTGTCAAACCAATCTAATCAGTTTTTATGAAGAGGTAAGCTATAGACTGGACCACGGTGAGTCATTGGACGTGGTATATCTCGATTTTTCCAAAGCGTTTGATACCGTGCCGCACAAGAGGTTGGTACACAAAATGAGAATGCTTGGTCTGGGGGAAAATGTGTGTAAATGGGTTAGTAACTGGCTTAGTGATAGAAAGCAGAGGGTGGTTATAAATGGTATAGTCTCTAACTGGGTCGCTGTGACCAGTGGGGTACCGCAGGGGTCAGTATTGGGACCTGTTCTCTTCAACATATTCATTAATGATCTGGTAGAAGGTTTACACAGTAAAATATCGATATTTGCAGATGATACAAAACTATGTAAAGCAGTTAATACAAGAGAAGATAGTATTCTGCTACAGATGGATCTGGATAAGTTGGAAACTTGGGCTGAAAGGTGGCAGATGAGGTTTAACAATGATAAATGTAAGGTTATACACATGGGAAGAAGGAATCAATGTCACCATTACACACTGAATGGGAAACCACTGGGTAAATCTGACAGGGAGAAGGACTTGGGGATCCTAGTTAATGATAAACTTACCTGGAGCAGCCAGTGCCAGGCAGCAGCTGCCAAGGCAAACAGGATCATGGGGTGCATTAAAAGAGGTCTGGATACACATGATGAGAGCATTATACTGCCTCTGTACAAATCCCTAGTTAGACCGCACATGGAGTACTGTGTCCAGTTTTGGGCACCGGTGCTCAGGAAGGATATAATGGAACTAGAGAGAGTACAAAGGAGGGCAACAAAATTAATAAAGGGGATGGGAGAACTACAATACCCAGATAGATTAGCGAAATTAGGATTATTTAGTCTAGAAAAAAGACGACTGAGGGGCGATCTAATAACCATGTATAAGTATATAAGGGGACAATACAAATATCTCGCTGAGGATCTGTTTATACCAAGGAAGGTGACGGGCACAAGGGGGCATTCTTTGCGTCTGGAGGAGAGAAGGTTTTTCCACCAACATAGAAGAGGATTCTTTACTGTTAGGGCAGTGAGAATCTGGAATTGCTTGCCTGAGGAGGTGGTGATGGCGAACTCAGTCGAGGGGTTCAAGAGAGGCCTGGATGTCTTCCTGGAGCAGAACAATATTGTATCATACAATTATTAGGTTCTGTAGAAGGACGTAGATCTGGGTATTTATTATGATGGAATATAGGCTGAACTGGATGGACAAATGTCTTTTTTCGGCCTTACTAACTATGTTACTATGTTACTATGTAAGTCCTGTAAAGGGACTAAAAAATAAAGTTAAAAATGGTTTTAAATATTAAAAAGTTTTTTCTAAAGTTCAACCTCCTTTTTCCAAAGTAAAGAAATTAAAAAATGAATATCTTTACTGTCACTGCATTCATAAAAGTCTGATCTATAAAGTTATGAAATTAAATAAATACTTAGCCTATTCTGTAACATGAAAAAAATCAAACCGCTGAAAAAGCATTTTTTTTTTATCACCACTAGACACCAAAATGTAATAAAAACAGATGAAAACATCGTAGGCAGCCAAAAATGGTGGCAATAAAACCAACACGTCATGCTAAAACAAAGCCCTCACCTAGGTCAGTTGACAGGAAAAAATGTTCTAAGACTCAGAATTTTTTTCCCTACTTAAATGAAAAAGAAATCGATACACGCTTGGTATTACTGCAATCATACTAACCTGAAAAATTATGTTTCAGAGTAACTTTTACCACATAATGCATGTCGTAAATACTAAACCCAAAAACCATGGCCAAACTGCATTGTTTCCCCAATTTCACCTCACCTGGAATTTTGTTCCGTTTTCAGTATACAAAATGGTGATATGAATTGTGTCATTCAGAACTGCAACTCGTTCAGCATTGAAATAAAAAAGTATGAAAAAAAAAATGAAAGTTGGCTGCAGAGGCAACTGGTTAAACAAGTGAATAGCTATTCTTGTGTTTATTTCTAACTAGCTGAAGAGCCCGGCGTTGCCTGGGCATAGTAAATATCTGTGGTTAGTTATAGCACCTCACTCTTATTTTCCCATCACGCCTCTCATTTTCCCCTCACATCTCTCATTTTCTCCCTTACACCTCTCATTTTCCCCCTCACTCCTCTTAGTTCCCCCCTCACTCCTCTCATGCCCCCCTAACACTTGTCATTTCGACCTCACATCTGTCATTTTCTGATCACTCCACTATTTTCCCTCACTCCTCTCATTTTGCACTCACACCTTTTCATTTTCACCTCACACCCCTCATTTTCACCTCACACCTCTCATTTTCCCCTCAGTATATACATGTTTGTCATCTCCCTTATATATAGTATACGCCTGTATGTCATCTCCTGTATATAGTATATACCTGTATGCAGGGCCGTATTTAGAGTTTCTGCTGCCCTAGGCACTTTTAGTGCTGCCTCCCCCTTTGGTGAGTATGACACTATCGGCAGTGACTTTGGCAAAAATCGCTGATGTGAAAGTCGCCTTTTGCAGCAGATCCGACAGTTTTTCCGCATCTGCCGCGTAATGGATCACTTAGGGCAACACTGCGTTCGGCCTCATTCATTCCCTATGGGACTTACAGACATGTGCGGCTCTTGCGGTTTTGCCGCCATCCGGCAAATGCGGTACTTGCAGCAATGAGAAAAAACACTACTAGCAGTGTTTTATGTATCATCGTAAGTGCAAAACCGCAATTGCCGCACATGTTCGCAAGTAGCCATCATTACCTGTCCCTGCACCTTGCTAGCTCATCCCTATCCAACCCTCCCTGACCTATAACTACACTATAAAGCTTCAGAAAAGCAATTTATTAACTGCCATATTCCTATGATAATGAGGGCTCTAGGCTACGGCGTAGACTGGGACGGGCAGTCTCCGGGTCTCCATCCTCTCTGTGCACACCCTCAGTCCCTGCCTCACTGCCTGTGCACAGACCACCCTCCACCGCACCCGGTAATCACCGCTCGCAGTAGCATACCAGCAGAGGTGTATCTAGGGTTTCTGGCACCCGGGGAAAGAATTCATTTTGGTGCCCCCCCTCCGCCAAGGACATATGTGATTTGCACACTCAGTCATGTGCCCACGAGCTCCTCTCCCTAATGCTCTCAATGTTCAGTGAAAAACTAAGAGAAGCAGAAGAGAAGCTCGATGTCGCAGGACCATAAGAGTATGTGTCCACGTTCAGGATTGCATCAGGATTTGGTCATGATTTTTCATCAGTATTTGTAGCCAAAACCAGGAGTGGAACAATTAGAGGAAAACTATAATAGAACCATATGCTCCACTTCTGTATTTATCACCCACTCCTGGTTTTGGCTACAAATACTGATGTAAAATACTGACCAAATCCTGATGCAATCCTGAACGTGGACACATACCCTAAGTCTGAAAAATCGCATATGAGTGACGTGTCCATGTGACGACTACTGGAACTTGCAGAGCTGAATCCTGACATCGCAGCTTCTGAATTCTCACAACGCATGCACTGCACTTTTAGGATTCTCCCTTGCCGGTGGACGGTCATGTCAGCACAAGTATGTGATTTGTAGACTTCTGACCACATTCTGACTAGATGTGCCCGGCCTCGCTCAGTTCATTTTCATTGACGGAGGTCACGCATGTCTAGTCAGCACGTGATCGCATTAATGTAAATCCCCAGCATGAGAGAATCCTGACAGCGTGCAGTGTGCACTGTGAGAATTCAGAAGTCTGCAGTCACAAAGAATGACTGCAGACTCATCACAAGCCTGGACATCCCCTTTAAAAGGGACTCTGTCACCTGAATTTGGAGGGAACAATTTTCAGCCATAGGGGTGGGGTTTTCGGGTGTTTGATTCACCCTTTCCTTACCCGCTGGCTGCATGCTGGCTGCAATATTGGATTGAAGCTCATTCTCTGTCCTCCATAGTACACGCCTGCGCAAGGCAAGATTGCAGATTGTGCAGGTACAGTATGTACTACGGAGGACAGAGAATGAGCTTCAATCCAATATTGCAGCCAGCATGCAGCCAGCGGGTATGGAAAGGGTGAATCAAACACCCGAAAACCCCACCCCTATGGCTGAAAATTGTTCCCTCCAAATTCAGGTGACAGTGTCCCTTTAAATCTCCTAACATATATAAAAACATGAGAGTTAGCATCACAAATAACATTTACATCCAGGTACCTGATAGATGACGTCGCCTCTGGAGCCGTTCTCCTTTTCTTCATCTTGTCCAGATCCCATGATGAGTTTTCTCATCCACAGCCGTCTCTGCAGACTTCCATCTTCGCCGCTCTTTTGCAGAAAGTCTCCACATGACGCCCTTAAAGATACAAGTGTCATTATAATGCTCCCAAATAAAAAATTGCCCCTCACTATATTGTCTGCACAAAGTATGACCCCCACACTGTCCCTCTTATGGTACATGCTCTTCACACTGTCCTCTCCTTTCTATACCAGTCCCCTCTTCACACTGTCCTCTCACACTGTGTCCCCCTTATAGGGCCCAGTATTTATACTCCATATTTATACTCCATCCTCCCACACTGCGTTCATGCCTCCCCCATCCTCCCACCCTGCGTTCATGGCTCCCCCATCCTTCTCCCCTGCAAGCATGGCTCCCCCATCCTCCCACTCTGCGTTCATGGCTCCCCATCCTTCTCCCCTGCGTTCATGGCTCCCCCATCCTTCTCCCCTGCGTTCATGGCTCCCCCATCCTCCCACTCTGCGTTCATGGCTCCCCCATCCTCCCACTCTGCGTTCATGGCTCCCCCATCCTCCCACTCTGCGTTCATGGCTCCCCATCCTTCTCCCCTGCGTTCATGGCTCCCCATCCTTCTCCCCTGTATGCACGGCTCCCCATCCTTCTCCCCTGTGTGCACGGCTCCCCATCCTTCTCCCCTGTGTGCACGGCTCCCCATCCTTCTCCCCTGTATGCACGGCTCCCCATCCTTCTCCCCTGTGTACATGGCTCCCCATCCTTCTCCCCTGTGTGCACGGCTCCCCATCCTTCTCCCCTGTGTGCACGGCTCCCCATCCTTCTCCCCTGTGTGCACGGCTCCCCATCCTTCTCCCCTGTGTGCACGGCTCCCCATCCTTCTCCCCTGTGTACATGGCTCCCCATCCTTCTCCCCTGTGTGCACGGCTCCCCATCCTTCTCCCCTGTATGCACGACTCCCCATCCTTCTCCCCTGTATGCACGGCTCCCCATCCTTCTCCCCTGTATGCACGGCTCCCCATCCTTCTCCCCTGTGTGCACGGCTCCCCATCCTTCTCCCCTGTATGCACGACTCCCCATCCTTCTCCCCTGTATGCACGGCTCCCCATCCTTCTCCCCTGTATGCATGGCTCCCCATCCTCCTCCCCTGTGTGCACGGCACCCCACTTTTTTCCCTGTCATACTTACCTCTCACCGGCGCGCAGCACAGAACTTCCTGGCATCTCAGCGTCTTCCTTCCTGTCTTCAGCGGTCACATGGTAGCGCTAATTAAGGGTGATGAATATGCGCATATTCATCACCCTTAATGATCGGTACCATGTGACCGCTGAAGACAGGACGGCGCTGAGACGCAGTTGCAGCCACCGCTGGAGGAAGGTGAGTATTACGTCTTCAGGGAGGGAGGGAAGGGGGCGGGAAGGAGGGAGGAGGGGGGGGTGGGAAGGGGGAGGGAGGAGGGGGGGCGGAAACTTGACCCCGGAGTTTTATAAAATAAAAAAAAAATAAAAAAGGAAAAAATCTAGCTCAAGGGCGCCCCCCCGCATCCCGCCGCCCTAGGCACGTGCCCTCAAGTGCCTAGTGGCAAATACGGCCCTGCCTGTATGTCATCTCCCCTGTATATAGTATATACCTGCTGTGTGTCATCTCCTCCTGTATATTGTATATACCTATGTGTCATCTCCTCTTGTATATAGTATATACCTGTATGTCATCTCTTCTGTATATATTATATACCTGTATGTCATCTCCTCCTATATATAGGATATACCTGTATGTTATCTCCTGTATATAGTATATACCCATGTGTCATCTCCTCCTGTATATAGCATATAAGTGTGTTATCTCCTCCTGTATATAATATATACCTGTAAGTCATCTCCTCCTGTATATAGTATATACCTGTGTCATCTGCTCCTGTATATAGTATATACCTGTGTGTCATCTCCTCCTGTATATATATGTACCTATATGTCATCTCCTCCTGTATATAGTATATTCCTGTGTGTCATCTCCTCCTGTATATAGTATATACCTGTGTGTCATCTGGTCCTGTATATATCTGTGTGTGTCATCTCCTCCTGTATATAGTATATACGTGTCATCTCCCCTGTATATAGTATATACCTATGTGTCATCTCCTCCTGTATATAGTATATATCTGTGTGTCATCTCCCCTGTATATAGTATGTACCTGTATGTCATCTCCTCCTGTATATAGTATGTACCTGTATGTCATCTCCTGTATATAGTATATACCTATATGTCATCTCCTCCTGTATATAGTAAATACCTGTGTGTCATCTCCTCCTGTATATAGCATATACCTGTGTCATCTCCCCTGTATATAGTATATACCTGTGTGTCATCTCCCCTGTATATAGTATATACCTGTGTGTCATCTCCCCTGTAAATAGTATGTACCTGTATGTCATCTCCCCTGTATATAGTATATACCAGTGTGTCATCTCCTCCTGTCTATAGTATATACCTGTGTCATCTCCCCTGTATATAGTATATATGTGTGTCATCTCCTCCTGTATATAGTATATACGTATATGTCATCTCCTCCTGTATATAGTATATACCTGTGTGTCATCTCCCCTGTATGTAGTATATATGTGTGTGTCATCTCCCCTGTATATAGTATATACCTGTGTGTCATTTCCTCCTGTATATAGTATATATCTGTGTGTCATCTCCTCCTGTATTAGATCTCGTTCACACGTTATTTGCTCAGTATTTTTACCTCAGTATTTGTAAGCTAAATTGGCAGCCTGATAAATCCCCAGCCAACAGGAAGGCCTCCCCCCTGGCAGTATATATTAGCTCACACATACACATAATAGACAGGTCATGTGACTGACAGCTGCCGTATTTCCTATATGGTACAGTTGTTGCTCTTGTAGTTTGTCTGCTTATTAATCAGATTTTAATTTTTGAAGGATAATACCAGACTTGTGTGTGTTTTAGGGCGAGTTTCATGTGTCAAGTTGTGTGTGTTGAGTTGCGTGTGGCGACATGCATGTAGCGACTTTTGTGAGATGAGTTTTGTGTGGCGACATGCGTTTAGCAACTTTTTGTGTCGAGTTGCATGTGACAGGTTAATGTAGCAAGTTGTGTGCAGCAAGTTTGATGCATGGCGAGTTTTGCGCATGGCGAGTTTTATGTGTGGTGTGTTTTGAGTATATGCAAGTTTTGTGTGAGGCAACTTTTGCATGTGTTGCAACTATTGTGCATGTGGCAATTTTTCCGCGTGTGCAAGTTTTGTGTGTGGCGAGTTTTCCATGAGGTGAGTTTTGCACGTGTGGCGAGTTTTGTGTGAGCCTAGTTTTGCATGTGGTGAGTTTTGCACGTGGCGAGTTTTGAGCAGCGACTTTTGTGTTTCGACTTTTATGTAGCGAGGTTGGTGTATGTGTGGTGAAATGTGTGCTGAGGGTAATATGTGTTCAAGCACGTGGTAGTGTGTGGCGCATTTTGTGTGTGTGTTCATATCACCGTCTGTGGTGAGTATCCCATGTTGGGGCCCCACCTTAGCAACTGTACGCTATATACTCTTTTTGGCGCCATCGCTCTCACTCTTTAAGTCCCCCTTGTTCACATCTGGCAGCTGTCAATTTGCTTCCAACACTTTTCCTTTCACTTTTTCCCCATTATGTAGATAGGGGCAAAATTGTTTGGTGAATTGGAATGCGCGGGGTTAAAATTTCGCCTCACAACATAGCCTATGACGCTCTCAGGGTCCAGATGTGTGACTGTGCAAAGTTTTGTGGCTGTAGCTGCGACGGTGCAGATGCCAATCCCGGACATACACACACACACACACATACACAAACACATTCAGCTTTATATATTAGACTAGCTGAAGAGTCCGGCGTTGCCTGGGCATAGTAAATATCTGTGGTTAGTTATAGCACGTCACTTCTCTTATTTTCCCATCACGCCTCTCATTTTCCCAATCACATCTTCAATTTTCCCCCTCACATCTTTCATTTTCTCCCTCACACCTCTCATTTTCTCCCTCACTCCTCTCATTCCCGCCTAACACTTGTCATTTCGACCTCACATCTGTCATTTTCCGATCACTACACTATTTTCCCTCACTCCTCTCATTTTGCACTCACACCTTTTCATTTTCACCTCACACCTCTCATTTTCACCTCAGTATATACATGTTTGTCATCTCCCTTATATATAGTATACACCTGTATGTCATCTTCTGTATATAGTATATACCTGTATGTCATCTCCCCTGTATATAGTATATACCTGCTGTGTGTCATCTCCCCTGTATATAGTATATACCTGTATGTCATCTCCTCCTATATATAGTATATACCTGTATGTCATCTCCTCCTGTATATAGTATGTACCTGTATGTCATCTCCTCCTTTATATAGTATATACCTGTGTGTCATCTCCTCCTGTATATAGTATATACCTGTATGTCATCTCCTCCTGTATATAGTATGAACCTGTATGTCATCTCCTCCTTTATATAGTATATACCTGTATGTCATCTCCTTCTATATATAGTATATACCTGTATGTCATCTCCTCCTATATATAGTATATACCTGTATGTCATCTCCTTCTATATATAGTATATACCTGTATGTCATCTCCTCCTGTATATAGTATATACCTGTGTGTCATCTCCCCTGTATATAGTATATATCTGTGTGTCATCTCCTCCTGTATATAGTATATACCTGTATGTCATCTTCTATATATAGCATATACCTGTATGTCATCTCCTCCTGTATATAGTATGTACCTGTATGTCATCTCCTCCTTTATATAGTATATACCTGTGTGTCATCTCCTCCTGTATATAGTATATACCTGTATGTCATCTCCTCCTGTATATAGTATGAACCTGTATGTCATCTCCTCCTTTATATAGTATATACCTGTATGTCATCTCCTTCTATATATAGTATATACCTGTATGTCATCTCCTCCTATATATAGTATATACCTGTATGTCATCTCCTTCTATATATAGTATATACCTGTATGTCATCTCCTCCTGTATATAGTATATACCTGTGTGTCATCTCCCCTGTATATAGTATATATCTGTGTGTCATCTCCTCCTGTATATAGTATATACCTGTATGTCATCTTCTATATATAGCATATACCTGTATGTCATCTCCTCCTGTATATAGTATGTACCTGTATGTCATCTCCTCCTTTATATAGTATATACCTGTGTGTCATCTCTCCTGTATATAGTATATATCTGTGTCATCTCCCCTGTATATAGTATATACCTGTGTGATCTCCTGTATTAGACCTCGTTAACACGTTATTTGCTCAGTATTTTTACCTCAGTATTTGTAAGATAAATTGGCAGCCTGATAAATCCATAGCCAACAGGAAGCCCTCCCCCTGGCAGTATATATTAGCTCACACATACACATAATAGACAGGTCATGTGACTGACAGCTGCCGTATTTCCTATATGGTACATTTGTTGCTCTTGTAGTTTGTCTGCTTATTAATCAGATATGTATTTTTGAACGCTAATACCAGACTTGTGTCTGTTTTAGGGCGAGTTTCGTTTGTCAAGTTGTGTGTGTTGAGTTGTGTGTGGCGACATGCATGTAGCGACTTTTGTGAGATGAGTTTTGTGTGGCAACATGCGTGTAGCAACTTTTTGTGTGTCGAGTTGCATGTGACAGGTTAGTGTAGCACGTTGTGTGCAGCAAGTTTTGCGCATGGCGAGTTTTGCGCGTGGTGAGTTTTATGTCTGGTGCCTTTTGAGTATGTGCAAGTTTTGTGTGAGGCAACTTTTGCATGTGTTGCAAATTTTGTGCATGTGGCAATTTTTCCGCATGTGCAAGTTTTGCGTGTGGCGAGTTTTCCATGAGGTGAGTTTTGCACTTGTGGCGAGTTTTGCGTGAGCCTAGTTTTTGCATGTGGCGACTGGCGAGTTTTGCGCGTGGTGAGTTTTGAGCGGCGACTTTTGTGTTTCGACTTTTATGTGGCGAGGTTGGTGTATGTGTGGTGAAATGTGTGCTGAGGGTGGTATATGTGTTCAAGCACGTGGTAGTGTGTGGCGCATTTTGTGTGTGTGCTCATATCCCCATGTGTGGTGAGTATCTCATGTCGGGGCCCCACCTTAGCAACTGATCGGTATATACTCTTTGGCGCCATCGCTCTCATTCTTTAAGTCCCCCTTGTTCACATCTGGCAGCTGTCAATTTGCCTCCAACACTTTTCCTTTCACTTTTTTCCCCATTATGTAGATAGGGGCAAAATTGTTTGGTGAATTGGAACGCGCGGGGTTAAAATTTCACCTCACAACGTAGCCTATGACGCTCTCAGGGTCCAGACGTGTGACTGCAAAATTTTGTGGCTGTAGCTGCGACGGTGCAGATGCCAATCCCGGACATACATACATACACACACACATTCAGCTTTATATATTAGATTTACACCCTTTAACAATGTTTTCACATCCACGATGATAAGATACAGCCTGGAAAAATCTGTCTCCGCATACTACAGGCTACTGTTGATGGCGGTCAGTATTCTGTAAATGAAATTTTTATCATTATAATTCAATTCCACAAAATCCTATAATAAAGCAATCTTTTTTATACTCATGTAAGATTATCTAGAGTGAGCGTACATCATGTGCACAATAATCCCATAATCTAACTAGACACAGATTTCTATGTATTTTTTTCTGTGACAAATGCATTTATAAAATATCTCATTCCGCATTTCTCATGGCCAACATTCAGAGTAAGGTTGGTTTATGGGATTTCCGTGACACTTTGCAATCTGTATTGGTTCTGCTCATTATATACGTGCAGAGTGAAGGCTATCTGTACGTTATATATGATCACGAAGTCTCTGATGGGTTAAACAAGAGATTGTCTTGTAGTTACATAATTTACTTGGTAACAGATTTGTGTGGATTGCTCGCATTGTGCCAGGACGTCAGTCATCATTCTGTGTGTCCCTGTACCTTGCTCTCAGAAGACATGTGTTTTGAAGTCTCCCCATCTGTTTAGATAGAAGATTGATGAATCTTTCTTGCATGCAGTCATTCTCTTCTGCAAACTTGTAAATGGTTCTAGGGGACTTCCTTGTCCTTATATTTAATTTCTTTCCCTTTATTTATTTTTTTTTTTCAAATCTTTGATTAGCACAATGTCATTTTTGGACAGTCAACAAATAGATCTGTGAATATATTGAATTAATTAGATTTTAGGTACGCACTCAATATTTAACTCCATGTAACATAAAATCAATAGTTGTCTATATTTCAATATGATTTGTAAGGACACTTATCTGGAAGAAGAAAGCAGTTCATCTACTATACACCAATACATCTGGTCCACTGAATCCCCATGTGATACATATCTTATAAATGTAATTATGTGGACATTAAACTGAGATCACAATGGTCTAAGCTCTGAAATGTACTGTTGCTCTGTATGGGTGTAGAAGACTAAAGGTACCGTCACATTTAGCGACGCTGCAGCGATATAGACAACGATGCCGGTCGCTGTGTGGTCGCTGGAGAGCTGTCACACAGACCGCTCTCCAGCGACCAACGATGCCGAAGTCCCCAGGTAACCAGGGTAAACATCGGGTTACTAAGCGCAGGGCCGCGCTTAGTAACCCGATGTTTACCCTGGTTACCATTGTAAAAGTTAAAAAAAACAAACAGTACATACTTACATTCCGGTGTCTGTCCCCCGGCGTTAGCTTCCCTGCACTGTGTCAGCGCCGGCCGGCCGTAAAGCAGAGCACACTAATACCAGAGTGTGCTCAGGCTTAACTCAATAGACATAACGGGCCAAAAGAAGACCAAAATCCTTATTTAGTGTTGACTTTGGAGCCAACTATTTTATTTTTTTTAGACCTTTTTGTTAGACGTCAGTGGTGATATACCATATTTGTGCAAGGATATCAACGTACAGATATTGCTATTCTTAAAATGACAAGGAAATAACGATAATATCAATAACAATGATATCTTCCTTATGTATTAGTTTAAATGGGTGGTCCGAAACCAACAGTGAATTTTATACTAAATATCTAATAAATAGTGTAGCCTCTTTTCTAATGTAGTTCAGTAAAAAAAAAATCCTACCATTCCCTCTATACTCTTACGTCTTATGTTATTCAGAAATGAATAATCAGGGGCTGGCACTGCGGTCACTAATGCAGCTGCTGTCATCACCTTGAAATGGGACTACATCAGTAACATTCATTTTAGGGGCTGTCCTTGTCTCTGCTCTACTGAGCAAGCGCCGGTTATCAATTCCGACACATGCTCAGTATGAGCTCCATACACAATATTCCTTTCAATGTACACTGACATTGTGCTCCCTCACCAGGCCTAAAGAGCAGCCCTATAGCTCCTCATAATGCACAATTCCACCTACTATCACGAGGGCATCACATCCCCCTGGAAGACCTGGAGTTTGACTGTCACGTCAGGTAATGAATTGCAGGTCTTCTTTAGAGATGGTGTAATTTGTGTTCCATATTAAATGGATTTTGTTTCTTCTGGCGCTGAAGAGATTAACGACCTTTTCTATGCTGGTCCATGTTTCCATTTAGTTTATTCCTCCCTGTCCCTATCCTGCTCTCTATTGTTGGATAGTGCTTTTGTATGATAAAGGTTTTCTGTTATCCCTTGTCTTTGTGTCTTGTTTGCATCACATTTCTGTCCCATGCCTCATGGTATGGGGGATGGGGACGGATCGGGGTTTCACAAGAAAATTGTAAGGTCTGAGACTTTGGCCTCTCTACCTTCAAGAGTACCCCCGGGACAGGTATAGTTAGGGTCCCACTTCCAGGGACAGTTTGAGGCCCCCTCTCCCATACCGAAGACTGTCAGAGTGTGACACTTACCTCACCGGCCACTGTGCAGTCGCATAGGTTTCACCAATGATGTGTCTGCCCCTGTATCGCTCAATCATACATTAAACTTCTGTTCTCATTAAAACTTAATGCACCCTTTTTAATAAGCTCTTTTGAATAGCTATATACTCATTGTTTAGCTAACAATTTCTGGTTTCTGTTTTGTACAAGCAAGGACAGTACCAGTTTCTGCATTTACTAAGGCTACAGTCACACATGCGGGTGACACGTCTGTGGCCTGACAGCACACAGACCCATAGAATTTGATTGATTTATACACAAATCCATTTTAGAAATGGATCTATGTGTCCGATCCATCAGACCTAGACTTCAAAGAGTCTACCTCCTCAAGTTTTTAAAATAAATGGGAAAAAAGAACAAGAGTCAATATGGAGGCAGCACAGATGACACGATAAAAAATGGTCCGGTTTACACTGGTGTGATTATAAACACTGTGTGAATGTAGCCTAAAGCTGTGTAGACAGTACAGACTTAGCCTAAACAGTCGTGAAATGTGAGAGAAAATAATTCTTATATACATTACTACATCAGGTATGGAGGAAGCTAGGAGTGGTCGTGAGGGCACCTGATGGTCTGGATGTCTGGTGCCGGTTGAGGCACTAACATGTCCCTCTGCCTCCATCAGGGTGTGTAGACATTGACAGCTTAGTTAGCACACTGCATTCATTAACTATTTCACTCATTTATATGGCACCATTAATTCCACAGCGCTTTACAGGCTTCATACTATTTGCTTATTAGCTGTGCTAACCCACTTCATTGATTTGCTGGTAAGAGCACGTCAGACAGGGGAGGACATATCATTGGGGCGAGGCCCAAAGAAGTGAGAGGGCCACTATAACCTACAACGCATGTGGGATTTGCATTATGATGAGATATCGGACTTCAAAGGGTCCATATGCTGTTCTTGCACAGGGTCCCTCTTCTTTGTTAGACAGTGATATCAGACCAATGCTTCAGGAAAAGGTTGTCTACATTCAAAGTGGCACCAAAATTAGGGTAGTAGCCAAAAGTTGTAATTACAATTCTATCGAGAAAAGAATACCAGGATTGAATCAACAAGACCTGCCTTCATACGCAAGGTGACTATGTGAGTGCGCTAAATAGAGAGGCAGCACTTTATTTCCAGTCAATCATTCAGCGGTTGGTAAAGGAAATGGAATGCCCTGAAGAAATATTTAACACACAAATTCTGCAAAAAAGATATAAACAATGTCGCTCATACCTGAATATTCAGAAAGTGTGTATACCGTATATATATATATATATATATATATATATATATATATATATATATATATATATATATATGTATATATATATATGAACCTGTATAACTTATTTTAAGCAGTCTGACTCTTTTGTGTATAGTTTCAGACTATATAGGGATACAGAAAGGTGAGTTCCATACTGGGATTAATGTTCTTAGTGCAGTAATATGGAAGAATAGGATGAGTCATAAGATGGAACAGGCAGCAAAATGTGGAAGTAGGATGTCGGTAATTTCAGCACAGTAATAACAAATAATAAATTAGGTATAATATGACATACCGTATATTAGCTACAATAATGCTGGTGATTCATATCTTCATAAAACATACATTATGCAATTAATTCTCAAATAAATCTATATTACTTAACCCTGCTGTTCTGTTGGTCAAAAATGACCGACTTTGAACTTCAATATTCTTTAAAATATTCAAGATGCGGCTCTGAAACCCGTGGCCGACCGACCCATCCTCATTTAAGTCAATCAACCACAAGTTTCAGAACCGCATCTTGAACACCCCCAAAAATACCAAAGTTCAAAATAGGTCTCCCCAGACCGAACAGAACAGCAGGGTTAAAGAGGTTCTTTTATAACCTATGGGAGCTTCAAAGCCGACGCTCCCGGCTGCTACATTTGACCTTCGCTAATACATTTTTGCAAATATTATGACATGCATGAGAGATGAGCCATTTCTCCTTTCAAACAGGGCCATGCAGAGGCCCATTCTTGGGAACAATGGGAATCCCAAAAGTTTGACTCCCAGGGATCAGGAAGTTGGGACATCTCCTTTAATAATAATACAATGTCCAACTTATACAAGTAAATGAAAAAGTACCCCAATGAAAAACATAATATATAAAATTATTAATAGAAGAAATGTGTTAAATGTATTAACATGGATGGCTGTTAAACACAAAATGACACAAAATAACTGATG
Organism: Ranitomeya imitator; assembly: GCF_032444005.1. Lineage (NCBI taxonomy): Eukaryota > Metazoa > Chordata > Amphibia > Anura > Dendrobatidae > Ranitomeya > Ranitomeya imitator. The sequence goes on from NC_091286.1 coordinate 577,899,817, forward strand.
AAAAAAGGCAAAATCTATGAAAAGGAACGTGATTAAAAACATTTTCTGTTGCCCAGAAAATGTTTTTAATTATGCATCCTGTCATACATTTTGTCTTTTTTTATCATGTCCTTGCTATTTTGTGTTATTTTGTGTCTTTTAGCCAATCAAGTTAATACATTTAATACATTTCTTCTATTAAAAATATTATGAATTTCATTGGGGTAGTTTGTCAACTAGTTTGTCATTTGTGTGCTCTCAATATTTCATTTTTAGGGTATCTTAGGTTTTATTATTTAAGGTATCTTAATCTAAATTGGTTCTACCAGATACAGTCATGGCCAAAAGCATTGACACCCCTGCAATTCTGTCAGATAATACTCAGTTTCTTCCTGAAAATTATTGCAAACACAAATTATTTGGTATTATTATCTTCATTTAATTTGTCTTAAATGAAAAAACACAAAAAAAATTGTCCTAAAGCCAAAATGGATAGAATTCCACACCAAACATAAAAAAGGGGTGGACAAAAGTATTGGCACTGTTGGAAAAATCATGTGATGCTTCTCTAATTTGTGTAATTATCAGCACCTGTAACTTACCTGTGGCACCTGACAGGTATTGGCAATAACTAAATCACACTTGCAGCCAGTTGACATGGATTAAAGTTGACTCAACCTCTGTCCTGTGTCCTTGTGTGTACCACATTGAGCATGGAGAAAAGAAAGAAGACCAAAGAACTGTCTGAGGACTTGAGAAACCAAATTGTGAGGAAGCATGAGCAATCTCAAGGCTACAAGTTCATCTCCAAAGACCTGAATGTTCCTGTGTCTACCGTGCGCAGTGTCATCAAGAAGTTTAAAGCCCATGGCACTGTGGCTAACCTCCCTAGATGTGGACGGAAAAGAAAAATTGACAAGAGATTTCAACGCAAGATTGTGCAGATGTTCGATAAAGAACCTCGACTAACATCCAAACAAGTTCAAGCTGCCCTGCAGTCCGAGGGTACAACAGTGTCAACCCGTACTATCCGTCGGCATCTGAATGAAAAGGGACTGTATGGTAGGAGACCCAGGAAGAGCCCACTTCTTACCCCGAGACCTAAAAAAGCCAGGCTGGAGTTTGCCAAAACATACCTAAAAAAGCCTAAAATGTTTTGGAAGAATGTTGTCTGGTCAGATGAGACAAAAGTAGAGCTCTTTGGGCAAAGGCATCAACATAGAGTTTACAGGAGAAAAAAAGAAACATTCAAAGAAAAGAACACGGTCCTTACTGTCAAACATGGCGGAGGTTCCCGGATGTTTTGGGGTTGCTTTGCTGCCTCTGGCACTGGACTGCTTGACCGTGTGCATGGCATTATGAAGTCTGAAGACTACCAACAAATTTTGCAGCATAATGTAGGGCCCAGTGTGAGAAAGCTGGGTCTCCTTCAGAGGTCATGGGTCTTCCAGCAGGACAATGACTCAAAACACACTTCAAAAAGCACTAGAAAATGGTTTGAGAGAAAGCACTGGAGACTTCTAAGGTGGCCAGCAATGAGTCCAGACCTAAATCCCATAGAAGACCTTTGGAGAGATCTAAAAAATGGCAGTTTGGACAAGGCACCCTTCAAATATCATGGACATGGAGCAGTTTGCCAAAGAAGAATGGTCTAACATTCCAGCAGAGCATTGTAAGAAACTCATTGATGGTTACTGGAAGTGATTGGTTGCAGTTATTTTGGCTAAAGGTTGTGCAACTAAGTATTAGGCTCAGGGTGCCAATACTTTTGTCTGGCCCATTTTTGGAGTTTTGTGTGAAATGATCAATGTTTTGCTTTTTGCTTCATTCTCTTTTGTGTTTTTTCATTTAAGACAAATTAAATGAAGATAATAATACCAAATAATTTGTGTTTGCAATCATTTTCAGGAAGAAACTGAGTATTATCTGACAGAATTGCAGGGGTGTCAATACTTTTGACCATGACTGTAGGTCTATGGGGTTTGAGGAAGCAGAGCTCTACATAGGGATTCTCCCTTTCACACTCTTTGAATCCACTTTTACTAAGTTGTGCCTTTTTTTATGTACTTTGGACCAACGTTTTTTAGACAGATTTATTCATTTAATAAAGAAAGAATTAAAAAATATTTTTTTGTCAGCTTGAAGGTAGCCATATGACATGTGTATGCAATCCATATGCAATGCGGTTTTAACATCAGCTTTTAAATACAATAATTCTCTGTCATTTCAAACTAGTTTACTAACTAATAAAACAATCTTATATATAGATAGATAGACAGATAGATAAACAGATAGATAAACAGATAGATAGATAGATAGATAGATAGATAGATAGATAGATAGATAGATAGATAGTGCTGTGCTTTTTTATACATATTTTGCAGTCACTACAGCTTGTACCTATTCACACTTGGGAGGTGCTGGTCAGGATTCTTTGCATAGATAGATTTCATTGAGATATACAGTGTAGTGCGTGTGTAGCTTACTGCAAATGTATTTAGCTAATAAATAAAGAAAAGAAAAAATGGTATGGAGTACTTACTGTACCCCACTTACTGTACTGTAGCTTGCTGTAAATGCATTTAGCTAATAATTAAAGGAAAGAAAAATGGCATGGGGTCCCCCTAATTTTTTTTAACTAGCTGAGGGAAAGCTAACAGCTAGGGGCTAATGTTTATAGTCTGGGAAAACATGGAACTTCCCAGGCTATTAATATCAGCTCACAGCTGTCTACTTAGCCTCTACTGGTTATTAACAATTGGTGACACCACCAAAAAATGACATGGTGCCCCCATAATAATATCTAGCAAAGGCTAGGCAGACAGATACGGGCTGATATTAATAGCCTAGGAAGGGGCCATGGATATTGGCCCCCTCTCAGACTAAGAACATCAGCAATCATCTGCCCAAGAAATGGCTCATCAATCAGATGCACCAATTTTGTCGCTTAGCCTCTGTTCTTCCCACTTGCCCTGGTGCGGTGCCAGGTGTGGTAATAGTATTGGGATTAATATCGGGTTTGTAATGTGGGCAGAGTTTCGCCACACGTCACAGCCCTGTATCCAGCGCAAATGCAGCTAATGAAAGCAGAGGAGAGAGGGAAAGCACGCGCAGGAGGGGTGTGCGTGCGATTGGGTCACGCCCGGAGAAATACAGGAGATCCAGAAATTGAGGTGAAATCACCAGATGTCATCGACGACTGCAGCCGGGTCATGTGATGCCGAGTGAGCGGAGATCACTGCTCACAGGCATAGATGGCAATAACAGGTATTTACAAAAATACCTACAAGGTTTAAATCGGTGCGGGCATTATATAATGTAGAGGCCAACCTCTTTAATGTAAAGCTATAACTGTGGTGTCATATTTTACCTGTGCATTGCTGTCTCCAAGGTTATGTTTGCTATCCTCAGCGTATAATGTATTTATCTTGGCTCAGGCAGCCCATTATATTTTTTAATACTGTGTTTCTGCATTGGAAACACACTGAAACCTCATATGCATGTGCCTTTTTACCTGTGGATTTTCTAATGGAAGTCTCTGGAGAAAATCCACACATAACACTTAGTGTACCTGCAAGAGAAACTGACATGTTAAGGATTTCGAGCATGCACCACTGGTGTAAAAAGAAAAAAGCACCGCCAGCATGAGATTTCTATAAATACCATCCACTTTGCTAGAACTGTCTGTAAGACACTATGTTTTTGGCAAAAAAACTCATTGTGGGAACTTAACCTATCAGGTATATATGTAAAAATTACAAAATCTCTAAACAAGAATATTCAGAGACAGCAATACTCAAAACATTTACAATATTTATATTTTCTAAAAAAAAAAAAGCCCACTAATTACCAAAGGCTAATATTTAAAATAGAGTCATTGTATCAGGTAAGATTTAACATCTCAGATGATTATGATAGAGATAAAAGGATTCTGCAAAAGCCTGTAATTATCTCCAATTATTCCTGGATGAGTTTCAATGATCTTTTAAATCAGCTTTTGCCTTTTCTTTTTTTTTCCCTTAAGTGCGGCAAGAAAACTGCAGCAATGAGGGAAGGACATGAGGTTAGATTTAGTTTACGGATGGTTAATTTCTTTTTTGTTGGTTCAACATAAAATAATGAAAAACTTACTGTATTCTTGAGAGAATAGTGTTGCAACTGTTTCATTGTTTCATTGTTTCATTGTGTTGACCATTTACGAGGTGGGAATAAATAACTCAACGCCAGGAAAAAATGCTTTCAGGATTTAATGCAGCTTGTATAAAAAATGCAACACAATTATACTCTAAAATGCAGAGATAAGTAAAATGTAGTTTATTTTTAAATTCCTCTTCTCTGTTGTGCAGATATTAGCGTGTAACATTTAGATTACAGTTTATGTTATAGTGTATGTTCTGTCTTCATACACGTTGATACGGTGAGTGATCCAACATACAGCATAAACTACTTCTGTCCTCCAAATAAGCAGACTGTTCTCTGTAGTCTAACTTTTTTATTGGTAAACAGGTATTTAAAACGCGGTAAAACTATAAGAATACAAATGACATAAATAAGTATTGGGCCAAATAATTGCACAGCTGACACTTTACAACTAACAGAGAAAGTATACAGTATGATGACACTTGTGTATACAGGTCCTTCTCAAAAAATTAGCATATAGTGTTAAATTTCATTATTTACCATAATGTAATGATTACAATTAAACTTTGATATATTATAGATTCATTATCCACCAACTGAAATTTGTCAGGTCTTTTATTGTTTTAATACTGATGATTTTGGCATACAACTCCTGATAACCCAAAAAACCTGTCTCAATAAATTAGCATATTTCACCCATCCAATCAAATAAAAGTGTTTTTTAATAACAAACAAAAAAACTATCAAATAATAATGTTCAGTTATGCACTCAATACTTGGTCAGGAATCCTTTGGCAGAAATGACTGCTTCAATGCGGCGTGGCATGGAGGCAATCAGCCTGTGACACTGCTGAGATGTTATGGAGGCCCAGGATGCTTCAATAGCGGCCTTAAGCTCATCCAGAGTGTTGGGTCTTGCGTTTCTCAACTTTCTCTTCACAATATCCCACAGATTCTCTATGGGGTTCAGGTCAGGAGAGTTGGCAGGCCAATTGAGCACAGTAATACCATGGTCAGTAAACCATTTACCAGTGGTTTTGGCACTGTGAGCAGGTGCCAGGTCGTGCTGAAAAATGAAATCTTCATCTCCATAAAGCATTTCAGCCAATAGAAGCATGAAGTGCTCCAAAATCTCCTGATAGCTAGCTGCATTGACCCTGCCCTTGATGAAACACAGTGGACCAACACCAGCAGCTGACATGGCACCCCACACCATCACTGACTGTGGGTACTTGACACTGGACTTCAGGCATTTTGGCATTTCCTTCTCCCCAGTCTTCCTCCAGACTCTGGCACCTTGATTTCCGAATGACATGCAAAATTTGCTTTCATCAGAAAAAAGTACTTGGGACCAATTAGCAACAGTCCAGTGCTGCTTCTCTGTAGCCCAGGTCAGGCGCCTCTGCCGCTGTTTATGGTTCAAAAGTGGCTTTACCTGGGGAATGCGGCACCTGTAGCCCATTTCCTGCACACGCCTGTGCACGGTGGCTCTGGATGTTTCCACACCAGACTCAGTCCACTGCTTCCTCAGGTTCCCCAAGGTCTGGAATCGGTTTTCTGCCACATTGTTTCCTTCCAACAGACTTACCATTGAGGTGCCTTGATACAGCACTCTGGGAACAGCCTATTTGTTGAGAAATTTCTTTCTGGGTCTTACCCTCTTGCTTGAGGGTGTCAATGATGGCCTTCTTGACATCTGTCAGGTCGCTAGTCTTACCCATGATGGGGGTTTTGAGTAATGAACCAGGCAGGGAGTTTATAAAAGCCTCAGGTATCTTTTGCATGTGTTTAGAGTTAATTAGTTGATTCAGAAGATTAGGGTAATAGGTCGTTTAGAGAACCTTTTCTTGATATGCTAATTTATTGAGACAGGTTTTTTGGGTTATCAGGAGTTGTATGCCAAAATCATCAGTATTAAAACAATAAAAGACCTGACAAATTTCAGTTGGTGGATAATGAATCTATAATATATGAAAGTTTAATTGTAATCATTATATTATGGTAAATAATGAAATTTAACACTATATGCTAATTTTTTGAGAAGGACCTGTATAACTACATACAGTAAGTCTCTGATAATGCATTTCCTATGTGGCTGCTATACAGTAAATCACATTCTGTACAACACTATATATTACAAGAACAGAGGTAACAATCTTACCGGATAAACTTAACCAGGATGGCAAGTAAGTGAGATGGTTCCAGCACAGCACATGAGCATGTGTGTCCCAGGAAGTACACAGAAAATAATGGAGTTTCCCTCTCCCAGCATACCTTGGTACAATCCCACAATGCAACACTCTAATTGTTACTAAGGCACAGATTATAAATTTAACCACCGCTAGATGGTGCTATAACATGGCAAACCAAACACTATAGTACTAAACTTAAATGCATAATACGAGCCTCACTGTCCTTCCTAGAATGGACAGAACACTCCCCGCTTGGCATCAACTGATGCAACCTACAGCTCTTTTGGTGAAAACAGTAAGACAAGATCCTCAACTGGTCTGAGGAATAATCTACTCTCCACAGACTTGCCTACTTTGACCTCGACCTTACGCACCTTCCCGTCTTTGCTTGAGAATATTTTAGTGATGAGGCCTAATGGCCACTCATTGCGGCGAGACTGGCTGTCTTTCATGAGAACGACATCACCAGTTTTGATGTTTGGTTTGTCGGTCTGCCACTTCTTCCTTGGTTGTAAGGTGGAGAGGCACTGCTTCCTCCATCTGTCCCAAAAGGTATTGGAGAGTCTTTATACTTGTCTCCATTGTTGTCTGTAGAGGTCCTTGTTTGGAATGGTAAAGGCAAGCTTGCAGTGGTGCCAACCCTTGCAAGGTTTCTGAATGGCGGGTGATGTTAACTTATAGGATCGAGCCACATGAATTAAACAAACGAGGGCATGAACAAGCGAGTTCCATGTTGAGAACCTGTTGAAATGGTGGGATTTGAGGTGATTGTCTTTAGTCACCATACGTAGAACGGATACCTGAGGGCGGATTTCCTCATCTGCCTCTGGATCCACCAGTTCAAAGGTGTTTGATCCGTCAATGTATGGAGTCGAACGGTATAAGAATGTAGGGCCAGTAAACCAGGTTGTGTCCTTAAGGTGCCTTGCTTCAACGGATCTGGTTGCGTGGTCCGCAGGATTGTGGTGTGTGGACACATAGTGCCACTGTTTAGGGTAGGTGGATCTCCTGTTCCTTAGCACCCGATTGCTGACATAGACATAAAAGCGACGAGTCTCATTGCCAATGTACCCCAGCACTACCTTGCTGTCTGCGTAGAACTCGGCTTCTTTGACTTCCAGGTCGATTTCTGTCGAGATAAGTTCAGCTAACTCTATTGCTAGCACAGCTGCACAGGGTTCCAGTCTGGGTACTGTGTGTTCATGGAGTGGGGCCAGTTTTGTCCGGCTTATAGCAAGCCTTACATGGCATTGTTCATTGATGTCAATAGTTTTCAAATACGCTACTGCTGCAATTGCTTTGGTTGAGGCATCGCAGAAGATACAAAGCCTTTGCATCTTGACTTCTGTCGATGGCACAGAAGCATATGGTCATGCCACGTAGAGGCTTGACAGGGCTTCTAAAGAGTTCTTCCATCTTACCCACAAGTCTCTTTTCTCACTGGGAAGTGGATCATCCCAATTTGACGTCTCTTGGGTGAAGTCTCTCAACATCATTTTACCTTGAATAGTTACAGGGGTTACTAATCCCAGAGGATCATACAAGCTGTTTACAACGGACAGGGTGCCTCTATGCATGAAGGGTTTCTCTTCTTCGTTAATCTTCGTTTAATAATTTGTAAAGCGCTGCGGAATATGTTGGCGCTATATAAATAAAAAATTATTATTATTATTATTATAATCTGGAAGGTAAATGCATCCTTTTTCAAATCCCAGAGTAAACCAAGGCTCCGTTGCATGGGAAGGGAGTCCATGCTTAAATCCAAATCTTTTAAATCGGTTGCGTAATCTTGAGAGGGAAAGGCTGCGATTAGTTTTTGGCTGTTGGAAGCAATTTTGTGAAACCTCAAATTGGACGAAGCTGGCATTTCTTGTGCCCTTTTTAGGAGACTGACTGCTGACTCATCTGTGGATGTGGATTTCAGGCAGTCATCTACGTAGAAATCTTTTTCCACAAACGATCTTACATCAGATCCATACTATGCTTCACCCTCTCTGGCTGAATGTCTAAGGCCATAGATAGCGATAGCAGGGGAGGGGCTGTTCCCGAAGATGTGTACCTTCATACGATATTCCACGATGTCCTTGTAGGGGTCATTATCGCGGTACCAGAAGAACCTCAAGTAGTTTCTGTGTTCTTCTTTAACAAGGAAGCAGTGGAACATCTGTTGAATGTCAGCCATAAATGCTACTGCATCCTTGCGGAAACGAAGAAGTACTCCCAGAAGTCTGTTAGTGAGGTCTGGACAAGACAGAAAGACGTCGTTTAAAGAAACACCTTCGTATCTGGCACTTGAGTTTATCTGACCTGGTTTATTCCGATGATACACGCCGAAAATAGGTAAGTACCAACATTCCTCGGAATCTTGAAGTACAGGTGCAATTTCCGCGTGGCCACTCTGGAATATTCTCTCCATGAAGGTAAAGAAGTGTTCTCTTGTTTCTGGTGTCTTCTGCAGTTTGCGTGTAAGGGAGACAAATTGACTGTAGACAAGTTCTCTGTTGTTGGGTAAGCATTGCCTCTGTGGTTTGAATGGTAAAGGTGCGACCCAACTCTTTGATTCATCTCTTACTATCTCTGGATCCATGATGTCCAAAAACAGTCTGTCCTCTATGGACGTTGCTATCTGGTTGTCTTCTCTTGTCCTGTGGAAAACTGTACACCCTATATGATCTTGCTCATCGTCGCATGCATGGTCTTCACAGGAAGGATCAGCTAATGGACAAGGTGTAGGGGCGTTGTGTGGCAACTCTTTAACCAGGAAACTGCTCTCGCATGGCTGGAAGAGAGACGGACGTCCATTTTTGAGAGTATTGGTGAGCATGTTGTTGACTGATGTCAGCCTGTGTGCTCCACCCAAACAGACGTCTCCCACAATGACCCATCCTAAGTCAAGTCTCTGAGCATATGGGGCATTTTGTGGGCTGTTAATCTGTCCTCTAGCCTTGTGGACCCATAGTATGTCTTTTCCGAGGAGTAAGACGAAGTATTGATGGCAAGGATAAGCAGGTTTGACCGTCTATAGACTCTACTTTGAATCCGGTCGCTTTTCTCCCTGCCATCTTGACAGTACCTGCACATGTCTTCAAGGAGTACGTAGAGCCGGGACTAGCAATGTTGAAAGTGTCGAAGAGAAAGGACTTAGCTAGAGACCTGTTGGTCTGATTGTCCAAGATTGCTTATACCTTGATTGCCTTATCCCGTTGGCTCGCTGGGAATACTCTGACAAGACAGATCTTCGAGCAGGATCTTCCTGCTACAAGTTCTTTGCAGATCTCTGTACACTGAGAAGTGACCACTGGGGTGTCCATGTCAGCGTCCATCTGTTTTTCGGCAGACTCTTCTACTCGCGACGATACCCTTGAGGGTGGTCCGGGTGTAAGGCCGTGTTGTGCTCCACACTACTACATTCTGTGCATTTCACACTGGTTTCACAGTTCTTGGCGAAGTGTGAGGTCATCGCGCAGCATCTGAAGCATATCTTGTTTTCCTTTAGGAAACTCTTATAGTCTTCTAGAGACTTCTCCCTGAAGGCTTTACATTTTAGTAGAGGATGAGGTTTCTTGTGTAGGGGGCAGTGTTTGCTGAGATCCTGAGGTTTGTCCTCTTCTGGAGAGGACTTACTTGCCCTATAAGGAAACCCTGTGGAGATAACATTCGTTTTGTGGACTGCCATTGGTGTTTTACAGGGTTTTACACCAGAGGCAGTGGTACATGACATATTGAAATCGAAACTGGGGTCATTTCTAACTTTAGCCTGCTGAGCAACACAGTCTACAAAGTCTACAAACACCCTGAAAGGAGGAAATGGTACCTTATGAGCTTGTTTGTAACGGGACCCATGACTGACCCACTTTTCTTGTAAGTTGTAACGGAGCTTTTGGACAATCGGGTTGACACCTCTGGCAGTGTCCAGGAATGCCAACCCTGGTAGGTCACCTTCTGCCTGAGCAGCGTGTACCTCCATTAACAAGTCGCTCAGTTCCCTGAACCTTGATAACCCTTATTTGCTATCTTGGGAAAATCATCAATTCTTTTATACAAACCGTTTTCTATAGCTTCTATTGACCCATAACATTCTTCGAGTCTCTCCCATACCATACGAAGTCCTGTGTGTGGGTACTTTATGTTCCTGATTCTTTTGGCGTGTTCAGCTGACACGTTCCCAAGCCACTTTACTAGTATATCTAACTCTTCACTACTGGAAAGATCCAAGTCTCTGATGGCGTTCTGGAAGGAGACTCGCCATGCTCTATAGCTTTCAGCTCGATCAGTGAACTTTACAAGTCCCTTGGTCACCAGCTCCCAGCGGGTAAAGAACCTTGCAAAGTTCATAGTGGCTGAGTCAGTGCCGACATAAGCTGGTGTGCTGTTGTCGTGCAGTGTGTGTGGTGCGTCCTCATACCTGGTAGGAGCTTCTGGCTTAGGAAAGTCTGTATAAAACCGTTCCGAAGCGAATGGTGTCCCTGTCAGTCTTGGAGGAGGCCGTACCTTCTGTTCTGTAAGACGGTAGTGGTGGTCGATGTCGTCTCACAGTGTACCACCTTCCTGCTTCAAGTACGGCATTTGGAGGGAGGATCTCTGGTAATCTGTATAGGCTGGTTGGTGTAATGGATCAGAGTTATCGTCTATTCTAGGATGTTGGTGGACATATTCTGAGATGTGTTGAGCTGGGTCCTATCGATTAAGGTCTGGTCCACGTACGTCGCTGTCTCGCTCAGATTCAGGAAACTCCATGGCTTCTAAGAACTCAGCTTTGGCTATTGTGGCTGCTGCTTCTTTTTCAGCGGAAAGCCTTTCCAAAGTCTCCTGCAGGCGTGCTGCATCTGCGTCTCTATCTGCTTGCTGGCGGGCTCTTTCTGCTTCTCTATCTGCTTGCAGGTGGGCTCTTTCTGCTTCTCTATCTGCTTGCATGTGGTCTCTTTCTGCTTCTTGCTCTGCTTGTCTTAAATTTAACTGCATCTCTTGTGCAGTGAAGGAGGATCTTACTTTCGCCGCCTCGACTTCTGCACGGGCGAGAGCGGCAGACCTTTTCGATGACGCCTTGCTAGAGTGGCTTGTTTAGGACCTCGTCCTGAGTGAAGATGCTCGACTTGCAGACATTTTGTGTCTGTTTGCAGACTGTAGGACGTCTCAGAGCGGGTAGAAATGAACTTCAGCATGGACTGAGACATGTCGCGCTTGGTGGGCTGCAATCTCCGTACTTGTGACTGTATGGCGGCTGCTGTGGTATCTGCAGGCAGCGTGGTGTGGTACAAGCGGCTCCACAAGTGGTATTTGCTATCGCTGGCGTCTAGCCTCCGTTTTACTGTTCTGTCTTCATACACATTGATACGGTGTGTGATCCAACATACAGCATAAACTACTTCTGTCCTCCAAATAAGCAGACTGTTCTCTGTAGTCTAACTTGTTTATTGGTAAACAGGTATTGTAAACGCGGTAAAACTATAAGAATACAAATGACATAAATAAGTATTGGGCCAAATAATAGCACAGCTGACACTTTACAACTAACAGAGAAAGTATACAGTATGATGCAACTTGTGTATATAACTACATACAGTAAGTCTCTGATAATACATTTCCTATGTACTGGCTGCTATACAGTAAATCACATTCTGTACAACACTATATTACAAGAACAGAGGTAACAATCTTACCGGATAAACTAAACCAAGATGGCAAGTAAGTGAAATGGTTCCAGCACAGCACATGAGCATGTGTGTCCCAGGAGGTACACAGAAAATAATGGAGTTTCCCTCTCTCAGCATACCTTGGTACAATCCCACAATGCAACACTCTAATAGTTACTAAGGCACAGATTATACATTTAACCACCGCTAGATGGTGCTATAACACGGCAAACCAAACACGATAGTACTAAACTTAAATGCATAATACGAGCCTCACTGTCCTTCCTAGAATGGACAGAACAGTGTAACTCTGCATTACCAAAGATTTGTCTCTTGAAGTGTGTACTTCTTCCTCTGCATGAGATTAGCCAATCATAAGAAGGCAGCAACACACAATGGAAAAAAGAACACACCCTCCTCTCTGCACTAATCTCTCCATCTACTGTTTAGAGATACAGCAGAGCTGTTTTGTGGCTTTAAAAAAAAACCTTCCATATCTCCTGTCATGTCAGTTGGTGTAGGGGAGAGTGAATGCTGCCAGTACTGTTAGATGAAATCTGAAAGGGTTTGTAATGATATAGGCATGTGTGCGCCTCTCCAAATCAAGTCCTATCAGTTTAATTAACCCCTTTACCCCCACGGGTGGTTTGCACGTTAATGACCGGGCCAATTTTTACAATTCTGACCACTGTCCCTTTATGAGGTTATAACTCTGGAACGCTTCAACGGATCTTGGCAATTCTGAGATTGTTTTCTTGTAACATATTGTACTTCATGATAGTGGTAAAATTTCTTCGATATATCTTGCGTTTATTTGTGAAAAAAACGGAAATTTGGTGAAAATTTTGAAAATTTCGCAATTTTCCAACTTTGAATTTTTATTCTGTTAAACCAGAGAGTTAAGTGACACAATATAGTTAATAAAAAACATTACCCACATGTCTACTTTACATCAGCACAATTTTGGAAACAAAATTTTTTTTTCTAGGAAGTTACAAGGGTTAAAATTTGACCAGCAATTTCTCATTTTTACAACAAAATTTACAAAACCATTTTTTTTAGGGACCACCTCACATTTGAAGTCATTTTGAGGGGTCTATATGGCAGAAAATACCTAAAAGTGACACCATTCTAAAAACTGCACCCCTCAAGCTGCTCAAAACCACATTCAAGAAGTTTATTAACCCTTCAGGTGTTTCACAGCAGCAGAAGCAATATGGAAGGAAAAAATTAACATTTTACTTTTTAGTCACAAAAATGTTAATTTCCCAAGGGTAAAAAGAGAAAATGGACCTCAAGTGTTGTTGTCCAATTTGTCCTGAATACGCTGATACCCCACATGTGAGGGGGAACCACTTTTTGGGCGCATGGCAGGGCTTAGAAGGAAAGGAGCGCCGTTTGACATTTTCAAGCTAAAATTGGCTGGAATTGAGATCGGACGCCATGTCGCGTTTGGAGAGCCCCTGATGTGCCTAAACAGTGGAAACCCCCCACAAGTGACCCCATTTTGGAAACTAGACCCCCTAAGGAACTTATCTAGGTGTGTGGTGAGCACTTTTATCCCCCAAGTGCTTCACGAAAGTTTATAACGCCCGGGCGTGAAAATAAAAAATCCTATTTTTTTCCACAAACATGATGGTTTAGTCCCCAATTTTTTATTTTCTCAAAGGTAAAAGGAGAAATTGGACCCCAAAAGTTGTTGTCCAATTTGTCCTGAGTACGCTGATACCCTATATTTGGGGGGAACCACTGTTTGGGCGCATGGCAGGGCTCAGAAGGAAAGGAGCGCCGTTTGACATTTTCAAGCTAAAATTGGCTGTATTTGAGATCGGACGCCATGTCGCGTTTGGACAGCCCCTGATGTGCCTAAACAGTGGAAACCTCCCACAAGTGACCCCATTTTGGAAACTAGACCCCCTAAGGAACTTATCTAGTTGTGTCGTGAGCACTTTTATCCCCCAAGTGCTTCACGAATGTTTATAACGCCCGGACGTGAAAATAAAAAGTCCTATTTTTTCCACAAACATGATGGTTTAGTCCCCAATTTTTTATTTTCTCAAAGGTAAAAGGAGAAATTGGACCCCAAAAGTTGTTGTCCAATTTGTCCTGAGTACGCTGATACCCAATATGTGGGGGGAACCACTGTTTGGGCGCATGGCAGAACTCAGAAGGAAAGGAGCGCCGTTTGACATTTTCAAGCTAAAATTGGCTGGAATTGAGATTGGACGCCATGTCGCGTTTGGACAGCCCCTGATGTGCCTAAACAGTGGAAACCCCCCACAAGTGACCCCATTTTGGAAACTAGACCCCCTAAGGAACTTATCTAGTTGTGTCGTGAGCACTTTTATCCCCCAAGTGCTTCACGAAAGTTTATAACGCCCGGGCGTGAAAATAAAAAAATCCTATTTTTTCCACAAACATGATGGTTTAGTCCCCAATTTTTTATTTTCTCAAAGGTAAAAGGAGAAATTGGACCCCAAAAGTTGTTGTCCAATTTGTCCTGAGTACGCTGATACCCCATATGTGGGGGGGAATGTTGTGAATTCTGTGGCAGAGCTCCCTCCTGTGGTCACAAGTGGTACTTCGGCGGGTTCTCTCTGTGAGCTTCCGTTGGTGGAGGAAAGTGGTACTGTGGCTTCTGAGTTTCCTTCCTCAGGTGATATGGTGAAGTCGTTAGGTGCTGCTCTATTTAACTCCACCTAATGCTTTGATCCTGGCCTCCAGTCAATGTTCTAGTATTGGACCTGTTTCCTCCTGGATCGTTCCTGTGGCCTGCTGCTCTGCATAGCTAAGTTACTCTTTGCTATTTGTTTGCTGTTTTTTTCTGTCCAGCTTGTCAATTTGTTTTTTACTGCTTGCTGGAAGCTCTGGGACGCAGAGGGTGTACCTCCGTGCCGTTAGTTCGGTACGGAGGGTCTTTTTGCCCCCTTTGCGTGGTTTTTGTAGGGTTTTGTGTTGACCGCAAAGTTACCTTTCCTATCCTCGCTCTGTTCAGAAAGTTGGGCCTCACTTTGCTAAATCTATTTCATCTCTACGTTTGTCTTTTCATCTTAACTCACAGTCATTATATGTGGGGCCTGCCTTTTCCTTTGGGGTATTTCTCTTTGGCAAGGTAGGCTTATTTTCTATCTTCAGGCTAGCTAGTTTCTCAGGCCGTGCCGAGTTGCATAGGGAGCGTTAGGCGCAATCCACGGCTGCCTTTAGTGTGGTTGGAGAGGATTAGGGATTGCGGTCAACAGAGTTCCCATGTCTCAGAGCTCGTTCTTGTTTTTTGGGTTATTGGCAGGTCACTGTATGTGCGCTGACCTCTATGTCCATTGTGGTACTGAATTACCTTTCATAACAGGGGAACCACTGTTTGGCCGCATGGCAGGGCTCAGAAGGAAAGGAGCGCCGTTTGACATTTTCAAGCTAAAATTGGCTGGAATTGAGATCGGACGCCATGTCGCGTTTGGATAGCCCCTGATGTGCCTAAACAGTGGAAACCCCCCACAAGTGACCCCATTTTGGAAACTAGACCCCATAAGGAACTTATCTAGGTGTGTGGTGAGCACTTTTATCCCCCAAGTGCTTCACGAAAGTTTATAACGCCTGGGCGTGAAAATAAAAAATCCTATTTTTTCCACAAACATGATGGTTTAGTCCCCAATTTTTTATTTTCTCAAAGGTAAAAGGAGAAATTGGACCCCAAAAGTTGTTGTCCAATTTGTCCTGAGTACGCTGATACCCCATATGTGGGGGGGAACCATTGTTTGGGCGCATGGCAGGGCTCAGAAAGAAAGGAGCGCCGTTTGACATTTTCAAGCTAAAATTGGCTGGAATTGAGATCAGACGCCATGTCGCGTTTGGACAGCCCCTGATGTGCCTAAACAGTGGAAACCCCCCACAAGTGACCCCATTTTGGAACCTAGACCCCCTAAGGAACTTATCTAGGTGTGTGGTGAGCACTTTTATCCCCCAAGTGCTTCACTAAAGTCTATGATGCCCGGTGTGAGAAAAAAAAATTCTATTTTTTCCCCCACAAAAATGATCTTTCAGCCCCCAATTTTTTATTTTCCCAAGGGTAACAGGAGAAATTGGACCCCAAAAGTTGTTGTCGAATTTGTCCTGAGTACGCTGGTACCCCATATGTGGGAGAAAACTACTGTTTGGGCACACTTCGGGGCTCGGAAGGGAAGTAGTGACGTTTTGGAATGCAGACTTTGATGGAATTGTCTGCAGGCATCATGTGCCATTTGGTGTGCCCCTGATGTGCCTAAACAGTAGAAACTCCCCACAAGTGACCCCATTTTGGAAACATGACCCCCTAAGGAACTTATCTAGGTGTGTCGTGAGAATTTTGAACCTCCAAGTGCTTCACTAAAGTCTATGATGCCCGGCGTGAAAATTAAAAATTCTATTTTTTCCCCCACAAAAATGATCTTTCAGCCCCCAATTTTTTATTTTCCCAAGGGTAACAGGAGAAATTAGACCCCAAAAATTGTTGTCGAATTTGTCCTGAGTATGCTGGTACCCCATATGTGGGAGAAAACTACTGTTTGGGCACATTTCGGGGCTCGGAAGGGAAGTAGTGACGTTTTGGAATGCAGACTTTGATGGAATTGTCTGCTGGCATCATGTGCCATTTGGTGAGCCCCTGATGTGCCTAAACAGTGGAAACTCCCCACAAGTGACCCCATTTTGGAAACTTGACCCTCTAAGGAACTTATCTAGGTGTGTCGTGAGAATTTTGAACCTCCAAGTGCTTCACTAAAGTCTATGATGCCCGGCGTGAAAATAAAAAATTCTATTTTTCCCCCCACAAAAATGATCTTTCAGCCCCCAATTTTTTATTTTCCCAAGGGTAAGAGGAGAAATTGGACCCAAAAGTTGTTGTCCAATTTGTTCTTAGTACGCTGGTACCCCATATGTGGGAAAAAACTATTTGGGCACTTCGGGACTCAGAAGGGAAGCAGTGACGATTTGGAATGCAGACTTTGATGGACTAGTTCTGAGGGCGTCATGTTCCATTTGCAGAGCCCCTGATGTGCCTAAACAGTAAAAAAAAACCACAAGTGACATCATTTTGGAACCTAGACCCCCAAGGAACTTACTTAGATGTGCCCCCTCTTTGGAACTAATCTACTGGTTCCTGTTAAGTAAATTAGTAGTGCATGGAGGTGTGGTACAATTTGAAGCAGTCCTTCATACACAGGCCAGGTTTGTCGGGGCAGGTGTCGCATTGATAGATGGTGTCCTTGCGTACTCCTCTTTTGTAGCACACTCGGCTCCTTTTTTGCGGCTTACTTTTTCTATCAGTTGGCGGGACCACCCCCGGAAAATGCTGACCTGGTATGATACGAGCACCCTCAGTTCCGGAAGTACTGGGGCCCGCTCCTTCCCTCGTGCCAAATATCAGGGCCTTAACCACTACCTCCTGGAACTGAAGGTACGACGTATTAGTGTGTCGTGCACATCGTGACAGCAGGAAAGCGTTGAGCATTGCCATTTGTACGATGTACACGGACAGCTTTTTGTACCACACCTTGGCCTTCCTCAAAGCACTGTACGGTTGGAGGAGTTGATCGGAGAGATCAACGCCCCCCATGTTTTTGTTGTACCCCAGTACACAGTCCGGTTTGCAGACCTGTGTTGAGGTACCCCGTACACTGCTGAGGGCACTGCAATCACCGTGTATGGTGGTCAAGAGAAGGACATCCCTCTTGTCCTTGTACTTGACCACCAGCAGGTGGTCGCTACATTGGGCTTTGCTCTCACCTTTTCTGAGCATCTGCCCAAGTAGCGTCTTCGGGAGGCCTCTCTGATTTTTGCGGACATTACCGCAGGCTGCGGTACCTCGCGCAGAGAGGGATTTGTAGAGTGGGATGCTGGAATAAAAGTTATCGGTGTAGAGGTGATAACCTTTATCCAGCAGTGGGTGCACCAAATCCCACACAATTTTCCCACTCACTCCCAGGATGGAAGGACACTCAGGCGGTTCAATCCTGCTGTCCTTCCCTTCGTACACTCTAAAGCTGTAGGTGTACCCTGAGGTACTCTCACACAGCTTGCAGAGTTTGATTCCGAACCTGGCCCTTTTGCTGGGCAGGTATTGACGAAATCTGAGCCGCCCTTTAAAATGAACCAAGGACTCATCCACACAGATGTCCCTTTTGGGCACGTACACTTCAGCAAACTTTTTGCTGAAGTGTTCGATGACCGGCCGAACTTTGTACAGACGGTCAAAATTGGGGTCATCTCGTGCGGGACACCGTGCATTATCGTTGTAATGCAAAAACTTATGGATGGCCTCAAAACGCGTCCGAACCATGACCATTCGGAACACTGGAGTGTTATATAAAATATCTACACTCCAATATTGCCGAATTTCTGGCTTCTTCACGATCCCCATATGGAGGACCAGGCCCCAAAACTGCATCATTTCAACTGCGTCCACAGGAGACCAGTTAGAAAATGATGAACGGGGGTTTTGCTCCAAAAATTGCCGAGCATACAAATTAGTTTGCTCCACCATGAGGTTAACGAAAGCCTCAGAGAAAAAGACTTTGAAAAAGTCTATTTCTGTGAGGCCGGTGGTGTCAAACTTGATTCCTGATTCTGCCACAAAATCAGGAATCAGTGGCTCGTAATTTTCGGGGGGCAAGGTCCATATGGGGTCCTAAGAGGGTCGTGCTGGTTCATTTTCAGGAGTGGGCGCTGCCTGATCTTCTCTCCTGGGGCGTCTGCGTGGCGGTTCCGCAGGACCCGAGGAGGAAGATGAGGAGGAGGAAGAGGATGAAGAATCTGAAGAGTAAAGGAATGTGGGATCCTCTCCCTCGCTATCAGTGTCGGAGGCAAGGAAAGCATATGCCTCCTCCAATGAATAGCGCTGCTGGGACGAACGGGACATTTTTTGTGTGATTATGGTGCTTGGGTGTAATATTTATTGATAACTGTGTACGTGTGGGGGGGGATAGTGTTTGGTGCAAACTATTCTGAAAGGAAAAAGCTAAAGGGAAACAAAATACCTGTAAAAGGAAAAGTCTAAAACAGTAGGCCCTAGCTCTGATAAGTGAACTGCGTCACTTATCAAAGTTCGGCGGCTGCTGGGTGTGTGAACGGGGATGTGTAAAAAAAAAAAAGAAATGAAAGGCACGGGTTCAGACGCAGCGGCGGGGTGCGTGGACGGGGATGTGGGAAAAAAAAAAAGAAATGAAAGGCACGGGTTCAGACGCAGCGGCGGGGTGCGTGGACGGGGATGTGGAAAAAAAAAAAAGAAATGAAAGGCACGGGTTCAGACGCAGCGGCGGGGTGCGTGGACGAGGATGTTGGAAAAAAAAAAAAATGAAAGGCACGGGTTCAGACGCAGCGGCGGGGTGCGTGGACGGGGATGTGGGAAAAAAAAAAAGAAATGAAAGGCACGGGTTCAGACGCAGCGGCGGGGTGCGTGGATGGGGATGTGGGAAAAAAAAAAAGAAATGAAAGGCACAGGTTCAGACGCAGCGGCGGGGTGCGTGGACGGGGATGTGGAAAAAAAAAAATGAAAGGCACGGGTTCAGACGCAGCGGCGGGGTGCGTGGTCGGGGATGTGGGGAAAAAAAAAAAAATGAAAGGCACGGGTTCAGACGCAGCGGCGGGGTGCGTGGACGGGGATGTGGGAAAAAAAAAAAGAAATGAAAGGCATGGGTTCAGACGCAGCGGCGGGGTGCGTGGACGGGGATGTGGAAAAAAAAAAAAAAAATGAAAGGCACGGGTTCAGACGCAGCGGCGGGGTGCGTGGACGGGGATGTGGGAAAAAAAAAAGAAATGAAAGGCACGGGTTCAGACGCAGCAGCGGGGTGCGTGGACGGGGATGTGGAAAAAAAAAAAAAGAAATGAAAGGCACGGGTTCAGACGCAGCGGCGGGGTGCGTGGACGGGGATGTGGGAAAGAAAAGCGAGCACGAGTGTTGATCGGTGAACTGCGTCACCAATCAACGCTCGGCGGCGCTAAGGGGGGTGAAAAAGAAAAGCGAGCACGAGTGTTGATCGGTGAACTGCGTCACCAATCAACGCTCGGCGGCTGCTAAATTTGGGCACGGACGGACGCGGCGCAAAGTGGGGGTGGAGGGGGAAGGGGGGGGAGGGTAAGGGGGGATGAAGTAAGATCGGGCCGGGATCGGGGATGAACACTTACGGTTGTAGTCTCTCTTCTTTCTTCTGTCTTCTTTCTTCTGTCTTCTTTCTTTAGCAAGAATTGTGGTGTCACAGGCTACTGTGGCACCACAAGTCTCAGCACAGGAGGGGATCTGTCAGCGTGACCGCTCTTCAGGAATCCTCACCAAGTGTGAGGATTCCTGAAGAGCAGTCAGACAGGTCAGGGACAGGTGAGACAGGTCACAGAGCGGTCACACCGCTGCTGTGACCTGTCATTGGTGGGATCGAATGATCACATCGATCCCACCAATCAGAGGTGGCCCTGGTGACGCCGGTGTCGCTAGGCACCAGCCTATGATCGGAGCTCACAGCTCCGATCATAGGCAGGTCACCGGCAGGTCACCATCAGGGCACAGCGCGGGCACACCGCTGCTGTGCCCTGATTGGCAGAGCTGCAGGAGGTGGTGGGGGAGGTGGCAGGCAGATGAGGCAGGCACATGGATTTCAAAAGCAGGGCACAGCGCGGTAACACCGCCGCTGTGCCCTGCGATCGGCGCGATCGATGTGATCGTCGATCGCGCCGATCCGGCGGGTCTGTTCCTGATTGGCGCGATCGACGATCACATCGATCGCGCCAATCACAGCTGCAGGATCCGGAGCCGCAGGGCAGCTGAGGAAGGCTCCGGATCAGGCAGGGCACAGCGCGGTAACACCGCCGCTATGCCCTGCGATTGGCGCGATCGATGTGATCGTCGATCGCGCCAATCCGGGGGGTTTTGGCCGGTGCCTGGGATGCCAGGCACCGGCCCCAGGATCGAGTACATCGGTACTCGATCCTAGCCTGGGACCTCACTGTTTCAGCCAAGCTGATTGGCTGAAACAATGAGAAAGGCTGTGATTGGCTGTTCAGAATTGAACAGCCAATCACAGCGATCGGGAGGCGGGGGAGGGGACGCCATACCCCAGGATGCCGAGGCCATCTTCCCTGAGGTAAGATGGCATCGGAATTTTAATGCGATCACCGCGACTTAAGTCGCAGTGTCGCATTAAAGTGCATGACGTACTATCCCATCCCTGGTCATGGGGGCCCACCCCACCTCGACGGGATAGTACGTCTGATGTCAGAAAGGGGTTAAACACAACTGGACTCCAATGAAGGAGTAGAACCATCGCGAGGATCACAAGGAAATGGACAGCATGTGACTTAAATATGAGAGTCTGAGCAAAGGGTCTGAATAGTTATGACCATGTGATATTTCAGTTTTTCTTTTTTAATAAATTTGCAAAAATTTCTACATTTCTATTTTTTTCAGTGAAGATGGGGTGTAGAGTGTACATTAATGAGAAAATGAGCTTTTTTAATTTACCAAATGGCTGCAATGGAACAGAGTGAAAAATTTAAAGGAGTATGAATACTTTCCGTACCCACTGTGTGTGTGTATATATATATATATATATATATATATATATACACCGTATATACTCGAGTATAAGCCGACACGAGTATAAGCCGACCTCCCTAATTTTGCCACAAAAAACTGGGAAAACTTATTGACTCGAGTATAAGCCTAGGGTAGGAAATGCAGCAGCTACCGGTGAATTTCAAAAATAAAAATAGATGCTCCATACCGTTTAATATTGCTCCATAAGATGCTCCATATAAACCTGTGCCACATATAATGCTCCATACTGTTCATTATTGCCCCATAGATGCTCCATATAAAGCTGTGCCACATATAATGCTGTGCACCGTTCATTATGGCCCCATAGATGCTCCATATAAAGCTGTGCCCCATATATAATGCTCTGCACTGTTCATTATGGCCCTATAGATGCTCCATATAAAGCTGTGCCCCATATGTAATGCTCTGCACCATTCATTATGGCCCCATAGATGCTCCATATAAAGCTGTGCCCCATATATAATGCTCTGCACCATTCATTATGGCCCCATAGATGCTCCATATAAAGCTGTGCCCCATATGTAATGCTCTGCACCGTTCATTATTGCCCCATAGATGTGCCATATAAAGCTGTGCCCCATATATAATGCTCTGCACCGTTCATTATTGCCCCATAGATGTGCCATATAAAGCTGTGCCATATATAATGCTCTGCACCGTTGATTATGGCCCCATAGATGCTCCATATAAAGCTGTGCCCCATATATAATGCTCTGCACCGTTCATTATGGCCCCATATAAAGCTGTGCCATATATAATGCTCTGCACCGTTCATTATGGCCCCATAGATGCTCCATATAAAGCTGTGCCATATATAATGCTGCTGCTGCAATAAAAAAAATCACATACTCACCTCTCTTCGCTCAGGACGCCGGCGCTTTCAATATTTACCTGCTCCTCGTGCGGCTCCGTCTCCAGCACTGACGCTCATGCAGAGGGCGCGCACTGACTACGTCACCGCGCCCTCTAACCTGAGTGTCACAGCCACCGGGATGAGGAGCAGGTAAATATCACGCAGCGCTGCGCTCCCCCTCCCCGTATACTTACCTGCTCCTGGCGCGGTCCCTGGATGTCCCTGCTTCTTCCACCGCTGCAGCTTCTTCCTGTATTGAGCGGTCACAGTTACCGATCATTACAGTCATGAATATGCAGGTCCTCCTCTATGGGAGGTGGAGCCGCATATTCATGACTGTAATGAGCGGTACCATGTGACCGCTCAGCACAGGGAGAATCTGCTGCGCTGGAAGAAGCAGGGACTGCAGGGACCAGCCCGGCCTAGAGGATGCGGGGGATCCTCGTTAAAGGGGAGGTACTGTTAGAATCTGTTTAGTTTGTGACTATTTCCCATTTTCTTGTGGAGTTCTGGCTGCTGTTTTTTTTTCCTCTGGTGCTGGGTTTGTCTTGAGTCAGGTGTTTGTTTCACTCTTTATTAACCAACACCTGCCTCCCAGTCCTTGCTGGACAACAGTGTTTATCTGCTTAAGCTCTAGCTTGGTGCTTTGCTTTGTCTTCTGTGTGTTTTATTTGTGCAGTGCTGGTACCTCTGGTTCTGCTAGCCTTAGTTACTGTTTTCTATTGGTTTCTGCAGCCTTCTCTTTGTTTTCTATTAGGAGGTGACCCGTTTTTTGTACACAGTCCTTAGTTCTCTTATGGAACCCCTTCCCCTTATCTATAGGTCTTCGCTTGAGATTAACTTATGGTCGTTGATGGGTCTATTCGCAAAGAATGGGTCGCCCACTCCATTGTAGGGTTTCAGCCTAGTCATAGTGCAGGGTCAGTTTTCCCCCTTCTACCTTAGTCCTGTGTTGCAGATCCATAACAAGCACACACCAGAATGACACTGACGTGCACCTCACACACCTGACACACTCATACCCCTTACCGCAGGGCTTTTAAAACACACACAAACCTGTGGCCTTCAGCCACATGGAAAACCCGGATCGGAAATCCGTGACTCTCATGCACACCTATGGACTTCATCCGTCTGCATGCACAACCTGGGGAGAACAATAGTGCCCCCTAGCTGTAACAGAGGCCACAGCCTCACAATATATATACAGCATATATAGAAGTTTAAATCACCCATTTTACCACGTTCAAAAGTAAAGAAATACAGCAAATGCACATGTTTGGTATTGTTGTATCCAGAAAAGTCCAATATATCAAAATATAAAATGATTTAAACTATATGTTAAACACTGGGGAAAAAAAAGTAATTGGAATGCCAGAATTGCTATTTTTTGTTCACTGCACTTCCCAAAAAGTGCACTAAAAATCAATACAAATTTCATATGTACCCCAAGATGGTATCAATAAAAACATCAAATCAGGACATAAAAAGCAAGCCCTCACATAGATCCATACAGCTTTAAGAATTTTTTGATTATTAAATTAAGTTACTGACTTGGAGAATATTACTGACTTGAAGAATAATGTTGACAGGTTATTTTTATCACACGATGAACACCATAAAGGTAAAACCCAAAATAAAAAAACACAGCATTTGGGGTTTTTTTGCAATTTCACTGCATTTGAATTTTTTTTCCTGTTTTCCAGTGCATTTTAAGGTAAAATGAATGTAGCCGTTCAAAATTACAACTCCTCCTGTAAAAAGGAAGCTCTAACATGGCTATATCACTGAAAAACTATAAAAAAGTTATGGCTCTTGAAACAAGATGAGAAAAAAACTAAAGCGGAAAAATGAACTTTGCACAAAAAAAAGCATAATACAAGATATCGTGGGTGGTCTCACATGAGGCCATTGACTCCATTAAAATTCAACCCGTAACATTCAACCAGAGCTGGGTCAAAGTGTGTACACATACTGTAGATGTTTGGCTTCTTTACATAACATTAAAGGGCATTTCCAGGACTTTTTTTTATTAATATGAGCTTAAGAACTAACAGGCAGGTAGCTGTTAACTACCTGCCTGTTCTACCCATAGCCGTTCACTGACCGCTCCTGCCAGTGATTCTGCTGTTTCACATCAACAGAACAGCTCTTCTTCCTCCTGGCTGCTCTTTCGACAGACTGTTGGCATCATGATGATTGATAGCAGGATACCCGCAGTTAGGCTGAGGAAATTCAGTTGTCAATCAGCATAACATCAGCGAGAGCAGAAGAGAAGCTGATGCTCTGTCGATGTGAAATCAGAGGAAGATGCAGAATTGCCAGCAGGAGCTGTCTGTAACCGCTCTGAGTCAGCAGAGACTGGCCATGTGTAAAACAGACATAGTAAAAAAAAAACACACACCTTTAAATGGGGCATTATCTTAAAACGTGTTTGGACTTGTATAAAGCCTATGTACGCTTGATCAGAACATTCAGCATGCTTGATAATGGGGAAGGCAGCAGCACCATGTAAATTTGCCTTCTCTCCATGACTCCACATCAGCCACATGACGGTCACCAGTTGTGTACTGAGGGGCCACACTTTGTGGTATTACATTCTTCACCTCTACTATATGCAGTGTTTTTTGTTTTACTGTGATTTTCAAGTATAATATTCATTGCCAAGCTAAATGTTTGCACATCCCCAGGGTAATCAGGCAATAAGCGTGAGGGTCACATACTTGAATACTTATATCAGCATACGCCAATGTAGATCCTGCCGAGATGGCAACATTACACGGATGCTCTAGGTAGAATAGCAGATGGCCCATCTCCTGATGCAGACGTTTCCTAAACCAGAGAGCACAATCATTTACAAAATAAATTACCAGGGCTGCTCTTGTAAATGAATTGCTTTCTATCTTCTTGGAAGCTCTTATATTTTATATCTTCTGCAGAATGCAATGGTTTGACCTTTTCATGACTTTCAAGAATCCTTAGAACTCTAATTTAAGTGATTTAACCCCGCAAAGAGCAGGTAATTTACTTGTAAGTGCACAGTTAAAATACTGGCGATCTACTCTTCATCCAAGCTCGTACGCGAGTTGCAACATAAAGCTGAGTCGTAGCTAACTGGCTCTTTATACATTTGTTGAGATTGCAGGGCCATGATGTAGAGGTGGAGATACCCAGTATAATCTATGCTGCTATTCACATGTCCATGTTTTTTCAACATTCATGAATCGGTCATGTGACTAGAAGAGAATGTCATCAAACAAACATCCAATGACAAGATAACCTAGTCACCTGACCGCTGCTGCCAGTCACAAGCTGCATCAGTCCTCTAACTTCCAAACAGAGTAGTCACTACATTTGGAGCCCGACTAGACCTGCGCTGGATCTGGTTGGGTGATGGAAGATGATCATGCCTCTGTTAATTATTTTAAACCATCCGGTCCTAAAAAACATAATAATATTCACTGATCTACAATTTCATATGCTTTATCCTTC
The DNA here is from genome assembly GCF_032444005.1 of Ranitomeya imitator. Lineage (NCBI taxonomy): Eukaryota > Metazoa > Chordata > Amphibia > Anura > Dendrobatidae > Ranitomeya > Ranitomeya imitator. Next base: position 577,925,680 of record NC_091286.1, read on the forward strand.
TTCTGCCCGACTTCTACCATTGCGAGTGAGTTGGAGGTGTTCACACATGTGATCCTCAGCCAGTTAAGGCGGATTCAACCTAATGTAACCTCTTATGTTTTTGGCCAGTGGTACGTCCACCTCAGCCTCAAAGAAGCTTAAAGAATGAACTTTTGAGGTGTCAGCCGTTATGGGCTGGGACTTAGACAAAGGTGTGAAATAATATAGGTATTTACTTAATGAAGCAGTCTCAATAAAGAGAATGGGTTTCTTTTATAGCCCTGAGGTTTGCAAAAGACTAAGGCTGGTTTCACATTTGCGTTTTTTGCCGCTGCGTTTTAGGGTTAGGGTTAGGGTCCCTTAGGGTTAGGATCTCTTAGGGTTAGGGTTAGGGTTTGGGTTAGGGTTAGGATCCCTTAGGGTTAGGGTAAGGGTTAGGGTTTGGGTTAGGGTTAGGATCCCTAGTGTTACTAGGGATCCTAACCCTAACCCTAGCTATTTCTGTTTATAGTGGGTTTTCTTGTTGATTTTGATGATTGGCAGCTGTCACACACTTCTCATCATGCGTTTCAAAAACGCAAACGCAGGAAAAAACGCATGTAAACGCGTCAAAACGCCGCATTTGTAATAAAACATGCAAAAACGCATGCGTCTAAAAAACGCAGCGTTTAAACACATTTAAATGCGTTTTTTCACCAAATGCGTTTGCGTTTAAAACGCTGCATTTTTAAACGCAAATGTGAAACCAGCCTTATGGAGGTTACTATTGTTGATAAAATCATAACAAGTATTTAAAATTATTTTTTATAGTTTCTTTTTAGTTTTTCTATATTTTTATATCTTAGTTGCAACTTTTTTTTCTCTTGTTCATGTTGAAATGCAGTAATTATTTTTGTGCTAGGTTGTATGTGAAGCTGTGAGCCTATGTCACATTTCTGCGCTGAGTGGGGAGTTCAGACTTAAGACTTTAAACAAACAGCCGCCTTACTGAGCTTTTACAATTGTGATCAAAACACAAAAACCTTTACATAATTATGCGCTGGTTAAGAAAATACAGTGTGGTAAACGCGGAGAGAAACACAGGCAGGCTTTCAACGTGTAACAATACAGAGCATGATGTATGACAGCAGAAGAATTTATTTCAATTCAAGGATTTAATGTATGTGATTAAATAGTTCAGTCGCTGCCACTGACGTCTAATAAACACTGTTCTACAACAGGTAACACATCATATGGAAAAGGAATAACAGATTAAGCTAAAGAGCTGAAGTTAGTGTGTAAATGATATGTATTTTATAGAAACTCAAAGGTGATGTCTCATCAATACAAATCCTATTTAGCTAAAGCGGCCCAGTGATCAGTTGATTACAAGAGGTCTGACCTCTTAAATCCCAGCAAAGTACTAACACTGTAACCCTAAAAGAAATTACTTTTCTTTTAAATGGCTGACCATGTACTACATTGCCTGTCCAACACCACTGCAGTGATAAATAATGTATATTAACAGCCTTCCACATTGGTGGAACTATCGCTTTAATATTCTCATGCTCTCAGAGGCTGTTCATGGTTTGTGTATATCTGTGTTAGTTGATGTGCCATTTCTAGGTTGTTTGCCATGTTGATTTCCTCTTCTAATTTGATACGGTTACAATAATATAAACTTGATTTCCTATGATGCCACACTGACTCTAGACATGCTCAGCTCTGATGTTTAAGAAAACTCATACTCCAGAGATTCAGCATCACCCTGCCTTCTGCTTGTGATAAGGTTCTCCCTGTCTGCTTTTACAAGCAGAAGCACACAACCCAGCAATAGAGAACATCACAACAACTTTATTTATAGTCAAATATAACAATATCCCTTGAAACAGTAAAAACATTTTTTAAGGTAATGATAGATAAATATATAGATTTATTTATTTTATTTATTATGCATTGCTTATAAATAAATAGATACATAGTTTATTTCGGTAAAGAAACAGGTTTAGTTATTGTATTTATCTCTGACTACAGGAAAATTATAAAGTGACTTATTTTTTTTCTAGATCTGTTTTGTCAGTCTAAAAGAGAATTCAAGCTATGAAGGTTTACGAAAGGTAAGTCACATTCTCCATACACACTGCATTACATTAACAAACATTCAATAGTGTTCTTTGATAACTTACATTCCTTAATATAGCAACATGTATGGCCTGGGAAGAGCCTTCTAATAGGATATATAGTTGAAAATTTGCATTATGTGGTGACACCACCACTCATGCTTATGACTTGTATTGGCAACTGATATTTACCATATTAACAGGTCCAAAGCCAGAGCCTTATCAAAATGCATATTGTTAGGTGTCGAGTTCCTGCCTCTGCACAGGGGTAATCTTGAACCATCTCTGCTGCAGTCTCCCATTCTTCTCCAACCTCAGTGGAGTCTGCTCAGCGGAGATGTCGGTCCCAGCATCTTGCTCAGTCTCACTCTGTGCATAGGGTTACTGCTGCTTTTCCTGCTTCTGCCATTGAAGTCAGTGCTGGGCAGCGGCGAGCAGACGCTTTTGGGACTAAGTCCTGCTTTTCCCCTTCTGAGCATGCCCAGGGCAAGATCTCCCATTGGAGATCGAGGGTCACATGCTCAGATACTGCAGCAGATCCCATTGGTCCTCCAGGAAGGTCCTGAAGGTGCTAAACTTCTGTGGCAGCTTCCCATTGGTCCTTTATTGGAAGGTCCTGAATGTGCTGCAGCTATATAAACTTCGCATGACCGCACGGCCATGCGCTAGTATACAATTGTAATCATGTGTGTGTTGATGAGTGCAAGTCGTTCCTTAAAAAACCCATCCGTTGTGTATGACTGTTCGCTTAAGGTGTATGGCTGCAATCTAGTGCCTGGCTGAACTCACATCGTTAACACACAAAACAGCGCCTACTGCTGTGACCGCCAGTACTGCGCCACGCGCCATTAGAGTGCTTCTTTAACCCAAGTCTGGGTGGTTAGTGGCGTCCGCCAGTACGGCACAGTTCGCACTCTCGTGCTATTTAATTATTAGTTTTCTTACGTGCTGTACTGAGGCCCTGTGACGCAACAGGGTTCGCTTCCTTCACACAGGGTGAAGTTAACCCGTGTGTGTATTCACATTGTACCGCCATATAGTCCGTCATTACTTGGCAGCAGATTACATCTCTGCACGGTGGACCCCGAGCTGCGAACGCACCTTATTCTATCTTATTATTTGGTGTGTTCCGCTAGCCCTAACATTATACTAGCGCCAGGGTCTGGCTAGTAATGACAGACAAACAGCAATCCTTGCGGCACATCCAGCAGCTGGAGGGTAGGTTGGCGGCTCTCAAGTGCACAACCTCAGCTGTGGATGTAACCGCAGTTGCTGTTCAGGCTGCTAGCGTGGCTGCAGCCACCTTGTCCACTGCCACCCCTGTACCGACTCTATCTCGCTTCCCGCTGCCAGAAAAATTTTCTGATGATAGTAAGTCTTGTAGGGGTTTCGTGAGTCAGTGCTTTATACATCTCGAGCTTCTGGCCTCTCATTTCCCTACAGAGTGGGCCAAGGTGGGATTTATTGTCTCTCCTGTCGGACAGGGTGTTAGAGTGGGCTACGCCGCTGTGCGAGCGTGGCGATCATGTGGTGCAGAGTGTTTCGTTGTTCTTGAGCACTCTGAAACAGGTCTTTTTAGGACCTCGTGTCACCCATGATACAGCGCTCCAACTGTTGGCATTGACTCAGGGCTCGTCCTTGGTCAGCCATTTTGCCGTCCACTTCCGCACCCTAGCATCTGAGCTGGAGTGGTCGGATAAAGCCCTAATTCCGATATTTTGGAGGGGGCTGGCTGACCACGTGAAGGACGCCCTGGCCACTAGGGAGATTCTCGCCACACTGGAGGAGTTAATAGCAGTGTCCACTCGTATTGACCTCCGTTTTCACGAGCGGAGGTTAGAGCGAGCCCAGTGTAGGCAGATGTTTCGGCTGGCTCCCACCTTCACCAAACCTTTGGAATCTCCAGTCCAGGCCCCTGAGTCACATGAGGCCATGGAAGTGTCATGTGCGGGATCTAAGTCCCGGACCGCTCGTGCACTCCAGGTTTGTCATTTTTTCCAGCAGTCAGGACATCTTGCCACCAGATGTCTCCAGCGTTCGAGGAAACGTCAGCGTCTAGTGGTAGTAGGGGGAGGTACACTAGACACGGCGACGTTTGCCTCCAAATTGTCCTTTAAGGGGACAATAACAATAGGCTCATTCACTCACTCGGTAGAGCTCTGCGTGGATTCTGGGGTGGAGGGCAATTTTATGTCTTCTGCCTTCGCGCAACGTCACGCAATACCCCTGGTTATGTTAGCTCAACCAGTAACGGTACGAGTGGTGAATGGGGCGACACTGCCCTCACAGATAACACACCAGACCATCCCTTTTACTCTGTCCATGTCACCATCCCATCAGGAGATTATATCTCTGCTCGTCATTCCTGAGGGAATTGATGAGGTTCTGTTGGGGATACCTTGGCTACGGTACCACTCTCCTCATATCGAGTGGTCCTCAGGCAGAATTCTGGGATGGGGTGAATCTTGTGGGGGTAGGTGTCAGAGGGTGTGCGTTCAGGGTGCTACTACAGAGGTATCCGCAGATCTATCCTCTCTCCCCAAGCAATATTGGTCCTATGCGGATGTGTTCTTCAAAAAGGCGGCGGAGACCCTTCCGCCCCATCGCCCCTATGACTGTCCTATTGATCTCTTGCCTGGTGCTGAGCCTCCCCGGGGTCGAGTCTATCCGTTATCTCTCCCGGAGACAGAGGCAATGTCTCAGTACATTCAAGAGAATCTGGCAAGAGGGTTCATCAGGAAGTCAGTGTCACCTGCTGGGGCAGGGTTCTTTTTCGTGCAGAAGAAGAATGGGGAACTACATCCATGCATAGATTATAGGGGTCTTAACGCCATCACCGTTAAGAATAAGTATCCTTTGCCCCTGATATCTGAGCTTTTTGATAGGCTACGGGGAGCAAGGGTATTTACTAAATTAGATCTGCGGGGTGCTTAAAACTTGATTCGCATCCGTGAGGGGGACAAATGGAAGACGGCTTTTAACACCAGGGATGGGCACTATGAATATCTGGTGATGCCCTTCGGGCTCTGTAATGCCCTAGCCGTTTTCCAAGACTTTGTAAACGACATCTTCCGGGATATGCTTTCCACATCGGTCGTAGTTTATCTGGATGATATTCTCATCTACTCTCCAGATATAGACTCCCACCGGAGAGATGTTTGCAGGGTCTTCGATCTCCTATGGGCTAACTCCCTCTATGCCAAGTTGGAGAAGTGTGTGTTTGAGCAGGAGTCCTTGCCTTTCCTTGGCTATATCATCTCAGCCCAGGGATTGGCTATGGATCCAGCCAAGCTACAGGCTGTGATGGACTGGCAGGAATCCCATTCTCTCAACGCGGTGCAGCGCTTTATGGGGTCATTAATTACTATCGCCAGTTCATTCCCCACTTCTCAACTTTGGTAGCTCCCTTGGTTGCCCTCACCAAGAAGGGGGAAAATCCCAAGGTGTGGTCGGAGGAGGTCTCCAAGGCCTTTCTCTTGATTAAGTCACACTTCGCTAGCGCTCCCATCCTGCATCACCCCGATGTAGATAGATCATTTATTATGGAGGTGGATGCCTCATTCATTGGTGCTGGAGCAGTCCTCTTCCAAAAGGATGCTCAAGGTCGGAAGCATCCTTGCTTCTTCTCTAAGACCTTTTCACCAGCGGAGAGGAATTATTCCATCGGGGACAGGGAGTTGCTAGCTATGAAGTTGGCTTTCTCAGAGTGGAGACATCTTCTGGAGGGAGCTCGCTTTCCCTTCCATGTGTTCACAGACCACAAGAACTTGGTGTATTTGCAGACAGCCCAGCGGCTGAATTCTCGTCAGGCTAGATGATCCCTGTTCTTCTCCCAGTTCCATTTCACCCTCCATTTTCTTTCCGGGGAGAAGAACATTCGTGCCGACGCTCTCTCTCGCTCAGTAGTATCATCTTAGGAGGAGGAGGAGGAGCCTCGGCTTATTGTTCCTTTAGAGAGCCTGAGAACGGTGGCTCCGGTTTCACTAGAGTCTGTGCCCCGGGCAAGACTTTCGTTCCATCTAATTTGCGACCGGAGGTTCTCTCTTGGGCTCACTCGTCCATGGTGGGTGGACACTTTGGGACCAAGAGGACATCTGAGCTCTTGGCGAGGACGTACTGGTGGCCGCATATGGCTTGAGACGTCGCAGACTATGTTCGGGCATGTGTCTCCTGCGCCAAGAACAAGTCTCCTCGGCAACGGCCAGCTGGGTTGCTTTACCCCATGCCGGTGGCGGACAGGCCCTGGGAGATGGTCGGGATGGATTTTGTTGTGGGCTTACCCAAGTCTCGTAACTGCACCATTATCTGGGTGATCACCGACCATTTTTCCAAAATGGTGCACTTGGTGCCTCTTCCACGGCTACCTTCTGCACGGGCTCTGGCTGTGTTGTTCATCAAACATATCTTTCGCCTACACGGTATGCCAGACAAAATTGTTAGTGACCGGGGTCCCCAGTTTGCATCTCGATTCTGGAGAGAGCTCTGTCGTCTACTCAATATGGAGTTAAATCTCTCTTCGGCATATCATCCCGAGACGAATGGGTTGGTAGAGAGGGCCAACCAGACCCTGGTCACATATTTACGACATTTTGTTTCTGCCAGGCAGGATGACTGGGCATCCTTGCTACCGTGGGCAGAGTTTGCGCTTAACAACGCCGTAGCTGACTCCACCGGTCAGACTCCATTCCTCCTAAATTACGGTCAGCATCCGCGTGTCCCTGTGCCCATGACCGTGTCTTCCGATGACTCCAGGGTGGCAGACTGGGCTGTGGAGGCACAGGACATTTAGGACTGCACTCAGGATGCCATTCGGGCCTCCAAGGAGAGAATGAGGTCCTCCGCCAATGCTCATCGGCGCCCCGCTCCGACCTTTGCTCCTGGCGACTTAGTGTGGCTCTCCACCCGTAACATCAGGCTGCGTGTTGAGTCCACTAAGTTTGCACCTCGCTAATTGGGTCCCTTCAAGGTCCTCGAACACGTTAACCCTGTGGTCTACCGTCTGGCCCTTTCTCCACGCTTGGGTATCACCGAAACCTTTCATGTGTCCCTCTTGAAACCCGTATACATGTCCTGGTTTTCCGAGTCATCTGCCGGGACATCGGGTTCATCTACGGATGATTACGAGGTGAACGCTATTTTGGGGTGCAAGGTGGTACGTGGCAAAAAATTCTATTTGGTGGATTGGAAGGGTTATGGCCCAGAGGACAGGTCCAGGGAGCCTGCTGAACACATTCGAGCTCCACAGCTCATTGCTGCCTTCGAACATAGTGAGGTCCAAGGAGGGGGGCCATGTTAGGTGTCGAGTTCCCGCCTCTGCACAGGGGGAATTTCGAACCATCTCTGTTGCGGTCTCCCATTCTTCTCCAGCCGCAGTGGAGTCTGCTCAGCGGAGACGTCGGTCCCAGCGTCTTGCTCAGTCTCACTCTGTGCATAGGGTTACTGCTGCTTTTCCTGCTTCTGCCATTGAAGTCAGTGCTGGACAGCGGCGAGCAGACGCTTTTGCGACTAAGTCCTGCTTTTCCCCTTCTGAGCATGCCCAGGGCAAGATCTCCCATTGGAGATCGAGGGTCACATGCTCAGATACTGCAGCAGACCCCATTGGTCCTCCAGGAAGGTCCTGAAGGTGCTAAACTTCTGTGGCAGCTTCCCATTGGTCCTTTATTGGAAGGTCCTGAACGTGCTGAAGCTATATAAACTTCGCATGACCGCACGGCCATGCGCTAGTATACAATTGTAATCATGTGTGTGTTGATGAGTGCAAGTCGTTCCTTAAAAAACCCATCCCTTATGTATGACTGTTCGCGTAAGGTGTATGGCTGCAATCTAGCGCCCGGCTGAACTCACAGTGTTAATACACGAAACAGCGCCTACTGCTGTGACCGCCAATATGGCGCCACGTGACATTAGAGCGCTTCTTTAACCCAAGTCTGGGTGGTTAGTGGCATCCGCCAGTACAGCACAGTTGGCACTCTCGTGCTATTTAATTATTAGTTTTGTTACGCGTGGTACTGAGGCCCTGTGACGCAACAGGGTTCGCTTCCTTCACACAGGGTGAAGTTAACCCGTGTGTGTATTCACATTGTACAGCCATATAGTCCGTCATCTCTGCACGGCGGACCTCGGGCTGCGAACGCACCTTATTCTATCTTATTATTTGGTGCGTTCCGCTAGCCCTAACACATATACTGTGTTATGCAACTAATGTAATAGGAGGCATAGTCCTAAATTTGTTGTATCATTTTTCCTGCATGCCCCGGAATAGCAAATCTAGGTATAGATTTGTGCTACAAAGCTAGGTTCAGGCATTGAAAGTAACAGGCAATGGCTAAGCTATGCCTGTAGCTGATGACACTGTCAGAAAAACAACAATTTGTACTTTTTTTGGTCTCATAACAGATGTACCAAAATTTGAAAAAAAAATGTATCACCAGAAACCTAGTGCAAGTCAACTAAAATGATGTCATGCTAAAACTTTTTTGTTTAACTTTTTGTCTTGTATAAGATTTTGTACATGGATGGTACGAAGATTCTGAAATTTTTTCTACTGGGGCTTCATCAGACAGAACAAAAAATTGCCCTGGTGCCACCATACAGACCAAAATGCTGTCTGGACCTCATGATCTTTTGTGAAAGCCCAAACTAAAATAGAAAAAAATTCTCAGAATTTCTTTTTCTTCTGTTGCGCCCAATATAACATTACAATACGTACAAAATTAGTCAATCGTGTTGAGAAATGAAATGGTTAGCACTATATATTATCGTAACTCTTACTAATTCAAAGGAATCTTCTACTTTTTTATGTACCTAAACCACAAATTCTTTGAATTTTAGAAGTTGGATGAAGTGTCTCCAGACCTACTAAAGTTGATAAACTCCATGCGATCACAAGAACTGGCAGAGAATGAGATTGTGTTGTTGAGTGGATTATCTAACAAGAAGTGTGAGCAGGTTCCTCCAGAGATCCAACAAGTAGGTGCAAAGTGTGTACGGTACAAGATTACATCCTATCCTTGGTATATGTCAGATCAGTGGGAGTATGACTCTTCAGTCTTCACATCAAGTCTTCACATCATCCTTGATCAGTTGACTGAAGGTGATTGGAAAGAATCATAATTGACTAGACTAAATACACTGCATAGTGGTCATGAATGGTACTGCAAGCTCTGTCCCATTCCCTTTAATGGGAGAGGACTTGCAGGACTTCTGAAAATCACAGCACAATGTAATGAGCTGTACCACTCACAGCGCAGAACCTGAAGTCAGCTGTTTGGTTGGGGAGCGGATAGCCGTACTCCCACTAAACTGATATTGATAACCTATCCTAAGGATTGGTCATCAATAGACAAGTATCAAAGGCTCGGAAAACATACTTCTTCAGCATATTACTTGTGGACAGTCTTTTTAAAATAATAATAAAAAAGAAATAGATGATAGACGGATTGATGGAGACGTACAGTGGGTACGGAAGTATTCAGACCTCTTTAAATTTTTCACTCTTTGTTTCATTGCAGCCATTTGGTAAATTCAAAACAGTTCATTTTTTCTCATTAATGTAGACTCTGCATACCATCTTGACTGAAAAAAACAGAAAGGTCGAAATGTTTGCAAATTTATGAAAAAAAAGAAAAACTGAAATATCACATGGTCATAAGTATTCTGACCCTTTGCTCAGTATTGAGTAGAAGCTCCTTTTGAGCTAGCACAGCCATGGGTCTTCTTTGGAATGATGCAACAAGTTTCCCACATCTGGATTTGGGGATCCTCTGCCATTCTTCCTTGCAGATCCTCTCCAGTTCCGTCAGGTTGGATGGTGAACGTTGGTGGACAGCCATTTTCAGGTCTCTCCAGAGATGCTCAATTGGGTTTAGGTCAGGGCTCTGGCTGGGCCAGTCAAGAATGGTCACAGAGTTGTTCTGAAGCCACTCCTTTGTTATTTTAGCTGTGTGTTTAGGGTCATTGTCTTGCTGGAAGGTGAACCTTCGGCCAAGTCGGAGGTCCAGAAGAAGAGGTTTTCATCCAGGATATCTCCGTACTTGGCCACATTCATGTTTCCTTCAATAGCAACCAGTCGTCCTGTCCCTGCAGCTGAAAATCACCCCCATAGCATGATGCTGCCATGTTTCACTGTTGGGATTGTATTGGGCAGGTGATGAGCAGTGCCTGGTTTTCTCCATACATACCACTTAGAATTATCACCAAAAAGGTCTATCTTCATCTCATCAGATCAGAGAATTTTATTTCTCATAGTCTGTGAGCCCTTCATGTGTTTTTTTAGCAAACTATATGTGGGCTTTCATTTGGTGTGACATGCACTGTGAGCTGTGAGGTCTTATATAGACAGATGTGTGCCTTTCCAAATCAAGTCCGATGATCAAGTCCAAATCGATGCCTCTACCTTGTGCCAGTCATTACACTGGCTACCCATCCACTCCAGAATCCAATACAAAACTACTACCCTCATCCACAAAGCACTCCATGGCTCAGCACCACCCTACATCTCCTCTCTGGTCTCAGTCTACCACCCTACCCGTGCCCTCCGCTCCGCTGATGACCTCAGGTTAGCATCCTCAATAATCAGAACCTCCCACTCCCATCTCCAAGACTTTACACGTGCTGCGCCGATTCTTTGGAATGCACTACCCAGGTTAATACGATTAATCCCCAATCCACACAGTTTTAAGCGTGCCCTAAAAACTCATTTGTTCAGATTGGCCTACCGCCTCAGCACATTAACCTAATGATCCTGGTGTGGCCTATCATAAAAAAAAAAAGTTCCTCGTATCATGTTCTCATACACTTTATGCAGTTATTAGCCCTCTGTGTCTGTACTGTTACATACTTAGGCAGTTAACTGGTTCATGCAGCTTTACATGAACACCCGAGCCTTACACTATGATGGCTGTCCGAACAATGAAAGCAATTGTTACCATCCACCTCTCGTGTCTCCCCTTTTCCTCATAGTTTGTAAGCTTGCGAGCAGGACCCTCATTCCTCTTGGTATCTATTTTGAACTGTGATTTCTGTTATGCTGTAATGTCTATTGTCTGTACAAGTCCCCTCTATAATTTGTAAAGCGCTGCGGAATATGTTAGCGCTATATAAATAAAATTATTATTATTATTATTAAGTCCTATCAGTTTAATTAAACACAGCTGGACTTCAATGAAGGAGTAAAACCATCTCAAGGAGGATCACAAGGGAATGGACAGCATGTGACTTAAATATGAGTACCTGAGTAAAAGGTCTGAATACTTATGACCATGTGAACCATAGAACCTGAAGACCCACCTCTTCCGACAAGCCTACAACCTGCAGTAACCACCGATTGACCAAACCGCTGCACAGCCAGCTCTACCCTCACCTACTGTATCCTCACCCATCCCTTGTAGATTGTGAGCCCTCGCGGGCAGGGTCCTCTCTCCTCCTGTACCAGTTGTGACTTGTATTGTTAAAGATTATTGTACTTGTTTTATTATGCATACCCCTCCTCACATGTAAAGCGCCATGGAATAAATGGCGCTATAATAATAAATAATAATAATAATAATAATGTGATATTTCAGTTTTCCTTTTCCTGCAATGAAACAAAGAGTGAAAAACGTAAAGGGGTCTGAATACTTTCTGTACCCACTGTAGTTAGATAAATAGACCCTTTTATCTATCTAGCTATCATCTATCAAGGAGTTGATAAAAAGATTGACAGGACCTGACTGGACCAGAGTCCTGCAAACATCCTTTTACCTGCCAGCACCCCCCAACGCCTCTTCTGATTAGTAGGCTCTTCGCAACGTCATCGATGCAGCACAATGCATACGTGACGTCACTCTGTCACTCCCGGTCTACTAATCAGGCACTTCTGAATAAGACATTTGCATTGTAGTCAGGTCCTTCAAATCTTTTTGCTCTATCTATCTATCTATCTATCTATCTATCTATCTATCTATCTATCTATCTATCTATCTATCTTTATCCATTTGTCCATGCATCCATGCACCCTGTAAATCTGCCTATTATATTTCTTTTCACTGAGTTTACCAAGATTTCTACATTTTACACAGTTAAATTGTGTGTAACAAAAAATGTCCCAGAGGAGCATTGCATGGCAAATAAACCTCTTTACCTTGACAAGCCAGAGCTGGTATGTCACTCCAGTCTAGATCCTCTCACCTAGCCAAATCAGTTCTCATACTTTGCACTGACGAGGGCCAATAACCTGAAACACCGTGTCTGCAAGTTGAGATTCTGATTTGGCTCTTATCCTAAGTCATACTGCAAGACCCGTTAAAAGGATGATTGTTACTTGTAGGATCGCTGCTTCCAACAGGTGGTGCTTTAGAGTTCTTTCTCTCTGAAGAGGCAATTCGCATTTTTAACAAGAAATAAATCTTTCAATATTTACCTTTAAACTGTAGTTTACTGTCTCATTTAAAGTATTAATGGGAACGTGTCAGAATGTTTTTGACCCTGAAAGCGTTACAACAACCTGAAGGTTCTCATCCACCAGTCTCTAATGTGGTCCTTAGTATCCCCATGTATCATTTTGCAAAAATTAAGTTTAAAGAAAAACTAATTTTTTTCTTCCTTTGTTACCTTATTTTGCTTCCACCATGCTTCAGTACACTTGCTCTCTAACTTTCTGTATACATGTCTTTCCTTGTCTGAGCTTCTCTGCTCCCTTCTCCATACTCAATTCCAAATTTTTGATGAGCAGCAGTTGAAAACAGTTTCTAAAAGAGCATACACTGGGTTTAGTGACTGCTTGCATATCCAGTTAAGGAGGTGGAGTGAAGTCAAGCTGTTCATGACTTATGCCCATCCTGTATGGCTTGATTGTTATCCCAGAAGACTTGGATTGTGGTGACATTTTATGTCATTAGGGACATTAATTAAACCATTTAACACAAGAATATGGTGTGGGCAGCTCAAATCTGCAGCTCTTCCATCTGCATGATTGGATAGAACTAACATTTTAGCAAAATGGCCATTGATAGGGACTACTAAGGGCATCTTTGGAGACTTCAGGAAGAGAGATAAAAGTTAGCAATGTTGCTTTTCAGACATATTCTCCATAAAGAGAGATACATTCGCCAGTGTGTTGTAGAGGAGAATGCAGCACTGTATCTACTATAATTTTCTCCCCATCCTACGATGTCTGCGACAATTCATGAGTATATTTTTATCTGCCACAAACATGTCAGTTAGATCCAATAATTTCTCCTATTCCGTTCCAGCGGAATCTATTTTTCATGCTCTGCAATTTCCCATCATTACCAACGTTATTTATATTAATGCCAGAAATGGACCATTACAGCCCACTTACACGTCCCACAGTGCAACCGAGTCATCACATCAAACAAAAGTGAATTCCCTAAATAGCTCCTGCTATTCACCAGCATGGTACACCCTGCACCTATCCATCCACATGTAAAGGATTGTACTCATATCCTCACAATAGGCCCGTCACGTCAGAAATAATGTGCCACTTTCTTTTATTTCCCATGAAAGAGAAACTTTCAGATTTAGAGAAGTCTAAACAATGTTTTTATTCACTAATCCCTCCTAATGAGGTATGTAATGTAGTATAAGAATATTAAAATTCTTACCGATCGCTCTTTCCCACTTTGCAGTGCTGCATCGGTCCTCTTCTTGCCCACGTGACCTGAATTTAGACTAACTGTGTTACAGGTGGATTTATGTGTTAAACTGAGGTCATTTTTATAATGTAGACCTATAGAGCCTTGTTCTGAGTCTCATAGACATACATGGTAAAAGCAGCGACCACTCCACACAGTAGACGGTGTGTGAACGGGGAAAGCGGCAAAGTGGTCACATTGACCAGAAGAGGCATGGATAGAAGCTGGCTACCGGGGAAGAAAGCGATCAGAAAGCATTCCAATACACTTTAATTACATTACATATATAATTAGGGAAAAAAATTGGTGAGACATCTTCTAAACAAGAAAATATTATAAAATGGGCAAAACATGAATCCATTTTACATAAACTGAAAGTAATCATCACTATTTTGATAAAACTTATAGACATTTTTGTAGCAATGTCATATTCCTTGTTTATTTATGAGCATTATACAGTCACGCTCAGTGATTTGCATTGTAAGATGAAGTTCAGAGTTTTGATGCATAAATACTTGAAGCATAACCCATGCCATGACAATATGAGATTTTTTAGTCCCCAAAATCTGCTTTGTCAGCTGTTGTTGATCTTTGGCTTCTAACATGCCTTGATAGTCAGTGGCCGCAAGGATTCTTTCTCAAGAGTTGGAGAGCCAAATGTTGGCCATCAATGCCCATGGATTGTTCTCAAAACATTAAGATATCACCTATCCATAGATTTCAGGGTTTTTTACGGATCCCTGGGAATCTATTATGCTGGGTGTTGATCCTGAGATCGTGGCCCTACAACTCAGGAATTGCTGACCTCTGTCTTGAATGGAGCAGAAGTGCATAAGCTTGACCTCATCTACATTCATTGTCTATGACATTGCATGAAATAGTGGAATCGTGTGCTTGGTTTTTCTCTGGGGAGGTTGTGATGACACATCGTGTGAGAGAAGTCAAGCAACAGAGGGGACCACCATACTCCCACGTGGCAGTCCCTCCCCCACAAGCCAGGCCTTTCATCTGACTGGTAACTGACTCTTATATTCTGCATACTTTGTCCTACCACTATGGTATTTGCATATCTGCCCATTGTACACGTATAACCATTGTGTATATAGTGTTTTGTCTACACTCCCTGACAGAAGTTATGTCGCTTATCCATGTTATTTAAATAAAAGCTTAAATTCATCCATTGGTTGTATAAATTATTCTTTTGAAAGCTGAAATCCTCCAAAATGTTGTTTAGGTTAAGAAAATAAATTGGCATCAATGCAGAGATATTGATCAGTTAATAGACACAGAATGGTCAGATTTTGGCAAGGCAAAAGTTTTGTCGTCAACAGAAAGTAATGTGATATTCGAACAAATAATTAACTTAAAATACAAATATATGTTGCATAACATTGGTGAATGAAGTTGTGGTGCTACTAGAGTCATATTTAATATTTTGTGTGACTTCCATGAGCTTGAAGGACTGCACCCATGAGGTTCAACAATGATTCATACAATTTATTAATGAAGTCATCAAGAATAGCAAAGAATGCAATCTTACATGCCTCCCAGAGTTCATCTAGATTCTTTGGTTTTGTCTTTCAAACTTCCTCTTTCATCCTACCCCTAACATGCTCAATGATGTTCATGTCTGGTGACTGGGCTGGCCAGTCGTTGAGCACTTTGATCTTTTTTGCCTGGGGGAACTTTGTTGTAGAGATGGATGTACGAGATGGAGCACCATCCTGCTGCAGAATTTGACCCCTTTTATGATTTGAAATATAAGGGGTAGCTAATACTTTTTGATATTTTAGGCTACTGATATTGCCTTCCACCTTGCAAATGTTTCGCACACCCTCATACTGAATGTAACCCCAGACCATGATCTTTCCACCACTAAATTTAACTGTTTTCTGGATGTATTTTGGATCCATACGGGCTTCAGTAGGTCTCCTGCAGTATTTGCTGTGGCTGTGGTGTAATTCTACTGAATATTCATCAGAGAAATCCACCTTCTGCCACTTTTCCAGCGTCCATCTGTTAAGCAGGCTGTGGAACTTTGAAAATGCCACATGTTTTTTTATTTACTTTTTGTTTAGTGCTGGCTTGTGGGCACTGATTCGTCCATGGAGGCCATTTCGAGACATAATCCTACAAACTGTTCTAGTTGACACAGGGACTTGAGGGGCTTGCTTTGGATTTTCTAACCAACAAATGTTCCTCCTGAGCAGTTGCCTTGCAGGGTCTGTCGGACCTGGGCTTGTCAAACACATCTTCAGTCTCTTCAAATCTTTTTTTAATTCTTTGTACTTGATGCTGAGACACATTAAAGGTGCCAGCCACCTCTTCAGTGGATCTGGTCTTCAGCCTCCTAATAATCCAGGCTTTTGTCGCAGGGTGGATTTTTGACATGTTGTTAGAGCTCAAGTTGCAGTTCAAGTGAAGGTCTGGGGTGCTGGGTTTCTTTTTATACACACACTAATTAACCGATCATTTATTGAGCACAGGTGAGGATGTAAATTAGGATTGGGTGCATTATATGACCAGGTGACAAAACTTTTGTCTTGCCAAAATCTGACCATTCTTTGTCCATTAACTGATCAATATTTCTGCATTGATGTCAATTTATTTTGTTAACCTAAACCACATTTCGGAGGGTTTCAGCTTTCAAAAGAATAATTTATACAACCAATGGATGAATTTAATGTCAGGTTATAAGCTTTTATTTACATAACATGGATAAGCGACATAACTTCTGTCAGGGAGTGTAGTTTACCTTTAGGGCAATTAAATATATAGTTTAACCTTGGGTTGCTCTTTTATCTTGATCCACAAATCCACACATCTGTATTCTCAGCTTAACTTTCCATGCTGCCAGGCTGGTTTCTGGCCTGATATAATCCCGTTAATGGACCGGGCTTATAAGTAACGAGGAACTAGTTTGCAGTCCTACCGGACTGACCAGGCACAGTTTCACTGCTGCTAGTGAAAGGGGACTCACAGCCTGTCAGGGCTGTGGGTGAGTGGGGTGCAACGTCAGTGGGTACATGGGCCACATCATCTCACTCCTCGTGCCTCCCTGGGCCCATGTGGAAAGAGGGTGACTGTGTAAAACTGTACAAATCTGACCTTACGTGTCCCCAAGGGGTGTGGAACGGAACGTTGGTACAAGTGAGGAGACCGCACTACGTGAACCTTCTGACATAATAGTGACAACATGCTGGGTGTCGAGGTGCGGGTTCATCACATGTGGTGGCAGCAGTGGAATTCTGCGTAATTTCTCTGATGCCATCTTTTGCATACTGTGGCAGCAGGGGGATTCTGTGAAATCTTTCCAGTCTCAGCCTTCACAGTGCAGTATACTATATAGAGGATTATGGGGTGCAGTATACTATATGGAGGGCTATGGGGCCCACTATGGAGGGCTATGTTGGACCTATTATAATATTCAGAGGGCTATGAGGGGCGATTATAATATTTGGAGGGCTATTTGGGAGCCTTTAAATTTTATGGAGAGAAATGTGGGGGCCATTATGCATATTATACAAGATTATACAGTGTGAAGGTTTGTGTGGGGTTCATCATGCTGTCTGGGGGGCCATTATACTGTTTGGAGGGCTAGGGGGGACAATTATACAGTGTGGTGATGTGTGTGGTTGCGTTAAGTGTTTTGTTGGGGTCACAGTTGTGGGATCATACAATGAAAGGGGAATTTAGATCTTCCATATGAGGAAAATTACTTTGAAAGGACGGCAAAGTTGGGAGATCTGCTCTTCTCTGAGCCAGCCGAATATTCTTTTTTTTTGGGGGGAGGGGGGCTTCCATGGCTCCTTTCTCTTTTCCCCTGCTCATTCTGTACACGTTCCATTCTGTAATAATGTCTCATCCTATGTGACAAGATTTCATGGCTGAAGGTGCATGTAAACCAAAAGTGTTTTTTTTCTATTTTAAACCTTGGGCTGCTATTTTATCTCGATCCCCAAATCTCAATTTAACATCTTATGCTACCGGGGCTGGAGTCTAGTCCGATATAGTTTCGGTAAGGGACCGGGCTTATAGCAAATGAGGAACTGGTTGCAATCCTACCAGGCTGGCAGGGCTCTGTTTCACTGGTGCTAGTGAAAGGGGTTTCTCAGTCAGTGAGGGTTTTGAGCGAGTGGTGTAACACGTCGTCAGTCGTATGGGACACCCTCTCTCACTCCCCGTGCATCCCTGTGTCAAGTTGACATTATGTATCTCCAGAGGGTGTGGAACATCACGTTGGTGAAAGTGGGGAGACTGTACCGCGTGATCCCCGAGATATTAGTGACGTCAGGCAGGCTATGAGGTGTGGTTCTTCACAGTCACCCTTCCTCCTTGTGGATTTTTCAGTTTTATCCTAGACTAACTTTTGATTAATTAAGATATTTCTAAGCATTGACAGAGAGTCTGCAGGCTGGAAAAAAAGAATTAGAAGCTGAAGGTAATGCCATTTTCTCTAATAAAATATGTCCCAAAGTTTCAAATACTCCAATGTGCTGCTACGATTTGTGCAAAAACAAGTAACGCTTTGTTGATAAATAAATTGATAACTGATAGATAAATTGATAATTGAATAATGCTAGTTTATAAAAAGATAAATTGTGGCTTAAGCATTAGTGACACAAGTATTCCCTATTGTCTTTGAGGTCTGGCAGCCAGATGAAGTTTGTCTACTGCTACGAGGTAAAATGGAAAACAGCTCAAATGCCATCATAGTGGAACTGAACAAGTTTCTTCTGGGATTGGAGTTAGCCCAAGAGAACAATCTACTACCTGACACAAGCCCACTCCGAGCTGAGGATGACACCAACTGCTCAGTTTCATCGATAGAAGAGGATTTTTTGACGGCTTCTGAACAGTTAGAAGACGATAGCGAAGGGGAAGTCTGCAAGAGAGGCAAGTATCCTAAAAGGAGTGTGCTCAACGTCTGTCTTAAGGAGTGCACAGCTCTCCTGCCTCTTGGCTTCCTGCTATCTGGGGTGTGGTGCACTCCTGATGATTGACTGTTCAGACCAGCGGTATTGTTGTGCTACTTTTCTGAGCTATATGCTCCGATACAGCTAACAGATCCAGTTTTTCTTCTGCAACATGAGAGTAGCACCACACCAGATTTAGAGAACCAGCCAGCTTCAGAGCAGCACTTGCAAGCTGCATAGCAAACAGCATGCACGCCTTGCCTAGGAGACTGGCCACTCAAAGGGGGGCTGCAACTTAGGCAATAAGCAGAGAATAATTATAAATCCCTCCATTCTTAAGAACGGATAAAATTTTTAATAAGAGGTAAGTTGCAAAGTAGCTTGTTTTTACAAACCCTTTTCATTTTTAACCAATAAAGGGATTGTCTGGGACTGTAACATTGATGGCCTAGAGATAGGCCATCAATAAACTGCTCAGCACAGGTCTGTCAACAGAATAGTGGCCGCCACTGGGTGCTGCACATTCACCCCTATTGATTTGAATAGGGGCAGATGTGCAGAATCCGGCTGCAGCCCCTATACAGTCGGCTGAGCAATGCTTTGCAGCTCTGTAACTGAGCAGTTCAAGCCACCGCCAACATCTGGAACAGCTGATCGATGGGGGTGTCGGATGTCACACCACCACTGATCAGACATTGATGTCCTATGCTAAGGATAGGCCATCAATACTAAAGTCCTGGGCAAGCCCTTAATGAGCAAGGCAACCCCATTAAAGAGAACCTGTCCGCAGGATTATGCACAGTAACCTATACACGGTGTCAGGTCGGCGCCGTTACACAGATTAAAATGATACCTTGGTTGATGAAATCCATCTTGGTTGTTCTTTAATCTTTATTTTCAGTTTTGTGTTAATGAGATTATCGTACCCTAAGGTGGGGTTGGGCTATGTAGTTCTCTGATTAGATATTTATAATGCAGACTGCTGACAGGTCACTGATCCCTCACTGACCTGCCCCCTAGTTTGCATAATGAATATCTGCACATACATAAAAAAATGGTTCTTCAGGCAGATGCCAAGCGTGGCACCTGCTTTGCAGCAAAATCGCATGTTTTATGCGCTAATAATAAGTTTTATTCAAATTATTCAGCTAGAGGAAAGAAAAAAAACTTCAATTTGAAAATGGCGCCTGCCGCGCCTACGCAGTAGCTGCTATCGGTGTCTAGCTGTGATGCAATAGCTGCTACTGTGCATGTGCTGGCAGCGCCATCTTACTAGAGAAGAAAAAAAAATTCCTCCTCCAAGATGGCACTGCCAGCGCATGCACAGTAGCAACTCTCGGCTATCAGCTATCTACCATTTAGAAAAATTCACACAGCAAAAAAGGGCAGCAGTATTTACCTGCCCAGGTCTCAGAACTAATGCTCTATCAGGATGCAGCAAACCCATGTAATAAAGATGGCTTTTTAGTGTACGTACTCACAAGTGTAAGGACCCTTAGCTTGCATATCTTAACAAAAATATCGACCAATACCTCTCATATATTATATATATTTTTTGCATGTTATTTATATTCATGGTGCAGCCAGGCCCATTAATGTTGGCCTTGTAAATTAAGGTATCTGTCCTCATGGGGTGCACTTATATAGCGCTGGGCAGTCCGCCTAATCTAATAGTATAGACGTCACTAATAGGCTGCAAGCCAGACACTGTGCACTAGCTCTGTGTGACCAGCGCCCTATACAAGCCTTTTTTTGTGTGCAATTTTAATACTATGCAATCACCCCCTCCATGAACTGCTGGGGTTGTGAGTGGTTGTCTTATCAGTATTTTGCACCTGTGTTGTCGCCATCTTTATTACATGGTTTTGCTGCATCCTGATCGTTCATTAGTTCTTAGACCTGGGCAGATAAGTACTGCTGCCCCTTTTTTCCTGTGCGAATTTTTTAATTTTTGGGAGGGATTCTAGTTCCTCTTATTGTGGCTTTTGCTTTTAATTTACCATTTTGAAAACATTGAATTGATGAATTAGCTGAAGACACCAGAATAATGAAAACCACATGTGAATAATGAAAACCATGCCAAGTTTGTTAAGGAAAAAATTATGAGGCTTGAAAAAACTAATGTAAAAACCACATAAAAGCCATTTTTGGAGCAAAAATAAAACTGCCAGAAATACAAACCTTAACCCAAAAAAGATGCAAAAGAAAGATGAATTGGGGCCCAAGTATATCTTGATGTCATCAGGGAAAATAAGTTTCTGCATATTTTATGTTTTGTACTAAGTTTTGTACTAAGTATAACTTCTCTCACAATAATGTACAATGGTACTTGGAAATTAGTGAATCCTTGTTTTTCATATTTCTGTATTAACATAATGTAAAACTACATCAGATTTTCACAGAAACTGGATAAAGAGAACTAAATCAAACAAATAAGTCAAAAATATTATACTTTGTCATTTTTTAAATTTGGAAAATGATCAAATGTCACATGGATGTCAGTGGCAAAAGCATATGAACCTTTGTTTTCAGTATCTGCCAATAACTGCATTTAAATGTTTCTAGTAATTGTTGATTTGTCCTTCACATCAGTTTAGAGGAATTTTAGCTCATTCCTCCCTACAAAACTGCTTCAACTCTGTTATGTTGATGACTTTTCCCCTATTAACTGCACACCCCAGTTCTTCCACAACATTTCTATAGGATTAAGGTCAGGACTTTGACTTGGCCAATACAAAACTTGAATATTATTCTTCTTTAACCATTATTCTGGATATCGACGTGTACTCTGGGTCATTGTCTTGTTGCATGACCCAGTTTTATTAAGATTGAACTGATGGACAGACATGGTGACATTTTCCTTTAGAATTTGCTAGTATGATTCAAAGTATACTTCAGAATTCATTGTTCCATCAATGATGGCACGCTGTCCTGGCCCGGATGCAGTAACACTAACCCAAGGCATGATTCCTCCACCATCATGTTTTACAGATTATAAGAGGTTTTTGTGCTGTAATGCAATGTTTTTTCTCCAGATGGTCTTTACCAAACTGCAGCACTGTTCTTTTGGAGAGCAATGACTATCCCCTGCAATTTTACAATGCACGCCATTGTTGTTTAGTGTCTTCCAGATGATGGGTTCATGAACATTATCATTAGCTAATGTGAGAGAGGCCTTAAGTTGCTTAGAGGTATGCTTTGCCCTTGGAGTGATCTTTATTGAAGACACACAAAAAACACAGTGAGGTCAAAAATACTCTGGTGTAAAAAAAATCACAGTAATAAGCAAGTGCTTGTCAAAAGATGGAAAAAAAAACAGGGTATTTAATTGATACTTTTTTTCTAAAGAATGTATACTAAGCTGCTCCACCAATCGTCAAGGTATACCCTTATAGAGCAGTCCTAACTAATGTATATAATCCCTATCTGATGTATTTAAAAACCTGATCATCTGTATAGTACCTGTATGAGCAGGGTTCAGAGAAGGAATATCCATGTGGACATGCTGGATGGAACAGCTTAAATGCAAATGACCCACAGAGGAGTGATGGACTCCCCAGGCTTGTAGAAACAAGAGAACAATTATAGAACCAGAAACACATGGGCTACTTGCACATTAAACAAGTCTGTAGGAACCTGTTCACACCACCAAAAAACTTGAAGGCACAAAAAAGCACAGTTGTTGACTTCTCCAGTCAATGTAATAATGGTTTTGAATTTCCTCCATTTGTACACAATCTAGTGGACTTTGGATCGGTTGAGTCCAAACCTTTTAGATATGATTTTGTTTCATATTTCAGTCTGGCAAGCATCAACATCTCTTCTTCTTAAATCCTCAGAATTTCCTTTGTTCATGTCATGATACACTTCCACAAACGTGTTGTGAAAATGAGACTTTGATATAGCGTTGTTCTGTAAATAAACCGTTGCATGATCAGATCTATCCTCGCCTATTGTATCCACGCCCATCCCTTGTAGATTGTGAGCCTTCGCGGGCAGGGTCCTCACTCCTCCTGTACCAGTTATGACTTGTATTGTTTAAGATTATTGTACTTGTTTTTATTATGTATACCCCTCCTCACATGTAAAGCGCCATGGAATAAATGGCGCTATAACAATAAATAATAATAATAAATAAAACAGATCTCCCACTCATATCTAATTGTCATTTAAGTATATATTTTCACTTTCAAATTATCTGTTAATCCTAAAGATTCACATATATTTGCTACTGACAGACATGCAATATTTGATCATTTTTCTCATTTTAAAAATGACGAAGTCTAATATTTTTGATTCATTTACTTGATTTGGTTCGCTATCTACTTTTAGGACTTTTGTAAAAATCTGATGTAGTTTTAGGTCAAATTTATGCAAAAATATGGAAAATTCTGAAAGGTTTTCAATCTTTCAAGCACCACTGGATAATTAGCTTTTTAATTTCTATTTAGATGATGAACTGTTTATGTAGATGATGTACTGTTTAATTTGTTCTATGCACTGGAAATCGACAAGAACACTAATGTCTAGTTATCAGTGACTAATGGAAATGACAGCCTATGTCTCTGAAATATGAGGGTTTTTTTACCCACTAGCTTTAAAGGAAGACTCATTGTTAAAGAGCTGTTATAGCTTAGGAAAATGCAGTCAAATAGTCATCTGGAAGAGAAATAAGTATGTGACAATATAATACATGATCATACAGTCGCTATTATAGCAGGAGTTGCTCAGTGCAGTGCCTCTCCTCTTTACTTTGGATAAAAGAGGGAGGTTGCAAACAAGGGGACACCCTCTTTGACATTAATATGCCCCAATAGGTCCAAGTTGTGGTCAAACTGAAAAAGGCTAAGAAGCAACCAAGCATGGAACAGTGAGGAACATAGCTATTTGTATATGCCGTATATACTTCAGTATAAGCCGACCCGAGTATAAGCCGATCCCCTAATTTTGCTACAAAAAATGGGAAAACTTAATGACTCAAGTATAAGCCTAGGGTGGAAAATGCAGCAGCTACCGGTAAGTGTCAAAAATACAAATAGATACCAATAAAGGTAAAATTCATTGAAACATCAGTAGGTTAAGTGTTTTTGAATATCCATATTGAATCAGGAGCCCCATATAATGCTCCATAAAGTTTATGATGGGTCCTATAAGATGCTCCATATTAAAATGTGCCCCATATAATGCTGCACAAATGCGGATTATGGCCCCATAAGATGCTCTCTAAAGATATTTGCCCTGTATAATGCTCCACAAACGTTGATAATGGTCCCATAAGATGCTCCATAAAGATATTTGCCCCATGTAAAGTTGTACAAACACTGATTATGCCCCATAAGATGCTCCATGTAGACT
Source organism: Ranitomeya imitator (assembly GCF_032444005.1). Lineage (NCBI taxonomy): Eukaryota > Metazoa > Chordata > Amphibia > Anura > Dendrobatidae > Ranitomeya > Ranitomeya imitator. The sequence goes on from NC_091286.1 coordinate 577,949,662, forward strand.
TTTGCCCCATATAAAGCAGCACAAACCTTGATTATGGCCCCATAAGATGCTCCATGTAGACATTTGCCCCATATAAAGCTGCATAAACATTGATTATGTCCCATAAGATGTTCCATGTAGACATTTGCCCCATATGCTGTTGCTGCGATAAAAAAAATAAAAAAATCACATACTCACCTCTCGTCGCTCAGGCCCCCGGACTTGCTATATTCACCTGCTCCCCGTTCCACCGCCACCAGCCGCCACCGCGTGTTCCCCGTCCTCTACACTGACTGTTCAGGCAGAGGGCAGCGCGCACACTAATCGCGTCATCGCGCCCTCTGACCTGAGCGTCAGTGCAGAGGATGGGGAAGACGCAGCTGCGGCCGGCAGTGGTGGAACAGGAAGCAGGTGAATATCGCACACTGTGTTATACTCACCTGCTCCTGGCATGGTCCCTGGTTCCCCGGCGCCAGCAGCTTCTTCCTGTATTGAGTGGTCACTTGGTACCGCTCATTGCAGTAATGAATATGCGGCTCCACCCCTATGGGAGTGGAGTGGGGTCCATATTCATTACTGTAATGAGCGGTACCATGTGACCGCTCACTACAGGAAGAAGCTGCCGGCGCCGGGGAACCAGGGACTGCGCCAGGAGCAGGTGAGTATGATTACACAGCTGCTGCTCCCCCTCCCCTGCCGACCCCTAGGTATGACTCGAGTATAAGCCGAGAGGGGCAATTTCAGCCTAAAAAAATGGGCTGAAATTCTTGGCTTATACTCGAGTACATACGGTACTTTTAAAGTGATCATCCGAAAAAAGCTTCTAAATCCTAAAATCTTTGCATTTTCAGTCTGGATTCTCAGCATAAAATTAGATTCATGCTACAGATTCCTTTCACCTGCTTCCTTTTATAATTACAGCATAGCTATGAGAGATAATACTTCTATATACGGTAATGGTAGAGCACTGAATCCACATTTCACAACAGGTGATATCACAGCTCACCTCCTCCCCCTTTTCTGCACATGTGACCTCTTCTCAGATCACAGAGCATGCCTAGAATAGTCTACTGTAGAAATCAATGAGCCATCGTCAGACTTACTGTGTATGGTTCATACCGCTGCTGTAAAGCATATTACTAAGTGCTGGAAACAATAGCTTAGGAAAGATAGGTGTCGTCCCAATGGAAAAAAACTATAATCTGAAAATGGCTGGTTTTAATTAATAGAATAGAATAGGTAAAACATTCCCTTTAAAATCACTTTTAAGTATACTAATATACTCAGAATAACATGACAAATGTTCACTTATATTCAATGATGTCATAAACATGAAATACAAAGCTATACATTTCTGTAACTTATCAAAGGAAGACCTACCGTAAGTGTAAAATCTAAGATTCACTTTGTTACTCTAGTAAAACTTATATCCTATGAAACCACTGCACCATGGAAATGCGGGAATCTTTACAGTTATAAAGCAGTCACTAGGACAGTATTATTTATTGAACTTGGGACACATCAGATGTATGGGAATATATAATTCAATTTTCATGGGTTCCAAACTTTCATGGTTCATTTATTTTTCCCTGTGTAGATTCCAGTACTCCTTTCATGTAGAATATATATTATTCATCATTCTGGTGTTCATCTTTTCACAAATTCAGCATGAAGAGCTAAAATAAAATATGGAACTGTGCAACTAACTTAAAGTCTTCTCCAAAATATCGACAATCTAAAAGTTAAGAGCAGAGGCGGTTATCATCAGAGATAGTGTTGATTTTAGTAGGACAGATATCACATGGTGAAATATATTTTGGGTGCTTTATGTGTCTTCTGATCTTATTAGTCTTCATGGACAATGTGCTTAGTAAAGTTCTGACCTACATGTTTCCACTTTTCTTGTAGAACCTCCTGATGATATCAAGAAAGTAAAAAGAAAAGCAGCTGAACAATTTCAGAACAGAAAAATTGGAAGGACAGATCTTCGAAAACAAGAATCTAATGTGATAGTTAAGTCTAAAGAGGATATGAGAAGAAACTGTGATGGAAGAAGAGCTTCTCTAGTGGGAATCAACTTCGAGTGTAAAACTGAAAGAAAGGAGTTTCAATGTATAGAAAGTATTGGACTACAAAGCTCACTGTGCGAAGCTAATCACTGCACAGAGTCTTTTGAAGACCCCGCAACTACAGGCCAATATGCAACCAATTTAGCGGAATGTGTATTACAGGATGCATTTATTAGACTGTCTCAGTCAGATAACTCTTTCCCCAAGGAGGCAGCTCTTTCTATTTCGGCTGGTAACTCTGCCCTTTCTGGTTTCTCTTTTCAAGAAGATTCTCCAGCTACATCTCGCTCATGGAACGAGCTTCCAAAAATTGTTATAGTACAGAGCCCTGATAGTTGTGACAGCCCAACAGAATGGGTTGATGAATCAAATTGGCCCGAGCAGGAGAACCTTACAAACAGTTCTGATCATTGGACAGATGAGGATACAAGCTCCACACAAAGTACTTTAGAAGTAGCGTTAGCATGTGCAGCATCTGTCATAGGCAAACTTTCAAGTCCACAGCCTCCAGATCGAAATAATTCAGAACATACTGAAAACTCTTATGCAGAAGAGAATTATAGAATGGAAGAATACCTCGCAGACATGGTAGGATATCCCAGTAATATAGAGAGTGTTGGATTTTCTGTTCCATCTGCTTTGTGTGAGATGACTAAGATGGCAAGTGCCATAGCTGTTTGTGGCCTAGGGGAACAAAGACAAACTCATTATCCTGCCACATCTAGTGGACTTTTGCTGGCAGCTGATGCATCAACAGCTGTAGCACTACATTGCAGCATTGCAATGGGAACCAGTATGGAAAAACTCAAAGAAAATATTGCTAACACCCTCCTAAAAGAGGCAGCTCTAGTACTGACCAGTCTCTGTAAATATAAGAATGTAGGGGAGTTTCTTGAGTCTATAAACCAGAAGATCCTGAGCAACATAAGTTCTGCTAAACTGGCCCATGTAGGCGACGTGGTGAATGATGACCTAGCTCATAATTTATCTGATACCATCTTAAGGCACTCAGCTGAGAAGTCAGTGCAAGGTGTGGAAGTTCAGCATTGCGCTACTACATCCAGTGATTTTGTAGCAACTACTACTGAACTTCTCTTCAATGTGATGCATTTCACTTGTAAAAAGATGAGTGATCTTGTGAAAAGCGGAGACTTGCCTTCTGATGCATTTGTTGAAAGTTCGAAATCTGTAGCGTTAGAAAGACGAAATAGTCAAGTAGAAGAACCAGCTCATAGGAATAAAAGCCAGCTAACCAAATCATGTAGCAGCCCTGAGCCAAAAACAGAACCAATTGCTCTCAAACTTCCTCCAAATGAAGTGAGTGTAAACAATATCCTCCCAGCAGACACTTACTGCAGTGCAAGTAGTCAAGCCCAAATGAAAACATCATGCAGTAAGCAATTTCTGAGGAGGGAGCGCTACAAACAACACCACAATGATCAAAGAGCCAGGGAAAGTATTCTTATAGATGATGACTGTAGGTATTGTGTGTCAGACAAAGGATCCATGGATGTGGCTATGGATTCAGGAAGTCAAGAAAAGCTCCACAGTGAGATGCATGTAGCCAAAGAATTCTCCCTGAACCTACCATTAGGGAGTAGTAACATGTTGCACCCTTCTCAGGCTGTACTTACTGTAAAGCACCCTGTCAGTAATTACTGTTTAACAGACTTTGCAGATGATTTGTCGGAAACTGTGGTTTCTATGGCCACTGAAATAGCCGCTATATGTCTAGAGAATTCCAACGGGAAGCAACCTTGGTTTTGTGCATGGGCAAAAGGAAGTGAATGTTTGATGGCACCTTGTAGGACAGTGAAAAGAAAAAAAGATCCAGCTTCAGGTGGGTCAGTAGTGAGAAGGCACAGGCCTCCAAGACTCAGTGAAATAAAAAAGAAGACAGATGAGCACCCAGAGCTTAAAGAACGGCTCATGAACCGAGTGGTGGACGAGTCCATCAACCTTGATGATGCCCTGGACCCTGTCAGCGCTTTCGCCAATGAAGTGGCCTCTAAAATAATGAATTTAACTGAGTCATCAGTTGCAGATCCTCTATTTCAGGGGCAGAACTTGTCAAGGAACAGATTACACTGTGACAGATGGAGCAGAGGTAAAGCATCTAGTTATGAAAGCATTCCCGAGGAAGATCTGGATGCTAAAAGTCTTGTCAACACCTTGGGCCCTTGGAACATGCTAGGACAGCCATTCAGTAGAACAAGTTCTATGTCTAAGCAGTCCAGCTGTGAAAGTATTACTGATGAATTTTCTAGATTTATGGTAAATCAGATGGAAAATGAAGGAAGAGAATTTGAGTTGTTGCTAGACTATTATGCTGGGAAAAATGCAAACACTATTCTGAATTCTGCTTTACAACAAATTTCCAGGAGAAACAGTCACTTGAATGTAAAACCCACCTGCCTTTCCAAACAGTCTAGCACCGAGAGTATTACTGAAGAGTTTTACCGATTCATGTTAAAGGAAATAGACAAGGAAAGCAAGGAAACTTATTCAAGCAGAAATACCGCAGAATGGACAAATAATTTAATGCCCCCTTCCTCTCGCACACCTTTCTGTTTCCGCCAATCTTCCATGCCTTGCACCAGATCATCTAGCTCACGTCTCACTGTAAATGCTCCAGTTAAAGCAAACTCTCTTGATGGGTTTTCAAGAAGAGGTTCACGTGATTTCCTCAACATTCAACCTGTCAATTCCATCTCATCCACAAATCTTTGCAAATCAGACTCTTGTCTCTACCAAAGATGCCAGACTGACCAAGTTACAGATGTGTTAATCCATGAAACCTGGTCCAGTTCCATTGAGGCTTTAATGCGCAAGAATAAAATCATAGCAGACAGAACTGATAGTGTAGACGCAGAGGCATCCTCATCACCCAAGGGTTCACCCGCGCATGTAGACCGATATGCCAACAAGCTAGCTGTGGACATTGTTAAGAGTGGAAAATCTTTGCTAATCCAACATCAGGATTCATATGAGAGCACAAGTAGGGGAAGCTTTAAAAATAATAATGGACGCAAATCTATAGACATTCAAGAAATGATAGTTGTAAATAAATCTAAACTTCACCAGCTCGGTTTCTCCAGTGGACCTATGGAGGTGCCTTTAATTCAAATAGAAACAGAGCAAAGGGAAGAGACAAATGGAGAGGACAATGTCCATTTAATGATGGAAATCAGTTGTCTTGAAAACATTCCAAGACAGAATGAAGGAAGAATCATCTGCCATGCATCAGGCATCAGGTACTTGGTCTTCTTTTACAGTGTTTATTACAATCTATTTACAATTCTGGTGGGACCAGACCTACAACTGAAAACACAAATGGTTATGAGCAAAGACCAGTGAGTTAAGAAATTATGTTAGGACATATTGATGTCACAGAGGAGAGGGCTCAATTTGGCCACTCGACAGCTCCAACATGATCCAGAACGGACAGCTGCACTGTTTTTTTGGACTTGAGTGGAATAACATGGACGGTCATCTTAATCTCTGCCATGTTATACTACATTTGACCTATAGTGATCGCTGCTTAGAAAATGGATGGTTATGGCCTGCCATGGAAAATCAGCTGTTTGGGATTTAACAAGGATGCATGTGACCTATTGTTTTGCCATATTCTGCATTTACAGAAAAACTTACAGGGAATCTGTCAGCAGGATTTTGCTATAATAATAATTTTTATATATATAGCGCCAACATATTCCACAGCACTTTACAATTAAGCGGGGACATATACAAACAATAAATTCGGTACGAGTTGAGACAATTTAACCCCTTAGTGACAGAGCCAATTTGGTACTTAATGACCAGGCCAATTTTTGCAATTCTGACCACTGTCACTTTATGAGGTTATAACTCTGGAACGCTTCAACGGATCCCGCTGATTCTGAGATTGTTTTTTCGTAACATATTGTACTTCATGTTAGTGGTAACATTTCTTCGATATTACTTGCGATTATTTATGAAAAAAACGGAAATATGGCGAAAATTTTTAAAATTTAGCAATTTTCAAACTTTGTATTTTTATGCCCTTAAATCAGAGAGATATGTCACGAAAAATAGTTAATAAATAACATTTCCCACATGTCTACTTTACATCAGCACAATTTTGGAAACAAAATTTTTTTTTGTTAGGGAGTTATAAGGGTTAAAAGTTGACCAGCAATTTCTCATTTTTACAACACCATTTTTTTTAGGGACCACATCACATTTGAAGTCATTTTGAGGGGTCTATATGATAGAAAATAATGAAGTGTGACACCATTCTAAAAACTACACCCCTCAAGGTTCTCAAAACCACATTCAAGAAGTTTATTAACCCTTTACGTGCTTCACAGGAACTGAAACAATGTGGAAGGAAAAAATGAACATTTAACTTTTTTTTGCAAACATCTTAATTCAGAACCATTTTTTTTATTTTCACAAGTGTAAAAACAGAAATGTAACCATAAATTTTGTTATGCAATTTCTCCTGAATACGCCAATAACCTATATATGTGGGGGTAAACCACTGTTAGGGCGCACCGCAGAACTTAGAAGTGAAGGAGCGCCGTTTGACTTTTTCAATGCAGAATTGGCTGGAATTGAGATCGGATGCCATGTCACGTTTAGAGAGCCCCTGATGTGCCTAAACAGTGGAAACTCCCCACAAGTGACACCATTTTGGACCCCTTAAGGAACTTATCTAGATGTGTGGTGAGCACTTTGAACCCCCAAGTGCTTCACAGAAGTTTATAACGTAGAGCCGTGAAAATAAAAAATCGCTTTTGTTTACACAAAAATGATATTTCGCCCACAAATTCTTATTTTCACAAGGGTAACAGGAGAAATTAGACCACAAAAGTTGTTGTGCGATTTCTCCTGAATACGTCGATACCCCATATGTGAGGGTAAACCACTGTTTGGGCGCACCGCAGAGCTTGGAAGTGAAGGAGCGCCGTTTTACTTTTTCAATGTAGAATTGGCTGGAATTGAGATTGGACGCCATGTCGCGTTTGGAGAGCCCCTGATGTGCCTAAACAGTGGAAACCCCCCACAAGTGACACCATTTTGGAAACTAGACCCCTTAAGGAACTTATCTAGATGTGTGGCGAGCACTTTGAACCCCCATGTGCTTCACAGAAGTTTATAACGTAGAGCCGTGAAAAAGAAAATTTGCATTTTTTCTACAAAAATGATCTTTTTGCCCACAAATTTTTATTTTCACAAGGGTAACAGGAGAAATTAGACCACTAAAGTTGTTGTGCAATTTCTCCTGAGTACGTCGATACCCAATATGTGGGGGTAAACCACTGTTTGGGCGCACCGCAGAGCTTGGAAGAGAAAGAGTGCCGTTTTACTTTTTCAATGTAGAATTGGCTGGAATTGAGATCGGACGCCATGTCGCGTTTGGAGAGCCCCTGATGTGCCTAAACAGTAGAAATCCCCCACAAGTGACCCCATTTTGGAAACTAGACCCCCCATGGAACTTATCTAGATGTGTGGTGAGAACCTTGAATGCCCAAGTGCTTCACAGAAGTTTATAATGCAGAGCCGTGAAAATAAAAATTTTTTTTTTTTCCACAAAAAAGATTTTTTAGCCCCCAAGTTTTTATTTTCACAAGGGTAACAAGAGAAATTGGACCCCAAAAGTTGTTTTCCAATTTGTCCTGAGTATGCTGGTACCCCATATGTGGGGGTAAACCACTGTTTGGGCGCACGGCAGAGCTCGGAAGGAAGGAGCGCCGTTTTGGAATGCAGACTTTGATAGAATGGTCTGCGGGTATTATGTTGCGTTTGCAGAGCCCCTGATGTACCTAACCAGTAGAAACCCTCCACAAGTAACCCCATTTTGGAAACTAGACCCCCCAAGGAACTTATCTAGATGTGTGGTGAGAACTTTGAATGCCCAAGTGCTTCACAGAAGTTTAGAATGCAGAGTCGTGAAAATAAAAAATTTTTTTTTTTCCACAAAAAAGATATTGTAACCCCCAAGTTTTTATTTTCACAAGAGTAACAGGAGAAATTGGACTGCAATAGTTGTTGTCCAATTTATCCCGAGTATGCTGATGCGCCATATGTGGGGGTAAACCACTGTTTGGGCGCATGGCAGAGCTCAGAAGGGAGGGAGCACCATTTGACTTTTTGAGCGCAAAATTGGCTGTCGTGTTTGGAGACCCCCTGATGTACCTAAACAGTGGAAACCCCCCAATTCTAGCTCCAACCCTAACCCCAACACACCCCTAACCCTAATCCCAACCTGATCCATAATCCTAATCACTAACCCTAACCATAATCACAACCCTTACCCCAAAACAACCCTAATGTCAACCCTAACCATAACCCTAATCAAAACCCTAAATCCAACACACCCCTAATCCTAATCTCAACCCTAACCTCAAACCTAACCCTAATCCCAATACACCCCTAATCACAACCCTAACCTTAACCTTAATCCCAAACCTAACCCTAATCCCAAGCGTAACCCTAATGCCAACCCTAACCCTAATACCAACCCTAATCCAAACCCTAACCCTAATCCCAGCTCTAACCCTAACTTTAGCCCCAACCCTAGCCCTAACTTTAGCCCCAACCCTAACCCTAGCCTTAAGGCTACTTTCACACTTGCATCGTTTGGCATTCCGTCGCAATCCGTCGTTTTGGACAAGAAACGTATCCTGCAAATGTGCCCGCAGGATGCGTTTTTTGCCCATAGACTTGTATTGCCGACGGATCGTGACGGATGGCCACACGTCGCGTCCGTCGTGCACTGGATCAGTTGTGTTTTGGCGGAGCGTCAGCACAAAAAAACGTTCAATGAAACGTTTTTTTGTACGTCGCATCCGCCATTTCTGACCGCGCATGCGTGGCCGTAACTCCGCCCCCTCCTCCCCAGGACATAGATTGGGCAGCGGATGCGTTGAAAAACTACAGCTGCTGCCCACGTTGTGCACAATTTTCACAACGTGCGTCGGTATGTCGGGCCAACACATTGCGACGGCCCCGTACCGACGTAAGTGTGAAAGAAGCCTAACCCTAAATTAAGCCCCAAACCTAACCCTAAATTTAGCCCCAACCCTAACCCTAAATTTAGCCCCAACCCTAGCCCTAACCCTAGCCCTAACCCTAGCCCTAACCCTACCCCTAGCCCTACCCCTAACCCTAGCCCTACCCCTAACCCTACCCCTAACCCTACCCCTAACCCTACCCCTAACCCTACCCCTAACCCTACCCCTAACCCTAACTCTAACCCTACCCCTAACCCTACCCCTAACCCTAACCCTACCCCTAACCCTACCACTACCCCTAACCCTAATTTTAGCCCCAACTGCTGTTCTCCTGCCGGCCGGCAGATGGAGACAGATGGCGAGCGCACTGGGCATGCGTCCGCCATGTTCTTCTGCCGGCGGCCAGGAGGAGCAGCAAGAGGATCCAGGGACCTAGGTGAGTATGCTAGGGTCCCCGAATCCCCCTATTTCTCTGTCCTCTGATGTGCGATCACATCAGAGGACAGAGAATTACACTTTACTTTTTTTTTTTTTTGCGGTCGCCGGTAAACAGTTAATTACCGGCGATCGCAAAACAGGGGTCGGTGATACCGACCCCGATCATGCTCTTTGGGGTCTCGGCTACCCCCGGCAGCCGAGACCCCATAGATTCTCCCGGTGCCGGCCGGTGGGCGCACTGCGCATGCGCCCGCCATTTTGAAGATGGCGGCGCCCACCGGGAGACACGAGGAGCATCGGGGGAGCTAGGTGAGTATTGGGGCGCCACCTGGGAGCCCTTTTCTCTGTCCTCCGATGTGCGATCACATCGGAGGACAGAGAAATTAAAAAGAGATCGCTTTTTTTTTTTTTTGCGATCGCCGGTAAACGGTTAATTACCGGCGATCGCAAATGCGGGGTGGGTTAAAAAACCCCCGAATCATGTTCTCTGGGGTCTCGGCTACCCTCGGCAGCCGAGACCCCCGGAGAAAATCGGCCTCTGGGGGGCGCTATTGACTTTTTCCACAGCGCCATTAATTAACGGTGCTGTGGTTTAAGTACCCTTAGCGGCCGCCGTTAAAAGGCGTATCGCTAAGGGGTTAAACAGTGATATTAGGAGTGAGGTCCCTGCTCACAAGCTTACAATCTACAAGGAATCTTACAATCTACTATCTCATCTGAGAGCAGTACGATGTAAGCAAAGAAAAGCTGAATCCAACAATGTATCACTTAGATTACTGGGTGCAGCTGTTCTGACACAATCAGCGGTTTTTAGACTTAGCAATGAAGCAGAACTGAGAAAGCTATCCCTGCCCACACCAGGCTCTGTGTATACAATGTCCATAGACAGTGAGCTGGCTGGTACAGGAGAGGGAGGAGTGACTATTAGGCACCCCTGCTGTGTGCCAGTAATGATTGTTTAGCACCAGGAGATAAAAAAAAATCATTGTAAGCAAATAAAACCTGGGAGCTTGATAAGAGCGGCATCGCTAAGATCTGTTTTAATCCCTATAGCTGTCTTCAGCTTACATAGCAAAAACCTGCTAACATATTCCCTGTAAAATTACTCATCCATATCCTTTAAATTAGAAATCAAAGAATTGTATTACAATTCAGATTACAGAGGTAAAGTACCCCTGATTAATTTCAATAAATTAGTAAAAATTCTAAAGAAATCTGTACTAGGGAACTGTTCCTCTATCATTGTTGCTGACCTGCGCCTTTTATGGCAGTCATATAGACACCAAATCTGTAATATTCTATGGAGTAATGAAAGCATTTTTCTTTGTTTCTTTCTCTTTTACCAATTAAGCAGTTCTCTAGTGTTTCATGCAGGATGATCCAATCAGACACCACTGCCGCTGCCGCGCTCTCGTTTGGAGGGCTGAAATTTTCACATACCGCCAGACCTGAGAACAGACAGGGGTGAGGTGCTGGTTTGCTCCTTTCATCACAATGTGCTTTCCAGGTCATCCCCTTGGTCCCCTCACTTACATTTCCTTCCTTTGAAGTCCACACCGTCAGACTCTTTAAGCCCTTCTCCTTGCGAGTGGCGGTTGTTTATCGCCCTACAGGCTCCTCCCACCAGTTTCTAGACCACTTCTCTAACTTCTTCTTTCGGCCTCTCACAGTTTACTAATTCTCCTACGCATGAGGAGGGGAGTACTCTGGACCTGGTTTTCTCCCGTCCCGGCTCGCTGCACGACTTTACCTTCTTTCCTTATCTGTCACGAATTGTCTCCTCCTCACCCGGGACACCCCCACTTAGCACCGGAATACACATACCACTAATACTCAGCAGCTTATGGGCAATCTCCACATATCTTTAGCCCGCATCTCCTCCCTCTCCTGTCCAGACTTAGCATTGTCACACTTCAATAATACATTGAAGAATGCCCTAGATGAAGCAGCACCTTCTACACACAGAAAGACCCGACACAGACAATGGCAGCCCTGGCACAAAATGCAAACACGCTTTCTTCAGCGTTGCTCAAGGTGTGCAGAGCGAAAGTGGAGAAAATCTCTATTAGCAGAAGACTTTATCCAATATAAGTTCATGCTCAAAACCTATAACTCTGCCCTTCATCTGGCCAAAGAATCCTACTTCCCCACCCTCAACACCTCACTATCCAACAACCCAAAACAACTTTTTGAAACCTTAAACTCCCTTCTGAAACCTAAGGTACAGGCCCCCATCACCAACCTCTGCGGTGAGGATTTGGCCACTTATTTCCTAGAAAAAAATCAACCACATCCATCAGGATATCTCAACCAATCTTTCTTCAGGTATCTTTCCCTCCTCATTTAAACATGCCATCATAACCCCTTTACTTTAAAAAGCCATTCCTGGACCAGAACTGCACAGCTAACTACAGACCTGTCTCTAACCTTTCCTTCATCTCTAAGTTCCAGGAACGCTGGGTCCACTCCAGTCTAATCTGCTATCTCTCGGATAACTCTCTTCTCGACCCCTTACAATCTGGTTTCCGCTCTTTACACTCCACTGAAACGGCCCTCACTAAAGTCTCTAATGATCTAATAACAGCTAAATCCAAAGGTCATTGCTCCCTGCTGATTCTCCTGGATCTCTCTGCCGCATTTGACACTGGGAATCACCAGCTCCTCCTCACTATGCTCTGCTCTATAGGCCTCAAGGACACAGCCCTCTCCTGGTTCTCCTCCTACCTCTCTGACCGCTCCTTCACTGTATCTTTTGCTAGCTCCTCTTCCTCTCCTTGTTCCCTTACTATCGGGGTTCCGCAGGGCTAAGTCCTAGGCCCCCTTCTCTTTTCTCTATACACTGCCCCTATTGGACAAACAATCAGCAGATTTGGGTTCCAGTATCATCTCTATGCTGACGACACCCAATTATACACTTCTTCCCCTTATATCACCCCTACCCTAATTCAAAACACCAAGGATTGTCTGTCTGCTGTCTCTAACATCATGTCCTCCCTCTATCTGAAACTAAATCTCTCCAAAACTGAACTACTTGTGTTTCTCCCTTCTGCTAACCTCACTCTACCCAACATCGAAATTACCCTGGAGGGTTCAACCATAACTCCCAAGCAGCATGCCCGCTGTCTTGCGGTCATATTTGACAACGAACTTTCCTTTACTCCCTATATCCGATCACTCACTCGCTCTTGTCACCTGCATCTTAAAAACATCTCCAGAATCCGACCTTTTCTCACGTTTGAAACTGCTAAGACTCTTACTGTCGCTCTTATTCATTCTCGTCTGGACTACTGCAACTCTCTTCTGATCGGTTTCTCTCTTACCAAACTTTCTCCTCTCCAATCCAACTTGAATGCGGCAGCCAGGGTTATATTTCAGTCCAGCCGTTTCACCGATGCCTCCATCTTGTGCCAGTTATTACACTGGCTACCCATTCGCTACAGGGTCCAATATAAACTCATCTCTCTCACACACAAAGCTCTCCACAGTTCTGCACCGCCTTATATCTCCTCTCTCTTATATCTCCTCTCTATCGCCCTACACGTGCCCTCCGTTCTACAAATGACCTAAGGCTAATATCCCCCGTAATCCAAACCTCGCACCTCCATCTCCAAGACTTCTCTCGTGCTGCACCAGCTCTCTGAAATGCACTTCCCCAGACGACCTATACAAGTGCACTTTGAAAATCCATCTCTTCAAACAGGCCTACCACATCAACTACTCAGTAAACTAACTTTGCCCTGTTCCCTCCTTCCAAATATTATTCTGAATCTGCACCCTACTATTCATCTGTCTCCACACCCTCCATGCACATAACTGCACTTGATACTTGACTATTGCACTTAAACACACGGGCTGATGACTGGATCATGCAGCTTTATATGAAAATCTCTATTTATTATAATTGCCAGACCTGAAATAACAAGCACTTTTCATCTATTGTGTCCCCCCATTTCCTTGTAGATTATAAGCTTGCGAGCAGGGACCTCACTCCTAATGTCACGGTTTAAATTATCTTAACTTGTATTGAATTTATTGTCTGTACATGTCCCCACTAGTGTTGAGCATTCCGATACCGCAAGTATCGGGTATCGGCCGATACTTGCGGTATCGGAATTCCGATACCGAGTTCCGATACTTTTGTGGTATCGGGAATCGGTATCAGATCCATAGTGATGTGTAAAATAAAAAATATTGATATATTCACCTCTCCGGCGGCCCCTGGACATCACCGCGGGTAACCGGCAGGCTTCTTTGTTTAAAATGAGCGCGTTTAGGACCTGAGAATGACGTCGCGGCTTCTGATTGGTCGCGTGCCGCTCATGTGACCGCCACGCGTCCAATCACAAGCCGCGACGTCATTCTCAGGCACTAAACTCCTCATTCTAGGAATTTAGGACCTGCGAATGACGTCGCGGCTTCTGATTGGTCGCGTGGCGGTCACATGAGCGGCACGCGACCAATCAGAAGCCGCGACGTCATTCCTCAGGTCCTAAACACGCTCATTTTAAACAAAGAAGCCTGCCGGTTACCCGTGGTGATGTCCAGTGGCCGCCGGAGAGGTGAATATATCAATATTTTTTATTTTAATTCTTTATTTTACACATTAATATCTCCTTCAGACCCTGGGAACCATCAGGATACCTTCCGATACTTGGTGTCCCATTGACTTGTATTGGTATCGGATATCGGTATCGGCGATATCCGATACTCTTCGGGTATCGGCCAATACTATCCGATACCGATACTTTCAAGTATTGAACGGTATCGCTCAACACTAGTCCCCGCTTAATTGTAAAGTGCTGCGGAATATGTTGGCGCTATACAAGTCAAAATTATTATTATTATTATTATTATTAATCAAAATTTATAGTCACAGTATTATAACTCAGTGACTATTCCTTAATAGCTGACTCACTAATATGGCACATGGAAGGCACATGGCACATGAATCGACTTCTTGCAATATCTATGGGGCTGCCGGAGAAAGTCAAGCACTGTGTACTCAGCTTTTTCTGGCAATCCCATTGACAATGAGAAACTTGTTTTTGTATTGGAATTACACTGATGATTTGACTCAACGTTTCTGGGTTAGGAGAAAAGATCTAAAGAAAGGACATAAATTGTTTATGTGTTTTGAATCATTCCCTGAATTGTAACAGAGAATTTATTATGAAACCGGAGCATTTCAGCTGCCATATTTTTTTCATTATAAGGTAAGTTAATGCCATGTTTCAATATTAAAGGATCAAATCTAAGAGATTTAGTATACTTCAAACTTGAATTTTTTCTTCCGAAGTAAAGGACAGCTAATACTGGTGAAAGCATGGAAAGAAAATGTGCCTGTTGTAAAGTAGACCAGAGCTTTGCAGAACTTACATGTATGTACATTGTACATGTATGTTGGCGCTATATAAATAAAGATTATTATTACATGCATTAGTACAGTTGTCTACGTGTGACATTTCTGATATATCCCATAATTGTTTGATCGATGCAGGTCTCACCTCTAGGACACCCACCTATCTCCAGTACAGGGGGTCCCCCAATCCCTCATTCCAGCCTATGTCACACTACCAGTAAGTGAAGAGTTGGCGGTGCATGCAAGCGCTCTCTTCATTCATTGCTATAAGAGTTCCAAATACTGTCAAGCAAATACTCTCAGCGGTACTTGGAACTCCCATAGCATGTGCTGCCACTTATCCACTCACTGATGATCAGGCATCGACTGGAATAGGAGATTAAGGGATTCCCATTGTGGAGATACTGTAGGTGCAGGTCCCAGAGGTGCATTTATCAGAAATGTATGGCATAAACTATGGTAATGCCATAAATATCCTTCACGAGTCAACTTTAAGATAATTTACGTAGGTCCAGATCTTGGTCCTCCAGCAGTATTGATTAGTTTGGCCCCATTTTATTTTGCAGTTGCAATGTTAAATGTTGTACAACCTGGGTGCAGAGGGATGGAATCCCCAATGCACGTTTCGCGTCAGCTTCTTCAGAGGGAGTGAGACTCCCAGGTTGTACAGTTAAGTATACTTTGTCATTATACCTCATGTGTGATCAGACTCTCTGCAAATTAGTTGTAATGGATCACACTACTGTTCGCACTATATTACAACACAATGCCCACCAAGTGCACCACAAACTGAAAATGGACTGAGAACTCAACCACAGCATACATAACATAAATATTCATAATAACAAAATAATGAAGTAACAATAAAATGAGGAGACTGCCAAGCTACACTGAAAGGACCACACTGGCTATGTATAACATCTCAAAAAATAAAGTGCACAGTGCAAATATATGTAAACTATTTAATGTGCAAGCCAACGCAAATTAATGTAAACATTCCTTCAAGAATCACAAGTTTATAAGGGTAAAGTACCCAACTATCCAAATGGGGTGTGATATAATAAGCATTATCAAACTTCCATGATATTGCACCAGGCATAAATGCTAGTGATACTGTAAGCAGGTTGCGGGATGCAGTGACAGACAGAATGCATAGCAAGGGTTAACAAATGTAATAGTTTTAATTTAATAGGGGGGGTTAACTCCTCGCAGGAAGGTGCAGGTTTAAATGCGGAGAATAACAGTCCAATTGTAAAGGATATGCAGAGTTAAGGAACAATGAATCAGAAAACGTCAGTTCTTGTGAATACTGCGGGGGAGTCAATAGCGCCAGCGCCAACAACGGCTGGTGCAGTGCTGGTACAAGAAGGTTCAGCTGATAACTGTGGTCCGTCTTTTGGCGGTCGGGGTCCGGTACCTCCCACTAAGCCCCTGTCCATGAACATATGTGGTCGGAGCAAACAAGACCGCAGCACGTTCAAGGCCCTATGTAGGCGGGAAGGCGTCTGATTTTAAGGTGGGCCGATTTTAAAGGGACACGGTCACCTGAATTTGGAGGGAACAATCTTCAGCCATGGAGGAGGGGTTTTTGGTTCACCCTTTCCTTACCCGCTGGCTGCATGCTGGCTGCAATATTGGATTGAAGTTCATTCTCTGTCCTCCATAGTACACACCTGCAAGATTGCCTTGTGCTGGCATGTACTACGGAGGACAGAGAATGAACTTCAATCCAATATTGCAGCCAGCATGCAGCCAGCGGGTAAGGAAAGGGTGAATCAAAAACCACAAAACCCCGCCTCCATGGCTGAAGATTGTTCCCTCCAAATTCAGGTGACAGTGTCCCTTTAAGACTGAAGCGCCGACAACAGCTGGTGTGATGTTTCTCCAACGAGGTCCTGCAGACCACGGTCAGACGTCGAGGGCAGCAGCGAACAGTGCTGAACTCTGCCCTGGCCCTTAGGCTGGGGTGTGGCGCTTAGCTGAACAGAGCTCCCGGCTCTTTCCTTATTACTGCGGTGGGCTCCGGCAGCATCTCGGCATCTGATCAGCCGCGTATTGTTGCAGCCTGGCTGCGCACGCCTAGAAGCCTGCTGCGCACGCACCTTGCCTCTGTCATCGCCTGTGGAAAACTGTCTGATGCTGCGCACTCTTTTACTTACAACCGCGCTCCCAGCTTCTGGGCCAAGGAACCTGTCCGGGCCTTTTTGACTTCCCCTGGGCAACATGGGACGCAGCCTCATCAGTTCCGGACCCGGTCTGGCACAAGTACCCGCAATCCGGTCTTCCTCCGTACAGTACCCATATATGGCTATAAGTGATATTAAGGTCAAACACACAGTATACAATAAGACAAATGGGAGCACTGCTATATAATGAATCAAGATGACAAAACATGTGTAAAAAAAGGAAGGAAACTTACAGCGAGAGTCTGTGAGAATCCAGTCGCAATTTTTAAATGCTTAGGAAGCCTTTGCTGGTGTTTTTTGTTAATTATTCTAATTTATTGAGATAATGACTTTTGGGTTTTCATTGGCTGTAAGCCATAATCATCAACATTAACAGAAATAAATGCTTGAAATAGATCACTCTGTTTGTAATGACTCTATCTAATATATGAGATTCACTTTTTGTATTGAAGAACTGAAATAAATTAACTTTTTGCTGATATTCTAAATTTGTGAGAAGTACTTGCAGCTTTAGGGTATGTGCACACGTTGCGGATTCTCTGCGGATCCGCAGCGTTTTTTGCAGTGCAGAAATGCTACAGATCTGCAATTGATTTACAGTACAATGTAAATCAATGAGAAAAAAAAAAGCTGTGCACACTTTGCGGAAAATCTGGTGCGGAAACGCTGCGGATTAAAAGAAGTAGCATGTCGCTTCTTTTTTGCTGATCTGCAGCATTTTTGTACCCATTCCATTATAGAAATCCGCAGGAGTAAAAATCGCAGTAAATCCGCAAAAAAAACCGCCGCAAAAATGCACAAAAAACGCTGCAGATCTGCACAAAAAAACGCAACAAATCCGCAGCTGCGTTTTCTGCCAGGAAAGGCAGAATCCGCACCAGAAATTCCTAAGGCTAATCCGCAACGTGTGCACATAGCCGATGCTTCCCTCCTATTCTCGGATTTGCTTTTTTGCGGTGGCAGATAAGGGTACTTATTCCTCAGTGCTGCTTTTTAATGGCACTGAAAAGTAAGGGTATAGCGCCCCCCAGTGTGGGAAAATCTCCAGGGTATTGGCTGTCTCGCTGTTTGACCAGCGGTGATGATTTTACTGCCGATCAGAAGCAGTGTTTGCCGTGCTGTCATGTACATCCAATCAAGTGTCCGAACTTTTTGTAAATGTTCGGCCGAACTCGCCTGACCGGAATATCCAGGTGTCAGCCCATCTCTAACCCTGACCCTAATTACATTTTATCGATATTATTATTTTTCTAGCTTCTTAGTAAACCTATCATGAACATTTGATTAACGAAGCCTACAGGGAGCTCTCTTGCTGCTATTATATGGCTATTTCAGGGATTTTAACCCCTTTAATAGAGAAGAGCGGTGTTCGACGAACCTGAACAATTTGCTTAAAATTCGGCTGTTCGAGTTTCTGTTCGATAACTGTTCATTCACCAAAAGCCTAGCTTGATTTTCACATTAAATCTGTTTATCATTATTAGTAGACTGTTTCAGTGTATAGTGGGCGGGGGGTGGGGGATAGATCTGTGCTGAAATAACGCCGATCTCCATTTTTTTTCTTTCCCGCATTTACAGTGAGGCGGTGCAGTCTCTCAGCCTATCAGCAGTGTGCACACGCACAGCAATATGCATGTGATGCACACAAGCAAGGGCATGTGTCATTGGCTGTGTATGTCTCATGTCCTCCTTGCCCTATAAGAACCAGTCATTTGCCCCATCGCCACCATTTCCTCACTGCTGCAGCTTAGTGTTAGACGGCACCACTGCTGCTGTGGGTGCTATACAGACTAAGAGTGGTTTTTTGGAGAGAATTGTCAGAGAGATAGGTTTTGGGAGTCGGGAGGAGTCGGGACTAGTTGTAATATTAGCCCTTTTCAGGGTAGGTTACAGCAGTTCACAGCACTGTTTGCCAGGCAGGTCTGTGCCAGTGCTGTGCAAGTGTTTGTCACAGCATTTGGTGTAATCTAGCTCAGCCAATCCTTTTGGGCTAGTAGCATTTTCTGATAGTCATCTGAGTAGCCCGCCTGTGAAGCTAGCTACACCTCCTATGTATCTCAATTTTTACTGCATCTAACCCAGTTATGGAAACAGGAACACATGGTCTACTTGCACAGTGAACAAGTCTGTATGATCATGTTCACACACCACCAAGAAACCTGAAGACACAAAAGAGAATAGTAAAACCAAAAACACTCAGTTTGAAAAAATGTTGCAGTAATCCGCAAGTGCTAGTAAAAGATGTAAAAAACAGGGTATTTGGTTGATACGTTTTTTGCAAAAAATGTATACTAAGCTGCTCTACCAATCTTCACGGTATACCCTTATCAGAGCAGTCCTAACTAATGTATGCAATCCCTATCTGATGTATTTAAAAACCTGATCATCTGTATATAACCTGTGTGAACAGGGTTCAGAGAGGAAAAATCCATGTGTGCATACAGGATAGAACAGCTTTTGTGCAGCTAGCCCAAGAGGAGTGGTGGAACTCCCCAGTCTTGTAGACACAAGAGAACAATTATGGAAACAGGAACAAATGGGCTACTTGCACAGTGAACAAGTCTGTATGATCATGTTCACACACCACCAAGAAACCTGAAGACACAAAAGAGAATAGTAAAACCAAAAACACTCAGTTTGAAAAAATGTTGCAGTAATCCGCAAGTGCTAGTAAAAGATGTAAAAAACAGGGTATTTGGTTGATACGTTTTTTGCAAAAAATGTATACTAAGCTGCTCTACCAATCTTCACGGTATACCCTTATCAGAGCAGTCCTAACTAATGTATGCAATCCCTATCTGATGTATTTAAAAACCTGATCATCTGTATATAACCTGTGTGAACAGGGTTCAGAGAGGAAAAATCCATGTGTGCATACAGGGTAGAACAGCTTTTGTGCAGATAGCCCAAGAGGAGTGGTGGAACTCCCCAGTCTTGTAGACACAAGAGAACAATTATGGAAACAGGAACACATGGGCTACTTGCACAGTTAACAAGTCTGTATGATCATGTTCACCCACCACCAAGAAACCTGAAGACACAAAAGAGAATAGTAAAACCAAAAACACTCAGTTTGAAAAAATGTTGCAGTAATCCGCAAGTGCTAGTAAAAGATGTAAAAAACAGGGTATTTGGTTGATACGTTTTTTGCAAAAAATGTATACTAAGCTGCTCTACCAATCTTCACGGTATACCCTTATCAGAGCAGTCCTAACTAATGTATGCAATCCCTATCTGATGTATTTAAAAACCTGATCATCTGTATATAACCTGTGTGAACAGGGTTCAGAGAGGAAAAATCCATGTGTGCATACAGGGTAGAACAGCTTTTGTGCAGATAGCCCAAGAGGAGTGGTGGAACTCCCCAGTCTTGTAGACACAAGAGAACAATTATGGAAACAGGAACACATGGGCTACTTGCACAGTGAACAAGTCTGTATGATCATGTTCACACACCACCAAGAAACCTGAAGACACAAAAGAGAATAGTAAAACCAAAAACACTCAGTTTGAAAAAATGTTGCAGTAATCCGCAAGTGCTAGTAAAAGATGTAAAAAACAGGGTATTTGGTTGATACGTTTTTTGCAAAAAATGTATACTAAGCTGCTCTACCAATCTTCACGGTATACCCTTATCAGAGCAGTCCTAACTAATGTATGCAATCCCTATCTGATGTATTTAAAAACCTGATCATCTGTATATAACCTGTGTGAACAGAGTTCAGAGAGGAAAAATCCATGTGTGCATACAGGGTAGAACAGCTTTTGTGCAGATAGCCCAAGAGGAGTGGTGGAACTCCCCAGTCTTGTAGACACAAGAGAACAATTATGGAAACAGGAACACATGGGCTACTTGCACAGTGAACAAGTCTGTATGATCATGTTCACACACCACCAAGAAACCTGAAGACACAAAAGAGAATAGTAAAACCAAAAACACTCAGTTTGAAAAAATGTTGCAGTAATCCGCAAGTGCTAGTAAAAGATGTAAAAAACAGGGTATTTGGTTGATACGTTTTTTGCAAAAAATGTATACTAAGCTGCTCTACCAATCTTCACGGTATACCCTTATCAGAGCAGTCCTAACTAATGTATGCAATCTCTATCTGATGTATTTAAAAACCTGATCATCTGTATATAACCTGTGTGAACAGGGTTCAGAGAGGAAAAATCCATGTGTGCATACAGGGTAGAACAGCTTTTGTGCAGATAGCCCAAGAGGAGTGGTGGAACTCCCCAGTCTTGTAGACACAAGAGAACAATTATGGAAACAGGAACACATGGGCTACTTGCACAGTGAACAAGTCTGTATGATCATGTTCACACACCACCAAGAAACCTGAAGACACAAAAGAGAATAGTAAAACCAAAAACACTCAGTTTGAAAAAATGTTGCAGTAATCCGCAAGTGCTAGTAAAAGATGTAAAAAACAGGGTATTTGGTTGATACGTTTTTTGCAAAAAATGTATACTAAGCTGCTCTACCAATCTTCACGGTATACCCTTATCAGAGCAGTCCTAACTAATGTATGCAATCCCTATCTAATGTATTTAAAAACCTGATCATCTGTATATAACCTGTGTGAACAGAGTTCAGAGAGGAAAAATCCATGTGTGCATACAGGGTAGAACAGCTTTTGTGCAGATAGCCCAAGAGGAGTGGTGGAACTCCCCAGTCTTGTAGACACAAGAGAACAATTATGGAAACAGGAACACATGGGCTACTTGCACAGTGAACAAGTCTGTATGATCATGTTCACACACCACCAAGAAACCTGAAGACACAAAAGAGAATAGTAAAACCAAAAACACTCAGTTTGAAAAAATGTTGCAGTAATCCGCAAGTGCTAGTAAAAGATGTAAAAAACAGGGTATTTGGTTGATACGTTTTTTGCAAAAAATGTATACTAAGCTGCTCTACCAATCTTCACGGTATACCCTTATCAGAGCAGTCCTAACTAATGTATGCAATCCCTATCTGATGTATTTAAAAACCTGATCATCTGTATATAACCTGTGTGAACAGGGTTCAGAGAGGAAAAATCCATGTGTGCATACAGGGTAGAACAGCTTTTGTGCAGATAGCCCAAGAGGAGTGGTGGAACTCCCCAGTCTTGTAGATACAAGAGAACAATTATGGAAACAGGAACACATGGGCTACTTGCACAGTGAACAAGTCTGTATGATCATGTTCACACACCACCAAGAAACCTGAAGACACAAAAGAGAATAGTAAAACCAAAAACACTCAGTTTGAAAAAATGTTGCAGTAATCCGCAAGTGGGCCTAGGAGCAGTGTCTGCACGTCAGCAGAGTAGCCCGCCTGTGAAACTAACTACTCTGCCTGTGTATCTCTATTTTCACTGCATCTAATCCAGTTAATCGTTTTGGGCCTAGGAGCAGTGTCTGCACATCAGCAGAGTAGCCCGCCTGTGAAACAAACTATACCGCCTGTGTATCTCAATTTTCACTGCATCTAATCCAGTTAATAGTTTAGGGCCTAGGAGCAGTGTCTGCACGTCAGCAGAGTATCCCGCCTGTGAAACAAACTATAGCGCCTGTGTATCTCAATTTTCACTGCATCTAATCCAGTTAATAGTTTAGGGCCTAGGAGCAGTGTCTACACGTCAGCAGAGTAGCCCGCCTGTGAAACAAACTATACCACCTGTGTATCTCAATTTTCACTGCATCTAATCCAGTTAATAGTTTAGGGCCTAGGAGTAGTGTTTGCACGTTAGCAGAGTAGCCCGCCTTTGAAACAAACTATACCGCCTGTGTATCTCAATTTTCACTGCATTCAATCCAATTATTAGTTTTGGGCCTAGTACCACAGTTTGGCCACTCAGCTCTGCTCGGTTTTCATCCATCGGTTGTTGTGCCAACAACTACAGGTACAGAGTTGCCAATTAGTTAAGCACTAAGATGAGTGGCAAAAGGCCTGCTGCTGGTGGAAAGGGGAATAGACGTGTTGGAAAAGAAAAAAAAGGTTGTGTCCGTGGGGTAGGTGGTAAAGCAACAGTAACATCTGCAGAAGAAAGACCATCTTCCAGCCAAAGTAAGATGTCTACTTCTTTTCGTGGACAATCTGATATGATCCCTTTCTTACGACCATCGCTACAAGCATAGCCAAAAATTCCAGATGAGGCACAAAAACAGCAGGTGCTTGAACGGATATCAAGTGCTCGTTCAAGTGGGCTCTCCTCCATGTTAACTTCAACATCACAACTAGGGTTGAGCGAAACGGGTCGAACATTTTCAAAAGTCGCCGACTTTTGGCTAAGTCGGGGTTTCATGAAACCCGATCCGACCCCTGTGCGGGGTCGGCCATGCGGTACGCGACTTTCGCGCCAAAGTCGCGTTTCAATGACGCGAAAAGCGCCATTTCTCAGCCAATGAAGGTAAACGCAGAGTGTGGGCAGCGTGATGACATAGGTCCTGGTCCCCACCATCTTAGAGAAGGGCATTGCAGTGATTGGCTTGCTGTCTGCGACGTCACAGGGGCTATAAAGAGGCGTTCCCGCCGACCGCCATCTTACTGCTGCTGATCTGAGCTTAGGGAGAGGTTGCTGCCGCTTTGTCAGAAGCAGGGATAGCGTTAGGCAGGGTCCATTAACCACAAAACCGCTTGTGCTGCAGCGATTTGCACTGTCCAACACCACCCTCGGTGTGCAGGGACAGTGGAAGTTTTTTTTTTTTTTTTTTTCCCCTCAGCGCTGTAGCTCATTGGGCTGCCCTAGAAGGCTCCCTGATAGCTGCATTGCTGTGTGTACGCCGCTGTGCAAACCAACTGCTTTTTTCAAAGCACAAATCCTCTTGTTCCTTCCTTTCTGCACAGCTATCTTTTTTGTTTGTCCACACTTTTTATTTCATTTGTGCATCAGTCCACTCCTTATTGCTGCCTGCCATACCTGGCTGAGATTACTGCAGGCAGGGAGATAGTAGCTGCCTGCCATACCTGGCTGAGATTACTGCAGGCAGGGAGATAGTAATTGTAGGACATTCCCTGTTTTTTTTTTTGTTTTTTTTTTGGTGGGAGATTAAGATTGGCAATTTGGCATTTCTGCTAGAGTGCCATCCCTGTGTGTGCCATCTCTCTCACATAGTGGGCCATAGAAAGCCTTTTCATTTTTCTGTATTTTTTTTTGTGGGGTGTATAAATTCTCCCTGATAAAAATACAGTGGGAGATTAATATTGGCCTTTGGGCTTGTGTGCCAGTCCTGAGTGTGCCATCTCTCTCACAAATAGTGGGCCATAGAAAGCCTATTTTATTTTTTTTGGGGTTTTATAAATTCTCCCTGAAAAAAAGGGAGATTAATATTGGCCTCTGGGCTTGTGTGCCAGTCCTGAGCGTGCCATCTGTGCCAGCCCTGAGCGTGCCATCTCTCTCACAAATAGTGGGCCATAGAAAGCCTATTTATTTATTTTTTTGGTTTTATAAATTCTCCCTGAAAAAAAGGGAGATTAATATTGGCCTCTGGGCTTGTGTGCCAGTCCTGAGCGTGCCATCTGTGCCAGCCCTGAGCGTGCCATCTCTCTCACAAATAGTGGGCCATAGAAAGCCTATTTAATTTTTTTTTTTGTTTTATAAATTTTCCCTGAAAAAAGGGAGATTAATATTGGCCTCTGGGCTTGTGTGCCAGTCCTGAGCGTGCCATCTGTGCCAGCCCTGAGCGTGCCATCTCTCTCACAAATAGTGGGCCATAGAAAGCCTATTTAATTTTTTTTTTTGTTTTATAAATTTTCCCTGAAAAAAGGGAGATTAATATTGGCCTCTGGGCTTGTGTGCCAGTTGTGAGCGTGCCATCTGTGCCAGTCCTGAGCGTGCCATCTCTCTCACAAATAGTGGGCCATAGAAAGCCTATTTAAATTTTTTTTTGGTTTTATAAATTCTCCCAGAAAAAAAGGGAGATTAATATTGGCCTCTGGGCTTGTGTGCCAGTCCTGAGCGTGCCATCTGTGCCAGCCCTGAGCGTGCCATCTCTCTCACAAATAGTGGGCCATAGAAAGCCTATTTAATTTTTTTTTTGTTTTATAAATTTTCCCTGAAAAAAGGGAGATTAATATTGGCCTCTGGGCTTGTGTGCCAGTTGTGAGCGTGCCATCTGTGCCAGTCCTGAGCGTGCCATCTCTCTCACAAATAGTGGGCCATAGAAAGCCTATTTAAATTTTTTTTTGGTTTTATAAATTCTCCCAGAAAAAAAGGGAGATTAATATTGGCCTCTGGGCTTCTGTGCCAGTCCTGAGCGTGCCATCTGTGCCAGTCCTGAGCGTCCCATCTCTCTCACAAATAGTGGGCCATAGAAAGCCTATTTTATTTTTTTGGGGGGTTTTATAAATTCTCCCTGAAAAAAAGGGAGATTAATATTGGCCTCTGGGCTTGTGTGCCAGTCCTGAGCGTGCCATCTGTGCCAGCCCTGAGCGTGCCATCTCTCTCACAAATAGTGGGCCATAGAAAGCCTATTTATTTATTTTTTTTGTTTTATAAATTTTCCCTGAAAAAAGGGAGATTAATATTGGCCTCTGGGCTTGTGTGCCAGTTGTGAGCGTGCCATCTGTGCCAGTCCTGAGCGTGCCATCTCTCTCACAAATAGTGGGCCATAGAAAGCCTATTTTTTTTTTTTTTGGGGTTTTAGAAATTCTCCCTGGAAAAAAAAAGGGAGATTAATATTGCCCTTTGGGCTTGTGTGCCAGTACTAAGCGTTCCATCTCTCTCTCTCTCTCTCTCAGTCAGTGGGCCATAGAACGCCTATTTTTGGTTTTATTTGTTTTCTAAATTCTCCCTGAAAAAATCATTTTATTTTATTTGGTTTCTAAATTCTTCCTGATAAAATCACATTTTTTTTATTATTTTTTTTTCTAAAGTCTCCCTGAAAAAAAAAAAAAAAAACAGTGGGAGATTAATATTGGCCTTTCTGCTTGTGTGCCAGTCTTGACTCCTGGGTGCGTCATCTCTCAGTCAGTGGGCCATAGAACGCCTATTTTTGGTTTTATTTGTTTTCTAAATTCTCCCTGAAAAAATCATTTTATTTTATTTGGTTTCTAAATTCTTCCTGATAAAATCACATTTTTTTTATTATTTTTTTTTCTAAAGTCTCCCTGAAAAAAAAAAAAAAAAACAGTGGGAGATTAATATTGGCCTTTCTGCTTGTGTGCCAGTCTTGACTCCTGGGTGCGTCATCTCTCAGTCAGTGGGCCATAGAACGCCTA
Organism: Ranitomeya imitator; assembly: GCF_032444005.1. NCBI lineage: Eukaryota > Metazoa > Chordata > Amphibia > Anura > Dendrobatidae > Ranitomeya > Ranitomeya imitator. The sequence continues at coordinate 577,975,899 of NC_091286.1, forward strand.
TTTTTGTTTTTATTTGTTTTATAAATTCTCCCTGAAAAAATCATTTTATTTTATTTGGTTTCTAAATTCTTCCTGATAAAATCATATTTTTTTTATTATTTTTTTTTCTAAAGTCTCCCTGAAAAAAAAAAAAAAAAAAAAAAAAAAAAAAAACAGTGGGAGATTAATATTGGCCTTTCTGCTTGTGTGCCAGTCTTGACTCCTGGGTGTGCCATCTCTCTCTCTCTCTCTCTCTCCAATTGTGGTCCATAGAAAGCCTACATTTTTTTTCCTTGATTTGGGTTCCAAAATCTACCAGAGAAAATAACTCCATCAATCATTGGTAGAAAAATATTGGCCTCTGGGCTTGTGTGCCACTCCTGATTCCTGTGTGCGTCATCTCTCACTCAGTGGCCCATAGAAAGCATATAGTTTGTTACATTTGTTTTCTAAATTCTCCCTGCAAAAATCTTTTTTTTTTTTTTGGGGGGGTTTCTAAAGTGTTCCTGAAAAAAATAAAAATAAAAAAAAAATAATAGTGTGACATTAATATTAACATTTGTGCTTCAGTGACAGTCCTGCGTGTGGGGCATCTCTCTAATTTGCAGCCCCCAAAAAAAGAGTGTGTAACATTGGGCCTGATTTTCGCTGTGGTCTCACCAACCTGTAAAGGGGTAGCTAAATCATACTGAAGTTATAGCTCACCGTGTAAGTTGTGTGACTGCAACAAATAACGTTAGTTTGGTTACGTTTTTAAAACAATGAGGAAGTCTAGTGGAAGAGGTCGTGGCCGGGGGCGTTCATTGTCAGCTGGTAATGAGGGTAGTGGTAGTGGTGGAGCATCAGGTGGTCGTGGGGGAAAAAATATTGCACCTAAGTCTGGAGCTGTGGAGCCAGGTTCGTCGTCCGGCTACACAAGGCCTCGAACGCTCCCTTTTCTGGGATTAGGAAAACCGCTTTTAAAGCCGGAGCAGCAAGAGCAAGTTTTGGCTTATCTTGCTGACTCAGCCTCTAGCTCTTTTGCCTCATCTCGTGAAACTGGTAAAAGTAAAAGCAGCGCGTCGTTAGTGGATGTTCACGGTCAGGGACAAGTCACTTCCTTGTCCTCTTCAGCAAAAACAACAACAGAGAAGAATGCAGCAGGCGACACAACGGGTTACTCCATGGAGCTCTTTACACATACCGTCCCTGGCTTAGAAAGTGAAGCAGTTAACAGTCCATGCCCATTACAAATTGAATCTGACATGGAGTGCACTGACGCACAGCCACAGCCAGACTACTATGCTGGTCCTTTGACTCAGACCACAACATTGCCCTCGCAGGGTGCTGATCAAGAATCAGACCCTGATGAGACTATGTTGCCCCATCACGAACGCTATACCACCGAACGACACGGTGACACAGACGAAGTTGCGCAGGAGGTACAAGAAGAGTTATTAGATGACCCAGTTCTTGACCCCGATTGGCAGCCATTGGGGGAACAGGGTGCAGGCGGCAGCAGTTCTGAAGCAGAGGAGGAGGAGGGGCCGCAGCAGGCATCAACATCGCCACAGGTTCCATCTGCCGGGCCCGTATCTTGCCCAAAACGCGTGGCAAAGCCAAAACCTGGTGGAGGACAGCGTGGCCATCCGGTTAAAGCTCAGTCTGCAATGCCTGAAAAGGTATCCGATGCTAGAAAGAGTGCAGTCTGGCATTTTTTTAAACAACATCCAATTGATCAGCGCAAAGTCATCTGTCAAAAATGTTCTACTTCCTTAAGCAGAGGTCAGAATCTGAAAAGTCTCAATACTAGTTGCATGCATAGACATTTAACCACCATGCATTTGAAAGCTTGGACTAACTACCAAACGTCCCTTAAGGTTGTTGCACCCTCGGCCAATGAAGCTAGTCATCAACGCAACATCCCTTCCGGCAGTGTAGGACCACCATTTAGCGCACCACCTGCTGTATCTGTGCAGGTATCTTTGCCAGGCCAAAGCAGTCAGGGTCAGGGAATCACCAGTTTCGTAGTAGGAAACACTGCATCTAGGGCACCGGCGGCAACAATACCATCTCCCACCGTCTCTCAGTCTGCCATGTCCACCGGCACCCCCGCTAGTTCCACGATCTCCAGCTCTCCAGTCCAGCTCACCCTACATGAGACTATGGTTAGAAAAAGGAAATACTTAGCCTCGCATCCGCGTACACAGGGTTTGAACGCCCACATAGCTAGACTAATCTCGTTAGAGATGATGCCCTACCGGTTAGTTGAAAGCGAAGCTTTCAAAGACCTGATGGACTACGCTGTACCACGCTACGAGCTACCCAGTCGACACTTTTTTTCCAGAAAAGCCATCCCAGCCCTCCACCAGCATGTTAAAGAGCGCATCGTCCATGCACTCAGGCAATCTGTGAGCACAAAGGTGCACCTGACAACAGATGCATGGACCAGTAGGCATGGCCAGGGACGTTACGTGTCCATCACGGCACACTGGGTAAATGTGGTGGATTCAGGGTCCACAGGGGACAGCAAGTTTGGGACAGTTCTGCCTAGCCCACGGTCTAGTAAACAGTTGTCTGTAGCCGTTCGCACCCCCTCCTCCTCCTCCTCCTCGTCCTCCTGCAGAAGCAAGAGCTCGTCCACAGACCGCAGTCGCACAAACACTCCATCCGCACCTGCCACTGTTGCACACCAGGTCTCCCATTATGGGGCAGCTACTGGCATACGTCAGCAGGCTGTATTGGCTATGAAGTGTTTGGGCGACAATAGACACACCGCGGAAGTTCTGTCCGAGTTCTTGCAGCAAGAAACGCAGTCGTGGCTGGGCACTGTAGATCTTGAGGCAGGCAAGGTAGTGAGTGATAACGGAAGGAATTTCATGGCTGCCATCTCCCTTTCCCAACTGAAACACATTCCTTGCCTGGCTCACACCTTAAACCTGGTGGTGCAGTGCTTCCTGAAAAGTTATCCGGGGTTATCCGACCTGCTCCTCAAAGTGCGTGGACTTTGCGCACATATCCGCCGTTCGCCTGTACACTCCAGCCGTATGCAGACCTATCAGCGTTCTTTGAACCTTCCCCAGCATCGCCTAATCATAGACGTTGCAACAAGGTGGAACTCAACACTGCACATGCTTCAGAGACTGTGCGAACAGAGGCGGGCTGTTATGTTTTTGTGGGAGGATACACATACACGGGCAGGCAGTAGGATGGCAGACATGGAGTTGTCAGGTGTGCAGTGGTCGAAGATTCAAGACATGTGTCAAGTCCTTCAGTGTTTTGAGGAATGCACACGGCTGGTTAGTGCAGACAACGCCATAATAAGCATGAGCATCCCCCTAATGCGTCTGCTGATGCAAAGTTTGACGCACATAAAGGATCAGGCGTCTGCACCAGAGGAAGAGGAAAGCCTTGATGACAGTCAGCGATTGTCTGGTCAGGGCAGTGTACATGACGAGGTACCGGGCGAAGAGGAGGTGGAGGATGAGGAGGATGATGGGGATGAGTATATTTTTAATGAGGAAGCTTTCCCGGGGGCACGGGAAATTGGTGGCGTGGCAAGGCCGGGTTCTGGTTTTTTGAGGGACACAAGTGACGTAGATTTGCCTGCAACTGCCCCTCAACCAAGCACAACCGCAGATTTGACAACGGGAACTTTGGCCCACATGGCGGATTATGCCTTGCGTATCCTCAAAAGGGACACACGCATTACAAAAATGATGAACGATGACGATTACTGGTTGGCCTGCCTCCTTGATCCTCGCTATAAAGGCAAATTGCAAAATATTATGCCACATGAGAACTTGGAACTAATATTAGCAACAAAACAATCAACTCTTGTTGACCGTTTGCTTCTGGCATTCCCTGCACACAGCGCCCGTGATCGTTCTCACACGAGCTCCAGGGGCCAGCAGACCAGAGGTGTTAGAGGGGCAGAAATCAGAAGTGGCGTTGGCCAGAGGGGTTTTCTGACCAGGTTGTGGAGTGATTTTTCTATGACCGCAGACAGGACAGGTACTGCAGCATCAATTCAAAGTGACAGGAGACAACATTTGTCCAGTATGGTTACAAACTATTTTTCATCCCTTATCGACGTTCTCCCTCAACCGTCATTCCCATTTGATTACTGGGCATCCAAATTAGACACCTGGCCAGAATTGGCAGAATATGCATTGCAGGAGCTTGCTTGCCCGGCAGCTAGTGTCCTATCAGAAAGAGTATTCAGTGCTGCAGGTTCAATACTAACAGAAAAAAGGACTCGTCTGGCTACCCAAAATGTAGATGATCTAACCTTCATTAAAATGAACCACAACTGGATTTCAAAATCTTTTGCCCCACCCTGCCCGGCTGACACCTAGCTTTCCTATGAAAAGGTCTTGCCTGTGGACTATTCTGAATGACTTTTCCAATCTCGTAATTTTCTTCACCTGATTGTCCAGCATACGACATGTTTCCACCTCACGAAATGGCCAAACTCCCCACACGGGGCCGTGCTATCGCCACTTTGCGCTTGGACCCTTGAGAGTGCTGTTTGTCTGAAGAGGTGGGTGTGGCCGCTTTTGGTCGACGGCACTGCCACTGGGTCCCTCATAGTACAATAAAGTGTCTCTGGCGGTGGTGGTGCGCACCCAACGTCAGACACACCGTTGTAATATGAGGGGCCCTGTGCCTGTAACGCCGGCCACAAGACAGTTCCCCCCCCCAGCTCAAACAGTGCTCTACCACTAGCAAAATTATCTCTCACAGCTTCACCAATGTGTAGTCTAGGCGCTGACATCCTTCAATGCCTGGCACTGACAATACCATTGTTTTGACATTTTTGTTATGTTAGGCCTTCGAAGCCTGTCTGCGGTCCCTTCTTTCTACAACTACTACACTGACCAGGCCACTGCTGGCCGTGTTACCCTGGAACCAATTTAAAAGTGCCTACAGTCAGCCCAATTTTGTTATGTTAGGCCTTCGAAGACTGTCTGCCGTCACTCCTTCCACTAGACTTCCACTGACCATACACTGCTGCCCATGTACCCCTGGAACCAATTTAAAGTGCCTACAGCCAGCCCAATTTTGTTATGTTAGGCCTTGGAAGCCTGTCTGCGGTCACTCCTTCCACTAGACTTCCACTGACCAGACCACTGCTGCCCGTGTACCCCTGGAACCAATTTAAAAGTGCCTACAGCCAGCCCAAGTTTGTTATGTTAGGCCTTGGAAGCCTGTCTGCGGTCACTCCTTCCACTAGGCCTCCACTGACCACACCACTGCTGTCCGTGTACCCCTGGAACCAATTTAAAATTGCCTACAGCCATGTGTTATTATTTTAGGCCTTCGATGCCTGTCTGCGGTCACTCCTTCCACTAGGCCTCCACTGACCACACCACTGCTGTCCGTGTACCCCTGGAACCAATTTAAAATTGCCTACAGCCAGCCCAATTTTTTTATTTTAGGCCTTCGATGCCTGTCTGCGGTCCATTCTTTCAACTACTACTACACTGACCAGGTCACTGCTGCCCGTGTACCCCTGGAACCAATTTAAAATTGCCTACAGCCATGTGTTATTATTTTAGGCCTTCGATGCCTGTCTGCGGTCACTCCTTCCACTAGGCCTCCACTGACCACACCACTGCTGCCCGTGTACCCCTGGAACCAATTTAAAATTGCCTACAGCCAGCCCAATTTTTTTATTTTAGGCCTTCGATGCCTGTCTGCGGTCCATTCTTTCAACTACTACTACACTGACCAGGTCACTGCTGCCCGTGTACCCCTGGAACCAATTTAAAATTGCCTACAGCCATGTGTTATTATTTTAGGCCTTCGATGCCTGTCTGCGGTCACTCCTTCCACTAGGCCTCCACTGACCACACCACTGCTGTCCGTGTACCCCTGGAACCAATTTAAAATTGCCTACAGCCATGTGTTTTTATTTTAGGCCTTCGATGCCTGTCTGCGGTCCATTCTTTCAACTACTACTACACTGACCAGGGCACTGCTGGCCGTGTTACCCTGGAACCAATTTAAAAGTGCCTACAGTCAGCCCAATTTTGTTATGTTAGGCCTTGGAAGCCTGTCTGCGGTCACTCCTTCCACTAGGCCTCCACTGACCACACCACTGCTGTCCGTGTACCCCTGGAACCAATTTAAAATTGCCTACAGCCATGTGTTATTATTTTAGGCCTTCGATGCCTGTCTGCGGTCACTCCTTCCACTAGGCCTCCACTGACCACACCACTGCTGTCCGTGTACCCCTGGAACCAATTTAAAATTGCCTACAGCCATGTGTTTTTATTTTAGGCCTTCGATGCCTGTCTGCGGTCCATTCTTTCAACTACTACTACACTGACCAGGGCACTGCTGGCCGTGTACCCCTGGAACCAACATCAGAAAATATAAAAATAAGTATTTTGCTTATAAAAAAGAAAATACTGGTGAGATATCAAATGCAGACATTTTAACATTAAAAACAAACACACAACTAAAATCTGGTACAGTACTAAAAATGGCCACCAGCTACAATTACTTTCTCCTGCAAGTAGTTAACTGAAAGTTTTTTTAAATTGAAAACACACATATGGCATCCACCGAGTGTTGTCCTGTCGCGTCTTCTTTATATTATTGCCGAGAAGATGCAAAATAATGAAAATAATAAAATCATTAATTACCAAAATAATAGAGAAAGTCAACACCACATTGCAAATAAACATTCATTCCAAATAAAGAAGCAGGGCGCGTCCGAGGGTGAGTATATACCTAATAAGAATCTAATCACCCTCGGACGCGCAATGCTTATTTCCAACAGCCTTCCTTCCTAAGAATCAGCCCTTCCGTCGTGTAGAGAGACGTTGTGTTACACTCCAAGGTGTTCCCCAGGTTGCCTTTCCTGAGCTTCGATCTTCCGGCTCTCGTTTAGTAGTTCTTGGAAACTACACTGCATTAGGCCTTCAAATTGGGTATGGGGTGTAGAGAGAGGGTGTGTTACACTCCAAGGTGTTCCCCAGGTTGCCTTTCCTGAGCTTCGATATTCCGGCTCTCGTTTAGTAGTTATCGGAAACTACGCTGCATTAGGCCTACAAATTGGGTATGGGGTGTAGAGAGAGGGTGTGTTACACTCCAAGGTGTTCCCCAGGTTGCCTTTCCTGAGCTTCGATATTCCGGCTCTCGTTTAGTAGTTGTCGGAAACTACGCTGCATTAGGCCTACAAATTGGGTATGGGGTGTAGAGAGAGGGTTTGTTACACTCCAAGGTGTTCCCCAGGTTGCCTTTCCTGAGCTTCGATCTTCCGGCTCTCGTTTAGTAGTTGTTGGAAACTACGCTGCATTAGGCCTTCAAATTGGGTATGGGGTGTAGCGAGAGGGTGTGTTACACTCCAAGGTGTTCCCCAGGTTGCCTTTCCTGAGCTTCGATCTTCCGGCTCTCGTTTAGTAGTTCTTGGAAACTACACTGCATTAGACCTTCAAATTGGGTATGGGGTGTAGAGAGAGGGTGTGTTACACTCTAAGGTGTTCCCCAGGTTTCCTTGCCATTGCTTCGGTCTTCCGACTCTCGTTTAGTAGTTGTAGAAAAGTACACTGCATTAGGCCATACAAAATGGGTATGGGGTGGAGAGAGATGGTGTGTTACACTCCAAGGTGTTCCCCAGGTTGCCTTTCCTGAGCTTCTATCTTCAGGCTCTCATTAAATTGTGGTTAAATGGAACAACTGCATTTGGCGTACTAGTTGGTTTGGGGCCTACTATCGGTGTCTGCCACTCCTTGCTGTTCTCCTCCACTGAACAAAGCTGTGCCGCCTGTTTACTACGGTTGCCAATTTTGAACTGCATTTCGACTACTTACTGATTTGGCCCTACTCTCTGTGTCAGCCTCTCATTCCAGTTGTCCTCCACTGCAATGCCCCCTGGTTATTCCTGTGTTACCAATTTTGAACTGCATTTAGCCCACTTTCTTCTTTGGGCCTATATCTGTGTTTCCACTTCATCGTGCCCATTGCCCAGCCAGTGATAGATGAGTCTGCTGGTACATTGACCCATAACGCAACATTCCCCGTGCACGCTACACAACAACATTGTGACCCTGCTGAAAGTCAGGTTGCTCTTCCCGCATACCATACCACCTTACACGGGGACAAAGAGGAAGGTGCAGATGAAAGTGCAGGTTCCTTCATCAGGTGGGGGGAGGAATACTAGTTGGCGACGTCACTGGCACAGGGCATCTCACAGTACGCAAAAGTGTTGCTGCCGGTGGGAGGCGCCCCCGCCGTGCAAACACACCGCTGTACTTTGAGGGGCCCTGTGCCAGTGCCAATGCCAACGAGTGGGCCCCCCCTGCTTGCTCAGGTTCACAGCACTTGCAAAGTTGAAATACTTACCTCTCCCTGCTCCACTGCCGTGACGTGGTCCAGATTTCCTGGGCCCACTAATTACTTGAACCAGCCCTACCCCCCACAACTTTAGCCAAATGACCCCCAATTTCAAATGCCTTCCAATTATTATAAGGTAAATTACGCTTGACAAGCTTCATTAAGAAGAATGGATGGTTTTGACATTAAAATGGGCACTCTAGGTGTTTTCCTGGCCCCCACTCACTGCCGACTATGCTGCCCCATTGACTTGCATTGGGTTTCGTGTTTCGGTCGATCCCGACTTTACGTCATAATCGGCCGATTTCACTCGACCCGACTTTGGACATAGTCGGGTTTCGCAAAACCCGGCTCGACTCTAAAAAGGTCAAGGTCGCTCAACTCTAATCACAACTACTCCAATCCTCAGAGTTGTCACCCCAATCGCACTTACTTCCTCACAGCTCCCAAATCTCCAGCTGCCCGTCACAGCATGGGGTAACACAAATGGTTGAGTCTGTAGAGCTGTTTACGCATACTATACCCTGGGAATCAGAGGTCTGCTCCAGAGCTTCTGTGAATCCAGACGAGGAAATAATCTGCACTGATGCGAGGAATCTTTGTGAGTCGGATCCAGGCCCAGATGAAGGTTCTGAGCATAATGTAGACCCTCGTTCCCAAACTGTAACTCCTGTTGGTGGAGACAATGAGGAAGATGATGATGAGACTGAGATACCTGATTGGAATGAAAACTTGACTTTTCGGTCAGGGCAGGAAGAGGTTGGCTCTGAGGACAACGGGTGTGAGAACACACAGGATGGTGATGACGAGGTTGTAGACCCCATTTACTGTCAACCCCCAGTCCGCCAGTCCATGAAGTCAGCAGAGGAGGTGGAGGAGGATGCTAGAGACGAGTCTGACGACAAGGTAATGGTGCGCCTTCCTGGACAGAGACGGAGTACTGGAAGCACGTCAACAACTTCATCCTCAACCCCATCTGTGCCTCAGACCAGAAGTCGTGGTGGCTCTTCAGGTCGCACGGGCTCTAAGCCTTGCACAGCCTGGGCATTTTTTGACATTGCAAAGGATGACCCAACTCATGTTGTCTGTAAGATTTGTCAACAAAATCTCAGTAGAGGCCAAAAAATCACTAGCTTGAGTACTTCATGCATGAACCGTCACATGGATATGAGGCATAAGTTGCAGTGGGAAGCTCACTGTGCTACAATGCGGCCTAGTGGGCCTCTTCATCCTCTGTGACTGTGGGGACAGCAGTCGCACATGGTTTTGAATGCAGACCTTCCACCTCTTTACCTGCAATAGCCAGTGTGATTGGCAGGTCATCAGGATATTTGCAAGTGGTAACACCTGCTGGTGTTGAGCGCTCTCCGACATCGAAACCACATTTTAATCAAGGCAACATAACATCTCCGCCTGCACCTTCTTCACAGACCAGCAGTTTGCCGGGGACACCCTACTCAACTCCGTCTAAGCACGGCAGCCAGCTCTCAGTCCCTCAGATGTGGACAAGTAAAAGACCATTTCCTCCTAGCCATGACAAAGCTAAGAGGTTGAATTTCTCCATCTGCAAGCTGTTGGCTACAGAAATGCTGCCTTTCCGCCTGGTGGACACATAGGATTTTTGAGACCTTATGTCCATCGCAGTGCCCCAGTACCAGATGCCCAGTCGCCACTACTTCTCAAAGAAAGCTGTGCCTGCGCTACACCAGCATGTCGCACACAACATCACCGCTTCCTTGAGAAACTCTGTGTGTGACAGGGTGCATTTCACCACAGACACTTGGACGAGTAGACATGGACAGGGGCATTACATGTCGGTGACTGGGCACTGGGTAACTACGGCGACATCAGGAGAAGGGGCTGCTGTCCAAGTCTTGCCATCGTCATGAGTTGCTCATCGATCCTCTGTATCTAGAAGTTCCTCCACTGCTTCTGCCTCCTCAACCTCCTCTCGGTCCTCCACCTGCACCCAAAGCCTGTCTGGTAATTCCACCCGCGTTGTAACTGTGCAGAAGGAATCCTGCACACCTCCTCACTATGCTGTCACCAGGGTTCAATGGCATCAGGCAGTGTTTACATTGAAATGTCTGGGAAATGTGAGTCACACAGCTGAGGAGTTGTGGTCAGCTCTGGAGAGCGAGTTCCATCAATGGTTGTCTCCACTCAACCTGCAGCCAGGGAAGGCTGTGTGCGACAATGCTGCAAACCTGGGTGAGGCCCTTCACCGGGGCAATGTCACACACGTGCCTTGTTTGGCTCAGGTTTTGAACCTGGATGTCCAGCAATTTTTATCCGACTATCCCGGACTAGATGGGCTTCTGCAGAGGCCACGGTCGCTGTCTGCTCACTTCCACCATTCGCATCCCGCAGCTCGACGACTTGCATCACTACAGAAGTTGTTGGACCTGCCAGTTCACCAGCTGAAATGCAATGTGCCCACACAGTGGAATTCAACTCTGCACATGTTGCAGCGACTGTGGCAGCACAGACGAGCCCTGGACAATATGTTATGACGTATAGCCTGGGCCAACGAGATCAAGAGGTGGGGCAAATCACGCTGCAGGAGTGGTCTCAGATCAGGGACCTATGCACCCTTCTGCACAGTTTTGAAATAGCGACGAAGATGTTTAATGCTGACGATGCCATTATCAGCATGACCATTCCGGTGATTTACATGCTGGAGCACACCTTAAACAGTGTTCAGAGTCAGGTGGTATAACAAGAGGAGGAGGAGGAGGAGGAGGAGGAGGAACAGGAGGAGTCGTATGTGGAAGGGATCATATTTACAAGGTCAAGAAGGTTGGCAGCACCAAGGCGGCTGGCATTGGAGGCTGGGGGAGAGGGATTACTGAGGGCGCATGGTAGCAGCCAAACTGTTGAGGAAGGTGCAGGAGGCGAGGAAGAAGTGGAGGACGAACTGGTGCTGGGCATGGAAGACTCATCAGATGAGGGAGACCTTGATCAAATTTCTGTTGTGCGAGGTTGGGGGGAGAGGGCTGACGAATGAAGCATGATTCTCACCTCGCCACCACCAAGACAACAAGGACTTGGTCCTCCTGGATGCGCAAGACACATGAGTGCCTTCTTGCTGCACTACCTGCAACATGACCCTCAGATTGTCAGAATCCGAAGTAATGCCGACTACTGGGTTGCCACACTCTTAGATCCCCGGTATAAAAGCAAATTTGGCGAAATAATTCCTGCCATAGAAAGGGATTCACGCATGCAGGAGTATCAGCAGAGACTGTTACAGAATCTAACATCTGCTTTTCCACAAAACACCAGTGGTGCACGTAGTGAATCTCTGAGTTCTAACTTGCCATCCGTGGGACTATCGAGTCATCACTCAAACCGTAACAGTAACATCGTATCTGGTGGTAACAGCAATTTTTTCCAATTGTTTCAAGATTTTTTTAGACAATCCTTTGCAAGGCCACAGGTGACAAGAAGTCTGACGCACAGCCAACGCCTAGAGAGGATGGTACAAGAGTATTTCCAAGTTAACATCGATGCCATGACTGTGGAACTGGACCCTAGCTCATTTTGGACTTCCAATCTTGAAAAATGGCCTGAGCTCGTCACTCATGCCTTGGAGATCTTGTCGTGCCCTGCAGCCAGCGTTCTCTCTGAACTTGTCTTCAGCGCTGCTGGTGGTGTGCTGACAGATAAGCGCACGCGGCTGTCCAGTGACAATGTAGACAGACTAACGTTCATCAAGATGAACAAATCCTGAATCCGCAAGGACTTTTTTACCCCTGTGTCATCTTGGGGAGACTAAAAGCTTGATGATTTTTGAAAATCACCTCACCAACCGTTTTAAAAAATTCTGGTGAAATTGATGCCACTTAAGTGGTGTCTGTGGCCAAATTTTTGAAGAAAATGGAGACTCTTTTATTTAGTCCCCTTGCTGATTTTTACATGACGTTGCCATCGTCAATTCCAGGTGGGTGGGGTCATCTGCAAAGTTGTTTCCTCATACTATGGCCTAGGATTCAGAGGTCTGCTCCAAAGCTTCAGTGTCTGCTAGTCAGCAGAGTAGCCCAGCCACCCACTGCCTGTTTACCTAAGTACTATTTTTAATGGCATCTGGCCCAAGAAATCCTTTTGGGCCTAATAGAATTTGGTGCTACTCAGCAGCATACCCCACCCATGAAGCAAGCTACACCGCCTGTTTACCTAACTACTATTTTCAAAAAAACCCTGTTTTGGAGAGAAGAACAGACAAATCGCGGCGCCCTAAGTGTGTAAACACAATATTATAGTCTTTAAAGGGTGCACAATTTTATGCACTCACCTGATAAAAGACTAAAATGGCTTTAGATCGTGTATCCTCCAAATTCCCTCTGAGATACTTTTTAATATACAGGGCTTGCAGCTTGCCTCGGGTGGATCCAAGTGAGAGAGCCAGAGTAAGGCTCACACAGGATGAGTAGTTCAAGAAAAGCACATCCAGCCCATGAATGGCAGCGCTTCCCAGGACTCACATTCAAAGATGATATTTCATATTTTTTTTATTTCATAACTTAAAATAGAAGAGATACAACGCGTTTCGGATACAGTATATATCCTTCTTCAGGTATCATAAAAACACAGTACAAATCCTACTAGTATAAAATTCAATTATACTTATATATAGTATCAAACCTTTTATCCCAGTCTCAGAAACTTGATTTGGGGTGTGGACCAAGTTCAGGAAAACACCCACTGATTGATACAGCCTTGTTAACATTGATGCAAGAAAGAGCGCAAAAAAAAAAAAATGAATAAATATATCAAAGAAAAAAAAAAACACAAGAAAAAAAATATAAAAAAAATAAAAATAAAAAATAAAAATAAAATATCCTTTAAACTCTCTCTATGATATCATTCAATCCATTTGGAAATAATGTTCCCAAACGATATATCCAAAACGTTTCTTTCCTGTTTAAAAGAGCATTCCTGTTTGCAACTCCAGAGGGTATCTGCTCCACTGGAGTTACTGTTATGTTAAAAATTTTATTATGTTTAAGTAGTAGATGCCTTGAGAGACTATGTTTTAAAAAGCCATTTTTTGCTCTATTTCTGTGGCCATTAATGCGGGACCGCAGTGTCTGTACAGTGCGTCCCACATACTGCAAACCACAACTGCATGTGATGACATATACAACATGATCACTACTACAGGTGAGTCTTTGTGAGATTTCAAAGACATCACCAGTATTATTGCATTTAATAGTTTTAGCCCCATGATCTAGGATCCCACAGGTACAACATTTTTTGGAGTTACATTTAAAAACTCCGGTGCCTTGAAGAACTCCACATAAAGTTTGATCCTTATTTTTATAAATGTTTTTTCTTTTTGGATCCAACTGTTTTTTTAATTTACTGGGGGCCACCAAATTTTTCAAAGTTTTCCCCCTTCTATATGTAATCCCTGGTTTATCAGGGAGATGTTTTCCCAAGACAGGGTCACGCTTCAAGATGTACCAATATTTAGAAAGCACAGTTCTTATGATTTTATTGCCCCTATTGAATGTTGTCACAAAATTCAATTTCCAGCGATCATCACTTTTTTCCTTACCAGTAGTCAAAATATCCCCCTTCCTGTTTTTTTCCTTTTAAACATTCCTCCTGTGTTTTTATTTTGTTGTCCCTATATGCACCATTTATTAAATTTTTCGGGTATCTTTTTTCCTTGAATTTTCTTTTTAAAATTTTAGACTGAGCTACATAATCAGATTCTCTTGTACAATTCTTTCTGATGCGATAAAATTGGCTGTGGGGTATATTAACCTTCCACTTCTTGTAATGTGCACTATTGAAATCTAAAAAGCCATTTGAATCCACTTTTTTGAAGTGGGATTTTGTGATGATTTTTTTACCACTATAGCTGATCTCTAAATCAAGAAATACCATTTTTTCTTTATTAATTTGTGATGTAAAGGTAATCCCCCAGGTGTTATTATTGAGCTCCTTTATTAATTGTGCCGCTTCCTCCTCTGTCCCCTTCCATATGATAATCAGATCATCTATGAAGCGCTTGTAAAGCCTTATCTTGTCATAGAAAACAGGCTTAGAAAGTGACGATGAGGACTCGAATCGCCCCATGAATAAGTTTGCGAAACTTGGCGCGACCCGAGTCCCCATCGCGGTGCCGAGCAACTGTAAGTACAGTACGCCTTCAAAAATGAACACATTGTGTTCAAGAATGAATTTCAGACCCTTTAACAGAAAATCTCTTTGTTCGGGGAGCATCTCTGTCTCTGCTAAATAAAAACCCACTGCATTTACCCCCATTTTGTGATCTATGTTGGAATATAATGAATTAACATCCAATGAGATACAGGAATAGTTATCTTCCCATTCAATATCCCTCAGTTCTTCGATTAATTGTGTGGAATCTCTCAAATATGAAGGAAGAGACTTTACTAGATCTTGTAAAAACAAGTCAATAAAATGAGAAAGATGACAGGTTAAAGACCCTATTCCTGATATAATTGGTCTACCAGGTGGTTTTTCACAGTTCTTATGCACTTTTGGTAGATGATAAAATAACGCCATGGTTGGTGCAGGATTTGATAAAAACCTTTTTTCTGTTTTATTGAGAATGTTTCTCTCATAGGCTTCCTTAATCATATGGTGATAGTCCTGAACAAAGGATTGTGTAGGATCTTCTTTTAGAATTTTGTAATATCTCATATCAGACAATATGTTCAAAGCTTCCTCAATATAGTCAGATCTATTTTGCACAACTACTCCCCCTCCTTTATCAGCTTGCCTTATTACTATATCTGTATTTTGTCTCAAATCCTCCAATGCCATTTTCTCTCTTTTAGAGATCTTGTTCTCCTTTTTTATCTTGTTTTTTTCCAATTCCATACTTTTGGATTTTATGTTTATTATTATTATTTTCCCATTTCCTAAATTCTTCAGATACTAATGAAAAAAAAGTATCTATATTTGGTCCTCTGTGTTGATGAGGATTAAATACAGATTTTGGGTGTACCTCCTTGTGGATATATTCCCTTTCTTTGTTTGTCTCTATTGGGATCAGTAATTTTTTGGGATCCCCAATGTCCCCATTTTTTTCGTTCAACAAGAAATGATTTTTGAGAGTGAGTTTGCGAGTGTACGCATTTAAATTTAAATTTATTTAAATGCGTACACTCGCAAACTCATCAACACAGAGGACCAAATATAGATACTTTTTTTTCATTAGTATCTGAAGAATTTAGGAAATGGGAAAATAATAATAATAAACATAAAATCCAAAAGTATGGAATTGGAAAAAACAAGATAAAAAAGGAGAACAATATCTCTAAAAGAGAGAAAATGGCATTGGAGGATTTGAGACAAAATACAGATATAGTAATAAGGCAAGCTGATAAAGGAGGGGGAGTAGTTGTGCAAAATAGATCTGACTATATTGAGGAAGCTTTGAACATATTGTCTGATATGAGATATTACAAAATTCTAAAAGAAGATCCTAGACAATCCTTTGTTCAGGACTATCACCATATGATTAAGGAAGCCTATGAGAGAAACATTCTCAATAAAACAGAAAAAAGGTTTTTATCAAATCCTGCACCAACCATGGCGTTATTTTATCATCTACCAAAAGTGCATAAGAACTGTGAAAAACCACCTGGTAGACCAATTATATCAGGAATAGGGTCTTTAACCTGTCATCTTTCTCATTATATTGACTTGTTTTTACAAGATCTAGTAAAGTCTCTTCCTTCATATTTGAGAGATTCCACACAATTAATCGAGGAACTGAGGGATATTGAATGGGAAGATAACTATTCCTTTATCTCATTGGATGTCAATTCATTATATTCCAACATAGATCACAAAATGGGGGTAAATGCAGTGGGTTTTTATTTAGCAGAGACAGAGATGCTCCCCGAACAAAGAGATTTTCTGTTAAAGGGTCTGAAATTCATTCTTGAACACAATGTGTTCATTTTTGAAGGCGTACTGTACTTACAGTTGCTCGGCACCGTGATGGGGACTCGGGTCGCGCCAAGTTTCGCAAACTTATTCATGGGGCGATTCGAGTCCTCATCGTCACTTTCTAAGCCTGTTTTCTATGACAAAATAAGGCTTTACAAGCGCTTCATAGATGATCTGATTATCATATGGAAGGGGACAGAGGAGGAAGCGGCACAATTAATAAAGGAGCTCAATAATAACACCTGGGGGATTACCTTTACATCACAAATTAATAAAGAAAAAATGGTATTTCTTGATTTAGAGATCAGCTATAGTGGTAAAAAAATCATCACAAAATCCCACTTCAAAAAAGTGGATTCAAATGGCTTTTTAGATTTCAATAGTGCACATTACAAGAAGTGGAAGGTTAATATACCCCACAGCCAATTTTATCGCATCAGAAAGAATTGTACAAGAGAATCTGATTATGTAGCTCAGTCTAAAATTTTAAAAAGAAAATTCAAGGAAAAAAGATACCCGAAAAATTTAATAAATGGTGCATATAGGGACAACAAAATAAAAACACAGGAGGAATGTTTAAAAGGAAAAAACAGGAAGGGGGATATTTTGACTACTGGTAAGGAAAAAAGTGATGATCGCTGGAAATTGAATTTTGTGACAACATTCAATAGGGGCAATAAAATCATAAGAACTTTGCTTTCTAAATATTGGTACATCTTGAAGCGTGACCCTGTCTTGGGAAAACATCTCCCTGATAAACCAGGGATTACATATAGAAGGGGGAAAACTTTGAAAAATTTGGTGGCCCCCAGTAAATAAAAAAAACAGTTGGATCCAAAAAGAAAAAACATTTATAAAAATAAGGATCAAACTTTATGTGGAGTTCTTCAAGGCACCGGAGTTTTTAAATGTAACTCCAAAAAATGTTGTACCTGTGGGATCCTAGATCATGGGGCTAAAGCTATTAAATGCAATAATACTGGTGATGTCTTTGAAATCTCACAAAGACTCACCTGTAGTAGTGATCATGTTGTATATGTCATCACATGCAGTTGTGGTTTGCAGTATGTGGGACGCACTGTACAGACACTGCGGTCCCGCATTAATGGCCACAGAAATAGAGCAAAAAATGGCTTTTTAAAACATAGTCTCTCAAGGCATCTACTACTTAAACATAATAAAATTTTTAACATAACACTAACTCCAGTTGAGCAGATACCCTCTGGAGTTGCAAACAGGAATGCTCTTTTAAACAGGAAAGAAACGTTTTGGATATATCGTTTGGGAACATTATTTCCAAATGGATTGAATGATATCATAGAGAGAGTTTAAAGGATATTTTATTTTCATTTTTTATTTTTATTTTTTTATATTTTTTTCTTGTGTTTTTTTTTTTTTTTTTTCTTTGATATATTTATTCATTTTTTTTTTTTTTTGCTCTCTTTCTTGCATCAATGTTAACAAGGCTGTATCAATCAGTGGGTGTTTTCCTGAACTTGGTCCACACCCCAAATCAAGTTTCTGAGACTGGGATAAAAGGTTTGATACTATATATAAGTGTAATTGAATTTTATACTCGTAGGATTTGTACTGTGTTTTTATGATACCTGAAGAAGGATATATACTGTATCCGAAACGCGTTGTATCTCTTCTATTTTAAGTTATGAAATAAAAAAAAATATGAAATATCATCTTTGAATGTGAGTCCTGGGAAGCGCTGCCATTCATGGGCTGGATGTGCTTTTCTTGAACTAACTACTATTTTGTAACGGCATCTAGCCCAGGAAGTCCTTTTGGGCCTAGTAGAATTTGGTGCTACTCAGCAGCGTACCCCACCCATGAAGCAAGCTACACCGCCTGTTTACCTAAGTACTATTTTTTAATGGCATTTGGCCCAGGAAATCCTTTTGGGCCTTGTAGCAATTTCTGCTACTCAGCAGAGTACCCCACCCATGAAGCAAGCTACACCGCCTTCTTTCTTTCTCAATCTAACCCCTCGGCTCTGGGGTGTCCACTCTCCCTTGAGCTCTCTCCTTCTCACAGGTGGACTACCACGTGTTTTCACACTGTGGTGAATCTTTTGGGCCCAGGCATAAGAAGTCGTCGAGGTAATGGATAATATGTGCCGCCTTACAAACGTCCATGACGACACATTCGAGGAAGTAACCAAACACCTCAAATAGTGAGCAGGATATGGAGCACTTCATGGGCAAACAGCGATCTATGTAGTATGCTCCTTCACAGTAGCAGCCCAATGGGAGGACACTATTCGGAGGCACAGGTAGTAACCAGAATGCCCCCTTAATGTCTGTTTTGGCCATTAGGGTGCCCCTTACCAACTTCTTGACCCGCCTGATTGCCTCGTCAAAGGAGGTACAGTACATAGTACTGTACTTGGTTCCGCGTCGATGTTGTCATTTACTGACCTGCCCCTTGGATATGACAAATGGTGGATTAGTCTGAATGTATTGGGTTCATTTTTGGGCACAACTCCCAACGGGGGTACCACTACGTCTTCTAAGGAAAGTGTTCTGAATGGACCCGCCGCCATTCTACCTAAAGATATTTATTTTTTTAGTTTTTTTGTCAAGACGTCTGGGTGTTGGTAGAGTGAATTTAGATTTTTACTCCAGCCTTTCTTGATTTTAGAAGGTCATGACATGCCTATATCTGTGTCTCCTCCTCCTTTTACTCCTCCACCTCTTTTCTTTTTGCATGACTATATGTAGTTGTGACTTTTCCGTGTGTTTGTTGTGTCTCCTGAGCAGTTTGTCAGCTTTTGGACACCTTCTAAGGTGTTTTCTATGTGTTTTCCATGTGTTTGTATGTGTTTGTGTTTGCCTGCCATTGGTTTCAATGGGGTTCGACGGTGTTCGTCGAACGTTCGATGAACATTTCGTCGAACACGTCCCTGTTCGATGAACCGAACCCAACCCGAACACTAGGGAGGTGGCTCAACACTACCCTTTAATCCAGGCGATTTTCTTTTTTTCTTTTTTTCCCTCCATTTCTTCCAAGAGCCATTTCTTTTTTATTTTTGCATCCACATAGCTGAATGAGGGCTTGCTTTTTGCGGGACAAGTTGTACTTTTGAATGACACCATTCATTCACATGTAAAGCGCCATGGAATAAATGGCGCTTTAATAATAAATAATAATAATAATTCTACCACATAGTGTACTGGAAAACTGGAAACAAATTCAAAAGTGTGTTGAAATTGTAAAAAAAAGTACAATTCCACAATGCTTTTTTTTAGTTTTTTTATTTACCATTTTCATTATAGGGTAAAACTGATCTAGCAATATGATTCTCCAGTTCAGCACAAATGCGCAGATACCAAACATGTATAATGTTTGTTTTATTTAAAATGGTGAAACAAATTCTGAAATTTATTAAAAAAAGATTTTTTGCTTTTGTTGCCATTTTCTGAGACCTGTAATGTTTTCATTTTTCAGGATCTAGTAGACACCCGAAACTCACTGCCAGAAGCTGTGCCCGCACTGCTCCCAGCAGTTTAAGGGCTTGTTTTCACTTGCGATAAACACGTCCGTGTCTCGCATGTGGAAACGAAGCTCTGGCGCCGGCACTCCAGAGCGGAGCGTGCGGCCGCATAGGAACACATGGAGCCGCGCGCTCCGCTCCACAGTGCCGGCACCAGAGCTTCGTTTCCACATGCGAGACACGGACGTGTTCCTCGCAAGTGAAAACAAGCCCTTACCCACTAAATCGTGCCATCGAAAATTATCACAGCATTTAGAAGGCAGGCAGAAGGAGAGGGCTCCCACTACCCTCCAATTGGTGCCCTCACCATGACGTCATTGCCACCAGGTTACGACAAGCCCTTTGACCATACACAAAGCATGGTCTAAGGGGCTTGTGTCAGTGCAAAACTGAGAGCTATAAACTATTGAAATGCTCCTGCAC
Source organism: Ranitomeya imitator (assembly GCF_032444005.1). Classification (NCBI taxonomy): domain Eukaryota; kingdom Metazoa; phylum Chordata; class Amphibia; order Anura; family Dendrobatidae; genus Ranitomeya; species Ranitomeya imitator. Next base: position 577,996,063 of record NC_091286.1, read on the forward strand.
TGCAGTGGTTTATGACCGGAAAAATAAAGGTGCCTTGACAATTTTACCACATGCGGAACGGCATTAAAAAAATTCTGAATTGCTGGTTTTTGTTCATTCTGCCTCCCAAAAATTGGATTAGAAAGCGATAAAATAATGTCATGTGTCCCAAAATGATACCAGTAAAAAACATCAACTCTTCCGACAAAACGTAAGCCCTCACATGACTGTTGGCCAAAATATGGAAAAATGATAGGTCTCAAAATAGGGCAATGTTTTTACAATAAAATTCATCTTTTAGTGTGTAACAGCAGCCAAACATAAAAAGCCGATATAAATCTGGTATCACTGTAATTGTACCGACCCAAAGAATAAAGTTGTCTAATTACTTATACTGCACGAGGAATAGCATACAAAATAAATAAAACCAATTCTTCACCTGCTGTTGATTTGTTCATTCTGCCTCACAAAGCTCACAGTAATGCTCGGCGCCCATTTATCCTGCGTTTTGCACTGAGCGCTTATACACCTGGGTAAATTTCTGAAATATGTGATTCAGACAGAACCCCTTGATGTACGAGTCCCAATAATAATGCAGATGGAGGCACTGTGGACACCATCTGGCCTATGATCCGGCGGTGTCCGTCTTTTTAGGCATGCATAAAAGCGTAGTCCACCTCAGTTTTGGGCACTTCTGAAAAAAGGACACCGCTGAACAGAGGCCAGATGGAGTCCAGATTAACTAATTTGCCTCATTGTAGTGAATGGATCCCTTGGGGGTTTCATCTGAATCAGGTCACTCAGAGATTTACTGTAGATGGAAACCCCAAAGTGAGTGCTCTTCCATGGGACGGCAGATAAATGTGATCCATAATGTTATGTAAAATGTTCCCAACAAAATCTTTAAATCAATCCACAAAAAAAGGAATTCCCCACTCAGGTTCATCATCTGTCAGTGGGAATATAGAGGTCTTCCACGTTACTGGTAGTACAAAGGCTCTGGAAAAGCGCTATGGCTACTCAACCCCAAAAGGAATATAGCATATTCTGCGCTCCCAAATCCAAATGCCCCCCTCCCTTCTGAACCCCACAATGTGCCTAAACCACATTTAACATCCACGTTTAGAATATCTGTATCAATGAGAGCCTGCCTAATTTACTGGTGACTGTCTCCAGAATCACAAGCAGAACTGGGCACTACAACGGCAGTTTGCTGTTTTTATTCAGCAACATCCACTGCTGATGGTTTCTGGAAAACACCCATGGAGTCAAAATCATTATTACACCTGTAGATAAATTCCCAAAGGGGTGTAATTTCCAAAAAGGGGTCACTTGAGGGGGGATTCTGCTCTTTTAGCACTAACGGGCTCTGTATGTGGAGCTCGCAAACTATTCTAGAAAAATCTGTGCTCTAGGAGGCTCAAGTTTTATGGCTAAACAGTACTGTACAGCCCCTTTTGGGTATTTCTACATTCAGCAGAAATTGTGGGTCAAATTTTGGTGACATTTTTACCCATTTCCCCCATGTGAAAATGTAAAATCTGGGGCTAAAACAAAATTTTGCTGGTAAAAATGCAATTATTTTTTTTCCACTGCTCAATGGTAAAAGGTTCCGTGACACACCTGTGGTGCCAATATGATCATTGCACCTCTAGATGAATTCATTGAGAGGTGTAGTTTGCAAAATGGGTTCACTTATGGAGGGGTTCTGCTGTTCTGGCACCTAAAGGGCTCTCCCAGTGGGTCATGGCGCCCACAAACCGTAAACAGTAAAATCTGCACTATAATATTGTGCTCCTTCCCTTCTGAACTTTTCATTGTGCCTCAAAAGTATTTCCCGATTACATGTAGGGTATTGGCGCACTCAGGAGAAGTTTTTACAACAGACTGAGGTCCATTTTTTCCTCTTAGCCCATATAAAAATGAAAAACTTGGGACTAAAACAACATATTAGTGGTAAAAATCTAATTATTCTTTCTTCACAGCACAATGGTATAAAATTCTGTGAGGCACATGTTGTATCAATATGATTACTGCACCCCTAGATGAATTCAATGGAGGGTGCACTTTGTAAAATGATGTCACTTATGGAGGGTTACTGCTGTTCTGGCACCTGTTCTGAGCTTTCTACTGTGCCTGAAAGTTGTTTTCTACAACATATGGGGTATTGGTGTACTCAGGAGAAATTGCACAAAAAAACTTGAGGTCCATTTTCTCCTGCTATTCTTGTGAAAATGAAAAAAAAAATTGGGCTATAATAACATTTTGTGGGAAAAATATATATTTTTATATATTTTTTAATTTTCACGGATCAACATTGTAAAATTTTGTGATGCACCTGTGGATTCAAGGTTGATCACCACACATCTAGGTAAATTCCTTCTACTTTCCAAAATGGGGTCACTTGTGGGGAATTTCCACTGTTTGTACACATCAGGAGCTCTCTAAACACAATATGACACCAGCAGATCATTCCATCAAACTCTGTGTCCGAAAACGTCACTCCTTCCTTTCTGAGCCCTGCCATGCTCTTTTCTCCCACATGTGGGGGAAGAGAAATTTCACAACAAATTGTGGGTTCCATTTTCTCCTGTTACCCTTGTGAAAATAAAGAAAATGTGGTTTAATGTGCTAACCGCACATCTAGATAAAGTTCATGAGGGGTCTAGCTTCCAAAATGGGGACACTTGTGGCGCTCTTTACCTTCCAAACCATACCATGTGCCCAAACGGTAGTTTTCCCCCACATTTGGGGTATCGACGTACTCAGGAAAAATAGCACAATAATTTTTTTGCATCCATTTTCTTCTATTATACTTGGCAAAATAAAAAAAAATGGGGTTAAAATAACATTTTTGTGGAAAAAATGTGATTTTGTATTTTCACTGCTCAACTTAATAAATTTCTGTGAAGCACCTGGGTGTTCGAGGTGCTCACCACACATCAATATAAGTTTCTTGAGGGGTCTGGTTTCCAAAATGTTGTCACTTGTGGGTGTTTATACTGTTTAGTCACATTAGGGGTTCTCCAAATGCGACATGGCGGCCACTCTTGAATCCAGACAATTTTGCTTTAAAAAGGTCGAACAGTGCTTCTCCCCTTCTGAGCTCTCCTGTGGGTAGTTTTACCCAACATATGAACGTATCCAGGAGAAATTGTACAACAAATTTTGAGGTCCATTTTGTCCTGTTTGTCTTGTAAAAATAAAAAAAATTGGAGTCTAAAGTAAAAATTTTATGAAAAAAAGTTAAATGGTTTTTTTTACATTCCAATAATTCCTGTGAAGCACCTGAAGGGTTAATAAACTTCTTGACTGTGGTTTTGAGTACTTTGAAGGGTGTAATTTTTAGAATGGTGTCAGTTTGTGGTATTTTCTTTCATATGGGCCACACTTCAAACGTGATGTGGTCCCGTAAAAAATGGTTTTGTAAATTTTGCTGGAAAAATGAGAATTCGCTGGTCAACTTTTAACCATTCTAACTCCCTAGCAAACAAAAATAGTGCTGATGTAAAGTAGACATGTGGGACATGTTATTTATTTTGTGTACCATAACTATCTGGTTTAAGGACATAGAAATTAAAACTTTGAAAATTGCTAAATTTTCCAAATTTTCGCCAAGTTTCTAATTTTTTTTTACAAATAAACACAAGTCATATTGAAAATTTTTTACCACTATCATGAAGTACAATGTGTAGTGAAAGAAAGCATACTCAGAATCAGTAAGATCCATTGAAGCTTTCCAGAGTTATTACCACATAAAGTGTCACTGGTTAGAAATGTTAAACTTTTCCTGGTCATGAAGGTGAAAATAGTTTTGGGGTTAATGCTATTATCAGTGTAGCTCCTGCTGTAGATGCTGAGGACCCCAGAGAAGTGGTGTCCCTGAACAATTGCCCAGTCTCCTCCTCCCTTTAACGCCGACCCTGACCTTACATTAGGCTCATCTCATTACAGAACAACTAGACCACATATTAGGTATACATTTCTCTCACTTTCGACAGTGGCAGTAGAAAAAACCTTTCAGCTTTGGCCCTGACTTTTTACCTGGCACTAGTTTTGGCCCTGAATTTTTACTGTAGCATTCTCCCCGTCCACTTTACCTAGTCCAGTGTAAGTTCAGGACTTTACCACCAGTCAAGGCCTCAGTCATTCTGGACAACCACCTCTCGCTGCAGCAATTCTTCTGATGTACAAGCATTGGAGATCTTCCTCAGTCTCAAATAGGACCTAACTACAGTCTCTCATAGGTTTGAACACATCACCATCAACCACCACTGGTTCTCTTACTGGGCAGACTCACATCTAGAGTTTTCCCCCCCTAGGATGATATTATACTTCAGCCTCACTGTACTGTGATCCATACAGCAACCCCCTCTACTTGCCTAGCCCTAGGTATACCAGTATTCAGTTCGTTAGATTGTGGTGCCCTGTGTTTGTGTCACCACAAAATGGTCAAATATGTACTATTTTATATGTGTCTTCTAAATTATGGGACTTATGCTTTCTCTGCTGGGGACAACTGCACACACAATATACCCTGCTCCCTTACTCTGTCTGAAGCTTTGAGCTTTGCAGAGATACCTTAACTGAGAGGGGAAGAGCATAGTTAGTCTATGAGGAGACAGTGTGTGAATAAAAAATTGAGAATGTTCATGGAGGAGAGACATGTGATGTGCTCTCCCCAGGGACAGTGCTGAGAAGGATCAGGACATCAGCCCATAGGCCATCCAGGCTTCCAGAGTCTGGTGGTAAGCTGAGATGCTGTTTGATTTTAATAACCAGCAATGAAGTGTTTTTCCCAGGAGCTACATAGCAACAGTGAATCAGTGAGGGATTGTGCAAGAACAAACACGTGCTTCCCATAGGATTCATGCTGCGGGCTGCCGGGGGAGAAAACAAAGTGAGTATGTGGCTGTACTGGAAGTTTCAGGGTATGTGCACACGTCAGGATTTTCTAGCAGAAATTTCCTGACAAAAACCAGACATTTCTGCCAGAAATCCGCATGTGTTTTTTTCGCGGTTTTTTTCAGCGTTTTTGACGCGTTTTTGACACGTTTTTGGTGCGTTTTTTGTGCGTTTTTTCCCAAATGCATAGAATAGTGTTGTGAATTCTGTGGTCAAGCTCCCTCCTGTGGTCATGAGTGGTACTTCGGCTGGTTCTGTCTATGAGCTTCCGCTGGTGGATGTGAGTGGGGCTGCGGCTTCTGAGTTTCCTTCCTCAGGTGACGAGGTTAAGTCGTTAGGTGCTGCTCTATTTAACTCCACCTAGTTCTTTGTTCTTGGCCTCCAGTCAATGTTCCAGTATTGGTCTGGCTCTCTCCTGGATCGTTCTTGTGGCCTGTCTGCCCTGCATAAGCTAAGTTCTGCTTGTGTTACTTTTGTTTGCTATATTTTCTGTCCAGCTTGCTATATTGGTTTTTCTTGCTTGCTGGAAGCTCTGAGACGCAGAGGGAGCAAATCCGTACCATTAGTCGGTGCGGAGGGTCTTTTTGCCCCTCTGCGTGGTTGTTTGTAGGTTTTTGTGCTGGCCGCAAAGCTATCTTTCCTATCCTCGGTCTATTCAGTAAGTCGGGCCTCACTTTGCTAAAATCTATTTAATCTCTGTGTTTGTATTTTCATCTTAACTCACAGTCATTATATGTGGGGGGCTGCCTTTTCCTTTGGGGAATTTCTCTGAGGCAAGGTAGGCTTATTTTTCTATCTTCAGGACTAGTTAGTTTCTCAGGCTGTGCCGAGTTGCATAGGGAGCGTTAGGCGCAATCCACGGCTACCTCTAGTGTGGTATGATAGGATTAGGGATTGCGGTCAGCAGAGTTTCCACGTCTCAGAGCTCGTCCTATGTTAGTAACTATCAGGTCACTTTGTGTGCTCTTAACCACTAGGTCCATTGTGGTTCTGAATCACCTGTTCATAACAGTACTGGAGGCCCAAAGTACTAATGCTTCTCAATAGAGGGAAAAGAGAAGTTCTGAGACCATTTTTTTTTCTTTGCACTGTGTTTTGTCTTTCTTTTCCCCTAGACATCAGGGTGGTTCAGAACACAGGTGTAGACATGGACATTCAAGGTCTGTCCTCTTTGATGGATAATCTCGCTATAAGTGTTCAGAACATTCAAGATTTAGTAATTCAGAATCCTATGTTAGAACCTAAAATTCCTATTCCTGAGTTATTTTCTGGAGATAGAGCTAAGTTCCTGAATTTCAAAAATAATTGTAAACTATTTCTGGCTTTGAAACCCCGCTCCTCTGGTGACCCAGTTCAACAAGTAAAGATCATAATTTCTTTATTACGTGGCGACCCTCAAGACTGGGCATTTTCCCTTGCGTTAGGAGATCCTGCATTATGTGATATTGATGCGTTTTTTCTGGCGCTCGGGTTGCTTTATGATGAACCTAATTCAGTGGATCAGGCAGAGAAAATCTTGCTGGCTCTGTGTCAGGGTCAGGATGAGGTAGAGATATATTGTCAGAAATTTAGGAAGTGGTCTGTGCTCACTCAATGGAATGAATGTGCTCTGGCAGCAATTTTCAGAAAGGGTCTCTCTGAAGCCCTTAAGGATGTCATGGTGGGATTTCCTATGCCTGCTGGTCTGAATGAGTCTATGTCTTTGGCCATTCAGATTGATCGACGCTTACGTGAGCGTAAAACTGTGCATCATTTGGCGGTATTATCTGAGCATAAACCTGAGCCTATGCAATGCAATAGGACTTTGACCAGAGCTGAACGGCAAGAACACGGACGATGGAATGGGCTGTGTTTTTACTGTGGTGATTCCACTCATGCTATCTCCGATTGTCCTAAGCGCACTAAGCGGTTCGCTGGGTCTGCCACCATTGGTACGGTACAGTCGAAATTTCTTTTGTCCGTTACTTTGATCTGCTCTTTGTCATCCTATTCTGTCATAGCATTTGTGGATTCAGGCGCTGCCCTGAATTTGATGGACTTGGAGTATGCTAGGCGCTGTGGGTTTTTCTTGGAGCCCTTGCAGTATCCTATTCCATTGAGAGGAATTGATGCTACGCCTTTGGCCAAGAATAAGCCTCAGTACTGGACCCAGCTGACCATGTGCATGGCTCCTGCGCATCAGGAGGATATTGGCTTTTTGGTGTTGCATAATCTGCATGATGTGGTCATGTTGGGGTTGCCATGGCTACAAGTCCATAACCCATAATTGGATTGGAAATCAATGTCTGTGTCCAGCTGGGGTTGTCAGGGGGTACATGGTGATGTTCTATTTCTGTCTATTTCATCATCCACCCCTTCTGAGGTCCCAGAGTTCTTGTCGGATTACCGGGATGTATTTGATGAGCCCAAGTCCAGTGCTCTACCTCCGCATAGGGATTGTGATTGTGCTATCGATTTGATTCCTGGTAGTAAGTTTCCTAAAGGTCAACTGTTTAATTTGTCTGTGCCTGAACACGCCGCTATGCGGAGTTACGTAAAGGAATCCTTGGAGAAGGGTCATATTCGCCCGTCGTCGTCGCCATTGGGAGCAGGGTTTTTTTTTCGTGGCCAAGAAGGATGGTTCGCTGAGACCTTGTATTGATTACCGCCTTCTAAATAAAATCACGGTCAAATTTCAGTACCCCTTGCCGCTGCTGTCTGATTTGTTTGCTCGGATTAAGGGGGCTGGTTGGTTCACCAAGATAGATCTTCGTGGTGCGTATAATCTTGTGCGCATTAAACAGGGCGATGAATGGAAAACAGCATTTAATACGCCCGAGGGCCATTTTGAGTACCTGGTTATGCCATTCGGGCTTTCTAATGCTCCATCAGTGTTTCAGTCCTTCATGCATGACATCTTCCGAGAGTACCTGGATAAATTCCTGATTGTATACTTGGATGATATTTTGGTCTTCTCGGATGATTGGGAGTCTCACGTGAAGCAGGTCAGAATGGTGTTCCAGGTCCTGCGTGCGAATTCTTTGTTTGTGAAGGGGTCAAAGTGTCTCTTTGGTGTTCAGAAGGTTTCATTTTTGGGTTTCATTTTTTCCCCTTCTACTATCGAGATGGACCCTGTTAAAGTTCAGGCCATTTATGATTGGACTCAGCCGACTTCTCTGAAGAGTCTGCAAAAGTTCCTGGGCTTTGCTAATTTTTATCGTCGCTTCATCAATAATTTTTCTAGTATTGCTAAACCGTTGACTGATTTGACCAAGAAGGGTGCTGATGTGGTCAATTGGTCTTCTGCTGCTGTGGAAGCTTTTCAAGAGTTGAAGCGTCGTTTTTCTTCTGCCCCTGTGTTGTGTCAACCAGATGTTTCACTCCCGTTCCAGGTCGAGGTTGATGCTTCTGAGATTGGAGCAGGGGCTGTTTTGTCGCAAAGAAGTTCTGATGGCTCGGTGATGAAACCATGCGCCTTCTTTTCCAGGAAGTTTTCGCCTGCTGAGCGTAATTATGATGTTGGCAATCGAGAGTTGCTGGCCATGAAGTGGGCATTCGAGGAGTGGCATCATTGGCTTGAAGGAGCTAAGCATCACGTGGTGGTCTTGACTGATCACAAGAACTTGACTTATCTCGAGTCTGCCAAACGGTTGAATCCTAGACAGGCTCGTTGGTCGCTGTTTTTCTCCCGTTTTGACTTTGTGGTTTCGTACCTTCCGGGCTCTAAAAATGTGAAGGCGGATGCCCTGTCTAGGAGTTTTGTGCCCGACTCTCCGGGTTTGTCTGAGCCGGCGGGTATTCTCAAAGAGGGGGTAATTTTGTCTTCCATCTCCCCTGATTTGCGGCGGGTGCTGCAAAAATTTCAGGCTAATAGACCTGACCGTTGCCCAGCGGAGAAACTGTTTGTCCCTGATAAATGGACGAGTAGAGTTATCTCTGAGGTTCATTGTTCGGTGTTGGCTGGTCATCCTGGAATCTTTGGTACCAGAGATTTGGTGGCTAGATCCTTTTGGTGGCCGTCTCTGTCGCGGGATGTGCGTTCGTTTGTGCAGTCCTGTGGGATTTGTGCTCGGGCTAAGCCCTGCTGTTCTCGTGCCAGTGGGTTGCTTTTGCCCTTGCCAGTCCCGAAGAGGCCCTGGACTCATATCTCTATGGATTTTATTTCGGATCTCCCCGTCTCTCAAAAAATGTCGGTCATTTGGGTTGTTTGTGATCGCTTCTCGAAGATGGTCCATTTGGTACCCTTGTCTAAATTGCCTTCCTCCTCTGATTTGGTGCCATTGTTCTTCCAGCATGTGGTTCATTTACATGGCATTCCGGAGAACATCGTTTCTGACAGAGGTTCCCAGTTTGTTTCGAGGTTTTGGCGAGCCTTTTGTGCTAGGATGGGCATTGATTTGTCTTTTTCCTCGGCTTTCCATCCCTCAGACAATTGGCCAGACTGAACAAACCAATCAGACCTTGGAAACATATCTGAGATGTTTTGTTTCTGCTGATCAGGATGATTGGGTGTCCTTTTTGCCTTTGGCTGAGTTCGCCCTTAATAATTGGGCCAGCTCGGCTACTTTGGTTTCGCCGTTTTTCTGCAATTCTGGTTTCCATCCTCGTTTCTCTTCAGGGCAGGTTGAGTCTTCTGACTGTCCTGGTGTGGATACTGTGGTGGATAGGTTGCAGCAGATTTGGACTCATGTGGTGGACAATTTGACATTGTCTCAGGAGAAGGCTCAACGTTTTGCTAACCGCACGCACTGTGTGGGTCCCCGACTTCGTGTTGGGGATTTGGTTTAGTTGTCATCTCGTTATGTTCCTATGAAAGTTTCCTCTCCTAAGTTTAAGCTTCGTTTCATTGGTCCATACAGGATTTCTGAGGTTCTTAATCCTGTGTCTTTTCGTTTGACTCTTCCAGCTTCTTTTTCCATCCATAACGTATTCCATAGGTCATTGTTGCGGAGATACGTGGCACCTGTGGTTCCATCCGTTGATCCTCCTGCCCCGATTTTGGTTGAAGGGGAGTTAGAGTATATAGTGGAGAAGATTTTGGATTCTCGTATTTCAAGACGGAAACTTCAGTACCTGGTTAAGTGGAAGGGTTATGGTCAGGAAGATAATTCCTGGGTCTTTGCCTCTGATGTTCATGCTGCCGATCTGGTTCGTGCCTTTCATTTGGCTCATCCTGGTCGGCCTGGGGGCTCTGGTGAGGGTTCGGTGACCCCTCCTCAAGGGGGGGGTACTGTTGTGAATTCTGTGGTCAAGCTCCCTCCTGTGGTCATGAGTGGTACTTCGGCTGGTTCTGTCTATGAGCTTCCGCTGGTGGATGTGAGTGGGGCTGCGGCTTCTGAGTTTCCTTCCTCAGGTGACGAGGTTAAGTCGTTAGGTGCTGCTCTATTTAACTCCACCTAGTTCTTTGTTCTTGGCCTCCAGTCAATGTTCCAGTATTGGTCTGGCTCTCTCCTGGATCGTTCTTGTGGCCTGTCTGCCCTGCATAAGCTAAGTTCTGCTTGTGTTACTTTTGTTTGCTATATTTTCTGTCCAGCTTGCTATATTGGTTTTTCTTGCTTGCTGGAAGCTCTGAGACGCAGAGGGAGCACCTCCGTACCGTTAGTCGGTGCGGAGGCTCTTTTTGCCCCTCTGCGTGGTTGTTTGTAGGTTTTTGTGCTGGCCGCAAAGCTATCTTTCCTATCCTCGGTCTATTCAGTAAGTCGGGCCTCACTTTGCTAAAATCTATTTCATCTCTGTGTTTGTATTTTCATCTTAACTCACAGTCATTATATGTGGGGGGCTGCCTTTTCCTTTGGGGAATTTCTCTGAGGCAAGGTAGGCTTATTTTTCTATCTTCAGGGCTAGTTAGTTTCTCAGGCTGTGCCGAGTTGCATAGGGAGCGTTAGGCGCAATCCACGGCTACCTCTAGTGTGGTATGATAGGATTAGGGATTGCGGTCAGCAGAGTTTCCACGTCTCAGAGCTCGTCCTATGTTAGTAACTATCAGGTCACTTTGTGTGCTCTTAACCACTAGGTCCATTGTGGTTCTGAATCACCTGTTCATAACAGAATAGCGGGCAAAATGCAGAAAATCCGCAAAATTAATGAATATGCTGCTTTTTTTACTGCAATGCGTTTTTTTTTTTTTGCGGAAAAAAACGCATCATGTGCACAAAAATTGCAGAATGCATTCTAAATGATAGTATGCATATGTCTGCAGTTTGTAATGCATTTTTATCGCAAAAAAAGCGGAAAAAACCTGAACATGTGCACATACCCTCAAACTCCAGGAAACCTTTGTCCCAGAAAGGATTAGAGCAGCAGGGAATTCATACTGAATCACAGCAGAGAGAGGTAATTTCCATCATGCAGAGCAGACTGTATACCTGGTGAGAGTTGTATTCCATCCTCTGAAATGCATCTGGACTTCAGTAAATGGTAAAGTGACTTTCCCTGTCTCCTGCCTTATTACTCTGCACCATCTATTTCCATCACTATCCCTGGGGGCCAGCCCTAGTTGGAGGGGGTTAAACACCTGCACTGCCATCATAAGCCTACCCCCCCCCCCTTCCTTTTTATTTTTAATACTTATTTCACTGTCCCCGGAGCACAGGCATCAGGCACGGCTGCTATCCCTGTGACCCCCTGAATCCAACGCTGTCCGACGACCGGAATACCCCACTTTGGGTGATACAAGATCACCCACTGCTCCAGTGACACCCATCAAGGCTATGATGAAAAGAAGTAGCTGAAATGCTCCTCTTTGTGCAGTGTCAGACACGACTGTTAAGGTACCTTCACACATAACGATTTCGTTAAGGATATCGTTGCAACGTCACGCTTTTTGTGACGTAGCAACGATCCCGCTAACGATCTCGTTATGTGTGACAGGGACCAACGATCAGGCCCCTGCTGGGAGATCCTTGGTCGCTGGGGAATGATCAGGACCTTTTTTTGGTCGCTGATCACCTGCTGTCATCGCTGGATCGGTGTGTGTGACGCCGATCCAGCGATGTGTTCACTTGTAACCAGGGTAAATATCGGGTTACTAAGCGCAGGGCCGCGCTTAGTAACCCGATATTTACCCTGGTTACCATTGTAAAAGTAAAAAAAAAAAATACATACTCACATTCTGATGTCTGTCACGTGCCCCGGCGTCCACAGGGTTAAAACTGCTTTCGGCAGCAGCGCTGCTAATGCACACGCTCCGGCCGAGAGCTTCCCTGCACTGACTGTCAGTGCCGGCCGTAAAGCAGAGCACAGCGGTGACGTCACCGCTGTTACTGCCGGCGCTGACACTCAGTGCAGGGAAGCTCTCGGCCGGAGCGTGTGTATTAGCAGCGCTGCTGCCGAAAGCAGTTTTAACCCTGTGGACACCGGCGGGGGACGTGACAGACATCAGAATGTGAGTATGTACTGTTTTTTTTTTAACTTTTACAATGGTAACCAGGGTAAATATCGGGTTACTAAGCGCGGCCCTGCACTTGGTAACCCGATGTTTACCCTGGTTACCCGGGGACTTCGGCATCGTTGAAGATAGTTTCAACTATGCCGAAGTCTTTCCCCGGATCGTTGGTCGCTGGAGAGAGCTGTCTGTGTGACAGCTCCCCCGCGACCACACAACGACTTACCAACGATCACGGCCAGGTCGTATCGCTGGTCGTGATCGTTGGTAAATCGTTTAGTGTAACGGTACCTTATTATTAACGGTTATCCTTTGGCACTCTCTCCAGGCTGTCAGAATTTCTGATGCCCAAACAAGCAATGGCCTCCATATTATCTGAACACTTTCAGGTGGAGTGGCCTCTAGGCCTATTAACCTGACATAAAAGCAGCAATTTTAGCAGGTGCTGCATGAGGTTGTTTCATACTTCCTACTTTCAGGATTTGACTAGTAATGATTGAGCCTGCTCACCAGTTGAACAATTTACAATTGTACCATGTGGCTTTTTCCAAATCATACATCCCTGCCACTATAGAACAATCTGCCCAGTGGAAAACAATACATTATATATACATGTAGAAAATACGCTACAATGTAAAAGATCTAGAATGCTGCTATATAGCTAAATACTTATATTACAATTATTTGCACAATTAGTTAAATTTTCCTATGCATGCAATATTACTAGAATTCTATGTCTAGGGTTGTGTTCGGTTCAGGTGTTCCTCTTTGATTTGGGTTGTATGTTTGTGTAAACTATTATGTGGCTTATTCGCCGTGCAATGCTCCTCTGGGAAATTATATATGCAAATTGCCTCTTTTGAGAAAAAGAGGACTTAAACTCTATAGCGCCACCTGTTGGAAGTAGCGATCCTACAAATCACAATCAACCCTTTAACGAGTCTTGCAATATGACTTAGGATAAAAGCCAAATCAGTATCTCAATTCGCAGGCACGGTGTTTCTGGCAGTTGGCCCTCATCAGTGCGAAGCATGAGAACTGATTTGGCTAGGTGAGAGGCTCTGTACTGGGGTCTAAGGAGTAACGTTTCTCCTTATGGAGAGTGACATACCAGCTGGCTTGTCTGACGAGGGCCAACAGCCCGAAACACCGTGTCTGTGAATTGAGATACTGATTTGGCTTTTATCCTAAGTCACATTGCACGACTCGTTAAAGGGTTCATTGTGACTTGTAGGATCGCTACTTCCAACAGGTGGCGCTATAGAGTTTAAGTCCTCTTTTACTCAAAAGAGGCAATTTGCATATATAATTTCCCAGAGGAGCATTGCACGGCGAATAAGCCTCCTTACCTTGACAAGCCAGCTGGTATGTCACTCTCCATAAGGAGAAACGTTACCCCTTAGATCCCTTTATAAGCTGAGGACATTTTTGTGATTATCATCAATGTAAAAGATCTAGCTTGTATTCTGGTGTAAAACTTCATCAAATATCTCAAAATTTACATAGGTCTCAGACAGTTTTATCAAAAGGAGCGCAGCATGGGTGGGACATTGCTAAATCATGAAAATTTACACCACTTTCGTGGCATAAATCTGGCCAAAATCTACTCTCGCCCCTGGCTGGATATAGATGGATATCTGTGTGCTAACCTAGCGTCAGACAATTTGAAAGATGCTGAGGACAGGAAAAGGAAAGCAACCACAAAACCAGGCAATGTATGATTTGTATGTTAATATATAAATGCATAGTTTTCCATAAGAGCTGTAGGCACAAAACTATAGGTGATTTTTTTTTTCAATTGAGGCCAATTTCAAATTTTCTTCATTTTAATATTTGGCTGCAATTTTAACCCCTTCATGACCCAGCCTATTTTGACCTTAAAGACCTTGCCGTTTTTTGCAATTCTGACCAGTGTCCCTTCATGAGGTAATAACTCAGGAACGCTTCAATGGATCCTAGCGGTTCTGAGATTGTTTTTTCGTGACATATTGGGCTTCATGTTAGTGGTAAATTTAGGTCAATAAATTCTGTGTTTATTTGTGATAAAAACGGAAATTTGGCGAAAATTTTGAAAATTTCGCAATTTTCACATTTTGAATTTTTATTCTGTTAAACCAGAGAGTTATGTGACACAAAATAGTTAATAAATAACATTTCCCACACGTCTACTTTACATCAGCACAATTTTGGAAACAAAATTTTTTTTTGCTAGGAAGTTATAAGGGTTAAAATTTGACCAGCGATTTCTCATTTTTACAACGAAATTTACAAAACCATTTTTTTTAGGGACCACCTCACATTTGAAGTCAGTTTGAGGGGTCTATATGGCTGAAAATACCCAAAAGTGACACCATTCTAAAAACTGCACCCCTCAAGGTGCACAAAACCACATTCAAGAAGTTTATTAACCCTTCAGGTGCTTCACAGCAGCAGAAGCAACATGGAAGGAAAAAATGAACATTTAACTTTTTAGTCACAAAAATGATTTTTCAGCAACAATTTTTTTATTTTCCCAATGGTAAAAGGAGAAACTGAACCACGTACGTTGTTGTCCAATTTGTCCTGAGTACGCCGATACCTCATATGTGGGGGTAAACCACTGTTCGGGCGCACGGCAGGGCTTGGAAGGGAAGGAGCGCCATTTGACTTTTTGAATGAAAAATTGGCTGCACTCTTTAGCGGACACCATGTCACATTTGGAGAGCCCCCGTGTGCCTAAAAATTGGAGCTCCCCCACAAGTGACCCCATTTTGGAAACTAGACGCCCCAAGGAACTTATCTAGATGCATAGTGAGCCCTTTAAACCCCCAGGTGCTTCACAAATTGATCCGTAAAAATGAAAAAGTACTTTTTTTTCACAAAAAAATTCTTTTAGCCTCAATTTTTTCATTTTCACATGGACAACAGGATAAAATGGATCCTAAAATTTGTTTGGCAATTTCTCCTGAGTACACCGATACTTCACATGTGGGGGTAAACCACTGTTTGGGCACATGGTAAGGCTCGGAAGGGAAGGAGCGCCATTTGACTTTTTGAATGAAAAATTATCTCCATCGATAGCGGACACCATGTCGCGTTTGGAGAGACCCTGTGTGCTTAAACATTGGAGCTCCCCCACAAGTGACCCCATTTTGGAAACTGGACCCCCCAAGGAACTTATCTAGATGCCTAGTGAGCACTTTAAACCCTCAGGTGCTTCACAAATTGATCCGTAAAAATGAAAAAGTACTTTTTTTTCACAAAAAATTTATTTTCGCCTCAATTTTTTCATTTTCACATGGGCAATAGGATAAAATGGATCCTAAAATTTGTTGAGCAATTTCTCCCGAGTACGCCGATACCTCATATGTGGGGGTAAACCACTGTTTGGGCACACGGCAGGGCTCGGAAGGGAAGGCGCGCCTTTTAACTTTTTGAATGGAAAATTAGCTCCAATTGTTAGCGGACACCATGTCGCATTTGGAGAGCCCCTGTGTGCCTATGCAATGGAGCTCCCCCACAAGTGACCCCATTTTGGAAACTAGACCCCCCAAGGAACTTATCTAGATGCATACTGAGCACTTTAAACCCCCAGGTGCTTCACAGAAGTTTATAATGCAGAGCCATGAAAATAAAAAATAATTTTTCTTTTCTCAAAAATGATTTTTTAGCCTGGAATTTCCTATTTTGCCAATGGTAATAGGAGAAATTGGACCACAAATGTTGTTGTCCAGTTTGTCCTGAGTATGCAGATACCCCATATGTGGGGGTAAACCACTGTTTGGGCGCACGGCAGGGCTCAGAAGGGAAGGCACGCCATTTGGCTTTTTAAATGGAAAATTAGCTCCAATCATTAGCGGACACCATGTCGCGTTTGGAGAGCCCCTGTGTGCCTAAACATTGGAGATCCCCCACAAATTACCCCATTTTGGAAACTAGACCCCCAAAGGAACTAATCTAGATGTGTAGTGAGCACTTTGAACCCTCAAGTGCTTCACAGAAGTTTATAACGCAGAGCCATGAAAATAAAAAAAAAAAATTATTTTCTCAAAAATGAATTTTAGCCCGCAATTTTTTATTTTCCCAAGGGTAACAGGAGAAATTTGACCCCAAAAGTTGTTGTCCAGTTTCTCCTGAGTACGCTGATACCCCATATGTGGGGGTAAACCACTGTTTAGGCACATGCTGGGGCTCGGAAGTGAAGTAGTGACGTTTTGAAATGCAGACTTTGATGGAATGCTCTGCGGGCGTCACGTTGCGTTTGCAGAGCCCCTGATGTGGCTAAACAGTAGAAACCCCCCACAAGTGACCCCATTTTGGAAACTAGACCCCGAAAGGAACTTATCTAGATGTGAGGTGAGCACTTTGAACCCCCAAGTGCTTCACAGAAGTTCATAACACAGAGCAGTGAAAATAATAAATACGTTTTCTTTCCTCAAAAATAATTTTTTAGCCCAGAATTTTTTATTTTCCCAAGGGTTACAGGAGAAATTGGACCACAAAAGTTGTTGTCCAGTTTCTCCTGAGTACGCTGATACCCCATGTGTGGGGGTAAACCACTGTTTGGGCACACGTGGGGGCTCAGAAGGGAAGTAGTGACTTTTGAAATGCAGACTTTGATGGAATGGTCTGCGGGCGTCACATTGCGTTTGCAGAGCCCCTGGTGTGCCTAAACAGTAGAAACCCCCCACAAGTGACCCCATTTTGGAAACTAGACCCCCAAAGGAACTTATCTAGATGTGTGGTGAGCACTTTCAACCCCCAAGTGCTTTACAGAAGTTTATAACGCAGAGCCGTGAAAATAATAAATACGTTTTCTTTCCTCAAAAATAATTTTTTAGCCCAGAATTTTTTATTTTCCTAAGGGTTACAGGAGAAATTGGACCACAAAAGTTGTTGTCCAGTTTCTCCTGAGTACGCTGATGCCCCATGTGTGGGGGTAAACCACTGTTTGGGCACACGTGGGGGCTCAGAAGGGAAGTAGTGACTTTTGAAATGCAGACTTTGATGGAATGGTCTGCGGGCGTCATGTTGCGTTTGCAGAGCCCCTGGTGTGCCTAAACAGTAGAAACCCCCCACAAGTGACCCCATTTTGGAAACTAGACCCCCCAAGGAACTTATCTAGATATGTGGTGAGCACTTTGAACCCCCAAGTGCTTCACAGACGTTTACAACGCAGAGCCGTGAAAATAAAAAATCATTTTTCTTTCCTCAAAAATGATGTTTTAGCAAGCAATTTTTTATTTTCTCAAGGGTAACAGGAGAAGTTGGACCCCAGTAATTGTTGCGCAGTTTGTCCTGAGTATGCTGGTACCCCATATGTGGGGGTAAACCACTGTTTGGGCACACGTCGGGGTTCGGAAGTGAGGGAGCACCATTTGAATTTTTGAATACAAGATTGGCTGGAATCAATGGTGGCGCCATGTTGCGTTTGGAGACCCCCTGAAGTGCCTAAACAGTGGAAACCCCTCAATTCTACCTCCAACACACCCCTAACCCTTATCCCAACTGTAGCCGTAACCCTAATCACAACCCTAACCCCAACACACCCCTAACCACAACCCTAACCCCAACACACCCCTAACCCTAACCACAACCCTAATTCCAACCCAACTCTAAGGCTATGTGCCAACGTTGCGGATTCGTATGAGATTTTTCAGCATCATTTTTGAAAAATCCGCGGGTAAAAGGCACTGCGTTTTACCTGTGGATTTACCGTGGATTTCCAGTGTTTTTTGTGCGGATTTCACCTGTGGATTCCTATTGAGGAACAGGTGTAAAACGCTGCGGAATCCGCACAAAGAATTGGCATGCTGCGGAAAATACAACGCAGCGTTCCCGCGCGGTATTTTCTGCACCATGGGCACAGCGGATTTGGTTTTCCATATGTTTACATGGTACTGTAAACCTGATGGAACACTGCTGCGAATCCGCAGCGGCCAATCCGCACCGTGTGCACATGGCCTAATTCTAAAGGTATGTGCACACGCTGCGGAAAACGCTGCGGATCCGCAGCAGTTTCCCATGAGTGTACAGTTCAATGTGAACCTATGGGAACCAAAAATCGCTGTACACATGCTGCGGAAAAACTGCACGGAAACGCAGCGGTTTACATTCCGCAGCATGTCACTTCTTTCTGCGGATTCCGCAGCGGTTTTAGAACTGCTCCAATAGAAAATCGCAGTTGTAAAACCGCAGTGAAATGCGCAGAAAAACCGCGGTAAATCCACGATAAATCGGCAGCGGTTTAGCACTGTGGATTTTTCAAATCCGCTGCGGAAAAATCCGCATAGGACCAGAATACGTGTGCACATACCGAAACCCTAACCCTAGCCCTAACCCTACCCTAACCCTAACCCTAACCCTAGCCCTAACCCTACCCCTACCCCTAACCCTAGCCCTAACCCTACCCCTACCCCTAACCCTACCCCTAACCCTACCCCTAACCCTACCCCTAACCCTACCCCTAACCCTAACCCTAGTTCTTACCCCAACCTTAGTGAAAAAAAAAAAAATTCTTTATTTTTTTTATTGTCCCTATCTATGGGGGTGACAAAGGGGGGGGTCATTTACTATTTTTTTTATTTTGATCACTGAGATAGGATATATCTCAGTGATCAAAATTCACTCTGGAACGAATCTGCCGGCCGGCAGATTCGGCGGGCGCACTGCACATGCGCCCGCCATTTTGGAAGATGGCGGCGCCCAGGAAAGAAGACGGACGGACCTCGGGCGGCCAGGTAAGTATAAGGGGGGGAGATCAGGGCACGGGGGGGGGCGTCGGAGCACGGGGGGGTGGATCGGATCATGGGGGGGGGTGGATCGGAACATGGGAGGGAGGATTGGAGCACGGGGAAGGATTGGAGCACGGGGTGAGGGATCGCTGTGCGGGGGGGGTGGATCGGAGCACGGGGGGGGGGGTCGCTGTGTGCGGGGGGGGGATCGGAGTGCGGGGGGGTTTGATTGCAGCACAGGGGGTGTGATTGGTGCACGGGGAAGCGGACAGGAGGACGGGGGAGCGGAGCACAGGACGGAGGGGAGCGGACCACAGATCGGGGGGGTGGGGGGGCGATCGGAGGGGTGGGGTGGGTGCACATAAGTGTTTCCAGCCATGGCCGATGATATTGCAGCATCGGCCATGGCTGGATTGTAATATTTCACCAGTTTTTTAGGTGAAATATTACAAATCGCTCTGATTGGCAGTTTCACTTTCAACAGCCAATCAGAGCGATCGTAGCCACGAGGGGGTGAAGCCACCCCCCCTGGGCTAAACTACCACTCCCCCTGTCCCTGCAGATCGGGTGAAATGGGAGTTAACCCTTTCACCCGGCCTGCAGGGACGCGATCTTTCCATGACGCATATGCTGCGTCATGGGTCGGAATGGCACCGACTTTCATGACGCAGCGTATGCGTCAAAGGTCGGGAAGGGGTTAACATTGGCAGCAATCGCGACTGATTTTTTTTGTGACATAATTGCCGCAGACCTTTTTCACCCTAAGGCCGGGGTCACACTTGCGAGTGTGATGCGAGAAACTGGCACAAGTCTCTCGCATCAATACCAGACTTTGCCGCCGGCACTTGGGACTGGACTCCGGTCTCGAGTGCCGGCGTCAGTGCCGGGTATTTATGCGAGTTTCTCGCATCACACTCGCAAGTGTGACCCCGACCTTATTCCCTTGTCGTGTGCTGCGATGTAGCAACGATGCCTAGTGAACTTTGGTTAAGCAACAGGTGTCTCTGCCAAAGTCGCTGTGTATCTCTAGCCCTAAATATATCGTTACATTTAAAAAATACTGCAAAGATAAGTCTTCCCTATCCCAGAACATTTAAGTCAATATCTTTGCATTTTGCTGCACAGTACTGACTTATACAATGCTTTTTTTTCTAAATCTAGGCCATGCCATGCAAAGCAGAGTATTGAGAGGTCTACAGATATGACGGCAAGGCCTGAACTCCCAACTCCTCTGAGCAGCAGTGAAGACAGCACAGGTAGCTGGTCACAACTTGTGAATGACGAGGAAAACCTAGAGGACACAAGCAGTTTTCTTCAGCTAAGTGAGCGATCCACAAGGTAAGAATAGCTGCATTCAAAATCCCATGTTTTATGTTATAAAACTTTTATGTATGGACAGTGCAAATAACATTTCTAAAATTAAATATACTACTTGGAAATATATTCTACTTTAGAGACAAGTCTTCTCTTGTTCCCCTATTTAGGAAAAAGCAGGGGTTCAGGCACTAATGGCAGACATTACAGTATGCAATGTGCTGGATACAATTTTCATCCATTTTTTTGGTCTTTGTCAGATTGGCATCTTCTAATGGAACCAGCGATTTATAAATGTGTTCTATCACTCTAAGGACTCATTCCAACTTGTGATGAAATCGAACGAATGCTATCCAATTAAAAATTTGATTGCATTGGGACCAATGTTATTCTACAATTGTGTGTTCATCTGTGTTTTTTTTCCAGCTCGGATCGGATCACTGGAAAAAAACTTGCAGCATGCTGCGATTGTAATTGGAAATTGGATCGCATCCTGCAATAGAAGTCAATGGGTGCGAGAGAAGAATCGCACAGCACTCGGACTATGCAAGTGCTGTCCGATTTTTACACATCGATCTTCTTTGAAAAGCCAGCAATTCATCTACTGCGTACAGTAAAATCACAGCCTTACAGGTTACAATAGAATAGATATATACACATACACATAGGATCAATAGTACACATACATCCTCCACTATACGTGCTGTCCCTATGGGGCAATTCTTGAGGATGAAGAGTATTTGTTCATTGGATGGAACCTTTGAGAATCAGGCCGGGACCTCACCAGGAGATTCCAGGACCGTGGATACAGTAAGAGATGTATAAAAAAAGGCTACCTGCGGGCAAGAAGAGAACCACAAGATAAATTACTCTGTAGAACATCCAAACATGTGAGGGATCCACCACTGAGATTTATTTCAACCTTTAATAACAGTGGGAAGTCATGCCTCAGTTGCTGCAGAAAAATTGGGGAGTACTTCGAACAGAACCCTCCATTAGAAGTATTATACCTGACCGTCCTCTTATGACAGCTAGGAGAGGACGTAATTTGAAAGATTTATTGGTAAGGAGCCACTATGTGGCGAACCCCCCAAAACCCTTTGGGGTGGGTAAACGAAAATTGGGTTGCTATCCTTGTGGGTCTTGTAGGGCCTGCCAAAATATTATAAGATCTACATCATTCACTTCAGCCGATGGAGGTAGGGATTACCGGATTACGTGCTACATCACGTGTGGCACCACCCATGTGGTATACTACGCCGTTTGCTCTTGCAACCTAATTTATGTGGGGCTTACGTCATGGGAGCTAAGGATCAGGATGAGGGAACATGTAAGGGACATTGTGGCCGCAAGGAATTGTGATGACTATTCTGAGCTTAAAACATTACCAAGGCACTTCAAACAGTGTCATGATTGTAATCCATCAGATTTTAAGATACGTGGGATTGATAGGGTGCATTGTGGTATTAGAGGAGGAGATCTAAAACGCACATTGCCACAGTTGGAGTGTCGTTTAATAGTTACCCTGGGCACAATGTCCCCTCATGGGTTAAATGAAAAATTGTCTTTTGTTCCTTTTCTCTGAAAATATAGTTTTCTGGCTTTTCTGGATTCCTATTTTCTCTGTCTCCTTGTTTGTAATATTGTATGTCTTTTTAATTCTATTCATCTAGTGATCTGGTGTTGGAGCACAGAGGACTAAATTAGTTATGGAGGATATTTTCCTCACTATTCCATCTAAAATCATGACACACATACTTCAGTCTGGCTACCCCTCTCTTTTTGGAAGCAAGTACAATTATTGAAAATGGACCATGTGAAGACTGTTTGAATATACAAACTATGTGGTGTCTCCTGTTTCCAAGATCCCTAGATTATACTTAAGAGGGGCACTATTGTTTTTATGTGTATTTGTTATATCTGTCTATGTGATTTGAATTATGGTTGTTTACATGCTATATACAGTACGGACCAAAAGTTTGGACCCACCTTCTTATTTAAAGATTTTTCTGTATTTTCATGACTATGAAAACTGTACATTCACACTGAAGGCATCAAAACTATGAATTAACACATGTGGAATTATATACTTAGCAAAAAAGTGTGAAACAGCTGATATAATGTCTTATATTCTAGGTTCTTTAAAGTAGCCACCTTTTTGCTTTAATGACTGCTTTGCACACTCTTGGCATTCTCTTGATGAGCTTCGAGAGGTTGTCACTGGGAATGGTCTTCCAACAATCTTGAAGGAGTTCCCAGAGATGCTTAGCACTTGTCGGCCCTTTTGCCTTCACTCTGCGGTCCAGCTCACCCCAAACCATCTCGATTCGGTTCAGGTGGGGTGACTGGGGAGGCCAGGTCATCTGGCATAGCACCCCATCACTCTCCTTCTTGGTCAAATAGCCCTTACACAGCCTGGAGGTGTTTTTGGGGTCATTGTCCTGTTGAAAAATAAATGATGGTCCAACTAAACGCAAACCAGATGGAATAGCATGCCGCTGCAAGATCCTGTGGTAGCCATGCTGGTTCAGTATGCCTTCAATTTTGAATTATTCCCCAACAGTGCCACCAGCAAAGCACCCCCACACCATCACACCTTCTCCTCCATGCTTTACGGTGGGAACCAGGCATGAAGAGTTCATCCGTTCAGCTTTTCTGCATCGCACAAAGACACGGACGTTGGAACCAAAGATCTCAAATTTGGACTCATCAGACCAAAGCACTAATTTCCACTGGTCTAATGTCCATTCCTTGTGTTCTTTAGCCCAAACAAGTCTCTTCTGCTTGTTGCCTGTTCTTAGCAGTGGTTTCCTAGCAGCTATTTTACCATGAAGGCCTGCTGCACAAAGTCTCCTCTTAACAGGTGTTGTAGAGGTGTGTCTGCTGCAAGAACTCTGTTTGGCATTGACCTGGTCTCTAATCTGAGCTGCTGTTAACCTGTGATTTCTGAGGCTGGTGACTCGGATAAACTTATCCTCAGAAGCAGAGGTGACTCTTGGTCTTCCTTTCCTGGGGCGGTCCTCATGTGAGCCAGTTTCTTTGTAGCACTTGATGGTTTTTGCCAATGCACTTGGGGACACTTTCAAAGTTTTCCCAATTTCTCGGACTGACTGACCTTCATTTCTTAAAGTAATGATGGACACTCATTTTTCTTTACTTAGCTGCTTTTTTCTTGCCATAATACAAATTCTAACAGTCTGTTCAGTAGGACTATCAGCTGTGTATCCACCAGACTTCTGCACAACACAACTGATGGTCCCAACACCATTTCTAAGGCAAGAAATCTCACTTATTAAACCTGACAGGGCACACCTGTGAAGTGAAAACCATTCCCGGTGACTACCTTTTGAAGCTCACCAAGAGAATGCCAAGAGTGTGCAAAGCAGTCATCAAAGCAAAATGTGGCCCTACTTTGAAGAACCTAGAATATAAGACATAATTTCAGTTGTTTCACACTTTTTTGTTAAATAAATCATTCCACATGTGTTAATTCATAGTTGTGATGCCTTCAGTGTGAATGTACAATGTTCATAGTCATGAAAATACAGAAAAATCTTTAAATGAGAAGGTGTGTCCAAACTTTTGGTCTGTACTGTAAATTGCTTGGCATATGGTATTAATACATACATCAGAGTGTTCTGTTAATAAGCTTGTTCCTCTCTGTAGGAACTAATAGGTCCGCCGTGATGTGCGCATGCGCCGCGATTTTGCTGTCAGCTTGCATTCCAGAAGGCATCCAGGAGGCACAATGCGGGCCATTGACATCACAGGAAGTTATTACTTTGACCCGCATTGGAGCCGGATGTGACACATAGCGGTTGCGGTCTCACTCCACATGCTCCAGATTTGAGCGGCGGGCTCAATTGACACACCTCCTCTTTATAAAAAGATAACAGACCCTGATGCCCACACAGCCCCCCGAAGAAGCCTGAATATGCGAAACGCGCGTCGGGGCTATCGTTACAGGTGGCACTGATCCTCTGACTTTTCTTCCCTCCACCCACATGGGTTAGAACTATATCTTGTATTTGCTGATTGGCACTCTTCAGTATGGTAGGGCAGCAATATTTGAATGCGTACATATCTGATGCCAAACCACTGTAGAGGTAGATACTTATATTAATGAGATTGACTCCAAATGGAGCATAACTATAATAAATTGATGACATTATGTGTCCTTACTGGTCGCATGGAGGGAACCAGGGGGAGACACCTGTAATTAGAATTCCCCCCCCCCTATTTCTCATCCGTTTATGTATAATAATGTGATTTTTATCTTAATATTTGTAAGTAGGCTATTTAATAACATTTATACTTTTGATATACATTGGCCTTACTACAATTTATTTGAGAGCAAGTTTGCTCCACTGTTCTTTGTAGGATTAACATAGTATAGATAGATATATAGATGTCAGTGACACACACATATGTATATGTAGATCAAAGAAAAGCCGGCAATTCAGCAGCCACGTACTGTAAAATCACAGCAGGAGCAGACAGGATAGAATAGATGGATTACATACAGTAATTACACATAGAATAGATAGATATAAACATGTCAGTGACATATACAATTAGTACAGTGTGTGTGCAACTTACTGTACATATTAAATTAATAAAAGATTATTTTTCTGAAAAAAATGGCGTGGGCTCCAGCATAATTTTCTTAACCAGCTGACGGCTGGGGGCTGATGTTTATAGCCTGGGAAGGGGTAATACCCACAAAGCTTCCCAAACTTTTAATATCAACTGTATACTAAGCCTTTACTGTCTATTAACATGGTGGCCCCCCAAAAAAATGAAGTAGGGTCCCCCCATAATTAATAACCAGCAAAGACTATGCAGACAGCTGCAGGCTGATATTAATAGCCTAGGAAGGAGCCATGGATACTGCCCCCAGGCTAAAAACATCAGCTCTCAGTGGCCCCAGAAAAGGCACTTCTCTAAGATGTGCCAATTCTAGCACTTAGCCTCACTCTTCCACTTGCCCTGTAGCGGTGGCAAGTGGGGTGATGGTTGTGGAGGTTAATGTCACCTTTGTACTGTCAGGTGACATCAAGTCAAGAGGTTAGTAATGGAGAGGCGTCAATAAGACACCCCATTACTAACCCCATAGTCACATTGTAAGAAAATACAGACACCCAGAAAATAGTCTTTTAATTGAAAGAAGGACGCAGACTCCTTTTAATTATCTTAATTAAACCATTCTTACGACCTTACCCATTCCCCCGATGTCCTCGTCATCTGCAAAAGAGTTAAAAAAACAAACAAACAACAATAAACCATACCTTTCCGCAGAGAAGATGATAATCCATTTGTCCCACGATGGGTCTAGCTCTGCTACATCTAGATTGGTTGCATGATGAGACCATACAGCCTACTGTAAGCGGCAGATGAATTGCTACACATATATATATACAGTATATATATATTTTGAAGAATATTTCCATTGAAAAAGATGTGTAAATGACAGAGAATTGCTGTGTGTAAAAGCTCATGTTAAAATCGCATTGCAGTCGGATGTAAATCGGATGTTAGGTGTGAAAAATTAGATTGTACTCTCATGAAAAACACATGACACATGCATTACACTCGTTTGACTTTGCAGGAACAAAATCGAACCTATTTTATCACTAGTGTGACTTCAGCCTAAGGTTAAATTCGGGCTAATTATGCTAATCACACTCTGGACAGAGTTTGATCAGAGTGTGATCATAGTGTGATCTGATTTTCTCGGATGTGGAGATGTAAAAAAAAGTTTACATCTTCTCCATTTTGTCAGTCCTTGAACGTCGTACAACATTCTGATGTCTTCCAATTGCAGTTGCATGGCCGAGTGCAATCCGATTTACGGATGCAAAATGTGCATGTTGGTTTTTTTTTTCATCTGACATACTTGGTCCAAGGGAAAATTCAGACATGTACATGACCCCAAAGAATAACATTAGTCCAAGTGTGATCCGATGTTTTGTCAGATCGCACTTGGAACGAACATACGGTCGAGACCTCATCCTTAGCCAGAAATATTGCATGGCAGATAGACAAAAAAGAATAAATAGAATCAAATAAGGTAATAAACCAAAAGCAGAATTTTGCCAGAAATCTTTGTGTCATTTCTTACAGTAATGGAAATGGCAGCACAAGGAGAAGTATAGGCGCTGTAGATCTCGACGCATTCCTGGAGATGGTTCCCCTTGGCACTACTCCTGATATGTAAGTAGAAATTAAACTAGTGGATTTTAGTAAACTTTATTAGTATGCATTCCTTTTGATAATTTATATATACATGGGAAAAGTAATTGTTGTTTAATGGTAGAATTTAGGGTTAGAATCATACAAACATAAAATCTTAGAATCATCATAGAATGTTTAGCGTTGAACGGGACCTCCAGGGTCATTAAGTCCAACCTCCTGCTTAAAGGGAACCTGTCACCTGATTTTGGCGGGACCGGTTTTTGGTCATATGGGCGGAGTTTTCGGGTGTTTGATTCACCATTTCCTTACCCTCTGGCTGCATGCTGGCCGCAATATTGGATTGAAGTTCATTCTTTGTCCTCCGTAGTACACGTCAAAAAAGTATACTACCAGATAGTTGGAATTAGTATCAAATGCAAAAATAAACAAAAACTAATACCTTAACAATAATTTTATTTAATCAAAAATACACAAAACAGGACTTATAAAAGCATACACAACACCCAACAGCTTTCAAAAAGAGTGGGTCAATAAAAACCTGGCCCGATCAGTGGAAGAAGGCTGGTGGGGACATATATGTATATGTTATTACTCTACCTGTCCCTAATTGATCCCTGCCTGTCTGTGGCGGAGGTTGGCACCCTCTTGGACGCAATATGGCGCTCCCGCTCCTCGACAGCTCACCCTGCCAACCCTATGGGTCCCTCACCATACATGGGAATCCTAAACTCCTAATGGTATAATTTTAAACCTTGAATTGCCCAAAATGCAGGTCCCAAGAAACAAAAACAAACCAAATCAGTTGCCAAGTAACAATTCACCAAAGTGTTACACAAACCTTGTATGGTCTGACCGTACCCTATATATAGCCGTCCTGCTCTAATGGCTGTTACACCCTCAAGAGTCCCTATCCAGGCAACCCTACCTGCCAGCGGAGGTTGGCACCCTCTTGAACGCAAAATGGCGCCCCCGCTCATCGGCGGCTCATGGGCGGAGTTTTCTTGCCTTGCGCAGGCGTGTACTACAGAGGACATAGAATGAACTTCAATCAAATATTGCGGCCAGCATGCAGCCAGCGGGTAAGGAAAGGGTGAATCAAACACCGGAAAACTCCGCCCATATGACCGAAAACAGGTCCCGCCAAGTTCAGGTCACAGGTTCCCTTTAATGCAGCGCAGGATTTACTAACCCATCTCAGACAAATGTCTGCACAGCCTCTGTTTGAAGGCTTCCATTGAAGGAGAACTCACCACCTCTCGTGGCAGCCTGTTCCACTCATTGATCACCCTTACTGTCAAAAAGTTTTTTCTAATATCTAATCTGTATCTTCTCCCTTTCAGTTTCATCCATTGCTTCTTGTGTTTCCATGTACCAAAAAGAATAAGGATGATCCCTCTTTACTGTGACATTTCTTCAGATCTTTGTGGAAAGCTATTAAGTTTCCTCTAAGTCTTCCTTTTTGCAAGATAAACATTCTTAGATCCTTTAAATGTTCCTCGTAGGACATACTTTGCAGTCCGTTCATCATCCTGATAGTTCTTCTCTGAACTTGCTCCACTTTTTCTGTCTTTTTTTAAAATGTGGTACCCAGAACTGGACACTGTATTCCAGATGAGGTCTGACCAATGAGCCATAGAGAGGATAATTTCTTCTCGTGATCTAGACTGTATTCTTCTCTTAATACATTCTAGAACTGTTTGCCTTTTTTGCTGCTGCATCACACTGTTGTTCCATGTGCAGTCTGTGATCTATTAGTATACCCAAGTCTTTGGCACACATGCTGTTGCTTAGTTCTATTCCTCCCATTCTTTAGATGTCATTTTCATTTTTCATTCCCAGATGTAGAATCTTGCATTTTTCCCTGTTAAATACTATTCTATTAAGGTACCTTCACACTCAGCGACGCTGCAGCGATACCGACAACGATGTCGATCGCTGCAGCGTCGCTGTTTGGTCGCTGGAGAGCTGTCACACAGACAGCTCTCCAGCGACCAACGATCCCGAGGTACCCGGGTAACCAGGGTAAACATCGGGTTACTAAGCGCAGGGCCGCGCTTAGTAACCCGATGTTTACCCTGGTTACCAGCGTAAAAGTAAAAAAAACAAACACTACATACTTACCTACCGCTGTCTGTCCCCGGCGCTCAGCTTCTCTGCACTCCTCTGCACTGACTGTGAGCACAGCGGCCGGAAAGCAGAGCGGTGACGTCACCGCTCTGCTTTCCGGCTGACCGATGCTCACAGCCAGTACAGGAGGAGTGCAGAGAAGCAGAGCGCCGGGGACAGACAGCGGTAGGTAAGTATGTAGTGTTTGTTTTTTTTACTTTTACGCTGGTAACCCATCGGGTTACTAAGCGCGGCCCTGCGCTTAGTAACCCGATGTTTACCCTGGTTACCAGTGAAGACATCGCTGGATCGGTGTCACACACGCCGATCCAGCGATGTCTGCAGGGAGTCCAGCGACGAAATAAAGTTCTGGACTTTCCTCAGCGACCAACGATCTCCCAGCAGGTGCCTGATCGTTGGTCGCTGTCACACATAACGATTTCCTTAACGATATCGTTGCTACGTCACAAAAAGCAACGATATCGTTAACGATATCGTTATGTGTGAAGGTACCTTTAGTTGCTGCTCATTGTTCAAGCTTATCTAGATCCTTCTGAATCCTTTCTCTGTCTTCTCTAGTGTTAGTTATCCCTCATAGCTTTGCATCAACTGCATAGTTGATTAATTTACCTTTAGTTCCCTGGTCTAGATCATTTACAAAAATGTTGAAAAACACTGGGGCCGAGACAGAGCCTTGGGGTATCCTGCTTGAAAAACTCTTGCAATTGGATGTGCAACCATTTATTACCACTCTTTGAGTACGATCACTGAGCCAGTTATGAATCCACCTTTTCATAAGGTGGATTCACTCACACTAGTGAATAAATGGGACAAGTGCAATACGAGAAAAAATGGTATTACACTCGGACCAATGTTATTTAAGGAGGCATGCTTCGATTTCAATCTAAAATCTGATGGGTGTGAAAACAAATCACATGCCACACTGACCATGAGAGTGGAATCCGATTTTTTGGGACACATTACAATTCTGTAGCATAGGAAACTGCAAATGGCCCTGTAAAAGATAAATATCTGCTGATTAAAAAGACGGATTGGATACAGACAGCACACGGATGACAAGTGAGAAAAAAATCGCCCCACTCTCATGGATGAGAATTGGACCAATTTTTTTATAAACTAGTAGAAGTGACCCCTTAGGTTAGTGTTTTACATCAGTGTTTATAAGCCAAAACTAGGAGTGGGTGAAAAATGCAGAAGTGGTGACGTGTTTCTATTATACATTTCCTCTGATTGTTTGACTCTTGATTTTGGCTCACAAATCCCGATATAAAATACTGACCAAATACTGAACGGGTGAACGTGGCTGGGGTCACACTACAGCGTAATACGGACGAGTGCTAAGCGATAAAAAAAAAAAAAATCGCATAGCACTCGGACCAATGTTAATCTATGGGGCAGCTCACATTATCCATTTTTTTTCTCGTCCGTATTACACTTGCGAGTGAAATCGCAGCATGCTGCGATTGTCTGCATATCTCAGCCGAGAAACACCAATGCAAATCTATGGGTGCGAGAAAAAAAAAATGGCACAGCACACAGACCATGCGTGTGACTTGCGAGAAATTCTCAGGCATTGGGCAGGTGACAGGATATTGGCTCAGCCATTATTTGCTCATTTTGCAAATGTGTGCGAAAATCTCACCATACGGATGAGATACTGATGACACACGGATACTTTTTTGAGAAAAAAAAACGCATCCTGGCATTGCACAAGGATGATATACAGATCACCATACGGAGAACATTTGTGCGATTCTCGGCAGACAAAATCGGACAGATTTTTTATACTTTGTGTGTGACCCCAGCCTTAAAGTGATTGTTGCTGTAGCCAAAGGATCAGGCCACGTCACTGGTTAGAAAACAACCATAAGCTTCATTTTAGTAATCATCTCCCTGGTTAGATTCACATGTGGCACATGCCACAAACATTCAATAGAACTTAACTAACTTTTATTTCATTAAATTAAGACAATTATTGAGGTTCTCAGACTTCTCACTGGTGAAACGGTGATGACAGGGGCTGAACAATGCTATTTTTCAGTTCAATAAATGTATCAGTTGTGCAGAAAATCACATGATATTAAAGGGCTGCTCCTAGTAACATATACAACCACATAACAGGTGCAGGCCTATGTATATACATATAAAGTAATACTATTTGTAATAGTACCCACAAAGACACATCTGATGCAAATATATCAGCTACACATCTAATGAAAAATATATCGGAGCAGGCAGAGGCGTAGCTAGGGTTTTGGCTCAGGGGGGCGAAACTTCTGAGTGGGCCCCTGACCAGGTAATCTTGATTACAACTCGGTGACACGCCCTAAAGCCTGTCCCACACGTCCAGATAATTCCGGTACCGGAAATATCCATGTCCGTGTGCTCACGCGGCACATCAGTGTGGAACACGTGCGGCATCAGTGTGCCGCCCGTGTGCCGACTGGGCACCACACGCACCGTGCAGGAGACAGCCGTTACAGTTAAGCGCTGTCCCCTGCATCTGGTGCTGAAGCCGCCATTCATTTCTTCTCTCCAGCAGCGTTCGCTGGAGAGAAGATATGAAAAATCTTTTTTTTGTTTTTTTGGTGTTTAAAAAAAGATCCCTGTCCTCTACCCCCTCCCACTCCCTGTGCGCCCCCTTCCCCCCCCCTCCCCCCCCCGCTGTTAATAAAATACTTACCCGGCTCCCTCGCTGTTTCCTCTCCTCGCCGCAGCTTCTCCTGTATGAGCGGTCACGTGGTGCTGCCCCTATGGGAGGTGGAGCCGCATATTCATCACTGTAATGGGCGGCACCACGTGACCGCTCATACAGGAGAAGCTGTGGTGAGGAGAGGATATGATGGGGAAGGGGAGATATAATTCACTGCACTGGCCACTATCCAATATGGGGTTGGTCCAGGGGCGTAACTACAAAGAGTGAAGGGGTTGCAGTTGCACCCGAGCCCTGGAGCCTAAGGGGGCCCCATAAGATCAGAACTATTAAAGATCCTTAACAGTTGGGGACCTGTTGGGAGATTTTGTACTGGGGCCCCTCGCTACAAGTTACTCCATTGGATTGGTCCTGGTTGGGCATGAGCGGACCTGTGGATGTACGGGTTTGACCGAACCTTTAGGCCAGGGTCCCACTAGCAAATTACATTCGATGAGAGAGCATCGGATGCGATATACTAATGACACACGGCTCCAGCGCTGCTGCAAGCGGGAGCTGTGTGTCAGTGCTCTGTGCTCCGATCCTCTCACATCCGAGAATTGGAGCACAGCTGCGGAGGAGAAGGAGAAATTTATTTCTTCATCTCCTCTTCAGCCAGCGGTGGCAGAAATCACACTGCACTTGAGTGACATCCGAGTGCAGTGCGATGTTTCACACTCACCCAAAGACTTACATGGGTGCGTGCAATCCGAATTCAGCATGCAGCATACTGCAATTTTTTTTTCTGTCCAATCCCAATCCGATCAAAGCAGGAAAAAGAAACACAAATGAGAACTGAACAATATGATTAAATTGGTACCAGAACTTTGGTATTGTAAAATTGTCATAGTAAAGGCTAGGGGTCGAGCTCTCTCTCTCTCTCGGGTCTGCTCATCTCTAGTCCTGGTAAATTTCTATTCTAGTATGACTCTGGAACTAATGGGACGAAGATGTGAGTCAGACTTTACATCTAGTGGCTGAAGATTAGTTTCCTACTATATTCCCTATCACAATTCAAGTACTAAGGACCGAGGAGAATAATTGGTAAATTTCATCTCATCCATGGATGAGAATATATACCGTACTAATCCCTTTATAACACACGTCTTAAACATATTGCTCAGCCGCGGCTCCTGAGATCAGCACTTGTGGGACCAGACTATAGCTGAGCATGTATTGGAAAATTAGAGCTTTTCCAGTGCTCTGTTATTTAAGCTCTATTTATGTAGCCACAAAGAACCTCTATAAGTGGCACTTAAAAGCTGGTATTTTCACTAACCACGCTAGTCATTCTCAGTTCAAGGAAAGTAAGTATATGAGATTATAAAAGAAATTACAGTGGTGAGACCTGGTCATATGAAATCTCTACAAATGACATCTAACGACTATGTTCAGGGCTATGTTCTTTAATAATTACAACTTAACTTAGTCACCTAATTTAAAGAGGTCGTGCAGAATAAATGGTCTGCTTTAAAAATAAAATAAAATTGTGCCTGTCTAGTCCATGGTCTATGTCTGGTATTTCAGCTCATCTCAGTTCTCCTGAGTAAGGTTATGTTCACAGAAAAATCTTTATCAGATTTTTTTTCTAGCGAATCTGCTCCAAAATTCTCAAATGCTTGGAAAACTCTTCTTTGGGCAAATGCACAAAAGTTTGATGAGGAGGTTTTGGAGCAAAAACTGAGAGGAAACATTCCCAAATTCTCCTCAAAGACTCAAAACTCCTCAATAAGGGCTCATCTCCACTTGTGTGAGAAAAAAACGGTCCGATCTACGGACCGAAAAAACTGATGTAACGTCTGCGAGTGCCATGCGAGTGTCATGCGACTGTCATGCGATTTTTTTATCGCAACATCCGTATGACATCCGTATTGCTGTCCGATTTTTACGCACGGGTCTCCTTTGAAAAGCCGGTAATTCAGCGCAGAGTACAGTAAAATCACACTGACAGGTTAGATTAGAGTAGATATATACACATAGAATAGGTATATATACATATATATATGTCAGGGAGACACCTATATATATATTTATATTTAATGCAGCGCTAGATAGCTTTAAAGCTGGTAATTCAATTACTGGCTTTTGCTTTCTCCTTCCTAAACCCGACATGATATGAGACCTGGTTTACATACAGTAAACCATCTCATATCACCATTTTTTTTTGCATATTCCACACTACTAATGTTAGTACTGTGTATATGCAAAATTTGGGCGTTCTAGCTATTATATTTAAGGGTTAAATGGCGGAAAAAATTGGCGTGGGCTCCCGCGCAATTTTCTCCGCCAGAGTAGTAAAGCCAGTGACTGGGGGCAAATATTAATAGCCTGGAGAGGGTCCATGGTTATTGGCCCCCCCCCTGGCTAAAAATACCTGCCCCCAGCCACCCCAGAAAAGGCACATCTGGAAGATGCGCCTATTCTGGCACTTGGCCACTCTCTTCCCATTCCCGTGTAGCAGTGGGATATGGGGTAATGAAGGGTTAATGCCACCTTGCTATTGTAAGGTGACATTAAGCCTAATTAATAATGGAGAGGCGTCAATTATGACACCTATCCATTATTAATCCAATTGAATGAAAGGGTTAAAAAAAACACACACACATTATTAAAAATTATTTTAATGAAATAAAAACAAAGGTTGTTGTAATATTTTATTTAACGCCCAATCCAATCACTGAAGACCCTCGTTCTGTAAAAGAAAAAACATAATAAACCAACAATATACTTACCTTCCAAGGATCTGTAAAGTCCAACGATGTAAATCCTTCTGAAGGGGTTAAAATATTTTGCAGCCAGGAGCTTTGCTAATGCAATGCTACTCCTCCCTGCAAAACCCCGGAGAATGAAGCTAAATATAGATCAATGAGCTATATTTAGCTTCATTTGCGGTGAGGCGCCCTCTGCTGGCTGTTCATAGATCGTGGGAACTTTCCTAGAAAGCCTGGGAGCTTTCAAGGAAAGTTCCCACGATCTAGGAACAGCCAGCAGAGGGCGCCTCACCGCAAATGAAGCTAAATATAGCTCATTGATCTATATTTAGCTTCATTCTCCGGGGTTTTGCAGCGAGGAGTAGCATTGCATTAGCAAAGCTCCTGGCTGCAAAATATTTTAACCCCTTCAGAAGGATTTACATCGTTGGACTTTACAGATCCTCGGAAGGTAAGTATATTGTTGGTTTATTATGTTTTTTCTTTTACAGAACGAGGGTCTTCAGTGATTGGATTGGGCGTTAAATAAAATATTACAACAACCTTTGTTTTTATTTCATTAAAATAATTTTTAATAATGTGTGTGTGTTTTTTTTAACCCTTTCATTCAATTGGATTAATAATGGATAGGTGTCATAATTGACGCCTCTCCATTATTAATTAGGCTTAATGTCACCTTACAATAGCAAGGTGGCATTAACCCTTCATTACCCCATATCCCACTGCTACACGGGAATGGGAAGAGAGTGGCCAAGTGCCAGAATAGGCGCATCTTCCAGATGTGCCTTTTCTGGGGTGGCTGGGGGCAGGTATTTTTAGCCAGGGGGGGGCCAATAACCATGGACCCTCTCCAGGCTATTAATATTTGCCCCCAGTCACTGGCTTTACTACTCTGGCGGAGAAAATTGCGCGGGAGCCCACGCCAATTTTTTCCGCCATTTAACCCTTAAATATAATAGCTAGAACGCCCAAATTTTGCATATACACAGTACTAACATCAGTAGTGTGGAATATGCAAAAAAAATGGTGATATGAGATGGTTTACTGTATGTAAACCAGGTCTCATATCATGTCGGGTTTAGGAAGGAGATAGCAAAAGCCGGTAATTGAATTACCAGCTTTAAAGCTATCTAGCGCTGCATTAAATATAAATATATATATATAGGTGTCTCCCTGACATATATATATGTACAGTGGGGCAAAAAAGTATTTAGTCAGTCAGCAATAGTGCAAGTTCCACCACTTAAAAAGATGAGAGGCGTCTGTAATTTACATCATAGGTAGACCTCAACTATGGGAGACAAACTGAGAAAAAAAAATCCAGAAAATCACATTGTCTGTTTTTTTAACAATTTATTTGCATATTATGGTGGAAAATAAGTATTTGGTCAGAAACAAAATTTCATCTCAATACTTTGTAATATATCCTTTGTTGGCAATGACAGAGGTCAAACGTTTTCTGTAAGTCTTCACAAGGTTGCCACACACTGTTGTTGGTATGTTGGCCCATTCCTCCATGCAGATCTCCTCTAGAGCAGTGATGTTTTTGGCTTTTCGCTTGGCAACACGGACTTTCAACTCCCTCCAAAGGTTTTCTATAGGGTTGAGATCTGGAGACTGGCTAGGCCACTCCAGGACCTTGAAATGCTTCTTACGAAGCCACTCCTTCGTTGCCCTGGCGGTGTGCTTTGGATCATTGTCATGTTGAAAGACCCAGCCACGTTTAATCTTCAATGCCCTTGCTGATGGAAGGAGGTTTGCACTCAAAATCTCACGATACATGGCCCCATTCATTCTTTCATGTACCCGGATCAGTCGTCCTGGCCCCTTTGCAGAGAAACAACCCCAAAGCATGATGTTTCCACCACCATGCTTTACAGTAGGTATGGTGTTTGATGGATGCAACTCAGTATTCTTTTTCCTCCAAACACGACAAGTTGTGTTTCTACCAAACAGTTCCAGTTTGGTTTCATCAGACCATAGGACATTCTCCCAAAACTCCTCTGGATCATCCAAATGCTCCCTAGCAAACTTCAGATGGGCCCGGATATGTACTGGCTTAAGCAGTGGGACACGTCTGGCACTGCAGGATCTGAGTCCATGGTGGCATAGTGTGTTACTTATGGTAGGCCTTGTTACATTGGTCCCAGCTCTCTGCAGTTCATTCA
This sequence comes from Ranitomeya imitator, assembly GCF_032444005.1. Taxonomy (NCBI): domain Eukaryota; kingdom Metazoa; phylum Chordata; class Amphibia; order Anura; family Dendrobatidae; genus Ranitomeya; species Ranitomeya imitator. The sequence continues at coordinate 578,032,230 of NC_091286.1, forward strand.
CTAGGTCCCCCCGCGTGGTTCTGGGATTTTTGCTCACCGTTCTTGTGATCATTCTGACCCCACGGGGTGGGATTTTGCGTGGAGCCCCAGATCGAGAGAGATTATCAGTGGTCTTGTATGTCTTCCATTTTCTAATTATTGCTCCCACTGTTGATTTCTTCACTCCAAGCTGGTTGGCTATTGCAATTGCAAATTCAGTCTTCCCAGCCTGGTGCAGGGCTACAATTTTGTTTCTGGTGTCCTTTGACAGCTCTTTGGTCTTCACCATAGTGGAGTTTGGAGTCAGACTGTTTGAGGGTGTGCACAGGTGTCTTTTTATACTGATAACAAGTTTAAACAGGTGCCATTACTACAGGTAATGAGTGGAGGAAAGAGGAGACTCTTAAAGAAGAAGTTACAGGTCTGTGAGAGCCAGAAATCTTGATTGTTTGTTTCTGACCAAATACTTATTTTCCACCATAATATGCAAATAAAATGTTAAAAAAACAGACAATGTGATTTTCTGGATTTTCTTTTCTCAGTTTGTCTCCCATAGTTGAGGTCTACCTATGATGTAAATTACAGACGCCTCTCATCTTTTTAAGTGGTGGAACTTGCACTATTGCTGACTGACTAAATACTTTTTTGCCCCACTGTATATATACCTATTCTATGTGTATATATCTACTCTCATCTAACCTGTCAGTGTGATTTTACTGTACTCTGCGCTGAATTGCCGGCTTTTCTAAGGACACGGGTGCGTAAAAATCGGACAGCACTCGCATGGTGCGAGTGCTGTGCGCTTTTTTTCTCGCACCCATTGACTTGCATTGGCGAGTCTCGTCCGAGAATCTCAGCAATACGCAGCATGCTGCGATTTTTTTCTCAGCCGACACAGATTTTTCTCAGTCCGTTTTCGGCTGAGAAAAAAATCGCTAATGGAATGTCACCTATTGATTAACATTGGTCCGAGTGCAATCCGATTTTTTATCGGATTGCACTCGTCCGTTTTTCTCACAAGTGGAGATGAGCCCTTACACATGTCCTTATTCATTTCTACGGGAAATCAACTTATATCCATGAGGTTTTTTCTTCCTGAAGAGATTATGAACAACACCTGGTGAGAAAAAGTGAATGCCACTCATCTGGTGAAAATCCTGGAAATAGACACTGACAAATCAAAAGTCTGCAAAAGGAAAATACACTTCAGGAAAAACTATCTTCCAAAACTCTTTAAAACCTCTTCAAGAAACATTTCAGGGCCTGTGCACACAAAACATTTAAACTCTGGCGATCCCGATGAGCTTTTCATGCCAAAGACTTCTGGAAACTATGGAGATTTTTCCTGAAGCATCTTTGGTGTCGTTTTTTCATTAGTATCTTGAGTGGGTTTTTTGGACTTTTTTTTAGCCGGAATTTTTTGGGAGGCTTTTCCGTTGGTTTTAGTGTCAACTTTTTTACTGTCATTTTCTAATCATTTTTTTACTTCATTGAATGTAGAAAGCGCTGGCATTTTTTTTTTTTTAAGAAAAACAATTGCAAGACACTCCAAAAATATTCTAACGGCCGGTTTTCACACGTCAGTGGCTCCGGTACGTGAGGTGACAGTTTCCTCACGTACCGGAGACACTGACTCACGTAGACACATTAAAATCAATGTGTCTCTGCACATGTCAGCGTGTTTTCACGGACCGTGTGTCCGTTTGAAAAACACGGAGACATGTCAGTGTTCATGGGAGCGCACGTATTACACGGACCCATTAAAGTCAATGGGTCCGTGTAAAACACGTACCGCACACGGATGCTGTCTGTGTGCAGTCCGTGTGCCATGCAGGAGACATCGCTACAGTAAGCGCTGTCCTCCCAGCGTGGTGCTGAAGCCGCCATTCATTTCTTCTCTCCAGCAGCGTTCACTGGAGAGAAGATATGAAAAATCTTTTTTTTTTTTGGTGTTTAAAAAAAAGATCTCTGTCCCCAACCTCCCCCCCCCCCACCCCCCCCCCCCCCACTGTTAATAAAATACTTACCCGGCTCCCTCCCTGCTTCCTCTCCTTGCCGCAGCTTCTCCTGTATGAGCGGTCACGTGGTGCCGCCCATTACAGTGATGAATATGCGACTCCACCCGAAAGATTTTTCATATCTTCTCTCCAGCGAACGCTGCTGGAGAGAAGAAATTAATGGCGGCTTCGGCACCAGATGCAGGGGACAGCGCTTAACTGTAGCGCTGTCTCCTGCATGGTGCGTGTGGTACCCAGTCGGCACACGGGCGGCACACGGATGCCGCACGTGTGCCACACTGATGTGCCACGTGAGCACACGGACACACGGACACGGATAATTCCGGTACCGATTTTTCCGTGTGGGACAGGCCTTAGTCTTCCAGGCTTCTTTTGCGCTTTCCCATTGACTTGTGCATTCTTCTGCCATTTTCAGCTCTATAGATGCTCTATACTTTACAGCACGTGTCACTTCTTTTAACTGCTTGACATTTTCAGAAACTTGAACATATCTATAGCAAGTCGCCTTTACATAGAAATCCATATGTTCATGCTTTTAAAAGTTTTTTTGTTATAGGTTTTTCTGGCAGTTTACATTTCAGAACCCGTCTGAAAAGGACGTTATGTGCCCATAGCCAGGAATGGAAAAAACTCCTACAAAAAAGGAGTTTCCTGAGGATGTCTTTTTCAGGTGGGTATTCTCAGTAACCCACCTGAAAAAGTGCTCAATGGATGTAAAAAAAAAAAAAGATGTGCATTGCAATGAAAAAGCAACCTGCTGATCAAATGTTCAGTCCTTTAGGGTATGTGCACATGTTCGGGATTATTTGTGGTTTTTTTCGTTTTTCAGTGTTATTCCATGGCAAAAACGCATAAAAAACGCATACATTATGCATCCCATCACTTCAAATGCATTCCACAATTTTTGTGCACATGTTACGGATTTTTCCGCAAAAAAAATGCTTGCGGAAAAATATGCAGCGTGTTCATTAATTTTGCGGATTTTTGATGCATTTCCCGCTATGTTATTGAATTGGGAAGCTGCGGAGAAAAACAAGAAAAATCCACACAAAATCCGTGCAAAAAATGCAACAAAACCGAGAGTAAAACGCGAGAAAAACGCGTGCAGATCTTATGCGGAAAATCTCCAGTTTTGCTCAGGAAATTTCCGTTTAAAATCCTGACGTGTGCACATAGCCTTAAGCTTCTTTCAGCTGGTTCAGGTTTGTAAATACATCAAGTGGTTAAACCAACTGACTGGTCCTTTTCTCAGCTTCCGCTTGGAAGCCACTCGCTATTTCATACATAGAAGTAAAAAAACCAATGCCAACGACAAACCTGCTGCAAAAGATGTCTGCAAAGAATACCAAAAACTTGAGAAACTAAGGCTACGTTCACATTAGCGTTGCGCGCCGCTGCGTCGGCGACGCAACGCACGACGCACAAAAAAACACGCGCAAACGCACGCAAAAACGCTGCGTTTTGCGACGCGTGCGTCGTTTTTTGACGAAAATCGGACACACGAAAAATGCAACTTGTTGCATTTTCTTGCGTCCGACGCTAGCGTCGGAAACGACGCACGTGTCGGAAAACGCAACAAAAAAAACGCATGCGTCCCCCATGTTAAACATAGGGGCGCGTCGCCGCTGCGTCGCCGCTGCGTCGCCGACGCAACAGCGACGCACATTAGCGGAATGCTAATGTGAACGTAGCCTAAGCGGGTACATCGGTGTCTAAACATGTCATATGCACATACCTAAAGTCTTGGATTGATCCATCTCAAAAGACTTTGTTTGAGCATAGCCTAAAAGCCGCCATACATGTTCGATGGCTGTTGGCTGAACGATGCTTTGGCTGACCGTTTGGCCGGCAGCCATCTAAGACAGCGCTCGCCATACACAGGGGCACTCGATCAGCCGGGCATTCTATATGAGACCTGTCTCCAGACATATTTGGTTTATCTCCGGGAGACAACATCATTGGCAGTCCAAAATCAGACATGACACATTAAAGGGAACCTGTCACCTGAATTTGGCGGGACTGGTTTTGGGTCATATGGGCGGAGTTTTGGGGTGTTTGATTCACCCTTTCCTTACCCGATGGCTGCATGCTGGCTGCAATATTGGATTGAAGTTCATTCTCTGTCCTCTGTAGTACATGCCTGCACAAGGCAAGATTACCTTGTGCAGGCGTGTACTATGGAGGACAAAGAATGAACTTCAATCCAATATTGCAGCCAGCATGCAGCCAGCGGGTAAGGAAAGGGTGAATCAAACACCCGAAAACTCCGCCCATATGACCCAAAACCAGTCCCGCCAAATTCAGGTGACAGAGTCCCTTTAATATTTTCCCAGACAATAAATTATCCGGGCCTCCTTTACATATCAGAATGTTGGCTAAACCCGCCAATATCCATGTGTTTGTCTGGCAGCTGCAATGAGAGACACAGGCCATGGACGTGTGGTCTTGTTTTTAAATAGCAGATGCACAAATGTAAAAAAAGCTGCCTACTATTCTCAAATGTGTGTGTTTTAGATTCCTACTCTTTGCTGTTTACACACCTTGTTTTTAGAATACAAAGCAGACCATTTTTCTGGAGCAGCCCTTCCTAATCTAATCTCCTAGGTTTTGCATTGCTTAAATAACTTTATTTTTTTTATTTTTTTTTAAAGAAAACCAGAAAAGACAGTGGCTAAAGATTTGGAGGAAAATCCAGATGGTGAGTTACTGTATGCACAAAACAATTGCAAACCAGTTTGCCCACCGGAAGCCTCATTAAATTCATGGGGGCCTGGAATTTATTATTTAGATCACATTGTCACATTATAATATTGAGAGATTCATATTTAGTGCTCAGTTAAATATGATTAGAATGATTGTAACCTCTTAATGACTGGGTGGTTTTCCTTTCTTTCCCCATTCAATTTTTCCTCCTAGAGTCTTCCTAGACTATTACCTGTTTTTATATTTCAGCATAGCCAGGGTTAGGACTGTTTTTTTTTTCTTCAAGAAAAGTTGTAGTTTTGAATGACAACATTCATTTTACCATACAATGTGTAATGGAAAACAGGAAAGAAAGTTACAAGTACGGTGGAAAAAAAATTCAATTATTTATTTATTTATTTATTTATTTTCGTTTTTATGGCATTCATTGTGTGTTAAAAATGACCCTGGCAATATTATTCTTCCGAACCTTAAAATTACAATGACGCCAAACTTGTAAAGATTGTTTTCTTTTTGAGGTGAAAAAATATTATGAAATTTCCCCCCCAAAAAATGCTTTGTTCCACCATTTTCTGAGGCCTGTAACATTTTTATTTTTACGTTGGTGGAAGGACTTGTTTTTGTGTGGTCAGTTGACATTTTTATTGGCACAATTTTGGGGTACATGAGTTGTTATTGCATTTTTTGGGAAAGGAGGAAAAGGGGGAAGGTGAAAAACAGGAATTCTGGTGTTTTTGATTTTCTTTTTTGCCTGACGGAATTTATTGTAAAAGTTAAATAATTTTATATTTTGATAAATCAGACTTTTACAAATATGGCGATTCCAAATATGTTTTTTCTATATTTCTTTATTTTTAACCTCTCTCTGACCTCGGACGGGATAGTACGTCCGAGGTCAGATCCCCTGCATTGATGTGGGCTGCGGCGGTGAGCCCACATCAAAGCCGCGACAGGTCAGCTGTTTTGAACAGCTGACATGTGCGCGCAATAGCGGCAAGTTGAATCGCAATCCACCCACCGCTATTAACTAGTTAAATGCCGCTGACAGCGGCATTTAACTACCGCTTCCGGCCACGCGGCCGGAAATGCGCTCATCACCGACCCCCGTCACATGATCGGGGTCAGCGATGTGTCAGGATAGTAACCATAGAGGTCCTTGAGACCTCTATGGTTACTAATGCCGGGCTGCTGTGAGTGCCACCCTGTGGTCGGCGGTCATAGCAAGCCTGTAAGTAAGCTACATAGGAGCGATCTGATGATCGCTGCTATGTAGCAGAGCCGATCAGGCTATGTCTGCTTCTAGCCTCCCATGGAGGCTATTGAAGCATCGCAAAAGTTTAAAAAAAAATGTTTAAAAAAATATGAAATAAAAAAAATATAAAAAGTATAAATCACCCTCCTTTCGCCCCATTCAAAATAAAACAATGAAAATAAAGTAAAAAATACACATATTTGGTATCGCCGTGTTCAGAATCGCCCGATCTATCAATAAAAAAAAGGATTAACCTGATCGCTAAATGGTGTAGCGAGAAAAAAAATTTGAAACCCCCAAATTATGTTTTTTTTGGTGGCTGCGACATTGCATTAAAATGCAATAACGGGTGATCAAAAGAACATATCTGCACCAAAATGGTATCACTAAAAACGTCAGGTTGGCACGCAAAAAATAAGCTCTCACCGACCCCAGATCACGAAAAATGGAGACGCTACGGGTATTGGAAAATGGTGCAATTTTTTCACCACTTAAATAAAAAATAACCTAGACATGTTAGGTGTCTATGAACTCTTAATAACCTGGAGAATCATAATTGGACAGTTTTAGCATTTAGTGAACCTAGTAAAAAAGCCAAGCAAAAAACACGCATGGGATTGCACTTTTTTTTGCAATTTCACCTCACTTGGAATTTTTTTCCCAATTTCTAGTACACATCATGGTAAAACCAATGAGGTAGTTCAAAAGTACAACTGGTCCTGCAAAAAAAAAGCCCTCACATGGCCATATTGACGGAAAAATAAAAAAAGTTATGGCTCTGGAAAGGAGGGGAGTGAAAAACAAATCCCAAGGACATGAAGGGGTTAAACTGTGTATGTATATATATGTATATATAAATAAATAAACATATATATATATATACAAATACACAGTTTAAAAATAAATAAATAAAAAACATATGTGTATATACTGTATATGTACAGTTTAAAAATAAAGAAATTATAACAACCATATTTGGCATCGCCACAATTGTAAAAGTCTGATCTATCAAAATATAAAATTATTTAACCTTTACAATAAACCTCGCAAGGCAAAAAAAGAAAAATTTAAAACACCTGAATTCTTGTGTTTTACTTTTTTTTTAAGTCTCCTTAGGCCTCTTTCACACGTCAGTGTCTCCGGTACGTGTAGTGACAGTTTTCTAACGTACCGGAGACACTGACACACGTAGACCCATTCAAATGAATGGGTCTATGCACATGTCTCCATGTTTTCACGTACCGTGTGTCCGTGTTTAAAACACGGAGACATGTCCGTTTTTCTCTGGCAGCACGGTCCGCAAAGCATCCCGCACACATGCACACGGAGAACAGTGTGCACTCTCCTCCGTGTGCACGTACTGCCCGCAGGAGAGACAGCGCTACAGTAAGCGCCGTCTCCCCCGCGTGTGGTGCTGAAACCGGAATTCATCCCTTCTTCCCAGCAGCGTTCGCTGGAAAGAAGGAATGAAAAATCTTTTTTTTTTTCTTTTTCCTTAAAAATAAAGTTTGTGCGTCCCCTCCCGCCTCCCATCCCCTGTGCGCCCCCCCCGCTTGCCAGGAAATACTCACCGACACCCAGCTCCAGCGATGTCTCCTCTCAGCGGCTGCAACCTGTGCTGTGTGAGCAGTCACGTGGTCCCGCATTACATTACAGTGAGGAATATGCGCAGTGATTTTATTTTTTTTTCTTTCATAAATCAATAATGCAAATTCTCATTTCATAGGTAAAATCTGTTTTCAGTGAAGATAGATTTTTACATTACTGGGCTAGGAGTGGTCTAATTCCACATGTACACACAGGACACATTTTTAACCTCTTAGTGACAGAGCCAATTTTGTATTTAATTACAAAGCCACGTTTTACAATTCTGACCACTGTCACTTTATGAGGTTATAGCTCTGGAACACTGTAACGGATCCCACTGATTCTGAGAATGTTTTCTCGTGACATCATGTTAGTTGTAAAATTTATTCGATATAACTTGCATTTATTTATGAAAAAAATGGAAATTTGGCAGAATTTTTGAAAATGTTGCAATTTTCAAACTCGTAAGTTTTGTGCCCTTTAATCAAAAAGTCATATCGCAAAAAATAGTTAATAAATAATATTTCCCACGTGTCTACTTTACATCAGCACAATTTTTTTTTGTTAGGACATTATACGGGTTAAAAGTTGACCAGCGATTTCTTATTTTTACAACAAAATTTACAAAACCATTTTTTAGAGACCACCTCACTTTTGAAGTCAGTTTTGGGGAGGGTCAATAAAACTAAAAATACCCAAAAGTGACACCATTCTAAAAACTGCACCCCTCAAGGTGTGGAAAACCATATTCAAGAAGTCTATTAACCCTTCAGGTGCTTCACAAGAACTAAAGCAATGTGGAAGGAAAAAATTAACATTTTACTTTTTTCACAAACAATTAAGGCTGGTTTCACATTTGCGTTTTGATCTGCAGCGTTTTAAATGCAAACGCATTTCGTTCAAAAACGCGTTTAAAAGCTGCGTTTTTTAGGCGCATGCATTTTTGCACATTTTAACGCAAACGTGGCGTTTTGACGCGTTTACAAGCGTTTTTTCCTGCGTTTGCGTTTTTGAAATGCATGATGAGAAGTGTGTGACAGCTGCCAATCATCAAAATCAACTAGAAAACCCACTATAAACAGGAATACCTAGGGTTAGGGTTAGGGTTAGGATCCCTAGTAACCCTAGGGATTCTAACCCTAACCCTAACCCTAAAACACAAACTCTAACCCTAACCCAAACTCTAACTCTAACCCTAACCCTAACACAAACTCTAACACAAACTCTAACACAAACTCTAACACAAACTCTAACCCTAACCCTAAAACACAAACTCTAACCCTAACCCAAACTCTAACCCTAACCCTAAAACACAAACTCTAACCCTAACCCAAACTCTAACCCTAACTCTAACACAAACTCTAACACAAACTCTAACACAAACTCTAACACAAACTCTAACACAAACTCTAACATAAACTCTAACCCTAACCCTAAAACACAAACTCTAACCCTAACCCAAACTCTAACCTTAACCCTAAAACACAAACTCTAACCCTAACCCAAACTCTAACCCTAACCCTAACACAAACTCTAACACAAACTCTAACACAAACTCTAACACAAACTCTAACACAAACTCTAACCCTAACCCTAACCCTAGGGATCCTAACCCTAACCCTTATGGTTAGGGTTAGGGTTAGGATCCCTTAGGGTTAGGGTTAGGGTTTGGGGGTGGCTTATCAGTGTGTATTCTTGTGTTTTTCTATAAAAACGCATGCGTTTACATAGACATCAATAGGGTTTTTTTTGCGGCAAAAAACGCCGCTAAAATGACTACATGTTGCATTTCTGCAACACAACGCATGCAGAGAAAAAACGCATGCGTTGCAAAAACGCGTCAAAACACATGCAAAAAACGCATTCGTTTTTAATGTTAAGTATAGGGGGGAAAAACGCGTGCGTTTTTTTGCGGTTTTTTTTTGCGCAAAAATGCAAAAAAAAAAATGCAAATTTGAAACCAGCCTTACTTTGGAACAAACTTTTGTATTTTCACAAGAGTATCAGGAGAAATTGGACAACAAAATTTGTTGTGCAATTTCTCTTGAGTATGCCAATATGTGGGGAATGGATGGAGAAATGTTTTACTTTTTGAACGCAAAATTGGCTGGAATCAATGACGGCCGCCATGTCTCGTTTGGAGACCCCCTGATGTACCTAAACCGTGGAATCCCCCCAATTCTAACTCCACCCTTAACACAGCCCTAACCACAACCCTAACCCCAAGACACCCCTAACCACAACCCTAATCCCAACACCACCGTAACCCAACACCACAACCCTATCCCCAACACAACTCTAACCGTAGCCTAACCCTAACCCTAGCTCTAACCCTAGTCCCAACTCTAATACTAGCCTAACCCTAACTCTAGCTCTAACCCCAACCCTAACCTTAGCCCCAACCCTAGCCCAACACTAACCTTAACTCTAACGCTAGCTCCACCCCTAACCCTAACACAGTAATTAAAATGAACCAATAGGAGAAATCGCCTATTGTTGCCGATTGCCAGCTGACAGATCTCAGCAGGCGCACTGCACATGCGTCCATTTTCATCCCGGCAGAAAATACTGTGGGCCGGGGGACATCACCGGGGAATGCAGGAGGTGCCGGAGGTACTGGAGGAGCTTGGGGAACACCATTTCTCTCTCCTCTGATGTGCTAGATGATATCAGAGGAGAGAGAAATAAATAGGAAATCAGACTTTTTTTTGTTTGCAGTCACTGTTATTTCGTGAGTAACGGTGATCGCAACACTGGGGACGGTAAAAACCGACCCAAATCATGTTCTCCGGGTTCTCGGCTACCCCCGAAGAATTTCCGACGCTGGGGGGCTCTATAAGCTTATTTCTCAGGGCCGTTAAAAGGCATATCGGCAGTTGTTAAGGGGCTAAAATATATCAATAATCTACCAATCAATCAATAATGTGTAGCAGCAAGGTAAACATGTAGGTATAATATTAGATTTAAAGTTGTTAATGGGTTAAGAATAGTTACTGAAAAGCTGTTACCCTTTAGGCTACATTTCCACAATGAACTTTTGTGAATTTTTGATGTTGCAGACTCATTTCTGCATCCATTAAGTAAAATAAGTTACTTGCATTTTTTAAAAAAAAAGCAACATAAAAACTCGCCCAAAACTCATCATGGTAACATAGCCTTAGGGCAGTCCCACACGTCCAGATAATTCCGGTACCGGAAAAATCGGTACCGGAATTATCCATGTCCGTGTGCCCATGCGTTTCTGTGGCACATCAGTGTGGCACACGTGCGGCACACGTGTGCCGCCCGTGTGCCAACTGGGTACCACACGGAGCGTGCAGGAGACAGTGCTAGAGATAAGCGCTGTCCCCTGCATCTGGTGCTGAAGCCGCCATTCATATCTTCTCTGCAGCAGCGTTTGCTGTAGAGAAGATATGATAAGATCCCTGTCCACTCCCACCCCCTGTGCGCCCGCCCGCTGTTATTAAAATACTCACCCGGCTCCCTCGCAGTGTCCTGTCCTCGCCGCACCTTCTCCTGTATGAGCGGTCACGTGGGGCCGCCCATTACAGTCATGAATATGCAGCTCCACCCCTATGGGAGGTCGTTTGTAACGTTCAAGTGTCCTTACCTCCCATAAAGGGAAGCATTGTTATATTTTCCTTGCATTTCAAAAATTTGCATTTCTTTGGCTAACATGTATTGTTGTTCTTCTTCCCAGTCCAGGAGTACTGGATTTAACCGGGAGGGAGTGCAGCGCCCCAGAGACCTGGTCATTGCAGTAGTGTCGCTCTGCCACTAAGGGGAGTGATGGTACGTCTGATGGCACTAAATGAGTTCATCTGACCAGGTATCACCAGCACACATTACACTTCACACTCCGTCCACTACGGGGAGCAAAAGGTTTTATTTTTTAGGCCACTCCTCCCACTGGTAAATCTAGGGGTTGGATAGGAAGCTGACTGGGTTTTGTCCAGGCAACATCCAGTGGCAGGGGGTGTTGCGGGGAAGACTTCAGGGGAGTCCCTGTCAGGCATGGGAACCTGGCAGAGACTTAGCGACAAGAACAGAACGAAACGGAACCGTGCCTGCACTACCTTGCGGCGGTATCCTTAGAAAGATACTGTAGGGATCCCGGGTAAACGAAGGGATCCCTTTAAGAGTTAACCCTAGACGGGTATTAGCAGCAAAACAGCAGGAAGACAAACAGTTAAATAACTATATACAATTTGTCGGGGCCTCGAGGTTTATTTTGATTCTGGTGGTCGTAGCTCCACAGGCAGCAATGGGCGGGGCCATCCACCCGGATATCTGCGGTTACCAGGTGTGGTTCCAGGAGCTCCTTCGCTCCAGGCAGGGGTCTGGGTGGCTACAGTTCTGGATCCCGAAATGGCCTGGGTAGTAGCCATCACTGAAGCCGATCCTTCGGCTACCACGGTGGTAGTGGTATCAACGGTGCAGGTGGTGGTCTTGACGATGGTGCACGTCGGGGTAACCACCGTAGTCTTGGTAGTAGTGGTAGACTGGTCACAAGGGGGCACCTTTGCTACGGGGGATGGCTTCACTGACACTTTAGTCCGTGGACGCCCAGGGCAAACCACCCCCTCTCCCCAAAGCGCCGGGCGCAGGTGACCTCGACCCCCGGGCAGAGACCCCGGCCCGGGTGGCCCTCTCCGAGACGAGACCCCACATCCCCCCGGCTCACAAAGACCTCCGCACACAGGTCCGGCTCCCCAACAAAGCCCCAGCCCCCACGAAGTTTGAAGTCGATGACGGTGCCCTGTCTGCGCGGGGCCTGGTGGGCAGTGCGATCCTTGCGGGCCCGGTCCTTCACCGCGAGGTCCCGCTGGTAGTGGGCCTCTCGCCCGGCCTGATACTCCCTTTCCTTCTTCTCCCACTGTCGGTCTAGCTGGACCTGATATTCCTCCCAGCTGAGGGCCTCCACCATCTCCCCTTCCTGTGTCTTCACCCCGGGGAACGCCATGAAGTCGGACCCTGGGTTCACCCAGCGGCACACTGTGCGCTCCGCATAGACCTCGCCTGGCATGGTGATCGGCGAGATCGGGGCTTTCAAGAAGTGCTTGATACCCGTGGCCTGGTCCCAGGGTGGAAGGCGCTGGAGGGTATGGGTCCCAGGGAGAGGGGGTACCGCGACGGGGCCTATCAACAGCTCCTCCGCTAGCGGGGCAGAGTCGGCGGACTCACTGGCCGATACAACTTCCTCCATCGCAGCCGGCTCCGGTAGCAGCAAAGGAACCGATGACGGGGGTCCTCTGCCGGCGCCTCCTGGCACGAGGCCTTGGTCTCCATCCGCAACTGGAGGAGCTGCTCCATCAGGTCCTCCATCTCAATCTGCAGGAGACCGGTCCCAATCCCAACCGTGGAGATCTGGCTGCTGTGCTCGTCCGGGTAGCTGGGGGGAGCCCTCTGCTTCAACCCCGCATTCTGGGTCTGAGCGACTGGTCATGGCGTCCTCCACATGGGTCACTTTTGGTCTCTTTCCCGCTCTCTCCTTCGTGGGCGGTTCCGTTTTCTTTGTCTCTGCCCTCCCTTGAGAATCAGGAGGTGGATCTCGGCCGCTGACGGACACGTCCTCAAGGTACAAAAATATTTAGACTGGGCGGTCATGGTTTTTCGCGCTTCTCAGTTCTTTCACGCCCACAACTCCATGCCCTTCTTCTTCTCCTGCGCTCCTCGTGGCGCTATAATGGCGGCGATTTTGGCGGGAATCTTGCGGCAATGAGCAATACACAGTCCTTGCAATAAATCACGGTTCAAGCACAATTCAATCACAGTTCCAAGGCACACATGACCTGCTTCTCAGGCTTAAGTAGACACAGGGCCGCGGGTTACTCGGTACCGGTCCTCTCTGGCTCAGTTCTGGGGATGTCACGGTGGCTGGACCCGGTCCGTGACCCTGCTAAGGGGCGTCCAATAAAAGGTGATACAAGTCTGTCAAGGTTTCGTGACGCCACCTGTGGTATTCGGTCAGGGTGACCGACGCTGCTTGGGGGTCCACTGGGGTGATGTGATGGCAGCAAGGTGTTATACCTTCCCACAGGTGAAGTATGTCCCCAGGGCTTCCCAGTAGTGTATATGGCGATTGTGTGAGGTGCAGTCAATAACGAAGACACATGGTTGCAGTCTCTTTACCTCTTTACTGGTGACTTCAGGATCCTCAATCCAGAGCACTGTTAACAGGGCTGTCTGAGAGCAGCCGGTCCGGAGGCACATCCAGAGTTCCCTTTGCAGGTGGAAATCGTTGCCTACCACTAGCGCCTGTGTGTTGCAGTGCTTCCCTGCTGAGCATTCGGGATAGTCCTCACAACTTCTGTTCTCGTTCTTTCTAGTTCTTTCTCGTTCTTTCTTTTCTCCGTCCCCCAAGTTTATGGCTAGGACGCACCCGTTTGACAGGTAGGCTCGGAGCTCTTCCGGGACCCTAGAGACGCCCCTCTCCACGGTTGCTCCCTATGCCTGCTTAGGTGATGTAAGGTAGACAGCCAACCTATAATTAACTGTCCTGCGGTATTTGAAGTAAGGAATAAAGTCAGTTACATCCTCGGTGTTCCGGGCACCGGCTACGCGCCTCAGTAAGATGTTGCCGTTCTCGGGGCACGACTCCTACTGGCTCTCCTTTATGCTTGATCTCGTTTCTCACTGTCCACAATATCCTTCGCTTCGTGTCCTTTCTAAGGATACCGCCGCAAGGTAGTGCAGGCGCGGTTCCGTTTCATTCTGTTCTTGTCGCTAAGTCTCTGCCAGGTTCCCACGCCTGACAGGGACTCTCCTGAAGTCTTCCCCGCAACACCCCCTGCCACGGGATGTTGCCTGGACAAAACCCAGTCAGCTTCTGTCCTAACTTCCTATCCAACCCCTAGTTTTACCAGTGTGAGGAGTGGCCTAATAAATAAAACCTTTTGCTCCCCCTAGTGGCCGGAGTGTGAAGTGTAATGTGTGCTGGTGATACCTGGTCAGATGAACTCCTTTAGTGCCAGCAGACGTACCGCCACTCCTCTTAGTGGCAGAGCGACACTACTGCAACGACCAGGTCTCTGGGGCGCTGCAGAAACACATCACCACTTCTGCATTTATCACCCACTCCTGGTTTTGGCCTATAAATACTCAGGTACAAAAGTTACCAAATGCTGAATGTGTGCACATGGCCTTGATGTCAATGAACATCTGCCAGTGCCTACTAAGGCCACGTGCACACATTGAGTATTTGTAAGCCAAAACCAGGAGTGGGTGATAAATACAGAAGTGGTGACGTGTTTCTATTATACTTTTCCTCTGATTGTTCCACTCCTGGTTTTGGCTTACAAATACTCAATGTGTGCACGTGGCCTAATGCTTCCTGTCAGCAATGTAGTAGCTGAAAGGCTATGTTCACATGCAGTGTTTTTTTACTGCATTTTTATACAAGTTAAAAGCTAACTTTTAGAGTACCAGCTAAAGCTATGAAATTTCAGAAACCTCATGCACACATTAATTTTTTTTTTCTGACTGAATTTGAGAACTGCTGTTTTTGTTTCTTTTTTTTTTTTTAAAAATCTGAAGCATGTCAATTTTTTCAGCGTCTTACACCCATGGTAAGCAATGAGAAAGTGCAAAAACGGCTCCATTCAGCTGTTAAAAATAGACATTCTTCCTTCTCAAGCATAATACCTTCTCATCTAGCATAATGCCAATTATACTAAACCTGGAGCTGGCACTAATTGCATTTCTTATACTAAACCTGGAGCTGGCACTAATTGCATTTCTTTTCAGAATGTACCTCTGGGTTATCGGTCGGTACCATCAGCTGTCAGCATGAAGTCTCTGTCTTAAACATTGACCTGGATTCAGACTGCGCTGATTATGAGCTGCGCATTACTTTGCAGTGGATCGCCGCTTCAGAGCTCGGAATTCCGGCAGTCTACTTCCGAAAATCTCAGGAAAGCAGGATTCATAAGGTATGGTCAGATCGCTGCCTCTTCTTTTATCATAAGGGATGGACAGACCAGCAACAAGTGAGAAAATAGCTGAAAATATTGTTTGTCGGGAAGAATCCAGAAAGCAAACAGCTATAAATTTACTTTTAAAAGTAGATTTTGGATGTGATGTACTGAGCTGTAAATCCAGGAGGTCAGACATTTTTATAAAAAAAAAATATTGTATACTTGGCTAGGAAGTAAATACATTTATCAGCTATGTGCACTATTTCAACAAATTTTTTGATGGCTTTAATGCATCCTAAAGTGCTTTTCTATTTTATATCGTACATTGAGACCTCCCATGATTAGCTGTTATCTGTGGTCAAAAATAGTTTAATACTCCTACAGCGCCACCACAAGGGAAATGAAGCATTACACAGAGCACATGCAAATCTTTGGGCTGCCTGTGTAAGGTCACGTTGACACATTCTGTATTAGGTGAGTTTTTTACCTCAGTATTTGCAAGCCAAAACCATGAGTGGGTAAAAAATGCAGATGTGGTGCCATGTTTCTATTATTGATTTTTTTTCTCTGATTGTTCCACTCCTGGTTTTGGTTTACAAATACTGAGGAAAAAAAAATCACCAAAGACTCAAATGTGCACAAAGCCTAATACAGGACAGGACAATTCCTACACAGATCAACAGGTTTTTTGTAACCGTTCTTCACTCTTGCCAAGAAATTAGAATTCAGAACAGAAGTGCCATTCTAAAAATTTAGAATTTACCAATAGCGCATACAAAAATACATTTTATAAGCGAAAGAACTTAAATTAATTGAATCTATTAACTTTGCGAAGCTTCTTAGTAACAGAATTGTTGATGCTGTTGATTACTTGAGTGCTTAGACTGATAAAAGGATAGAAGTGATTGAATTTGCAAAGATTGAATTTTGCAGGGAAATTTGATTTGCATGGAAGTTATTCTATGCGAATTGAATGTTTCTTATTATTCTCCGAGGTCCAGAGCATAATAAAAGTAGGATGTGAAAAAAAAATCAAAGGTGTTGTCCACTACTAGGACAACCTCTTATCATACCTCATGTTTGGCCCCGTTAAAATAAAAACACTTACACTCCTCCCGTACTGGTGCCATTCCAGCGATGTCAGCACTCAGGTTTTTGGAGCTCACCTGAGGTTGTGATGTCAAGTGAACCTTGCGCCCAATCAGTGATGGTGTCTCTGTCCCCGGCTGTTAGACAAATTGAACATCAAGAGGACATCAGAGAGCAGTCTCAGCCCTGGATTCCTGTTGATGTTCAATACATCCAAAGGTGGGGAGAGTGACATCACAACTTCACACGAGCCCTGGGAAGGCAAGTGCTGACACCGCTGGAATGGCTCCAGCACAGGAGGTGAGTATAAGTGTTTTTATTTTAATGATGCCAAACATGAGAATTGGTTGTCCTAGTAGTGGGCAAACTTTTAATACTCACCTAACTGCTAACCTATCCTGCCATCTATGCAGCCCACTGACCAAGTCCTCAGTGCCGCTTATTTTTGCCTTCCTCGGTGCATTTTCTTCAACCTGCTTCACCCTGGGCTGCGTCTTCCATTGCGACAAGGTCTCTGACACCCATGCACGTCATGGCGTCACAATGTTGTGACGTATGTCGCCTGAGACCCAGTCGGCAGCTTGAGGAATGCAGGCTTCACGACATGTGCAGTCATGGCACAGCAAGCAGGAAAATCAGAGGCCTAGTTGCAACAGAAAATGTGACCCAGAGTGAAGCTGATCGTTTACACTTTTTTAAACCTTTTGTCAGCCCTCTGTGTTAATCAGAAAAATGTCCACCAATGAAACACTATATTGCTGAATTTGCACAAAGAGAATTAAATAAAATCAGTGTTCTACAGAATTTTTGTAAAGTCCAAGAGAATTCAATTCCATTCAAATAAATATGCTCACTTCTATGTCTATCTGACAGATAGATCTCAAGTATTCTACCATTTTCAACATACCTTCATTAGTAGCAAAAGTGCAAATAGCCCAGGTGGTTCAACAATGCATTGCCAAGCAGTGCTCTCCACTACAAGGTGACTCTGTGTGAGTTTGTATGGAAGTGATATGCAACTGGCCCCATTCTAAGGCCGGCGTCACACTTGCGAGTTTTACGGACGTATGAGCGCAGAAAATACGTCCGTAAAACTCGCAAAACAAACGGCACAATTATTCTCTATGCCCCTGCTCCTATCTGCTGTATTTTACTGATCAGTATTATACGGCTTTCTACGGCCGTAGAAAATTGCAGCATGCTGCGTTTGTCACCGTACTGTGCAAGAAATACGCCAATGAAAGCCTATGGAAGCCTGAAAAATACAGATCACACACGGACCAGCAGTGTGACTTGCGAGAAATACGCAGCGGTGTTACAGAGAAAAGCCGGTAATTCATTGCGGTGTACAGTAAAATCACACTAAAGCAACCAAGAAAAGCAGACATGCAAACGGAGCGCACACCCAGAAAAATGAAAGCTGAGTAGCAACAAATTACAAAAAGTTTATTGAAAACAGAGACACATACACTAGAATAAAAGCATGTTAAAATATAACAACCACACCCCTGGTCCCATGGTAAATACTCGTGAAAGACAGCCCAAAATACAAATAGTAATATATGTGCTATACAACCCAACAATAATGGCAACCAAAAAATACCTATATATGAAAATCAATAATTAGACAGCATATAAGGGAGACCTGTAAAGTGGGGAATAAAACCCCCTAAGCCCTATAAAAATGTGGCTCAATAATTCAATAATACAGATATAATAGTACAAACCTATAAAAGAGCACAGAGGGTCTGGGCGTCCCCAGATACCCCCACTATGAATGAGTAGCCCTGCTATGGAAGACAAGCCTGTAACTATCAAGGGACCATAATAGGAGGAAAAAAAAAGGGGGGATAATACCAGCAAAAGATAAATTAAACCAAAGGAAAAATATAAATATAAAGCAAGGTGGTCAGGTGGGACAAAGATATAACCCAGGCTATAGAAAAGTGCCCACAAAGGTCAGGATATGTGGCACAATGGTAGGAAGAATACAAGGTATGAGTATAAATCACCCAATCAGGTCATCCGGTCTGCGGTCTGGGCTGTCAGCTGTCAGAAGACAGGACTTCCCCTGACTTCCCCTGACGAAGCTGCGCTCAGCAGCGATATGCGTGGGGCCTCCCCACACTTTCTGGATCCCGGGATCATCTTCCTTTACTCCTGACTTCTGACAGCTGACAGCCCAGACCGCAGACCGGATGACCTGATTGGGTGATTTATACTCATACCTTGTATTCTTCCTACCATTGTGCCACATATCCTGACCTTTGTGGGCACTTTTCTATAGCCTGGCTTTGTCCCACCTGACCACCTTGCTTTATATTTATATTTTTCCTTTGGTTTAATTTATCTTTTGCTGGTATTATCCCCCTTTTCTTTTCTTTTTTCTCCTATTATGGTCCCTTGATAGTTACAGGCTTGTCTTCCATAGCAGGGCTACTCATTCATAGTGGGGGTATCTGGGGACGCCCAGACCCTCTGTGCTCTTTTATAGGTTTGTACTATTATATCTGTATTATTGAATTATTGAGCCACATTGTTATAGGGCTTAGGGGGTTTTATTCCCCACTTTACAGGTCTCCCTAATATGCTGTCTAATTATTGATTTTCATATATAGGTATTTTTTGGTTGCCATTATTGTTGGGTTGTATAGCACATGTATTACTATTTGTATTTTGGGCTGTCTTTCACGAGTATTTACCATGGGACCAGGGGTGTGGTTGTTATATTTTAACATGCTTTTATTCTAGTGTATGTGTCTCTGTTTTCAATAAACTTTTTGTAATTTGTTGCTACTCAGCTTTCATTTTTCTGGGTGTGCGCTCCGTTTGCGTGTCTGCTTTTCTTGGTTGCTTTATTATGTTCTTTTGGCTATGCATGGTGCTGCACCCCTTTATAGATCTACTATTCGCATAATATTACGTTTGCCCAGCTGTGGTGCTCCCTATTTTTCTATAAATCCCAGTAAAATCACACTGACAGCTTACAGAAGAATAGGTAGAATAAATGTGTACACATAGAATAGGTGTATATATATATATATATATATATATATATATATATATATATATATATATATATATATATATGTCAGTGAAACACACACATTATATATATATATATATATAATCTCTAGAGGAGATCTGCATGGAGGAATGGGCCAACATACCAACAACAGTGTGTGGCAACCTTGTGAAGACTTACAGAAAACGTTTGACCTCTGTCATTGCCAACAAAGGATATATTACAAAGTATTGTGATGAAATTTTGTTTCTGACCAAATACTTATTTTCCACCATAATATGCAAATAAAATGATAAAAAAACAGACAATGTGATTTTCTGGATTTTTTTTCTCAGTTTGTCTCCCATAGTTGAGGTCTACCTATGATGTAAATTACAGACGCCTCTCATCTTTTTAAGTGGTGGAACTTGCACTATTGCTGACTGACTAAATACTTTTTTGCCCCACTGTATATATATATATATATTAATATTTCTTCCAGCGCGAGATAGCTTTAAAGTCGGTAATTCAATTACCGGCTTTTTCTCTCTCCTTCCTAAACCCGACATGATTTGAGACATGGTTTACATACAGTAAACCATGTCATATCCCCCTTTTTTTTGCATATTCCACACTACTAATGTTAGTAGTGTGTATATGCTAAATTTGGCCGTTCTATCTACTAAATTAAAGGGTTAAATGGCGGAAAAAATTGGCGTGGGCTCCCGCGCAATTTTCTCCGCCAGAGTAGTAAAGCCAGTGACTGAGGGCAGATATTAATAGCCTGGAGAGGGTCCATGGTTATTGCCCCCCCCCTGGCTAAAAACACCTGCCCCCAGCCACCCCAGAAAAGGCACATCTGGAAGATGCGCCTATTCTGGCACTTGGCCACTCTCTTCCCATTCCCGTTTAGCGGTGGGATATGAGGTAATGAAGGGTTAATGTCACCTTGCTATTGTAAGGTGACATTAAGCCAAATTAATAATGGAGAGGCGTCAATTATGACACCTATCCATTATTAATCCAATAGTAGTAAAGGGTTAAAAAATACACAAACCCATTATTAAAAATTATTTTAATGAAATAAAAACAAAGGTTGTTGTAGTAATTTATTCTACGCTCAATCCACTCACTGAAGATCCTCGATCTGTAACAAAGTCAAAATAATAAACCAACAATATCCATACCTTCCGAAGATCTGTAATGTCCAACGATGTAAATCCATCTGAAGGGGTTAAAATATTTTGCAGCCACGAGCTTTGCTAATGCAACGTTGTTCGTGGCTGCAAAACCCCGGGGAATGAAGGTAAAGTAGGTCAATGACCTATATTTACCTGCATTTACGGTGAGGTGCCCTCTGCTGGTTGTCCCTAGATCGTGGGAACTTTCCTAGAAAGCTCCCAGGCTCGAGTTCATAAGAGGCGCCCTCTGCTGGTAATTTAATAGCTAGAACGGCCAAATTTTGCATATACACACTACTAACATTAGTAGTGTGGAATATGCAAAAAAAAAGGTGATATGAGATGGTTTACTGTATGTAAACCAGGTCTCATATCATGTCGGGTTTTAGGAAGGAGATAGCAAAAGCCGGCAATTGAATTACCGGCTTTAAAGCTATCTCGCGCTGGATGAAGTAATAATATATATACATATATGTGTCTACTGACATATATATATATACATATATATACCTATTCTATGTGTACACATTTATTCTACCTATTGTAATGTAAGCTGTCAGTGTGATTTTACTGTACACCGCACTGAATTGCCGGCTTTTCTCTCTAACACCGCTGCGTATTTCTCGCAAGTCACACTGCTGGTCCGTGTGTAATCCGTATTTTTGGGGCTTCCATAGACTTTCATTGGCGGTTTTTTTGCGCAATACGGTGACAAACGCAGCATGCTGCGATTTTCTACGGCCGTAGAAAGCCGTATAATACTGCTCAGTAAAATACGGCAGATAGGAGCAGGGGCATAGAGAATAATTGTGCCTTTTGTTTGGCGAGTTTTACGGACGTATTTTCTGCACTCATACGTCCATAAAACTCGCAAGTGTGACGGCGGCCTAAGTCATTGCGTTTTGTTGGGCTCCTTGGTTATTGCCATGTGATTAGTTCATCACAGTGTAGCAAGCCTTAGACCTCATTCACACGGCAGTTGTTCTCATACAAGTGCTATCACAGACTCCTACCTATGAAAGTTTATGGGTATGTTCACATGTTCGTGATTTTTTTTGCGGTCTGAGTGGTCCATGCAAAATCGAGGCGATATGCTCTGCCATGATCCGAGTGTCAGATCAAAATAAGCAATGCTCCATTTTTCACGGACTGCTGGATGGGAGAAGATAGAGAATACTCTCAAAGAATAATATCGGCACGAGGTGCATACAGCTTAAATCATAAAGTAGACCTCAGAAAATATATAAAACCACTTTTATTACTTAAAAACAAGGCGACGAACCCAACCAATAGTGACCAATAGACACAACAAACCAAAAATACAAAACGTGCTATAAAAACACCATTGAACTAATGGGGAAGGCTATATCACCCTAGCCAGGTCATCTAGATACACCCCTACCTGGCTGCGGAGGTAGACACCCTAGGGGGAAATGTACTGGCGCCCCCGCTCCACGATGACTGTCCCTAGGGGCCCTAGTGTGCCCTACAACAACTAGTGACAACCTCTACCCAGCATCTAAAGGGTCCTCTAGCACTATACAGAGATCTACTGTGCTAGGGAATGCCTATACCCCAAAAAGAACAAGGAAGACAATAGACACCTATGGCGGTAGGTGAAAATAATATTTCAATACGATAGATAGTACTACGAACTAGGTGGACAATAAAGGGTAGCTCACATAAAATTAGATGTACTGCTACCAGACAGATCTTCCTGATTCATACCGGCTGGAGCACCCTTATCGAGTACCCCTGATACACCACTAGTCTCTATGTCATTCCCAATACATTAATATAAATGAAGACCATGAGTACTCATCTGTCAGCATATCCACACCACCGCCATCTATAATGAACGCCTCAACGCGTTTCGCCTGCCACGGCTCATCAGGAGGCCAGATATCATGATATGTAGTGTCACTTATGATAATGGATAGCTTAAACGCCCAGTCCCACCTCACCTACTTATATATCTGCCGCCAGTCATGCTCACTCCAGGTGCCGTCTGACCACTTCCTGTGGCGTGCCCCAAGTTGCACTGCGCATATACACTCCGATCTGCGCACAGGGGACATCAAATGGCAACCTACTGCGCACACTTTAGTGCGCAGGTATCCTTGTGTGCGTCCGAGGCGGAAGGTTTGAACACACTACTGCGCATGTCGATATCGTGCCGCGCAGGGTAATACCGCTGACCATCTAAGTAGATCCAGCGGGGACGCCACCTGCCGGGATCGTAAGGCAGCATATGCCGCACAGGGAGATACCTCTTCTTGCTCACATTATTCCCCATTAGCATTAAAATAACGGGTGCATAATACAGAGCTGTTGTGAAGAGCTGTTGTAATACAGAGCTGTTGTCGAACTCCCTCCTGTGGTTGTGAATGGTACTTCGGCGAGTTCTGTCTATGGGCTCCCTCTGGTGGCTATGAGTGAAGCTGCTGCTTCTGAGGTTCCTTACACAGGTGACGTGGTTTATCCTTTGGTTGGCTGTTCTATTTAACTCCTCTCAGATCGTTACTCCATGCCAGCTGTCAATGTTTTTGCATTAGTTCAGTTCACTCCTGGATCTCTCTGGTGACCTGCCTTCTCCTGCAGAAGCTAAGTTCCTGATTGTCATTATTTGTTCACTGTTTTCTTGTCCAGCTGGTTATCATGATTTTGTCTTGCTAGCTGGAAGCTCTGGGATGCAGAGTGGCCCCTCCGCACCGTGAGTCGGTGCGGAGGTCTTTTTTCACACTCTGCGTGGTCTTTTGTAGGTTTTTGTGCTGATCGCAAAGTTCCTTTACCTTTGGGGAATTTCTCTGAGGCAAGGTAGGCTTTATTTTCTATCTCTAGGGCTAGATAGATCTTAGGCTGTGACGAGGCGCCTAGGTCTGGTCAGGAGCACTCCACGGCTATTTCTAGTGTGTGTGATAGGATCAGGGCTTGCGGTCAGCAGAGCCCCCACATCCCAGAGCTCTTCCTGTATGAGGTTTAACTATCAGGTCATTCCGGGTGCTCCTAACCACCAGGTCATAACACAGTGCGTAAACTCCTCTGCTACTGTGCGTATAGTGCTTTCATCACTATGCAAACGTTCGTGGTCTAATGTCCACCTTGACTGTAGAGTATCATGAGCTATACTTATCTCTAAAGATTATTATAATAGATCACAGAGCACAGCATAAGTCTAGGTGTATCAATGTAAACCAACACCACGTACGTGATATGTCACGGCCATATATGCCCCACTATTGGATACAGAGCATAATACGAGCCAGATACCAAAACACCCCCATATTAATAAACACATACCTGTGTAAAGTCTACGCATTATCTGGGGTATCACGTGCAGTTTGCATTCTGATAGATTCAGGTCACCCAAAGGAGACTTAGTAATTATTTGAGTCATTTACTCTTCTATAAAATATAATATGCTCTTCTGTCTCCCATTGATCCCCATGGTACACTAACTTCTGGGAACTAAGATGGATAGGTCCAATATAAAACTAGAGTACATGTTGGACGTAGGGCATGATATACATGTTGCAGATTATCTGTTTAATAAGATGAAGGATTGCACACATTGGGCTCCCAGACCCGAGGCACCTAGAGAGGATATAGAGCTATACTACGACAAACAGATGGTCAAAGGTGAGGTAAGGATAAATCCTAGGAATGCAATGCATACTAGATATGTCATGGAAATCCATGTGAATCCTCCATAATGAGGACCCCATCGAAAACAATGGTTTTGGCCATAGCATTCTTAAAACCGAACCTGTATATAGTATAGGATTACACATCCCAAGGATATAAGACTATGCGTTGATAATTACAGAAAACATGTATATGATATTTGCTCGTTAATTCCCTTTGGTTCAAGAGACACCATCCTAAAGATCCATTCACGTCTCAGAATCAATCTATCCAGATTGCCTCCTCTCGGGTTCACTTTCACCACCTCCAGGACAGTGAATCTAACCCCTGTTGGGTCTTCACTGTGGTGAGGGTGCATATGTTTCGCCAATGGGGTATCCCTCTTATGGCGAATGTCGCCCATATGCTCCCCCACTCTTCTCCTAAACTCCCTCCTGGTTTTACCAACATAATCCTTCGGGCAGGAGCAGGACGCCACATACACCACACCATTTGTTTTACAGCTTGAAAACTCACGTTGGTAAAAAATTCTACCCGTAGTGGAGCTCTGAACCTGTTTACACGGTCTCATCCACTGACACAGACTGCAGTCTCTGCACTTAAAGAAGCCAGGTCCCACTGGATTTAGGTCGCTGATATTGGCTATGTACCAACAAATCTCTGATGGAGCGGCCCTTCCTAAATGTAATGTTAGGGCATTCACCCACCACATCCCTCAAATCCGGATCTAGTTTCAGGATATCCCAGTGTCTGGCAAAGGCCTTTCTAACCTCTTGATGCTGTGTGTCAAAAGTATCATCGACCTCCGTCCTCCTATGAGTCTGCAATAACCCTTGTCTATCGGTCCTCCTTGCAAAATCATAGGCCTTGCTCACGACAGGTCTCGGGTACCCCTTCTCTCTGAACCTGTTGAACATATCACCAGACTGGCTCTTAAAGGTATCCTCCCTGGAATAATTCCTCCTAAGCCTGAGGAATTGCCCCTTAGGTATCCCCCTTTTCAGGGAGACCGGATGGTGACTGTCCCAGTGTAACAAACTGTTAGTGCTTGTCGGCTTTCTATAAATACTTGTTGTTACTTGCCCACGCACTTCTTTCACAATTCTCAAGTCCAAAAACGCCAACTCTATCTCACTGATCTCCGATGTAAATTTCAGGCCCACCTTATTTATGTTCAGACATCCCATAAACATTGTGAACTCCTCTTTTGTGCCAGTCCATACCATAAAAACATCGTCAATATATGTGTACCAGATGGATATAAATTTATGCCACCACCTCTCTTCATCTCCAAACACGATCGTCTCCTCCCACCAGCCCAGGAACAAATTAGCATACGACGGGGCACAAGGACACCCCATCGCTGTGCCCCTGAGCTGGTGGAAGTGTTTGCCATCGAAGGTGAATGCATTATGGGTGAGTATGTACTCAAGCAATGTTATGACGAAATCATTATGTTCTCTGCACCTGATTGATCTTTGTTGTAGAAAAAACCTAACTCCCTCGATCCTTGCCTGATGCGGGATACTACTATACAACGCTTCTATATCGATGGAAGTTAGCCAGGCGTCTTCTCCCAAATGCACCCCCTCCAATTTTAAAAGCAAATCAGATGTATCCCTGAGGTAGGATGGCATAGCGGTGACGAATGAGCGGAGGACTTGGTCAACATACAGTCCACAATTTTGTGTCAGGGAATCCACCCCAGACACAATGGGACGCCCCTTCAGGGGATGATACCCCTTGTGCACCTTAGGCAGTGCGTAAAAGGTTGCAGTTAAGGGAAATTGTGGTAGCATGAAATCAAATTCACCCCGTGAGATAAGTTGGAGGAGACCATCGTGTTTGGAGATGAAGAGAGGTGGTGGCATAAATTTATATCCATCTGGTACAGATATATTGACGATGTTTTTATGGTATGGACTGGCACAAAAGAGGAGTTCACAATGTTTATGGGATGTCTGAACATAAACAAGGTGGGCCTGAAATTTACATCGGAGATCAGTGAGATAGAGTTGGCATTTTTGGACTTGAGAATTGTGAAAGAAGTGCATGGGCAAGTAACAACAAGTATTTATAGAAAGCCGACAAGCACTAACAGTTTGTTACACTGGGACAGTCACCATCCGGTCTCCCTGAAAAGGGGGATACCTAAGGGGCAATTCCTCAGGCTTAGGAGGAATTGTTCCAGGGAGGATACCTTAAGAGCCAGTCTGGTGATATGTTCGACAGGTTCAGAGAGAAGGGGTACCCGAGACCTGTCGTGAGCAAGGCCTATGATTTTGCAAGGAGGACCGATAGACAAGGGTTATTGCAGAAACATAGGAGGACGGAGGTCGATGATACTGTAAGGGTCATTGGCACTTTTGACACACAGCATCAAGAGGTTAGAAAGGCCTTTGCTAGACACTGGGATATCCTGAAACTAGATCTGGATTTGAGGGACGTGGTGGGTGAACGCCCTAACATTACATTTAGGAAGGGCCGCTCCATCAGAGATTTGTTGGTACATAGCCAATATCAGCGACCTAAATCCGGTGGGACCTGGCTGGATAGGAGGCCTTGCGGCTTCTTTAAGTGCGGAGACTGCAGTCTGTGTCAGTGGATGAGACCGTGTAAACAGGTTCAGAGCTCCACTACGGGTAGAATTTTTTACCAACGTGAGTTTTCAAACTGTAAAACAAATGGTGTGGTGTGTGGCATCCTGCTCCTGCCCGAAGGATTATGTTGGTAAAACCAAGAGGGAGTTTAGGAGAAGAGTGGGGGAGCATATGGGCGACATTCGCCATAAGAGGGATACCCCATTGGCGAAACATATGCACACTCACCACAGTGAAGACCCAACAGGGGTTAGATTCACTGTCCTGGAGGTGGTGAAAGTGAACCCGAGAGGAGGCAATCTGGATAGATTGATTCTGAGACGTGAATGTGAATGGATCTTTAGGATGGAGTCTCTTGAACCAAAGGGAATTAATGAGCAAATATCGTATACATGTTTTCTGTAATTATCAACGCATAGTCTTATATCCTTGGGATGTGTAATCCTATACTATTTACAGGTTCGGTTTTCAGAATGCTATGGCCAAAACCATTGTTTTCGATGGGGTCCTCATTATGGAGGATTCACATGGATTTCCATGACATATCTAGTATGCATTGCATTCCTAGGATTTATCCTTACCTCACCTTTGACCATCTGTTTGTCGTAGTATAGCTCTATATCCTCTCTAGGTGCCTCGGGTCTGGGAGCCCAATGTGTGCAATCCTTCATCTTATTAAACAGATAATCTGCAACATGTATATCATGCCCTACGTCCAACATGTACTCTAGTTTTATATTGGACCTATCCATCTTAGTTCCCAGAAGTTAGTGTACCATGGGGATCAATGGGAGACAGAAGAGCATATTATATTTTATAGAAGGGTAAATGACTCAAATAATTACTAAGTCTCCTTTGGGTGACCTGAATCTATCAGAATGCAAACTGCACGTGATACCCCAGATAATGCGTAGACTTTACACAGGTATGTGTTTATTAATATGGGGGTGTTTTGGTATCTGGCTCGTATTATGCTCTGTATCCAATAGTGGGGCATATATGGCCGTGACATATCACGTACGTGGTGTTGGTTTACATTGATACACCTAGACTTATGCTGTGCTCTGTGATCTATTATAATAATCTTTAGAGATAAGTATAGCTCATGATACTCTACAGTCAAGGTGGAAATTAGACCACGAACGTTTGCATAGTGATGAAAGCACTATACGCACAGTAGCAGAGGAGTTTATGCTCTGTATTATGCACCCGTTATTTTAATGCTAATGGGGAATAATGTGAGCAAGAAGAGGTATCTCCCTGTGCGGCATATGCTGCCTTACGATCCCGGCAGGTGGCGTCCCCGCTGGATCTACTTAGATGGTCAGCGGTATTACCCTGGGCGGCGCGATATCGACATGCGCAGTAGTGCGTTCAAACCTTCCACCTCGGACGCACACAGGGATACCTGCGCACTAAAGTGTGCGCAGTAGGTTGCCATTTGATGTCCCCTGTGCGCAGATCGGAGTGTACATGCGCAGTGCAACTTGGGGCACGCCACAGGAAGTGGTCAGATGGCACCTGGAGTGAGCATGACTGGCAGGAGATATATAAGTAGGTGAGGTGGGACTGGGCGTTTAAGCTATCCATTATCATAAGTGACACTACATATCATGACATCTGGCCTCGTGATGAGCCGTGGCAGGCGAAACGCATTGAGGCGTTCATTATAGATGGCGGTGGTGTGGATATGCTTACAGATGAGTACTCATGGTCTCCATTTATATTAATGTATTGGGAATGACATAGAGACTGGTGGTGTATCAGGGGTACTCGATAAGGGTGCTCCAGCCGGTATGAATCAGGAAGATCTGTCTGGTAGCAGTACATCTAATTTTATGTGAGCTACCCTTTATTGTCCACCTAGTTCATAGTACTATCTATCGTATTGATATATTATTTTCACCTACCGCCATAGGTGTCTATTGTCTTCCTTGTTCTTTTTGGGGTATAGGCATTCCCTAGCACAGTAGATCTCTGTATAGTGCTAGAGGACCCTTTAGATGCTGGGTAGAGGTTGTCACTAGTTGTTGTAGGGCACACTAGGGCCCCTAGGGACAGTCATCGTGGAGCGGGGGCGCCAGTACGTTTCCCCCTAGGGTGTCTACCTCCGCAGCCAGGTAGGGGTGTATCTAGATGACCTGGCTAGGGTGATATAGCCTTCCCCATTAGTTCAATGGTGTTTTTATAGCACGTTTTGTATTTTTGGTTTGTTGTGTCTATTGGTCACTATTGGTTGGGTTCGTCGCCTTGTTTTTAAGTAATAAAAGAGAAGATAGAGAATCCTTTTTTATGTTTCTTATTCAAGAAAATGTGATGAAACTTTGATCAAACTCTGATAGTAAAAATTGACACACTGATCAAACTTTGAAGAAACTTCAATTAAAAAACTTTGATGAAACGCAGACTGATAAAGAAAATTGTTGATGTGTGAATGAGGCCTAACTGATACTGTTCAGGAAGGGGTGCCCACTTGAAATAACTAGTATTTACAGATAAGGCTTTCACAAGGTGCCAGTTAGGTGCCTGTAGTGCACCTTCCTAGCTAGCAGCCTTTATTATGTCCAGCACCTTTCAAGCACATCACAAATATCCCTGACAATTCCTGCTCCCCCAGCATTACGAGGTCGAAGAGCGGCCTACAGAAATAATGAGGTACTGTACTTGTTAATAATTGTGGCAAAACTCACCAGCACGTGAAACAGCAGAATGGAGACTCATGCAATACAGTTCATGGATGAGATGGGTTTGATAAAGTGAAAGTTGCTTGTTGGCTCATTTGGTGGGCAAAGTCCAATAAGATGTCTAAGGCCACATTCACACACTCAGTATTTGGTCAGTATTTTACATCAGTATTTGTAAGCCATAACTAGGAGTGGAACAATCAGAGGAAAAGTATAATAGAAATATATGCACCACTTCTGTATTTATCACCCACTCCTGGTTTTGGATTACAAATACTGATGTAAAATACTGACCAAATACTGAATGTGTGCATGTGGCTTTAGTGTCCCATTAAGAAAATGTGTTCATAAGAAAATACCTTTTAGAAATGTTTATTTTATATGAAAAGATCTTTTTCGCATCTGATATTGTGAACACCCCAATAATGCACAGATCCAAGTGTTCTCATATAGAAAATAATGTGTGCTTTCAGCTCACCTGTCAAATGTTTAGTTAAATCCATGGGTAGAAAAATTAAAAAACAGCGCACATCCTGGTGATGGTAGCAAAAACCTACGCGTTTCAAACCGTCATTGGCGTGTGGTTCTTATTCATGGCATTTAATGTGTCTATGCTCTTAATTTGGAGGTTTCAATAAAAGTTTTTGATTTTTTTTTTTTTATTTCACACTGAAAATCAAGTGCTGGATTTTCACTAACTTGAATGTACAATCTTTTCAACAACTCTTGTTTTTCTATTAAGTTCCTGGAGGTCACACAGCTCGTCCAAGCAAAGTCCTGGAAAGTTGGGGATATATTCAGAGCCCTCATTCTTCATTGCAAGGTGCGGGAGCAAAGGCGAGAGGCTGCACCAAGCTTTTTTGACTGGCTCCTGGAACTGGGATAGGAGCCTTCACAGCGACTTCTAGGACCGTCATGTGGTTCACTACGGTCTGAACCCACCAGCCTATGTTACAACGCAAACAGACTCCATTTTGTTTTATACCGGTATTGGAAGGAGATTGACAGATTGTAAATTTAGAATGTAATAGATACAGTTTTTTAGGCATGTCGGCCATGCTTAATATTTTTCTAGTATACATATATAATTATGTATGTATATGTATATATATATTGTGTGGAACATGTTTACTGCAGAGTTTAGTTGGACTATGTGAGTATTTTGTAAGGTCTATAGTACATGAACTTTGAACGAGGTATATAGTATATATTGGTACAGTCCTGAAACTGAGTAAGCACACTATTGTGGATGGATGTGGCAAATGTGGCAACTTACGTTATAGCACAAAGCAAAATCATTTCCTCCATATAAGAACATTGTATTTTCCATTATTGAAAAGGCTGCGTACGAGATCAGATTGATGTGTCCATAAAAATCAGGTGTTAGAATTATCCACACCCTAGAAATGTACCTTCTTAAATCTCTCAGCAGGATGAGGCGGGCAATAGAGCTGGAGTGATGAAGGCTTCAGATCTACAAGTAGATCTTCAGACTCATTCACATATCAATTTAATCACTGATTAAAACGGCACAGTCATGTAAATGTATTCTTGGACTTCTCTTTGAAAGAGGTACATGCATGTATGAATAGTTTGGGGGTGAAATCCTGCTGACAATTAAATTAACTCATCAACACCAAAAATTCCCTTATATCTAAATTTCTTTAAAAATTGTGATTAATTTTTGAACATCTCATCATAGAAGTAAGTGCTTTGTTTTTCAGATGCAAAGCTCCAAATTCTAAGTGTAGACACAGATTTAAACCCTACCTGCGCCATGACGTATATTTAAGTCATATGTCGAGTGCAAGTTGTACGTAGTTGGCCTTCTGAAGACCCCTATCTTTGTTTTTTTTAATACACTTATGAGCCCCAACCACACTGCTTTATCCTGTTCCTCTGTTGTCCTACCTGAATATTTAAGAACAATTGAAAACTGGGTGCTACTATTCCCACCTGTCACAGAGGTGTGTCCTTATACAGTCTGAGGGAAGAGTCAGACTGCCATATAACTTGAAAGAGGATCACAACGCAGTGCTCGGACTGGCCGTCGGCTCTTCAGACCCGAGCATGACCGCTGCATAGAAATACATGCTGTCAGGCTTGAGTCAGGAGAACCGACGGCCAGTCCGAGCACTGCATTGAGATACTTGTCAAGTTATACAGCCTTCTGACTCTACCCTTACGCTGTCCAATCAGCGCGAGCAGTGTCAGAGTAGGCAAGGGCCCAAATAATAAAACCTAGTTGTCGATTTATTCATACATTTTCAGAAGAAACAACAAAGGTGCAGCACAATACAAAGCAAGAAAAAACTAAATTTTATCCAGAATTGGTATGTCATTGGTAAAACATTTGTTTCCTGAAAGAGACAAGTTAGCGTTGACCCCAATCCTATTTAATGTTTTTCCGTTATCCAATAAAGCTGAGCTAAGATAATATTGTTATTAATCAAGGGCATATAGACATGTGTACAATGTTTTTTATCACACTAACTTTTTGTGTAGGATTATGATGGTTTTCATAGAAAAAAAATATCCTGTGGTACAAAAAAAAACCTTCACTCCAGGCACTACTTCTAGATATGTGAGGTTTTGTGTTGTCGTTGAAAACAGGCGTTGAATATTGGGAATCGTTTGAGTGATTGATAATGTGAACGTCACGTGTAATACTACTGTGTTATGAAATGATGAGGACGTCCCTGTAGATATACCGCCATGTGTAACTGATACTCGCCAGCAGTCCGCCGCACACACAGCGACCGAGGCGGCAAATGTGACAATTCGTCAATGATACATAGAACAATTAATCATTAGCTCTTTCCTGTAATTGGATTTGTAAACTTTATAAACTGTGTGGCTAATAATTGTATCAGTATAAACCATCTTCAGACGTGATATCAGAGATCTACAGTATATATTATCGACACTTATATATTTAAATTATTCCGTCTTGTACCGTTTTGCCTTCTTCTTAATAAGCCATATTTTATTCTTCTAAACCAGCAGGAAATTTTAGACAAAAAAAGAGAAATGTATTTACAGTATATATTACCTTCAGGTATGATATTCACATTGAGGGAACCCATATTGGGCAATAACCCAGTGGGATTAAAGGGGCTGTCTCATCTTTATTAATGGGTAGAATGGCAAAATGCCTGTAAGGCTACATTCCCACGATGAGTATTTGGTTTTCATGTTGCAGTTAAATTAGTGTAACCCAGCTAGGCGTGCTTCCTCTGTGACGGGTCCGGAACCCTTGGGGCTGTCACCTATGTTGCAGGGGGGAAAGCTTAAGGCCCTGAACTGTTCCCGGCAGTTGAGAAAGGGGGCGCGGCTAAGCTGAAGGAATTGCAGTGTGCGAGTTATCTGACAGTTACGTGCCCAAGAGGTCAGTGTAGGTGCTCCTAACGCAGAGTATCGTGAGAGAGCACACCTAAGACTTGAAGGCCAGAGGGCGATAAACGGAGACTGTCGTCAGAGCCATGTACCGATATCGCTGACACCGTTGACACCGCTAACTGTGAGACAAAGGGCCCTTGTATGGGACATAGCCTTGCGCCCACACAGAATGGAGAGTACCACCCATTGTGAACTTTATCCTGTTAAGCTTCTAAACAGACCCAACATAGGGGAAACCACCATGCAGGACAGAGGCATTGCCTTGTGTATTCCTTCTCCTTCCGGACCCAATGCCGATATCAGGACCACAAGGAAACATCACCCACAACAGGACCCAAGACACCATCCTCTCCAGGACAACGCCGAATTTCCACAGCGCCATTGCCTTGGCGCCACCGTTTGCACCCAGGGAATACACTGAGGACTGCATCGGATTGATAAGTCTATTTCCTCTGAACGTATTGTCTCAGCTACTTGTTTTACTACCGTGTTCCAAGTTGCAGTAATTTGTATTAAGAAAATTTCCCTCTACTTCTCTCTGCGTGGAGTATCCACTTTAGAATTAAATCCCCTGTTAACCCTTGCTCTGAAAACGTTCCGTTACTGCATCCTACGTGCCTGCTCTCTCCTTACACTTGGCGTAGTCGGCAGGATGCAGTCTACACGTACGGACATGGCAGACCAAGCATCTGGGGAGGGCCCTAGGTCCAGTATCTCTCTGGGGGCCATGATAAACAATCTTCCGAAATTTAATGGGAATAACACCATGTTATGGAGCTGGACTGAACTTATAAAAGGAATGATGAGAATGCACCCTATGGTCCCCGCCTTGTATGCAGAGGTCGCTGTGATGGCTTTAGAGGGGGAGGCGAGGGATTCAGTTGTGTTGCGGCCCCTCCGGGAATGGGATACCTTTGACAAAGTGTTGCAAATACTGGAGGAGACTCACAGGGACCCCACAGATGTAGGGGAATTGCGCAAGCGGCTATTTAGTCGGGTTCAAAGAGAGGGAGAGACAGTGACACAGTATATGAACGTATTGCAAGAAATTCACACTGCCATAGTCAGAAAAGACGGCTTGGGAGTAGGACTGACTGACGTGGTGTTACGAGACCAGTTAGTGACCGGGATGAGAGATGTGCTGATAAAACAGGCCCTGCGGGAACGCTTGCACGAGAAACCACGCATAACCTATGCAGAGGTGGGAAGAGAGGCGCGCGTGCGTGAACAGGAGTAGGGGGTGACAGTCCCGTCGGCGGAGAGGTGGCCGTGAATTTAATTGCTGAACCAAACTGGGTGGAAGATTTACGGAAAGAGATCCAATCCATGAGGGAAGATCTGACCAATACTAAAAGGAAGGTGACCTCCTTAAGTACACCAAGAAGCAGAACATTCTCAGAACCGCGACAGGGTGGAAGAGTATCTCGTCTGGAAGAGTCCCCAACTTGTTACCACTGTGGAGAACTAGGACATGTGGTCGGGTCTGCCCACAATGGGGGCGGCCACTACAGCACCGCCCGGAGCCAGAACAGCCCGAAAGGAGAACCAATAGTCCCACCAATTTTGTGTCAGTGTGTCCATTAGTATAGGCCAAAATGGATGGACAAGCCGTACGCTGCCTGGTAGATACGGGCTGTCAAGTAACCACGATGCCTGAGACGTACTTTAAAAGACACTTCCCAGATGCCATGAGGCCTGAGTGGGGGCCAGTGATCATGTTGACGGCTGCTAATCAACTACCTATACTATAAGTATATAAGGGGACAATACAAATATCTCGCTGAGGATCTGTTTATACCAAGGAAGGTGACGGGCACAAGGGGGCATTCTTTGCGTCTGGAGGAGAGAAGGTTTTTCCACCAACATAGAAGAGGATTCTTTACTGTTAGGGCAGTGAGAATCTGGAATTGCTTGCCTGAGGAGGTGGTGATGGCGAACTCAGTCGAGGGGTTCAAGAGAGGCCTGGATGTCTTCCTGGAGCAGAACAATATTGTATCATACAATTATTAGGTTCTGTAGAAGGATGTAGATCTGGGTATTTATTATGATGGAATATAGGCTGAACTGGATGGACAAATGTCTTTTTTCGGCCTTACTAACTATGTTACTATGTTACTATGTTACCTATCCCAGTCACAGGGGTGGCATGGATGCAGATTAAGGTCTGCGGCAAAGACCTGGGCCGCAAGGGAGTGGTGTTAACCGCTGGCGACCCCGCGCGTGGACATACCGTCACACTGGAAATGAATGTACTCAGGGAGTTTGGAAGTCTTCTTATTAACGAGTCTCCTAACGTGTCCCTGAAACATTGGAGCCCGCATACACCACAAAAATGAGTGTTTCAACAGTTGATCCGGACGGCCCAGGCACAAGAGGCCTCCTGTGATGGAAAGGTGCTGGGAAAAGTGATAATTCCGGCTGCAGACAATCTCGACTTACCACCGGGTCAAAGTGTGCTTTCACTACCTGTCCGAGCTTGCACCCCGCTGGAGGGGGTCAAAGTACAACTAGAACCGGCTGCCATGGAGAATCTATCATCAGGGTTCTTAGTTGCCAGGACATTAGCGACCGTGCATGATGGAATGGTACCCGTGCGGTGTGTGAACTTAAGGGAAGACACTCTGACGCTTACCCCCAGAAGTGAAATCGGGCAAATTGTAGGCATGCCAGAGGAGCTGATACCATCACAGGCCATCCAATTAAAGGCAAAAGGGGAAGATCCATGGACTGTAGCTGTGGAGACAGCCCCAGTGTTCGAACCCCAACAACAGAGAAAGGGGCGTCACATCTTAGAACAAACTCGGGCTGAGTTGACAGAGTTCACACCGCAGCAGGTGGAGGCCTTACTAGGACGTTACCAGGATGTGTTCAATCAACATGAGGATTATTTTGGCTGTACAACTGCCATCACACATGAAATCCCAATGGGTAATGCTGCCCCTGTGAGAGAGCGTTATCGACAGGTTCCTCAACAAATGTACAATGAGGTAAAAGGGATGCTCACACAAATGCTACAGACCGGTGTCATTCGAGAGCCAAAGTCCGTGGGCTGCACCTATCGTTCTCGTGCGGAAAAAAGATGGTACTCTACGGTTCTTTGTGGACTATCGCAAACTAAATGCCTGCATGGTGCGGGATTCATATCCACTACCCCGTATTGAAGAATTCTTGTCTGCTCTGGGGAACGCAAGATACTTCTCCATGCTAGACCTAGCTAGTGGGTACTGGCAAGTGCCGAGGTCTGAACACGACCAAGCGAAGACGGCCTTCATCCTACCTAAGGGCCTGTACGAGTTCAACAGAATGCCGTTCGGATTAGCTAACGCTCCTGGTACTTTTCAGCCACTCATGGAGAGGTGTTTAGGAGATCTAAACTTTGAAGCCATTCTCATCTACCTGGATGACATAATTGTGTTTGCCACCACGTTTGAGGAGCATTTACAGCGCTTTGAGCAAGTACTCAGCCGGCTTCAGAAGCATGGGCTGCGAGTTAAACCGTCTAAATGTCACCTGTTCCACACTCAGATTAAGTACTTGGGGCATGTGGTCTCTGCAGAAGGCGTAAGACCGTCCCGTGAGAAGATTGTGGCCGTACAGGACTGGCCTACCCTGAGAACCGTAAAGGATGTTCGAGCCTTCTTAGGGCTGACCGGGTACTATTGGCGGTTCGTGAAAGACTTCACTCACATTGTGTATCCATTGCTAGAACTGTTGAAAAGAGTGCCATCAGGAGCAAAAAAAAATCGGGAAATTTAGTGGAGAGAGCGTCACGAGAGAGCGTTCCTAGCCTTTAAAATGGCTCTGACAGAAGCGCCGGTCCTGGCATACGCTGACTTTTCTCAACCTTTCATTCTCCATACGGATGGGAGCTTACATAGGCTCGGAGCCGTATTGTCGCAGATCCAAGATGGGAAAGAGAAGGTGATTACCTATGCGAGTCATTCCCTCCATGACTCTGAACGGAATCCATACAACTACAGCTCGTTCAAACTAGAGTTGTTGGCACTAGTATGGGCCATGACAGAGAAGTTTGCGGAATACCTATCCGGTTCTGAGGTTCTGGTGCGCACTGAAAACAACCCACTGGCTTAACTGGAGAATGTGAAGTTAGGAGCCCTGGAACAGCGCTGGGTGGCTAGAATGTCCAAATACTGGTACAAAATAGTTTACAAACGTGGGGCTGAAAATACCCATGCAGATGCGTTATCTAGAGTTCCACATAAGCAGCCCGGCCCTAACCGAAATGAAGAGCTGGAGGTTGAGGAAGTTCCTAAGTTCTGAAGTTCCGAGGATCTGTCAGGACATTGGCAGATGCGGGGGAACAGGCTCGGATAGAACCTCAGGAAGGTGTGCTGGGACAGCCCCGTGATGAGTGGGTATGGATTCAGCAGGAAGATTTGGCAGTGGGTGGCCCGCAAACAACTGCCCGGCCGGGAGGAGAGAGAGACCCTGTCCCCCCAGGACGAAACAAATTCTACGTCAATGGGAGAGGCTCCACCTGAGATACGGATTGCTGTATAGAAAGGTCCAGGTGCAAAAGGCCCTGTCTGTTACTTGGCAAGTAGTGATTCCTGAGATGCTGTTACATCAAGTGGCCACAGAGGCACATGAAAAAGGGGCCCACTTCAGTTAGGAAAAGACCTGTCAGAGGTTGCAGAGACTGGTGTACCATCCATTGCTAAAAACAGTGGTGGAAGAAGTGTGTCAGCTCTGTAGGAACTGCGAGCTGTCCAAACCTCCAGAACAGAGGGCCCCCACACAAACTATCATGACCTCTGCCCCGCTAGAAGTATTGATGATTGACCATCTGACAATAGGTCCAGCCTATCAAGGGTTCGAACATTGTTTAGTCATGGTGGATCACTTCACTAAATTCGCTGTCGTGACCCCAACTCGGGACCAAACTGCCGAATCTGCAGCTCTTGCTATGTGTAAAAATGTCATCCAGGTGTATGGTTGCCCAAAGAGAATTCACTCAGACCAAGGTACCTGCTTCTTGGGGCGAGTCATGGAAGAGCTACACCAATTGTATGGAATTGAGAAATCTCGTACGACGCCTTACCACCCTCCGAGTAATGGAGTATGTGAACGGTTCAATCGAACCCTTATCCAAATGTTGAGGACATTGGAAGAGGACCGTAAGACCCGTTGGCCAGAATTTGTAACAGAACTGGTGTGGATGTACAACAATCGGGTACATGGCACCACAGGATACACTCCCTATACTCTACTTTTCAGCAGGACAGGAAAAGAGATTACTAAGCTGGAGCTGGACCCAGAGGAGGACTACCCACGGACGGGGGTGTCCACCTGGGTCTGAGGGCAGCGTCATCGGTTGCAGACACTACATCGTATGGTGCAGACCCGGTTCCGAGAGTTGGAGCATCCAGAGACTGCTCTTCTATGAGGGACAGCTCTACAGGCCGTAGACTGGGTATTGGTCAGACAGAAACATCCTCGAGACAAGTTAGATCATTGATGGGGAAAAACACTGTATCGTGTGCGGCGACGAGTCAATTCTGAAGGGCCCGTCTATGAAGTTCAGCCCAAAAGGGTCGAAGATTCTCCTACTCGTGTTGTGCACCGAAACATGTTACGCCCCTGTGTGTCAACTCCTGAAATGGCTGTTTTTCTAGAGTTGAGCATGTCTCCGCCTTCGTTGAACCAGCCTGATTCAACTACTCAAGTAGAACCAACTAATATTCCCAGTTTACGACGCTCTGAACGTTCGACAGCAGGAAAAAACCCTAACCGATTTGATCAGGATAGTTTTGTTTGGCAGCAAGTTGTTCGAAACTTAGAAGAATGTCAACGCATACTACAAGAACTCTCGCCCATGGAATGGCAAGCACAAAGAGAGGGGGAATGTAAGGAAAAGAACCCAGCTAGGCATGCTTCCTCAGTGACGGGTCCGGAACCATTGGGGCTGTCACCTATGTTGCAGGGGGGAAAGCTTAAGGCCCTGGACTGTTCCCAGCAGTTGAGAAAATGGTGTGTGGCTAAGCTGAGGGAATTGCAGCGTGCGAGTAATCTGACAGTTACGGCGGTTACGTGCAGTGTGCAAGAGGTCAGTGTAGGTGCTCCTAACACAGTGCATCATGAGAGAGCACACCTAAGACTTGAAGGCCAGAGAGCGATAAACTGAGACTGTCGTCAGAGGCATGTACCGATATCGCTGACACTGTTGACACCGCTGACTGTGAGACAAAGGGCCCATGTATGAGACATAGCCTCGCACCCACGCAGAATGGAGAGTCATACCACCCATTGTGAACTTTATCCTGTTAAGCTTCTAAACAGACCCCACATGGGGGAAAACGCCATGCAGGACAGAGACATTGCCTTGTGTATTCCTTCTCCTTCCGGACGCAAAGCTGGCATCAGGACCACAAGGAAACATCGCCCACAACAGGACCCAAGACGCCATCCTCTCCAGGACAATGCCGAATTTCCACAGCACCATTGCCTTGGCGCCACCGTTTGCACCCAGGGAATACACTGAGGACTGCGTCGGATTGATAAGTCTATTTCCTCTGAACGTATTGTCTCAGTTACTTGTTTTACTACCGTGTTCCAAGTTGCAGTAATTTGTATTAAGAAAATTTCCCTCTACTTCTCCCTGCGTGGAGTATCCACTTTAGAATTATATCCTGTTAACCCTTGCTCTGACTACGTTCCGTTACTGCATCCTACGTGCCTACTGTCTCCTTACATTAGGTTACTTGCATTTTTTTATGTTTTTTTAACTTGGGATTTGTGTCTCTTTTTGGTGGTTCATGTTTCATACAAAGCTGCTTTGTTTTTGATACTTCCTAGTATTTGGCTTTGACAAAACTTTATTGATACAGTCAGGTGTGGATGACATGCATTTTTTTAGTGCGTTCCGCAGAGGAAAGCACTAAAAAAAAGGGTGTGTTTTTTTCCTGTGGATTTTCTGCATCTGATGCAAGTCTATGGGAAAAATCCACACATAAACCTCAGCGTACCGCAAGAGAAATTGACATGTTGCGGATTTCAGACAAGTACCACAGATCAGATTACACTGCATGAAAAAAATAACATTGGGATGAGAGTTCTATAAATCCCATCCACTTGGCTGGAACTGTAAGACACTACGTTTTTTGTTCAGCATCAAAAACTCATCATGGAAACTTAACATAAAAATTGGCAACTTTGTAATCTACCTTTAATTATCCTCATTTCCAGGACGGAGAGATTTTAAGTCTATTGCGTACAACTCGTTGCCTAGATCAGTCTCAGAGTGGCAGGTTACCTAGCCAAGAAGCGCATGACATTTGCAGCCTATGCTTTAGGGCAGCGCTCCCCAACCTTTCTTACCCGGAGAGACACATTCAACTTTGTGAGATAGTCTTGAGCCACATCCAACGTCCCTCTTCCCAGTAGTCATTGTCAGAGCCCACCAGTATCGGTATGATGACAGCCACAGCTGTTCCCACTTTACCTTCATTCAGTATTCCTGTATCAAGCACACTCACCACATTATCAAGCTCCTAGACCCGGGAAAATCTCTCAGTCACGAGTAGTGTTGAGCATTCCGATACCGCAAGTATCGGGTATCGGCCGATATTTGCGGTATCGGAATTCCGATACCGAGATCCGATATTTTTGTGATATCGGGTATCGGTATCGAATCAATAGGGATGTGTAAAATAAAGAATTAAAATTAAAAATATTGATATGCTCACCTCTCCGGCGGCCCCTGGACTTCACGCTGCTATCCGGGAGGCTTCTTTGTTTAAAAAGCGCGCCTTTCGGACCTGTGAATGACGTCCCGGCTTCTGATTGGTCGCGTGCCGCCCATGTGACCGGCACGCGACCAATCAGAGGCCGCGACGTCATTCGCAGGTCCTCAATTCCTAGAATTAGCAATTTTGTGAATGAGAATGACGTCGCGGCTTCTGATTGGCCGCGTGCCGGTCACATGGGCGGCACGCGGCCAATCAGAAGCCGCGACGTCATTCTCATTCACAAAACTGCTAATTCTAGGAATTGAGGACCTGCGAATGACGTCGCGGCCTCTGATTGGTCGCGTGCCGGTCACATGGGCGGCACGCGACCAATCAGAAGCCGGGACGTCATTCACAGGTCCGAATGGCGCGCTTTTAAAACAAAGAAGCCTCCCGGATAGCAGCGTGAAGTCCAGGGGCCGCCGGAGAGGTGAGCATATCATAGTAACATAGTAACATAGTAACATAGTTAGTAAGGCCGAAAAAAGACATTTGTCCATCCAGTTCAGCCTATATTCCATCATAATAAATACCCAGATCTACGTCCTTCTACAGAACCTAATAATTGTATGATACAATATTGTTCTGCTCCAGGAAGACATCCAGGCCTCTCTTGAACCCCTCGACTGAGTTCGCCATCACCACCTCCTCAGGCAAGCAATTCCAGATTCTCACTGCCCTAACAGTAAAGAATCCTCTTCTATGTTGGTGGAAAAACCTTCTCTCCTCCAGACGCAAAGAATGCCCCCTTGTGCCCGTCACCTTCCTTGGTATAAACAGATCCTCAGCGAGATATTTGTATTGTCCCCTTATATACTTATACATGGTTATTAGATCGCCCCTCAGTCGTCTTTTTTCTAGACTAAATAATCCTAATTTCGCTAATCTATCTGGGTATTGTAGTTCTCCCATCCCCTTTATTAATTTTGTTGCCCTCCTTTGTACTCTCTCTAGTTCCATTATATCCTTCCTGAGCACCGGTGCCCAAAACTGGACACAGTACTCCATGTGCGGTCTAACTAGGGATTTGTACAGAGGCAGTATAATGCTCTCATCATGTGTATCCAGACCTCTTTTAATGCACCCCATGATCCTGTTTGCCTTGGCAGCTGCTGCCTGGCACTGGCTGCTCCAGGTAAGTTTATCATTAACTAGGATCCCCAAGTCCTTCTCCCTGTCAGATTTACCCAGTGGTTTCCCGTTCAGTGTGTAATGGTGATATTGATTCCCTCTTCCCATGTGTATAACCTTACATTTATCATTGTTAAACCTCATCTGCCACCTTTCAGCCCAAGTTTCCAACTTATCCAGATCCATCTGTAGCAGAATACTATCTTCTCTTGTATTAACTGCTTTACATAGTTTTGTATCATCTGCAAATATAGATATTTTACTGTGTAAACCTTCTACCAGATCATTAATGAATATGTTGAAGAGAACAGGTCCCAATACTGACCCCTGCGGTACCCCACTGGTCACAGCGACCCAGTTAGAGACTATACCATTTATAACCACCCTCTGCTTTCTATCACTAAGCCAGTTACTAACCCATTTACACACATTTTCCCCCAGACCAAGCATTCTCATTTTGTGTACCAACCTCTTGTGCGGCACGGTATCAAACGCTTTGGAAAAATCGAGATATACCACGTCCAATGACTCACCGTGGTCCAGTCTATAGCTTACCTCTTCATAAAAACTGATTAGATTGGTTTGACAGGAGCGATTTCTCATAAACCCATGCTGATATGGAGTTAAACAGTTATTCTCATTGAGATAATCCAGAATAACATCCCTCAGAAACCCTTCAAATATTTTACCAACAATAGAGGTTAGACTTACTGGCCTATAATTTCCAGGTTCACTTTTAGAGCCCTTTTTGAATATTGGCACCACATTTGCTATGCGCCAGTCCTGCGGAACAGACCCTGTCGCTATAGAGTCACTAAAAATAAGAAATAATGGTTTATCTATTACATTACTTAGTTCTCTTAGTACTCGTGGGTGTATGCCATCCGGACCCGGAGATTTATCTATTTTAATCTTATTTAGCCGGTTTCGCACCTCTTCTTGGGTTAGATTGGTGACCCTTAATATAGGGTTTTCATTGTTTCTTGGGATTTCACCTAGCATTTCATTTTCCACCGTGAATACCGTGGAGAAGAAGGTGTTTAATATGTTAGCTTTTTCCTCGTCATCTACAACCATTCTTTCCTCACTATTTTTTAAGGGGCCTACATTTTCAGTTTTTATTCTTTTACTATTGATATAGTTGAAGAACAGTTTGGGATTAGTTTTACTCTCCTTAGCAATGTGCTTCTCTGTTTCCTTTTTGGCAGCTTTAATTAGTTTTTTAGATAAAGTATTTTTCTCCCTATAGTTTTTTAGAGCTTCAATGGTGCCATCCTGCTTTAGTAGTGCAAATGCTTTCTTTTTACTGTTAATTGCCTGTCTTACTTCTTTGTTTAGCCACATTGGGTTTTTCCTATTTCTAGTCCTTTTATTCCCACAAGGTATAAACCGCTTACACTGCCTATTTAGGATGTTCTTAAACATTTCCCATTTATTATCTGTATTCTCATTTCTGAGGATATTGTCCCAGTCTACCAGATTAAGGGCATCTCTAAGCTGTTCAAACTTTGCCTTCCTAAAGTTCAATGTTTTTGTGACTCCCTGACAAGTCCCCCTAGTGAAAGACAGGTGAAACTGCACAATATTGTGGTCGCTATTTCCTAGATGCCCGACCACCTGCAGATTTGTTATTCTGTCAGGTCTATTAGATAGTATTAGGTCTAAAAGTGCTGCTCCTCTGGTTGGATTCTGCACCAATTGTGAAAGATAATTTTTCTTGGTTATTAGCAGAAACCTGTTGCCTTTATGGGTTTCACAGGTTTCTGTTTCCCAGTTAATATCCGGGTAGTTAAAGTCCCCCATAACCAGGACCTCATTATGGGTTGCAGCTTCATCTATCTGCTTTAGAAGTAGACTTTCCATGCTTTCTGTTATATTTGGGGGTTTGTAACAGACCCCAATGAGAATTTTGTTACCATTTTTCCCTCCATGAATTTCAACCCATATGGACTCGACATCCTCATTCCCTTCGCTAATATCCTCCCTTAAAGTGGACTTTAGACAAGACTTTACATAGAGACAAACCCCTCCTCCTCTCCGATTTTTACGATCCTTTCTAAACAGACTGTAACCCTGTAAGTTAACTGCCCAGTCATAGCTTTCATCTAACCATGTCTCGGTTATTCCCACTATGTCAAAGTTACCTGTAGATATTTCTGCTTCTAGTTCTTCCATCTTGTTTGTCAGGCTTCTGGCGTTTGCGAGCATGCAGTTTAGAGGATTTTGTTTTGTTCCAATCTCCTCACTGTGGATTGTTTTAGAAATGTTCTTACCTCCCTTCTGAGTATGTTTTCCTGGGTCGTCTTTGTTCGAGTCTAATGTTTTTCTTCCCATCCCCTCTTCTTCTAGTTTAACGCCCTCCTGATGAGTGTAGCGAGTCTTCTGGCGAATGTGTGTTTCCCAGGTTTGTTGAGGTGTAGTCCGTCTCTGGCGAGGAGTCCATCATACCAGTAATTCACACCGTGGTCCAGGAATCCAAATCCTTGTTGTCTGCACCATCGTCTTAGCCAGTTGTTTGCATCAAGGATCCTGTTCCATCTCCTGGTGCCATGCCCGTCTACTGGAAGGATAGAAGAAAAAACTACCTGTGCATCCAGTTCCTTTACTTTCTTCCCCAACTCTTCAAAGTCCTTGCAGATTGTCGGTAGGTCCTTCCTTGCCGTGTCATTGGTGCCAACATGTATCAGAAGAAATGGGTGGACGTCCTTGGAGCTGAAGAGCTTTGGTATCCTATCGGTCACATCCTTGATCATCGCACCTGGAAGGCAGCATACTTCTCTTGCAGTTATGTCCGGTCTGCAGATGGCTGCTTCGGTGCCTCTCAGTAGTGAGTCTCCCACCACCACCACTCTTCGTTGCTTCTTGGCTGTACTTTTTGCTGTCACTTGTTGCTGTGTGCCCTTTTCTTTTTTGCTTGCTGGTATTGCTTCATTCTTAGGTGTGCCATCTTCATCCTCTACAAAGATTTGATATCGGTTCTTC
Source organism: Ranitomeya imitator (assembly GCF_032444005.1). Classification (NCBI taxonomy): domain Eukaryota; kingdom Metazoa; phylum Chordata; class Amphibia; order Anura; family Dendrobatidae; genus Ranitomeya; species Ranitomeya imitator. The sequence goes on from NC_091286.1 coordinate 578,077,148, forward strand.
AGTTGTGTGGTTGGTGATTTCTCCATGGTCTTCTTGCTTCTTTTGGTCACATGCTTCCACTCATCTGCTTTTGGAGGTTCTCTGACACTTTTTGCACCTTCTGTGACCAGTAGAGATGCTTCTGTTCTGTCTAGAAAGTCTTCATTCTCTTTGATGAGTTTCAAAGTTGCTATTCTTTCTTCCAGACCCCGCACCTTTTCTTCTAAAAGGGCCACTAGTCTACACTTCTGACAGGTGAAATTGGATTCTTCTTCTGGTCGATCTGTGAACATGTAGCACATGCTGCAGCTCACCATGTAGGTTGTCACATCTGCCATGTTGCTCCTAGATCCTGCTGACTTGCTGTGTGTTTTCCTTCTTGTGTAATCTACTCAGCCAAGCTCTCTTGCAATAATGTCCTACAGGCAAAAATTCGCGCGCCATAAGGCGCGCGGTTTGGTGATGCTTTCGAAGCAGCTGGTCCCGGCTGTACCCAACGATCTTCTAGCTTAGGGAGACTTCGCTTCTCCCAGAAGGCACCTGGAATATGCAAATTAGCCTCCTGAAGCTTGAATCCCTGGTTTGGTGATGCTTTCGAAGCAGCTGGTCCCGGCTGTACCCAACGATCTTCTAGCTTAGGGAGACTTCGCTTCTCCCAGAAGGCACCTGGAATATGCAAATTAGCCTCCTGAAGCTTGAATCCCTGGTTTGAACAGGGATCAATATTTTTTATTTTAATTCTTTATTTTACACATCCCTATGGATCCCAGGGCCTGAAGGAGAGTTTCCTCTCCTTCAGACCCTGGGAACCATGAGAATACCTTCCGATACTTGATGTCCCATTGACTTGTATTGGTATCGGATATCGGTATCGGCGATATCCGATATTTTTCGGGTATCGGCCGATACTATCCGATACCGATACTTTCAAGTATCGGACGGTATCGCTCAACACTAGTCACGAGCCACACTTCTTGGGCCCACAAGTCACATGTGGCTCCTGAGATACAGGTTGGGTATCTCTGCTTTACAAGATGCAAGTGCTGCTCTGAAGCTGGCCAGATCCTCAGCCCCCCTTTTCTTCTTCTATTCTGCAGAGGCAAAGTTGCCTCTGCTACCAGTATAAAAGAGCGCACAGCTTGGCCCAGACGTGTGACTATGACATTGGTCCGAACTGTCAATCATCAGGAGCACAGGACCAGAAGGCAAGTAGGCAGTAGAGGAGCGGTGCTCTCCCAAACGTAAAAGATGAGACAAACCCTTTAATGTTGCAACCTATAACTCCTGGTTACAAAGCACAACAGGTTAAAGCACATCTCCATCTCCAACCAAATAATGAAATGTAAGTGTGCTAGTAAACGTTTCTTTCTGTACTCTGTAGATGGCATGGTGTGACATTCATAGTGTTCCATTCTAGATTTAATGGAGTCCATCAGATAACATTCCCACTCTGCTCCACTGGTTCTATGTTATAGTTGTATATGGTACTTCATAATGAAACTTGTCATAACCATATGGATTTGTTCCTACTCAGATTGGCACAGATAAGTAAGGTATTCGTAAACTAAAAATATTCTGGGGATTCCAGACGGTTTATGGGTTTCATATATGCAAAACATGTTTCTCAATATCCTATTGTAGAATTATGACTGTTATGGACCTGCACCCGTTACAGTGCGCAGATACTGAGTACACAGAACAGTCCTCAATTTGGAGGGCCATTCATCCACATATTACATGGACAATCCATTTATTGAAATGAGAATTATGTAGCTTCATTGGGGTATGTGCACATGAGGTGTTTATGACACCAGTGCTCCTACTGAGGTTTTCCTAGGTAAAGCCGTTTGAGGAAAAAGCTGGCGGTTTTTATCCTGAAGTGCCTCTGCTGTCATTTTTGTGGGCGACATGTTTTTTCTGTTATTTAAACTACAACTAGCAAGCAGCTTCCGCTGGGATGACCAGGGAATGGTCATTTGCTTCTTTTAACTGCTTTATGGTTTCTGAACACTGAAGCAGCTAAAAGAAGTAACAAAAGATTGAACAGGTGCACAGCAATGTTGTTTTTTCATTGAGGTGCACTATGTTCATTTTTGCAAGCAGTTTTGCAATGCTTTTCAGGAGGATTCCAGGCAGAATCCACCTGAAAACGATTGTGTGCACATACTCTTACTGTTTGCTTTTCGCTTCTTAGGCCGGTTTCACACGTCAGTGGCTCCGGTACGTGTGGTGACAGTTTCCTCACGTACCGGAGACACTGACTCACGTAGACACATTAAAATCAATGTGTCTCTGCACATGTCAGCATGTTTTCACGGACCGTGTGTCCGTTTGGAAAACACGGAGACATGTCAGTGTTCGTGGGAGCGCACGTATTACACAGACCCATTAAAGTCAATGGGTCCGTGTAAAACACGTACCGCACACGGATGTTGTCCGTGTGCAGTCCGTGTGCCGTGCAGGAGACAGCGCTACTGTAAGCGCTGTCCAGGGGGAGTCCCTATGGGAAGTGGAACCGCATATTCATCACTGTAATGGACGGCACCACGTGGCCGCTCATACAGGAGAAGCTGCGGCAAGGACAGGAAGCAGCGCCAGCGAGGGAGCCGGGTAAGTATTTTATTAACAGCGGGGGAGAGGGGCGCACAGGGGGTGGGAGGGGGTTGGGGACAGGAATCTTTTTTTTAAACACAAAAAAAAAGAGTTTTCATATCTTCTCTCCAGCGAACGATCCTGGAGAGAAGAAATGATTAGCGGCTTCAGCACCAGATGCAGGGGACAGCGCTTAACTGTAGCGCTGTCTCCTGCACGGTCCGTGTGGTCCTCAGTCGGCACACGGCTGCCGCACGTGCGCCACACTGATGCTCAGCGTAAACGCATGGACACGGATAATTCCGGTACCGATTTTTCCGGTACCGGAATTATCTGGATGTGTGAGACTGGCCTTATACAGATTACAGGTAAAGGGTTCACTCACACTTGCAAATCGGTCCCATTCTTATCCAAGAGTGTGGGACGATTTTTTTTCTCACTTGTGATATATTTGCAAACCATTTTTTTTACTCAGCAGCTTTTACAGGACCATTTACAATTTCCGTGCGAGTCTCTTGCAAATGTGACCCCGGCCAAATACGCTGATCTGCATGACTTCGTTGAATAACATTGGTATCAATTTTTTTATCGGATTGCACTGGTCCAATTTACACCCCAGTGTGAGTGAACCCTAAGGGTGCCGTCACACTAGCAGTATTTGGTCAGTATTTTACCTCAGTATTTGTAAGCCAAAACCAGGAGTGGAACAATTAGAGGAAAAGTATAATAGAAACACGTCACCACTTCTGATGTAAAATACTGACCAAATACTGCTAGAGTGACGGCAGCCTAAAGCTGTAGGTCTTATCAGCAGAACATCCTATAATCGATATAATCATCAGATAACTATTTTAAAGGGGTTAAAAAGAACTCTGAGGGTATATGCACACATTGCGGATTTGTGTGCAGATTTTTCTGTGCAGATTCAGAAAAATCCACAGGTAAAATGCCCTGCGTTTTACCTGTGGCTTTGGTTTATGTGCGGATTTCACTTGCGTTTTTACACCTGCGGATTCCTATTAAGGAATTGGTGTAAAACGCTGCGGAATCCAGACAAAGAATTGACATGCTGCAGAAAATAAACCGCAGCAAATCTGAGCGGAATTTTCTGCATGTGCACAGCAGATTTGGTTTTCCATAGCTTTACATGCTACTGTAAAACGCATGGAAAATAGCTGCAGATCCGCAGCCAAATCCGCAATGTGTGCACATACTCTAACTGGTGACTCATCTTTAGGGCTCATGCAGATGACTGTATTTTTGGTCTGAGTGCGATCTGACAAAACCTTGGATCACACTTGGACTGATGCTATTTTATGGGGTCGTGCACATGTCCAATTTTTCCGCAGACACAGTCTGTGAGAAAAAAAAAATTGCAGGATGCTCGATTTGTACCGATGTTTGCATTGCACTTGGCCATGCAAGTCAGCAAGTCATTAAAAAAGATCAGACCGCACTCGGATGAGATCCAAGTGCAGTGCGATTTTCATGGACTGACCGGATGGAGAGGAAACTATTTTTTTTACATCTTTTCTGCATCCGAGAAAATCAGATCACATTGAGCTCACACTCTCGTCAAACTCTGCTGGTATGACCCTTGCCTTAGGACAGGTCATCGATATCAGATTTGATAATTGAAGGGGCCATGAAACACCGGAAGTGGCAAATAATTTTACATTGTTTAGTGGCCATGAATACTAATGCTCCATCAACATCTGTAGATGCCTGAAGGCTATAAACGCTGACTTATCAGAAACAAATATGCAAAGAAGGACCAGCCATTAATTAACCTCCAGATCTTTAGCCCAGGTTCACATTCGTACACCTGCAAACGTATACACATCAAAAATGTATCCAAGCACCTGTCATACGTCAAACTATGTCTGTCCATCTACATATTGAATCTGAAGGAAACTGCTATGATGAATATTGCGAATTGCTATATAATTCGATACGTCCCACTGAGAATAATGGAGAAAAAAGGTACACTGCATGTCTTTAGTATGTTTTTTTGGGAGGACCAAATAACCGTAATTACATACGTCTTATTTGTCAAAAAATAAAAATGCTATACTTAAGCGTGACAGAATATAGTCAAAAGGAGATTAATTTGACTATCATTTGAGTCTGTGGGTAAAGTGCCATATTCGTCTGAATACAGTTTTTTTTGCAATTGAGGTGCATACGTCCAGCATAACACGCTGTACAAATGTGAACTTAGCCTTAGCTTGCTTCATACACAGTTGTAACTGCAGTGGGGTTTGGCATAAAAAGTGGAAAAACGTCTCTAGAAAAAAGTGTTATAGCTATTTAAAATATATACCAACAATTCATCCATGCAATTACGCCAGAATTTTGAAGTAAATCCCTTGGAAAAGTTGCAAAATGTTTGTGCAATGGCAAGTTGTGCAAAACTTTTGCATCTTTTGGCGTTTTCCGTTTTGCCCAGCTCTACCAAAATGGGTGGGATGGGGCGAAACGGGGGACGTGACACCACAGATCACCTTTGACTGGAGTAAGGTTTGTGGTGAGTCGCATGGAGCTGCACGGCCACTTGTCAGATGTGACAGATTCATTAAGAAGCACGCACCTCTTCATGAATCGGAAGCCTCTGACCCCAACACACCCCCTCTATCAAGACTATCATTGTTCCTGCCGGTCTTGAAGAATCAGGGCCATTGTGTGAAAATAATAGAATGGCAGGCAGAAGCAAAAATAACAAACATTTCTCTAACTATGAATTCCTCCCTATGTCTAAATATGTGGATGTGCATAAAAGTATTGAACGACTTGTATAAACCTGTTTGTATAATGTATAGAACCCATTTTCTGTTCTGCAAACTGAAAAGATGGAAAGGCCAAAGTTCACCAGCCTGGTCACATAATACTATATACTCCCGATCTCATTTGTCAAACATCTGAACTCTGATCTGGCAGCTAAAAGTTATTATTAATTACTGTTACTATTATTTGTGTCATTTTCAAAGAAAACTGGATCTGAATCTTCATAGTTTTGGAGACTCCCTTCGGAGTGCTGTTGATGATGCTAAAGTAATAAATAAATGTTGTGTAAGTAATATGTGTGTGTGACTTTATCCTCCGGATGCCTGCACTGCATAGAACATATTACGGACTGTATGGTGTGTGCACTGGAGCATGGCGTTTGTTAGGAACGCAAATGTTTCATTTTAACTGGCTAAGATTTTTAGGATGTAGAAAGTTTGGAGATTTCCCATTGGGACACACTAACGAGAAGTGCAATTGCAGCAGCAAAAGCCCAGCCTTCATATAAAAATGCCTCTTCTTTGAAAGAGACAAATGATAACATAATTAATTAGGTTTTCTGGGAATAAGTGTCTTCAGCACCAGGTTAGGCTACGTTCAGACTAGCGTTGTGCGCCGCTGCGTCGGCGACGCAACGCACGATGCACGCAAAAACGCGGCAAAACGCACGCAAAAACACTGCGTTTTGCGACGCATGCGTCGTTTTTTGCCGAAAATCGGACGCCAGAAAAATGCAACTTGTTGCGTTTTCTTGGTCCGACGCTTGCGGCAAAAAAGATGCATGCGTCGCACAACGCAACAAACAAAAACGCATGTGTCCCCCATGTTAAACATAGGGGCGCATGACGCGTGCGTCGCCGCTGCGTCGCCCGACGCTAACCCGACGCACACTAGCACAACGCTAGTCTGAACGTAGCCTAACAGCAGTAAAAATAATTGCACCAGCGATGTCTCTCAGAGCTGCTCTGTATTTATCTGCAGTGATGACGCCCTGACTACTAGCGCATGTGACTTCTCAAACCAAACACTGATCTCAACCTCACACAGTGGAGGTGAGGAATAACTCTTTTCACCATTTCAAAATTGTTTTAAAGGGTTGTTCAGGTCTACTATATATTTTTTTTTACTATGGACCTAAAAACTATCAAGCAGCTAGTTGCTAACATTGGCAACTACCCGCCTGTTTTACTCGGCGTTGGCTCAGAGGGGACATCAACTGCTCCTGTCAGCGATTCAGCTGTGTCATCGGAGCAGCCCTTTTTTTTTAGGGCTGCTCTGTCAAAGGGGCGTGAGTGCCAACGTCATGCTGATTGACAGCTGGCTCCCTGCAGTGAGGCAGCAGGGAGCTGGCTGTCAATCAGCATGACATCAGTAGTCACGCAACAGAGCAGTGTGGAAGAGAAGCTGCTGCTCTGTCAACGTGACATAAGTGGAATCTGTTGAATCACCGGCAAGAGCGGTCTATGACTTTGTGCCAGCAGAGATCGGCACCAGGCATGATCGGCATTCAGTTATCAACTACCTGCCTTTTAGTTCTTAAGACCAAAGTAAAAAGAAAATACTGAAAATAGTCCTGGATAGCCGCCCCTTTAAAGATGTATTCTCATTTTGTACATAACCATATGCCATAAATGTATAATACATGAGGTCCGACCATTGGGAGCTGTAATTAGTTGCGAAGTGGTCAGAATTCCAATACAAATGAATGTGATTTCCTACCACCTCTCTAATGACAGCGATCGTGACAGGGTCCCATTGGCGGACCTGCATCTAATACACATATCCACAGGATTAGCCATAGAGCTATATGATGGGAGCACCCATTTTACATAGTGAATTTCATATGACACAACATCTTTTGCCCACTTCTTTTATCCTTCCGTTTTAGTATAGTAGCTATTGCTACACTGGCTGGATAGACAAGTTGACTTAGCAAAAAAAGATTTTTCTTCCATCTATACACAAGATATTAGGTTTCATGGCACCATAGGGTACATTCAGCTCTTATGTTGCTTGGATTATTGACATTCTGAACAAGGAATATCAAATCTAAAAGCCTTGGGTCAAGTCATGCAATGTAATCAGCACTTGATCAGGGCAAATCTCACAATGGAGCTGCAAAATAATAAATAAGTGATGAAGTAGTTTGGAATGCTGCTCTTAGACTGGGCAGCACAATTACGAGACCTCAAGCTTATCTTGCAAGATGTAGCTCAAGGTAAAGGGTCCTACTACTAGCCCACCCCTACAACCACAGAAGGTACAGGTGGAAATTTCTACACATCTTCAAAAACTAGGAACCAGAATGCCAAGGAGTATTTGATGCAAATGAAGGATCATTTGGTGACTGTAAACGTAATGGAATATTGTGACAATGATTATCCAATGGCAACTTGTCAAAAAAAAATTCAGATTCTTAAAAAAAAAAAGGTTTTTGTGCCCTGCCAAACAGAACATAAAGTATTGGATTTTTTTCCTTTTCATCCCTGCTGATGTTTGGACAGAACACAGTGAGTCTGCATCGGGTAGTCTTACGCAGGTTCTTCTGCATGGAAATTAAAAAAAAATTCTATCATCATTCTAATTTTTTTACAATGCGAAGACAGTCAAATCCAAACACCATGTAAATACACAGCCAAGGATGCTATGGCTGAAATGGAGTCCACAAACTATTCTAGGAATATCTGCGCTCCAGGAGGCAAATAGCGCTTCGTCCCTCTCAAGTCACTCCGTATGGCGAAGCAGTACTGTACAGCCACATATGGGGAATTTCTACATTCAGCAGATATTGTGGGACACATTTTGGTGCCATTTTTACCCATTTCCCAGTATGAAAATGTAAAATTTGGGGCTAGCACACAATCTTGGTGGTAAAAATGGAAATTATTTTTTCTTCACTGCCCAATGGTATAAAATTGTGAGACACACCTGTGGTGTCAGTATGATCACTGCACCCCTAGATGAATAAATTGAGAAATGTAGTTTGTAAAATGGGGTCACTTATGGTGGGTTCTGCTGTCCTGGCACCTCAGGGGCTCTACCAGTGTGACATGGCACCCTCAAACCAATGCAGCAAAATCTGCACTGTAATATTGCCCTTCTACCCTTCTGAGATTTGCATTATGCCTCAACAGTAGCTTTCGACCACATATGGGGTATCAATGAATTCAGGAGGAATTTCACAACAAATTTGGGGTCCATTTTCTCCTTTTAATTTTGTAAAAATGCAAAATTTGGAGCTAAAAATAATTTTTGTGGGAAAAATTTGATTTTTTTTTTATTTTTATGGCTCAACGCTATAAACCTCTGTGAAGCACCAGGGGGTTCAAGGTGCTCACCACACATCAAGATAAGTTCCCTGAGGGATCTATTCTCCATAATGGTGTCACTTCTGGGGGGTTTCCACGGGTTAGGCACATCAGGGGATCCTCAAATGTGACATGGCGTCTGCTAATTATTCCTGCAAATTTTAGATTCAAAAGGACAAATGGCGCTCCTTCCCCTCCAAGCCCTGCAGGGATAAAGCAGCACTCAGTAAGCACTACATCGTCTGTCAGCACGGGATATACAAGTCATTATAAATGGCATTACAGCTGAGCTTCCAAAGTCTTGGGAAATTTTGGATATTCAAGTCGGTTTTGAAAGCGAGTCTGTGAGCCCAAACTGACATTATAAAGTAAGCACGTAGCCTTTAAAAGGGTATAACCTCTTTAAAAAAAATCTCACCTGCCTTAGCTCTGCATAAACTGACGTTTAATCAAATATACTAATTAAAGGGCTCAGTGCACCAATTTGCATGTCCCACCTCCATCAATGGTGGTTGACAGCACTTTTTTTTCTGGAGGGGGCATTGTCTGAATAGACAGCTCAGGCCGGCGGCTCCATCTTGCTAGAGAAATAAATGTCCTCCTCCAAGATGGCGCTGCCCGAGCCTGTGCAGTAGCAGCTATCGGAGATCACCAATAGCTGCTACTATGCAGGCGCGAGTGGTGCAATCTTGGAAGACATTTTTTTCTTATCTAGCAAGATGGCGCCGCCGATGCATGCGCAGTAGCAGCAATCGGATCACCTCTATATACACTGATAGCGGCTACTGTGCAGTAGCCATTTTATAAAGGATTTTATTATACTCCTCAGGAAAACATAAAGCACATTTATTAACTGCACAGTATACATGCAATCATGCTGCAGAGCAGGTGCCACGGCCGGCTCCCGCCTGCAGAAGGTTTTTTTCTTTTTTTAATTATTTACATAAATTAATTATGCAAACTAGGGGGCCGGTCAGTGAGGGATCAGTGACCTGTCAGAAGCCATACAGATGAATACCTAATCAGAGCACCACATGAAGACGAAGACCCCCACAGGCCGCCCCAGAGGATGAGAATCTCAAAACTGAAAATAAAGATTAAACAACAATCACGAGGCGGATTTCATCAACCAAGGTATAATTTTAATCAATATAACGGCGTCGACCTGACACTGTAGGTTACTGTGCACAATCCTGCTGACAGGCTCCCTGTAAATGTAATTTCCAACTCAAGAAAGGGAGTACACTCCCCTGTTTGCATAAAATGCAAAACTACAAAGAAAATATACAAAAAATTGAGCTTGGGTTTAAGTTGAAATATATACAGCACATAAACATATGTTCATATTGGCCATTAAACAGAAAAACCTCAAAGAAACAAAATAATCATAAACCCGGCTGTAACTTTTTCTTTTTTACTTACCGTATATACTCGAGTATAAGCCGAGATTTTCAGCCCATTTTTGGGGGCTGAAATTGCCCCTCTCGGCTTATACTTGAGTCATACCCGGGGGTCGGCAGGTGAGGGGGAGTGGGGGCTGTCTAATTATACTCACCTACTCCTGGCGCGGTCCCTGCAGGTCCCTGCTTCCCGGCGCCGCAGCTTCTTCCTGTACTGAGCGGTGACATGGTACCGCTCATTACAGTGATGAATATGCGGCTCCACCTCCCATAGAGGTGGAGCCGCATATTCATTACTGTAATGAGTGGTAACGGTGACCACTCAGTACAGGAAGCTGCGGCGCCGGGAAGCAGGGACGGCGCAGGAGCAGGTGAGTGTAACGGGAAGGGGAGCACTGCGCTGCGCGATATTCACCTGCTCCTCGTTCCGGCACCGCTCCATCTTCAGCGTCTTCTGCAGTGATGCTCAGGTCAGAGGGCGCGGTGACGTGGTTAGTGCACGCCCTCTGCCTGAACGTCAGTGCAGAAGACGCTGAAGATGGAGCGGCGCCGGAACGAAGTCAGGTGAATATTGAAAGTGTCGGGGGCCTGAGTGACGGCGAGGTATGTGATTTTTTATTTTTTTCTATCACAGCAATAGCAAATGGGGCAAGTGTCTGTATGGAGCATCTTATGGGACCATAACGTTTGTGCAGCACTATAATGGGGCAAGTGTCTGTATGGGGCCATAATCAACATTTGTGCAGCACTATATTGGGCAAATGTGTCTATGGAGTATCTTATGGGGCCATTATTAACCTTTATGTAGGATTATATGGGGCATATTTTAACATGGAGCATCTTATGGGGCCCATCATAAACTTTATGGAGTATTATATGGGGCTCCTGATTCAATATTGATATTCAAAAACACTTAACCTACTGATGTCTCAATTAATTTTACTTTTATTGGTATCTATTTTTACTTTTGTCATTTACCAGTAGCTGCTGCATTTTCCACCCTAGGCTTATACTCGAGTCATTAAGTTTTCCCAGTTTTTTTGTGGCAAAATTAGGGAGGTCAGCTTATACTCGAGTTTATAAGGTATTTTACTTATGTGCTGCATGTATACCATATATATTATACACCATATAAATATTATATATTAGACAGTGTAGGAACATCCCAAACAGGGTCACCTTGCTGTGGTGGGATCGCTTTTATGCTTTTTTTTTTTTAACAAAAACATTGTTACTAAGAACCTTATCTTATTTTAATGCACTTTTGCTTTTTTACTTATTTAGTTATAGCAGGGTTTAGCTTATACCATCATTTTAGGCTGACAGATTCCACGTCAGGGCTCATTCAAACATCTGTGACAATCGGTATGAGCATGGACTGGCTGTGGGTTCCCGAACTGAGAGTGACATTCGGGTCAGAAGCGCCGCGGCCAGTCCGTGCATTAGCGGTCCGTGCTCGGGCTTGTTGGCACAGAGGTCTGAATGGGCCCTAAGGGTATGTGTCCACGTTCAGGATTGCATCAGGATTTGGTCAGGATTTTTCATCAGTATTTGTAAGCCAAAACCAGGAGTGGGTGATAAATGCAAAAGTGGAGCATATGTTTCTATTATACTTTTCCTCTAATTGTTCCACTCCTGGTTTTGGCTTACAAATACTGATGAAAAATCCTGACCAAATCCTGATGCAATCCTGAACGTGGACACATACCCTAAGAGTTCCACAACAACAATAATGTTAGATGACAAGTGTATGCCTGACATGGTATTTTCCTATAAATAACATGGACTCCTCCTATATAGTAGATGTGTGTATCTCTCCTGTAAATGCTTTAATGGTCCCAGGGGGTATTCTGTATTCCTGCATTTGTTGAATGCATCCATGACACCTGCTCTTGAAGATAATGACTGCACTGATGTAAGGCTACTACCAACCATATTGTACCTCCTGAGATGTATACTGATAAATGGCTGAAAAGCCACAAGTTGTGTCTGATTGTTCCTAAGACGTTCCTTCCATTGTGCTGGAAGGCAACTGTGAATGTTAATGGTATGGAAAGACCGCCATAAAGGACGAGACCTGGCGAGCCTCAGCGAATGTTCCAGCTGACTGGTCTATCACAATTTAGATTACTTGTGTTGTCAAACTGTTTGCATGAATAAATGCCATCATTTACTAATGAGTGGAAGTGTGAGCAGTGGTGCGTGGCATTTATTGTGAAATCAGCCTGTATATTAACCATATCACTGCCGTCCAGAACTCTCGCCATGTAAATAGAATATTAGCTAAAAGATAAAGGGTGAAGTATAAAACTCAAATGCAGTCACACGTCACTACAGCACACAGAAAGCACAAAAAATGCCGCCATTGGGAAACTGCATTCGTCTCTGAGCTTTACAAATATCTTTCTGCAAGAATAATTATATACACAGTTTTATCTTTTGTCAGCACTCAGATTAACACCTTAATGACCACCAATACCTCTTTTTTACTGACCTGAGATATAAGAGCTGTCAGATGTACACTATGGCTGAAAACTGCATCAGCCACGATCAGTGTTGTCACTGACCATGGCCGCTGAGCCGTTAGTTTAACCGCTTAGATGCTGCTGTCAATAGTGACCACAGCCTGTAAATGATTAACAAAATGCGGAAGCTTCCACTTTAACTCCATCGGCACCCTGAGATTAAGATTGTGTGGTCCTGGTGTTTGCCATGGCAGTTCCTGACCAAATAGCGGCCTTAGAGCCTGCCAGCCTGTTCAGAATTTATCAAAATTTTGGTGGTAAAACTACACTTTTTCATTCCTGTCATGTCACTTTGCATTGATTCCTGAAAAGCACCCGAAGGGTTAATTAACTATCTGAAAGCAATTTTGATTACGTTGAGGGGTACGGTTTTAAAAATGGTATCACTTTTGGGTTTTTCCAATAAATAGGACCCCCAAAGTCACTTCAAACCTGGATGGGTCCCTATGAAAATAAGTTTTGTAAACCTCCTTAACCCATTATCTACCAATGTCCTTTTTTTGGGGACGCCTAATCTTTAGCTTCTAGCAACTAAGATTTTATAATTTTTATAATTAGGTCCAATTTTTTGTGTTGTGTTTGTAAAATGAATGCTTTCAAAATAGGAAATCATGTCATTGTCATTTTTAAGTGAATATTGGGACGCCCTTTTCTGAAAAATCCGTACTTGTAAAAATTTTAATTTGGCAAGTAATGGGTTAAAACCATGAAAAATGACTGCTCCATTATTAAACTTTCTAAAATCGTACCAACGGGAGAAGAAAAAATCAAGCCGCACACCCCGTGTTGGAACCCGGTGTGCAGTTGGCCACTAGAACTGACGTACTCAGGAGGTGCTCGCGTTAGAAAACAGTACATGAAATATATCATAGAAAGAGAAACACGCGGCAACACTCACCGAGCCTGTGGTAGAAATTCGACTTTATTGAAGCATCTTTGTAACAATCTTCACGGCACGGGGGAGTAGGGAAAGAAGAGGTGTGAGCAGGGAAGGAACGACGGCCGTTTCACGCCAAAGCCGGCGCTTCTACGGGTTCCTAACCGAATTCCTACCGCAGGCTCGGTGAGTGTTACCGCGTGTTTCTCTTTCTATGATAAACTTTCTAAAATGCTAACAAAATTAAAGAACATTTTCCAAATGGTGCCGATGTAAAGCAGACGTGAGGGAAATGTTATTTATTAATATTTTCTGTGGTGCGACTATCTGGATTAAAGGGATAATCATTCTAAGTTTGAAAATTGCAAAGTTTTAAAAATTAGTCACATTTCTGATATTTTTATAGATAAACGCAAAACATACCAACCTAAATTTACCATTATGAAAAAGTATAATGTGTCACAAAAAACAATCTCAAAATCACTGGGATATGTTGAAGTGTTCCAGAGTGGGTGCACACTGTGTGTACATACTTAGCATTAAATCTGGAGAATTGTATCCTGTATTTTCACCAGTTTTTCCCTCTGCAGGCACTTTCTCAAATTTTCTGTTGTCTCTAAGCACGTGGGTACAGACTACTGATGTGATGTCTCCCATACACAGAGACATGAAGGTTTTCTGCTCTTCTTTGTCTCTGGAAAACACCTTAAGGGTATGTGTCCACGTTCAGGATTGCATCAGGATTTGGTCAGGATTTTCCATCAGTTTTTGTAAGCCGAAACCAGGAGTGGGTGATAAATACAGAAGTGGTGCATATGTTTCTATTATACTTTTCCGCTAATTGTTCCACTCCTGGTTTTGGCTTACAAAAACTGATGGAAAATCCTGACCAAATCCTGATGCAATCCTGAACGTGGACACATACCCTTAGAAGGAGTATGGAAGATGTTATACAGCAGTACTAAGCAGTGTAGCTGTGAGTTCAACACTATCTATACTGAACAAAAATATAAATGCAACACTTTTGTTTTTGTTCCCGTTTTTCATGAGTTGAACTCACAGATCTAAGACATTTTATATGCACACAAACGCCTTTTTGGTCTCAAATACAAATTGGTCTAATTCTGTGCTAGTGAGCTCTTCTCCTTTGCCCAGATAATCCATCCACCTGACATGTGAGGTATATCCAGATGCTGATTAGACAGATGGTTATTGCACAGTTGGGCCTTAGAGTGGCCACAATAAAAGACCACAGCATCTTCACCTCCAAGATCGTCTGAGACCAGCCACCCGGACCGCTGCTGCAACAATCGGTTTGCATACTGACTGGTTTCCTGACCCCTTCGGCTTCCCAATACTGTAAAACTGCACATTTTAAAGTAGCCTTTTATTTTTGCTCTGTGTAGAAAGCAGCAGCAGTACATTCTCCCTGTCTCCCTTTTACTTTGTTCCTTTACAGACTTTACAGGCGTCTGTAATCGGATTTCTCAATGAGCATACAGTCCATATTTTTTTATATTTTTCAGAGTGAATGGTACAATCAGGAGATGGGTGGAGAAGAGGAAGTGGCTCATAAATGCAGAAAGAAGCATATTTCTCTGATAGCATAATTGTAAAGCGTCTCATGCTCTCCTTTACTAGACGTATCTGATTATACACATTGTACGAGCAAAGTATAGGTTAGTGCAGTAAGATAGCTCAGTTACCACATTAGATATGCCACCTGTGACGGGGTATACGACAGAGCAGAAAGAGACACCAGGCCGATAAACAATCCAACAAGATTTATTGGAATAGGGAACTGGGACAACGCAAATGAAAGTAATTCTGCGCGTCCACAATGAGTCCACAGAAAGGGAGATCTGGGGGCACCACCCGGCAATCCGAAGCCAGGGAAATAGTAATAGTCCTTGAGTGAATTCAATAGATCCAGCAGATGAGAGCCACAACACAGTCCAACATGGCACCTTTTAACCCTCCACACACTGGCACCAGGATCTCGCCTCAGCATAGGATCCCAAGCATTCGCAAGTCACCCCACAACAACAGTCTTCAGATTCAGTCCTTAAATCCAGTAGGGTGGTGAGACATTACATTTCCATGTGACAAAAATGATCTCTAATCTTCATACATGATACCAGGATCCAGTTGCAGCTGCAGATCCCTTGTCCTTCAAAGCACACAGCATCGACTAACAACATGTGGCTTGTTGTCCTACAACTCTTAGTATCTCTGCCCAACAAAGGGGCTGAACCCAACACCCACCCCCTTAAAACATAGCTCCAAGGATTAAGAAAGTTCCAGAAACCCTGTCTGCAGTCTCTCTACAGGTTTGTGTATTGCAGAGATACAGATACAGGGCAAGGAATGCTAATGTAAGCCTGATTACAGTATGGTCTATGTGTACAGGCTGGGATGACACTGTTACACCACCGCACCTCCACAATACCCATTGTAGTGCTGCTATCTTCTTAGGGTGCTTTCACATCGCGTTGTGTGTCCCTATCGAGGCATACATCCGAAATCCTACACAAAATGGGGTATGGACGTCTGCGCCGGTGGAGCAATAGACCAAAATGGTGACGGCAGAGCGAACTTTCGCTCTGATGTGCACCATATTTGGGAGTATATGCCTACAGGAAGCGGACGATCAGACAGACTGCGTCTGAGTGTCCGCCTCCTGTATGCGTACACTCTCGAAAAAACTGTACGGAAGAGCTCACGTTCACTCTGCCATCACCATTACAGTCTATGGCCATGCTAGCGCATACATTTGAACCCCGTGTTTAGGGGGATCTTGAAAATATGCCCCAATGTGGTCACAGAACGCAATGTGAAAGCCCCTTATGCATCAGAGAGGCTCTGGGTCCTTCTACACAGCATGGCTTGAGCACAAGTCCATCCCTAGTGCATTCCCTCTTGTTACACAGCCACTATGATTGATTATTTTCCAGTTATTATAATGTTGGGATGGAGAGCCACACAGGAAATCCACAGTACCGCGATGAACACACTGATGTCACTGTACAGGAATAAGCATTTACAGAATAAAATTAGCCGGCACAGTGATTTCACTGCTGGAATAACGCACACATTTGTGCGATACAGCTAGATAGTCATGCTATAGAGTAATGTCACAATACAGTGAATGCACACCATGAGGTCACTGTGCATTACTGCTGCGCTTTAATTCTGCACACAGCAATATCACAGGACAGGGTTAATGCACATGACGATCTGAGAATATCTTACAAGATATTTCTTCAGCTACATTTTACATTTTTGTAAATAATTTCTGATGAATTCTGTCGTTAAAAAATGAAATACTAGTGATTTCTTTAAAAATGTTTATTATTACTAATAAATACAACAGGTAACTATGTAAAAATCACAAAGTCAATATAAAAAAATAAGCAACTAAAACTTATTCAATAAAGATACAAATCTTTTTTTTTTATTTAATTATCCTTCAGGCATCACAAAGTTACAACATAAGAAGTCTCCTGTCCGAGTACAGGGATGGAAAGCACAGAGGCTCAAATTGGGACAATCCTCCACTCTTGATTTAATTATAGTGTACAGATCTTTGCTGAGCAGCAGCTCAAAGCAGCTTCTAAAGGAGCACGATCTAGGAATTGAAACAGACCTGCAGCATAGTGTTTGGGAAAGAAGGAAAAAAAAATATGATGAAGTATATTACACAACTTCATAACTTTTTAATGCCTGTAGGATAATTAAATGAAACAAGAGTAGTTATCCTTTAAGTAAGACTGGGACGTATAATTTATAAAAAGAAGCTAATCATTGGAACACTTTGTGAATGTGGTACAGTAGACGGAGAGGTGAGTGGTTGTGACTGCCAGTGGGTTATCGTAACATTTCCTGTTTCCATCACATTTGGCTACTCCATCATATAATCCAACATGGAGTGACTGATGAACTAGCGCCATATTCTGCAGGTGTTGTCTTTGCTTCCTATAAGACAAAGCTTAAGTCATTTGAAATGGTAACCGGTAAAGACTGTAACAATAATTTACACCTAGATCCTATATCCAGAGTCCAAACATAAGTGCAGCTATATACAGTATGTGTCTCTGAAATATTCATGGATAGCAAGCTGACAATATTTTTGCTTATGGTAAAATTACTCCTGCAGCATAAATATAAGGTAAGTGAGATAAGAAACATGGTTCATGATGTAGAAGTGTGTGTCCTGGGTTTATAGGCAATCCTACCTGTAATAATGGTGTTTCCCTCGTAGTTGAAAGCACAGGAGAAAATCTCGTCCGAGTGTCCCTCCAGCACCTGAACGCACTGCCCCGTGTGCGGATCCCAGAGGCGGGCGGTCTTATCAGAGCTGGCCGTTAAAATACGGGTGCCCTGAGCATTGAAGCAAATCTGGAACAAAAAGAACAAAGAGCCATTGTATAGGGGTCTAATAGGTGGAAAAAAGTCATGGAAAAGACAAAGCACAATATGATGTGACACAATAGCAATGGAACATAAGTGGTCTCATCAAGGTTAAAGATGCAACATGTAAAAGTCGCTAACTTTGATTTGGCATAAACATCAACATAAAACCAAGAGGGAAGATTTATAGAATGGGTTTCCAATGCCGCGCAGCCGCATGCAAGCCTTATATCACCAAGCACAAGGCCAAGCATCGGAGGGAGTGGAGGAAAGCAGCCGCCACTGAGGTTGGTCTAGGCCTCTTAGTTTCAGTGAAGGGGAATCTTAATGCTTGAGCACAAAAGAGATTTTGGACAATTGTATTTTTCCAACTTCTTAAGAACACCTGGGGAAGGACCTTTACTGTTCCACAGAAGTAAGGTCCATACAGGCATGGCTGACGGGCACACCGAGCACAGTCCTCAACTCAACAAGTCACTTCTGGGATGAACTTGAATGGAAAGGGTGAGCCCGCGCTCTCGTCCAACATCAGTGTCTGACCTCACAAATGATCTTCTAGATGGATGGGTGAAAACTAACACCGACACCTCCAAAATAGTTTAGAAAGTCTTCACATTAGAATGGAATAGCTGTGAAGAAGGGACCGACTCCATATTAATGTTTAGGGATATATAATGGGAGTTCATAAAAGCCCCTGTAGGTGTAACGTGGAGGTGTCCCAATACTTGTGTCCATACAGTGTATCGGACGTTTAGTTATGGAGCTAGATGAATTTATATTGGCATTGTAGCACAGGAGTCGTCAGTAGAATAACAACACTTGACATAATAAACCACCAAGCAGCGAGGACAGACCGGCTCCAGGAAACGAGCCATCAGACGCAGGTTTCATGCTCTCTGCGGAGGCTCCATGGCCGCCTGCATGTCCTAGGGGCGACGCTGGCTCTCCACATCTACTAGCAGTACAAGCGCCGGTTACTAATCAGGAGGGGGACGGCGGTCTGTGTGAATTATTGATAACGGTGTTGAGAGCAGTGGGTCTGTACAGTCGGGGCCAGGCGCAGGCTGGACAGGTGCCAAGATCACTTCTACACACATCCATATTTAATCACCAGCGCTCGAGTGTGATAAACAATGTACGATGCACAGTGATCCTAAAAATGACTTACAGCGCTCTACAAAATCCCAGACCAGAGACGGGCTGCAAGGTGAAACCCCACAGCTTCATTCTAACACCTGCTTCGAATAGCATTAAAGGGAGCCTGTCAGGACCCCAGATGCTTTTAAATTGCCCCATGACCTGGCGTTCTTCATGCATTCCACTAATATGTTTATTGCATATTGGATCCGCACACATTTATACTCAGCACCTTGCTTCGGACTAACGATCCAGGACTGGTTTACTCACCAACACTGGTCCGGGTCCAGTAGCTGCAACCACATACCCTGGACGTGAATGACAGTCCCAGCACTGACCAGGCTGGAATGCTTTAACGGATCCCGTTGGTTCTGAGACTGTTTTTTCGTGACATATTGTACAGGGTGGGCCATGTATATGGATCCACCTAAATAAAATGGGAATGGTTGTTGATATCAGCTTACTGTTTGTGGCACATTAGTATATGGGAGGGGGAAAACTTTTCAAGATGGGTGGTGACCATGGCGGCCATTTTGAAGTCAGCCATTTTGGATCCAACTTTATTTTTTCCAATGGGAAAAGGGTCATGTGACACATCACACTTATTGAAAATTTCCCAAGAAAAACAATGGTGTGCTTGGTTTTAATGTAACTTTATTCTTTCATTAGTTATTTACAAGTTTCTCTTTGTTTACAGCCATTGACATGTCGCAGAGGATAACACATGAGGAGCGGATAGAAATTGTGTTGATGTCTGGTGAACGCAGTACCCGGGTCACTGCAGCAGATTTCAATGCAAGACACCCAGCACAAGAAAACTGTCACCATTCCTAGGTTATTTAGGTGTATCCATATATATGGCCCACCCAAAAGTTTGCCTCATCACTGAACATAATGTTCTGTGTAAACTGAGGGTCCTGTTCCATTTCTGTTCTGCCCATTCTGCAAATTCAGCGCACCGATCTGGGTCATCCCCGTTGAGATGCTGCACCAGCTGGATTTTGTAAGGGTGCCATTTGTGAGTAGCTAATCTCTGCCGAAGGGATGTTCAACTGATGCCAGATCGGCGCGGTGAATTTGCAGAATGGGCAAAACAAAAATTGGAACAGGACCCTCAGTTTACACGAACATTATGTTCAGTGATGAGCCAAACTTTTGGGTGGGCCATATATATGGATACACCTAAATAAAATGGGAATGGTGACAGTTTTCTCACGTAGGGTGTCTTGCATTGAAATCTGCTGCAATGACCCGGGTACTGCGTTCACCAGACATCAACACAATTTCTATCCGCTCCTTGTGTTAACCTCTGTGACATGTCAAAGGCTGTAAACAGAGAGAAACTTGTAAATAACTCATGAAAGAATAAAGTTATGTTAAAACAAAGCACACCATTGTTTCTTGTGACATTCTCAATAAGTTTGATGTGTCACATGACCCTTTTCCCATTGGAAAAAATAAAGTTGGATCCAAAATGGCCGACTTCAAAATGGCCGCCATGGTCACCACCCATCTTGAAAAGTTTTCCCCTTCCTATATACTAATGTGCCACAAACAGGAAGCTGATATCACAAACCAATCCCATTTTATTTAGGTGTATCCATATAAATGGCCCACCCTGTACTTCATTATAGTGGTAATATTTCTTCAGTATGACTTGTGTTTATTTGAGAAAAAAACTGAAATTTGGTGAAAATGTTGAAAACTAGGAAATTTTCCAACTTTGAATATTCATACCACACAGATATGTCACACAAAATAGTAAATAAATAACATTACCCACATGTCTACTTTACATCAGCACAATTTTGGAACCAAACTTTTTTTTTTAGTTAGGAAATTATACGGGTTAAAAGTTGACCAGCAATTTCTCATTTTTCCAACAACATTTACAAAACCATTTTTTTCATGGACCACCTCACATTTTAAGTCACTTTGAGGGGTCTATATGGCAGAAAATACCCAAACGTGACACCATTCTAAAAACTGCACCCCTCAAGGTGCTCAAAACCACATTCAAGAAGTGTATTAACCCTTCAGGTGCTTCACGGGAATTTTTGAAATGTGGAAAAAAAAAAAAATGAACATTTAACTTTTTTTCACAAAAAAGTAATTCAGATCCAATTGTTTTTATTTTGCCAAGGGCAACAGAAAAAATGGACCCCAAAATTTGTTGTGTAATTTGTCCTGAGCAGGCAGATACCCCATATGTGGGGTAAACCACTGTTTGGGCGCATGGCAGAGCTCAGAATGGAAGGAGCACCGTTTGACTTTTTGAATGCAAAATTTCCTGGAACAATTGGCGGGTGCCATGTCGCATTTGGAGAGTCCCTGATGTGCCTAAACAGTGGAAACCCCACATAAGTGACATCATTTTGGAAACTAGGCCCCCCAAGGAACTTATCTAGATGTGTGGTGAGCACTTTGAACTCCCAAGTGCTTCACAGAAGTTTATAATGTAGAGCCGTGAAAATAAAAAAATAAAAAATCACATTTCCCCCTCAAAGATGTTATTTTGGCCTCAATTTTTGCATTATCATAACGGTAGCAGGAGAAATTGCATCATACAATTTATAGTGCACTTTCTCCTGAGTACGCAGATACCCCATATATGGGGGAAAACTACTTTTGATACACAGTGCAAAGCTCAGAAGGGAAGAGGCGCCATACTGGAGTTCAGATTTTGTTGGAATGTTTTCACGGTGCCATGTCACATTGTCAAAGCTCCTAAGGTGCCATAACAACAGAAACACCCCAATGAATTCATCTAGGGGTGCAGATATTAACACCACATGTGCCTCACAGAATTTTATACCACTGAGCGGTGAAGAAAGAATAAGTTACATTTCTACCACTAAAATGTTGTTTTAGCCCAAAGTTTTAAATTTTTCTGAGGGCTAATAGGAATTTTTTTTACAACAAACTGAGATCCATTTTTTCCTGAGTGCACCAATACCCTACATGTAATCGGGAGATATTTTCCAGACACAGTGCAGAGCTCAGATGGTAAGGAGCACCAGATTTTCCTGTTATGGTTTGCACGTGCCCGCCAACCGCAAGGGGACGCAACAAGTTCGGTGGGCGCGTCAAAAAGACGCATCCGCATACATTTGCATGTCCTGCGTACCCAATGTTAAAGATAGGTATGCATGGAGAAGTAGGCGGACCTAAACGGAAGAAGTGCGGAAGTGGGTGGAGCTTCAGGGAGGAAGTACGCAGCCATCCGCAAAGCCCCAGTACGCAAGTGTGCACGCAGACTCAAGCAGACACGAGAGAAATGTTATTTATTAATGTTTTTGTGTGATATGACTATCTGGATGAAAGGGATAATCATTCAAAGTTTAAAAATTGCTATTTTTTCCACATTTTTCAAATTTCTGATATTTTTAAACATTAACACAAAACAAAGTTTACCATTATCATAAAGTATAATGAGTCACAAAAACAATCTCCAAATCAATGGGATAAGTTGAAGCGTTCCAGATTTATTACTGCATAATTTGACAATGGTTAGATTTCAAAAATTTGGCCCCGTCATTAAGGGGTTGCAATGGTACCCTGTGGGTAATGTAGTATATTCAACTGTATGGCACAGAACTACAGAAGCAGCAGAGAAACAGTGGTGCTTAAATGTTTGTGAACCCTTTAGTATTATCCTTAGGTCTGCACAAATTTGACCAAAACTACATAAGATTTTTAGACACGTCCTAACAGTAGACAAAGAAAAACAAATCAAACAAATGATCCAATATCACACGTCTGTGAGTGGCATAAATATGTGAACCATTGCTCTCAGTATCTGGTGTGACTTCTTTGTGCAGCAATAACTACATCTAAACGTTTCTGAAAATTACTTCAACTCTGCTATGCTGGTGGGTTTTCTCCCACGAACACTTTAGGTTCTAAACGGTTGGAGATTTGATGCCGTAATGCAGTTTTTCTTTCTCCAAACAAAATGCTTCTTGTTTAAACCAAAAAGCTCCATTTTGATAGCCTAGCTACAGAAGGAAGTCAAATTTATGCTGAAGTATGAAAAATTCTGAAGGAAACAAAAACTTTCAAGCAACACTGTGTGTCAGATGCCTATATCACAATGTGAACAGAGCCTGAAAAAAAGTTATGTTAGGTCAGTGGATGTCAGACCAATGAGATACCTACTATTCTCCAAAAAGTCGGGGCTAGCTTTCTCAGCTCTGCTGCACTGCTAAATCTAAAAGCTCTGATTGCGTCAGAACGGCTGCACCCATTAATCTAACTCAGTGTTCCCCAAGTCCGGTCCTCAAGAGCCACCAACAGGTCATGTTTTCAGGATTTCCTTAGTATGGCACAGGTGATGGAATTATTGCCTGTGCAGGTGATGCAATTATCACCTGTGCAATACTAAAGGTACCGTCACATTTAGCGACGCTGCAGCGATCTAGACAACGATGCCGATCGCTGCAGCGTCGCTGTTTGGTCACTGGAGAGCTGTGACACAGACAGCTCTCCAGCGACCAACGATCCCGAAGTCCCCGGGTAACCAGGGTAAACATCGGGTGCTCTGCTTTACGGCTGGCCGGCGCTCTCAGTCAGTGCGGGAAGCTGAAGGCGAGGGACGTGACCAGACACCGGAATGTAAGTATGTAGTGTTTGTTTTTTTACATTTACAATGGTAACCAGGGTAAACATCGGGTTACTAAGTGCGGCCCTGCGCTTAGTAACCCGATGTTTACCCTGGTTACCAGTGAAGACATTGCTGAATCGGTGTCACACTCGCCGATCCAGTGATGTCTGCGGGAGATCCAGCAATGAAATAAAGTTCTGGACTTTCCCCAGCGACCAACGATCTCCCAGCAGGGGCCTGATCGTTGGTCGCTGTCACACATAACGATTTCGTTAACGATATCGTTGCTACGTCACAAAAAGCAACGATATCGTTATGTGTGACGGTACCTTAAGGAAATCCTGAAATCATGACCTGTTGGTGGCTCTTGAGGACCGGACTTGGGGAACACTGATCTAAGTGATACATCGTTGGATTCAGCTTCTCTTTATCTACATCATGCTGCTCTCTGATGGGGGAGCAAAAACCTGCTAACAGATTCCCTTCAAGTGTAGACACACCTCTACCTAAATTGTTGTGATTCCAGTTTTTGGGTTCTTGGCAAGAACTACAATTCCATTTTTTTTTCGGATTACCTTGGAAATTTCTCCATCGTGCCCCTCTAATTTGGCTAAGCACTTCCTGCTCGCTGCATTGTACACTCTGCCCGTCCCTGTTGAAAGCAGAAGTATTAGACAGAAATGCAACGCAAACAGACTGGTGTACACTGTCACGACTAATAAACTCAGATGTCACTTTCTCCCACGGCTGACAATTATATCAAATAATTCCAGACTTTAGCTAAATACCAACAGGACAAATGAATCCCTGACAAAGCTTTCCTGGCCCTGCTATCCGCAAAGTGCCGGAACTTGTATGTAATCACCATAAAAACACTGGAAAAGACAGAGACAGATACAGTAAATGTGGAGCACTAAACATGATAGAACTAAAGGGGAAGACACAGAAATGGCACATTGTTGGCAAAGTCTTACAGAACGTACATTACGCTGACATTTTTCTCTGCACTTTGTTCATAATTATAAAACATTTCCAATATATAGGCATAGAGGGAGAGGTAAAAGGGGGCTGGCTTCCCTTGTACGGAGCCGGTACTCAGCCTCCACCTACGCACAGTCATCCGCTCCTTTGTGAACTGCTCCAGTTTGGGACCTTGTTTTTGCAGTGATATATGTTGGACACAGAGCACACTGCTTCGGTGGCAGGTATCGGATAGATTTGAAGCCCGTCTTTGTAAGTCACAGCACTTAATTAAATTGTACATTGATGATGATGAATCTGCAGACTGGGGCATCCGAATTCCGCACACTGCGATACATTCACAAAGCGACCAGCCTATGAAAAAGTGAAGTCAGACAATTCTGCTGAAATCTATAGACATAAAGGGATTATATGAAGCTGTCCTCCTTGTTCCCATGATGGCGACAGGATCTGAGTAGCTGCTTTAGCTGGAAGAAGGTGCTAGTGTGGCCACATGCAGTGAACGAATGGAATGAGCAGCCGCTCTTAACAAGGGCACTTGCCCTATGATGTCCAATTGCCATTATGGGGTTCTTAGCCTTTCACTCCCACGCAGGTGGTCCACAACAGCGGGTGCTCTGTCATAAGCATCTACGGGTTCAGCTGTACTGTTTGTCAGAACTTACAATGATTTCCTGGCTACAAAATGAAATAAAAATCGATCAGGTGGTCCTTGTAATGAGTCCTCAACTTCATTTATTTTGTGTGTTTTTTTAGCTTTCCTTCATCCATCCTTGTGGTTTGCTGCTGTTCACATCCTGAACTTCCTGCCAGTTCTCGCTCTGTGCCTCTAGATTACATTTCCTACGTGGCAGATCTTCAAATGGCCCAAAAACTGTCACCCTCTGTGCCGATCCCAATCCATATACAAAGCACCGTCCTGAGACTCCTACACAGTCTCAAGATGGATGAAATGCTGCACAAAGTTCCTGTTTCTTCATATTCCTCCAACCTCACCTGGCAAGTGCTATTCTAACAATCTCCTGCAGTCAGTAATGTTACATGTGTTGACGCTGAGCAGTCGTAAAATATACTCATTTATTATATAGTGTTCAAACACTGTGGAACAACCAACTTTGGTCTATGATCGGACTGTAGTAGGGAGGGAACTCACCACGTGTCACAGCTCAGAAACGGAACAGAAGTTTCACAGCAAGTCAATTATAAAGTTTCATTTCTAATGGCCTTTACCAGGCTTTATTAATCTATGTGCCTGGAAACCCCCTTTAAAAGCACAGGGGAAGTACTACAATGCAGAAAAGGGATCCTCGGCCAACTTAATGCAGAGGTGTAAAAGTGAGATCAGAGAAAGTAATGACATGGAAGTGCCCGACATTTTTGAGAGATGGGTACGAGCACATGGTGACATTTAGACACCAACAAAGGCGTTTCATGAAAACACCGGTAATTGTTTCCCTGATGAGGAACTTGGAGATAAAGCTGAGGTTTCTTTTCTCCAGGAATGAAGCATACTTTTTAGTTCATCTGCAAATGAGTACACCTTACCATCAGCAGAGGCCGTGGCAACCAGCTGGCCAGTGGAATCAAATGCAACGTCCAAAACCTCATCTTCATGACCAGTAAGGGTTGCCACACACTTTCCACTCAGTGCATCCCACAGCTAGAAAGGAGACAGAAATCTATCAGTGGCAAAAATCTACAGTAACAAACAATATAAACAGCGGGATAGTGTCTCAATGTGATTTTTGCTGAATCTACTGCTAATTTAATGCAAAATCAACACGTGTTTAAAGGGAACCTGTCACCCCGTTTTTTCAAGAAGAGCTAAAAATAGCATTAAATAGGGGCAGAGCTGTGCTTTACATTAGTGTATTTTGGAGCCTTTATTCCCCACCTATGCTGCCGAAATACCTTTGTAAAGTCGCCATTTTGGGCTGTCACTCACGCTGGTCAGGTCATATGGGCGTGGTGACAGCGCTGTTTCTCCCCCAGATCTCCGTTGGTGGCATAGTGGTGTGCGCATGTCCAAGTGGCGAATCCACTGCGCAGCTTCAAGGAAAATAGCGCGATCTGCGCTATTCAGCCGTTTATCGGTGGGCGCGGCCATCTTTGTGAGGCCTCGCGTGCGCAGATGGTTCTTCTCGGCTTCCCGGGGCTTCAGGAAAATGGGCGCGGGATGCCGCGCGTGCGCAGATGGAGATCGCGGCGGCCATTTTCCTGCAGCCGAGATGCAAACTCGGCTTCAGGAAAATGGCCGTCGAGATCGCCATCTGCGCACGCGCGACATCCCGTGGCAATTTTCCTGTCCTGAAGCCCCGGGAAGCCGAGAAGAACCATCTGCGCACGCGAGGCCTCACAAAGATGGCCGCGCCCACCGATAAACGGCTGAATAGCGCAGATCGCGCTATTTTCCTTGAAGCTGCGCAGTGGATTCGCCACTTGGACATGCGCACACCACTACGCCACCAACGGAGATCTGGGGGAGAAACAGAGCTGTCACCACGCCCATATGACCTGACCAGCGTGAGTGACAGCCCAAAACGGCGACTTTACAAAGGTATTTCGGCAGCATAGGTGGGGAATAAAGGCTCACAAAATACACTAATGTAAAGCACAGCTCTGCCCCTATTTAACGGTATTTTTAGCTCTTCTTGAAAAAACGGGGTGACAGGTTCCCTTTAAAGAGAATCTGTCACCGGGTTTTTGCCATCGAATCTGAGAACAGCATAATGTGGGGGCAGAGACCCTGATTCCAGTGATGTGCCACTTACTGAGCTGCTTGCTGGGGTTTAGAATGTCTGTATTATCAGGACTAGTAAACCTGCTGCCATGTATTCCTTCATATTGATCAGCACTCTGTAACCCCGCCGCCAACACTGATCAGCAGCTTTGTGCCTATGCACAGTGTACTCAGAAAACGCCCAATCAGTGGGGTGGGCGGGGTCATACACAGCTCAGCAATCAGACAATGAGTGGATGTGCATCAGATAATACTGTGATTTTATCAAAAACGCAGCAAGCAGCCCAGTAAGTAATATATCACTAGAATTAGGGTCTCTTCTTCTATATTTTGCTCTTCTCAGATGAGGTAGAAAAAAAAAGTAGTAGTAGATTCCCTTTGGCGTGGATTCTGATATGAATTTGAAGGATCATGTACCAGATTTATTACTTCTTAATAAGTCAACATGCTGGTAAAACATACAAAGAACAAAAGGAAGAACAGTCAGGACAGGTTTATCCATTACAGAATACTTAAAGAGAACTTGTCACCAGATCAAAAGTGGCCAGTCATTACCCTCATTATATTCATGCTGCTCCTCTATGTATTCCATTTTTTTTCTGTCAATAAATCTGCCATATATATCCTGAGATATGGGCCTTTTTATTTTGTGCTCATATTTATGGTCTTTACAAGGGGGCGGTACTCACAGCCTAAAGACCACCCAGAGAAGACAATAAAAATGACCGCTAAATAAAAAAGGTGCATATCTCTGGAATTGTATGATGGATTGGGAATAAAACATGAGCAAAAACTGCCCACTTTTGATTTGGTAATAATCTTTATTAATCTTTATTGTTATATAGCGCTAACATATTCCGCAGCGCTTTACAGTTTGCACACATTATCATCGCTGTCCTCGTTGGGGCTCACAATCTAAATTCCCTATCAGTATTTTTTTGGAATGTGGGAGGAAACCGGAGTGCCCGGAGGAAACCCAGGACTCCAGGACTCCTGCGCTGCAAGGCTGCAGTGCTATCCACTGTGCCACCGTGCTACCCTTAAAGGTCCCCTTTAAGCATAAATTTTTGTTTTAAAGGGATTGAGTCTTTGGAAAATATACTATTTAAATCAGGTGTAAAAAGGTTTAATTATATATTTTAAAAAATGTACATTATTTTTTTCAGGTTTTCTCCTATCTGATATGCAGGGGACATGCCTTTATTTTTTTCTGGGAATAACCCTTTTAGCCACCATTTTGTCACCATGGTTTTATTTAGCTCATTCAATAAAATGTGTTTGTTTTTTTAAGCAAAATGGAAAAAGCTCCCCATCTAAAAAGACAAAAACCCGGGATATCTCTCTGAAATATACTCTGTAGTCCATATTAATATCCACTTGTACCTCCTGAAATTGACTTACTATGATGCAGCCTTTTCGTTACACTTTAGGAATTGACCCCATCACCATAACTGGAGTCAATACCGCTGATATTACTATTGACTGAAACCCCAATAAGAGCTCCAGTCTCCAGCCCTGTTCTGCTCCAGACCTAAATGATATTTTTCGGTAAATTAAGTGAACTATAAAGTTTCATGATATTGCATAAAGTCGTGTCAATCAAGATTTCAGAACCAGGTTTCTGCTTCAACTCCGACGGAATGTCAATAGCTGTTATTACCCAGATTTCATTACAGAGATTAGAAAAATATGCTCTTTTCTTCCAGAAAAAGCTCCACTCTTGTTAAAGGGCTCCATCTGGTATTGCACCTAATGGTTATTAATGGCAACACCGGACACAGCCCATGGACAGGAGTTGGCGTCCTATAGTTCATACTTCATGTGCAACGTTGTATCTTTGGATGTCATATCTCGTGGTAAATCTATATGGGTATGTGCATACATTTATACGGCAAGCGCTCTAACAAATAAAACACTAATATGTAAATTGTCCTGGTGCCTGTGCAAACTGTAAAGCTCTGCGGAATATGTTAGCGCTATATAAAAAAAATACAGAAAAAAATAAAGATAAAAAAAAGATCTCCTCCGACACATATTCATTCAGACCATTGTTGATTCTTGATGTGCGCTCATACCAGTAAACATCAGTTATGCACCGGATATTGCATTTTACTTATTTATAAGGTACGTCACTGGGACAGGTGCTTTCAGATCTAAAGCAATGGCAGCAACAATGGCAAAAAAGCAGCTGAAACACTGGACCGGAAATATTACAAGACCCAAGTCAATGTCTATTAGGAGTTTGATGTGGATATAGTGTGCGCTCTATACATAAACGCTCCATAATCTGCGTTATGTATACGGCTGTATAAGTGCAGAATAATAAATGCCCTTACCCTGCAGGTCTTATCCATGGAGGCTGTGGCTACTAGAGAACAGTCCCAGTTGAACTGAGCGCTGCTGATCTCTCCACGATGTCCGATGAGGGGGTGAACTTTCCTGAGCACAAGAAACATACAACAGAAACATGTATATCTAAAGGACTGGGACTAAGGCCACGTCCACATGATCAGTATTTGGTCAGTATTTTACCTCAGTATTTGTAAGCCAGAACCAGGAGTGGGTGATAAATACAGAAGTGGTGCAGATGTTTCTATTATACTTTTCCTCTGATTGTTCCACTCCTGGTTTTGGCTTACAAATACTGAGGTAACATCTCAAAGGAAACTCGACATTTCATCAGGCAACTACAGTAAATTCACCACCAGAAACATCAGAACAGAAAAGATAAATATATAGATATATAAAACAGATCGGATAGATGTCCTGTAGATATTTAACGTCACAAGCCCCCTACCTATAATAAACGTTCACCCTTTAGTGCCTATCATGCGTCACTAACGGGTGTTTAGCTTTATTTAACCTAATAAATAAATAATAAAAAAAAATGATGTAGGCTCCCTCTTATTTTTGATAACCAGCTAAGGTAAAGCAGACAGCCGTGGCTTATATTTTCAGGCTGGGAAGGTCCCAGATTATTGAGCCATTCCCAGCCTAAAAATACCAGCCTGCAACCACCCCAGAATTGACGCATCACATGAGATGCTTCAATTCTGGGGATTTCCCCGGCTGATCCCAACTGCCCTGGTGCGGTGGCAATTAACACAATGATAGTTTGGGTTGATGACATGTCAAATGGTGAATTGTCAAATATCACAGCTGCCATCAACCCCAGGGGTTAGTAATGAAAAGGTGTCTGACACCTCCATTACTAACCCAGAATTTAAAAATGAAAAGACACAGAGAGAAAAAAGTTTAATTGAACAAAAACCACCACCACATTCCCTGGTTCACCAATTTGTTTAAAAAAACAAAAATGTGCAGGTTCACCGTAGTCCACCGAATCTGCCTTGGTCCACAAATGGATATCTCAAAGACATAAAAAGCAAGAACGATAAACATTCCGCCCTCCCTTTTTTTTTTACTAATTTATTCCCAAAAATGTTGTGATGCATATCCGATGTAGTCCAAGGTTCTTTGAATCTGGTGCCGGTGACTGTGAATAGCAGAAACGATACTGCTACTCACAGGCGCCGGGTACTGACATCATGGCTAATCAAAGTTGCCGACTCGTGCTGCGCTCCGCAAGATCTGGCGGCTCAGAACAGCGTTGACGTCAGTAACTACAGCACTCATTAGAGTCGGCGAGTCTCATAGAGGGCAGCGTGACTCGGCAACTCTGATGAGGGCAGTAGTTACTGACATCACCACTGTTCAGAGCCGCCAACTTTGATTAGCGGTGATGTCAGTATCCAGTGCCTGTAAATAGCAGTATCGTTCCTGCTAGTCAGTCGCCGGCAACAGATTCAAAGAACCCTGGACTACTTTGGATATGCGTGGCAACATTTTGGGGAATAAACTGGTGAAAGAGGGAGAGTGCATTGATTATTTTTCTCGCTTTTTATGCCTTTCAGGTATCCATTTGTGGACTATGGTGGACCTGAATGGCTTTTTTTTTTTTTTTTTTTATAAATTGGTGAACCAGGGATAGTGAGGAGGACTCTTTATTCAAACAAAGTGCTTTTCCTATATAAACAGGAGGAACATGAGTCATTAGGTACAATTAATAAATATAAATTTTATTGAAAAATCAAAAACACTAATGATCACAAATCATCACAAGTAGATCGATTAAAATCACAGACACATGCAAAGAAAAGAGACAAGAAATGAATAAACAAGGGTCATTCTTTACTCCTGCCCTGTTGTATATATGGGTCAAAATCCATTTTAACCTTCGTCCGGCTGAGTAGGTGTAACTATTCCGTTTTAAAATTGCAATAACTTTTTTTTTTTTTCGAAAAGCCGTAGAGGGCTGAAATTTTGTGACATCTCTGCAGTTTTGGTCCAGAATATATTGGCTAAATTTCAATAAAATATATATGAAGGTACAATTGTACCTCTGCAGACTGTTAACGTTGTAAAATTATGCAGCCTGACGAAGGTTAAGGTGCTTGTGCAAAAAAGTACATCGTAGTAACGGGGTAAAGTCCCCACTCACATGCTTGGTACCATTATAAATAAAGTGTTTTAGCACCAGGAGGACTTACCACAGGCAGGAGGAGGACGACCCTAGTTGGGGTGTTAGTAGATCCCCAAGGAACCCCAACGCGCGTTTCGCGTGTTTCCCACACCGCTTTATCAAGCGGTGATAAATGATGGTGCGTCTTAGGCTATGTGCCCACGTTGCAGAAATGCTGTGGAAATGTCCGCAGCATTTCTGCAACTCCCTGCCGTGGGTAAAACGCATGCGGAATTCACATGCGTTTTATCGCAAAACACAAGAGTTTTGCAAGCGTTTTTAGCTTGCAGAATGCTTGCACTTTTACAAGCGACCGAAGCATCGCTTGGAAAAGTGATTGACAGGTTGGTCACACTTGTCAAACAGAGTGCTTGACAAGTGTGACCAACTTTTTACTTTTGATGGTGCATATGCACGAATATACTCATGGCTGCAAATGGTTATTCTCACATGCTGGACTGATTCCTTCTCTGTGATTCAGAAGATGAAGTGGCGCTGAACAGGCATCAATCCAGCACTCAGTGGGGACTAATACAGAGAGAGGATCGATTCACTTGTTAAGGATCAGCCTGAGTGTACTAGATAAAATCAGCCCACCCTCAGTGTACTAGATAAAATCAGCCCACCCTCAGTGTACTAGATAAAAATCAGCCCACCCTCAGTGTACTAGATAAAATCAGCCTGTCCTCAGTGTACTAGATAATATCAGCCCGCCATCGGTGTAATAGATTAAATCAGCACACCCTCAGTGTACTAAATAAAATCAGCATGCCCTCAGTATACTAAAAAAAAACAGCATGCCCTCAGTATACTAGATTAAATCAGCACGTCCTCAATGTATGAACAATGTATGAACAATGTATGAACAATATTGTATCATATGAACAATATTGTATCATACAATTATTAGGTTCTGTAGAAGGACGTAGATCTGGGTATTTATTATAATGGAATATAGGCTGAACTGGATGGACAAATGTCTTTTTTCGGCCTCACTAACTATGTTACTATGTTACTATGTAATGTACTACATAAAATCAGCCCGCCCTCAGTGTACTAGATAAAAATCAGCCCACCCTCAGCAAACTAGATAAACTAGATAAAAACTACTAGTTAAAAATCAGCATGGTCTCAGTGTGCTAGATAAAAATCAGCCAGCCCTCAGTGTACTAGATAAAATCAGCCCGCCCTCAGTGTACTACATAAAATCAGCACGCCCTCAGTGTACTAGACAAAATCAGCACGCCCTCAGTGTACTAGATAAAAATCAGCCAGCCCTCAGTGTACTAGATAAAATCAGCCCGCCCTCAGTGTACTAGACAAAATCAGCACGCCCTCAGTGTACTAGATAAAATCAGCACGCCCTCAGTGTACTAGATAAAAATCAGCCAGCCCTCAGTGTACTAGATAAAATCAGCCCGCCCTCAGCGTATTAGATAAAATCAGCCCACCATCAGTGTACTAGATAAAATCAGCACGCCCTCAGTGTACTAGATAAAAATCAGCCCACCATCAGTGTACTAGATAAAATCAGCACGCCCTCAGCGTATTAGATAAAATCAGCCCGCCCTCAGCGTACTAGACAAAATCAGCACGCCCTCAGTGTACTAGATAAAATCAGCCCACCATCAGTGTACTAGATAAAATCAGCACGCCCTCAGCGTATTAGATAAAATCAGCCCGCCCTCAGCGTACTAGATAAAATCAGCCCACCATCAGTGTACGAGATAAAATCAGCCCGCCCTCAGCGTACTAGATAAAATCAGCCCACCATCAGTGTACGAGATAAAATCAGCCCGCCCTCAGTGTTCTACATAAGATCAGCACTCCCTCAGTGTACTAGATAAAATCAGCACGCCCTCAGCGTATTAGATAAAATCAGCCCGCCCTCAGCGTACTAGATAAAATCAGCCCACCATCAGTGTACGAGATAAAATCAGCCCGCCCTCAGTGTTCTACATAAGATCAGCACTCCCTCAGTGTACTAGATAAAATCAGCCAACCTTCAGTGTACTAGATTAAATCAGCCCACCATCAGTGTACGAGATAAAATCAGCACGTCCTCAGTGTACTAGATTAAATCAGCTCGCCCTCAGTGTACTAGATAAAATCAGCACGCCCTCAGCGTACTAGATAAAATCAGCCCACCATCAGTGTACGAGATAAAAATCAGCCCGCCCTCAGTGTACTAGATAAAATCAGCACGTCCTCAGTGTACTAGATTAAATCAGCCCACCATCAGTGTACGAGATAAAATCAGCTCGCCCTCAGTGTTCTACATAAGATCAGCACTCCCTCAGTGTACTAGATAAAATCAGCCCGCCCTCAGTGTACTAGATAAAATCAGCCCGCCCTCAGTGTACTAGATAAAATCAGCCAACCTTCAGTGTACTAGATAAAATCAGCACGCCCTCAGTGTACTAGATAAAATCAGCCAACCTTCAGTGTACTAGATAAAATCAGCTCGCCCTCAGTGTACTAGATTAAATCAGCACGCCCTCAGTGTACTAGATAAAATCAGCACGTCCTCCGTGTACTAGATTAAATCAGCACTCCCTCAGTGTACTAGATCAAATCAGCCCGCCCTCAGTGTTCTACATAAAATCAGCACGCCCTCAATGTACTAGATAAAATCAGCCAACCTTCAGTGTACTAGATTAAATCAGCCCACCTCAATGTACTAGATAAAATCAGCACGCCCTCAGTGTTCTAGATAAAATCAGCCCGTCCTCCGTGTTCTAGATAAAATCAGCCCGTCCTCCGTGTTCTAGATAAAATCAGCCCACCCTCAGTGTACTAGATTAAATCAGCTTGCATTTGGTGCACTTGAGAAAATCAGAACACCATTGATGCACTTGATGAAAACAGACTGCCCTCAGCGCCCTTGATAAAATCAGTCCGCCAGAAAGCTGCCAATCAGTGGTGGGGGCAGGGTTCCACAGAGCTCATGAATATGAAGGACAACATGGCAGCAGGTTTAAAAGTCCTCTAGTGATAATATCTTTCTGATAAAACACTCATTTTAATAAAACTGGAGCAAGCAGCAAGTCTCTGTCTCTACAATATGCTACGTGTTTAGATAAAAACCAGAACAACAATAAGCATAATAGGGTCTTATGCGGATAACAGGGTCTTATCCGGATAACAAAGGAAAGAGTAAAATGGGATTTGCTCACTGGGGGGGTTGTGAAAGTCGCAACCCCTTTATTAGCTTTTAAGCAAAGATGGCTGCTGCATAGCCACCAGATAGTAAGCAAACTTGGAGATGAAACTGGATATAAAACCCGAGGATCCAATATATAATAGGACACCAGATGAAGTATGGATGCTGTTTTTCCTGTCAATGCCCTTCGAAGTGATAATACCTCTTCTTCAGGACAAACCACAATGATCCCCATCATTGCCCATCATCAGCTATCATTGCAGATGGTCTTGATGAAGAGGTATGATCACCTCGAAACGTACAAATAAAGCGGCATTCATACCGCATCTGATCTCCTATTGTATATTGGATCCGCGGCAGAGCGGGCATTCTATCCACTTTCATCTCCAAGTTCGTCTACATTATGCTTCTCTTTGATTAGGAGGCAAAAACCTGATGACAACTTCCCTTTAAAGAATCTTCAGTATCTACAGTCATGGCCAAAAATATTGACACCCTTGCAATTCTATCAGATAATACTCAGTTTCTTACTGAAAATGATTGCAAACACAAATTCTTTGGTATTATTATCTTCATTTAATTTATCTTAAATGAAAAAACACAAAAACAATTGTCCTAAAGCCAAATTGGATATAATTCCACGCCAAACATAAAAAAGGGGGTGGACAAAAGTATTGACACTGTTCGAAAAATCATGTGATGCTTCTCTAATTTGTGTAATTATCAGCACCTGTAACTTACCTGTGGCACCTAACAGGTGTTGGCAATAACTAAATCACACTTGCAGCCAGTTGACATGGATTAAAGTTGACTCAACCTCTGTCCTGTGTCCTTGTGTGTACCACATTGAGAATGGAGAAAAGAAAGAAGACCAAAGAACTGTCTGAGGACTTGAGAAACCAAATTGTGAGGAAGCATGAGCAACCTCAAGGCTACAAGTCCATCTCCAAAGACCTGAATGTTCCTGTGTCTACCGTGCGCAATGTCATCAAGACGTTTAAAGCACATGGCACTGTGGCTAACCTCCCTAGATGTGGACGGAAAATAAAAATTGACAAGAGATTTCAACGCAAGATTGTGCGGATGTTGGATTAAGAACCTCGACTAACATGCAAACAAGTTCAAGCTGCCCTGCAGTCCGTGGGTACAACAGCGTACTATCCGTCGGTGTCTGAATGAAAAGGGACTGTATGGTAGGAGACCCAGGAAGACCCCACTTCTTACCCCGAGACATAAAAAAGCCAGGATGGAGTATGCAAAAACTTACCTGAAAAAGCCTAAAACGTTTTGGAAGAATGTTTTCTGGTCAGATGAGACAAAAGTAGAGCTTTTTGGGAAAGGCATCAACATCGAGTTTACAGGAGAAAAAAAAAGAGGCATTCAAAGAAAAGAACACGATCCCTACAGTCAAACATGGTGGAGGTTCCCTGATGTTTTGGGGTTGCTTTGCTGCCTTTGGCACTGGACTGCTTGACAGTGTGCATGGCTTATGAAGTCTGAAGACTAACCACAAATTTTGCAGCATAGTGTAGGGCCCAGTGTGAGAAAGCTGGGTCTCCCTCAGAGGTCATGCGTCTTCCAGCAGGACAATGACCCAAAACACACTTCAAAAAGCACTAGAAAATGGTTTGAGAGAAAGCACTGGAGACTTCTAAGGTGGCCAGCAATGAGTCCAGACCTGAATCCCATAGAACACCTGTGGAGAGATCTAAAAATGGCAGTTTGGAGAAGGCACCCTTCAAATATCAGGGACCTGGAGCAGTTTGCCAAAGAAGAATGGTCTAAAATTCCAGCAGAGCATTGTAAGAAACTCATTGATGGTTACCGGAAGCGGTTGGTCGCAGTTATTTTGGCTAAAGGTTGTGCAACCAAGTATTAGGCTGAGGGTGCCAATACTTTTGTCTGGCCCATTTTTGGAGTTTTGTGTGAAATGATCAATGTTTTGCTTTTTGCTTCATTCTCTTTTGTGTTTTTTCATTGGAGACAAATTAAATGAAGATAATAATACCAAAGAATTTGTGTTTGCAATCATTTTCAGGAAGAAAATGAGTATTATCTGACAGAATTGCAGGGGTGTCAATACTTTTGGCCATGACTGTACAGCTTTTCAGGACACATAAAACAATGGTATCCAATGAATGTCACATCCGCAGCTCCAGCAATGCTGGCTATTTCACAGAAGCGTCTCCATTTCCACAAGCCGTCATTGCCCAGCGTGTATTCGAGATTCTGTCCACATAGCGCGGTACCTGCCGGAAGGAATGTCCCATACAGACACCGTGTGATCAAAGGAGCCTGTGATCAGCCGGTCACCGGTTGTGTTAAATGATAAAGAAATTATTTCTGCTGAGTGTCCCTGGAGAGAAAAAAGAAAGAACAGAACCAAATATTAAATGAGCCGTGCACAAAACTGATATGTGAATCCTAAGCAACGCCGACAGCTCCGTCACAAGGTATTCCTGCAGAACACATGTAAAATGCTCTGAGCGGACCTATCGCATTGATCTGTGGTTACTCCCTAGAGGTCCGAGCTCAGGGTATCCTGATAACAAACATGGCGCTCGTGTGAACACATTAGAATAGCAATGCTCGCTCCTAATAATGACCTGCAGATTGCCCTCGCTCTGTTCATTCACATGTGAACAGTATGTTATGTGCACAGGTATAGGCAAAACCTGTCTCTGGCTTAGTGACAATAGAACAGCGCTAACAAGCTCGGCTTACACTAACTATCCAAAACGTTATTCTGTGCGTAGAGGTTTTGTTCTGGGGCTACACATGGAGGTGGAGAGGACATCAGCAGTCCGCGCCTTCCCAAATGTCACTCTACTACTCAGGTCAATGTTTGGAGATAGGATGGATTGTTTTGATCAATATTTCATACCTGTTTTACGCCAATAGCTGGGAAAGTGTTGTATTGTACTCAACACAGGAAAAAGTTAATCTTAAAGGGGTTGTCCAGCCCGGAGTCTGAAGACACTCTATGTGACAAGTCTGAAGACACGCTATGTGACTGTAGACTTGTGAATCCTCACATTGCACACACTACAAGGATTCTCCGATGACACATTCCGACTAGACGTGAGTGGCCTCGCCCAATGCTAGTGTACAAAGCGAGGCTGGAAACAGTCTAGTAGGAATGTGACCGGGAGCATGCATGTTGCATACTTGTGGCCACAGGACCGCCCGCTTTCGGCACCGGAGAAACCTTGCAGTGTCAACGATTTGAGGACAACGTCTTTAAGAACCAGGTCATGGCAAAAAGATTAGTAGGACGTCAGTAGTCCGCGGCCACCAGGCCAAAGCCCTGCGAAGATTCAAGAAAAAGGGAGCTCCAGCCGTTTTCCAATTAAAATGGTAAACTTTATTCGAACATCTTTAAAATTGTGACATTCTCTGAAATTTCCATTTCCAAATAGATTGCATCCTTTTTTTCTATGCGTTTCAGACCATAACCAGCTCCTTATTTGTGGATGAACATGAGTCGCAATTTTAAAGATGTTGTAATAAAGTTTACCAATTTAATTAGAAAACGACTCGAGCTCCATTTTCCTTGAATCTTCACTGAACCACACCAGACAGGAATGGCTTTCTCCGTGCCGAGAATTTCACAACAGCATCCACAGGGGTGAGCTGGCATCCATTCCTTATCAGAGCCCTGTGAGCCTCCTCCTACCTGCCGGTATCCCTGGCGCTTGTCATGCGTGAATGATGGCATCAGACAAGGTATAGTAAGCAGAAGGGGCATCCGGGATAGCGGCAGGTGAGAGGAGGTGCTCACTGATGCCCTGACCTACTAGTAGCTGCTTTGCATTAGAAACGGCTCTTTTCCCAGTCACTATAATTTATTCAGACGACATAAATCTCTTCCCATAAACATCTATGAGATTTACATAAAATCTGATTATGAAATGTTGAATCCTTGCAATGCAGCCGATGCAGCAGTGTGACCACTTTGCATTGGCGAACAAGTGTTAGGAACAGGTAGAGATATTATCTCCAGTGCCCTAACATGCCAGGCCTTTATGGCACATACCTTGTGGATCAAATAGTAACTGTTCCAGATGGGAATATGCCATTAACTTTTATTT
This sequence comes from Ranitomeya imitator, assembly GCF_032444005.1. NCBI lineage: Eukaryota > Metazoa > Chordata > Amphibia > Anura > Dendrobatidae > Ranitomeya > Ranitomeya imitator. The sequence continues at coordinate 578,116,260 of NC_091286.1, forward strand.
CTACAGCTTCCCCATATTTTATGTGAAGCACATCCAACCCAAACTGTTGGAGGATACACTGCGATCGCCCCACACAACCATGTACACCTTCAGCGGAAGCAATGTAGATGCATCACCCCAGAGCACAGCGCCTACACCGCCCGCTACAGAGCGAAGGTCACAAATCTGCCAGCCCGGCCTGTGTTGCCAAGTTACAGTGTCCATAAAGAACCACACGAATACTACGTTTAATTGCTCTTATGGACTGAGTACTCAACACAAAAGGCGGCGATGTAAAAGAAAAGTATTTCAGACGTTCATCTCTGCCGTCAGATAAGAGGCAAGTGGGCGTTCAGCTGGAAACCTTCACCTAAATAACACTGAGGGGAGAACAGAAGTAAAGACGCTGTTTTTATGCTGCTGTAATGGAAGTTGTATATACTGAAAACAGCCCTGGTGTCTGGAAATAACAACTACTACTTGTACTTCATGTCCATCGGTTCTATGAAGCAGTATATGAGTCCAGATAGGGCCATTATGTGCCCAAAAACATGGCCGACAGCTCGGCTCGGAACTTACACTTAGGGTGAGCGCCTCTTCTCCGCTCTTCACGTCCCACAGTTTCGCTGTAGTATCCATGCTTCCAGTTGCTACCAGGGTACTTTGAGGGTTAAATGCAAGACAAACCTGGAAAAGGGCAAGGTTTTACATTAGCAGTTATGCTGAACAGATAGAATATAAAGCAGTCATTAAAGCAAGGCTGGACAAAACATAGTCCTCATAATGACCAATATATCACAGCTGGGGAAAAGGACTTACTGAAAACCCTGCAAGTATGCTCGGAAATGTGGCGGCCAAGAGAAGGGAGTGATGACAGTCCATTCTGTTGGCACAGCTCACAAGGCACGCTCCGCCCATGAGGCTTGCACCGCCCACAAGGGATGCACCGCCAATGAGGGAAACGCCACCTACAAGGGACTCAATGCAGGCACTGCCCACGAAGAACACTCCACCTACAAAGGATGCTTTACCTTAAATCATGTTCTGCCAGCACCGCCCAGGAGGGATGCACCGCCAATGAGGGAAACGCCACCTACAAGGGACTCAATGCAGGCACTGCCCACGAAGAACACTCCACCTACAAAGGATGCTCTACCTTAAATCATGTTCTGCCAGCACCACCCAGGAGGGATGCACCACCAATGAGGGAAACGCCACCTACAAGGGACGCGATGCAGGCACTGCCCATGAAAAAAAAACACTCCACCTACAAAAGATCCTCTGCCAATACCTCCGACGAGGGATGCTTTACCAGCACGGTCAACAAGGGATCCGCCACCAATGAGCGACACTCTACCTACAAGGGACGCAATGCTGGCACTGCCCACAAGGGACTCTCCATCTACAAAGGATGCTCCGTCAGTATCACCCATGAGGGATGCGCTAGCAATGAGGGACACTCCAACTACGAGGGATGCTCCACATACAAGGGATACTCTGCCAGTACCGCCCACAAGGGATGCTTCACCGGAAGGGCCCACAAGGGACGCTCCACTTATGATGGATGAATCACCCATGAGGGACTCTCCACTTATAAGGATGCTCTGCTGACACCGACCTTTAATTCCATGGTGCTGTACATGAGAAGGGGTTACATACAGGGTTATAGATATCATCTACAGTAAACAAATTTACAATGACAGACTGGTACAGGGGGGAGAGGACCCTGTCCTTGGGACTTACATTCTACGGGAGGGGTATGAAATACAACAAGTCCTATATTTAATAAGTAGACATGAAATATTGATCCCCATGGAATAATATCAAGATTGTACCGCATTATCATGTAATGTTATATAATTTTATTAGTGTCTCCTTTATGGGATCAGGGTCCAACCTATACATTTAGGGACACGGTTAAGATTCTTTCATTTTCTGAGTCCAAAACTGATTGGGATCTAGTGGATCTTCGTGGTGCTTATAACATAACCAATCACGTACTAAGATCCAGTATATACCCCTAGAGGGTGTATGGTTATCAAATTTAATTTTTAAATTAACATACTAAATAAAGGTTAATTTGAATTCACATTTCCTTTCCCCTTCCCTTCTTTTGTCTATCCTATCTCTGGTAGTGTCCACTTATGTGACTTGTCCTATGAGATCTGCATTTTTGTGCAGTGAACTGAACCTAGCCTAAGTTGATCCAAAATCTAAAAGCGCCAACACTATGTCTGAGACTGTAATCTCTGTCTATTGTAGAGGTGATTTATAATGCCATTCTTCTAATGGGATTTGTCATGTCTACTGGTGGTTATCTGATTCATTTGTGACAGAGATAAAATACATGAATGTGTCAAGGGCTAGTTCCCAATCAGACTCGTCTATGATCCATGGATTAGTTGGGTTACTGTAACATCTACCGTTGACTTACATGGACAAAAGATATCTGTGTCATGGTTTCTCAGAGAGCACATTCCCATTCTATAAAACGTATAAAAGATTTGATAGACTATGAAAGGAAAAAAAAAAACAACAACCATAAAATATCTGATTTTAGGTTTGCTTATGTTAAAGCATTCCGCTGTCTAAACCACAATAGTCTGTGACAAATTTTACACAGTGAAAACAAAAGAGAAAATGAAAGAGCAGTCAATGTAACTCTTTGATATTTAATAATAAAAAAGCATGAAAATGTGTAATAATAATGTGATGATAACTAGAGTAGTAGAAATACTGTACGAGAACAAAAGAAGCTGCTGAAAATGAAGAATCCTTTACAAACCCCTTGCCCTTGAACACTTACAATACAATTGTTTTTTTCACTTGAAAAAGGCGCTAGTCCAGCGTTGAAATGCTAACAGGTCATTGGCCGCTCCTGCCAGAGATTCAGCTGTTCCATGTCAAAAGAGCAGCGGTTTCTCCTCCTGTTGACAGGGCAAGACAACTGGTGTCATGCTGATTGATGGTCGTCTCTCTGCTGCCTAATTGGGGGAAGCCGGCTGTCAATCAGCATGACACCAGTAGTCCCGCCCTCTCAACAGGAAGAGAAACTGCTGCTCTGTTGACATGGAACAGCTGAATCTCTGGCAGGAGCGGCCGATGACCGCAGACAGGTAGTGGCCTCTGTAAACCCTTTTTTCTTTAAAGTCCCAGATATCCTCTTTAAGTGTTTTTCACTCTCTGGATGACCTGTCCTCTCCTGCTTAAAGGGTATTCCCATTTCAGCAATAGTATAACTGCATATAAAGATATATGACTGCACATGGAGTATCTGAAGAAGATATACGGCACTCCTGGTAAGAAGCTGAGGTGCCCAAGTAGGGTTCCAACCCGAAGTCAAGTAAATGTAGAAACTTGGCACTCAAAATTTCAGTTAGTGAACTAAAATGTTATTGGTAATCCATTTGGTTGTTAACGTTTCGGTCTTGACAAACCTTCATCAGAACTGATTGCCTCGTGGAATGGTCTTGAGAACTGCACAAATTCTCACGTTACATGCGGCAATCATGTCTGATGAAGGTCTGTCAAGACCGAAATGTTAACAACCAAATGGATTGCCAATAAAATTTTAGTTCACTAACTGAAATTTTGAGTGCCAAGTTTCTACATTTACTTGCACATGGCATATCTACAGGATACAGTTGTAAAATCAGATTTGTAAATTGGTATGATCAATATTTTAGATATAAACTGTACTTTGGTGGAACACTTATTTTTTCCCAATCCTCTTATATACCCTAGGAATATATCTCAGTATTACTGAGGTGAGGTGATCTGACACCACAATCAACATACACAAATATTATACAATTCATTTCCACCCCTTTCTCTACCAGCATTAGCCCATTAAGTCCACTACAATTGACTTATGAATTAGGAAAAATGATGGATTCCTAATTAACCAGATGAACAATAACCTAGTGATAATTAACTTTCAACAAAGGTAAAATAGATGGAAGAAAAATAGATTTGCTGTAATTTACGTCTAAGATAACATAATTCTAGCAACAGGATTATTAGCAGTTATTGTATTTATACACATTAGAACATTTCAGGGCTTTTCTATTGCTCTATGACAGAATACACACTATTTTAGAACCACGCAGCTAATAGCAACTTACTGGGCTGCTTGCTGTTATTTTGAAAAAAAAAAAACATTGTTGTATCTGCTGCAGCTCTGCTAGTACTCTCACTGATAAGCTCTGTAGAAACCTGCCCACACTACTGTGGACTTACAGTTTGTTTGTGCACTGTGCATAGGCAGAATGCTGTCAATCGGGGGGGTTGCAGTTATACAAAGCTATACATAGAACAACTCGGCACAGATGGCGACAACCGTGGCACACGCTGCAAACACGTTTCCTGCAGCGGTGCTCCAGGTGCGCCGAACGTCTGTGGAGAAAATCTAATCTACTCGAAGATTTCATCCATTATAAGTTCATGTTAAAAACATACAACTCTGCCCTTCACATCTCCAAACAAACCTATTTCAACACCCTCATCACCTCGCTGTCCAATAACCCTAAACGTCTCTGACACTTCATTCCCTACTCAACCTAAGAGTGCAGGCCCCAACCACGGATCTCCTCGCTGACGATCTGGCCAATTACTTCAAAGAAAAAATTGACCACATTCGACAGGAAATCATCTCCCAATCTCTTCATACCATTCACTGTCCTCCCTCCCCACTGCATCTAGTTCACTCTCTGACGTTGAACCAGTCACAGAAGAAGAAGTAATCAGGCTCCTTGCATCTTCTCGCCCAACCACTTGCACCAGTGACCCCATTCCGTCACATCTCCTCCAGTCTCTTTCCCCGGCTGTCACCTCTCAGCTAACAAAAATATTCAACCTTTCTCTCTCTTCCGGTATTTTTCCCTCCTCATTTAAGCATGCCATCATACATCCATTACTTAAAAAACCATCCCTCGATCAAAACTGTGCCGCTAATTATAGACCTGTTTCTAATCTTCCCTTCATCTCTAAACTCCTCGAACGCCTGGTCCACTCCCGTCTTACCTGCTATCTCTGAGATAACTCTCTTCTCGACCCTCTTCAATCTGGTTTCCGCTCATTACTCTCTACTGAGACGGCCCTCACTAAAGTCTCTAATGTCCTACTAACAGCTAAATCTAATGGTCACTACTCCATGCTAATTCTCTTGGATCTCTCCGCAGCATTAGACACTGTGGATCATCAGCTCCTCCTCACTATGCTCCGCTCCATCGGCCTCAAGGACACCGTTCTCTCCTGGTTCTCCTCCTATCTCTCTGACCGATCCTTCACTGTATCTTTTGCTGGTTCCGCCTCCTCTCACCTTCCCCTTACTGTTGGGGTTCCTCAAGGATCAGTCCTAGGCCTCCTCCTCTTCTCTTTGTATACTGCCCCTATTGGACAAACAATCAGTAGATTTGGTTTCCAGTACCATCTCTATGCTGACGACACCCAATCATACACTTCTTCTCCTGTTATCACGCCGACCTTTTTAGTAAATGCCAGAGATTGTCTTACCACTGTCTCTAACATCATGTCCTCCCTCTATCTGAAACTGAACCTGTCAAAAACTGAACTCGTCGTGTCTTCTCCCTCTATTAACATACCTTTGCCTGACATTGCCATCTCCGTGTGCGGGTCCACCATTACTCCAAAGCAACACGCCCGCTGCCTAGGGGGTCATTGTTGATTCCGAGCTTTCATTCACCCCCCACATCCGATCACTGGCTCGCTCTTCTTATCTGCATCTCAAAAACATTTCTAGAATTCGCCCTTTTCTTACTTTCGTTTCTGCAAAAACTCTTACTGTTTCACTTATTCATTCCATTCTGGACTATTGTAATTCTCTACTAATCGGCCTTCCTCTTACCAAACTCTCCCAGCTCCAATCTGTCCTGAATGCTGCAGCCAGGATCATATTCCTCACCAACCGTTACACCGATGACTCTACCTTGTGCCAGTCATTACACTGGTTACCCATCCACTCAAGAATCCAGTACAAAACTACTACCCTCATCCACAAAGCACTCCATGGCTCAGCACCACCCTACATCTCCTCTCTGGTCTACCACCCTACCCGTGCCCTCCGCTCCGCTAATGACCTGAGGTTAGCATCCTCAATAATCACAACATCCCACTCCCATCTCCAAGACTTTACACGTGCTGCGCCGATTCTTTGGAATGCACTACCCAGGTTAATAAGATTAATCCCCAATCCCCACAGTTTTAAGCGTGCCCTAAAAACCCATTTGTTCAGATTGGCCTACCACCTCAACGCATTAACCTCTAACTATCCCTGTGTGGCCCATTCATAAAAAAAACTTAAACCATAATCAGGTTCCTTGCATCATGTTCTCATACACTTTATGCAGTTAATAGCCCTCTGTGTCTGTACTGCTACATACTGAGGCAGATAACTGGTTCATGTAGCTTTACATGAACACCTGAGCCTTACACTATGGCTGGTCCGAATAACTAAAGCAATTGTTACCATCCACCTCTCGTGTCTCCCCTTTTCCTCATAGTTTGTAAGCTTGCGAGCAGGGCCCTCACTCCTCTTGGTATTGTCTGTACAAGTCCCCTCTATAATTTGTAAAGCGCTGCGGCATATGTTGGCGCTATAAAAATAAAAATTATTATATATTTATTAATGAATATTGAGGATTACTTAAAAAGAGCTTATCAGTGAGAAGGCTAGCAGATAAACCAACGAGTGGAAGGCCAGTGAGCGGGAAACTCTACTCCACCTGCACTTTCAGATGAAGCAGCAAAAACCTGATGACAAATTCTCTTGAATTATTTAGCAGGCCCAACTCTCTACATTTTTTTGCGCCTGTGCCTAATAACGCAGCCCAATCCTATTAATATTAACAGGACTGAGCTGCACAGGTGCTAGAAAAAGTACTGAGTCGTGCTCAGTATTCAATGAAATGAATGTAGAACATGCTGAAGCACAGCAGCCCCTTCAATAAGTTAATTAGTCGGACCCCATCAATCTAATATTGATGCCTACAATTAGTAAAATCCTTCAATATCAAAGTCTTGAAGAAATTCTTTAATATGTACCTTCAAATCAAAGGTAACATTTAAGGCCGGGATCACACATACACGAGATACGGCCGAGTGTCGCAGGTGAAAACCCAGCTCTGGCGCCGGCACTCCGGAGCGGAGCGTGCAGCTCCATGTATTGCTGTGTGGCTGCACGCTCCGCTCCGGAGTGCCGGCGTCAGAGCTGGGTTTTCACCTGCGAGACTCGGCCGTATCTCGCGTATGTGTGATCCTGGTCTAAGAAAAAGTCCAGTGACACTAAACGTTGCTTTTCTGCCGCTTGTTTTTCTGCAGCCAAAACCTGATCTCTTGGCAGTAAAAAGAAAAGCTGCAGAAAAAAAAAGCTGGTTTTGCAGGTTTTTTTGCTACTTTCTTGCTGCGCTTTTTCAGGATCCCAAAGTTCAGATTTCCTTGGACCATACAAGCATGAACAATGCAAAGTGTTAGGACACCATTGCAAGGCTGGTCAGGCAACGTTTAGTTTACACACATACCACTAATATAATGAAACTGAACTAATACCAAGAAATGTTGGTTTAAATTTGAGAAAAAAAAAAATCACAAAAATAAATGGGTTTCACATCCTGCTGCACTTGCTTTTTTTCCACTAAAAACTGATGCTAAAGTTTTTTGCTGCGTTTTTGCTGCTTCTTTGCACTTATTCATTGCTTTCTATGGGTGAAAAAAACGCTGCAAGAAGTGACATGTTGCAGTTTTTTAAAAAAAGCAGCAGTTTTCATATTCAGACAGGAAAAAAAAAATCAACGTGTGTGCATGAGACTTCTGAAATCTCATAGCTTTTGCTGATACTGTAAAAATCAGCTTTAAATTTGCATAAAAAAGCCCCCTGTCAGAGGACAAAGGACTTGATCCGAAACGCGCGTCGGGGTGCATTCCTGCACTCACCAGTGTGACCATACAGGTACCCGCCTATCACAGCCATTCTTAGTCATGTATTTACTTATCTTTGTGCCCGTTACTCTTCATCTATGCTTTACCTTTTCGCTGTACATTGATTAGTCCCTCTTGCACCATTTTAGCAAGTTCATACTATGGCCCTGTATAAATAAATATTGTTACCCTTTCACCTTGGACATACTACCCATAGTGGTCCTATAACCATTTATATTTATTGTCCCTGTGCTTCACCACTATCTTTATGTGCCGCTCTCTGTTATACATCAATCATACAACACTGTTACATCATATGTAGTCCCTTGATTATCTTTTTGCCTCCCTATGTTAGTTAGTGTACGGGCACATCATATACAGATACCTTTTATGGATCCTTAACCCCATTTTTAAAGTGACACACACGCACTTTATGTTGATGCATATATCATTTATATCTTCGATGATATTCAGGCATTGCCTACAATTGTTTAAACGCTGTTTATAGGTTTTGTACTTTTTTTTTTTTCGTTTTTACCTATATATGCTCATCTTTTATACTCTATTTCATATTGCTACCACAGTGGATTGCATTACCAGCATCTTGTATTGTCATGTCACTCTGTATACGTTTTTGGCTCATTTTTGTTTGATCCTTATCAGTAATATCTTAGCACCTGTATGTACAGGCATTCATTGTATGTCGTTAGTGCCACCTTCTTATTCCTTCTTTTTTGTCTTAATAAATATAATATTTTACTTTTTATAACTACTGGCCCTTTATCTTTTTTTTACCTAATCGTTCGGATGTTCCTCCAGATTCAAAAAAGGTAGAGCACCTGCGCAGCTCTATTATTTATTACTTTTATTTATGATGCTTTGCTAATATAGCGCCATTAATTCCGCAGCGCTTTACATAAATTATCATCACTGTCCCTATTGGGGCTCACAATCTACATTCCCTATCAGTATGTCTTTGGAGTGTGGGAGGAAAACCGAGAACTTCACACAAACACGGGGACAACATACAAACTCCTGGCAGATGTTGTCCTTGGTGGGGTTAGAACCCAGGACCCCAGTGCTGCAAGGCTGCTGTGCTAACCACTGAGTCACCGAGCTGCGACACTACTTCATAAGTAAAAATGTGCGGACAGGTTGCCTTTAAGTTGGACTGACATATTAATTGAGAATAATGTTCAGTAGGTCGGTGTATTAGGGAATTTATACCTAGGCATATTAAAATCAATACCAAAAAATTTATGTGAAAAGAAGCAGAAAAGGCGATAGGACTTAACTGTGTGTAACCCATATCTGGCTCAGGGGACCCCGACAGGCAGCTCGGCAATAAAGGAAGGCCTGCTTCACGATTCATTTAATATACTGACAGATCTATACTATGATGCAAACGCCTTCTTACAAAACCCTCAGGTGAATGCCTCTAAATAGGAAAAGATTATATTGACTCATTAATTTCATGTCATGTTGATTATATTGATAATAAAAAAATATGTTATATATAGGAATGATCAGCGCTACATAAAGCAGTGCTTATCTGTCCCAAAGGGAGCAGCGCGGTGGGAGAGAAGACAGAGGCCAGGAAGAAGCAGCTGCTTGATTTAGGATTGCACTATTGCAGTAATGGCACTGCTTGGACCCCTTCTGATTCCCTTTGTTTCCCCCCCCAGTAAAATAATAACACCTCTACTCCTCTCCGGTGCAGGCGCACTTCCGGCGGTGTCAGCGCTGACTCTCTCGGGGATTCTCACCTAAGAACGCAATTGACATCTGGAGGAAGTGAGAGCTGCGGCTGTTCTCTTACTTCCTCCCGATATCTTGATTTGTCTGAAGGTGGGAAGACTGGAGCCAGCGCTGACTGTCAGCAGGGATGTTACGCGATCCCCAGGAGAGCCAACGCGTTATTATTTTACTAGGGGGGAAACATAGGGATTGAGAAGGAGTTGAGTAGTGGACAACCCCTTTAACCTTCTTTTGTAGGCAATGGCTGACACTGAATATCTACAAGACGGACGACATTTAGAAGCATTTGTGCCTGGCACTGATACATATCAATGTTGTGAAAAAGTATATTTAGGGGGTACTTACTATTTCTGCGGTGTGTCCCTTGAAGGTGTGATAACATTTCCCAGTCTCGGCACTCCATAACTTGCAGGTCTTATCGAATGAGCCAGTGGCTATTTTATCTCTGTTGAGAAATTTGAGATTTGACTTTTCCATGTTTGCTTAGTCCTTTACTGTCTCATATCCAAGTCTCAGGTTTGCTGTTTAGAAGACTAAAAATGGCCAATACCCCAACTACTAGACAGGTGCAAGGACACAAGTGAAGAGCGGTCATATGCTACAATTACAGAGTACTAGCAGTGCCTCGGCAACTATTGGGCAAGGGAGAAGAAATTACAGTACCACTGGCTCCAGATAATCTGAAATAAACCAAGTCAAAAGGAACTAATAGTCCTAAATAAAATGATTCTACTACTGTTTTGTGTTTACAGCTTCCATACAGGTCTCCATTATTTCAGATAACAAAGGAACCTGTGCAACCAGATCTTGCAATCAAATAGCTACAATTTACCAATATTTTGTGTTGAACTATAGGATACACCTTGTAGCAAGAAGCTAAGGACATAATTGAATTCTGCAACCATGGGGATATGTTTGTATATAGACAAAAAAAGCAGAAAAGGTTTACTCAAGACTTCTCCTTTGGAGCGTTAAACATTGGTATACAAAACTGTAAAGATGGTTAGAACAACTTAAGATTCCAAAAATTGTGTCAGCAAAAACTGAGATAACAAAAGTTGCAACATACATATTATTGTAACTTTTCCCACTGAATTGGTCTCTTGTCTTACCCATAGGGGTTATTAAACTGAATGGCATAGACCACATTTCGATGTCCTTCCAAGGTATGTAGCTCCTCTCCTGAGGCTGTGTCCCAGACTTTACATGTGCGGTCATAACTGCCGGTAATAAAACTACACAAACAAAAAAGAATTGATTAAGTTACATTTTTTTAAATTAAGCAATAAGTCATTTTATCTGCAATTCACTTATATTTTTTGTATGGTACTTCGTTGACTTTTTTTTTTTTACCAAAAAAGCATGAAAGCCATCCACAGTCTACATTTTCACCTACATACTACAGTTCCACTAAGGTCTGGGTCACACTTGCGAGTGTGATGCGAGAAATTCGCACCAATACCCGGCACTGCCACCGACACGCGGGATCGGACTGTGCGGCTGCATCTATTTCTATGCAGCTGAATATTCCGGTCCCGAGTGCCAGTGGCAGTGCCAGGTATTCACTCGCTAGTGTGACCCCGGCCTACCAGGTGTGCTGGCCCTTTTTTTGGTTTTGTTTCGGTTTCTTGTACTCAGCACATTTGGGGACATGGCCATCTCCTTGTTCTCTGCAGCTTATAGGGAATCTGTCAGTAGGATCAGCCCTCCTAAGCCATCCATCTGGCATGCAGATCATAGGAAGCTGAATAGAATGATACCTTGATATCTGTGATCCGATATCTTATTCCATAGAAATCCACATTTTCCTTAATATGTAAATAAGCTGTTACGATACATCTCCCTGAGAATCTGCCTCCAGAGCTGTGGAGATACAAGGGTTATTTGGTGTTCTCGACCACATGGACCAGGGCTTATCCCACTGATCGGCCACTCACCTTTCACGTGGGCAGAATACTACTCAGGCATCACAGGGTGAGAAGGTAAAACATACTAGAAATACTTTATTGAACCACCAACAATTACAGTCATTTGAGGCTTTTGGCCAGGTGACTGGATGGTCCCAATCTGGCTTCCCTGAACATCTCTATGGAGCTGGGTGACCGGAAGTTCCCAACCTGGCTTCTCCAAACATATTCATGGGGGTCAGGTGACCAGAGGGTCCCAACCTGGTTTCCCCAAATGTATCCATGGGTTCATTGATAGTTAATGGAGCAGATCTGTATTCTTCCAGCTAGTGCCGTGGTCTTTAAGCTGGCATCCTGTAGAATGTCAAATTTGTGTCCCTCTTGATGTATGCCATGGTGTCCTGGCAGCTGCCTGTAGAGCATTCCTGGCTGTGGTTTTGTAAGAGTCTCTTGATACAGAGACACTTTTATAGTTCACAGCTCTTATTCAGGCATTTTTCCACAAGATTGGTGAAGGTGGCAGGGGCTAATCTCTCATTGTTTGAGTATTTAATCAATCCACAAAGTTGGTATTCCACTGCTCTGCAAGTCAGCAAGCCACAGGGACCCACACAATGGTCAATGAACATATTAACAAACATTGACTGTTCAATTACCCTATGCCCCTGTCCCTCAAAGCTGGCAGACAAGGAACTGCAGCAAACAGCAACTCATACAGGCTCATACAAGCAATAGTTTGTGCTTGGATAATTAAGATTAAATGCTGTGTTGTCACAGGGGTGTCACCAGTGTGAGACATGTACTGACTGACAGTATGATCTCCTGGACTACATGCCTCACACTGGCAATGCCTTTTCTATTAAAATAATCCCAGGACAGATTCTCGGTGGGATTTATGTCTCACCCATAGATCTTAAGAGCTCATTAACATATTAAGAAAAATGTGGCTGCTCTGGAATAAAACATCAAATCGCACATATTAAAGTGTCATTTTATTCAGCTTTCTATGACCTACGTGCCCGTATAGATGGCATAGCAGGGTGGATCCTACTTACAGATTCCCTCAGCTTTCCACACTCGGGTGTCAAGCATAGTCAGGCACAGGTTCTTCTCTCCCAATGTCTATTTTGAGGTCTTCTGGCACATAGCAAGGTGAGATATTAGAGTTGGGGACCATCCTGTTTGGGTACACCTTTTTATGGTAGGATGACTTTTATGCTTTTTTGATTAAAAAATATATCAACTAAGTACACTAATGTTTTTTTTTACACGTGTAACTACTTATTTCTACGCAGTGTTTTCATTCCAGGTTGTATTTGTCTGTTAATGGCCACATTGGATACGTGCAACTACACATTACACTTAGGCTATGTGCACACGTTCAGGATTTCTTGCAGAAAATTCCTGAGAAAAACCTGAAATTTTCTGCAAGAAATCTGCATGCGTTTTTTGTGTGTTTTTGACGCGTTTTTGATGCGCTTTTGATACGTTTTTTCCGGACATTTCCCAATGCATTTTATAGTGGGAAATCCGCAAAAAACCCCGCAAAATTAATGAACATGCTGCGTTTTTTACCGCGATGCGTTTTTTTCGCGGAAAAAAACGCATCATGTGCACGAAACATGCGGAATTCGTTCTAAGTGATAAGATGCTTATTGTATGCTGTTTTTTTTGCGGGTTTTATCGCGAAAAATCAGCAACGTGTGCACACAGCCTTACAGTGACAGGTGTGCTGGCTGTGGATCTTTTGTTTAGTAATGATAATGCAGCAAAGACTTTGTGCAGTCCTAGCCAACAATAATGATAAAAAAAATGTGAAAAAACATAAAATGTCAGGGACGCACCATGCTCGTTCTATAGTCAAATGGTCAACTGTGACACGCGACCTAAGACTTTCCTATCTTCTTCATTAGTGTGTGACTTCAAATAATGGGATGACAAACCATAGTTCATGTAACTACTAGGCCAACGTAGACACAGAGAATGGATAGATGTTCTGCAATGTATTTAGTGCGCGGTCCTCGCCCGGGGGAGTCTTCTCATGTCACCCCGCGTGTCTCCAGGCTGTTAGACATAAATCACCGTCCCTGCTGTGTCTCAGACACTCATCGCACTAGACAAGCAATTTATGTAGCCACAGCATTCGACATTTTGTAAGGAAGCAGAAACCAAAATGCCTGACATTCAACCACTGATGAGCACGTGCATAGGGTAGTAATGGGGGACAACTCCATATGCAATGCTCAGATCTTCTACAACACCACGACCCAAGCTCTGCAGCCGCAGCTGTCATCCAGTATGGAAGCTGTTAAAATGCATATAAGGAGGTGATGTAGCATTACAAGAAAAATATACATGACATTGAGTAAAACACTTACAGGGAACCAGTCATATATATAAAAAATGATAATTGCTTGCAGATAAGGGGTTAATTTGCAGACAAATAGCGTGTAAATCAGTCTGGCTGCCTCAGTGGAGTAAATGCTACAGACTCATGCGAAATGCTTTTCGGATTAAAAACCCCGGAATGCGTAAGAAAATGGATTATTTTTAACTACGAGCATATTGGGCATATTTATATTTTACGCTATGCTATTAAAAGGTAAGTATTAACTCCTTTTTTGTCGCTGCACGGAGAATAGCCTATTTGGACTTTTTTGTAGCTATTTGACTTGGGAGCTCCATATATCACACCCAGATCACAGACCGTCTATCAGAAAATGTTTTTCTGGGATCTCTTCCTCTTGATTACGTATTGGGTGCTGGGCTCACGTGTCACAACAGAATCACGTGAGCCCCCGGGAACGCGAGTGCCTACACCACTGGAACGGTGAGTATAGGTGGTTTTATCTTTAAGAGGCAAAACATGGGGAACGAAAAGGGGCCGTTCTAGTAGCGGACAATCCCTGTAAAGTGGTAAAATAGCAAAGTACTTGTAACAACAATCAACTTTGCAATTTACCCATTTCAAGAACAGAGGGATATTTAATTTGATAGTTTACAGCCGATTACCTAGGTTACCGGCCACCCTGTGGTCTCAGAGTGGCCGGTTACCTAGGTAAGGAGCAGGCTCTATGTGTTACAGCTTGTTGTGCTGCTGGATCCGGCCAGCTTCAGTCCTGGCTGTCATCATTGATGCAGAACTGGCACTGCCAGCAGAACGAGAGAGCGCTCAGTTCAACAGCGCACTAGCAACCGGAAGCAGAGAGGCGAGGAGCAGCGCAACACCCCGATTAGCACTTTCACATAACTCCATCTCATCTCCTTACCTGGATCCAGATTTATTAAATGCCACGTTTGTCAGGGGCAAAATATGAGCTCTGAGCACCTGGAAAGATAAAACAGCTTATTAAACAGCAGCTGATATAAAAACTGACCTAGTACAGACCACTCCAGCTCCGGAAGACCACCTATTCTCACAGATATTAGCACTTTGTTGGCTGGATTTCTATTCTATGTATAGAGGTCTGTGGCGGCAACACATTATGTGAACAGCACTTTAATGCGCAAGCATTGGGAAAGTTACAAAAGATTGGGAATAACGTATTTTTACAGTTTTCCGTAATTATTCAAAACTAGTTTGAAACAAAACATGAACAAATAGAAGGTATAATGGCACACAGAGAGGGTATAGTGGCACACACAGAGGGTATAGTGGCACACAGAGAGCTTATAGCGGCACACATAGAGGGTATAGCGGCACACAAAGAGGGTATAGTGGCACACAGAGAGGGTATAGTAGCACACAGAGGGTATAGCGGCGCACAGAGAGCGTATAGCAGCAGAAAGTGTACAGCGGCACACAGAGCGTATAAGCAGCACACAGACTGCGTATAGCAGCACACAGAGAGCGCATAGCGGCACATAGTGAGCGTACGCATAGAGAGCAGATAGCGGCAAACAGAGCAGATAGCGGCACACAGAGAGCATAGAGCTGCACATAGAGTGTACAGCGGCACACAGAGAGCGTATAGCAGCACAGAGTGCTTACATAGGGCAAAAGACCATATATAGAGGCAAAGAGAGCAAATATAACAGCAAAGAGCGTATATAGAAGCAAAGAGAGCATATACAGTATATCGGCAAACAGAGAGTATATAGCGGCAAAAAGAGCATATATAGCAGCAAAGAGAATGCATGTATAGCGACACACAAAGTGTACAGCGGCACACAGAAAGCATATAAAGCCACACAGAGAGCATATAGCGGCACAGAGAGCGCAAGCGTACCGCTGATCACAGACAACGTACTGCGGATCACAGAGAAGGTATCATGGATCACAGAGAGTGTATCGCGACACACAGACTCCTGCAGATCTGTATATAAAACCATGTAAAATGCCAGGACTGTATTACAGCTATTCTCCATACAAAGCCTCTCAGTGCTCTCGGGGAGCTTACCTCTAGAATATGGCATCCAACACAATAATGCACAATATTAGTGATATGGCATCTGGGAAAAAGTCTTAAAATGAAGCTACTTGCTATCACATTATTATTTCCATATTTGTATTATATGTCTCCGTTCACACACATCATATTTCTGTAATTTTATTTTAATACATTTTTATGCTTTGGGAAAAAAAAAGTCGAATGTGCTACAAAAAAAAAGTGACAGATTTTCAAATCCCATCCTCAACTAGCATTTGGAAACTGCACATTTTTTAGATGTTGTTTGCTCTTATTTTTAAAGGGAACCTGTCAGGCAATTCATACTGCGGGAAGCCAGAATCAGATCCTGGCTGCGTGATTGAAGTCAGGTATATTTTTCTATAAATCGTTTTGATGTTTCAGAGAAAGTTTCCCAGGCCGACTCTTCCCAGTGAAGCTAGAGGTGATTGGCAGGTCTCTCCCTATGTCCATACGATGGAGACACCTGTCAATCACCTGCATATTTACTCTGGAACGCTCCAGCATTTAAAAAACCTTGCTGCACCAAATATATACAGTATATATATTAATATACTTGGCTGCAGTTATACAGCCTGGGGGGCTTTAATATACTTGGCTGCAGTTATACAGCCGGGGGGCTCTGATTCATGCTGCCCGTGGTTTGAGCAGAATGAAGACTGACGGGTTCCTCTTAAGGAAGTTGAATATCCTACTTGATGGTTATATGACTGATGGACGGCATAATTTAGCAGTTTCCCCTCTACTGTTTCTAGTCAATACAATCTGCAGTAGATTCTTCTTGTGAGCTCTGCCTCTTTCCCCTAAATCCTCTGCCTCTTTATATAAAGACTTCTAACAGACAGTCGTGTTCAAAATAATAGCAGTCCAATATGACTAACCAGATTAATCACTGTTACTGGTATAAATTATATTACCACGTATCAAACAAATTACCAGTTAGTGGAGCAGATTCTAAGAAAACCAAAAGACTCCGCATTCCTGACCTGCAGGAATAATTAATAGAAAGGCGGCGTTCAAAATAATAGCAGTGTGGAGTTCAACTAGTGGGTCAATCATTCTGCGAAGAAACAGGTGTGGATCAGGAGGCCCTTATTTAAGGGTGAAGCCAGGATATGTTGTACATCCATTTCTCCTTCAATGCCTGAGAAATGTGTGGTCGTTCGAGACATTGTTCAGAAGAACAGCGTACTTTGATTGAAACGTTGATTGGAGAGGGTAAAACTTACAAAGAAGGGCAGACAATGAAGGGCTGTGCAGCTAAAGTGATCTCCAGTGCTTTAAAGATGGGAAGCCAAACCAGAGAGGCGTGGAAGAAAACAGAGGACCACCATTGGAATGGATGGAAGATAGTCAGAATGGCAAAGGCTCGGCCAATGATCAGCTCCAGGATCATCACAGACAGTCTCAAGTTACCTGTGAGGACTGTGACAGTTAGAAGACGCCAGTGTGACACTAATCTCTTAGCAAGAAGTCCCCGCAAAGTCCCGCTGTTAAAAAAAGACATGTACTGTAATGAATACAATTTGCCAAAGAACACATCAACTGGCCCAAAGAGAAATGGAGAAACATTTTGTGGACTGATGAAAGTAAAATTGTTCTTTTTGGGTCCAAGGGCCCCAGACAGTTCGTCAGAAGACCCCAAAACTCTGCATACCACATACAGTACACCATGCAGACAGTGAAGCATGGTGGTGAAGCATCATGATATGGGCATGTTTCTCTTACTGTGGTGCCGGACCTATTTACTATATACCTCTGATCATGGACCATTTTGCATATATTAAAATACTTGAAGAGCTCATATTGCCTTACATTACATTGAAGAGGATATGCCCTTGAAATGGGCGTTTCAACAAGACAAGTCCAGTAAACGAGCAAAATCTTGGTTCCAGTCCAACAAAATTGAGATTACGGAGTGGCCAACCTAATCCCCGGACCTTAATCCGATAGAACACTTGTGGGGTGACATAACAAATGCCGTTTCTAAGGCAAAGCCAACAAAAAACAACAAATTGTGGCATGTAGTCCAAGTATCCTTAGCTGGAATAACAGGTGACAGCGGCCAGAAGTTGGTGACTCTGCAACATACAGTGGGGCAAAAAAGTATTTAGTCAGTCAGCAATAGTGCAAGTTCCACCACTTAAAAAGATGAGAGGCGTCTGTAATTTACATCATAGGTAGACCTCAACTATGGGAGACAAACTGAGAAAAAAAAATCCAGAAAATCACATTGTCTGTTTTTTTATCATTTTTTTGCACATTATGGTGGAAAATAAGTATTTGGTCAGAAACAAACAATCAAGATTTCTGGCTCTCACAGACCTGTAACTTCTTCTTTAAGAGTCTCCTCTTTCCTCCACTCATTACCTGTAGTAATGGCACCTGTTTAAACTTGTTATCAGTATAAAAAGACACCTGTGCACACCCTCAAACAGTCTGACTCCAAACTCCACTATGGTGAAGACCAAAGAGCTGTCAAAGGACACCAGAAACAAAATTGTAGCCCTGCACCAGGCTGGGAAGACTGAATCTGCAATAGCCAACCAGCTTGGAGTGAAGAAATCAACAGTGGGAGCAATAATTAGAAAATGGAAGACATACAAGACCACTGATAATCTCCCTCGATCTGGGGCTCCACGCAAAATCCCACCCCGTGGGGTCAGAATGATCACAAGAACGGTGAGCAAAAATCCCAGAACCACGCGGGGGGACCTAGTGAATGAACTGCAGAGAGCTGGGACCAATGTAACAAGGCCTACCATAAGTAACACACTACGCCACCATGGACTCAGATCCTGCAGTGCCAGACGTGTCCCACTGCTTAAGCCAGTACATGTCCGGGCCGTCTGAAGTTTGCTAGAGAGCATTTGGATGATCCAGAGGAGTTTTGGGAGAATGTCCTATGGTCTGATGAAAACAAACTGGAACTGTTTGGTAGAAACACAACTTGTCGTGTTTGGAGGAAAAAGAATACTGAGTTGCATCCATCAAACACCATACCTACTGTAAAGCATGGTGGTGGAAACATCATGCTTTGGGGCTGTTTCTCTGCAAAGGGGCCAGGACAACTGATCCGGGTACATGAAAGAATGAATGGGGCCATGTATCGTGAGATTTTGAGTGCAAACCTCCTTCCATCAGCAAGGGCATTGAAGAAGAAATGTGGCTGGGCCTTTCAACATGACAATGATCCAAAGCACACCGCCAGGGCAACGAAGGAGTGGCTTCATAAGAAGCATTTCAAGGTCCTGGAGTGGCCTAGCCAGTCTCCAGATCTCAACCCTATAGAAAACCTTTGGAGGGAGTTGAAAGTCCGTGTTGCCAAGCGAAAAGCCAAAAACATCACTGCTCTAGAGGAGATCTGCATGGAGGAATGGGCCAACATACCAACAACAGTGTGTGGCAACCTTGTGAAGACTTACAGAAAACGTTTGACCTCTGTCATTGCCAACAAAGGATATATTACAAAGTATTGAGATGAAATTTTGTTTCTGACCAAATACTTATTTTCCACCATAATATGCAAATAAAATGATAAAAAAACAGACAATGTGATTTTCTGGATTTTTTTTTCTCAGTTTGTCTCCCATAGTTGAGGTCTACCTATGATGTAAATTACAGACGCCTCTCATCTTTTTAAGTGGTGGAACTTGCACTATTGCTGACTGACTAAATACTTTTTTGCCCCACTGTAGATGTGAAGCAGTTCTAAAAAACTGCGGATATACAACTAAATATTAGGCTAGTGATTCACCGCAATGCTAAATCCACAAAAAAGTACAAATTGTGAGTTTATAAAGACAAATGCAGACACGGCTATTTTTTAGAACAGCCCAATGTTCATTTTTTTGTTATTTTCTGTAAAATAGTTAAACATTATATACATTTCTCTTCATGTTTTGAATTAGGAAACAGTGTGCAATGTTCCCAGAGCATGGAAATAAAAACTAGTATAAAGATTTTGTGATTAACTCATGTTTTTCAACACACTGCTATTATTTTGAACACTATTATATGGTATTATATGATCCAGCATTGCAGACAGGTTTGTAGACAGATTTGAGCAGTTTTACGACTGAATGATCAAGGAGAGAAAAAGTGACTGATGGAGAAGAAGGCATTATTCCTACTAGAGGGTATTACAAAATATCTTGTATTCACTTGTTCTGTTAATTTAGGGGAAAATACGAAATATATTACTAGCAGTACATTAGTAATATGTTACTTAAGTTACTTTTTAAACACCGCAACAGTTTCCCCAATGAAATTGCTCTATATACAATATAGATAATGTCTTCTGTTAATGATTTACAGGTATTTAATTTATTATAACATAAGTAAACTATTCTTTTCCTCTTTAAAACCCACATTTCTTCCAACTTCAGGGCTGCAAAGCAGTTACAGTGGGGCAAAAAAGTATTTAGTCAGTCAGCAATAGTGCAAGTTCCACCACTTAAAAAGATGAGAGGCGTCTGTAATTTACATCATAGGTAGACCTCAATTATGGGAGACAAACTGAGAAAAAAAAATCCAGAAAATCACATTGTCTGTTTTTTTTATCATTTTATTTGCATATTATGGTGGAAAATAAGTATTTGGTCAGAAACAAAATTTCATCTCAATACTTTGTAATATATCCTTTGTTGGCAATGACAGAGGTCAAACGTTTTCTGTAAGTCTTCACAAGGTTGCCACACACTGTTGTTGGTATGTTGGCCCATTCCTCCATGCAGATCTCCTCTAGAGCAGTGATGTTTTGGGCTTTTCGCTTGGCAACACGGACTTTCAACTCCCTCCAAAGGTTTTCTATAGGGTTGAGATCTGGAGACTGGCTAGGCCACTCCAGGACCTTGAAATGCTTCTTATGAAGCCACTCTTCGTTGCCCTGGCGGTGTGCTTTGGATCATTGTCATGTTGAAAGACCCAGCCACATTTCTTCTTCAATGCCCTTGCTGATGGAAGGAGGTTTGCACTCAAAATCTCACGATACATGGCCCCATTCATTCTTTCATGTACCCGGATCAGTCGTCCTGGCCCCTTTGCAGAGAAACAGCCCCAAAGCATGATGTTTCCACCACCATGCTTTACAGTAGGTATTGTGTTTGATGGATGCAACTCAGTATTCTTTTTCCTCCAAACACGACAAGTTGTGTTTCTACCAAACAGTTCCAGTTTGGTTTCATCAGACCATAGGACATTCTCCCAAAACTCCTCTGGATCATCCAAATGCTCTCTAGCAAACTTCAGACGGGCCCGGATATGTACTGGCTTAAGCAGTGGGACACGTCTGGCACTGCAGGATCTGAGTCCATGGTGGCGTAGTGTGTTACTTATGGTAGGCCTTGTTACATTGGTCCCAGCTCTCTGCAGTTCATTCACTAGGTCCCCCCGCGTGGTTCTGGGATTTTTGCTCACCGTTCTTGTGATCATTCTGACCCCACGGGGTGGGATTTTGCGTGGAGCCCCAGATCGAGGGAGATTATCAGTGGTCTTGTATGTCTTCCATTTTCTAATTATTGCTCCCACTGTTGATTTCTTCACTCCAAGCTGGTTGGCTATTGCAGATTCAGTCTTCCCAGCCTGGTGCAGGGTTACAATTTTGTTTCTGGTGTCCTTTGACAGCTCTTTGGTCTTCACCATAGTGGAGTTTGGAGTCAGACTGTTTGAGGGTGTGCACAGGTGTCTTTTTATACTGATAACAAGTTTAAACAGGTGCCATTACTACAGGTAATGAGTGGAGGAAAGAGGAGACTCTTAAAGAAGAAGTTACAGGTCTGTGAGAGCCAGAAATCTTGATTGTTTGTTTCTGACCAAATACTTATTTTCCACCATAATATGCAAATAAAATGATAAAAAAACAGACAATGTGATTTTCTGGATTTTTTTTTCTCAGTTTGTCTCCCATAGTTGAGGTCTACCTATGATGTAAATTACAGACGCCTCTCATCTTTTTAAGTGGTGGAACTTGCACTATTGCTGACTGACTAAATACTTTTTTGCCCCACTGTAGCTGTAATTGGGATTTTTCAGCTGTTACAGATATAGACTGCTGCCATGGTCGGACTTTTCTGATGTATCGCATGTGTACACCACAGAGCAGCGGGACTAACGTTCTGTATTCTATAATTAGTGAAATTAATAATTCATCTGTATAATTGACATTACTATAATGAAATGATTCCTGCTAGGATTTGCACTGTTTTGATTAGCAGGACAAAACCAATACATGGTGTAATACAGGTACTTCTCATTAAAGGGATAGATCCACCAGCAAATATAAATGTTCTAATTATGGTTTTATTGGAAATCTTGCTTTTTTTATATATAATTCAGTGTCTAGACATTGCTGCAACATAGTTGTGCTGTCCCCTTGTGTTATTTTCACTCCCTCTGAAAGCATCCAGGAGCGGTGAGAGGAGAGCTCTCGTGTGTGTCTACGGGCTGGTCTGTACAGGAAGGAATCACCCTGCAGTCCATGTACATGGAAGATCAGGGCAGTGAGATTAAGTACCGTGTATCTGATCAATGGCACTGAAGATGTTGTGAGAAGGGAAAAAAAACATGGGGCGCCCGCCCCAACAGGTGGGCAACACAATAACTAGACCAGAGGGGCACCAGCTGCTGACCAAGAGTGACATGAAGCCTGAAATGCCATTCTGTGCAGTCTCCTGCCAACTTTAGTGACCCCATATTGGGGACTTCTCTGTTTAGTACTAGAGGACAGTGTAAGGGTTCATTTGAATGTCTCTGAGCAGGTACACCGCTCTGTGCATGCACTCATCTAGGAGCAAAGTGCTTCTGCCTCCTGAGCGCAGCGCTTCTGCCTCCTGAGCGCAACGTTTCTGCCTCCACAGTGCAGCGCTTTTGCCTCCTGAAAGCAGAGCTTCTGCCTCCTGAACGCAGAGCTTCTGCCTCCTGAACGCAGAGCTTCTGCCTCCTAAGTCTTTTTAGTGATCGGCGGATGTCTTAGAAAATGGATCCACACCATTCTGAAGGGTGTTTATTCTGCCAAACTTAAGGGATGATTGCATAAACGGTACCAAACAACATTATCAGTTGACTCTAAAGACATCAAAAATGAATAATTTGGTGCAACTGGAGTCAACAAATTATACCTTTACATGCTAACGCATTAAAGCAGCTATACATACACACACACACAGTATTTATAAATCATGTATTTGGGGCTAAAAATAATTTCTGCGATTTACTTTTCCACTGGTTTGCTTTTGCAGGCTCTTTGTTTTTCTGCATGTTAAACTTTAAGACTACGTTCCTTCGATGAGTTTTTGTTGAGTCTTTTATGCTGCGTATTTTCTAAAAAATGTAAGTTACTGTCACGCACAGTGTAGGACAGACTATCTGCAACACAAAGGGATGAGGGGAAAGGGAACCAAACACTAGGGAAGGGGGGATTGGAGACCCCTAGACAGATCTGACGTCACCCTGTCTGTCCTATCGTCTCTATATAGGTGCCAAACCTATCGCCGAGCAGGATGCCTAATCCCTGCCTGACCCTGGCGATAAGCCCTGCACTGGGGAGGACAGGATGAGCGCTAGTCAATGCTTACTACCGCTAAAGACAACTGGGTTAGACAAACGAAACAAGGGAATACTTAGCATGAGAAGACTCTGACAGAATCAATGTCCTCCAAACTCCAAAAAGGATGATAGCGACTGCTACAGCTCCAAGCCTCAACAAGGAAATGCAAATGGAAATAACACCCGTGCTTGCCAGCAGCAAGCAGGAAGTATATCAACACTCAGGTCCAGATGTGGCCATTAGCACCGGGGGAGGTGGCCACTGGGTCCTAGCATCAGAAGGACCAGGTAGAAGTCTGCAAAGCAAACTGCTGAGACCCTCTGCAGACAGATGCAGTGCAACGGTCTGCAGCCTCTGACACATCCGTGACAGTAACCTATTTTACTTAATGAGTGCAGAAATGGTGCAGAAAATCTGGCACATCAAAAACTAACCTAAAGCTCATCGTTGAAACGTAGCCTAACTCTTAGGTGAGAGGAGCTCAAAAATGACAAATGAGAGTTACATACACACCGTCAGACCATCATAGTGGAATGACTGATGGATTCTCCGTTAACTCATTCTGCAGTAATCAAGAGACAAAGCAACACAGAGAGTCCAGATTGCAAAATTGCTAAATTTTTAATGAAACACAGTTGCAAAAATAATTTTGAACCCAAAATATATACATTTAAGAAAAAAAATGTCCTGAAAGGTGGACAAACCTGAAACTAGAAAAGGTGATCTTGGTCCTTATTCCACGAGGAATACAAAAGGGCTGGCAGCAAGGATGTGTGATAAGAGTCTTGAGCTGTGCAGAGTTTCGTAGGGCTCAGAGACAGAACAGGTTACAAATCTTTATTGTGTGCCATATGTTGTAGGAGCCCCTATACAAAGCACTATAAAGGGCATGTGTAATCACTTTAAAGTTTGCCCACTAAAAATAAAGTGAGGCTTATCCGTACTCCCACACATTCAAGAAGGCAACACAGTGTGAAGACGCCTAGCCATTAGCAAACTGGCATCAAGAGGGGATGACTAGATATCTTATAGGAGAACACTAAGCCTAGAAATGCATAGTGATAAATAGGTTCAACATCTTTATCAATGATTTAGATGAAGGAATTGAGGGTACACTGATTCAATTTGCTGATAACACAAAGCTAGGAGGGATATCTAATACTAGAGAAGGGAGAGAGAGGATTCAAAAAGATATAGATAAACTGGAGCAGTGGGCAGCAACTAACAGAATGGTTTTTAACAAGGAATAATAGATCACAGACTGAACATGAGTCAACAGTGTGATGCAGCAGCAAAAAAGGCAAATGCAATTCTGGGATGTATTAACAGAAGCATACAGTCTAGATCACGTGAAGTCATTATTGCCCTCTACTGCTCTTTGGTTAGACCTCATCTGGAATACTGTGTCCAGTTTTGAGCAACACATTTTAAAAAAGACATCAACAAACTGGACCAAGTTCAGAGAAGAGCGACGAGAATGGTGACAGGTCTGCAAACCATGTCCTATGAGGAACGGTTACAGGATTTGGGAATCTTTAGCTTGCAATAAAGAAGACTGAGAGGAGACTTAATAGCTGTCTACAAATATCTCAAGGGCTGTCACATTGTAGAAGGATCATCTTTATTCTTATTTGCACAAGGAAAGACTAGAAGCAATGGGATGAAACTGAATGGGAGGAGACACAGATTTGATATTAGAAAAAACTTTTTGACAGTGAGGGTGATCAATGAGTGGAATAGGCTGCCACGAGAGGTGGTGAGTTCGCCTTCAATGGAAGTCTTCAAACAGAGGCTGGACAGACATCTGTCTGGGATGATTTAGTGAATCCTGCTTTGAGCAGGGGGTTGGACCAGATGACCCTGGAGGTCCCTTCCAGGTTTATCATTCTATGATTCTATGATTCTAGGTGCGGGGGGGAGGATCCTGCTGCAGCCAACTGTGTTATAGCCAAATACGGGGCATTGAGGAGGCAAAAGGTGGGTATAACTAAGCATCTGAGAAACAGAGAAGTTTTCTTGGTATAGATCTCATAAGAGCCAAGAATTTAATGGACACAGAGTTAAGGAAGGGGCAGTGTCCAAAGTTGACCAGGAGAGGTGTACAGAACGTTCCTGCCCAGGAGCAGTTCTATAGAAGTGAATGTGATGGAGAGAAGTGGCTGGAAACCTCAAGAACTCAGCCGGTCGCAGTGTAAAAAGTTACAGATATACTGCATTGCAACAACTGCGTAAGTTTGATCACCAGCAGGAGTGGTCGGTCCACTTGGCAACGAGCTGTGACCAATGAACGACCAATAAGCATAGAGCAGGAGAATGATGCAACATAAATAAAGCAAGTTCATTCCAAACTTGCTTATCTTAATACCATCTTACTGCCTTATTGGAATTAACCCTTATAGGAAGAAGGTGCTGGGATATTTTTATTTTGTGAGCTTTTTAGGTTTAATTTTCCTTTAAACATAAGGTGCTTGCTCTACATGCTTGACTATATCAGGAATCTTGAACTTCACGCTTAATTTCCCTTGACTTTATCGAGAACGTTTTTCTATAAGCACACACTTATCAATGCTTGTCTCCGTACTTTCTTATTTTAGGCATATTATTCCGGCTGCCAGTAAATGCTCTATTACAAGACAACGTATTGATTGCACCTCTATATACTGCCTAATGCCCTGCGACATGAAAGGATGACTAAAAACGACCCTCAAGTGATTGGGGAGGACTTAACATTGCAAAAAGAAATGTAACTTTCAGTAAATAGTTTAAAGTGATTTCACAATACCTTGATAATGTATATTATATGGCATTAAAAAATATGTCTCATTCAGATCTTCAGCCACTTTATCATGATGTAGACAGCTTAGCATCTAAAAAAGAGGTTGCACAACCAAATTCATGGCTTATGGCTAGCATAGGCCATCAGTATTGGATAGGTGGGGACCGACTGCTCTGATGAACAATTTGGAGGCTGCGGTGCTTCTTGCATCACCATCAATCTAATAAGATCATCCATCCTAATAATAAGCTATAGTTTTAAAAAAGTTGGATAACCCCTTTAAGGTAGCAATGGACATTCAATAACCATCAGCTGGATGAGCGTTTCCTCCCGGCCTCCCAATACACAAGTTTTGACTAGGGCTATATGTTCTGAAATGGGAGAAGAGAGTAGACAGCTGCAAGACACTTCTGTAAGGCTACTTTCACACTAGCGTCGTGTGACGGACATCGCAATGCGTCGTTTTGGAGAAAAAACGCATCCTGCAAAGTTGCCCGCAGGATGCGTTTTTTCTCCATAGACTTGCATTAGCGACGCATTGCGACGTATCGCCACACGTCGCATCCATTGTGCGACGGATGCGTCGTGTCTTGGCGGACCGTTGGCACAAAAAAATGTTCCACGTAACGTTTTTTTGTGCGTCGAGTCCGCCATTTCCGACCGCGCATGCGCGGCCGGAACTCTGCCCCCTCCTCCCTGGACATTACAATGGGCAGCGGATGCGTTGTAAAACTGCATCCACTACCCCGTTGCGCATGGCGACGGCCCCGTACCGACTCTAGTGTGAAAGTAGCCTTACCCGACAAAGGGGAACATCACACACAAATTAGACTGGTCCTGCTCAGCGATAGTCTTCTCTCGAGTGCCCAAGGCCTCATCCACAAGTCTGTGATTTTTTTTTTATTGTACTTAGAAACATAAACCGTTGTTCATCAGTGTTTGGTGCGTGTGTCAGTTTTCCCAGTCAGGGTTTCGTCGGTGACTTTGACACATGGAACGGGACATATGTCAATCTGTGTGAATGGGGGCTCAGATAGGATACCGCTAGTGATGAGCGAACGTGCTCGGATAACGTTTCTCGGGAGTGCTCGTATATTATGTTCCAGTCCCTGCGGCTGCATGATTTGCATCTGTTAGACAGCCTGAACACGTGTGGGCATTCCTTAACAAACAGGCAATCCCTGCCTGTGTTCAGGCTGTCTAGCAGCCACAAATCATGCAGCCGTAGGGACTCGACCATAATATATGACCATAATATACGAGCACCCAAGCATGCTCGGATAAGACATTATACGACCACTTTTGCTCATCACTAGATACCACTCCATAAATCCAATCTCAAAAAAGGAATCTGGCACTCCAGAAGATGAATTATAGATAATAATGATTAGATCTGCTGTGCATTCTAAAACAAAGTAACGTTTCAGTCTTAAAGTTTAGACCTTCATCAGACAGCTTTGCTAATAGTATGGAGGAACACGTGTCAGGCGCTATATAAGTAACGGGCGTATCCGCGTGTCCGCGCTGATGATTGGGGCATACACCCGTTGCTTATATAGCGCCTCACACTTGTTCCTTCTTCTGGAGTGCCGGATTCCTTTTTTGAGATTGGATTTACACACGTGGATACATAAATGACCACGTTTCTCTTCAAATCACGGACAACACACAGATTGTACACTAATGTCATCCATGTGCTGTCCGTGATATTCATGGACCCATAGACTTGTATGGGTAATTTAGAGCTGTAACTCAGATCAAAAACGGACACGTCTGTGTGAATTTTTGTGCATCACTCGGTCAGCAAAAAAAAAAAAAAAAACGGACATGTGAACAGCTCCATAGACTATAATGGGCAAATGTCCTATCCGTGAAAACCATGTATAGAACACGTGAGTCGCTGACGTCTGAATGAGGCCTTAGGTTATATTCACACATACACATGAAGCCTCCTAGTGCTGGCCAAGTTTTATTTCGGAGAGCACACCGATCTGTAGAAGTTCATTGATCAACACACAAAAACAGATCTGTGTCTCCGGTCCGTGGAACTGTCTGAATCTCTTATTCCCATCCGTTTGGTGGGTCAGGTGACTACTAGGATGACACTTGAGTCAAAAAAAGAAATCATTTGTCTGGGATGGATGCATTACACGGGGGTGTGAATAGAGCCTTAGAATGGATGGTCAGGCCGCATGTGACGCAGGTAGCTCTATTCAACGCCTCTCGCCTGGGGGCTTGCAACCACGGAAGAGTCAGGGACAACAAGGAACACAGGTCCCCTTGTCTGATGATCAGTGGGGGTCCCACATCACGTACTGTCTGATGATCAGTGGGGGTCCCACATCACGTACTATCTGATGATCAGTGGGGGTCCTACATCACGTACTGTCTGATGATCAGTGGGGGACCCACATCACGAACTGTCTGATGATTAGTGGGGGTCCTACATCACGTACTGTCTGATCATCAGTGGGGGACCCACATCACATACTGTCTGATGATCAGTGGGGGTCCTACATCACGTACTGTCTGATGATCAGTGGGGGACCCACATCACGTACTGTCTGATGATCAGTGGGGGTCCTACATCACGTACTGTCTGATCATCAGTGGGGGACCCACATCACATACTGTCTGATGATCAGTGGGGGACCCACATCACGAACTGTCTGATGATCAGTGGGGGTCCCACATCACATACTGTCTGATGATCAGTGGGGGTCCCACATCACGAACTGTCTGATGATCAGTGGGGGTCCTACATCACGTACTGTCTGATGATCAGTGGGGGTCCGACATCACGTACTGTCTGATGATCAGTGGGGGACCCACATCACGTACTGTCTGATGATCAGTGGGGGACCCACATCACGAACTGTCTGATGATCAGTGGGGGTCCTACATCACGTACTGTCTGATGATCAGTGGGGGTCCTACATCACATACTGTCTGATGATCAGTGGGGGTCCGACATCACGTACTGTCTGACGATCAGTGGGGGACCCACATCACGTACTGTCTGATGATCAGTGGGGGACCCACATCACGTACTGTCTGATGATCAGTGGGGGTCCTACATCACATACTGTCTGATGATCAATGGGGGACCCACATCACGAACTGTCTGATGATCAGTGGGGGACCCACATCAAATACTGTCTGATGAACAGTGGGGGTCCTACATCACGTACTGTCTGATGATCAGTGGGGGTCCTACATCACGTACTGTCTGATGATCAGTGGGGGTCCCACATCACGTACTGTCTGATGATCAGTGGGGGACCCACATCACGTACTGTCTGATGATCAGTGGGGGTCCTACATCACATACTGTCTGATGATCAATGGGGGACCCACATCACGAACTGTCTGATGATCAGTGGGGGACCCACATCAAATACTGTCTGATGAACAGTGGGGGTCCTACATCACGTACTGTCTGATGATCAGTGGGGGTCCTACATCACGTACTGTCTGATGATCAGTGGGGGTCCCACATCACGTACTGTCTGATGATCAGTGGGGGACCCACATCACGTACTGTCTGATGATCAGTGGGGGTCCTACATCAAATACTGTCTGATGAACAGTGGGGGTCCTACATCACGTACTGTCTGATGATCAGTGGGGGTCCTACATCACGTACTGTCTGATGATCAGTGGGGGTCCCACATCACGTACTGTCTGATGATCAGTGGGGGTCCTACATCACATACTGTCTGATGATCAGTGGGGGACCCACATCACGTACTGTGATGATCAGTGGGGGTCCCACATCACGTACTGTCTGATGATCAGTGGGGGTCCTACATCACGTACTGTCTGATGATCAGTGGGGGACCCACATCACAAACTGTCTGATGATCAGTGGGGGACCCACATCACGTACTGTGATGATCAGTGGGGGTCCTACATCACGTACTGTCTGATCATCAGTGGGGGACCCACATCACATACTGTCTGATGATCAGTGGGGGGTCCCACATCACGAACTGTCTGATGATCAGTGGGGGTCCTACATCACATACTGTCTGATGATCAATGGGGGACCCACATCACGAACTGTCTGATGATCAGTGGGGGACCCACATCAAATACTGTCTGATGAACAGTGGGGGTCCTACATCACGTACTGTCTGATGATCAGTGGGGGACCCACATCACGTACTGTCTGATGATCAGTGGGGGTCCTACATCACGTACTGTCTGATGATCAGTGGGGGACCCACATCACGTACTGTCTGATGATCAGTGGGGGACCCACATCACGAACTGTCTGATGATCAGTGGGGGACCCACATCACGAACTGTCTGATGATCAGTGGGGGACCCACATCACGAACTGTCTGATGATCAGTGGGGGTCCCACATCACGTACCCAGTGGACATGTGATAAGTTGTGCAGCAAGGTATACCCTTCTATGGATATCAGGGAATGGAGATCAGCGCAGCCAGCACATGAATAAGCACAGGGTCCCTTGTGTGATAATGTGAGGACAATCGGCTTATACTCCTGCATTGTGTAACAGCGGATGTGTCTGGTACCTGACATCTGTATATAACTTGGGAATGCAGTCAGGATATCATTTAATTGTAATTGTAAGGACGTATGGGGAGAGAGCGCCCCCTACTGATTCAGTGTTTGCACATGAAGCGGCAACACAAAGTCAGATAAAAAGCTGCATCTAAGTATAATAACAATCCTATTACTTGTAAACACAGCAAAGAAATGAGAGATGGCTCTGCTCTGTCATGAAGTACTACAAGTCCCAAATAACTTATGTGCAATTGGATCATCTGTCTTATTTTCAGGTGCTGCTCAATGATAGATATACTGTCCTCAATGAAACCTGTTATATCAAAAAACGCTACTAACCTGCAGATACGGGGTCCAAGTCATCAACTCTTTCACAACAGAATTCTGGCATAAAAGCTTTGAAAAGTTGCAAAGTTTAGGCACAACTTGGAGACGGCAGGCATTTTCCGATTTTTTGCTTCTACACGCTAGTTTCTCCTAGCTGTACTGAAATCGAATGAAGCGGTGCAAAACGGGGGCACGGTGGGGTGTGACGCCAAAGCTCGTCTAATGCTCGTCTTAAAACAGTACTTAGAACAGTTTACTGTAAGTGATATCTGTAACTTGTATGTAACCCCTTCTCATGTACAGCACCGTGGAATCAATGGTGTTATATAAATAAATAATAGAACAGGGATGCACACGCCACTCATCAGACGCTCCAGATTTATGTAGAGGCACGCACTGCTTCGTGAATCAGGAGCATCTGATTCCGGCACACCTCATCATCAAGATGGTGTTGTTCACGACAGTCTTGACAAATTGGGCCCATTGAGTTAATCTGCAGGTTAATGACGTTCTAAACCCATGCAGTCACTTCATTGACAGCCTGGCTTCCGGGAAGAAATTAATGTTATTCCTCCTGGCAACCTCGGGCTTTCAGTCATAGAGGGGGAGCCAGTGCGGCTTCAGTCACTGCTCAGTACATAGTAAACGGTGGCTGTAACTACGCCACACACTGACTGACAGCCAGCTCAGCAAAGAATCAGTGCTGGATCACCTCTATGGCTGGCGACTTAAACGGACGAGTGCAATGCGATAAAAAAAAAAAATCACATTGCACTCGGACCAATGTTACACTATGGGGCAGCTCCCAGCAGTCGATTTTTTGTCGTTCGTTTTCCTCGGTCTGAGACAATCGCAGCATGCACTCATCCGATTCTCGGCTCACTCGCACCCATAGACTTATAAGTCTGTGGGTGTGAGTGAGACAGCGCACATCACTTGGATATCATCCGAGTGATGTGCGTTATAAGCGGACCCCGGCAATGGAGGAAATGGAGAAATTAGTTTCTCCGCCTACTCCGCCGCTGTGCTCCGATCCGCTCTGTGCGAGAGGCTTGGAGCACAGACGCATTACACTCGGCTCCCACTCGCAGCAGAGCAGGAGCCGAGGGTCATTAGCTCTCGCATCCGATGCTCTCACATCGGATGCAATACGCCAGTGTGACGCCGGCCAATGACTGAAAGCCGCAGGCTGCTGAGTGCAATAAGGTTAATTTCCTCCCAGACGTCGGCTTCTCAATACGGTGGCAACAAGGCTTTAGAACGCTATTAACCTCCAGATTAACCCCATATGTGCAGGTTAATAGCTTTTCGGGACATAACAGGTTCCTTTTAGTATACAGTAGTTTTGAGAGGACAAATTCCTTGAAACTGACCAAGAAATAAGAAAATAGATGTTTTATTCCAACAGCATTACAGTGGCCATTTCACGTAATACAACGCCTTAATAATAGTAATAATAATCTTTATTTTTATATAGCGCTAACATATTCCGCAGCGCTTTACAGTTTTGCACACATTATCATCACTGTCCCCGATGGGGCTCACAATCTAAATTCCCTATCAGTATGTCTTTGGAATGTGGGAGGAAACCGGAGAACCCAGAGGAAACCCACGCAAACACGGAGAGAACATACAAACTCTTTGCAGATGTTGTCCTGGGTGGACTCAGGACTCCAGCTCTGCAAGGCTGCTACGATAACCACTGCGCCACCGTGCTGCCCTGTCAGGGAATCATCATTATGACAAACCTCACCAACTTAAATAGTACAAACTTAATTAAAACACTAATAAAAAAACACTGAACAATGTACAAAAATAATTTTGTCTGTCACTTCCGTCTGTCTGTCTGTCCTCTGTCACGGTTATTCGTTCGCTGATTGGTCTCGGCAGCTGCCTGTCATGGCTGCCGCGACCAATCAGCGACGGCCACAGTCCGATTAGTCCCTCCCCTACTCCCCTGCACTCACTGCCCGGCGCCCGCTCCATAATCCCCTCCACTCACCGCTCACACAGGGTTAATGGCAACGGTAACGGCCCGCGGTGTAACGCACTCCGTTACCGCTGCTATTAACCCTGTGTGTCCCCAACTATTAACTATTGATGCTGCCTACGCAGCATCAATAGTAAAAATATGTCATGTTAAAAATAATAAAAAAAACCAAAAATCTGCTATACTCACCCTCCGCCGCCTTTCTCGCTCCTCGCCACGCTCCCGGGACCGCTCCATTGCAAGCGGCAGCTTCCGGTCCCGTCCCAGGGCTGGTGTGCAACAAGGACCTGCCGTGACATCACGGTCATGTGACTGCGGCGTCATCATAGGTCCTGCTCACACCAGCCCTTGGACCGCAAGCTGCCGCTTGCAATGGAGCGGTCCCAGGAGCGTGGCGAAGAGCAGGAAAGGCGGCGGATGGTGAGTATAGCAGGACTTCAACGGGCTATAGGTGAGTATATGTTTATTTATTTTTTTAAGTCTCTATACTACGTGGCTCTGTGCTGGGCAATATACTATGTGGCTCTGTGCTGGGCAATATACTACGTGGCTCTGCTATATACTACGTGGCTGGGCAATATGCTACGTGACTGGGCAATATACTACGTCGCTGGCCAATATACTACGTGGCTGGGCAATATACTACGTGGCTGGGCAATATACTACGTGGCTGGGCAATATACTACGTGGCTGGGCAATATACTACGTGGCTGGGCAATATACTACGTGGCTGGGCAATATACTACGTGGCTGGGCAATATACTACGTGGCTGGGCAATATACTACGTGGCTGGGCAATATACTATGTGGACATGCATATTCTAGAATACCCGATGCGTTAGAATCGGGCCGCCATCTAGTATTACAATATATATCCAAAAAATACCCAAGCAGAGTTTGTCAAAACTCCATGCCATATTTGTTATTATTTGACAATATACATAATAATTAATCAAGAAATGTGTATGATTGTTGAGATCATTACGACCAAGCGGTCCTAATGCCCCTAGCTCCCCCGAATCTTGGACTATTATTATACGGAGGAGACAATTCACCAGCTCCAAGAGAGTTCAGTTTTGTAAAGCCAAGTGTGGCTCCTATTTTTAAGTACTGGAGTCTGCTGAGAAGTATCCTAAGGAGAGGGATGAAACGGGGAGGGGGGGGGGGGGGGGTTTCTAAACATTTTTCAGAAAAATTATTTGTTGAACTTCCTAAACAAAACAAATAGGTATTTGACACCCAAAATCTACAAGTCCCTGGATCGTCCAACAGGTCCGTCTTGGCATGAAGCTTCTGCTTCCAAACTAAAAGGCATAAAAACTAGAGCTGAGCATAAATATTCACAGAACCCAGGTCCAACATCCATGTCGATATTCTGTGGCAGCTGGACCAAGGCATTACCAACTTGCTGCACCAGCACTGGGCACCTCCTGTGATTCCTAGGCCCATAACATCATGAGGTCACATGAGGCCTAGTGTCTAGACCTCACTAGCGACTAGACGTAATTTGTCATCATGACATCCCGGTGGCCCAGTGATCATAAGAAGTGCCAAAGATACCAGCAGTCAAGTACTGGCTGAGGTAACTTGTACCTCCGAGGTCTGGCAATTATGGAGAACCGACACGGACAAGGCAAATCTTTGTGCTGAACTGTAATGCCAGCCTATAGCAGGTAATCAGACGTCAAAATGATCAAAGACACTAAGTGTAAATTTAGCAGCTGCTAGCCATACAGCATGGGCCAAATATGTGCTCCCAAAGACATGTGAATAAGAGCCTAAGAGTAAATCACGGGTGATCCAGCTCCCGGCACTGACCTTGAATAGATAGAACTTGTGGTGGTCCTGCTGTCCTATCTTCTCTTGGAGCCTTAGGATGAGGTGCTTCACTTGCTCGGTGCGGGAGGCAGTAATAAGAGGTTCGGCTTTTCTTATGTCTTCTACAAGTAGGTCCACATCAGTCCTACAAAAGAGAACCACTTGGTGATATCTGTTTGTGTATTTCTATATAGAGGTCTTCATTAATTAGCACCATGTAATGGATAGAGTAGAATTGTTAGATCATTGACTCATTCGTCGGACTCATTGACCTACATGGCCGAATGAGAGCAAATAATTGGATCCAACTTGGGAATGCTGCAATTTTGTTCCTCGAACAGACTCTGCCTGAGAAAAAAAATGGAACATATGCACGGCTCATAGAATAACACTGGTCCGAGTGCAATGCGATAATAAGGTCATGTGCAGGAGCCCTTACAATATACATGATATCTGCAGAGCCCGGACGCCTTATACGTCTTGTAATGCCTGTAATGTCTCTGTTGTGAGATAGCACTTACTGTTTATGTGGGGGACACTCGCTCAGCAACGGGATAAACGTAGACAGGCATGGCTTTTCCACATAAACAGTCTATTTTAGTTTATTCAAACATCATAAACCTCTGTAGGCCATGTTACACATCACAGACCTCACTCATAGTCCATAGCACTTCATATTACACGGCTCTAACTCGCAGTCACTAAACACGCCGGACCTCTTTGCCCAGTTACCGCAGGTGACCACACGACGAACAGTTCATTAATGTCCATGAAACACAACAGGCACCAACACACGACATTAGGTTGCAGACTCTAAACATGCTGAACCTTACTGCGTCCAGTTACCATGGGTGACCGCACGGTTCATTAACTGACCCCCTGTCAGTGCTCACAGTTCCCCAACTCTGGGTTACCTTCCTGGAGCTCCTGCTCCACACACTAACTCCTCGTTAGTCTTCACTCCTTGGGAAACTGCCTTACTGGGATCATCGTCTCGGACGATGCCTTGCTCACCAGGCCACCCAACAGTCCAGACCCACAGGAGGAACGGTAGCTTCCCCAACGCAGTGCCTTCACAGACTCTGCAGGACCATGGCCTCACCATGTGCTTTTCAGGACTCCTGTAATACTCCCAGGACCATCCAATACAGAGGCCATCCAGGTCCACGGCCTCTCCGTGTGCTATACAGGGATCTGGTCCTACTCCCAGGACCTCCCAACACACAGGCCTTCCAGGTCCACAGGCTCTCAGTGTGCTATTCAGGACATCCATCCACTCATAGGACCGTCCAAAACACAAGCCTTCTAGGACCTGACACACCGACCATTCAAGTCCATACATTCTGACCATGTGTCCAGACCTCAGTCACATTATATCACAGTAGCCACTCCCATAGGTGGCAGGTGTGTGGTTAGTCAGACCTGCCCAGCTCTCCGACTAACCCTGTAAGCCTCCGTAATAAACTACACACACTCGTGGGACTACAAGTCCCAGAACAACATTACTGGCTTACAGAGCAGAGAATCTCCTCTGCGACACATACCAGCCATTCACAATAATGCCGGTCACCATCTCATTTTCACCATTACACCTCCATGCGTATCCTGAGGATCACATGCAGCGCGGCCTAGCTGTAAGAGGGGTCACTGCATTACACTGTGCATCGCTGTCATGTATTTTCATTACATGATCTCATTAAACATCTTTAACCCTTTGCCTTCGAAGCCAATTTTCGTCTTTATGCTTGCATTTCCCCTCCCTTTCTTCCAAGAGCCATAACGGGTTTATTTTTCCGTTAACATTAACATTAATATTATGGCTTGTGTTTTGCGGGACGAGTTATAGTTTTGAATGACACCATTCATTTTACCGTAAAATATACTGGAAAGTGAAAAAAATATATCCAAGTTGGATGAAATACAGTAATTAAAAAAATGCAATTGTGCCTTGGTCTTTGAGTTTTGCTTTTACAGCATTCATTCTTTGGTAAAAATTACCTGAAAACCTGATTATTCAGGTCAAACTTGGATAAATTTTACTTTTCTTATTTAAAGGGAAGGTGCCGTGATTTTAATTTTTGTATTAATAATTATTGATTATACAATCAATTATTTTTAATACAAAATTAAATTAACTACTTTAATAGTTTTTTATTTATTGACATTTGTGTGTGCCACTGGGGGCTGCCATTTTGACTAGTGGGGGTGTGTGTGTCTGGGAAGGACACTTGCACTCCTCACTTACGGCAGCCATGGACATAGGAGCCAACAGTCGGACCCCGACCGCATCTCTTACATTGAGGCCGCTTCTCCTGCCTCTCAGCTGTGACCTGGACACGCACACTGGGCTGCTACGTCACAGCTGTGAGAGGAGATCGCGGCCATTTTGTTTGCTGTGGGCTGCGAGGACAGAAGATGTTGAGGAGAAGCTGCTGGGAGCGAGGGTTTGGGGTAAGTATCTGCAGCACTAGCAGTGATCACAGCCTGTACTTATTACAGTACAGGCTGCCATCACTGCCGACCTGCCCTGTGTTGCTGAAAGCTTCCTCCCTCAGTCCAGGGGCAGGAAATCCCCCAGCAGCAGCAGTGTGTCTCCCTGTACATGGAGCGTTATGTGTGCAGCACTGATCTGTGGCAACACTTCATCACCCCACACAGTGACTGTCCCTGTAGATTGCAGCCTGGCGTCTGAAGCCCCATGATTCTCTGCAGCAGGGGATCCCTCCTGGTTACAAGGGGCGGCACCCAGGCTGGCCTGTAATGGTTAACCCTTCTCTGCCTGCAGCTGTGCATGGTGCAGGGGGATCAGTGTGCAGGCAGGCAGCAGCCTGGGGGCTTCACCTATGGATCAGGTGGGAGGTCTGCACAGTGTAAAGAGGTGGGCGATGGTTGGCACAGTAATAGTGTTCTAACATTTGGGCTATGGTTGGCACAAGGAAGCAGACCCAGGGGGTGATGACACTCAGCAAGCTCTAGCTGCTGTGTCACTACAAGTCCCAGCATGCCAGGACTGAGCTCCTAAGTGTTGTAGTCCTGCAGCTCCTCAGGTCTCCTGCCTGATCGTCCTACTATACAGTGCAGAGCAGAGGGCAAGTGGTCTGAGACTAGTGATCCAGGGAGCAGAAGAGGAAAGACTGAGACTGAGCCCTGACACCCACCCTAAGCTCACTGACCCACCCCATGCCCCCTGATACCCATCTCCTGCTCCCTGAAACCCACCTCAATCTCACCGACACCCCAAGCCTGCTGTCTTTCAGGACAAGCTGTGAGGATCGTCACCAGGGGCGTACATACAAATCATAGGGCGACATAGCATAAGGTCTAATTGCCCCCCCCCCAAAAAAAAAAAAAAAATAAATAAATAATTGTGGGGGTCACAGAAGGGCATAGCTCACAACTTTCCTGCCTTTACATAATAAATATACCGCCATATATATTTATTACATAATACTGCCATATAGGTCATACATAATGCCGCCAGATATATCTATTACATAATACTGTAATATGGACGGAACGTAATGTTGCCATATATATATTTTTTGCATACTGCTGCCATATAGATCAAACATGATGCCACCATATAATGTATATTTTTTACATAATGCTGCCATATAGACCACACTTGATGCCGCTAATTATTATGTGTGACCTGTATGATGGCATTATGTGTGATCTATATGACAGTATTATATGTAATATGTATGGTTGTATTATGTTTGATCAGTATGGTGCAATAATATAAGAACTATATGACGGGATTATATGAGAACTGTATTGTGGGATTATGTGTGATCTATCTATGTGGCAGTATTATGTGAGAATTATATGGTGGTTTTATGTGTGATCTACATGGCGGTATTATGTGTGATCTGTATGTCAGTATTATATTCAGAAAGCGGACCCATTCTAGGGTGGTTCTGGCTGAGCACCTGCACGCGGGTCTGGGGTAATAGAGGGGACAGCGTGACCTCCAGTTAGGTGTAATCAGGGGAAGGCTGGTGAGGCAGCTGAAGAGAGGGGTCTCATTTTTATTGTTACTATATGGCTACATTTCCTTCCCAGCGTCACCCCGATTGTGCCTGTCGCCTTGCTTTCACACATCGCCAGGACAGGATCTGAGGAGGGGAATGGGGTCTGCATGCAAAGTCTGGATCAGAACAGGCCATCAATCCTCAGAAATGTTTCCTGGATTTCTGTGGAGCAGACGGTCCATCCAGGTGTGTATAAGACAGCGCTCTATGTATAATCCCTGGCTGCTCCGCGCACCAAACAGGGGGCCCCTATAGACCAGCACACTGCTCTCCTGAAATACTCTGTGCTGCTGTCACCCTGCTCCCTCCACCACATATCTCCCAGAATCCTTGCTGCCTGCCATGGTGACTGTCTACTTGTCAGTATAAGGCTGCTTTCACATTAGCGTCGGTACGGGCCTTTCACAGTGCGTCGTACCGACGTATGCTGTGAAAGAAATGCCCGACGTGGGCAGCGGAAGCAGTCTTGCGACGCTTCCGTTGCCCCATTGTAAGGTCTGGGCATGAGGGGGCGGAGTTTCGGCCGTGCATGCGCGGTCGAAAATGGTGGACTCGACGCACAAACGTTACATGCGTCGGTAATGTTAGTCTATGGGGAAAAACGCATCCTGCAGACAACTTTGCAGGATGCGTTTTTTCTCCTGAATGACGCATTGCACCGTACAGCCAAAATCGCTAGTGTGAAAGTAGCCTAAGGTTTGCCGTCCACGCTCAGTATTTGGTCAGTATTTTACCTCAGTATTTGTAAGCCAAAACCAGGAGTGGGTGATAAATACAGAAGTGGTGCATATGTTTCTATTATACTTTTCCTCTATTTGTTCCACTCCTGGTTTTGGCTTACAAATACTGAGGTAAAATACTGACCAAATACTGATAGTGTGACGGCAGCCATACTCTGCAGTCACCAACAAAATGGCTGCTCACTGGGTCCCTGAATCTCATCCTCTCTAATCCCTTAGCAAACACCCAGAAGGGGAGGAGACATCACACAGGTCAGCAGACTCCGCCCATAATTACTGCAGTGCTGTAATGTGAGCTATTTGTACACTAGGTTTTTCTGAAATTTCAGCAGCTGCTCCCCCTAGTGTTGAAAAGTGGAAATTCCAAAACTTTTCAAATTATTTTTCATATTTTACTAAATTATAAACAAATGATAATATTTTTTAAGAAAATGTAATCATTAATTCTTTACATTTTTACAATTTCTGAAAAAATTTTTTTTTTTATGGCACCTTCCCTTTAAGTGCTGAAAAAAATTCAAAGGCTTAATTAAAAAATAAAAGGGGATTTTATCTCTATCCATTTTCTGAGACCCCTAACGTTTTGAAGTGGAGCCCTCTCCACATGTGGACACCTCAGCAATGACATAACTATATGTCCTTTTGTGCCTAGTGGTTAATGGCTGGATTTAATAACTTTTTTTGCATCTTATTCCTTGAATATGATATTAATTCAGCCCCTACTAATAAAACGAGGGTCTGTCTGACATACATAGATCAGAGAACTTACGTGGGGGAGAGGTCCAGTAAATCTATAGACTTGGTTTTCAGCTCCCCGCCTTTTTCATACTCCAGGATAATCCCTATGGGAAGAAAATATAACAACGTAATGCAATAACTGAGGGGAAATCTGCTACTTATCTCTTAGCTCACTGCCCCATATTATACGGTACAATCATTTACTTATTCTATCAGTATCATGATGAATAACGGCACCATCGAAAAAGTGTGAGTCACCGAGCAGAACAGGAGGACCCGATGGTCCATGTGGCAGATTCCTTTCTGTGCACAGGTGACCATCTTGCACAATTTAATTGGAACACTGGGGTCTTCATTACCTTTCTTCTCCAACTGGCAACATGAAAGCCCCCAAACCCCTGAACAATGTCGGCTCAAATATCCAGATGTTGTGATGTGAGGCCGCCATCATCATGTCACGTGTAGCCGTCTATGCTGATAGTTATTAGATGTCACCATGTGAGGCCGCCATCATCATGTCACGTGTAGCCATCTATGCTGACAGTCATTAGAGGTCTCCATGTGAGGCCGCCATCATCATGTCATGTGTAGCCGTCTATGCTGAGTCATTAGAGGTCTCCATGTGAGGCCGCCATCATCATGTCACGTGTAGCCATCTATGCTGACAGTCATTAGAGGTCTCCATTTGAGGCCGCCATCATCATGTCACATGTAGCCGTCTATGCTGACAGTCATTAGAGGTCTCCATGTGAGGCCGCCATCATCATGTCATGTGTAGCGATCTATGCTGACAGTCATTAGAGGTCTCCATGTGAGGCCGCCATCATCATGTCACGTGTAGCCGTCTATGCTGACAGTCATTAGAGGTCTCCATGTGAGGCCGCTATCATCATGTCACGTGTAGCCATCTATGCTGACAGTCATTAGAGGTCTCCATTTGAGGCAGCCATCATCATGTCACATGTAGCCGTCTATGCTGACAGTCATTAGAGGTCTCCATGTGAGGCCGCCAT
Organism: Ranitomeya imitator; assembly: GCF_032444005.1. Taxonomy (NCBI): domain Eukaryota; kingdom Metazoa; phylum Chordata; class Amphibia; order Anura; family Dendrobatidae; genus Ranitomeya; species Ranitomeya imitator. The sequence continues at coordinate 578,157,767 of NC_091286.1, forward strand.
CATCATGTCATGTGTAGCGATCTATGCTGACAGTCATTAGAGGTCTCCATGTGAGGCCGCCATCATCATGTCATGTGTAGCCATCTATGCTGACAGTCATTAGAGGTCTCCATGTGAGGCCGCCATCATCATGTCACATGTAGCCGTCTATGCTGACAGTCATTAGAGGTCTCCATGTGAGGCCGCCATCATCATGTCATGTGTAGCCATCTATGCTGTCAGTCATTAGATGTCACCATGTGAGGCCGCCATCATCATGTCACGTGTAGCCATCTATGCTGACAGTCATTAGAGGTCTCCATGTGAGGCCGCCATCATCATGTCACGTGTAGCCATCTATGCTGACAGTCATTAGAGGTCTCCATGTGAGGCCGCCATCATCATGTCATGTGTAGCCATCTATGCTGACAGTCATTAGAGGTCTCCATGTGAGGCCGCCATCATCATGTCATGTGTAGCCGTCTATGCTGACAGTCATTAGAGGTCTCCATGTGAGGCCGCCATCATCATGTCACGTGTAGCCATCTATGCTGACAGTCATTAGAGGTCTCCATTTGAGGCAGCCATCATCATGTCACATGTAGCCGTCTATGCTGACAGTCATTAGAGGTCTCCATGTGAGGCCGCCATCATCATGTCACGTGTAGCGATCTATGCTGACAGTCATTAGAGGTCTCCATGTGAGGCCGCCATCATCATGTCACGTGTAGCCATCTATGCTGACAGTCATTAGAGGTCTCCATGTGAGGCCGCCATCATCATGTCACGTGTAGCGATCTATGCTGACAGTCATTAGAGGTCTCCATGTGAGGCCGCCATCATCATGTCACGTGTAGCCATCTATGCTGACAGTCATTAGAGGTCTCCATGTGAGGCCGCCATCATCATGTCACGTGTAGCCGTCTATGCTGACAGTCATTAGAGGTCACCATGTGAGGCCGCCATCATCATGTCACGTGTAGCCATCTATGCTGACAGTCATTAGAGGTCTCCATGTGAGGCCGCCATCATCATGTCATGTGTAGCCGGCCGCGCTGACAGTCATTAGAGGTCTCCATGTGAGGCCGCCATCATCATGTCACGTGTAGCCGGCCGCGCTGACAGTCATTAGAGGTCTCCATGTGAGGCCGCCATCATCATGTCACGTGTAGCCGTCTATGCTGACAGTCATTAGAGGTCACCATGTGAGGCTGCCATCATCATGTCATGTGTAGCCGGCAGCGCTGATAGTCATTAGATGTCACCATGTGTAGCCGGCAGCGCTGATAGTCATTAGATGTCACCATGTGAGGCTGCCATCATCATGTTATGTGTAGCCGGCCGCGCTGACAGTCATTAGATGTCGCCATGTGAGGCCGCCATCATCATGTCACGTGTAGCCGTCTATGCTGACAGTCATTAGAGGTCACCATGTGAGGCCGCCATCATCATGTCACGTGTAGCCATCTATGCTGACAGTCATTAGAGGTCACCATGTGAGGCCGCCATCATCATGTCATGTGTAGCCGGCAGCGCTGATAGTCATTAGATGTCACCATGTGAGGCCGCCATCATCATGTTATGTGTAGCCGGCCGCGCTGACAGTCATTAGATGTCGCCATGTGAGGCCGCCATCATCATGTCACGTGTAGCCGTCTATGCTGACAGTCATTAGAGGTCTTCATGTGAGGCCGCCATCATCATATCACGTGTAGCCATCTATGCTGACAGTCATTAGAGGTCACCATGTGAGGCCGCCATCATCATGTCATGTGTAGCCGGCAGCACTGATTGTCATTAGATGTCACCATGTGAGGCCGCCATCATCATGTCACATGTAGCCATCTATGCTGACAGTCATTAGAGGTCACCATGTCAGGCCGCCATCATCATGTCATGTGTAGCCGGCAGCGCTGACAGTCATTAGATGTCGCCATGTGAGGCCGCCATCATCATGTCACGTGTAGCCGTCTATGCTGACAGTCATTAGAGGTCACCATGTGAGGCCGCCATCATCATATCACGTGTAGCCATCTATGCTGACAGTCATTAGAGGTCACCATGTGAGGCCGCCATCATCATGTCATGTGTAGCCGGCCGCGCTGACAGTCATTAGAGGTCTCCATGTGAGGCCGCCATCATCATGTCACGTGTAGCCGTCTATGCTGACAGTCATTAGAGGTCACCATGTGAGGCCGCCATCATCATGTCATGTGTAGCCGGCAGCGCTGATAGTCATTAGATGTCACCATGTGAGGCCGCCATCATCATGTTATGTGTAGCCGGCCGCGCTGACAGTCATTAGATGTCGCCATGTGAGGCCGCCATCATCATGTTATGTGTAGCCGGCCGCGCTGACAGTCATTAGATGTCGCCATGTGAGGCCACCATCATCATGTCATGTGTAGCCGGCAGCGCTGACAGTCATTAGAGGTCTCCATGTGAGGCCGCCATAATCATGTTACGTGTAGCCGTCTATGCTGACAGTCATTAGAGGTCACCATGTGAGGCCGCCATCATCATGTTATGTGTAGCCGGCCGCGCTGACAGTCATTAGATGTCGCCATCATCATGTCACGTGTAGCCGTCTATGCTGACAGTCATTAGAGGTCACCATGTGAGGCCGCCATCATCATGTCATGTGTAGCCATCTATGCTGTCAGTCATTAGATGTCACCATGTGAGGCCGCCATCATCATGTTATGTGTAGCCGGCCGCGCTGACAGTCATTAGATGTCGCCATGTGAGGCCGCCATCATCATGTCACGTGTAGCCGTCTATGCTGACAGTCATTAGATGTCGCCATGTGAGGCCGCCATCATCATTTTATGTGTAGCCGGCCGCGCTGACAGTCATTAGATGTCGCCATGTGAGGCCACCATCATCATGTCATGTGTAGCCGGCCGCGCTGACAGTCATTAGATGTCGCCATGTGAGGCCGCCATCATCATTTTATGTGTAGCCGGCCGCGCTGACAGTCATTAGATGTCGCCATGTGAGGCCGCCATCTCCATGTCACGTGTAGCCGGCCGCGCTGACAGTCATTAGATGTCGCCATGTGAGGCCGCCATCATCATTTTATGTGTAACCGGCCGCGCTGACAGTCATTAGATGTCGCCATGTGAGGCCGCCATCATCATTTTATGTGTAGCCGGCCGCGCTGACAGTCATTAGATGTCGCCATGTGAGGCCGCCATCATCATTTTATGTGTAGCCGGCCGCGCTGACAGTCATTAGATGTCGCCATGTGAGGCCGCCATCATCATTTTATGTGTAGCCGGCCGCGCTGACAGTCATTAGATGTCGCCATGTGAGGCCGCCATCATCATTTTATGTGTAGCCGGCCGCGCTGACAGTCATTAGATGTCGCCATGTGAGGCCGCCATCATCATTTTATGTGTAGCCGGCCGCGCTGACAGTCATTAGATGTCGCCATGTGAGGCCGCCATCATCATGTCATGTGTAGCCGGCCGCGCTGACAGTCATTAGATGTCGCCATGTGAGGCCGCCATCTCCATGTCACGTGTAGCCGGAGCCCCTTATCAGAGACCACTGCACACAGGTTGGGGGTCTGCACTGCCCTAATAATGGGTGCAGGATCTGCCCCCTGAGCAGTTGGCCGTCAGCACCGGGTACAAGGCAGTGTCCCCACACACACTATACAGGACTAGTCATTTCATAGTCATCCATGTAGCCAGTCTCTGCCGCGCACGCTGTGACTTGTAGTACTGCTATAAGTGCGCTGTATCTGTGTGACTGCCGTACTCCAGATTAATACATCTGATTGTGACCACACCACGGTGTACTTCCCCTCTATCACTCTTCCCCGCGGTCTGCACTCGTTCTCACCTGGCGGATAATACCGGAGAAGGAACCGCTTCAGCTTCATCCTTCGTCTTGTCCGCACGGCGCCGTAGTAACCATGGAGACTAACAACATTGCGACTGCGCAAGCGTACAGAGCGCGTGTAGGGGTGGGGCTATGACAGGAAATAGCTGGGTGACGTTGGTGTGGTAACCATGGTGCCGGGTGAAGGCGCCATTCGTGGCGGGAAAGTACACGCAGCAGAACTTCAGTGATTGATTGGAGGCAGTGCGCCCGTCATCTCCTGTCAGACAGAAAGACAAGCGCATGTAGCGACCGTGTCGCATGCGCCTGAGTGCGAGTCCTACATGCATTGTATAGCCATACCTCCCAACTTTTGAGGAAGGGAAAGAGGCGGGACAAAGTTAGCGCAAATTTTAAGTCACACCCCTGACCACACCCATTTCACTAGTCACGCCCCAACCACACCCATTTAACACTTCTGATCTCAATGGTTCCTAAACAATAATTATAAACAAAAAAATATGGCAACACATGATGCTCCATATAGTATAATGACCGCAAATGATGCTCCATACTGTATAATGGCCACACATGATGCTCCATACTGTATAATGGCCACACATGATGCTCCATACTGTATAATGGCCACACATGATGCTCCATACTGTATAATGGCCACACAGTGCTCCATACTGTATAATGGCCACACATGATGCTCCATACTGTATAATGGCCACACATGATGCTCCATACTGTATAATGGCCACACAGTGCTCCATACTGTATAATGGCCACACATGATGCTCCATATAGTATAATGACCTCAAATGATGCTCCATACTGTATAATGGCCACACATGATGCTCCATACTGTATAATGGCCACACATGATGCTCCATACTGTATAATGGCCACACATGATGCTCCATACTGTATAATGGCCACACATGATGCTCCATACTGTATAATGGCCACACATGATGCTCCATATAGTATAATGACCTCAAATGATGCTCCATACTGTATAATGGCCACACATGATGCTCCATACTGTATAATGGCCACACATGATGCTCCATACTGTATAATGGCCACACATGATGCTCCATACTGTATAATGGCCACACATGATGCTCCATACTGTATAATGGCCCCAAATGATGCTCCATACTGTATAATGGCCACACATGATGCTCCATACTGTATAATGGCCCCAAATGATGCTGCGTACAGGGTACTGGCCCCACGTGATGCTCCATACTGTATAATGGCCACATTATGCTCCATACTGTATAATAGCCCCACATGATGCTCCATACTGTATAATGGCCACATTATGCTCCATACTGTATAATAGCCCCACATGATGCTTCGTACTGTATAATGGCCACACATGATGCTCCATACTGTATAATGGCCACATTATGCTTCATACTGTATAATGGCCACATTATGCTCCATACTGTATAATGGCCACACATAATGCTCCATACTGTATAATGGCCACATTATGCTCCATACTGTATAATGGCCACATTATGCTTCATACTGTATAATGGCCACATTATGCTCCATACTGTATAATGGCCACACATAATGCTCCATACTGTATAATGGCCACATTATGCTCCATACTGTATAATGGCTCCACATGATGCTGCGTACAGTATACTTGCCCCACGTGATGGTCCATACATTATAATGGCCCTACATGATGCTTTGTACAGTATAATGGCCCCACACAATGCTGGGTACAGTATAATGGTCACACATGGTTACCCCCACCCCCATCATTGCCTTCATCACTACACACACACACACACCTTTCACCGCGCACCCTCGCAGCAGCCGGCAGCTCCCACTCCCACAGCGCTGAATGGTGTGATCCAGCTGCGCCGCTGACTGCTCACGTCTCTGCAGCTGTGATACGCCATTGATAAACACCTCTCCGTGTCTCCTGTGCCAGTCAGTATTAGGCCGCCGTCACACATGCGAGTTTTACGGACGTAAGAGCGCAGAATCTACGTCCGTAAAACTCGCAAAAAATACGGCACAATTATTCTCTATGCCCCTGCTCCTATTTGCCGTATTTTACTGATCAGTATTATACGGCTTTCTACGGCCGTACAAAATCGCAGCATGCTGCGTTTGTCACCGTACTGCGCAAGAAATACGCCAATGAAAGTCTATGGAAGCGTGAAAAATACGGATTACACACGGACAAGCAGTGTGACTTGCGAGAAATACGCAGCGCTGTTAGAGAGAAAAGCCGGTAATTCAGTGCGGTGTACAGTAAAATCACACTGACAGCTTACAGTAGAATAGGTAGAATAAATGTGTACACATAGAATAGGTATATATATATATATATATATATATATATGTCAGTGAGACACATATATGTATATATATTAATATTTATTCCAGCGCTAGACAGCTTGAAAGCCGGTAATTCAATTACCGGCTTTTTCCTTCTCCTTCCTAAAACCCGACATGATTTGAGACATGGTTTACATACAGTAAACCATGTCTTCTCTCCATTTTTTTTGCAGATTCCACACTACTAATGTCAGTAGTGTGTATCTGCAAAATTTGGCCGTTCTAGCTCTTAAAATAAAGGGTTAAATGGCGGAAAAAATTGGCGTGGGCTCCCGCGCAATTTTCTCCGCCAGAGTAGTAAAGCCAGTGACTGAGGGCAGATATTAATAGCCTGGAGAGGGTCCACGGTTATTGGCCCCCCCCTGGCTAAAAATATCTGCCCCCAGCCACCCCAGAAAAGGCACATCTGGAAGATGCGCCTATTCTGGCACTTGGCCACTCTCTTCCCATTCCCGTGTAGCGGTGGGATATGGGGTAATGAAGGGTTAATGCCACCTTGCTATTGTAAGGTGACATTAAGCCTAATTAATAATGGAGAGGCGTCAATTATGACACCTATCCATTATTAATCCAATACTAGTAAAGGGTTAAATAAAACACAAACACATTTTTTAAAATTATTTTAATGAAATAAAAACAATGGTTGTTGCAGTATTTTATTCAACGCCCAATCCAGTCACTGAAGACCCTCGTTCTGTGAGTAAAAAAACATAATAAACCAACAATATACTTACCCTCCGCAGATCTGTAACGTCCAACGATGTAAATCCTTCTGAAGGGGTTAAAACATTTTGCAGCAAGGAGCTGTGCTAATGCAGGCTGCTCCTCGCTGCAAAACCCCAGGGAATGAGGCTAAAAATAGATCAATGATCTATATTTAGCTTCATTTGCGGTGAGGCGCCCTCTGCTGGCTGTTCATAGATCGTGGGAAATTACCTAGAAAGCTCCCAGGCTTTCTAGGTAATTTCCCACGATCTATGAACAGCCAGCAGAGGGCGCCTCACCGCAAATGAAGCTAAATATAGATCATTGATCTATTTTTAGCCTCATTCCCTGGGGTTTTGCAGCGAGGAGCAGCCTGCATTAGCACAGCTCCTTGCTGCAAAATGTTTTAACCCCTTCAGAAGGATTTACATCGTTGGACGTTACAGATCTGCGGAGGGTAAGTATATTGTTGGTTTATTATGTTTTTTTACTCACAGAACGAGGGTCTTCAGTGACTGGATTGGGCGTTGAATAAAATACTGCAACAACCATTGTTTTTATTTCATTAAAATAATTTTAAAAAATGTGTTTGTGTTTTATTTAACCCTTTACTAGTATTGGATTAATAATGGATAGGTGTCATAATTGACGCCTCTCCATTATTAATTAGGCTTAATGTCACCTTACAATAGCAAGGTGGCATTAACCCTTCATTACCCCATATCCCACCGCTACACGGGAATGGGAAGAGAGTGGCCAAGTGCCAGAATAGGCGCATCTTCCAGATGTGCCTTTTCTGGGGTGGCTGGGGGCAGATATTTTTAGCCAGGGGGGGGCCAATAACCGTGGACCCTCTCCAGGCTATTAATATCTGCCCTCAGTCACTGGCTTTACTACTCTGGCGGAGAAAATTGCGCGGGAGCCCACGCCAATTTTTTCCGCCATTTAACCCTTTATTTTAAGAGCTAGAACGGCCAAATTTTGCAGATACACACTACTGACATTAGTAGTGTGGAATCTGCAAAAAAAATGGAGAGAAGACATGGTTTACTGCATGTAAACCATGTCTCAAATCATGTCGGGTTTTAGGAAGGAGAAGGAAAAAGCCGGTAATTGAATTACCGGCTTTCAAGCTGTCTAGCGCTGGAATAAATATTAATATATATACATATATGTGTCTCACTGACATATATATATATATATATACCTATTCTATGTGTACACATTTATTCTACCTATTCTACTGTAAGCTGTCAGTGTGATTTTACTGTACACCGCACTGAATTACCGGCTTTTCTCTCTAATATATGTGTCTACTGACACACATATATATATATATATATATATATATATATATAGACAGTATATATATATTTTCTTTTCCTTTTGGGACACATGGATCACTTCTATAGCGGTATGTTGGTTTTGCTAGCCTGCGAGAAAACCACGCAGTACGGATGCCATACGGATTACATATGGAGGATGCCATGCGCAAAAAACGCTGACACACCCTGCCTACGGAGAAGCTACGGACCACTTTTTTCGGGACTTTTCAGCGTATTACGGCCGTAATATACGGACCGTATTGTTTTACGCTGTGTGTGACGCCGGCCTTAGAGCGAGGAAAAATATCTGCTCCGATCCCACTCAGCCAGCGTCTGCTCCGTACACCTCGTACACACATGGCTCCGCTCCATACACCTCGTACACACACGACTCCACTCCGTACACCTCGTACACACATGGCTCCGCTCCATACACCTCGTACACACACAACTCCACTCCGTACACCTCGTACACACACGCTTCTGCTCCGTACACCTCGTACACACATGGCTCCGCTCCGTACACCTCGTACACACACGGCTCCGCTCCGTACACCTCGTACACACACGGCTCCGCTCCGTACACCTCGTACACACACGGCTCCGCTCCGTACACCTCGTACACACACGGCTCCGCTCCGTACACCTCGTACACACACGGCTCCGCTCCGTACACCTCGTACACACACGGCTCCGCTCCGTACACCTCGTACACACACGGCTCCGCTCCGTACACCTCGTACACACACGGCTCCGCTCCGTACACCTCGTACACACGCCTCCGCTCCGTACACTTCATACACACACGGCTCCTCTCCGTACATCTCGTACACACACGGCACTACTCCGTACACCTCGTACACACACGGCTCCGCTCCATACACATTGCACACGCTGCTCCGCTCCGTATACCTTGCACACACACGGCTCCGCTCCGTACACCTCGTACACACAAGGCTCCGCTCCATACACATTGCACATGGCTCCACTCCGTATACCTTGCACACCCACAGCTCTGCTCCGCACACCTCGTACACACGTGGCTCTGCTCTGTACACCTTGTACACACGTGGCTCCGCTCCGTACACCTCATACACACACGACTCTGCTCCATACACCTTTCACACTCTGCTCCGCTCCATACACCTCGTACACACGCGGCTGTGCTCTGTACACCTCGTACACACGGCTCCGTCCACCTCTTACACACACAACTCTGCTCCATACACCTTTCACACGCTGCTCCGATCCATACACCTCGTACACACATGGCTCCGCTACATCCACACTGTAAACACCTCCTGACCTCACACATATGCTTACCCTCGTCCGGCGCCATGGCAACCAGCAGAGCCCTGTACACGGAGGTCCTCCCGATCATGTGACCCCCTGATTCCTCCCTTCCTGTGACCTCATCACAGGTCCTGTGCGCACAGAGCAGCCAATATGTGGTGTGCTGCTCTGCGGGTGCAGGGACTCAGGGAGCTGACCGGCTGATATTACACACCTCCCAACCAGTGGGGGACAACTAATGTCCCGCCGGGATCGCGGGGCTGACTGTCAAAATCAGGACAGTCCCGCTGGATCCGGGACGGTTGGGAGGTATGGGTATAGCCCACAAATCCAATGTGTTATGTTGGGGCACGACAACTTTTACTGAGACTATATGTGGTGAGGTTGGGATGAGGGCAACGTAACCCGCAATTACTGTATCTGTCCCTGGCCTAACAAGCGGCGAGTCACAGGGGAAGAAAGAGTTTATTGTTAATATTAATGTCCCAGTGTTTATACCACGACAAAATGTAAGAAATGAAAAGAAGGAATCGGAGCCCAGTGTGGTATGGAGCGTCCAGGCATAACCCCGCACTACTGAGATGTAGACATATATCTACTAGATGGTGGCCTTATTCCAACGCATCGGGTATTCTAGAATATGTATGTAGTTTATTTCTGAAGATTTCAGAATAATGCAATTTATACACAGGATTCGGCTGGCTGGGTGCGACCAATCAGCGAAGTGTGGTTCAAATCCCGCTTCAATTCGTGGCCGGACTGCGCCTGTCGCTGATTGTTTGCGGCCGGGCGCGACCAATCAGTGAAGCCAGTGCCGGCTCCAGGTTTTTTAGGTCCCTGGGCCAAAGAGTCTCAGCCCATGGGTAGCATATAACACGGCCCACAAAGTATATAGCAAAGCAACGTATGTAGCACAGCCACGTAGTATATAGCACAGCCCACGTAGTATATAGCACAGCCCACGCAGTATATAACAGCCATGTAGTATATAGCACAGCTGTGTAGTATATAACAGCCACGTAGTATGTAGCACAGCCCACGTAGTATATAGCACAGCCACGTAGTATATAGCACAGCCAGCGCAGTATATAACACAGCCACGTAGTATATAGCACAGCCACGTAGTATATTGCACAGCCACGTAGTATATAGCACAGCCCACGCAGTATATAACAGCCCACACAGTATATAACAGCCCACGTAGTATATGACAGCCCACGCAGTATATAACACAGCCCACACAGTATATAACGCAGCCCATGCAGTATATAATAGCCCACGTAGTATATAACACAACCACGTATTATATAACACGGCCCACGCAGTATATAACATCCCACCCAGTATATAACACAGCCCACGCAGTATATAACAGCCCATGAAGTATATAACCGCCCACGTAGTATATAGCACAGCCATGCAGTATATGACACAGGCCACGCAGTATATAACACAGCCCACGCAGTATATAACAGCCCACGTAGTATATAACACAGCCCATGCAGTATATAGCACAGCCCATGCAGTATATAACACAGCCCATGCAGTATATAGCACAGCCCATGCAGTATATAACACAGGCCACGCAGTATATAACAGCCCACGTAGTATATAGCAATGTGGGCACCATATCCCTGTTAAAAAAAGAATTAGAATAAAAAATAGTTATATACTCACCTTCCGGTGGCCCCTGGATCCAGCCCAGGCATTTAGCGATGCTCCTCGCGACGCTCTGTTCCCAGTAATGCCTTGTGGCAATAACCCGTGATGATGCAGTGGTCTCACGAGATCCCTACGTCATCCTGGGTCATTGCCGCAATGCATTCTTTGGACCGGAGCGTCGCGAGGAGCGGGAAAGGCTGCCGCGGATGCCAGAAGGTGAGAATATAATGATTTTTTTTTTATTATTATTTTTAACATGTTTTTACTATTGATGCTGCATAGGCAGCATCAATAGTAAAAAGTTGGTCACACTTATAAGGTTAATAGTAACATAGTTATTAAGGTTGAAGGAAGACTTTAAGTCCATCTACACTGTGTTCCAAATTATTATGCAAATAATATTTCCTCATATTTTCTGTAAATTACCTATCTGAATTGCAGTCATTGTTGTTTTCCAGTCATCTACTATTCTAGTATAATTGCAATGTTTTGGAACAAACTGCCTATGAAAACTGTATCTTTTTAAAAAAAATAAACACTCAAAATGCATGTTCCAAATTATTATGCACAGCAGAGTTTTCAACCTTTTTTTTTTTTGAACAAAAAAAATGGTCAATTGTGAAGTAACAAGCATTATCAGCTTATTACAAAATGAAATCAAACAGTTTTCAAGTGAAAACTTTATTCTAGGTGATGTTACATTTGCACATAGGACCCCCCTCGTCCATTGAATTTGTCAGTTTTTGGATGGTTTCTGCTTCAATTGTTTTGCATGTGGACAGAATACCCTCTAGGAGCGGTGGCTTAGATATGAACTGCCTCCCGCCATGATAGACACTCCTTTTGATGATGCTCCAGAGTTTCTCAATGGGGTTGAGGTCAGGAGAAGATGGTGGCCACACTATAAGTTTGTCGTCTTTTATGCCCATAGCAGCCAGAGATGCAGATGTGTTTTGTGCAGCATGAGACGGTGCGTTATCATGCATGAAAATGATCTTGCTGCGGAATGCACGGTTCTTCCTCTTGAACCATGGCAGGAAGTGTTGTTTTAGAAACTCCACATAGATTATGGAGTTCATCTTTACCCCTTCAGGGATCATAAAGGGTCCAACAATCTCTCTCCCCATGATTCCAGCCCAAAACATTACTCCACCTCCTCCTTGTTGGCGCCTTAGCCGTGTTTTCATGGGGTGTCCATCAACCAGCCAACCTCCCCTCCATCCATCTGGACCATCGAGCGTTGCACGGCACTCATCGGTGAACAAAACAGTTTGGAAGTCAGTCTTCATGTATCGTTTGGCCCACTGGAGCCATTTCTGCTTGTGTGCAGTGGATAGAGGTGGTCGACAGGATGGCTTACACACAGCTGCAAACCTCTGAAGGACCCTGCATCTTGTTGTTCTGGGGATGTTGGAGGCACCAGCAGCTTCAAAAACTTGTCTGCTGCTATGACAAGGCATTTGTGCAGCTGCTCTTTTAACCTTACGCAACTGCCTGTTGGAAAGAGTCCTCAATTTTACCTTATCAGCACGCGCACGTGTGTGCTGGGAATCAGCTACATACTTCTTGATTGTGCGATGATCACGATGAAGTGTCTTGGCAATGTTGATTGTAGTCATGCCTTGACCTAAATACTCCACAATTTGTTGCTTCTCAGCAGCCGACACATCCTTTTTCTTTCTGATTTTGGCCAAAAATGTAGGCTGCTTAATAATGTGGAACAGCCTTCTTAAGTAGTCTTGCCTTTATTTGGACACACCTGCCAAACTAATTTGCACAGGTATCTGCAATTGCTTCCAGTGATATAAAGAGCCTGACACACATCACCATCAATGAGTTTAAATGACAAACAAAAAAATTCTAACCTTATCACTCCTAAACTCTTTGTGCATAATAATTTGGAACACAGTGTAGTTCAACCCATTGCCTAACCTAACATGCCCTAACATGTTGATCCAGAGGAAGGCAAAAAAAAACATGTAGCAAAGAGTAACGGACTGCTAAAACGCTATGTGGGCGCTGACTGGAGGGGAGTATGGAGGGGGCACTGACTGGAGGGGAGTATGGAGGGGGCACTAACTGGAGGGGAGTATGGAGTGGGCACTGACTGGAGGGGAATATGGAGGGGGCACTGACTGGGGGGGGGAGTATGGAGGGGGCACTGACTGGGGGGGAGTATGGAGGGGTGTTATGACCCCAATGGCGAGGGTCTCAGAGGAACGTGGAAGTCTGCAAGATACAAAAATCCAGCTCATAGGGCAGTGGTAACTGGGTTGACCATATATCTACTCCTAACGCCAACACTAGAAGTAGCCGGGGGTCATACCTACGTTGATCCTAGATGACTCGCGCCAGCCGGAGAATCTAAATACCCCTAGTAGAGGAAAACAAAGACCTCTCTTGCCTCCAGAGAAAGGGACCCCAAAGCAGGATAGAAGCCCCCCACAAATAATAACGGTGAGGTAAGAGGAAATGACAAACACAGAAATGAACCAGGTTTAGCACAGAGAGGCCCGCTAACTAATAGCAGAATATAGAAAGGTAACTTATATGGTCAACAAAAAACCCTATCAAAAATCCACACTGGAAATTCAAGAACCCCCGAACCGTCTAACGGTCCGGGGGGAGAACACCAGCGCCCTAGAGCTTCCAGCAAAAGTCAGGATACAGATTAGGAACAAGCTGGACAAAAATACAAAACCAAAAACAAATAGCAAAAAGCAAAGTAAATGACTTAGCTGAATAACCGGACCAGGATCAGTAGACAAGAGCACAGCAGATTAGCTCTGATAACTACGTTGCCAGGCATAGAACTGAGTGTCCAGGGAGCTTATAAAGCAACGCCCCTAACTAACGACCCAGGTGCGGATAAAAGGAAAGACAGAAAAACCAGAGTCAAAAAACTAGTAACCACTAGAGGGAGCCAAAAAGCAAATTCACAACAGTACCCCCCCCTTAGTGAGGGGTCACCGAACCCTCACCACGACCACCAGGGCGATCAGGATGAGCGGCATGAAAGGCACGAACTAAATCGGCCGCATGAACATCAGAGGCGACCACCCAGGAATTATCCTCCTGACCATAGCCCTTCCACTTGACCAGGTACTGAAGTCTTCGCCTGGAGAGGCGAGAATCCAAGATCTTCTCCACCACGTACTCCAACTCGCCCTCAACCAACACCGGAGCAGGAGGCTCAGCAGAAGGAACTACAGGCACAACGTACCGCCGCAACAAGGACCTATGAAATACATTGTGAATAGCAAACGACACAGGAAGATCCAGACGAAAAGATACAGGATTAAGGATTTCCAATATCTTGTAAGGACCAATAAAACGAGGTTTAAATTTGGGAGAGGAGACCTTCATAGGAACAAAGCGGGAAGAAAGCCATACCAAATCCCCAACGCGTAGTCGGGGACCCACACCGCGGCGGCGGTTGGCAAAGCGCTGAGCCCTCTCCTGTGACAACTTCAAGTTGTCCACCACATGATTCCAGATCCGCTGCAACCTATCCACCACAGAATCCACCCCAGGACAGTCAGAAGACTCCACATGACCTGAAGAAAAGCGAGGATGGAAACCAGTGTTGCAGAAAAAAGGCGAAACCAAGGTGGCGGAACTAGCCCGATTATTAAGGGCAAACTCAGCCAACGGCAAGAATGTCACCCAATCGTCCTGATCAGCAGAGACAAAACACCTCAAATAAGCCTCCAAAGTCTGATTGGTTCGCTCCGTCTGTCCATTAGTCTGAGGATGGAAAGCAGAGGAAAACGACAAATCAATGCCCATCCTACTACAAAAGGATCGCCAGAACCTGGAAACGAACTGGGATCCTCTATCTGACACAATATTCTCAGGGATGCCGTGCAAACGAACCACGTTCTGGAAAAACACAGGAACCAGATCGGAAGAGGAAGGCAGCTTAGGCAAAGGAACCAAATGGACCATCTTGGAGAAGCGATCACATATCACCCAGATAACAGACATGCCCTGAGATAGCGGAAGATCAGAAATGAAATCCATGGAGATATGTGTCCAAGGTCTCTTCGGGACAGGCAAGGGCAAGAGCAACCCGCTGGCACGAGAACAGCAAGGCTTAGCTCTAGCACAAGTCCCACAGGACTGCACAAATGACCGCACATCCCTTGACAAAGAAGGCCACCAAAAGGACCTGGCCACCAGATCTCTGGTGCCAAAAATTCCCGGGTGACCTGCCAACACCGAGGAATGAACCTCGGAAATGACTCTGCTGGTCCACTTATCCGGAACAAACAGTCTGTCAGGTGGACAAGACTCAGGCCTATCAGCTTGAAATCTCTGCAACACACGTCGCAGATCCGGAGAAATAGCTGATAAGATAACTCCATCCTTAAGAATACCAACAGGATCAGCGACTCCAGGAGCATCAGGCACAAAGCTCCTAGAAAGAGCATCGGCCTTCACATTCTTTGAACCTGGTAAATACGAGACAACAAAATCAAAGCGGGAGAAAAACAATGACCAGCGGGCCTGTCTCGGATTAAGGCGTTTAGCAGACTCGAGATACATCAGATTTTTGTGATCAGTCAAGACCACCACACGATGCTTAGCACCCTCGAGCCAATGACGCCACTCCTCAAATGCCCACTTCATGGCCAACAACTCCCGATTGCCCACATCATAATTTCGCTCGGCAGGCGAAAACTTCCTAGAGAAAAAGGCACAAGGTTTCATAACAGAGCAACCAGGGCCTCTCTGCGACAAAACGGCCCCTGCTCCAATCTCCGAAGCATCCACCTCAACCTGAAAGGGAAGTGAGACATCGGGCTGGCACAAAACAGGCGCCGAAGTAAACCGGCGTTTCAACTCCTGGAAAGCCTCCACGGCAGCAGGAGCCCAGTTAGCTACATCGGAGCCCTTCTTGGTCATATCCGTCAAAGGTTTCACAACGCTAGAAAAATTAGCGATAAAACGACGGTAGAAGTTAGCGAAACCCAAGAACTTCTGAAGACTCTTAACTGACGAGGGCTGAGTCCAATCAAGAATAGCTCGGACCTTGACCGGGTCCATCTCCACAGCAGAAGGGGAAAAAATAAACCCCAAAAAGGGAACCTTCTGTACACCAAAGAGACACTTTGAGCCTTTGACAAACAAAGAATTTTCACGCAAAATTTTAAAGACCAACCTGACCTGCTCCACATGCGAGTCCCAATCATCAGAAAAAACCAAAATATCATCCAGATAAACGATCAAAAATTTATCCAGATACTTCCGGAAAATGTCATGCATAAAGGACTGAAAAACTGAAGGCGCATTGGAGAGCCCAAAAGGCATCACCAAGTACTCAAAATGACCTTCGGGCGTATTGAATGCGGTTTTCCATTCATCACCTTGCTTAATGCGCACAAGGTTGTACGCACCACGAAGGTCTATCTTGGTGAACCACTTGGCACCTTTAATTCGGGCAAACAAGTCAGACAACAGCGGCAGAGGATACTGAAATTTGACAGTGATCTTATTTAAAAGCCGATAATCAATACAAGGCCTCAAAGATCCGTCCTTTTTAGCCACAAAAAAGAATCCTGCACCAAGAGGGGAAGAAGACGGACGAATATGTCCTTTCTCCAAAGACTCCTTGATATACGAACGCATAGCGGTATGTTCAGGTACCGACAGATTAAAGAGTCTTCCCTTAGGAAATTTACTGCCTGGAATCAAATCTATAGCACAGTCACAGTCCCTATGAGGAGGCAATGCTTAGATAACATGTGTAGAATCACCACAGTAGTAGCACAAGCCATTCCGGCGTCTATGAATTTTCCGCTCATTTCTGGTCAGGATTCTATCACATTGCATTAAATCAGGTGTCTGTTCAGACAACACCATGAGGGAATTTGCGGTTTTTCTATCACATTGCACCGAATTAGGTGTCTGTTCAGACAACACCATGAGGGAATTTGCGGTCTTGCGTTCCCGCAATCGCCGGTCAATTTGAATAGCCAGTGCCATAGCATCATTCAGACCTGTGGGAATGGGAAAACCCACCATAACATCTTTAATGGCATCAGAAAGACCATTTCTAAAATTAGCGGCCAGTGCACAGTCGTTCCAATGTGTCAGCACGGACCATTTCCGAAATTTTTGGCAATACACTTCAGCCTCGTCCTGCCCCTGAGACATAGCCAGCAGGGCCTTTTCTGCCTGAATCTCAAGATTGGGTTCCTCATAAAGTAAACCGAGCGCCAGAAAAAACGCATCAATATCAGCCAATGCCGGATCTCCTGGCGCCAGCGAAAAAGCCCAATCTTGAGGGTCACCCCGTAAGAACGAAATAACAATTTTTACTTGCTGAGCGGAGTCTCCAGATGAACAGGGTCTCAGGGACAAAAACAATTTACAATTATTCTTGAAATTCCTAAACTTAAACCTGTCTCCGGAAAACAGTTCAGGAATCGGTATCTTAGGTTCTGACCCAGGACTTCTGATAACATAATCTTGTAAGCCCTGCACACGAGTAGCCAGCTGGTCCACACTTGTAATCAAGGTCTGAACATTCATGTCTGCAGCAAGCATAAGCCACTCTGAGGTAAAGGGGATGAAGAGAAAAAAAAAAAAAATGAGAGAGGAGAAAAAAAAAAAAACTCAGAATCTTCTTTCTTATAATCCCTCTTTTGCAATGCATTAAACATTTAATATAGGCCTGGCAAACTGTTATGACCCCAATGGCGAGGGTCTCAGAGGAACGTGGAAGTCTGCAAGATACAAAAATCCAGCTCATAGGGCAGTGGTAACTGGGTTGACCATATATCTACTCCTAACGCCAACACTAGAAGTAGCCGGGGGTCATACCTACGTTGATCCTAGATGACTCGCGCCAGCCGGAGAATCTAAATACCCCTAGTAGAGGAAAACAAAGACCTCTCTTGCCTCCAGAGAAAGGGACCCCAAAGCAGGATAGAAGCCCCCCACAAATAATAACGGTGAGGTAAGAGGAAATGACAAACACAGAAATGAACCAGGTTTAGCACAGAGAGGCCCGCTAACTAATAGCAGAATATAGAAAGGTAACTTATATGGTCAACAAAAAACCCTATCAAAAATCCACACTGGAAATTCAAGAACCCCCGAACCGTCTAACGGTCCGGGGGGAGAACACCAGCGCCCTAGAGCTTCCAGCAAAAGTCAGGATACAGATTAGGAACAAGCTGGACAAAAATACAAAACCAAAAACAAATAGCAAAAAGCAAAGTAAATGACTTAGCTGAATAACCGGACCAGGATCAGTAGACAAGAGCACAGCAGATTAGCTCTGATAACTACGTTGCCAGGCATAGAACTGAGTGTCCAGGGAGCTTATAAAGCAACGCCCCTAACTAACGACCCAGGTGCGGATAAAAGGAAAGACAGAAAAACCAGAGTCAAAAAACTAGTAACCACTAGAGGGAGCCAAAAAGCAAATTCACAACAGAGGGGGCACTGACTGGGGGGGAGTATGGAGGGGGCACTGACTGGAGGGGAGTATGGAGGGGGCACTGACTGGGGGGGAGTATGGAGGGGGCACTGACTGGAGGGGAGTATGGAGGGGGCACTGACTGGAGGGGAGTATGGAGGGGGCACTGACTGGAGGGGAGTATGGAGGGGGCATTTCGCAGCCGGACTGTGCCTGTCGCTGATTGGTCGCACCCAGCCGGCCGCAACCAATCAGCGACACGGGATTTCCGTGACAGACAGACAAACAAACGGAAGTGGACCTTAGATGATTATATATAGATCTCTATCTCTGTGACAGAGAATAAGTATCCCCAGAATTGTCTACATGGGGATACTTATTCTCTGCACCTGGAGGGCCCTTATCAGATGGCGCCTATATGCATGATATCATTATTCTACTGATTAGCTAAGTATAGCTTTTTGCTCTATACATATAACCTGCAAACATCACTCCTGATGAACCTAGAGAAAAAGCGGAAATGTTATCTTTGTCTAGTATTTACATTTCTTTACTGATCTGAGACATTTAAGTGTGACAAACATGGAAAAGAATAGGAAATCCAGAAGGGGGCAAACACTTTTCACACCACTGTACATATATACCCCGGTACAATCACTCCCAACTCCACAATAATAAAAGGAACTACTAGCTGCCACCATTAATCATTTATATAGTCCGACTGAACATCTGCAATAAGTAGCTTATGGCTTCAAGAGTGTGATGTACAGAGCAAGAGGAACAGAGCGAATCGATTTTAGATATTTAATCCAGAAAAGAAGGCAGTGCGTATAAAAAATATACAAACGTGATACAAAATGGGAACAAAACAGTACAATATATACAGTGGGGAAAAAGTATTTAGTCAGCCACCAATTGTGCAAGTTCTCCCAGTTAAAAATGTGAGAGAGGCCTGTAATTCACATCATAGGTAGACCACAACTATGAGAGTCACAATGAGAAAACAAATCCAGAAAATCACCTTGTCTGATTTGGCAAGATTTATTTTTCAAATTATGGTAGAAAATAAGTATTTGGTCACCTAAAAAACATGCAAGATTTCTGGCTCTCACAGACCTGTAACTTCTTCCTTAAGAGGCTCCTCTTTCCTCCACTCATTACCTGCAGTAATGGCACCTGTTTGAGCTTGTTATCAGTATAAAAGACACCTGTCCACAACCTCAAACAGTCTGACTCCAAACTCCACTATGGTGAAGACCAAAGAGCTGTCGAAGGACACCAGAAACAAAATAGTAGCCGTGCACCAGCCTGGGAAGACTGAATCTACAATAGGCAAGCAGCTTGGTGTGATCAAATCAACTGTGGGAGCAATAATAAGAAAATGGATGACATACAAGACCACTGATAATCTCCCTTGATCTGGGGCTTCACGCAAGATCTCACCCCGTGGGGTCAAAATAATCACAAAAACGGTGAGCAAAATTCCCAGAACCACACGGGGACCTAGTGAATGACCTGCATAGAGCTGGGGCCACCGTAACAAAGGCTACCATCAGTAACACACTACGCCTCATTTTGCATTGCGATTTCCGTGTGTGGTTCTACCATTACTCCCAAGAAGCATGCCCGCTGCCTGGGGGGTCATACTTGATTCCGAGCTTTCCTTCACACCCCCCACATCCGATCACTGGCTTGCTCTTGTTACCTGCACCTCAAAACATTTCTAGAATTTGACCTTTTCTTACTTTCGACTCTGCAAAAACTCTTACTGTTTCTCTTATTCATTCTCGTCTGGAATATTGTAACTCTACTAATCGGCCTCCCTCTTACCAAACTCTCCCCGCTCCAATCTGTCCTGAATGCTGCAGCCAGGATCATATTCCTCACCAACCGTTATTCCAATGCCTCTACCTTGTGCCAGTCATTACACTGGTTACCCATCCACTCCAGAATCCAGTACAAAACTACTACCCTCATCCACAAAGCACTCCATGGCTCAGCACCACCCTACATCTCTTCTCTGGTCTCAGTCTACCACCCTTCCCGTGCCCTCCGCTCCGCTAATAACCTCAGGTTAGCATCCTCAATAATCAGAACCTCCCACTCCCGTCTCCAAGACTTTTCACGTGCTGCGCTAATTCTTTGGAATGCACTACCCAGGTTAATACGATTAATCCCCACAGTTTTAAGCATTCCCTAAAAACACATTTGTTCAGACTGGCCTACCATCTCAGCGCATTAACCTATTCCTGTGTTGCCCATTCAAAAGACTTAAACCATAATTAAGTTCCTCACATCATGTTCTCATACACTTTATGCAGTAATAGCCCTCTGTGTCTGTACTGCTACATACTTAGGCTGATAACCGTTTAATGTAGCTTTACATGAACACCTGAGCCTTACACTATGGCTGGTCCGAACAACGAAAGCAATTGTTACCATCCACCTCTCGTGTCTCCCCTTTTCCTCATAGATTGTAAGCTTGCGAGCAGGGCCCTCACTCCTCTTGGTATCTGTTTTGATCTGTGTTTATTGTTATGCTGTAATGTCTATTGTCTGTACAAGTCTCCACTGTAATGTAAAGTGCTGCGGAATATGTTGGCGCTATATAAATAAAAATGTATTATTATTATTATGCCGCCAGGGACTCAGATCCTGCAGTGCCAGACGTGTCCCCCTGTTTAAGCCAGTACATGTCCGGGCCCGTGTGAAGTTTGCTAGAGAGCATTTGGATTATCCAGAAGAGTATTGGAAGAATGTGATATGGTCTGATCAAACCAAAGTAGAACTGTTTGGTAGAAACAAAACTCGTCGTGTTTGGAGGAAACAGAATGCTGAGTCGCATCCAAAGTACACCATACCTACTGTGAAGCATAGGGGTGGCAACATCATGCTTTGGGGCTGTTTCTCTGCAAAGGGACCAGGACAACTGATCCATGTACATGAAAGAATGAATGGGGCCATGTATCGTGAGATTTTGAGTGCAAACCTCCTTCCATCAGCAAGAGCATTGAAGATGAAACGTGGCTGGGTCTTTCAGCATGATAATGATCCCAAGCTCACCATGAGGGCAACAAAGAAGTGGCTTCGTAAGAAGCATATGAAGGTCCTGGAGTGGCCTAGCCAGTCTCCAGATCTCATCCCCATAGAAAACCTTTGGAGGGAATAGAAAGTCCGTGTTGCCCAGAGACAGGCCCAAAACATCACTGCTCTGGAGGAGATCTGCATGGAGGAATGGGCCAACATACCACCATGTGCCAACCTTGTGAAGAATTACAGAAAACATTTGACGTCTGTCATTGCCAACAAAGGATATATAGCAAAATATTGAGAATTGAGATGAACTTTAGTTAATGACCACATACTTATTTTCCAAAATAATCTGAAAAATAAAGATTGCCATGTCAGACAAGGTGATTTTCTGGATTTGTTTTCTCATTTTGACTCTCGTAGTTGTGGTCTACCTATGATGTCAATTACAGTCCTCTCTCATCATTTTACTGGGAGAACATGCACAATTGGCCGCTGACTAAATACTTTTTTTTCCGGCTCATGTCTAACCGTATCCAGCGCCTCCAATCTGCTTAACCGCTGTGACACCATTTAAGGATCACACTACTACCATTGACACCCATGCCCCCAGGAAGAAGGAATAGCGAAACGCGCATCGGGGTCCTTTTGGCTACCCCTGCAGACACAACAATCTACAGGTACATTCCGCAAGATTTCACTATTTACAGTATACAGGGTCTAATTTTCCAGCTGGCTCTACAATACACATAGTGGTTTTGATGTTTATACTTGCTGCACTTGCACTTTATTGTCTATCATCTTATACATCCACATGTATCACATGTATTTACTTTTTGCACCTTAGAATGACCGATATGAGCTTGATTACTTCATCTTGCTTGCAGCTGCATTGGCATTAGGATATTACAAATCTAACATTCTATGATATAATATAGGAGCACCATTCATTGAGATGTATCACTATGGTTTTATACTGCAACTTTGACTTACTCTGATATAAAGCAACAGGTGTCCAAACATTAAAGGGGCTCTTCAGTATTGCATCTCCCAGAATACCAGTCTGTCATTATATTATTTGCCCACTAGATGGCCTCATTATACCATGTAAATTAATTTCTGTGGCTGTACCTGTATCAAACATTTGCTTACTTTCTAGTGTAACTGTTGAGTTGAGATTCATCATGCGCTAAAATCATCTCCCTCTCTTTTAACAAATGTTACTGTTTTTTTAAGAAATAATTATTCAATAAAATTATGTTTTGCTATTTGGGTTTCCCTACTTTTTCTTTTTTGGTTGCTCTGTGTATGTATAGATATAAAGTGCACTAGGATGCACGGAGTTTGGGGACATTTTTGGATGAAGGGATGAGATTCTGGGGAATAATGTTGATGAACAAATAGAAAAAAGTTTATAAAATGTGAAGAATAGGAATATAAATTAAAAATACAATTATGTACAATATAATATATTGATTTTTCAAATCTATTTCATAGAGAAATTCTTGAAATTGTGTATTGACTATTTTGTAACGTTGATTATATTTTAATCATTTCATGCCATAATGGTGCGGACCTTGGAAGCTCGCACATGATTTTTCTATGTATTTTGCACATCTGTTTGGGTGAAGGAATTATTTTTTAAAGTAAAAGTTGAAGGCTGCTGGCAAAATATGTTTTAGGCTGTGTGCACACGTTCAGGATTTTTCGCGGTTTTTCGCTATAAAAAAACGCATACATTAAGCATCCTATTAGAATGCAATCCGCAATCTTTGTGCACATGTTGCGTTTTTTTTCCGCAGCGGAATCACATTCCAGAAAAAAACGTAGCATGTTCATTCCTTGTGCGGAATCGCGGGGAGTCCACACACATAGGAATACATTGATCCGCTTTCTACCCGCATGTGGCTATGCCCACCATACGGGAAGTAAGTGGATCATGTGCGGTTGGTACCCAGGGTGGAAAAACTCTCCTCCAGGCCCTGGGAACCATATAATTGTTAAAAAAAAATAATTACAATAATAAATCGTGATATTCTCACCATCCGGCGTCCCGCGCAGCCTTCCCACTCCTCGCGATGCTCCCGTTCCCAGTGATGCTTTGCGGCAATGACCTGTGATGACGTGGGTCTCGCTAGACCGCTACGTCATCTGAGGTCATTGCCGCTAGGCATTATTGGGACCGATGCATCGCGAGAAGCGAGAAGACTGCCGGGGACGCCCGAAGGTGAGAATATCACGATTTATTATTTTGTCTATTATTTTTAACATTATATCTTTTTACTATTGATGCTACATAAGCAACATCAATAGTAAAAAGTTGGTCACACTTGTCAAACACTATGTTTGAGAAGTGTGACCAACCTGTCTATCAGTTTTCCAAACGATTCTACAGATCATTTGGAAAACACTAGCATTCTGAAAGCTAATTACGCTTGTAAAACGCTAGTGTTTAGCGGGAAAACGCATGCCAATTCCCCATGCATTTTACCCGCTGCACAGTTGCGGAATTGCTACGGAAATGTCCGCGGCAATTCCGGACGTGTGCACATAGCCTCAGGAAGACATAAATGTATGTATTCTTTACACTGAAATATATAGGCTATGTGCACACATGCCTCGGATTACTCTGCAGATTTTTCCTGACTGATTTTGGTAAATCTGCACTACCGTGGATTTACCGCAGTTTTTGTGCGGATTTCACCTGCGGTTTTACACCTGCGGATTCCTATTATCGAGCAGGTGTAAACCGCTGCGGAATCCGCTCAAAAAATTGACATGCTGTGGAATAAACAACACTACGTTTCCACATGTTTTTTTCCTCAGCATGTGCACTGTGGATTTTGTTTTCCATAGGTTTACATGGTACTGTAAACGCATGGAAAACTGCTGCAAATCTGCAGCGTCCAATCCGCTGCCGATCCGCAGCAAAATCCGCAGCGTGTGCACAGACCCATAGAGTACACTTTCTGTCATAATTGTGTTTATGCCAATTCAGTTGTAGACCGGCCATTTTTCCCTAGGGACTAGAAACAGTGATTCGGACTGGCAGTGGCTTCTTTTGTTTAACCCCTTAGAGACAGAGCAAATTTGGTACTTAATGACCGGGCCAATTTTTTATAATTCTGACCACTGTCACTTTATGAGGGTATAACTCTGGAACGTTTCAACAGATGCTGCTGATTCTGTTTTGTCGTGACATATTGTACTTCATGTTAGGCCTCTTTCACACGTCAGTCTCTCCGGTACGTGTAGTGACAGTTTTCTCATGTACCGGAGACACTGACACACGTAGACCCATTAAAATCTATGTGTTTCTGCACATGTGCGTGTTTTCACACAGACCGTATGTCCGTGTGCAAAACACGTAGACATGTCCGTTTTTTACCGGCAGCACGGACCACAATATGGACAGCACACGTGCACACGGAGAACAGTGTGCACTCTCCTCCATGTGCACGTACCGCCCGCAGGAGAGACAGCGCTACAGTAAGCGCTGTCCCCCCTGCGTGTGGTGCTGAAGCCGGCATTCATTTCTTCTCCCCAGCAGCGTTCGCTGGAGAGAAGGAATGAAAAATCAAGTTTTTTTTTATTTTCCCTTAAAAATAAAGTTTGTGGGTCCCCTCCCGCCTCCCATCCCCTGTGCCGGGAAATACTCACCCAGCTCCCGCGATGTATGCTCTCAGCGTCGGCAGCAGGTCCTGTGTGAGCGGTCACGTGGTACTGCTCATTAGAGTGAGGAATATGCGCATATGTCACGTTTGGAGAGCCCCTGATGTGCCTAACCAGTGGAAAACCCCCACAAGTGGCACCATTTTGGAAACTAGACCCCTTAAGATGACTAGATGTGTGGTGAGCACTTTGAACCCCCAAGTGTGCGATCACATCAGAGGAGAGAGAAATTAAATGGCACATCTGACTTTTTTTTTTGCGCCCGCCGGTAAACGGTTAATACCGGCGATCGCAAAACTGGGGTCAGTAAAAACTGGCTCTAATCATGAAAATCCGACTCTGGGGGGCGCTATACACTTTTTCCACAGCGTTGTTAATTAACGGCGTTGTGGTTTAAGTACCCTTAACTATTGCAGTTAAAAGGCGCATTGGTGGTCGTTAAGGGGTTAAATTTAGTTTTATTATTTTTCTTAGTTTTTCTTTTCTTTATTTTTTCCATTTATTTAACACATTGATTTCTCGTACAACTGCAGCTGGCATTTAGCCCTAGTTAAAAGGCAATATTAGCCTCATGATATGGGTCTGCTATGACCCAGCAGCTTCTACTAGGGTTGAGCGAAACGGGTCGTTCATTTTCAAAAGTCGCCGACTTTTGGCAAAGTCGGGTTTCATGAAACCCGATCCGACCCCTGTGCGGGGTCGGCCATGCGGTACGTGACTTTCGCGCCAAAGTCACGTTTCAATGACGCGAAAAGCGCCATTTCTCAGCCAATGAAGGTAAACGCAGAGTGTGGGCAGCGTGATGACATAGGTCCTGGTCCCCACCATCTTAGAGAAGGGCATTGCAGTGATTGGCTTGCTGTCTGCGGCGTCACAGGGGCTATAAAGGGGCGTTCCCGCCGACCGCCATGTTACTGCTGCTGATCTGAGCTTAGGGAGAGGTTGCTGCCGCTTCGTCAGAAGCAGGGATAGCGTTAGGCAGGGTCCATTAACCACCAAACCGCTTGTGCTGTAGCGATTTCCACTGCCCAACACCACCTTCGGTGTGCAGGGACAGTGGAAGCTACATTTTTTTTTTCCCCTCAGCGCTGTAGCTCATTGGGCTGCCCTAGAAGGCTCCCTGATAGCTGCATTGCTGTGTGTACGCCGCTGTGCAAACCAACTGCTTTTTTCAAAGCACAAATCCTCTTGTTCCTTCCTTTCTGCACAGCTATCTTTTTTGTTTGTCCACACTTTTTATTTAATTTGTGCATCAGTCCACTCCTTATTGCTGCCTGCCATACCTGGCTGAGATTACTGCAGGGAGATAGTAATTGTTGGACACTCCCTGTTTTTTTTTTTGTTTTTTTGTGGGAGATTAAGATTGACATTTCTGCTAGAGTGCCATCCCTGTGTGTGCCATCTCTCACTCAGTGGGCCATAGAAAGCCTATTTATTTTTTTGCTTGATTTGGGTTATAAAATCTACCTGAAAAAATCACTACATCAATCAGTGGGAGAAAAATATTGGCCTCAGGGCTTGTGTGCCACTCTTGACTCCTGTCTGTGCCATCTCTCACTCAGTGGGCCATAGAAAGCCTATTTATTTTTTTGCTTGATTTGGGTTCTAAAATCTACCTGAAAAAATCACTACATCAATCAGTGGGAGAAAAATATTGGCCTCAGGGCTTGTGTGCCACTCCTGACTCCTGTGTGCATCATCACTCACTCAGTGGGCCATAGAAAGCCCTTTTTTTTTTTTTGCTTTATTTGGGTTCTAAATTCTACCTGAAAAAATCAATAAATCAATCAGTGGGAGATTAATATTGGCCTTTGGGCTTGTGTGCCAGTCCTAAGCGTGCCATCTCTCTCTCTCAGATAGTGGGCCATAGAAAGCCTATTTATTATTTTTTTTATTGGGTTTATAAATTTTCCCTGGAACAAAAAAAAAAAGTGGGAGATTAATATTGGCCTCTGGGCTTGTGTGCCAGTCCTGAGCGTGCCATCTCTCTCACAAATAGTGGGCCATAGAAAGCCTATTTATTTTTTTTTTTTTTGTTTTATAAATTCTCCCTGAAAAAAAAAAAGGGAGATTAATATTGGCCTTTGGGCTTGTGTGCCAGTCCTAAGCGTGCCATCTCTCTCTCTCAGATAGTGGGCCATAGAAAGCCTATTTATTTATTTTTTTATTGGGTTTATAAATTTTCCCTGAAAAAAATAAAAAGTGGGAGATTAATATTAGCCTCTGGGCTTGTGTGCCAGTCCTGAGCGTGCCATCTCTCTCACAAATAGTGGGCCATAGAAAGCCTATTTATGCTTTGCAAAAAAGAAAAAAAAAAGAGCATGAACCGCACATCCCAAAATCATACGTTGATCTAAAGCCGCTAGGCAAAAATTAATATAACTGAATATGAGGTTTTCAGTTTAACATTCTGATCAGACTGTATGAAGCCCACTGCCACTTAACGGCAAACCTCGTAGTGGGTCCTATCGCCCTAACGGAGCGGAGCCGTGCGGCGCCCACAGCCACAGCGGACATGCACCAGCAGGGCGGACGGCCTGTTGCCCCACAGCACCCATGCTGCGAGACTGAGCCCCCATGACTCCAGACCGCGCCGCCCCACCAGCACAAAGCCACAGCAACAATGGCCGCCACACAGCACCAACACCAAAATGAAAGGAGCACTTAAACTCACCTTCCTCCAGCTCTTCAGTGAGAGCCAAAATGGGCTAGACCCCTAACTTTGCAGTCTCCTGCTAATTAAAATCA
The DNA here is from genome assembly GCF_032444005.1 of Ranitomeya imitator. Taxonomy (NCBI): domain Eukaryota; kingdom Metazoa; phylum Chordata; class Amphibia; order Anura; family Dendrobatidae; genus Ranitomeya; species Ranitomeya imitator. The sequence continues at coordinate 578,185,817 of NC_091286.1, forward strand.
CCTGTGCCAAATGGGAGGAGTGCTGGTCCAAGAAGAAGACTAGAACATGCTTTGCAAAAAAGAAAAAAAAAAAAGAGCATGAACCGCACATCCCAACATCATACGTTGATCTAAAGCCGCTAGGCAAAAATTAATATAACTGAATATGAGGTTTTCAGTTTAACATTCTGATCAGACTGTATGAAGCCCACTGCCACTTCACGGCAAACCTCGTAGTGGGTCCTATCGCCCTAACGGAGCGGAGCCGTGCGGCGCCCACAGCCACAGCGGACATGCACCAGAAAGCCTATTTATGTTGTTGGTTGATTTGGGTTCTAAATTCTACCTGAAAAAATCAATAAATCAATCAGTGGGAGATAAATATTGGCCTCTGGGCTTGTGTGCCACTCCTGACTCCTGTGTGCGTCATCTCTGACTCAGTGGGCCATAGAAAGACTTTTTTTATTTTATTTGTTTTCTAAATTCTCCCTGAAAAAATGATTTTATTTTATTTGGTTTCTAAATTCTTCCTGAAAAAATCATTTTATTCTATTTTTTTTTTTTCCTAAAGTCTCCCTGAAAAAAAAAAAATAAACAAATCAGTGGGAGATTAATATTGCCCTTTCTGCTTGTGTGCCAATCTTGACTCCTGGGTGTGCCATCTCTCTCTCTCTCTCTCCAATTGTGGGCCATAGAAAGCCTATTATTTTTTTAGCTTGATTTGGGTTCCAAAATCTACCTGAAAAAATCACTACATCAATCAGTGGGAGATAAATATTGGCCTCTGGGCTTGTGTGCCACTCCTGACTCCTGTGTGCGTCATCTCTCACTCAGTGGGCCATAGAAAGCCTTTTTTTGTTTTATTTGTTTTCTAAATTCTCCCTGAAAAAATCATTTTATTCTATTATTTTTTTTTCCTAAAGTCTCCCTGAAAAAAAAAAAAAAAAAAAAATCAGTGGGAGATTAATATTGCCCTTTCTGCTTGTGTGCCAGTCTTGACTCCTGGGTGTGCCATCTCTCTCTCTCTCTCTCTCCAATTGTGGGCCATAGAAAGCCTATTATTTTTTTTAGCTTGATTTGGGTTCCAAAATCTACCTGAAAAAATCACTACATCAATCAGTGGGAGATAAATATTGGCCTCTGGGCTTGTGTGCCACTCCTGACTCCTGTGTGCGTCATCTCTCACTCAGTGGGCCATAGAAAGCCTTTTTTTGTTTTATTTGTTTTCTAAATTCTCCCTGAAAAAATCATTTTATTTTATTTGGTTTCTAAATTCTTCCTGAAAAAATCATTTTATTCTATTATTTTTTTTTCCTAAAGTCTCCCTGAAAAAAAAAATAAAAATCAAATCAGTGGGAGATTAATATTTACATTTGTGCTTCAGTGACAGTCCTGCGTGTGTGGCATCTCTCTCATTTGTTGCCACCAACAACAGAGTGTGTAACATTGTGCCTGATTTTCGTTGTGGTCTCACTCACCTGTAAAGGGGTAGCTAAATCATACTGAAGTTATAGCTCACCGTGTAAGTTGTGTGACAGCAACAAATACCGTTAGTTTGTTTACGTTTTTAAACAATGAGGAAGTCTGGTGGAAGAGGTCGTGGCCGGGGGCGTTCATTGTCAGCTGGTAATGAGGGTAGTGGTAGTGGTGGAGCATCAGCTGGTCGTGGGAAAAAAAATATTGCACCTAAGTCTGGAGCTGTGGAGCCAGGTTCGTCGTCTGGCTACACAAGGCCTCGAACGCTCCCTTTTCTGGGAGTAGGAAAACCGCTTTTAAAGCCGCAGCAGCAAGAGCAAGTTTTGGCTTATCTTGCTGACTCAGCCTCCAGCTCTTTTGCCTCCTCTCGTGAAACTGGTAAATGTCAAAGCAGCGCGTCGTTAGTGGATGTTCACGGTCAGGGACAAGTCGCTTCCTTGTCCTCTTCAGCAAAAACAACAACAGAGAAGAATGCAGCAGGCGACACAACGGGTTACTCCATGGAGCTCTTTACACATACTGTCCCTGGCTTACAAAGTGAAGCAGTTAACAGTCCATGCCCATTACAAGTTGAATCTGACATGGAGTGCACTGATGCACAGCCACAGCCAGACTACTATGCTGGTCCTTTGACTCAGACCACAACATTGCCCTCGCAGGGTAATGATCAAGAATCAGACCCTGATGAGACTATGTTGCCCCATCACGAACGCTATACCACCGACCGACACGGTGACACAGACGAAGTTGCACACGAGCTACAAGAAGAGGTAATAGATGACCCAGTTCTTGACCCCGATTGGCAGCCATTGGGGGAACAGGGTGCAGGCGGCAGCAGTTCTGAAGCGGAGGAGGAGGGGCCGCAGCAGGCATCAACATCGCAACAGGTTCCATCTGCCGGGCCCGTATCTTGCCCAAAACACGTGGCAAAGCCAAAACCTGTTGGAGGACAGCGTGGCCATCCGGTTAAAGCTCAGTCTGCAATGCCTGAAAAGGTATCCGATGCTAGAAAGAGTGCAGTCTGGCATTTTTTTAAACAACATCCAATTGATCAGCGCAAAGTCATCTGTCAAAAATGTTCAACTACCTTAAGCAGAGGACAGAATCTGAAAAGTCTCAATACAAGTTGCATGCATAGACATTTAACCACCATGCATTTGCAAGCCTGGACTAACTACCAAACGTCCCTTAAGGTTGTAGCACCCTCGGCCAATGAAGCTAGTCAGCAACGCAACATCCCTTCCGGCAGTGTAGGGCCACCATTTTCCGCACCACCTGCAGTATCTGTGCAGGTTTCTTTGCCAGGCCAAAGCAGTCAGGGTCAGGGAATCACCAGTTTCGTAGTAGGAAACACTGCATCTAGGGCACCGGCGGCAACAATACCATCTCCCACCGTCTCTCAGTCTGCCATGTCCACCGGCACCCCCGCTAGTTCCACGATCTCCAGCTCTCCAGTCCAGCTCACCCTACATGAGACTATGGTTAGAAAAAGGAAGTACTTAGCCTCGCATCCCCGTACACAGAGTTTGAACGCCCACATAGCTAGACTAATCTCGTTAGAGATGATGCCCTACCGGTTAGTTGAAAGCGAAGCTTTCAAAGCCCTGATGGACTACGCTGTACCACATTACGAGCTACCCAGTCGACACTTTTTTTCCAGAAAAGCCATCCCAGCCCTCCACCAGCATGTTAAAGAGCGCATCGTCCATGCACTCAGGCAATCTGTGAGCACAAAGGTGCACCTGACAACAGATGCATGGACCAGTAGGCATGGCCAGGGACGTTACGTGTCCATCACGGCACACTGGGTAAATGTGGTGGATGCAGGGTCCACAGGGGACAGCAAGTTTGGGACAGTTCTGCCTAGCCCACGGTCTAGGAAACAGTTGGCTGTAGCCGTTCGCACCCCCTCTTCCTCCTCTTCGTCCTCCTGCAAAAGCGAGAGCTCGTCCACAGACCGCAGTCGCACAACCACTCCATCCGCAGCTGCCACTGTTGCACACCAGGTCTCCCATTATGGGGCAGCTACTGCCAAACGTCAGCAGGCTGTATTGGCTATGAAGTGTTTGGGTGACAACAGACACACCGCGGAAGTTCTGTCCGAGTTCTTGCAGAAAGAAACGCAGTCGTGGCTGGGCACTGTAGATCTTGAGGCAGGCAAGGTAGTGAGTGATAACGGAAGGAATTTCATGGCTGCCATCTCCCTTTCCCAACTGAAACACATTCCTTGCCTGGCTCACACCTTAAACCTGGTGGTGCAGTGCTTCCTGAAAAGTTATCCGGGGTTATCCGACCTGCTCCTCAAAGTGCGTGGACTTTGTTCACATATCCGCCGTTCGCCCGTACACTCCAGCCGTATGCAGACCTATCAGCGTTCTTTGAACCTTCCCCAGCATCGCCTAATCATAGACGTTGCAACAAGGTGGAACTCAACACTGCACATGCTTCAGAGACTGTGCGAACAGAGGCGGCTGTTATGTTTTTGTGGGAGGATACACATACACGGGCAGGCAGTAGGATGGCAGACATGGAGTTGTCAGGTGTGCAGTGGTCGAAGATTCAAGACATGTGTCAAGTCCTTCAGTGTTTTGAGGAATGCACACGGCTGGTTAGTGCAGACAACGCCATAATAAGCATGAGCATCCCCCTAATGCGTCTGCTGATGCAAAGTTTGACGCACATAAAGGATCAGGCGTCTGCAGCTGAGGAAGAGGAAAGCCTTGATGACAGTCAGCCATTGTCTGGCCAGGGCAGTGTACAGGACGAGTTAGCGGGCGAAGAGGAGGAGGAGGACGAGGAGGATGATGGGGATGATTATATTTTTAATGAGGAAGCTTTTCCGGGGCCACTGGAAATTGGTGGCGCGGCAAGGCCGGGTTCTGGTTTTTGGAGGGACACAAGTGACGTGGATTTGCCTGAAACTGCCCCTCAACCAAGCACAACCGCAGATTTGAGAACTGGAACTTTGGCCCACATGGCGGATTATGCCTTACGTATCCTCAAAAGGGACACACGCATAACTAAAATGATGAATGATGACGATTACTGGTTGGCCTGCCTCCTTGATCCTCGCTATAAAGGCAAATTGCAAAATATAATGCCACATGAGAACTTGGAACTAATATTAGCAACCAAACAATCAACTCTTGTTGACCGTTTGCTTCTGGCATTCCCTGCACACAGCGCCCGTGATCGTTCTCACACGAGCTGCAGGGGCCAGCAGACCAGAGGAGTTGGAGGGGCAGAAATCAGAAGTGGCGTTGGCCAGAGGGGTTTTCTGACCAGGTTGTGGAGTGATTTTGCTATGACCGCAGACAGGACAGATACTGCAGCATCAATTCAAAGTGACAGGAGACAACATTTGTCCAGTATGGTTACAAACTATTTTTCATCCCTTATCGATGTTCTCCCTCAACCGTCATTCCCATTTGATTACTGGGCATCAAAATTAGACACCTGGCCAGAATTGGCAGAATATGCATTGCAGGAGCTTGCTTGCCCGGCAGCTAGTGTCCTATCAGAAAGAGTATTCAGTGCTGCAGGTTCAATACTAACAGAAAAAAGGACTCGTCTGGCTACCCAAAATGTAGATGATGTAACCTTCATTAAAATGAACCACAACTGGATTTCGAAATCTTTTGCCCCACCTTGCCCGGCTGACACCTAGCTTTCCTATGAAAAGGTCTTGCCTGTGGACTATTCTGAATGCCTTTTCCAATCTCGTAATTTTCTGCACCTGATTGTCCAGCATACGACATGTTTACACCTCACTAAATGGCCAAACTCCCCACACGGGGCCGTGGTATCGACACTTGGCGACAGCACCCGTGAGAGTGCTGTTTGTCTGAAGAGGTGGGTGTGCCCGCTTTTGGTCGACGGCACTGCCACTGGGTCCCTCCTAGTACAATAAAGTGTCTCTGGCGGTGGTGGTGCGCACCCAACGTCAGACACACCGTTGTAATATGAGGGGCCCTGGGCCTGTACCGCCGGCCACAAGACAGTTCCCCCCCCCAGCTCAAACAGTGCTCTACCACTTGCAAAATTATCTCACAGCTCCACCAATGTTTAGTCTATGCGCTGACATCCTTCAATGCCTGCCACTGACAATACCATTGTATTGACATTTTAGTTATGTTAGGCCTTCGAAGCCTGTCTGCGGTCACTCCTTCCACTATGCCTCCACTGACCACACCACTGCTGCCCGTGTACCCCTGGAACCAATTTAAAATTGCCTACAGCCATGTGTTATTATTTTAGGCCTTCGATGCCTGTCTGCGGTCACTCCTTACAATATGCCTCCACTGACCACACCACTGCTGCCCGTGTACCCCTGGAACCAATTTAAAATTGCCTACAGCCAGCCCAATTTTTTTATTTTAGGCCTTCGATGCCTGTCTGCAGTCCGTTCTTTCTACTACTACTACACTGACCAGGCCACTGCTGCCCGTGTTCCCCTGGAACCAATTTAAAATTGCCAACAGCAATGTGTTATTATTGTTAGGCCTTCGATGCCTGTCTGCAGTCACTCCTTCCACTAGGCCTCCACTGACCACACCACTGCTGCCCGTATACCCCTGGAACCAATTTAAAATTGCCTACAGCCAGCCCAATTTTTTTATTTTAGGCCTTCGATGCCTGTCTGCGGTCCGTTCTTTCTACTACTACTACACTGACCAGGCCACTGCTGCCCGTGTTCCCCTGGAACCAATTTAAAATTGCCAACAGCAATGTGTTATTATTGTTAGGCCTTCGATGCCTGTCTGCGGTCCGTTCTTCCTACTACTACTACACTGACCAGGCCACTGCTGCCCGTGTTCCCCTGGAACCAATTTAAAATTGCCAACAGCAATGTGTTATTATGTTAGGCCTTCGAAGCCTGTCTGCGGTCACTCCTTCCACTATGCCTCCACTGACCACACCACTGCTGCCCGTGTACCCCTGGAACCAATTTAAAATTGCGTACAGCCATGTGTTATTATTTTAGGCCTTCGATGCCTGTCTGCGGTCACTCCTTCCACTAGGCCTCCACTGACCACACCACTGCTGCCCGTGTACCCCTGGAACCAATTTAAAATTGCCTACAGCCATGTGTTATTATTTTAGGCCTTCGATGCCTGTCTGCGGTCACTCCTTCCACTAGGCCTCCACTGACCACACCACTGCTGCCCGTGTACCCCTGGAACCAATTTAAAATTGCCTACAGCCAGCGCAATTTTTTTATTTTAGGCCTTCGATGCCTGTCTGCGGTCACTCCTTCCACTAGGCCTCCACTGACCACACCACTGCTGCCCGTGTACCCCTGGAACCAATTTTACAGTGTCTACAGCCTAATTTTGTTATGTTAGGCCTACTACGCCTGTCTGCGGTCCCTCCTTCCAATACTCGTCCACTGACCACACCACTGCTGCCCGTGGACCCCTGGAACCTATTTTTAATTGCATAGAGCATCCTTTTTTTAATAGTAGGCGTACAAAGTCTGTCTGCGGTCCACTATTGAAATTGTCCTCCACTGCCCAGAGCACTGCTGCTTGTGTACCCCTGTAACTTTTTTAAGCTGCAGTGAGCCACATTTTTGGGTTAAGTCCTACTACCTGTGTCTGTCTGCGCCACTCAATTCAGCTGTGTTCCTTTGAAAAAAGCTGAGCGTCAATAGTCTTGTTTTCAGCCTCTAGGAATTTTAAAACTGCATTGGGGGTACAACTTTGGTAGGGCCTACTAACGGTGTCTGCCTACCCAAGGTGTGCCCCAGGTTTCCTCGCCATTGTTTCGATCTTAATGCTCTCGTTTAGTAGTTGTTGGAAACTACACTGCATTAGGCCTACAAATTGGGTATGGGGTGTAGAGAGATGGTGTGTTCCACTCCAAGGTGTTCTCCAGGTTGCCTTTCCTGAGCTTCGATCTTCCGGCTCTCGTTTAGTAGTTGTTGGAAACTACGCTGCATTAGGCCTACAAATTGGGTATGGGGTGTAGAGAGATGGTGTGTTCCACTCCAAGGTGTTCCCCAGGTTTCATCCACATTGCTTCGGTCTTCCGACTCTCGTTTAGTAGTTGTAGAAAACTACACTGCATTAGGCCTACAAATTGGGTATGGGGTGTAGAGAGATGGTGTGTTCCACTCCAAGGTGTTCTCCAGGTTGCCTTTCCTGAGCTTCGATCTTCCGGCTCTCGTTTAGTAGTTGTTGGAAACTACGCTGCATTAGGCCTACAAATTGGGTATGGGGTGTAGAGAGATGGTGTGTTCCACTCCAAGGTGTTCCCCAGGTTTCCTCGCCAATGCTTCGATCTTCATGCTCTCGTTTAGTAGTTGTTGGAAACTACGCTGCATTAGACCTACAAATTGGGTATGGGGTGTAGAGAGATGGTGTGTTCCACTCCAAGGTGTTCTCCAGGTTGCCTTTCCTGAGCTTCGATCTTCCGGCTCTTGTTTAGTAGTTGTTGGAAACTACGCTGCATTAGGCCTACAAATTGGGTATGGGGTGTAGAGAGATGGTGTGTTCCACTCCAAGGTGTTCCCCAGGTTTCGTCCACATTGCTTCGGTCTTCCGACTCTCGTTTAGTAGTTGTAGAAAACTACACTGCATTAGGCCTACAAATTGGGTATGGGGTGTAGAGAGATGGTGTGTTCCACTCCAAGGTGTTCCCCAGGTTTCGTCCACATTGCTTCGGTCTTCCGGCTCTCGTTTAGTAGTTCTTGGAAACTACACTGCATTAGGCCTACAAATTGGGTATGGGATTGTAGAGAGATGGTGTGTTCCACTCCAAGGTGTTCTACAGGTTGCCTTTCCTGAGCTTCGATCTTCCGGCTCTCGTTTAGTAGTTGTTGGAAACTACACTGCATTAGGCCTACAAATTGGGTATGGGGTGTAGAGAGATGGTGTGTTCCACTCCAAGGTGTTCTCCAGGTTGCCTTTCCTGAGCTTCGATCTTCCGGCTCTCGTTTAGTAGTTCTTGGAAACTACACTGCATTAGGCCTACAAATTGGGTATGGGGTGTAGAGAGATGGTGTGTTCCACTCCAAGGTGTTCTCCAGGTTGCCTTTCCTGAGCTTCGATCTTCCGGCTCTCGTTTAGTAGTTGTTGGAAACTACGCTGCATTAGGCCTACAAATTGGGTATGGGGTGTAGAGAGATGGTGTGTTACACTCCAAGGTGTTCTCCAGGTTGCCTTTCCTGAACTTCTATCTTCAGGCTCTCATTAAATTGTGGTTAAACGGAACAACTGCATTTGGCGTACTAGTTGGTTTGGGGCCTACTATCGGTGTCTGCCACTCCTTGCTGTTCTCCTGGTTTCCTGTCCTGAAATCCCATTTTCAGGCTCTCGTTAAGTAGTTGTTAATGTTAGACTGCATTTGGCCTACTAGTTGGGTTGGGGCCTACTATCGGTGTCTGCCACTCCTTGCTGTTCTCCTCCACTGAACAAAGCTGTGCCGCCTGTTTACTACGGTTGCCAATTTTGAACTGCATTTCGACTACTTACTGATTTGGGCCTACTCTCTGTGTCAGCCTCTCATTCCAGTTGTCCTCCACTGCAATGCCCCCGGGTTAGTCCTGTGTTACCAATTTTGAACTGCATTTAGCCAACTTTATTCTTTGGGCCTATATCTGTGTTTCCTCCTCATCCTGCCCATTGCCCAGCCAGTGATAGATGAGTCTGCTGGTACATTGACCCATAATGCAAAATTCCCCGTGCACGCTACACAGCAAGATTGTGACCCTGCTGAAAGTCAGGTTCCTCTTCCCGCATACCATACCACCTTACACGGGGACAAAGAGGAAGGTGCAGATGAAAGTGCAGGTTCCTTCATCAGGTGGGGGGAGGAATACTAGTTGGCGACGTCACTGGCACAGGGCCTCTCATAGTACGCAAAAGTGTTGCTGCCGATGGGAGGCGCCCCCGCCGTGCAAACACACCACTGTACTTTGAGGGGCCCTGTGCCTGTGCCAATGCCAACGAGTGGGCCCCCCCTGCTTGCTCAGGATCACAGCACTTGCAAAGTTGAAATACTTACCTCTCCCTGCTCCACTGCCGTGACGTGGTCCAGATTTACTGGGCCCACTAATTACTTGAACCAGCCCTACCCCCCACAACTTTAGCCAAATGACCCCCAATTTCAAATGCCTTCCAATTATTATAAGGTAAATTACGATTGACAAGCTTCTTTAACAAGAATGGATGTTTTTGCCATTAAAATGGGCAGTGTAGGTGTTTTCCTGGCCTCCACTCACTGCCGACTATGCTCCCCCATTGACTTGCATTGGGTTTCGTGTTTCGGGCGATACCCGACTTTTCGCGATAATCGGCCGATTCCACTCGACTCGACTTCTAAGATAGTCGGGTTTCGCGAAACACGGCTCGACTCTAAAAAGGTCAAGGTCGCTCAACCCTAGCTTCTACTGGTGCCTGATGATCAAAAGATCGCCAAGATGCTAGAAGGGAACACTGTTTGTGCTTGTCTTAAGCTGTATACAACGTTCTCATTTAGCAATACTGTATACAACATTCAGGAAGACAGAGATGGTAAGCATCTCTGTGTTTAGTATAGTGAGTCTGACTGTCTCTTCACAGCTGACTTCCAATTTCATAGATGGCTCCCAAGACATTTGAAGGTCTGCAAATAACTAATAGTGAGGTAATTTCATTGTGTAATTGCCTATAAAGGGGTTGTACAATGAACCAAGTACATTTTAATCAATAGATCTTGAAATAGTAATAAGTTCCACAACGTGTTGTGTTAAAAATATTCCTGTGCTGAGATCATCTTATAACTGTGCCCCTACTATGTACTGTGCAATAGTTGAGTCCAGGTACGGACTGGGACTAAAATTCAGTCCTGGCATTTGCAATCACACAGGCCCATGTTGTCCCCGTTTCCAAGGAACAGATGGGGATATATTGCTAACATTATCGTGGATGGAGGAAAGCCATATTTACTACAAGATCAATATTTCTAATGATACCTGTGGCCTGCTGCGGTAAGTGACGGAGTCAGCGACTTTGTGCTCCATTGCAACTGTTAACAGTATGGGAGTCTTGAGAACATTGATTCTACTAACAACATAGCAGACAAGGTGGCCCATAACCAGACAGGCCCTTCTGTCATTTGTCAGAATTGCCCAATGACCAGTCCGGCCCTGGTTGAGTCTCACCGTGCTGGAACATGTTTGGCACATACAACAATTCCTGGTCTTAGGATGATGGATGAGAGAGCTGCTGCTTTCTGTTAGATAAAATTTTACCTCGCCTGTTTTATCACAGGAACAATTGTTTCTGCTGCATCTAGTGGCATGATCACAAATGAAATCAGTAAGGTAGGAGCTTTGGCTGCAGCTGAGCTCATATGTCATTAACTTAATTTATGATGAGCTCAAAAAGCTGGATACAAAGCAGAAACACTCGCTCATTCAATAAAAAAAAGGGCAGGGAAATGTTTTACCTCACAGAAAGTGGCTGAGATCCCGTGCTATAATGTTTGCATACTCTCTTTTGCTTCCTCTCCTGGGCAGGAGCTGTGGGATGATCAAACAATGTCCCTGCACGGTCAGACCCGGCCATTACACAGTACACGGCAGGGGCACATTTATTAGATTATCTCAGCACAGGAACATTTTATTTAAACACACCCAATTGTGGGACTTATTTTTAGTCCAAGATCTCATGGTTAAAATGTACTATGTTCGTGGGGCTGGGAGGAATAAATAGTCAGTGATATCATTGGCTGAACATCACTCGCAGCTTTATTTTCAACTAAAATCTAAGCATCGAGATTATTTCAAAAGAAATACCACATATACAGTATAAACTTGATATTTATTAGAGGCTGTAAGCCAGTCACGGGGCTCCCAGCACACAAGTAGACCTCCCCAGCTTCATTATCACTAAACCAATGACTAACCACCAGCTACAAAAGAGAAAACAGCATAAATGCACAGGGAATAAATATCTAAAATCCATGTAAAACAAGTAAAGAGGACAGGCTGGTGGGACAGCAAAGCCTAGAGGACTTCAGCAAGAGAAGATGAGGAAATGCAGAGGTAAGAGTCCTCTTAGTCAAACATCCCCACCAACTAGGATTTGTTATAACAGGCTGAACAGAGTGTTTGACTTTGATAAATTATGGCCCAGGGCGTGATGGTCAAACAGCTCCACTATGGTCTTGCCAGTTCAAAGGACATTGGTCCAAAAGTATTACGGTTTGTTCAGATGCAAACTGTCATAGTGCTGTTATTTTTAGAAAAATAGACTTTCTCTTAGTAACCCTTCCATAGAAAAGCAAATAAACCCAAAAAGAAAATTGACAAAGAAATATACACACTGAATATAATTACAGTGGGTATGAAAAATATGCAGACCCCATTAAATTTTTCACTCTTTGTTTCATTGCAGCCATTTGGTAAATTCAAAAAAGTTCAACTTTTTTCTCATTAATGTACACTCTGCACCCCATCTTGACTGAAAAAAAAACAGAAATGTAGAAATTTCTGTTTTTCAGGGGGACACTTTACCAACACTGACTTCGTGAGGGTTGTGGCCAGTTCTCTATTGCCTTCTGTAAGACTACCTTAACTCAGGACTTTTACTGAGCTTTAAATTGACTCGAGTAGGAAACTCATCTTTAATGACATGAGTGTGACCTAGTAACTCTAATAGCCTGCCTCTATTTTCGGGTACCAATTTACGGCCATGTTGTATTTTGGGAAGGTGATACATTACCTGCTACTTTGACATCTGGAACGTTGGTTTCTAGCTGGCTTACAAGCAAAGGGTTTCTGGCGGGTCCTATTCTTCCAGGGTTTTAGCAGGTTGCCATAATATATGGGAAAGGGCTTCCTTTTCCCTGGTTGGTGTACTTTATAATTGATCTCTCCCACCTTTTCAACCACCTTATAGGATCCCTGCCACTAGGTAAGGAACCTGTTCTCCCTTGTGGACACTAGCACAAGTTCCTGATCTCTACGCTTAAAGGGAACCTGTCTGACGATTCCTATGATGCTGCACAGTAGGAAAGAGGCGGAGGGAGATGGAGGAGAAGCGCAGAGTACTACTGCGCATGCCCAAGATTCCCAGCCCTGCAGTGTGAATAAATCAGAAGAGACTGCGGGGCGGGATCTTGGGCCACGCGTCCACGCAGGCGCAATAATAAAGACATCATGTGATGTCAGTGGACGGGCAGCGCTAACTGCGCATGCCCAAGGAAAAAAGTACAGCGCAGGCGCCGGGAAAATGCCATAACGCTGAGGAGGCGGCACCCAGAATAAATGAGGAAGCAACTCACGGCCGTGGGGCGTCTGTGTAAGGGGGGAAAGTCCTGCCCCCTGACCATTTCGAGGTATGAGGGACAAATTATCTAAACGATTATTTCAGCATTGGCAGGGACAAGAACTAAAAGAGCCACCTTGACAGAATGCAGCATTAGTGCCGCACAAGGTGGCTCTTTTAGTTACAAACGCCGGGGGGGGGGAGACAGGTTCCCTTTAAATTGTCTCACTCAAGCTGCCCGATTAATTCCATTTGGAGTTTTTTTTGAGGATGTGCTCTTTTACCTGTCCCTTCACTTTGTTCTCACGGCATAATAAATCATTATGCCTGGTCCCTTGTGTAAACCAACTATTGGCTCCTGTATTCTGGGGAACCCCATTTACATTTTCCAGAGTACCTTTTACTTTTAAGTCCCTGAACTGGGCAGTCCCATAGTTGTCCTGAGACTCCTTCAGGTCAGGGAAATTAGCTGCAGGGGATGCTTCCTCATCCTCCTCTCTAGCCAGTACAATGAACGGAAATTCACTATTTACATTATGTGACTTTATTACCATAGATCTCTACTGGCGGCATACGTAACTACTGGGTGCTACAGATTAGCCCATAAGTCCCAGAACATAGGAAAATCTTGACTGACAACAATAACATGGAACAAGACCTTGACCACCCCCACTTGGTGGGACAGGGAACCACAGTCTATGCATATGTCAACCTGGGCCATGGGATAGTTCTTGGCATCTCAATGGATACAACTTACCCCATTCCCTTCCCGGGGAATAGCAGATGCGGAAGTATGGATCTTACCAGGGTCACCATACTCCTTAAGTCCAGAAGTCCCATCACTTGGACACCATTCACAGTCACTTCGAATTCCTGAGGCCCCTCACCAGGATGAGGAACAGCACTGCAGGCAGAGTAGGGAAAATAGGAGTAGAACCGGCCTACGCAGCAATCCATCAGCTCCAAGGTCAAGGGAAAAGCGGGTGACATATGACCCAGGAATTGACACCTCCAACAGATAATGGTATGATATTTAATCCCCCCTTCAGATGTGCCATTGGACCCCTTCTTAGAGTCTCCCAGAAATGTGACCTTAGGCTCCCTTGATTGCTCAGGGAGATCTCCATGACCAAGTATCTTTCTACGAGGCTCACAAGGTCATCTGTATTCTGGGAATCTCTTTGGGCATATGGTGGTGCCTACTTACTTACTCTATTAGGTATCAAGCTGTGGAAATCTCTTATTTATTTTTCTCCTTACATAGAGAGCCTGCATAGATTTCAGCTAGTCAGCCAAAAACTGGTGGTCCTGATTGGCAGTCGCTTTACTTATACCAATCCAGCTTGTTGGGAGGACAGATAAAAAAAACGTAACCAATCAGAATATTAAAAAATATAAAAGGTTAAATCGTTACCTAGAAGCTTGTGACATTTATAATCAAACATAAAAAGGGAACAGCACACTACTCAAAAAAAGGAAACACTTAAACAATACAATGTAACTCCAAGTCAATCACACTTCTGTGAAATCAACCTATCTTGTTATGAAGCAGCACTGATTGTGAATCAATTTTTCTTGCTGTTGTGCAAATGGAACAAATAGATAGAAATTATAGGCATTTAGTAAGACTACCTCTATAAAAGAGTGGTTTTGCAGGTGGTGAATACAGACCACTTCTCTGTTCTCATCCTTTTTGGCTGTTGTTTTGGTCACTTTTGCAGTTTTTCATTGCATTTACCCCTAGAGGTACAGTAGCATGAGGCGCTGTCTATAGTACAACCCACAGAAGTGCTCAGATCGTGCAGCTCAACCAGGATGGCACATCAATGTGAGCTGTGGCAAAAAGGGTAGCTATATCTGTTAGCACAGTGTCCAAAGCATGGAGCAGATACCAGGTGACAGGCCAGTACACCAGGAGACATGGAGGAGACCGTAGGAGGGCAAAAACCCAACAGCAGAACCGCTATTTCCTCCTTTGTGCAAGGAGGAGCAATGCAAGAGCCCTCCAAAATTACCTCCAGCAGGCCACTAACATATGCTCAAACTGTGAAATACAGACTCCATGAGGGTGGTATGAGATCCCGACATCCACAAGTGGGTGTTGTGTTTATGTAACACAGGTAATTGCATGCAGAGGCACAGAGCAAGGGTTAACAGAGGAAATCAATTTTTTATTTAATTGTTACAGGGGTAAACCTCACAGGGAGCAACAGGGAATAAATCAGGTTAATGCTAGGGATTACACAGGGAAGGAGCAACTCAAAGTGGCAATTTATGTGTAAGTCAATTTCACTTAGCGTGACTCAGGTGCCCTTTCCTTCTTCTGGGTGAATGCTGGCTGCCAGCTGATGAGGTGCTGAGTTTCTTTTGAGTTCCCTACCTAACAAGTCGATCTTCTCTCTTCTGGCGGTAGCGGGCGGTCACCTGTCTGCCCCGCTGAGCCCCTAGTCCATTCTACTGCTCTGCAGCCAAGAGTATTCCACAGCAGTCTCATATTCAGCATGCGCTGCTCCGCACATCCGACGTCATCTCAGGGTCCTTACTGTACCTGACCTTTAACGCTGCCGTGCGGCCTTCCTTACTCGCAACACTGCCCCGGCCCTCACTGTCTCTTCTCTCTGGTGGAAACCCCCTCTCTTTTCCCACGCTAACCCTCTTAAACTCTCCTGGCTCACCCCGCCCCCCTACCCAGGTCAAGAGTCTGCTCCGTCCTCAATCTCCTTCCCCCTGCAACAATAAGCTCAGCCCCAGCAGTTCCGGACCCGGTGCCATGTCAGCACCCACAGCCCGGTCTTCTTTCCTACATTTACAGCCCAACACAATGCAGAGCGATTGACATTTGTCAGAGAACACAAAGATTGGCAGATTTGACATTGGTGCCCTGTGCGCTTCACAGATGATAGCAGGTTCACACTGAGCACGTGACAGATAACAAAATTCAGACTTATGTAAATAGGCAGCCTAAAGAAGAGAATTTGTAACGAATGGAAACGGAGGCACAGGTGGTAAAGTTCACATTTGTTTTTATTGTAATTGAACGTGGAATCAAAATCGTCACTACACCTGTAGATAAATTCCCAAAGGGGTATAATTTCCAAAATGGGGCCACTTGAGGGTGGATTCTGCTCTTTTAGCGCTTAGGGTGTTAGGACTGGCGGAACGCACCAAGACAGATGGTATAGATGCGTTCGCAGTCCGGGGTCCACCGTGCAGGTGAAAACCTGCTGCTAGCAATTAGCAGACTATATGGCGGTACACTAGAGTATACACGCGTGGGTTAACCTCACCCAGCATGAAAGACGCAATCCTGTTAAGGCACAGGACCGCGGTACCGCACCTAAAGCGCGAGCAAGTAGTCAGCGAACTCAACCCCAACTGGGATTGAAGTCCGATTAGACCCTTGCTGGCGCAACACCGCAACTGGGTGTGAAATGAAACAGAAGAGCATGCAGTGCCGCACTGACGAACGTCACTAACCACCCAGGCTTGGGTAAGGAAAGCACAGAGGAAGTGCACGGCGCCGTACTGGCGGTCACAGCAACTGGACGCTATAATGTGTGACTAGTGCTGTAGGATAAGTCGGGCGCTAGGTAGCAGCCATACACCTTCCACGAACAGTCATACTATAGGGTAGGGGTATCCAAGGACGACTTGCACTCACAAAATACACACATTAGCAATTGTTTGACAATACTAGCGCATGGCCGTGCGGTCATGCGCAGTTTATATAGCAGCAGCACAGGAAGTGGCCACAGCACTTTTGCCCTTCTAGGACCTGCCAAGAGGACCAATGGAATGTGCTGCAGAGCCTGAGCACGTGACCCTCGATCTCCAACGGGAAACCTTACGCTGGGCATGCTCAGTACGTGCAGACAAGGACTTAGTCCCAGAGAAGTCCGCTCGCTGCTGACCAGCACAGACTTTAATAGCAGAGACTGGAGAAGCAGCAGTAACTCTCAGAACAGAGTGAGAATGAGCAAGATGCTGGGACCGACGTCCTTGCTGAGCAGACTCCACTGCGGCTGGACAAGAATGGGAGACCGCAGCGGAGGTGGCTCGAGATTCCCCCTGTGCAGAAGCGGGAATTCGACCCTTAACATTACCCCCCCCTCCTTGGGCCTCGCTACGTTCGAAGGCAGCAATGAGCTGCGGAGCCCGAATGTGCTCAGCAGGCTCCCAGGACCTATCCTCAGGGCCGTAACCCTTCCAGTCCACCAAAAAAAATTTTTTGCCACGTACCACCTTGCACCCCAAGATAGCGTTCACCTCGAAATCGTCCGTAGACGAACCCGATGTCTCAGAAAACCGAGACATGTATACGGGCTTAAGGAGGGACACATGAAAGATGTCGGTGATACCAAGGCGTGGAGGAAGGGCCAGACGGTAGACCACAGGATTAACCTGTTCGAGGACCTTGCAGGGACCCAAGTAGCGAGGAGCAAATTTAGTGGACTCAACTCGCAGCCTGATGTTACGGGCGGAGAGCCACACCAAGTCGCCAGGAGCAAAGGACGGGGCGGGGCACCGATGAGCATCGGCGGAGGACCTCATTCTCTCCTTAGAGGCCCGAATGGCATCCTGAGTGCGGTCCCAAATATCCCGTGCCTCCAAAGCCCAGTCTGCCACCCTGGAGTCTGCGGAAGACACGGGCATAGGCACAGGTACCCGTGGATGCTGACCATAGTTGAGGAGGAATGGGGTTTGTCCAGTGGAGTCGGCTACGGCGTTGTTCAGCGCAAACTCTGCCCATGATAGCAAGGATGCCCAGTCATCCTGCCTGGCTGAAACAAAATGTCGCAGGTATGTGACCAAGGTCTGGTTGGCCCTCTCTACCAACCCATTCGTCTCGGGATGATAAGCGGAAGAGAGATTCAACTCAATACTGAGAAGACGACACAGCTCTCTCCAGAACCGAGACGCAAACTGGGGACCCCGGTCACTGACAATTTTGTCAGGCATACCATGTAGGCGGAAGATGTGCTTAATGAACAACGCAGCCAAGGCCCGTGCAGAAGGTAACCGTGGTAGCGGCACCAAATGCACCATTTTCGAGAAATGATCGGTGATGATGACCCAAATGATGGTACAGCCGCGAGACTTGGGCAAACCCACGACAAAGTCCATCCCGACCATCTCCCAGGGCCTATCTGCCACAGGCAAGGGATAGAGCAACCC
The DNA here is from genome assembly GCF_032444005.1 of Ranitomeya imitator. Classification (NCBI taxonomy): domain Eukaryota; kingdom Metazoa; phylum Chordata; class Amphibia; order Anura; family Dendrobatidae; genus Ranitomeya; species Ranitomeya imitator. Next base: position 578,203,702 of record NC_091286.1, read on the forward strand.
AGCTGGCCTTTGACGCGGAGATTTATTTTTGGCGCAGGAGACACACGCCAGAATATAATCCCTGACATCCCGGACCATATGCGGCCACCAGTACGTCCTCGCCAGTAGCTCAGATGTCCTCTTTGTCCCAAAGTGTCCACCCACTCTGGACAAATGAGCCCAAGAGAGAACCTCCGGTCGCAAATTAATGGGCACAAAAGTCTTGCCCGGAGGCACAGACTCAAGCGAAACCGGTGCTACGGTTCTCAGGCTCTCAGAGGGAACAATAAGCCGAGGCTCCTCTTCCTCCTCTTCAGTTGACATAAGGGAGCGAGAGAGAGCATCAGCACGAATATTCTTCTCCCCGGCGAGAAAATGAAGAGAAAAGTGGAACCGGGAAAAGAACAAGGACCATCTGGCTTGGCGAGAATTTAGCCGCTGGGCTGTCTGTAAGTAGACCAAAATTTTGTGGACAGTGTAAACCTGGAAGGGAAACCGCGCACCTTCCAGAAGATGTCTCCACTCTGCAAAGGCCAACTTCATTGCTAGCAGCTCCCTATTCCCGATGGAGTAGTTTCTCTCCGTTGGCGAGAAAGTCTTAGAGAAGAAAAAGCATGGATGCTTCCGACCTTGAGCATCCTTCTGGTAGAGGACTGCTCCAGCACCAACGGACGAGGCATCCACCTCCATTAGGAATGGCTTATCCACATCGGGACAATGTAAGATGGGAGCGCTAGCAAAGTGGGACTTAATAGAAGTGAAGGCCTTGGAGACCTCTTCCGACCACAATTTAGGATTCGCTCCCTTCTTGGTGAGGGCTACCAAGGGAGCTACCAGAGTTGAGAAGTGGGGAATGAACTGGCGGTAATAGTTAATGAACCCCATAAAGCGCTGCACCGCTTTAAGAGAATGGGGCTCTTGCCAGTCCATCACAGCCTGTAGTTTGGCAGGATCCATAGCCAATCCCTGGGCGGAGATGATATAGCCCAGGAACGGCAAAGACTCCTGCTCAAACATACACTTCTCCAACTTAGCGTAAAGAGAGTTTGCCCGTAGGAGGTCGAAGACTCTGCCAACATCTCTCCGGTGGGAGTCAATATCTGGAGAAAAGATGAGAATATCATCCAGATAGACAACAACTGAGGTGGAAAGCATATCCCGGAAGATGTCGTTGACAAAGTCTTGAAAAACGGCTGGGGCATTACAGAGCCGGAAGGGCATCACCAGATACTCATAGTGCCCATCTCTGGTGTTAAACGCCGTTTTTCATTCGTCCCCCTCACGGATGCGAATCAGGTTGTAAGCACCCCGCAGATCTAATTTAGTAAATACCCTTGCTCCCCGAAGCCTATCGAAGAGCTCAGATATCAAGGGCAAAGGATACTTCTTCTTAACGGTGATAGCGTTAAGACCCCTGTAGTCTATGCATGGACGTAGCTCCCCATTCTTCTTCTGCACGAAGAAGAACCCTGCCCCAGCAGGTGACACTGACTTCCTGATAAACCCTCTTGCCAGATTCTCTTGAATGTACTGAGACATGGCCTCCGTCTCCGGGAGAGATAATGGATAAACTCGACCCCGGGGAGGCTCCGCACCAGGCAAGAGATTGATAGGACAGTCATAGGGGCGATGGGGCGGAAGGGTCTCCGCCGCCTTCTTGTAGAACACGTCTGCGTAAGACCAATATTGCTTGGGGAGAGAGGATAGATCTGCGGATACCTCAGTAGTAGCAACCTGAACGCACTCTCGGTGACACCTACCCCCACATGATTCACCCCATCCCAGAATTCTGCCTGAGGACCACTCGATGTGAGGAGAGTGGTACCGTAGCCAAGGTATCCCCAACAGGACCTCATCAATACCCTCAGGAATGACGAGCAGAGAAATAATCTCCTGATGGGATGGCGACAGGGACAGAGTAACAGGGATGGTCTGATGTGTTATCTGTGCGGGGAGTGTCGACCCATTCACCACTCGTACCGTTACTGGTTGAGATAGCATAACCAGGGGTATTGCGTGACGTTGGGCGAAGGCAGAAGACATAAAATTGCCCTCCGCCCCAGAATCCACGCAGAGGTCTACCGAGTGGGAGGATGAGCCAAAGGTAATTGTCCCCTTAAAGGACAATTTGGAGGCAAACGTTGCAGTGTCTAGTGCACCTCCACCTACTACCACTAGACGCTGACGTTTCCTCGACCGCTGATGACATCTGGTGGCAAGATGTCCTGACTGTTGGCAAACATGGCAACCCTGGAGTGCACGAGCGGTCTGGGACTTAGATCCCGCTTGTGACACCACCTTAGGTTCCTGGAACTCAGGAGCCTGGACTGGAGATTCCAAAGGTTTGGCGAAGGTGGGAGCCAGCCGAAACCTCTGCCTACACTGGGCTCGCTCTAACCTCCGCTCGTGAAAACGGAGGTCAATGCGAGTAGATACTGCTATTAACTCCTCCAGTGTGGCGGGAATCTCCCTAGTGGCCAGAGCATCCTTAACGTGGTCAGCCAGCCCCCTCCAAAATATAGGGATAAGGGCTTTATCCGACCACTCCAGCTCAGATGCCAGAGTGCGGAAATGGATGGCAAAAAGGCTGACCAAGGACGAGCCCTGAGTCAGTGCCAACAGTTGGAGCGCCGTGTCATGGGTGACACGAGGTCCTAGAAAGACCTGTTTCAGAGTGCTCAGGAATAACGGAGCACTCTGCACCACATGATCGCCACGCTCCCACAGCGGCGTAGCCCACTGCAACGCCCTGTCTGACAATAAGGAAATTATAAAGCCCACCTTAGCCCGCTCTGTAGGGAAACGAGAGGCCAGAAGCTCGAGATGTATTGAGCACTGACTCACGAAACCCCTACAGGACTTACTGTCACCAGAAAATTTCTCTGGTAGCGGGAGGCGAGATAGCGTCGGTACAGGAGCGGCAGTGGACAAGGTAGCTGCAGCCACACTTGCAGCCTGAACAGCGACAGCAGTAACATCCACAGCTGAGGTTGAACGCTCAAGAGCCGCCAACCTTCCCTCCAGCTGCTGGATGTACCGCTGTAAACGCTGGTCGTCCGCCATTTTACTAGCCAGACCCTGGCGCTAGTATTCTGTTAGGACTGGCGGAACGCACCAAGACAGATGGTATAGATGCGTTCGCAGTCCAGGGTCCACCGTGCAGGTGAAAACCTGCTGCTAGCAATTAGCAGACTATATGGCGATACACTAGAGTATACACGCGTGGGTTAACCTCACCCAGCGTGAAAGACGCAATCCTGTTAAGGCACAGGACCGCGGTACCGCACCTAAAGCACGAGCAAGTAGTCAGCGAACTCAACCCCAACTGGGATTGAAGTCCGATTAGACCCTTGCTGGCGCAACACCGCAACTGGGTGTGAAATGAAACAGAAGAGCATGCAGTGCCACACTGACGAACGCCACTAACCACCCAGGCTTGGGTAAGGAAAGCACAGAGGAAGTGCACGGCGCCGTACTGGCGGTCACAGCAACTGGACGCTATAATGTGTGACTAGTGCTGTAGGATAAGTCGGGGGCTAGGTAGCAGCCATACACCTTCCGCGAACAGTCATACTATAGGGTAGGGGTATCCAAGGACGACTTGCACTCACAACATACACACATTAGCAATTGTTTGACAATACTAGCGCATGGCCGTGCGGTCATGCACAGTTTATATAGCAGCAGCACAGGAAGTGGCCACAGCACTTTTGCCCTTCTAGGACCTGCCAAGAGGACCAATGGAATGTGCTGCAGAGCCTGAGCACATGACCCTCGATCTCCAACGGGAAACCTTACGCTGGGCATGCTCAGTACGTGCAGACAAGGACTTAGTCCCAGAGAAGTCCGCTCGCTGCTGACCAGCACAGACTTTAATAGCAGAGACTGGAGAAGCAGCAGTAACTCTCAGAACAGAGTGAGAATGAGCAAGACGCTGGGACCGACGTCCTTGCTGAGCAGACTCCACTGCGGCTGGACAAGAATGGGAGACCGCAGCGGAGGTGGCTCGAGATTCCCCCTGTGCAGAAGCGGGAACTCGACCCCTAACATAGGGGCTCTGTATTTGGTGTTAGCAAATTATAGAAAATTCTTCTCTCCACGATGCCTTCTGCATAACAGTACTGCTTTGCCATACGGCGAGATTCAGGAGGGACGTAGCGCTATTTGCCAATAGTGCTCAGTCCCTTCCGAGTCTTTCCATATGGCTAAAGGTACCTTCACACTGAGCAACTTGCGAACGATAACGATAGTGATCCGTGACGTTGCAGCGTCCTGGATAGCGATCTCGTTGTGTTTGACATGCAGCAGCGATCAGGATCCTGTTGTGACATCGCTGGTCGGAGCTAGAAGGCCAGAACTTTATTTCGATGTGTTCACAGACAGCCATGGTTATTGGCCCCCCCCTGGCTAAAAACACCTGCCCCCAGCCACCCCAGAAAAGGCACATCTGGAAGATGCGCCTATACTGGCACTTGGCCACTCTCTTCCCATTCCCGTGTAGCGGTGGGATATGGGGTAATGAAGGGTTAATGCCACCTGGCTATTGTAAGGTGACATTAAGCCTGATTAATAATGGAGAGGCGTCAATTCTGACACCTATCCATTACTAATCCAAAAATAGTAAAGGGTTAAAAAAAAACACACACACATTATTAAAAATTAATTTAATGAAAAAATCACAAAGGTTGTTGTATTAATTTATTCCACTCACTGAAGACCCTCTTTCTCGGGTGCTGGGGGCAGGTGTCTTTAGCCGGGGGGGGGGGGCAATAACCATGGACCCTCTCCAGGCTATTAATATCTGCCCTCAGTCACTGGCTTTACTACTCTGGCGGAGAAAATTGTGCAGGAGCCCACGCCAATTTTTTCCGCCATTTAACCCTTTAATTTACTAGCTAGAACGGCCAAATTTTGCATAGACACACTACTAACATTAGTAGTGTGGAATATGCAAAAAAAAATGGTGATATGAGATGGTTTACTGTATGTAAACCAGGTCTCATATCATGTCGGGTTTAGGAAGGAGAAAGCAAAAGCCGGCAATTGAATTACCGGCTTTCTGCTATATCGCGCTGGATGAAATATTAATATATATATATATGTGTCTATTGACATATATATGTATATATATAGACAGTATATATGTTTTTTTTTTTTTTTACACATGGATCCCTTGTATAGCCGTATGTCGGTTTTGCAAGCCTGCGATAAAACCACGCAGTACGGATGACATACGGATTACATACGGAGGATGCCATGCGCAAAAAACGCTGAAACACCCTGCCTACGGAGGAGCTACGGACCACTATTTTCGGGACTTTTCAGCGTATTACGGCTGTAATATACGGACCGTATTTTCATACGCTGTGTGTGACGCCGGCCTAATACTCACCTCTCACTGTTGCTCTGTAGCTACTCCTCAGGAGACAGGGCTCTGCTCAGAGAATAAATAAAAAAATATTATTCCCTTCTTCTGTGATCAGGTCTCAGTGCTCACAAGCAGCAGCTTTGTCTATGAGCCACAGTCCATGATATAGATAGGGGAATTTGGTAATCTTGAGCTGTATTGCAGGCAGTGAACCCAGAAGCAGAGTGTACTGTTATGCAAAGAAATACATTGTATAGAGCAGTGTTCCCTATATACTAGAGGTCAGCGTCGGACTGGAGCACCTTGGGCCCACCAGAGAAAATCATTCTTGGGGCCCACTATGTAGCTACATAGAAATAGATACAAGACCACCAATTGTGCGGTAAAAAGCGCTAATATCAGGGTATAGTATAAGGTAGTTCACGTCTTAATAATGTAGCAAGGGTTGGGGTAGCCCCCTCACAGAATATAATGTAGCCCCCTCATAAAATATAATGCAGTCCCCTCTCATAGAATATAATGCAGCACCCCACAAAATATAATGCAACCCTCTCAGGTATGACACAGTCCCCACCATAGAATATAATGTAGCACCCCCATAGGGTATAATGCAGCCCCCCCTCATATAGTATAATGCCACCCAGCACAGAATATAATGTAGTCCCCTGAGAGAATGCAGTTCCACCACAGAATATAATGCAGCCCCCCCATAGAGTATACTGTAGCCCCCTCATATAGTATGATGTAGCCCCCATATTATGTAGTCCCCTGAGAGAATAATGCAGCCCCACCACAGAATATAATGCAGCCCCCCATAGAGTATACTGTAACCCCTCATATAGTATGATGTAGCCCCCCATAATATAATGTAGTACCTTGAGTATAATGCAGTCCCCCCACAGAATATAATGTAGCCCCCCAGGGCCGTATTTAGTGTTTCTGCTGCCCTAGGCACTTTTAGTGCTGCCTCCCCTTTTGGTGAGTATGACACTATCGGCAGTGACTTTGGCAAGAATCGCTGATGTGAAAGTCGCCTTTTGCAGCAGATCGGGCAGTTTTTCTGCATCTGCCGCGTAACGGATCACTTATGGCAACACTGCGTTCGGCCTCATTCATTCTCTATGGGATTTGCGGCACTTGCCGTGATCTGGCAAATGTGGTACCATACCTCCCAACTTTTGAAGAAGGGAAGGAGGCATAAAGTTTGCGGCGCGCGTAGTGCGCCGCGGCAAATTTTAGGCCACGCCTCTGACTAGACCCATTTCACAACTAGTCACACCCATATCCACGTCCCAACCGCAGCCATTTAGCACTGCTGATCACACTGTTTTATATACAATAATTATAAACAAAAAAATATGGCCACACAGTGCTCCATACTGTATAATGACCGCACATGATGCTCAATACTGTATAACGGCCACACATGATGCTCCATACTGTATAATGACCGCACATGATGCTCCATACTGTATAATGGCCGCACATGATGCTCCATACTGTATAACAGCCACACATGATGCTCCATACTGTATAATGGCCACACATGATGCTCAATACTGTATAATGGCCACACATAATGCTCAATACTGTATAATGGCCACACATGATGCTACATACTGTATAACGGCCACACATGATGCTCCATACTGTATAATGGCCACACATGATGCTCCATACTGTATAACGGCCACACATGATGCTCCATACTGTATAATGACCGCACATGATGCTCAATACTGTATAATGGCCGCACATGATGCTCCATACTGTATAACAGCCACACATGATGCTCCATACTGTATAATGACCGCACATGATGCTCAATACTGTATAATGGCCGCACATGATGCTCCATACTGTATAACAGCCACACATGATGCTCCATACTGTATAATGGCCACACATGATGCTCCATACTGTATAATGGCCACACATAATGCTCAATACTGTATAATGGCCACACATGATGCTACATACTGTATAACAGCCACACATGATGCTCCATACTGTATAATGGCCACACATGATGCTCAATACTGTATAACGGCCACACATGATGCTCCATACTGTATAATGACCGCACATGATGCTCAATACTGTATAACGGCCACCACACATGATGCTCCATACGGTATAACGGCCACACAGTTCTCCATACTGTATAATGGCCACACATAATGCTCAATACTGTATAATGACCACAAATGATGCTCCATACTGTATAACGGCCGCACATGATGCTCCATACTGTATAATGATCCCACATAATGCTCAATACTGTATAATGACCACAAATGATGCTCCATACTGTATAACGGCCACACATGATGCTCCATACTGTATAATGACCCCCCTCCTGTATGCATGGCTCATCTCCCTCCTATCCCATATACATAGCTCATATTACCCCTCCTGTATGCATGGATCATATTCCCCCCTGCATGGCTCATATTCCCCCCTGCATGGCTCATATTCCCCCCTGCATGGCTCATATTCCGCCCTGTATGCATGGCTCATAGTCCCCCCTGCATGGCTCATATTCCCCCCTGCATGGCTCATATTCCCCCCTGCATGGCTCATATTTCCCCCTGCATGGCTTATATCCCCCCCTGCATGGCTCATATCCCCCCCTGCATGGCTCATATTCCCCCCTGCATGGCTCATATTCCCCCCTGCATGGCTCATATTCTCCCCTGCATGGCTCATATTCCCCCCTGCATGGCTCATATCCCCCCCTGCATGGCTCATATCCCCCCTGCATGGCTCATATTCCCCCCTGCATGGCTCGTATTCCCCCCTGCATGGGTCATATTCCCCCCTGCATGGCTCATATTCCCCCCTGCATGGCTCATATTCCCCCCTGCATGGCTCATATTCCCCCCTGCATGGCTTATATCCCCCCCTGCATGGCTCATATTCCCCCCTGCATGGCTCATATTCCCCCCTGCATGGCTCATATTCCCCCCTGCATGGCTCATATTCCCCCTGTATGCAGGCTTATCTCTCCGCACCCGCACCTGCTCCTGCTCCTGCTCGGCGCTCCGGCTTATGTCCTCCTTCATCCCCCCCCCCTTCCCCCGTCCCCCGGCCCCCCGGCCCTCATACTCACCTGTCCCACTGCACGGCCGTGCCGACATCCCTTGCGCTCTGTCCCGACTCCAGGCGGCGGCGCCGGCGCAGCACCTTCTTCCTGCTTCAGCGGTCATGTGACACCGTTCATTAAGATCATGAATATGCGCATATTCATGATCTTAATGAGCGGTGTCACGTGACCGCTCGTTCAGGACGAGCTGCAGTGCAGACGCCGAGACCATCGCTGGAGCAGGCAGGGTGAGTATTCAAGGCGAGCAGGCGGGCGGGCGGTGGCGGCGGGGGGGGCCCTGGAGCGGGGGAGGGCCCTGGAGCGGGGGGAGGCCCTGCCAGCAGATGCCAGTGTCAGGGCCCACCGGAGGATCCTCCGGTTCCCCGGTGGGCCAGTCCGAGCCTGCTAGAGGTGAAGAAAAAGTCGGATTTATTCCGGTGAATGGTGTAAACAAAGGTTATAAAACAGTTCCTGGCTTTTGTTCATTCTGCCTCGCAAAAATCAGAATATAAAACAAGCAAAAATTGCTATTTGCCCAAAAATGGTTCCAATAAAAACATCAAATTGTCCTACAAAAAACCTCACACAACTCTTTCAGCAGAAATATTGAAAAATTATAATTCTCAAAAAAGGGGTTTTAGTATGTGTCAACAGTTAAGCAAAAAAAATAATATAAATCTGGTATCGCACCGACCTGAAAAAAGTTGCCTAATCATTTATTATTTACTGTATTTTTCACAGGAGGAGGGCAACAAAATTAATAAAGGGGATGGGAGAACTACAATACCCAGATAGATTAGCGAAATTAGGATTATTTAGTCTAGAAAAAAGACGACTGAGGGGCGATCTAATAACCATGTATAAGTATATAAGGGGACAATACAAATATCTCGCTGAGGATCTGTTTATACCAAAGAAGGTGACGGGCACAAGGGGGCATTCTTTGCGTCTGGAGGAGAGAAGGTTTTTCCACCAACATAGAAGAGGATTCTTTACTGTTAGGGCAGTGAGAATCTGGAATTGCTTGCCTGAGGAGGTGGTGATGGCGAACTCAGTCGAGGGGTTCAAGAGAGGCCTGGATGTCTTCCTGGAGCAGAACAATATTGTATCATACAATTATTAGGTTCTGTAGAAGGACGTAGATCTGGGGATTTATTATGATGGAATATAGGCTGAACTGGATGGACAAATGTCTTTTTTCGGCCTTACTAACTATGTTACACCATAAGATGCACTTTTTTCCTTAAAAATGTGGGAGGAAAATGGGGGGTGCATCTTATGGTGTGAATGCAGGCTTACCGGGGGTCGCAGCACTGCACAAATTGAGATCTCGGCAGCACTCGGCTTCAGGAAAATGGCCGCCAAGATCTCAATCTGCACGCGCGCAGCCTCCGACGGCCATTTTCCTGAAGCCAAGTGCGGCCCACGGCTTCAGGAAGATGGCCGCAGGGAAACAAGTGAAGCGCACGCCGTAGATACCGGGCTGCGGCATGGACAGCGGTGTGGACAGTGGCGTGGACAGTGGCGTGGACACCGGGCCGCGGCGGGGACACATTTCTGCCACCAGCATCCTGAGGAAGGAACCCTGCTCCGGTGCTCGGCCTCACGGCCGACACCGGACCCGCAGCATCGCACCCCGGGACTGCAACATTGCCCCACTTTTGCCACTGCTGGCTTCCTGAGGAAGAGACCATGCCTCCTGTGACCCCGCTGTACCACCACCGGCCCTCAGGTAAGATACCTTAAATTTGGACAATAAGATGGACCCCCATCTCTTAAAAATCTTTTTTTGTGCTATTTTCCACCTCAAAGGTTGGTGTGCGTTTTATGGTCTGTTGCGTCTTATAGTCCTAAAAATACGGTATACTAAAATATTTTTTATTAGGTAATGTATTAAGCCGTTCCCACTTTCCTTATCTTTGTAGTTATAATAAAGACTTGTGACTGGGCATCTGAGATTTAGACAAGAATTGTACACTGACAGACACTAGCTGTGTGTTATTTTTCTTATCATCATGCATTGTATTTATCTAATTTTGTCAAATAATGGCAGATTGGAAATCCTTTGTATCTCAATCCAAATTAGCTTTTCTTGGAAGGGGTTACCATGACAGTAAGACACACAACATGTGCACAACATTTCAGAGATGTTACATTTGTTTGTAGGGTGGATGGGGTGGTGATTTCCAAAGGTAAGCCAAGGAGATCAAATAAAGATTTTGTTTCAAATGGAAAGGTGGTGATAGTGATAGCTTGGTGACATGAAGTCTGTCTGCTGGAGGTGTGAACTGTGTCCATGCAGGGCGTCGTAAATCCAGGTGTTATATTGAGTTCCATTGTCAAGGACTTTACATCCTTATCAGTTTGAATTCCCAGATTTTCCTCTCTCTGTTGGCTTTATTTTTAAGCAAGGACAAATAACTGAATCCAACCTTCAATCTGTAAAGGTAACGTCACACTCAGCAACGCTGCAGCGATATAGACAACGAGCCGATCGCTGCAGCGTCGCTGTTTAGGTCGCTGTAGAGACATCAAACACAGCAGCTCCAGAACGATGCAGGAGCGATCCAGTGACGTAACGGTGACTCACTTATCGTTGTAGCTGGCTGTTAGCTCCATGTAAAACATTGCTGGCATCGTTGCTTTTGCTATCAAACACGACGATACACGCCGACCTGACGACCAAATAAAGTTCCTGACTTCTAGCTCCGACCAGCGATATCACAGCGGGATCCAGATCGCTGCTGCGAACAAGATCGCTATCCAGGATGCTGCAACGTCACGGATCGTTGTCGCTCTCGTTGTAAAGTTGCTGAGTGTGAAGGTACCTTTACTCTCAGCTGATTGGAAGAATATCAATAAAACTTAACCTTTAATCTATTAATTGAAAACTATAAAGTGTGAAACAAGTGCAAAAAAGTGCTTGTGCTAAGACCACATAGTGCAAGTAAAAACAGCCCCAACATACTCGTACCTACCACATATGTCTGCCTTTCAGAGGTAATATATTACAGCTATCAAGTATTGTCACACTGTCCCTCTATCATCGAGGGATTAATACCAGTTCAAACAGGTCTATGACCTATATGTATTGAATGCTCCTGTGTCAGAATTATACAATGAAAAGTAGTCACAGGTATATTTATAGCTTTATCTATAACACGCCGAGGGAGAGGACGGAGAAGACCAATCCTACCTAAACCAAGAGGGCTCAGTGCAATCCAACCATACACCGAGGGCTTATACACATTATATTATTTACTGATAGCCTGGCAATTAGCCAACATACCCTCTATCATCATAGCAGAAGAGTAGTAGTACAATATAGCAGCAAGCTCAAAGTGTCTCTATATCATAATATTTTACCCAAAGATTTCACCAGAATACATATATGCCTCCCCTCAGGAACTGCCCATACTGGCATATGTTCAATAAGTGACTTAGAAAGGCATTAATAAAAAGAAACCCATTTATACTCATCCATAGGACCGAGTGTTCAAACGGTGCCTTTTCAGAGTGCCCAGGATCTCATAACCGGCCGTTTTCAATGTTACCACGCCGTCTCATCCTAGCAGAAACTGATGTCTCCCGACACGTTTCATCTTTTGAATCATCAGGAGGGGTAGCGACATTCATCATTCAGCGAGCATTGAATGTCGCTACCCCCCGATGAGATCAGCGTGACAATACTTGATAGCTGTAATATATTACTTCTGAAAGGCAGACATATGTGGTAGGTACGAGTATGTTGGGTCTGTTTTTACTTGCACTATGTGGTCTTAGCACAAGCACTTTTTTGCACTTGTTTCGCACTTTATAGTTTTTAGTTTCAATGAATTTTATTTTCATTAACAAAGCAAATTTACAACAAGCTCCCGCACATGGGAGCGCAATAAACTTACATCAGATAGAATATACATATATAAACACAACTTCACAAACCTAAACATGACAAGACAAGTACAAAGGGTCAAATACATGAGGAGAAATGGGGTAGAAAGAGAGATTCTATACAGTGCTTTACTGTAGTTAGCGACGTAGTCGCAGGACGAGGCAATGGTTTATTTTGCCCCCCCTCTCCCCACTACAACAGATACAAAATCCGCTCCTTTAAATATCAGAATCTTCCTCGGGGTGTCAGTTACTGGTGGCTTTATATAGACAAGGTTAAAGTCTGACTGAGGTTTAGATTCGTGTTTAGTTCCATCCATGGTTTCCAGACTTGGTAAAAAGCATCCCACAAGTCATTTCTTGTTGCTTGTATACGTTCATGTATAAGAATTGTATTCATCCTATCTCTAACTGCATAAAAAGTGAAGGCGACTTCCAGTTGGCAGCTATGTGAAGTTTAGCAGCCATACACAGCTGGCCTATCAATTTGTGGAACCTGTTAGAGAAGCCTGGGCATTTGGCTTCCAGTAGAAAGACATCCGGCTCAAGTTGTATTGCTTTGCCATACATTTGTTCCGTTGTAAATTTAACCTCTTGCCATAGAGCCGAAACAACTGGGCACTCCCACCAAATGTGCTTCATGTCTCCTCTAAAGCATTGATCTGTTATGTTTGGGTATATGGCATTAAGTCTGCTCGGGACTTGATATGTTCGATGGAGGATTTTAATGGACGTTTCCACCAAGGAGGTCTGATTGCTGCCCCTGGAGACTGTGTTGCAGCATCGCTGCCAATCCTCTAAAGACATATCAATACCCAGATCCTCCTCCCACTGCTTCATGTATTTTAATTTGTCATCTCCATGTGAAATGTTTAAAGATGAGTACAACAGGGAAATAGTTCCCTTACCCAGGGGATCATCCAGGCATCTCTGTTCGAAACTGGTAGCTCGAAATGGGATCTTATGTTGTAGAATCTGTTCTGAAAAATGGAATACTTGGCATATACGCAATGTCTCCTTAGCAGGTGGTACATATCTTTGCAGGAATTCCTGTCTGGTTAAAATTATATTAAAGGGCGTGCAAAGATGTTTTAGGATAGTTATTCCATTAGCTACCCACCAGGAATATGGGCGGGGATCGAGCCCAGGTATGAACATGGGATTATGGAAGAGGGGGATTAGCGGAGAGGACTTGGATTGAAGGTTAAACTTGTATGGATTTCGTGAAAAGTCTTATAAGGTAACGGGATGGGAAGGGAGCGGAACAAGTATAGGAATCTGGGCAGAGAGACCATCTTAATTGTGTGTATCCTGCCCAACCAAGATAACGTCATGGAGGACCATCTAGCCAGGTCAGCTCGGAGACCTCTTATCAGTGGGAGATAGTTCCATTTAAATAGAGTCGATCTATGAGGAGTGAGGTTGACTCCAAGATAAGTTAGGAAGTGCTAATTTTGAGTAAATTTAAACTGGGAGACTATGTTTGTTTGCGTATCCTTTGGGGTATTAATGAATAGTGCTTTGGATTTATCAACATTGAATTTGAGGCCGGAGACCACCTCAAATTTATGGAGAACTGTGAATAAATTTGGGAGAGTAGTAACTGGGCTGGATAGGGTCAGTAATAAGTCATTGGCAAATAGACTAGCCTTATATTGTGCGTCAAGCCCAGTAGGCCCGAATATGTTTGGATTAAGTCTTATGGCTTTAGCCAATAGCTCCATGGCCATGGCAAATAGAGCTGGTGAGAGTGCCTCGTCCCTCTTTGTATAATAATTGGAGTAGGCCGAGTGGACGGAAGCTTCAGATAGGCTGTAGGTCTGTCGTATAATAATTGAAGGCACGAGACAAGGTTATGGGGGATACCAAATTTACATAGAACTTCGAATAGGTAAGTCCACGAGACCAAGTCGAAGGCCTTCTCTATGTCTAAGGCTAATAGTAATAGTGGTTGTTTATGGTAATTTACTGAGTGTATGATGTTTAGATTTCTTCTAAAATTATCAGGGCCTTGCCTTTTAGGGATGAACCCAACCTGGTCATGATGAATGAGAGTGGGTAAGAGTTTGTTGAGCCTGGCGGTGATAATAGATGTACAAATTTTTAGGTCAACATTTAGCAATGATATGGGTCTGTAATTTTTGGGATACAGGTGGTCTTTTTATGGCTTGGGGATCACTGTCACATGGGCAACGTAGAACTCAGGGGGCATCTGGGAGCCGTTTAGTAGAGCATTGCAAAAGTTTTTAATATGGGGTATGAGGGTGTCATGAAATTTCTTGTAGTAGAGTGCCGTGAGGTCTTCGGGTCTGGGGGCTTTATTTTTTTTTAGATTTTTGATTATTGTAGAGATTTCATCTGTAGAAATAGGCTACTGGAGTTGGTCAACAGCAGAGTTGGGGATCTTGGGGAGTGTCAGTTTGTCCAGGAAGGAAGATAAGAATTGTGGCGGAGGAGGTTGTGGGGCAGAATATAGTTTCTGATAGTAGTCCCGGAACGTATCATAGACGATATCTGGGTGGGCTGAGACTCGACCTCTGGAGTCTTTAATAGAGGTAACATTATTTAGGAGTTCTTTACATCTGAGTTTGCGCGCCAACATACCAGTTGGCTTATTAGCTTGCCTATCGAAGGTTGATTTAGTCCATGTTAACGCTCTCTCTGTTTTATTTGTAAGACTAACATTTAACTGTAATTTAGTGTCCCGGATCTGTTTAGTTATATAGAGAGAAGTGGAAGTTTGGTTAGCGAGCTCAAGTTTTATAAGTTTATTTTCCAAGCGTGTTTGGAGTTTGGATCTTTGCTTCTTTCTATTAGAGGCAATTTTAATTAATGAGCCGATGATACATTTTTTGTGTGCCATCCAAACAAATCCAGGAGTTGCATTTCCAGTAGCGTTAGCTTGGAAGTACAGTCCCAGCTCATCTTTAATTTTAGAAAGGACAGAAGGGCCAGTAAGTAAGGATTCATTCAGTCTCCATTTAAATAATTTAGAGGTGGTGCTGTTGAATTTAAATGTCGAGAGGACCACATCGTGGTCAGAACACGATGATGGGATGTGACGAGAGAACAGGGCCGAGGGGAACGTATTTGCTGCGGCTAAATGTAGTTATATTCTTGAATAAGATCTGTGTGTAGGGGAAAAATATGTGTAGCCTTTTACGGGACCGTTTAGGTCTCTCCATACATCTTCCAAACAATTTTTCCTCATTAAGTGTAGGATTTTTTTCCTATCAACATTTGCTATATCTGAGCGCTTCTGTACACTGCTATCTAGTTTTGGATTGATGGTGAAGTTGAAGTCACCATACCAAACGAGGTGATCGTATGTGAGTGGAGCAAGTTTTGATAGAATTAATTGGAAGACTAACATCTGGGAGGCTGCAGGGAGATAGCTGTTAAACAATACAAATATTCAGACCTCGTGAAGCTCCAAGAAGGATAATGAACCTGCCCTCAGGGTCTGAGCTAACAAGCTGGAATGGAAAGCTATTTTTAATAAAAGTGGCAACACCTCTCGTTTTTCGACTCCAGGTCGACATGTAACATTGTGAGTAATTGGCACTAAAATATTTGGGGCAAGATGAATTGGAAAAGTGGGTCTCCTGTAGACAGATTATGTCTGGTGCGTGTTTCGAGTAGTCAAGGAAGGCCTTCTTGCGTTTTATGGGCGAGTTGAATCCCCGAACATTATGTGAGATAACATTACACATGATTTAATAGATATTTACCGCTAATGAATGAGAAGATACAGGCTGTGCTCCGGTTCATGTCCCCATCAAGCGGTTGCTGGAATAGCAGAGAAATACAGTAATGATCTCTGTAGGAAAACAGTAGGGAAGAAACAAACAGGGGAGACGAAGACAATTAAAACAGTTAACATTATTAAACGGGTAACAGTTCCAAAAGGTATGGTGATCTGGGTTTCCATATTAAGTGGAGCACCAGGTGTCACCAGGTTTGGGCAGCATGCTATGAACCCGACAGCCAGACCCTTAGGAGAAAGAGGAAAAGGAAAAAGAAAGAAAAAAAAAGGGGGGAGGGATTGGGGAAGAGTCGTAGGGGTAAGGTGAGATAGAGGTGGCAGGAGTGGGATGGGGGGGAGTAGAGGATTATGGGGGGGGGGGGGGAGAACTGGGAGAAGGTAGGGTGAGGCGGGTGAAAAACCAAGTGAAAGCATAAGGGTTTGGTGGGTCCGTTATGTTAAGACCGAAGCAGGATAATCTTATAAGTTGTCGGAACATAACTATGGAGTCCAGGTAGGGTTGGAAAAGGATAGCGTAGGTTCTTTGCTTCCCCTTTCCCTGTTCTGAGAACAGTCAAAATGACTAATAGCGCCATAAGCCTTGCCATTAGTTTCCGGTTAAGTAATCATATAGGTGGACCAGGTCAGGCGATCCGTGCATTCTGACTCCTTGTTCTAGGGGTATTCTTCCATTCCCTTGTAGGCTGCGGTTTTCGTTGTGGCAGGGATGGTGTGTTGATAGAAACTGGAACCCCGGCCCTGGTCAGGGCCTGCTTCCCTTCCTCTAGTGTACGACAGGTGTACATTTGGGAATTATATGTAAAGATTAAAGCAAAGGGGAAGTTCCATCTGTATTTAATTTGCGCCGTTTGGAGGGCAGCTGTAATAAGCTTAAGAGATCTCCTCCTGGCAAGCGTGGCTGTCGCTATATCAGCATAAATGTGTACTGAGTTTGGCAAGCCGGGCAATACGGGGTTCCCTCTTGCAGCAGTCAGTATTAAATCACGTGCTTCTTCGTAGTGCAATTTTAAAATCACATCTCTGGGCATATCGCTGTTGCGCGGCTTACCCAGGGCTCTGTGGATTCTGGTGATGTGAAGCATGGTCGGGTCCGTGCCAGGCAGCAGCGCAGTAAAAAGGGTTGTAGCCGTGTCCTTAAGAGCCACTATATTTTCAGGGAGACCCCGGATCCGTATGTTGCCCCTGCGCGATCTGTTCTCATAGTCTTCGCACCTGAGCTCGAGGTCAGCGATGCGCTCTGTATGTAGTTTGAAGACTTCCTGGTCTTCATCTAAGGCGTCCGCGTTGGCATCCATCTTTTCCTCTAAGGTAACCGTGCGCTGCATAATATCTTGCAGCTGGGAGGATATTTTCTGCATAGCAGAGGTGAGCTCTGACTGGAATGTGTCTTGTAGAGATTTAGTAAGAGCCGCAGTGGAGATCACCGTCTCCGCATGTGAGGCGGCTTCTTCCTGATCTGAGTCACCTCCTGTGCTCTCTGCAAAGGCTGGGGAGAGAGCTGTTGTAGCGGCCATCTTGGGAGCGCTGCCGCTCAGAAGAAGCTCCGTGATAGTGCGACCTGCCGGCTGTGCTGCGCTCCCTTTTTTCGGCATCGCCGGTGGAGTATCTCCTGGGGGAGAGATGGGTCTGACAACGGTGAGGCTAGCGTGCTTCGGTCGCTAATTGGGGTCCAAATAGGCTGGTCGGGTAGCGGATCTCAGCAAAACATATCCGTCACTGCCGAGGTCCGCGCATGCGCCTCCTTGCACTTTATAGTTTTTAATTAATAGACTAAAGGTTAAGTTCTCTGTTGGCTTTAAAATGACCTCTCACTACTAAGACTTTTACATCCATCATACAATGTACAGGACCAGAGAAATGTTTTCCCACATGCGTCTCCAGTTCTTTCTGGGCAGGCACACATTGATTGACAGCAGGCGCTTTGGAGCTCTGTCTCAATTTTATCCATAGCTCTGCACATAATAACACTTAAGGGTACCGTCACACTATAACATTTCGATCGCTACGACGGTACGATTCGTGACGTTCCAGCGATATCGTTACGATATCGCTGTGTCTGACACGCAGCAGCGATCAGGGATCCTGCTGAGAATCGTACGTCGTAGCAGATCGTATGGAACTTTCTTTCATCGCTGGATCTCCCGCTGTCATCGCTAGATCGGTGTGTGTGACACCGATCTAGCGATGCGATCCAGCGATGCGTTCGCTTGTAACCAGGGTAAACATCGGGTAACTAAGCGCAGGACCGCGCTTAGTTACCCGATGTTTACCCTGGTTACAAGCGTTAAACTAAAAAACAAACAAACAGCACATACTTACATTCTGGTGTTCGTCAGGTCCCTTGCCGTCTCTGCTTCCCGCACTGTGACTGCCGGCCGTAAAGTGAAAGCAGAGCACAGCGGCTGTGCTTTCACTTTCACTTTACGGCCGGCAGTCACTGAGTGCGGGAAGCAGACTGCAAGGGACCTGACGGACACCAGAATGTAAGTATGTGCTGTTTTTTTTTTTTAGTTTAACACTTGTAACCAGGGTAAACATCGGGTAACTAAGCGCGGTCCTGCGCTTAGTTACCCGATGTTTACCCTGGTTACCCAGGGACCTCGGCATCGTTGGTCGCTGGAGAGCTGTCTGTGTGACAGCTCCCCAGCGACCACACTACGATTTACCTACGATCACGGCCAGGTCATATCGCTGGTCGTGATCGTAGGTAAATCGTATAGTGTGACGGTACCCTAAGCCACATCTACACATTCAGTATTTTGTTAGTATTTTAAGCCAGTATTTGTAAGTCAAGGCCAGGAGTGGAACAATCAGAGGAAAAGTATAATAGAAACACGTCACCACGTCTGTATATATCACCCACTCCTGGTCTTGACACAACCTTGTGCAAGTGTACCTTGAAGAATTGTAGAATTGATGCTGTTTTGAAGACAAATATTAATTTGATTTAGATTTCTATTCATTTTGTGGTTTGTTAATTGAGTACAAATGAACAATTACCATAATAAATTTTGTAAGCATTTGTACTTTGCAGCATTTTTTCCACACCTGCCTAAAACTTCTGCACAGTACTGTATATGTAAATTTATAGAGAGATTTGCATTACTTTATTCCTCCCACCATTGTGTTTCCTCACTTCTCCCATGTGATGCATAACAATGTACTTTAACCTCAGCCTCAGCAGAGAACAGATTACTGACTCCTGAGAAACTGAAGCTTTAACTCAACTTGTGACTCAGGATTCAGAGTCAGTTATGGGATTATGCCCCAAATTAGAAAATAATAACTGGAAGTACCCCACTATCCTCCTTTGCATATATGGATTTTTTACCTACATGAGACCATCAGAGCCTTTCCTCACCCCTTACCTAACCGGACCTGTACACAATCTCACAATTGAGCAGGTAAGTGAAGAAGTTAATTTGTTGCTAGCAACAGAGTCATTACTTGTGACAATTTATTTTTGGCTTAAGTCCGATAAACACAATAGCAAGAAGAATAGGTATCTGTTATCTTGGTGCCTGGAGTAAACGGAGGTAAATCTCATCATATTACAGCTGCTCGTCCTTATCCAAATAGTCAAAATGACATATGCCTCAGAAATATGTATGTAGTGCACCATCTATGGTAGAGCAGAAAAAAAAACAATATAACAATTGTTAATGTGTGCATACGACACCAAAAAGGAAACATCATGTAATTTTGAAAATAACAAGATTGATAGACATGTTAATAATATGCGGATGTTAAAATGTTCAAAATATTTTCATGGATTCAGTCTTGAGTGTGAGCGCCAAGAACCACCGTGACCCTAGTACAGTGATGGCGAACCCTAAAGAGGCCAAGTGCCCAGACTGCATCCCAAAACACACTTATTTATAGCAAACTGCTATTTTAACCTGAATATTGAGGGTTTAATTTGGAAAAAAACACATACATTAACACATTAACATCTTTTGTCTTAAAAGAAAAACACAATAACAGAGCTTTTAATGATACAAATAACTTTTCATTGAAATATAAAAGTTTTCATGTGACATACTTCTCTGGAAGGTACTATGTCATAGGTAATGTTTGGAAGACACTGTGTTATGGGTACTCTCCAGAAGGTACTGTACACTGACTCCTTGGCTCCAGCACAAGTCACGCTGGTGGTCTTCTGCTAGACAAGGTGCAATAATGTCTCCCCACATTGGGAAATTTATCACTGATCATGTTGTATTGGTGCATATATATCACATAGGAGACACTGGGGCTGGAACATATACAGTTAGGTCCATATATATTTGGACAGAGACAAAAATTTTCTAATTTTGGTTATAGACATTACCACAATGAATTTTAAACAAAACAATTCAGATGCAGTTGAAGTTCAGACTTTCAGCTTTCATTTGAGGGTATCCACATTAAAATTGGATCAAGGGTTTAGGAGTTTCAGCTCCTTAACATGTGCCACCCCTGTTTTTAAAGGGACCAAAAGTAATTGGACAGATTCAATAATTTTAAATAAAATGTTCATTTTTAGTACTTGGTTGAAAACCGTTTGTTGGCAATGACTGCCTGAAGTCTTGAACTCATGGACATCACCAGACGCTGTGTTTCCTCCTTTTTGATGCTCTGCCAGGCCTTTACTGCGGTGGTTTTCAGTTGCTATTTGTTTGTGGGCCTTTCTGTCTGAAGTTTAGTCTTTTACAAGTGAAATGCATGCTCAATTGGGTTGAGATCAGATGACTGACTTGGCCATTCAAGAATATTCCACTTCTTTGCTTTAATAAACTCCTGGGTTGCTTTGGCTTTATGTTTTGGGTCATTGTCCATCTGTAGTATGAAACGACGACCAATCAGTTTGCTGCATTTGGCTGGATCTGAGCACACAGTATGGCTCTGAATACCTCAGAATTCATTCGGCTGCTCCTGTCCTGTGTCACATCATCAATTAACACTAGTGACCCAGTGCCACTGGCAGCCATGCATGCCCAAGCCATCACACTGCCTCCGCCGTGTTTTACAGATGATGTGGTATGCTTTGGATCATGAGCTGTACCACGCCTTCACCATACTTTTCTCTTTCTATCATTCAGGTAGAGGTTGATCTTGGTTTCATCTGTCCAAAGAATGTTCTTTCAGAACTGTGCTGGCTTTTTTAGATGTTTTTTAGCCAGTCTAGCCTTTTTATTCTTGATGCTTATGAGTGGCTTGCACCGTGCAGTGAACCCTCTGTATTTACCTTCATGCAGTCTTCTCTTTATGGTAGATTTGGATATTGATACACCGACCTCCTGGAGAGTGTTGGTCACTTGGTTGGCTGTTGTGAAGGGGTTTCTCTTCACCATGGAGATTATTCTGCGATCATCCACCACTGTTGTCTTCCGTGGGCGCCCAGGTCTTTTTGCATTGATGAGTTCACCAGTGCTTTCTTTCTTTCTCAGAATGTACCAAATTGTAGATTTTGCCACTTCTAATATTGTAGCAATTTCTCGGATGGGTTTTTTCTGTTTTCGCAACTTAAAGATGGCTTGTTTCACCTATACGGAGAGCTCCTTTGACCTCATGTTTACTTCACAGCAAAACCTTCCAAATGCAAGCACCACACCTCAATCAACTCCAGGCCTTTTATCTGCTTAATTGAGAATGACATAACGAAGGGATTGCCCACACCTGTCCATGAAATAGCCTTGGAGTCAATTGTCCAATTACTTTTGGTCCCTTTAAAAACAGGGTGGCACATGTTAAGGAGCTGAAACTCCTAAACCCTTCATCCAATTTTAATGTGGATATGCTCAAATGAAAGCTGAAAGTCTGAACTTCAACTGCATCTGAATTGTTTTGTTTAAAATTCATTGTGGTAATGTCTATAACCAAAATTAGAAAAATGTTGTCTCTGTCCAAATATATATGGACCTAACTGTACATCACAAGATAAACAGGATGGAGCATATACATTACAGGAGACACTGGAGATGGAGCATATACATCACAGGAGACACTGGAGATGGAGCATATACATTACAGGAGACATTGGAGATGGAGCATATACATCACAGGAGACACTGGGGATGGAGCATATACATCACAAGAGACACTGGGGATGGAGCATATACATCGCAGGAGACACTGGAGATGGAGCATATACATCACAAGAGACACTGGGATGGAGCATATACATCGCAGGAGACACTGGGGATGGAGCATATACATCACAAGAGACACTGGGGATGGAGCATATACATCACAGGAGACACTGGGGATGGAGCATATACATCACAAGAGACACTGGGGATGGAGCATATACATCACAGGAGACACTGGGGATGGAGCATATACATCACAAGAGACACTGGGGATGGAGCATATACATCACAGGAGACACTGGGGATGGAGCATATACATCACAAGATAAACAGGATGGAGCATATACATTAAAGGAGACACTGGAGATGGAGCATATACATCACAGGAGACACTGGGGATGGAGCATATACATCACAAGATAAACAGGATGGAGCATATACATCACAGGAGACACTGGGGTTGGAGCATATACATCACAGGAGACACTGGGGATGGAGCATATACATCACAGGAGACACTGGGGATGGAGCATATACATTACAGGAGACACTGGAGATGGAGCATATACATCACAAGATAAACAGGATGGAGCATATACATTAAAGGAGACACTGGAGATGGAGCATATACATCACAGGAGACACTGGAGATGGAGCATATACATCACAGGAGACACTGGGGATGGAGTATATACATCACAGGAGACACTGGGGATGGAGCATATACATCACAAGATAAACAGGATGGAGCATATACATCACAGGAGACACTGGGGTTGGAGCATATACATCACAGGAGACACTGGGGATGGAGCATATACATCACAGGAGACACTGGGGATGGAGCATATACATTACAGGAGACACTGGAGATGGAGCATATACATCACAAGATAAACAGGATGGAGCATATACATTAAAGGAGACACTGGAGATGGAGCATATACATCACAGGAGACACTGGAGATGGAGCATATACATCACAGGAGACACTGGAGATGGAGCATATACATCACAGGAGACACTGGAGATGGAGCATATACATCACAGGAGACACTGGGGATGGAGCATATACATCACAGGAGACTCTGGGGTTGGAGCATGTACATCACAGGAGACACTGGGGATGGAGCATGTACATCACAGGAGACACTGGGGATGGAGCATATACATCACAGGAGACTCTGGGGATGGAGCATGTACATCACAGGAGACACTGGGGATGGAGCATATACATCACAGGAGACACTGGGGATGGAGCATGTACATCACAGGAGACACTGGGGATGGAGCATATACATCACAGGAGACACTGGAGATGGAGCATATACATCACAGGAGACACTGGGGATGGAGCATATACATCACAGGAGACACTGGGGTTGGAGCATGTACATCACAGGAGACACTGGGGATGGAGCATGTACATCACAGGAGACACTGGGGATGGAGCATATACATCACAGGAGACTCTGGGGATGGAGCATTTACATCACAGGAGACACTGGGGATGGAGCATATACATCACAGGAGACACTGGGGATGGAGCATGTACATCACAGGAGACACTGGGGATGGAGCATGTACATCACAGGAGACAGTGGGGATGGAGCATGTACATCACAGGAGACAGTGGGGATGGAGCATGTACATCACAGGAGACACTGGGGATGGAGCATGTACATCACAGGAGACACTGGGGATGGAGCATGTACATCACAGGAGACACTGGGGATGGAGCATGTACATCACAGGAGACACTGGGGATGGAGCATGTACATCACAGGAGACAGTGGGGATGGAGCATGTACATCACAGGAGACACTGGGGATGGAGCATGTACATCACAGGAGACACTGGGGATGGAGCATGTACATCACAGGAGACACTGGGGATGGAGCATATACATCACTGGAGACACTGAGGACACTGGGGATGGAGCATGTACATCACAGGAGACACTGGGGATGGAGCATGTACATCACAGGAGACACTGGGGATGGAGCATGTACATCACAGGAGACACTGGGGATGGAGCATGTACATCACAGGAGACACTGGGGATGGAGCATGTACATCACAGGAGACACTGGGAATGGAGCATGTACATCGCAGGAGACACTGGGGATGGAGCATGTGCATCACAGGAGACACTGGGGATGGAGCATGTACATCACAGGAGACACTGGGGATGGAGCATGTACATCACAGGAGACACTGGGGATGGAGCATGTACATCACAGGAGACACTGGGGATGGAGCATGTACATCACAGGAGACACTGGGGATGGAGAATGTACATCACAGGAGACACTGGAGATGGAGCATGTACATCACAGGAGACACTGGGGATGGAGCATGTACATCACAGGAGACACTGGGGATGGAGCATGTACATCACAGGAGACACTGGGGATGGAGCATGTACATCACAGGAGACACTGGGGATGGAGCATGTACATCACAGGAGACACTGGGGATGGAGCATATACATCACAGGAGACACTGGGGATGGAGCATATACATCACAGGAGACACTGGGGATGGAGCATATACATCACAGGATACACTGAGGATGGAACATATACATCACAGGAGACACTGGGGATGGAACATATACATCACATAAAAAACATTTGGGCAGGAGCATATACATCATAGGAGACACTGGAGCTGGTGCATATAGAATTGGAGGCACAGAGACTGGCATATATACAGTACATACCAAAATTTTGGACACACCTTCTCATTTAAAGATGTTTCTGTATTTTCATGACTATGAAAATTGTAAATTCACACAGAAGGCATCAAAACTATGAATTAAAACATGTGGAATTATATACTTAACAAAAAAAGTGTGAAACAACTGAAATTATGTCTTATATTCTGGGTTCTTCAAATTAGCCACCTTTTGCTTTGATGACTGCTTTGCACACTCTTGGCATTCTCTTGATGAGCTTCAAGAGGTAGTCACCGGGAATGGTTTTCACTTCACAGGTGTGCCCTGTCAGGTTTAATAAGTGGAATTTCTTGCCTTATAAATGGGGTTGGGACCATCAGTTGTGTTGTGCAGAAGTCTGGTGGATACACAGCTGATAGTCCTACTGAATAGACTGTTAGACTGCTAAGTAAAGAAAAACGAGTGGCCATCATTACTTTAAGAAATGAAGGTCAGTCAGTCCGAAAAATTGGGAACATTTTGAAAGTGTCCCCAAGTACAGTGGCAAAAACCATCAAGCGCTACAAAGAAACTGGCTCACATGAGGACCTCCCCAGGAAAGGAAGACCAAGAGTCACCTCTGCTTCTGAGGATAAGTTTATCCGAGTTACCAGCCTCAGAAATCGCAGGTTAACAGCAGCTCAGATTAGAGACCAGGTCAATGCCACACAGAGTTCTAGCAGCAGACACATCTCTACAACAACTGTTAAGAAACCAAAAACACATGGGCCACCTGCGCAGCGAACAAGTCTGTAGGAACCTGTTCACACCACCAAAGAACTTGAAAACACAAAAGCGCACGGAGAGGTAAAAAAATACTCTGTTGTAAAAAAGTCACAGTAAATAAGCAAGTGCTAGTCAAAAAATGAAAAAAATACAGGGTATTTAGTTAATACGTTTTTTTGCAAAAAAAGTATGTCAAGCTGCTCCACCAATCGCACTAGAGCGATGCAGTTAGATCAGGACTAAAACAGAATCCCAGGTTGTCAGGTGTCACGCATGCTGGGGGTAATGGTGCTCTGCACTCCAATAGTAAATAAAGAGTTCATATGAACGATGAAGAAGAAATATGCGGCACTCACCCCAATGTTGCAGTGAAGACGTGAACTTTAATGGAGAAAATAAATTAGTACATACATCCGTCAGGACATAAGGTAAGCAGGAGGGTGAGGTAATGGAGCTTGGACAAACATTGGGGTGACTGCCGCATATTTCTTCTTCATCGTTCATACCCATAATAGAGCAGTCCTGTCTAATGTATATAATCCCTATCTGATGTATTTAAAAACCTGATCATCTGTATAGTACCTGTATGAACAGGGCTCAGAGAGAAAATATCCACGTAGAGCATGCGAGATGGAACATCTACAATGTAAATGACCCACAGAGGAGTGGTGAACTCCCCAGTCTTGTAGAAACAAGAGAACAATTATAAAACAATTATAAAACCAAAAACACATGGGCCACCTGCATAGCGAACAAGTCTGTAGGAACCTGTTCACACCACCAAAGAACTTGAAAACACAAAAGCGCACATTTTTCATTTTTTCATTTTTTGACTAGCACTTGCTTATTTACTGTGACTTTTTTGTAACAGAGTATTTTTTTACCTCTCTGTGCGCTTTTGTGTTTTCAACAACTGTTAAGAGGAGACTTTGTGCAGCAGGCCTTCATGGTAAAAAAGCTGATAGGAAACCACTGCTAAGGACAGCCAACAAGCAGAAGAGACTTGTTTGGGCTAAAGAACACAAGGAATGGACATTAGACCAGTGGAAATCTGTGCTTTGGTCTGATGAGTCCAAATTTGAGATCTTTAGTTCCAACCACCGTGTCTTTGTGCGACGCAGAAAAGGTGAACGGATGGACTCTACATGCCTGGTTCCCACCGTGAAGCATGGAGGAGGAGGTGTGATGGTGTAGGGGTGCTTTGCTGGTGACACTGTTGGGGATTTATTCAAAATTGAAGGCATACTGAACCAGCATGGCTACCACAGTATCTTGCAGCGGCATGCTATTCCATCCGATTTGCGTTTAGTTGGACCATCATATATTTTTCAACAGGACAATGACCCCAAACACACCTCCAGGCTGTGTAAGGGCTATTTGACCAAGAGGAAGAGTGATGGGGTGCTACGGCAGATGACCTGGCCTCCAGTCACCAGACCTGAACCCAATCGAGATGGTTTGGGGTGAGCTGGACCGCAGAGTGAAGGCAAAAGGGCCAACAAGTGCTAAGCATCTCTGGGAACGCCTTCAAGATTGTTGCAAGACCATTCCTGGTGACTACCTCTTGAAGTTCATCAAGAGAATGCCAAGAGTGTGCAAAGCAGTCATCAAAGCAAAAGGTGGCTCCTTTGAAGAACCTAGAATATTAGACATAATTTCAGTTGTTTCACACTTTTTTGTTAAGTATATAATTCCACATGTGTTAATTCATAGTTTTGATGCCTTCAGTGTGAATGTACAATTTTCATAGTCATGAAAATACAGAAACATCTTTAAATGAAAAGGTGTGTCCAAACTTTTGGTCTGTATTGTACATCACTACTGAATGCTGCAGCGCATTCAATTAAGGATTACATCCTCACGTCAACCCGAACTTCTGCTCTGTAGCACCTCCTCTGTTCGGCAGCTCCTGTCACCGCATGCCCTGAACAGTGTGGGCGGTGACAGGGGGAACCGGAGCTCGCAGTGTAGCTTTGGGCCACAACAAAATAGCCGCAATCTCATCCCACGACTGTGAACTGAACAGCCCAGTGGGCCTGTCCCGGTCACAAGCAGGAGGCAGCCACAGTGTAGGAGATGCGGTCAGACAATGAGCGCAGTCTCCTATGCCCAGGTGCTGCCGTATTTGAGGTGTGAAAGCATCGTATACACAACAGCAAATGAAAAAAGCTTCCCCCTGTGGCTGAAGAAAAAAATTATGAAATAAAAAACAAACAAGTACATTTAATTTTGTATTAAAAATAATTGATTATATAATAATAATTCCTTTAAACCCACAGCGCTTCCTTGTGTCACACTGTCCTCCTGCTACATGTATGTACATATCAGCCTGCTATAACAAGTTTTTAAAGCTGCACTTGACCTAATTATGAACATTCATTATTTCCACCCTATGTAACTTACCAAATTGCATACTTTCTGATGAGCTCAATGATTTATTACAGGTTGTAAACCTGATGCACAGTATAGGAAATTCTTTGTTCAACAGATAACACTTGAAAATAAAATAAAAATGACTTCATAGATAAAGGGCCTTACACTGAGAACATAGCTGCAGTTGCTCAGCAAAATTACATAATAATTCACATATTGCTGAAATTGCAGTTTGTTTTATGTATTCACTGGCGTTAATCTTTGCCTAGGTACAACTATGATATATATTTGTTGTTTAACTAACATTATGCCGGTTTTGTACATCCATGTTTCTCACGCTCTGTACACTAATTAAGCTACAAGGACTGGCTGTGGATCTCCTGACCGGCGTGTAACAGCCTCATACATGTCTATGACGCTGGCAAATTACGGTCAAGAGATCTGCAGCCAGTCCTTGCACTGTAGTCAGTGTACGGACCGCGGATGTGTGAATCTAGCAAAAGGGCGCCTGCGCGGTATCACCTATGAGTAATCAGATGGATACTATTGCGCAGGCACCGCTGGCGCCATCCTGATGGAGCCAATTTATTTATTTTCTCTAGTAAAATGGCGCCGGCGCAGTAGCATCTATCGCATTCTGAATGATGCTATTGCGCAGGCGCGGCTGCCAGTGCCATTTTGATTAAGATATTTTTTTTTCCTCAAGACATTTATATGACAAAATTAAATGACAATATGAATATTATAGACCCTTTCATGCAAAAGCGCAGGCATCGGCGCCTGCATGATGAATGTAATTTTTTTTGTTCAAACAATAAGATATGCAGTATGCAAAATACATCAGGTCAGTGACCTGTCGGAAGCTATACTGATGAATACCTAATCAGAGCACCACATGAAGACCCCCACAGGCCGCCCCTGACCAATCATTAACTCAAAACTGACAATAAAGATTAAACAACAATCACAAGGCGGATTTCATCAGCCAAGGTATAATTTTAATCAATAGAACGGCGCCGACCTGACACTGTAGGTTACTGTACACAATCCTGCTGACAGGTTACGAAATATAAGAGGTGACAACTACTAGTCTCTGCAGAATCAGATATGATGTAGATTGCATACATAAAACTAGCCATTATTATCCTAATCTTTACAACAGTCTGGAATCCATTACTTTGCTTCACACGCAACTTTAAAAACAGCCTTATACATATTAGACTTTATTATAAAGGAATGTCATTATGGCCTAGAATTTGATAAGAAAAAAAAATCAGGCTGTCATTAAAGAGTCACTAAAGGCTTTTTTATTAAAAGCTACGTTTTTACGCTTTTCCATGCGTTTTGCATGCGTTTGCGTTTTCTGTACGCATGGTGAAAAATTTAACAGGAACAAAATCTACATAAACAGACACCGCCAATGGAACTACAGTGGGCGTGAATTATGGGATAACTACAGTACAGACCAAAAGTTTGGTCACACCTTCTAATTTAAAGATTTTTCTGTATTTTCATGACTATGAAAATTGCACATTCACTCTGAAGGCATCAAAACTATGAATTAACACATGTGGAATTATATACATAACTAAATAGTTTGTGTCAGGATTCCCCTGACCACTGCCCCCAATTTATCACGATTCACACCGTGACCGTCACCCCTACGTCACGGGTCGGGGTGACTTTAGGCCAACAGACAGCTATCACATGTGCAGGGGGGCTTATCTTAGTTATCCCTCCACTGCTTACAATGTGATGAAAAAACACCCACAAGGCTATTGCCCTTTAGGTATCCCACTGCTTTTCAATTTATCACAAACTGCAGGGATTTATGTATATCCCGCTTACAGTTCCACTTAACACTTGCAGCTCTCTGGCGCCCCCCTTACTCTCAGGTCAGATTAGGTACTGTACCCTGGGTACTTGGTCGCCCGACAGGCTACCTGCTATGTACTGGCTATTGGGCACGCTGCAGCGACGCGATAAACTACTCCCACTCAGGCAGGAACAATAATTACCAACGCCGCAGTCGCTACAACATAATCCCAAAAGTCAGCACACTATCGCTGCCACCAGCTTCGATTAAACGGGTCCGAAGCTAACCCAACACAACAGTAGCGTATTTCCCTTCAGAAGACTTAGGGTACGGTTTTTAGAGCATGGAGAATGAACTAACATATAATAGCATATCCCATAAAAAATTATGCAGTGCTTTATCAAAAATATTTTATAAAGATGTTACAAATGAGACAATTGCAAATATGTACAAGGGTAATTATGAAATAAACAGGGATTAAATGAGAAAAGGTAACACTCACATGTTCAAAGCATGGCAGGCAACCATACGTCCCAGCTCATTGGACGTGCTCAGGGCTTCAGGAGGAGAGCAGAAGTCAAGAAGAAGAATGAGCTGGGGATCTGGGCAGACAGCTATAACTTCAGCCTGTAACATCCCAGAAAGGGGTTGGATCACCTCGTCCCTCCTACCTCTTCAGTCTAACTAAACTTTAAACTATTTTCTCTAATTTCTAGAACTTCGCTACAAAACATGTCATAGTCATAACAAACCCATCATTCATCTCGGATTAACGTGGGCATTCTAATGATATCAAATATGTCCTATCTGGGATACATATTTACTGAAAAAACCCTACTTCTTTACCAGATGGAGTTAGAAGCCCGTGTTTCGAGCGATGTATAGATCCTCCGATGGACTCTAACAATATATATTTTCGTATTCGTAATGTAAACGGTGTGCCTAATATCTCACAAACAGAGAACAAAGAACTTCCCTGCATTCAAGCGACTTAGAATCCAGTTCTTGCTGGAAAAGAGTTTACACTGCAGGAAATGCCAGTCGTAAATACCTTTGGCGAGGGGTGATGGAGAATTTGGGAGTTGAAAGCCAGGAATTTGAAGTTACAAACTGTTGCAGCATCACTCCAAGAAGGGGGACTTAGCCCACGCCGGCTAGCAAGAGAACTACTTATGATATTTCATACCATATCGTGACACCTCCCCCTTTTGGTGTGCGCTAGGGAGGTAGAACCCGACGGTATGCCTCCATGAGCACCTCAGTAGGTTCACCCTGGCGGGACAGTCCATCTGCATTCCCATGCTCCCTGCCCGTTTTGTGTTCAATGGTGAAGTCAAACTGCTGAAGGGCAAGGCTCCAGCGTAGCAACCTGCCGTTGGTTCCACACATGGTGTTTAACCAGCGCAGAGGGTCGTGGTCGGTCACCACAGTGAAGGGGCGACCGTACAAGTAGGGCTGCAAGCACTGCAGGGCCCAGACTATGGCCAGGCACTCCTTCTCGATGGTGGAGTAGGCCACTTCCCTCGGCAAAAGTTTCTGGCTCAGGTATAACACGGGGTGCTCTTGGTCCTCCGAGTCAACCTGGCTGAGCACAGCACCAAGACCAAACTCGCTGGCGTCGGTCTGCACCAAGAACGGTCGACTGCTGTCGACTGCTTTCAACACAGGGGCGTTGCACAGTGCGGTTTTCAACGCCTGGAAGGCCCCCTCACAGCCATCTGTCCAGTTGACGATGTGGGGTAGCTTCTTCCTGGTGAGGTCCGTCAAAGGTTTTGCCAGGCTACTATAGTGCTGTACGAAGCGCCGATAGTACCCTGCAGTGCCCAAGAAGGACATCACCTGTTTCTTGGTCACGGGAGTGGGCCAGTTCACGATCGCACCCACTTTCTCCGGTTCTGGCTTCAGGGTATCCCGCCTACCCGGTGCCCCAGGTAGTGAACCTCCCTCATGCCCATCTGGCACTTTCCCGGCTTGATAGTCAGTCCTGCTTGGTGAATTCGCCTGAGCACCTCCTCGAGATGCTGCAGGTGTTCCTTTCAAGAGGGACTGAAGATGGCAATGTCATCCAAGTACGCCACGGCGTACTTCTCCAGTCCCTGAAGCAGGAGGTTGACCATCCGCTGGAAAGTGGCAGGGGCATTCTTCATGCCGAAGGGCATGACCGTGGACTTGTACAGTCCAAAGGGTGTGCTAAAGGCGGACTTCTCCTGTGCCTCAGGGCTCAGGGGAATCTGCCAGTATCCTCGACTCAGATCCATTATTGTTAGGTAATCTGCGCCAGCTAACTTACCCAGCAGCTCCTCGATGCGCGGCATTGGGTGCGCGTCGGAGGCTGTGATGGCGTTGAGCCCCCTGTAGTCCACGCAGAACCGGGTGGTCCGGTCCTTCTTTGGCACGAGAACTACAGGTGATGCCCACGCGCTCTTTGACCGTCGAATCACCCCCAGCTGTAACATCTCATCGATCTCTTGGCGCATAATCTGCTGCACCTGGTCAGAGATTCGATAGGGTGTTCGCCGTAGTGGGGCGTGATTCCCGGTGTCCACCTCGTGGCCTGCTAACTGAGTCCTCCCAGGTCGGTTGGAGAACACGACCCGGAATGGTTCCAGTGTGGTTTGCAACTGCAACCGCTGGGGTTCAGTTAACGAGGCGCTTACCTCCACGTCCTCGATGGACCCATTGGCCTTGGCTTGGGCCAGCATGTCCAGGAGGGTGTCTTCCTCCCCGTCTTCGGGCAAGCTGCAGACCGGTAGGACGAAAGGTTTACGTTCGTGATGAGCCTTCATCATGTTGACGTGAAAGGCCTTTCGCCTACCCCGAGCGTGGTCAAGCGTGACCACGTATGTGACCGGGTTGAGCTGTTGGTGGACGACATACGGGCCCTCACAGGCTGCCTGAAGCTTATCTGTTGGTACGGGGACCAGCACCCACACCTTTTGACCCACGTGGTAGGTCCGCTCCCGGGCGTTCTGGTCGTACCAATGCTTCTGGTCAGCCTGAGCCTGCGTCATGTTGTCATGCACCAACTGCGTCAAGGTCTGCATCTTGTCACGGAAGCGCATTACATACTCCACTATGGACACTTCAGAAGGGTTCGGCTCCTCTTCCCAGTATTCTATTACCAAACCAAGGGGTCCCCGGACTCGCCTGCCGTACAGGAGCTCGAAGGGGGAGAACCCCGTCGAGGCCTGCGAAACCTATCGGTAAGCGAACAGCAGGTGTGGGAGGTACCGCTCCCAGTCGCGCCCTTGAGTCTCAACCAGCATGCGTAGCATCTGTTTGAGGGTACCATTCAAGCGTTCACACAAGCCATTGGTCTGTGGGTGATACGCACTCGATACCAGGTGCTTCACCTGCATTCTCTTACAGAGAGCCTCCATTAGGCGAGACATAAATTGGGTCCCTTGATCAGTAAGCATTTCCCTGGGAAATCCTACACGTGAAAAGATGGCCAACAGGGCATCCGCCACCTTATCTGCCCTAGTTGACGACAGAGCTACTGCCTCTGGGTACCGGGCAGCGTAGTCTACCACAGTAAGGATGTATTGCTTTCCAGAGCTGCTGGGGACGGCCAGCGGGCCCACAATGTCCACCGCGATCCTCTGGAAAGGCTCCTCTATCACTGGCAATGGGATCAGGGGAGCCTTAAGAGCAGGCCCCACCTTCCCCACTCTTTGACAGGTGACACAGGAGCTGCAGTAGTTTGACACATCTGTCCCCATCTTAGGCCAATAGAAGTGTTGAGACAGCCGGGCCTTAGTTTTGCTGATCCCCAAGTGTCCAGCTAGCGGGATCTCATGGGCAATCCGCAACAACTCACCCCGGAATTGCTGCAGGACGACCAGCTGTCTTTCCCTCAACCACTCCTTTTGTGATTCTCCGGGTACTGTCTCCCGGTACAACCTTCCTCGTTCCCAGAACACCTTCTCCTTATCAGTCTCTAAGAAGAGCGTCCCGGCAAGTTGTCTCAAACTCTCTAGGCTCGCATCTGTGTGCAGAGCCGCCTGAAACTCCTGGCTAGGGGAAGCCAAAAGCGACGTCAGGGTCCCTTCCCCACGGGAACCCTCTTGGACCTGCTCTGGGTCCACCTCTGGTTCAGTCACAGTGATGACTGAGGAGGGTCCGGAAGGCAGACAGTTCTCTGCGTTCTGGGCACTCTGACTGCGGGTGACAGCAGCTACGTAGGCTGTCTCCCCGGGGGTTTCTACAGGCCCATCAGCCGGCGCTGCTATGGGCTCTACCTCCCCATCCACCCCCAACACTCCAGGGGCAGTGCTACTTATGGGCCAGTTACCTTCCTCGGTGGCACTGGT
The DNA here is from genome assembly GCF_032444005.1 of Ranitomeya imitator. Taxonomy (NCBI): domain Eukaryota; kingdom Metazoa; phylum Chordata; class Amphibia; order Anura; family Dendrobatidae; genus Ranitomeya; species Ranitomeya imitator. The sequence goes on from NC_091286.1 coordinate 578,237,809, forward strand.
CACTTTCATGGCATCACCTTCCTCACGGTTCCCATGCATTTCCTGTAGCACCGACACTTGCCCCTGTTAGGGGTTCCTCAGTCGTCTCACTCCGCAGAGCGACGTGGCTGGGCACGCCTGTACCTATGGACACATTAACCTTCACAGAAAAATCATTATCAGGTTCAGCTGGCACAGGTACAACATTTTAACCATCAATCCTAGGAAAAAAATGGTTAATAGATGCATCATTACAAGATAAAGCATGGTCAGGTAACACATGCGATTTCCCATCATCATCATCATCAGGGTTAACTTTACCCTCATTAGTAGATTGGGGAGGGGTGTCAGGGACGTAGTATGCAACCATCCTCCCCAAATCAGTCCCCAACAAAACATCAGTGGGCAAATTATCAGACAGCCCCACTTCCTTCACCCCGCTCCCAGCACCCCAATCAATATAAACCCGGGCCATTGGTAAGGGACAACTGATGCCCCCAATCCCAGTGACAGTTAGGGTTTTCCCCGGAATGATTTCTTCAGGGGCCGCCAGTTCGGGTCGGATGAGGGTTCGTTCAGCCCGGTGTCTTTGAGGCCTGTAGCAACATGGCCTCCCACAGTGACGTGCTGTACGTTGTCACACACCCTCCCAACCACACCACACACCAAAAGAACTGCTGCATTAGGCCCTGGGGCCTTGGCTGGGGGGTTCTTCGGCCTGTCTGGACAGAAGGTAATGATATGCCCAGGCCGCTTGCAGTAGTAACACTGGCGAGGTTCGGTGGTAGGTCTGGTGTTGTTGGCCACAGGGCCAGGACCTCTGGTGTGTTGGCTGGCAGGGGTACTGGCATTAGGTGCAGGCTTACCCCCTCTACAGCTGGTGGTGACTGGCTTCCGCACTTCAGATCTACGGTTGGCCTTATAGGCATCGGCAATCTGCGCTGCTTTCGTCACGTCTTTGGGTTCTCTGTCCATCACGAACTGTCGCACCTCAGCTGGGCAAAGATGAAAGAACTGGTCTTTGATCATCAGGTCTCGCAGCTGTACAAAGGTGGTCACTGACAGTCCTTGGGTCCACTGGTCAAAGTGGGTCCCCAGTCCATGCACCACATCACTGTAACTGTCGTGTGGGCCACGTTGGAGGGTCCGGAACTTTCTACGGTACACCTCGGGTGTAAGCTGGTACTTGGCTATCAGAGCCTGCTTGATGGCCTCATAGTCACCATCTTGTTCTTGAAGGAGGGCAGCAAACGCCTCCAGAGCTTTACCTCTCAGCCCTGGTGTCAGGTATCGTGCCCATTCATCTGTAGGCAGTCGGTACTGTCTGCAGGCTTTCTCAAAGGCCCGCAGAAACGTGTCCAAGTCTCCGTCCTTCTCCATTACAGGAAGTGATCGGGCCGGGGCTTAGGTATCTGAGCACTGCTTGGCTCACGGCTGGACTGGGACGACCCCTGCATTTGCAGTCGGGCCATCTGCAGATGGTACTCCCGCTCCGCTTGGGCCTCTCGCTCGGCTCGCTGGGCCTGGGCCTCTCGCTCGGCTCGTTGGGCCTGAGCCTCTCGCTCGGCTCGGGACTCGGCCTCCTGCCGGTATTGCTGAATCAGCTGCCGACATCCCTCATGGTCGTCAGTGGGGAATTCTTTCAAGGTCGCCTGCAGGTGGGGGTCCAATTCGCCCGGATTGCTAACAGGGCCAGCATTCAGTGGTTGGACCTCTGCTGCAGCACCTCTGCTCGTGCTGGCTTCTGCGGCCTCTGAGCTCTGAGAGCGGTCTAGAGCGGCTTCCCATTGCACCAGATCTGCGACCAGTTGGGCTTTGTTTTTGCTTGCAGAGTCAATGTGCTGTGTCTTGCATAAGGCAATAAGGGTGTCTCTGGTCTGCTGCTCATAAAAGGTTTCTCCCAACACAACCATGGTTGCCAAATAAAAGATAGGACAGAAAAACAAAGAGAATGGGAGGGGATAATTACCAGTACGCAATTGTCTCAAGACTAATAAAACACTGAGTTCGTTCTCCAAACTTATTTGCGCAGAGTCCTCGCGAGAACTTTCTGCAAGTTTTTAGTGCTAATGCTCTAAGATATCCCACCGCCTTGACACCAATTTGTCAGGATTCCCCTGACCACTGCCCCCAATTTGTCACGATTCACACCGTGACCGTCACCCCTACGTCACGGGTAGGGGTGACTTTAGGCCAACAGACGGCTATCACATGTGCAGGGGGGCTTATCTTAGTTATCCCTCCACTGCTAACAATGTGATGAAAAAACACCCACAAGGCTATTGCCCTCTTAGTTTCCAGCAGGGGCTTATTTTAGGTATCCCACTGCTTTTCAATATACCACAAACTGCAGGGATTTATGTATATCCCGCTTACAGTTCCACTTAACACTTGCAGCTCTCTGGCGCCCCCCTTACTCTCAGGTCAGATTAGGTACTGCACCCTGGGTAATTGGTCGCCCGACAGGCTGCCTGCTATGTACTGGCTATTGGGCACGCTGCAGCGACGCAATAAACTACTCCCACTCAGGCAGGAACAATAATTACCAACGCCGCAGTCGCTACAACATAATCCCAAAAGTCAGCACACTATCACTGCCACCAGCTTCGATTAAACGGGTCCGAAGCTAACCCAACACAACAGTAGCGTATTTCCCTTCAGAAGACTTAGGGTACGGTTTTTAGAGCATGGAGAATGAACTAACATATAATAGTATATCCCATAAAAAATTAGGCAGTGCTTTATCAAAAATATTTTATAAAGAGATGTTACAAATGAGACAATTGCAAATATGTACAAGGGTAATTATGAAATAAACAGGGATTAAATGAGAAAAGGTAACACTCACATGTTCAAAGCATGGCAGGCAACCATACGTCCCAGCTCATTGGACGTGCTCAGGGCTTCAGGAGGAGAGCAGAAGTCAAGAAGAAGAATGAGCTGGGGATCTGGGCAGACAGTTATAACTTCAGCCTGTAACATCCCAGAAAGGGGTTGGATCACCTCGTCCCTCCTACCTCTTCAGTCTAACTAAACTTTAAACTATTTTCTCTAATTTCTAGAACTTCGCTACAAAACATGTCATAGTCATAACAAACCCATCATTCATCTCGGATTAACATGGGCATTCTAATGATATCAAATATGTCCTATCTGGGATACATATTTACCGAGAAAACCCTACTTCTTTACCAGATGGAGTTAGAAGCCCGTGTTTCGAGCGATGTATAGATCCTCCGATGGACTCTAACAATATATATTTTCGTATTCGTAATGTAAACGGTGTGCCTAATATCTCACAAACACAGAACAAAGAACTTCCCTGCATTCAAGCGACTTAGAATCCAGTTCTTGCTGGAAAAATGGGGTTGGGACCATCAGTTGTGTTGTGCAGAGTCTGGTGGATACACAGCTGATAGTCCTACTGAATAGACTGTTAGAATTTGTATTATGGCAAGAAAAAAGCAGCTAAGTAAAGAAAAACGAGTGGCCATCATAACTTTAAGAAATGAAGGTCAGTCAGTCCGAAAAATTGGGAAAACTTTGAAAGTGTCCCCAAGTGCAGTGGCAGAAACCATCAAGAGCTACAAAGAAACTGGCTCACATGAGGACAGCCCCAGGAAAGGAAGACCAAGAGTCACCTCTGCTTCTGAAGATAAGTTTATCCGAGTCACCAGCCTCAGAAATTGCAGGTTAACAGCAGCTCAGATTAGAGACCAGGTCAATGCCACACAGACTTCTAGCAGCAGACACATCTCTACAACAACTGTTAAGAGGAGACTTTGTGCAGCAGGCCTTCATGGTAAAACAGCTGCTAGGAAACCACTGCTAAGGACAGGCATCAAGCAGAAGAGACTTGTTTGGGCTAAAGAACACAAGGAATATACATAAGACCAGTGGAAATCTGTGCTTTGGTCTGATGAGTCCAAATTTGAGATCTTTAGTTCCAACCACCGTGTGTTTGTGCGATGCAGAAAAGGTGAACGGATGGACTCTACATGCCTGGTTCCCACTGTGAAGCATGGAGGAGGAGGTGTGATGGTGTGGGGGTGGTTTGCTGGTGACACTGTTGAAGATTTATTCAAAATTGAAGGCATACTGAACCAGCATGGCTACCACAGCATTTTGCAGCGGCATGCTATTCCAACCGGTTTGCGTTTAGTTGGACCATCGTTTATTTTTCAACAGAACAATGACCCCAAACACACCTCCAGGCTGTGTAAGGGCTATTTGACCAAGAAGGAGAGTAATGGGGTGCTACGCCAGATGACCTGGCCTTCACAGTCACCAGACCTGAACCCAATCGAGATGGTTTGGGGTGAGCTGGACTGCAGAGTGAAGGCAAAAGGGCCAACAAGTGCTAAGCATCTCTGGGAACTCCTTCAAGATTGTTGGAAGACCATTCCCGGTGACTACCTATTGAAGATCATCAAGAGAATGCCAAGAGTGTGCAAAGCAGTCATCAAATCAAAAGGGGGCTACTTTGAAGAACCTAGAATATAAGACATATTTTCAGTTGTTTCACACTTTTTTGTTAAGTGTATAATTCCACATGTGTTAATTCATAGTTTTGATGCCTTCAGTGTGAATGTACAATTTTCATAGTCATGAAAATACAGAAAAATCTTTAAATGAGAAGGTGTGTTCAAACTTTTGGTCTGTACTGTATATATAGACCCTAGGACTGCTGAAATCTTCATAGTTTGCTACTGTATCCTGTGTCATGATGGATCTTCGCATGGAGAGCTTTTATTTCAACCTGGATTTGAGCATCAAGCTGTTTCTTGCCTGTGCGTTTGCTTGGGAGCAACAAAGAAATAGAGAACGACAGAGAAGGACACAGCGTCGGCGTTTTTGGAGACACCCCATTATTGAACTCTGGGAGAGCCGTGGAGCCTATCACACACTATATGGCGAGCTTAATGCCAACCCCAACAAATTCCCAGAATATACCAGGATGTCTCAAGACTCTTTCCGGGAATTGCTTGGTCATGTTCAAGGAGCCATGCGGAGACAGGACACCCAGCTCCGTAGAGCGATTCCTGCAGAGGAACGTCTCCTGGTCACATTAAGGTACGTAATAATTCTAAACAAAAGCCAGTTATAATTATTATTGGTCTGCCATGTATTATTTGTATTTTCCTTTATGTCTTTAGCTAAACACCACCATAAATGGAATTGATTGTTATTTTTTATTTTTTTTTATTTCAGATTTCTGGCAACCGGAGAGAGTTTATCATCCCTTCTCTTTCAGTACTGGCTTGTTATTTCCACCCTGTCTGGAATAGTTGCGGACACCTGCCGGGCTTTGTGGAATGTTCTCCAGGATGAGTTTATACCCCTACCCACGGAGGACATGTGGATTGAAATTGCAGAAAAATTCTGGAGTGTGTGTGATTTCCCCAGCTGTTTGGGAGCGGTGGATGGAAAGCACATGTGCATTATCAAACCCGCCAGAACTGGATCGGAGTACTTCAACTACAAAAAATATTTTTCAGTTGTGCTCATGGCAATAGCAGATGCGGACTGTCGCTTCATCACCGTGGACATTGGAGCTTTTGGCCGTGGCAGCAACTCCCAGACTTTCAAGAACTCTGATATGGGCTGATGTGTGTATGTCAAAAATTTTAATTTTCCACTGCCACGACCTCTCCCCAACACTCAAGGCCCACTGATGCCATCTGTTATGGTTGGGCCTTTCAGATGTGTGGAAACCTGCTGAAGCCATATTCCAGTCGGGACTTGAACCACACTAAAAGGATCTATAACTACAGACTGACCAGGGCCCGAAGAACAGTAGAGGGTACCTTTGGGATTCTAGGCTCAAAATGGCGCATTCTTGGAACAGCCATTAATCTACCAATGAAGACAGTCGATGAGGTGGTCAAAGCCTGCGTGGTTCTCCACAATTACATAATGGCTAAGGAACGACCCAACATTGAACTGGATGAACCAGTTGCAAACCCACTGCCAGATTACCAGCATCACCAGCTTCGGTCAACTGTTGAAGTTGGTCACATGCGGGACCAATTTGCTGCCTTTTCTTATTCTGATATTGGACGTGTGGCATGGCAAGACAATATTATGTAAAATTTCCTGTTGTGTATGGGCCTGTACCAGTTATGTTTTAAATGTTAATGATATTTTTTGTTAATAAAATTTGTGTTTTGATATCTTGACCGAGTCTCCTATGTATTCCTCTAAAAACCACTTACCGTATATACTCGAGTATAAGCCGAGATTTTCAGCCCAAATTTTTGGGCTGAAAGTGCCCCTCTCGGCTTATACTCGAGTCAAGGTGGGTGGCAGGGTCGGCGGGTGAGGGGGTGAGGGCGCTGAGGCATACTTACCTGCTTCCAGCGATCCTGACGCTCCCCCTGCCGTCCCACGGTCTTCGGTGCTGCAGTTCTTCCTCTATCAGCAGTCACGTGGGACCGCTCATTAGAGAAATGAATAAGCGGCTCCACCTCCCATAGGGGTGGAGCCGCCTATTCATTTCTCTTATCAGCAGTAACGGTGACCGCTGATAGAGGAAGAAGCTGCGGCACCAAAGACAGCTGTCCAGGAGAAGGAGCCGGACGCCAGGACCAGGTAAGTATGTCATAGTTACCTGTCCACGTTCCAGCCGCCGGGCGCCGCTCCATCTTCCCGGCGTCTCTGCGCTCTGACTGTTCAGGTCAGAGGGCGCGATGACGCATATAGTGTGCGCGCCGCCCTCTGCCTGATCAGTCAGAGCAGAGAGACGCCGGGAGCTGCAAGCAAGAGAGGTGAGTATGTGTTTTTGGTTTTTTTTACTGCAGCAGCAGCAGCGACAATGGCAGAGCTTTCTATGGGGCAATATGAACGGTGCAAGAGCACTATATGGGGCAGAGCTAGAGGGCAATAATGAACGGTGCAGAGCACTATATGGGGCACAGCTATAGTGCAATAATGAACGGTGCAGAGCACTATATGGGGCACAGCTATAGGGCAATAATGAACGGTGCAGAGCACTATATGGGGCAGAGTTATAGAGCAATAATGAACAGTGCAGAGCACTATATGGGGCACAGCTATAGGGCAATAATGAACGGTGCAGAGCACTATATGGGGCAGAGCTATAGGGCAATAATGAACGGTGCAATAGCACTATATGGGGCACAGCTATAGGGCAATAATGAACGGTGCAGAGCACTATATGGGGCACAGCTATAGGGCAATAATGAACGGCGCAGAGTACTATATGGGGCACAGCTATAGGGCAATAATGAACGGTGCAGAGCACTATATGGGGCACAGCTATAGGGCAATAATGAACGGTGCAGAGCACTATATGGGGCACAGCTATAGGGCAATAATGAACGGTGCAGAGCACTATATGGGGCGCAGCTATAGGGCAATAATGAACGGTGCAGAGCACTATATGGGGCACAGCTATAGGGCAATAATGAACGGCGCAGAGCACTATATGGGGCACAGCTATAGGGCAATAATGAACGGTGCAGAGCACTATATGGGGCACAGCTATAGGGCAATAATGAACGGTGCAGAGCACTATATGGGGCACAGCTATAGGGCAATAATGAACGGTGCAGAGCACTATATGGGGCGCAGCTATAGGGCAATAATGAACGGTGCAGAGCACTATATGGGGCGCAGCTATAGGGCAATAATGAACGGCGCAGAGCACTATATGGGGCAGAGCTATAGGGCAATAATGAATGGCGCAGAGCACTATATGGCACAGCTATGGGGAAATAATGATGTATTTTTATTATTGAAATTCACCGGTAAATGCTGCATTTCCACCCTAGGCTTATACTCGAGTCAATAAGTTTTCCCAGTTTTTTGTGGCAAAATTAGGGGGTCGGCTTATACTCGGGTCGGCTTATACTCGAGTATATACGGTATGTTAGTGGAAAGGTAGTTGACGTCATTACGTCCTGATTCTGTTCTGCAGTATCTATTGGACGCAGACTGAAGATCTACACTCATCAAGTCAGGTGTCATAAATAATGAATTCATGATGCACAAATAACAGCCTCATGAATTCACTATTTCTGACACCTGTCCAGGTGACTATAGATATGCCTTGTATGACCTCCATCGTCTCTTCAGTTTGTGTGAAATAGATTACGTACACTGAAGAAAAAATGGAGGTTATACACGGCAGTTCTCTATTCACCAGGTCAAGTGTAATAAATATTTTTTTGAAACATGACCTGTTCAGTATAGTTCTGCTTTGTATTACCGCCATTTTCTCTTCAGTCAGCGACACAGATTAATCAGACTGAAGAGATTATGGAGAAAACACAAGTAATTTTGTTTTTTTTTGGCCACCTCATAGCTCTATACCAAACACACAAAGGTGAAGTCTTCTACTTAATAACTACTGGAGTTATGAGTTGGCCAAAAAATAAAGTGTGCGGTGCAGTATTTTATTCGGCGCACGGTGCGTGTTGCCGGCGGCGAAATACACAATTAACCAAACATTATTGGGGGCAAAAACATTATTATTCTTTAACAAAAAAATTAATTTAACTACGCCTGCTTGGGGTAGTGATGGAAATGGGGGGGGTGTAGCTGTGAGGCCTGGCTTAATGTGGACGACGCAGGGGTGACAGGAGTAGGGGCAATTAAAGTAGTGGGGTCTGGGAGTTCAGAGATGGGGCTTGATGCACGAGAGGGCAGAGACACACTGGAAGGGTGAGACAAACCTGACATTACAGACACATTGGGAGGTGAAGGAGGAAGAATTGAGATTGTCCTTTGTTTTTTATATTGTTTCCCTTTTTGGGATCGGCGCTGCGGTCTGGGGAGCCTTGGTGGGCTCATTTGTTGTGGCCTGGTCGTGGTGACCGACCTGCCAGGGTACGTGTGCCACTGCATGGTTGTGGTAGTGGGCAAGGCCATGCCAGGGTCCAGGTGCTGCTGCTGCATCCTGGTGGTGGTGAAAGCCATTCGAGGGTCCGGGTGCTGCTGCTGCATGCTGGTGCTGAAAAGCATGCCAGGATCCAGGTGCTGCTGTTGCAGCAGCTGGGACCTGGTGATGGTGGCCGACCTGTCCTGATCCGGGTGCTGCTGCTGCATGGTGGTGGCAGTGGAGGAGGTCCAAGCAGGAGCAGCAGTTGTCATGGAGGTGGTGGTGGGCTGTCCAATAGCACTCGGCATGGTGGTGGTGCTGTAGTGGTGTCCGGCAGTGTTTGGAATGGAGGTGGCCGTGCAGTGGTATGCAGCAGAGCTCAGCATTGACGTCAAGCGTGACAGTGTAGGCACAGGTGGATATGCCGCCACTGTCTGCTGAAAATTCCGACTCTGCTGCCTAGCCTGCACGTAAGCAGCATTGCAGGCCTGCATGACACTGAGCTGAAAATCAGGAGTAAGGTGTTCTGACATGCCCTGTTCAATTTGACTGAAAAAATGATGTGCTGGCCTCTGGAGGTCGGCTTTTACTTGGTCAAGGCTTTTGTGACCTCTTGGATACGTGTATTCATATTGTTTATTATTATTATTATTATTATTTATATAGCCCCATTAATTCCATGGTGCTGTACATGTGAAAAGGGGTTACATACAGGGTTATAGATATCGTTAACAGTAAACAAATTTACAGTGACAGACTGGTACAGAGGGGAGAGGACCCTGTCCTTGTGGACTTACATTCTTCAGGATAGTGGAGAAGAGACAGGAGGTTGGTGTGCTGCAGCACTGGTGGTGGTGAGGTGGCAGCTCGGGTGGTCGTGGCGGCAGCTCGGGTGGTCGGTGCTGTGGCGGCAGCTCGGGTGGTCGGTGACGTGGCAGCAGCTCGGGTGGTCGGTGACGTGGCGGCAGCTCAGGAGGTCGGTGAAGTGGCGGCAGCTCGGGCGGTCGGTGACGTGGCGGCAGCTTGGGCAGTCGGTGACGTGGCAGTAGAGTGGTTATTGCAGGCTGTAGGCTTTACTGAAGAGATGGGTTTTCTGGTTCCGTCTGAAGGATCCGAGGGTGGTGGATAATCGGATGTGTTGAGGCGTGGAATTCCAGAGGATGGGGGATATTCAGGAGAAATCTTGGAGGCGGTTGTGTGAGGAACGAATAAGTGTGGAGGAGAGAAGGAGGTCTTGGGAGGATCGGAAATTACGTGAGGGAAGATATTGGGAGATTAGTTCAGAGATATAGGGAGGGGACAGGTTGTGGATGGCTTTGTAGATCAGTGTTAGTAGTTTGAACTGGATTCATTGGGGAATTGGGAGCCAGTGGAGCGATTTACAGAGGGGAGAAGCAGGGGAGTAGCGAGGAGAGAGGTGGATTAGCCGAGCAGCAGAGTTGAGGACAGACTGGAGTGGTGCAAGGGAGTTAGCGGGGAGGCCACAGAGGAGGGTGTTGCAGTAATCGAGGCGTGAGATGATGAGGGCATGCACAAGAGTTTTAGTAGATTGTGGGCTGAGGAAGGGACGAATTCTGGCAATATTTTTGAGTTGGAGGCGACAGGAGGTGGCAAGGGTTTTAACATGCGGTTTGAAGGACAGGGCAGAATCGAGAGTTACCCCGAGGCAGCGGATTTCAGGTGCGGGAGAGAGCGTGATGCCGTTTACTATAATAGATAGTTCAGGTAGGGGGGATACGTGAGATGGGGGAAAGATGATGAGTTCGGTTTTGTCTACATTGAGTTTTAGGAAGCGAGAGGTGAAGAAGGAGGATATGTCTGACAGACACTCCGGGATTCTGGACAGAAGAGAGGCGACATCTGGGCCAGAGAGGTAGATCTGAGTGTCGTCCGTATATAGGTGGTACTGGAAGCCATGGGACTTTATGAGTTGTCCTAGGCCAAGGGTATAGATGGAAAAAAGTAGGGGCCCTAGGACAGAGCCTTGAGGGACTCTTGTTTATGGCACTATCCAGTCGGTCACCCATCGCATTGAGTCCATCATGAAAGACCGAGCTCAAGTGCAAAAACTCGTGCATGAGTGACCTGTCCGAGGCCCTCTGCCGCTGCCGGGAAGAGCCCCAAAAAAAGAGGCACAGGCAGAGAACTGGGAAAGGGGAACACCTGATGGACCAGTCTGTGTGGCAGGCCCACTGGCTGCAGCACTGCTCGATGGCTGGGACGGCTCCGTGGCTGTTGGATGAAAGGACCGCTCCAGAACCAGGGTCAAGAGTGCTACTCCATGTGCTGTGAAAAAAGAAAAAAACACATTACTACCAAACATTTACAATAGTAAAGCGCCAACTCCTGTGAAATAGAAAAATACAGATTAGGCAATCCAACACAACCCATTACACCACAAACAATACTTATGTTCTCTGGGCAAGGACCGGTCTAAAAAATGCAAGGATGCGGTGATACTTGTATTTGCGGATCCTTGCTCCAGAACCACTAGGAAGCCGGCACTCTTGACGAAGATCCTTGTTGAAGCGATCCTTCATCAAACGGTAACGTGTTTTGACTTTGAGCACTGTTGAAAAATATAAATAATGGTTAGACAATGCACTTTTGACCGTGATCACACAACTGTGTGTGATGAGAGAAACTCTCAGGAGTTTCTCTCATTACACACAGTTATGTGATCACGACCAAGGTCACTGCTGCAGCACACCGCATTGCAATGCTTACAAAATGCATTTCGGACCCGAGTAGGGGCGTTGTCCCAACCATCCCACATTGCTTTGGCCACCTCATTCCATAGCCGCCGGATCGTCATGTTGTCCGAGTGCTGCAGAACCCGGGTGTCCCACAACGGGACTCGCTCAAGGACCAGGGAGATTAGGAGGTCATTTTCAATGAGGTCCTCATCCCGTTCTGGAACCTAAAAAATAAATAAAAGTCAAGAAGAAAAAGGTAAAAAAAGAGGAAAGTAAAGAAATGAACATTCAAGAATAGTAAAGTCAGGATACAATAATCAGCCAGGTATACTTGCACGCTGCCGCCTTGCCACCCGACCGTGACCCCGCTGCTCCTGCTCGGCCTCTGCCGCAGTGGAAGAAGTGCTCTAAAAAAAGGGGAAAAAAATTGTCACATGTGTAGATGTGATAGTGAATACTTACCAATCTGAGGAGGTGAGTACTCACTGCACTGACATGTTCGGCTTGTGCAGGCCCATAACGTTGCTCCTCATCAGAAGATGACATTCTGATGCATGCAGAAAGAAAAAAATGCCAGAAATTAGGACATATAGAGACAGAAAATAGAAAATAAAGACATTGGTTAGGATATACTCACATTGTTCAGTGTCTTGTTTCCTCCAAGGTTTTTGCCTGCGTCTGCTCTGCTTCTCTGTCTGCTGAGTAGTGACCTGCAAATGTCCACTCCCTCCCTTTATCATTTGTATGTGGGGGGGGTAATCAGTGTCTAGACATGTTTTTCTGTGGTGCAACGCATGAGTTCACAAACGCAAGCAAACACATGTGCTTGCGAATGCATGCGTTCACATAGACCATAATGCGTTTTTTTGCCGCATTCCTTCCGCTAACAACCACATTCGTTTCTAGGCAGCAAATTGACGCCTCTAAAATTACTACATGTAGTGTTTACCGCCCCAAACCGCAGACGACGAAACGACGCATGCGTCGTCAAATGCGGCAAAGCGCAACCGATCGCAGACACATGGGTCCCTAATGTTAAAGATAGGAATACACGACGCATGCGGATAATTGCGGCACAAACGCTACGGACACAACCACAAATGTGAAACCAGCCTAAAACACAAGGTGGCAACTTTTTATTATTGGAAAAAAGGGTGAAAATAGCATCAACCAGTTCTAATACTCATCTTTATTAATACATGGCATACTGCTACTGGTAAAAAGTGAGTTACTTTATTAACGGTTAAACTAAGCATCACCAGTAGGAAACATCTTGGACCAAATTAGAAAATCAGTGCGCAAAGAATGATTAGATGGTGAAAAGAAAAAAAGAGAAGCAAAGGAAAGCCTTTACTCTATTACTAATATGATGGCATATGTCAGTTCATGGCTCCTTTCATGTTGGCATCTTGGCATTTGGAGAAACCAAAGTCAGAAGTGGATTTTGAATGGATGAGAATTGCGGTATACTTCGTATATCTATGTATACTTTACCTTGCATTGGTTTCCAGCTTCAGTACGTGATGTATTTTCTTCATTCCTAAATGCAATATATATTAGAACAAGTGTGAGGAGAGGAACAGGAATTATGCTTCGTAATGGACTCTAAAGAATAACTCATTAATTATTACCCACTGTGGGAAACATTTAACTAAAGTAAACTGAATAAACATGTCTGGTCCCGATACATTAGCAAGTGGAAATTCAATAAACCATCTGTGACATCCAGTGTGTGTGTGCGTTCATACCAAATAGAATAATTTCAGAATGTTTTCCACCTTTAATGTCAACCATAATCTGCACAATTCAATGAAATCTTTTTGAGTGTAAAAAGAAAATGAAAGAAGTAAAATAATGTGGCTGCATAAATTTGCACACCCTTAAACTAATAATTGCGAGGGCATCTCTCATCAGGTCACCCACAGATTTTCTACTGGAGTCAGGTCTGGGCTCTGACTGAGCCATTCCAAAACTTTGATCTTCATTTGACAATGCCATTAGTTTGTTGATTTGGAGGTATACTTAGGATCGTTGTCTCACTTTAAGATGAAATTCCTCTTAATCTTCAGCTATTTTTGCATAGGCTCGAAAGATACTAAATTGACTATTTGGAACTATTCATTATTCACTTCAACTTGACTAAAGCCTCAGTTCCGCAGCCAAACAACAATACTGAAGCATAATGCTGCCTCCACCAATGCTTCACTGGGGGTATGGTGTTCTTTTGGCAATGAGCAGTGTTGGCTTTGTACCAAATATATGCAATTATATAGAAAAAAAAAGTTCAACCTTAGTCTCATCAGACCATAACACTTTTTCCCACATACTTTTGTCACACTTTATGCAGGTTTTGGAAAAACATGTTTTTCTTTGTAAAAGTCTTCAGTCTTGACACGCTTTTCCACAGACCAGACATATAATAATCTTTATTTTTTTTATATAGCGCTAACATATTCCGCAGCGCTTTACAGGTTGCACACATTATCATCGCTGTCCCCGATGGGGCTCACAATCTAAATATGAAGAATACTGGAGATTGTTATCATGCGGTACACAACCAGTACTTGCCAGAAATTCCTTCAGCTCCTTTAATGTTGTTGTAGGCCTCTTGGCAGCCTCCAGGACAAATTTTCATCAATTTTTGAGGGATGTCCAATTGATGCCACAGTAGTGCCACATTTAAGCCACAGTCGTCAGTGTTCCATGGAATATCTAATGCCTTGGAAAAAAAATCTTCCCTTCTGACTAATCACTGTCATCCTTTAGCTGTCTTATAAGCATTTGCTGTAACATACAACTAAGAAAATGTCAGTTTAAACCCTACTAGAACAGCTAAATGTTATATGGGGTAAATCAGAATCACTGTGAATGATGGCAGCGGTGTACTGACCACTACCTAACATGAGTGGAAGTGGGATTGGCTAATTCTGAACACAACCACATCCTTAATTATACGTGGGTGTTCACACTAATGCAATCACATTATTTGACCTTTGCTATTTTTATTTTCCCTCTCAAAATGATTTCAGTTTGTTTCTCAATGGATTTGTACAGATTATGGGTGACATTAAATGTGGAAAAAGTTCTAAAATGATTCTTCTTGGTAAGAATTGGCAAAAAACTGGCATTTTAAAAGGAGCGTGTAGACTTTTTTTCTAGGGTAGGTTTTTATATTCAAGACCATTTTCAAAGTAGGATCAATTTTTAAATTTCAGTTGCAAGGCCGCTAGATATTGATAATAGGTCACCAATAGCAGATCAGTGGGGGTCCGATGCTTGGCACCCCCAAGATCAGCTGTTTGCAGGTCCTGCAGCCAGAAACACAGTGTACAGACTTAGGACACCACATGTACTATGTGCAGTAGCCGCTCTTGGGTTCTACAGCTCAGCTCCTATGCACCTCAATGGGAACTGAGCTGCAGCACCCAAGAAAAGCCATTGCACATATTCCGACTCCATACACTGTAAATCCAGCCACCTCAGGACCAGCAAACAGCTAATCAGTGGGAATGCTGGGTGTCCGACTATCACTTGATTAAATGTAATTGATATAGATAGGTCATCAATATCTAAGTCCTGGTCAATCCCTTTAAAGGGAATCTGTCACTAGGTTTTTGCTATGCCATCAGAGAGCAGCGTAATGTAGAGCCAGCAATGTGTCACTTACTGAGCTACTTGCTGCAGGTTTGATAAAATCACTTTATCTGCTGCAGATCTAGCAGTTCTCTGAATGCTGAGCCCTGTATTGCCCCGCCCACACCTCTGATTGGCAGCTTTCTGTGTACTCTGTGCATAGGTAGAAAGCTGCCAATCAGTGGTGGGGGCGGGGTTATACAGCACACAATAATATAGAAGACTACATTGGAGCAGGTTTACTAATCCTCTAGTGATAATCTCCTGCTGATAAAATAGTAGTTTTATAAAAAATTACAGTGATCAGGGTCTCTGCCCCTATATTATGCTACTCTCAGATTAGGTGGCAAAACCTAGTGATAAATTCCCTTTAACTGAATCTATAATTCATGGTTTGGCATATGTCTTGCCTTTGCCCTCTTTCTGTTTTCCCTTCCGTCACGCTTCCATGGCTATAATTATATGTATGTTTATATGATTCTTATTGCTACATATGTTGGTTATTGACTGTATATTATAATTTCCACTATATTCCCATATCACAGGTGACAAACTCTATCTTCCCAGTATGGACCTACAGCTACCTGGTGATATTATTCCCAGTATTCCTGCTCACAGACTATTTAAGATACAAGCCAGTGATTGTCCTGCAGGGCCTGAGTTACGTCATCTGCTGGATCCTTTTGCTCTTTGCCCGTGGAGTTCCTGCCATGCAGGGCCTAGAGTTTATGTACGGCATGGTCACTGCCACAGAGGTGGCCTACTTCTCCTACATCTACAGTGTGGTGGACACAGAACATTACCAGAAGGTGACCAGCTACTGCCGCAGTGTCACATTGGTGGGATATACTGTGGCCTCCGTTCTGGGGCAGCTTCTGGTCTCCTTCGCTGGAGTGTCTTACTTCTATCTCAATGTCATTTCTTTGATAAGCGTCTCAATAGCTTTTATATCATCCTTTGTCCTTCCCATGCCAAGAAAGAGTATGTTTTTCCATAAAAAATCAATGGAAGACAATGTTGGTGGAACATCTGAAGACCCAACAGTAACTAGTAATAACCCAGATGCGCCATGTGCAGAATCAGAGACAAAGGACCCAAGCAAAAGTTCTGGCCCAACCTTCTGTAAAGTTCTCTGGCTCCTGGGCAAGGACTTGAAGGCCTGTTACTCCTCAATGCAGCTCCTCTACTGGTCTCTATGGTGGGCACTGGCCACAGCGGGATACAACCAAGTGGTGAATTATGTGCAGGTTCTCTGGGAGCACGTGGAGCCCGAGCAGAACGCCACGATCTACAACGGAGGAGTCGAGGCCATCGCCACATTTCTGGGTGAGTAGACTGAATTTCTAACAAGCTGTGAAATAAATTACAGAGTAAACTGTCGTCTTAATTTCTGTTTTCATAAATCAATAATACACGCGAAAAGAAATCAGGGAAACCTGCTCCTCTCTCCTCCAGGACGGATTCATTCTTTAAATTCTCATTTCACAGATTAAATTGTTCCCGTTACTGAGATCGATGACGGTTGGTGCCTGTAAAGTTTTATGGAGAACTGTAGCTGTTGCCTTTGTCTGCCTCCAGCTTCTCTCCTCTCCATAGAATTCTACAAGCACCAACTGGCATCTCCTCTCTTAGTAATGGGAAATCTGTCTTCCTACAGATTTTACCCAAGATTTGAGAATGCATGATCAGTCCAGGACAAAGAAAATTTCTCTGATAAGATATATGGAAAGGTACCTTATCCCTATGTGTACTATTCATTCATAAAATAAAAACTACAACAAAGATTACTCTTTAAATGTTTACTCTTAAAAGCCCACCTGTCACTTGTCCCGACGACGTTGTAGTAAATACTTCTATTTTTTATGGCGTAATGCTGGAGCATCATAGTTTTAACTGTATTGTTCCTCTGTTATTCCTCCTGGGATTTGATAAATAAATTGATAGTCGGTTATTATTACTCTTCCCCTTGTCAGTCGGGTTTGTTCCTGCACACACAGACACTGTCTAATTATTGCCGACAGTGTCAGACTGTGAATATCCTACAATAGTAAAGGTACCTTCACACTGAACTTTCCAACGAGAACGACAGCGATCCGTGACGTTGCAGCGTCCTGGATAGCGATCTCGTTGTGTTTGACACGCAGCAGCAATCTGGATCCTGCTGTAATATCGCTGGTCGGAGCTAGAAGTCCAGAACTTTATTTGGTCGTCAGGTCGGCGTGAATCGTCATGTTTGACATCAAAAGCAACGATGCCAGCAATGTTTTTACATGGAGCTAACAACCAGCGAGAACGATAAGTACGTCACTGGATCGCTCCTGCATCGTTCTGCTGTTGCCGGTGTTTGACGCTCCTAACGACCTAAACAGCGACGCTGCAGCGATCGGCTCGTTGTCTATATCGCTGCAGCGTCGCTTAATGTGACGGTACCTTAAGGTCCGGTTGTAACTTATTTATTCATTCTCAGGAGAAATAACAGAGGTGGGGGAGGAGTCAATAACGGTGGTGGTAGAATGGACAATGATGGGGTGGGGGGGAGAAGGCAATGATGGTTGTGGTGGAAAGGACAATGATGGTGGTGGTGGTGGGGGGAGGCAATAATGGAGGTGGTAGAATGGGCAATGATGGGGTGGGGGAGAAGGCAATGATGGTTGTGGTGGAAAGGACAACGATGGTGGTGGTGGTGGGGGGAGGCAATGATGGAGGTGGTGGAATGGGCAATGATAGGGAATGTGGGTGAGAAGGCAATGATGGAGGTGGAGGGGGCCTGCATTATACCCGATGAGGGGAGCTGCATTATACTTTGAGGGTTCCACATTATATTCTGTGGAGGGGGGCTGCAATATATTCTGTGTGGGGGCTCGATTCTCTCAGGGGGCTACATTACATTCTGGGGGCTACATCATACTATATGAGGGGGCTACAGTGTATTCTACGGGGAGTTGCATTATACTCTGAGGGGGCTACATTATATTCTGTGTGGAGGGGCTGCATCATGCTGTATGAGGGGGGCTGTATTATAACCTGTGAGGGTGCTACATTATATTCTATGGGGGGTCTGCATTATACCTTATGAGGGGGTTGCATTATATTTTGTGGGGTGCTGCATTATACCCTATGAGGGGCTGCATTATATTCTGTGAGGGGGGCTACTTTATATTTCGTGAGGGTGCTGCATTATATTCTATGAGGCTAATTTCATTATATTCTATGAGGGAGGCTACCCCAACTCCTGCTACATAATTAAGATGTGTACTACCTTATGTTATACCCTGATATTAGCGTGTTTTACCACACAATTGCTGGTCTTTTATTTATTTCTATGTAGCTACATAGTGGGCCCCAAGAATGATTTTCTTTGGTGGGCCCAAGGTGCTCCAGTCCGACGCTGCTTGACACAAGGAATGTGACACTTGTAGTTCATGTCCTGGATACGTCTGTGTATGGCGGCTCTGAAGCAATGACTCCAGCAGCAGTCCACTCCTTGTGAATCTCCCCCAAATTTTTGAATGTCCTTTTCTTAACAATCCTTTCAAGGCTGCGGTTATCCTGGTTGCTTGTGCACCTTTTTCTACCACACTTTTCCCCTCCATTTTCCATTAATATGCTTGGATACAGCACTCAGTGAACAGCCAGCTTCTGTAGCAATGACCTTTTGTGGCTTATCCTCCTTGTAGAGTGTGTCAATGACTGCCTTCTGAACATCTGTCAAGTCAGCAGTCTTCCCCATGATTGTGGAGCTACTGAAACAGACTACGGGACCTTTTAAAACCCTTAGGAAGCCTTTGCAGGTGTTTTTTTTGTTAATTATTCTAATTTACTGAGATAATGACTTTTGGCTTTTCATTGGCTGTAAGCCATAATCATCAGCATTAACAGAAATAAACATGTGACATAGATCACCCTGTGTGTAATGACTCTATATAATATATGAGATTCCGTTTTTGTATTGAAGAACTGAAATTAACTTTTTGATGATATTCCAATTTAGTGAGAAGCACCTGTATATAGTAAGACAGACATTTCAGAAGAATACTTGTCCTCTTTACTGATATTCGCACATAGAACATAAATAGTGACTTCCTAATAAAACATGATTGTTACCTGCTCACCTTTATACTTTGGACAATGAACTTCTATACATATATCTGTCACCGCATTTGTGTCTGGATCTATAGATCTCTTCACTATTGATCAAGATTTGAGGAACAGATAGTGTACTGGAGGGGAAAAAGAAAGCACACCGATAGCCTATTTTCTCCAAAATGAGCGCACCCAAAAAATCTAGAAATAAACATAAAACTTCAAGAAGATATTTCTGTGGATGAGAATGATAATTTACCCTTTTAGGCCCTCATACAAATTAGATAAAAGTCATCTGCACCTGCCAATTTCAGCAGCGTAAGCCGACCATCTAATGTGTGTGGCCCTCCTGACATCCCCCCTTATAGATGGAAAGAAGATGTCAGAGAGAAGGATCTGACCATTGAAATTTCAACTGTCGATCTTTTTTTGGGGGCGGGGATAAGCCGCTATTAGATGATTCTAGCTGCGTCTCTCAAAGAGATCACAGAAGCGCTCGGGTGTATATGGAAGAGACTGGAGAAATGGCTGCCAGCCGCACAGTCATTCTGCTGATGGCTATCTAATGGGTATGTGGGTCTCTTGACTTAAAGGGAATCTGTCACTTGTTTTTTCGCAACTTCATCTGAGAGCAGCATGATGTAGGCACACAGACCCTGATTCCAGCAATGTGTCACTTACTGGGCTATTTGCTGCAGTTTTGGTAAAATCACTTTTATTTATCTGCTGCACATTTACCAGCTGAGCTCTGTGTAGCCCCGCCCACACCACAGATTGGCAGCTTTCTGTGTACACTGTGCATAAGCAGAAAGCTGCCAATCAGTGGTGGGGTCAAGGTTACACAGAGCTCATGAATAAGGAGAACATCATGGCAGCAGGTTTACTACTCCTGTAGTGATAATCTGCTGCTGATAAAACTTTGATTTTATCACATGTGCTGCAAGCAACCCATTAAGTGACACCGTTGGAATCAGGATCTCTGCCCCTACATCATGCTGCTCTCAGATGGGGTTGCAAAAACCTGGTGACAGATTAAGAGATACACAGCACATATAGATGAGTACATGGCTCAGGAGATTCTGAAAGCCCCATAGACATTGAATAGAGAGATGGGCACATGCTCAACAGCTGCTCTATTGAAACTCTTCCTCGGTGTTATTGTGTAGAGTGGACTAACAGGAACTCAGGACCCCAATACTAGTGATTGCTGGGGGTCCTGATGATCAGACATTTATCACCTAACATATAAATGTCATTTAACACTTTACATTTATGTGCCCAGTGGGTTTCCAGTTCTCCATCCCCTGGACGCATCTGGTTTGTTAATGTTCATACTGCGATTAGATTGGGATTACGCAAGGTGTGAAGTTCTTTGGTCTCTAAAAACAGCAATTTCTTAATCAAAATGGAGACACTTCTGTTATTTCTCCAGGATCTCGGCTGCCAGAGATCATACAAAAAGACGAGAACAAGAAATAAGACTGCTCCCTGGATGTCAGATGTCCAAATATTACTTCAAGCAAGAAATCTACGACTTCCCATGTAGCCGTAGTGAATACAAAAAACACCCCGAGGTCCTTATTATTAGTATTATCCATCTTTCCATGTAAAATCAGGACTCATTTTGTTTCAATAGCATCACTATTGCCAGCAAAAATAGCAAATTCCCACAGTTTAGGAATTGTGCTTACCTCAGGAATAACAGTTCACACTGAATTGTTGAGACAAATTCTTGGTCCAAAACTTGTCTGTGCCCTGTATATACAGTACAGAGCAAAAGTTTGGACACACCTTCTCATTTAAAGATTTTTCTGTATTTTCATTACTATTCATTGTATACTCAACAAAAAACTTATGAAACAACTGAAAATATGTCTCAGGCTGCCGTCACACTATCAGTATTTGGTCAGTATTTTACATCAGTATTTGTAAGCCAAAACCAGGAGTGGGTGATAAATACAGAAGTGGTGCTTATGTTTCTATTATACTTTTCCTCTATTTGTTCCACTCCTGGTTTTGGCTTACAAATACTGATGTAAAATACTGACCAAATACAGCTACAGGAAAGAAATATATCTTGGTACCATGTTAGCCAGTAGATAGAAAAATATTTAGAATTGAGAGTCCTCAGTGGTTGATACCTTTTAATGGCTAACTGAAAAGGTGGTAATAAATTGCAAGCTTTCGAGACTACACAGGTCTCTTCATCAGGCAAAGACTAGAACAAATTCTGAAGAATCACATATTTATGCACAACATAGCATAGGAAAAAAAAAAAAAAAGGGGAAAAAAACATGGATAAGACAGATGACATGAAGCAGAATTACCATGAGTGATAAACAGTTATGTCCATAAATATTGGGCCGGCTCTTAGATAAGGATTGTTTTATTGTACTCTGATTAGGGTCTCTGTTGTGATGACCCCTCATAGTCTGAGGGGCAAGTTCCATAGTTGATGTAAAAAGACATAAATCCGTGCGACACATTCATTCCTGCATTAATAGTGTCAAAGGTCGTCATCAGTTTATATTGCCAGACTCTTCTGTCTCTCTGGGATTTGAAGCTGCCCTTCAACACAAGTAATTTCATGTCCATAATGTAATGCACACAAGGTGCTGGAATCATTCTCTGCAGGTGATTAAATTATCACCGGTGCAATGCAAGGAAATCCTGAAAACTTGACTTGTTTGCAGCCCTCGAGGAATGCAGTTTGACACCCCTGATTTACAGTGCCTTGCGAAAGTATTCGGCTCTCTGGAACTTTTCAAACTTTTCCCACATATCATGCTTCAAACATAAAGATACCAAATGTAAATTTTTGGTGAAGAATCAACAACAAGTGGAACACTATTGTGAAGTTGAATGAAATGTATTGGTTATTTTAAATTTTTGTGGAAATTCAAAAACTGAGAAGTGGGGCGTGCAATATTATTCGGCCTCTTTACTTTCAGTGCAGCAAACTCACTCCAGAAGTTCATTATGGATCTCTAAATAATCCAATGTTGTCCTAAATGCCTAATGATGATAAATATAATCCACCTGTGTGCAATCAAGTCTCCGTATAAATGCACCTGCTCTGTGATAGTTTCAGGCCATGTTCACACAGTGCGTTTTTTACTGCGGAACCGCAGCGTTTTTGCCGCTGCGGTTCCGCAGCTGTTTTCCATGCAGGGTACAGTACAATGTACCCTATGGAAAACAGGAACCACTGTGCACATGATCCTGAATTTCAAAAAAAAGCCGCGCTGAATAGCTGCGGGAAAAAAGAAGTACCATGTCACTTCTTTTTTCGGAGCCGCAGCGGTTCTGCACCCATAGACCTCCATTGTGAGGTCAAACCCGCAGTAAAACCCGCAGATCAAAAATAGATCTGCGGGTTTTATTGCGGTTCGTGGTGCAGAACCACTGCAGCAGGAAGTGCGGGGAAGCGAGCGGAAGTGCGTGGGTGGAGTGTGGCTGCCCTGATCCCACCCCCCCATGCTCCGATGCCCCTCCCCCGTGCTTCCTAGGAAACACACAGTCTCTGCATAGAAAACTGCATAAAAAAAAGGATCAAAAAACGCATCAAAAAACGCATCAAAAAAGGACAAAAAAAGGACCTGCGTTTTCTGCCAAGAGCTGCAGTTTTTTAAAAAACAGTCCTGAAAAAAAAAGGATGGAAATCAGGAACGTGTGAACATACCCTCTGGGTTCTGTTTGAAGCACAGAGAGCATCATGAAGACCAAGGAACACAACAGGCAGGTCCGTGATACTGTTCTGGAGAAGTTTAAAGCCGCATTTGGATACAAAATGATTTCCAAAACTTTACAAATCCCAAGGAGCACTGTGCAAGTGATCATATTGAAATGGAAGGAGTATCATACCACTGCAAATCTACCAAGACCCAGCCGTCCCTCTAAACTTTCATCTCAAACAAGGAGAAGACTGATCAGAAATGCAGCCAAGAGGCCCATGATCACTCTGGATGAACTGAACACACCATTCCCACTGTCAAACATGGTGGTGGCGGCATCATGGTTTGGCCTGCTTTTCTTCAGCAGGGATAGGGAAGATGGATGGAGCCAAATACAGGACCATTCTTGAAGAAAACCTGTTGGAGCCTGCAAAAGACCTGAGACTAGGACGGTGATTTGTCATCCAACAAGAAAATGATCCCAAACATAAAGAAAAATCTACAATGGAATGGTTCACAAATAAACGTATCCAGGTGTTAGAATGGCCAAGACAAAGTCCAGACCTCAATCCAATTGAGAACCTGTGGAAAGAGCTGAAAACTGCTGTTCACAAACGATCTCCATGAAAATTCACTGAGTTTGAGCTGTTTGCCAAGGAAGAATGGGCAAGAATGTCAGTCTTTCGCTGTACAAAACTGATAGAGACATTCCCCAAGCGACTTGCAGCTGTAATCGCAGGAAAAGGTGGCGCAACAAAGTATTAAAGGGGCCGAATAATATTGCACGCCCCACTAGTCAGTTTTTGAATTTCCACAAAAATTTAAAATAACCAATACATTTCGTTCAACTTCACAATTGTGTTCCACTAGTTGTTGATTCTTCACCAAAAATTTAGATATGGTATCTATATGTTTGAAGCATGATATATGATGGGAAAAGGTTGAAAAGTTCCAGGGAGCCGAATATTGTTCACTGTCATCGTTAGGAAAGTCCAGGTGATGCAAATTTCCCAGCTTTATAAAGGCCCAGCCTCCTCTAACCTTGTGCCAAAAAACAGCAGCAATCGGTTCTTCTAAAGGTACCTTCACACTGAGCAACTTTTGAACGATAACGATAGCGATCCGTGACGTTGCAGCGTCCTGGATAGCGATCTCGTTGTGTTTGACACGCAGCAGCGATCAGGATCCTGCTTTGACATCGCTGGTCGGAGCTAGAAGGCCAGAACTTTATTTTGCCGCTGGATCGGCGTGTGTGACGCCGATCCAGCGATGTGTTCACTTGTGACCAGGGTAAACATCGGGTTACTAAGCGCAGGGCCGCGCTTAGTAACCCGATGTTTACCCTGGTTACCATTGTAAATGTAAAAAAAAAAAACCCACTACATACTCACATTCCGGTGTCTGTCACGGCCCGCGCCGTCAGGTTCCCGCACTGACTATGTCAGCGCCGGCCGTAAAGCAGAGCACAGCGGTGACGTTTACCCTGGGTGATGTTTACCCTGGTTACCAGGGGACTTTGGCATCGTTGGTCGCTGGAGAGCTGTCTGTGTGACAGCTCCCCAGCGACCACACAACGACTTACCAACAATCACGGCCAGGTCGTATCGCTGGTCATGATCGTTAGTAAATCGTTTAGTGTAACGGTACCTTAAGCAGCTGCCTAGCACTCCAAAAATAAAAATAGTGGAGGCCCACAAAGCAGGATAAGGCTATAAGAAGACAGCAAAGTGTTTTCAAGTTGCCCTTTCCTCAGTTCAAAATGTAATTAAAACATGGCAGTTGCCAGGAACAGTGGAGGTCAAGATAAGGTCAAAATTTCACTGAGAGCTGCTCATAGGATTGCTAGAGGCAAATCAGTACTTCCGCTCTGTGCCAGTCATTGCACTGGCTGCCCATACATTATAGGATCCAATTTAAACTGCTTGTTCTCACCCACAAGGCTCTCCACAGTGCGGCACTCCCCTACATCTCCTCTCTCATTTCTGTTTATCGGCCTACCCAAACCGGCCTAGTGTTCTCTACGCTTTGCAAGCGACTTTCAAGTACCTCCCACTCCTGGCTCCAAGACTTGTCCCGAGCTGCATCAATTCTCTGGAATGCTCTATCACAAGAAATTAGGCTTAACCACAACTTACAGGTTTAGGCACTCCATAAAAACACATCTGTCTATGGCGGCCTATCACATTCCCTAATCAAAGTCTTTTTAAATATAGCCCATTCACTATTTCTCTGAACACAATTCTCCATGAAACTCCACTGCACCCTAAAGCACTGCAAATATTGGCTGGTGGCTACCTCAGCCAGCCCTTATCTGCCCCCCATTCCCTCAAGATGGCTGGGCCATCATTGTAAATAAGCACCTGTACTTTGTCATCCCCACATCATTTCACAGAGGGAAGAATGGATGCAATGAAATTTCAACAAATTCTTGATGCAAACATAACACCATCTGTTAAAAAAAAGCTGAAGTTGAAAAGAGGATGGTTTCTGCAAATGGATATGATCCTAAACACAAGTCAACATCCTCAATAGACCACCTCAAAAGGAGCAAACTGAAGATTTTACAATGCCCTCACAGTCCCCTGATCTGATCATCATTGAAAATCTGTGACTAGACCTCAAAATAGCAGTACATGCAAGGAAACCCAGGAATCTCACAGAACTGGAAGAATGTTCCAAGGAAGAATGGATGAAAATCCCTCAAACAAGAATTGAAAGACTGTTGGTTGACTGTAAAAAGTATCCAGAAGCTGTGATACTTGCAAAAAGGGGTGCTACTAGGCAGAGTGCTCAAACTTTTGCATCGGCCCATTTTCCTTTTTGTGGTTTTTAAAATGTAAAAGACGAAACATTGAACGGTTGGACATGTGCATTCAAGAGTTTAGGAAAGGTCACATTAAGTTCACCTGAAAAGGTTAGAGGCATTTTAGGGTCATCTTGAAATTTCACCTGAAAGCCAAATAGTCTTGTTGTGAGTTGGGTATATGCATTTTAACTTCTAACTGGAACCTGTGAAAACAGTGTAGCAAAAAGTTCTATATTCTTTATGTTGTAGAAATTCCACAGGGCTGTTTGGTGCTACAGTGACTTCAGCCACACAACTAAGACTAAGGCCGGTTTCACATTAGCGTTGCGGAGGGCTGCAGACTTCCTCCGTGAAGCCCCGTGCCCTCGGCCACACCTCCGCCGCTAGCTCCGCCTACTTCTGCATGCAGCCAGCATGCGACCAGAGTACCTATCTTTAACATTAGGTACGCAGGTCGTGCCGCTGTATGCGGATGCTTCCGCATGCGTCGTTTTGACGATGCAGCGACCAGCGTAGAAAGCAGCTTGTAGCAATTTTTTTTCTCCGCATCGTCAAAACGACGCATGCGGAAGCATCCGTATACAGCGGCACGACCTGCAGACCTAATGTTAAAGATAGGTACGCAGGCCGCATGCCGGCCGCATGCAGAAGTAGGCGGAGCTAGCAGCCGAGGGTGGGGCTTCACGGAGGAAGTGCGCAGCTCCTCAAAACGCTAGTGTGAAACTAGCCTAATTAGTGAGAAGTGGTCTACAATAGGACATTGTATGGCAACCATGGGTAAATAATGGGGGTTAGTCAGGACACAGCCAATTGTGCTCTTGTATTATGTCTGATTAACGAAGATTACATTGTCTCCCATCAGGTGCTCTCACCTCTTTCTCGGTTGGATATGTAAAAGTGAATTGGGAGTTAAGTGGAGAATTGGCCCTCGCCATCTTCTCAGCTGTTAGTGCTGGCAGCCTATTTCTCATGGACTATAGTATTAATATCTGGATGTGCTACGCCGGCTACCTGATCTTCAAATCCTCGTACATGCTTCTCATCACTGTCGCCACGTAAGTAAACTTTCTACATTAATCTATGCTGGAAACGGTTTACTCTAAGGCTAGGAAATAAATATCAAATCAGTGGGGATCCGATGCCCAACACCCATCGATCAGCTGTTATTAGCTCCAGCAGCAGCCCCATGTAAATGGAGCTGAACAGCACAACTCCATACACTATTTGGTCAATGTTAGATGCCTGGATAACCCCTCTAACTACTAGACCTAAGATTGAACTTATATGTCCATGTACAGACAGTGATGAACAAACTCCTGCCCCAAATTCAAACAGCCTTTTACAGGCCTGTGAGGCGGTCAAGTTCAGGTCGGGAAACCCGGAGTCAATCGGTACATAGTGGTCAATACTGGGACAGTGTTTCCCAGAGGTCTGAATGCGGTCTAATGGGGTCTCCTCACACTGTGACCGCAGTGTACCTTTACCACAAGTGGAGACAACTGAATTTCTAAATCTCCTTTCCACCATCTCCTTCAACGTCCCCCACCAGACCGATCTATCACTCTGCCCCGTATTTCAAACCACACATCCAAGCATTTACCAACTAAAAGCATTTCAATAATCTGCTGTCCTCAATTTTGAGTCAACAAAAATATTAGTGCGTGTCTTTATCATCTCCACATAGATCACCATCTGCTCCCATATAACACTACTAGATGGTGTCCCGATTCTAACGCATCGGGCATTCTAGAATATTGATGTATGTATGTATATAGCAGCCACATAGTATATAGCAGAGGCCACGGAGTATATAGCAAATACTACGTGGCCTGTGCTTTATACTATGTGGCTGCTATATACATACATACATATTGTAGAATACCCGATGCGTTAATACAGGCCACGCAGTATATAACACAGCCCAAACAGTATATAACACAGCCCACATACTACATAACACAACCCACGCAGTATATAGCAGCCACGCAGTATATAACACAGGCGACGTAGTATATAACACAGGCCACGCAGTATATAACACAGGGCACGTAGTATATAGCACAGCCCACGCAGTATATCACACAGCCCACGCAGTATTTAGCAGCCACGCAGTATATAACACAGGCGACGCAGTATATAACACAGCCCACGTAACATATAACACAGGGCACGCAGTATAGAACACAGCCCACGGAGTATATTACACTGCCCATATAGTATATAGCAGCCACGCGGTATATAACACAGCCCATGTAGTATATAGCAGTGTGGGCACCATATCCCTGTTAAAAAAAATAATTAAAATAAAAAATAGTTATATACTTACCCCCTGGGATCCAGCGAAACTCCGGCGATGTGCGTGCGGCTGCCGCCATCTTCCGTTCCCAGGATGCATTGCAAAATTACCCAGATGACTTAGCAGTCTCGCGAGACCGCTAAGTCTTCTGGGTAATTTTGCAATGCATCTCTGGGAATAGAAGATGGCGGCCGGCGCGAGCGCATCGTCGTACGACGGAAGTTGAGAATATCAGGTTTTTTGTTTTTTAATTATTTTTAACATTACATCTTTTTACTATTGATGCTGCACAAGCAGCATCAATAGTAAAAAAGTTGGGGACACACAGGGTTAATAGCAGCGATAATGGAGTGCGTTACACCGCGGGCCGTTACCGCTGGCATTAACCCTGTGTGAGCGGTGACTGGAGGGGATTACGGAGCGGACGCCGGGCACTGAATGCAGGGGAGTAGGGGAGGGACTAATCGGACTGTGACGGTCGCGGCAGCCATGACAGGCAGCTGGTGAGACCAATCAGCGACGCGGGATTTCCATTACGGATGTTGCCGACAGAGACGGAAGTACCCTTAGACAATTATATATATAGATTTTTCTAATTCACAGTTCCCGCATATCTCCCCTCGTTACTTCTCTGCCACCAATCCCTTCACTGGCCCCCAATTTGAAAGGAGAAAATTTAGTGGAATTGAAATCTACTCAAATCTTATAAAAATTTATATTCTCCAGAAAACTTTTTTTTTTTTTGCAATTTTGCTTATCAGTTAACAAAAAAAATAATACATCACCACTCACTTGTCCCACCAACTCTTCAGCCTGACCATCAGAGCCTTTCCAGCTTTCGCAGTCACGTGCATTGTCTACGGTGTCTACACTCCAGGATGGGTCTTCCAGGTTATCTAGTCCTCAGAGGCCACTGCGCTGTGCCATCCCTCAGATAATGCACCTCATGTGATGATATATGTTGTGACGGCATGGCGTGCAGTGAACGTCAAGGCCCTGTTGACCTGAAAGACTCATCAAGGAGTGAAGCTGTCGTAGAGAATGAAGGCGACAACCAAAGGGGAAAAGAAGGGCCTCTGAATATGGGTCAGCAGGCCGCCGGATTGAGGAACAGATTAGCAGTGAGGTAAGCATAATCTTTTTTTTTTTTACAACCTACATATAAGGAACATTCAATTTGTAGAGAATAACTTTGCTCAAATTTCTTATTAAATCTGCACAATTGGGCAAATTCTAATTTAGTCCGATCAGCTCCTATGTACCGACACCTCTACTGCCGACTGCCCAGAACATTCAAAGTCATGAACAATGACGTGCAAAGCCGTCCATAGCCTGTCTCCTCCATACATCTCCACATTTAATCTCCAATCCTCATAAGACCTCTGGTCCTCACAACCAGCTCCTAGATTTCTCCCATGTTTCCCTGTACTAACTAGGGCTGTGGAGTTGGTAAGCCAAACCTCCGACTCCACCAAAATTATTATTATTATTATTTATTGTTATAGCGCCATTTGTTCCATGGCGCTTTACATGTGAGGAGGGGTATACATAATGAAAATGGGCTCCGACTGACTCCACAGCCCTGATACTAACCAAACCATTTGTACTCTTTCGTAAATCCAAAGCTTAAGGCTCCGTGCACACGATGCGGATTTTGCTGTGAATCCGCAGCGGTTTCCCATGAGTTTACAGTACAATGTAAACCTATGGGAAACCGAAAACGCAGCGGTTTACATTCCGCAGCATGTCAATTCTTTGTGCATAATCTGCAGCTGTATTACAACTGCTCCATAATAGAAAACCGCAGGTGTAAAACCGCAGTGGAATCCGCACAAAAATTGTGGTAAATCCGCAGGAAAAACGCAGTGTTTTTGCCCTGCGGATTTATGAAATCCGCTGCGGAAAAATCCGCAGAGGACCATTCTGTGTGTGCACATAGCCTAAGATTAAAAAAATAATAATTAAATTCTTCGGAAAAGGCTACAGCCTACAATACCCCAGCTGCACCACACTGCCATATCAGCAGCCTGATT
Organism: Ranitomeya imitator; assembly: GCF_032444005.1. NCBI lineage: Eukaryota > Metazoa > Chordata > Amphibia > Anura > Dendrobatidae > Ranitomeya > Ranitomeya imitator. The sequence goes on from NC_091286.1 coordinate 578,267,851, forward strand.
AAGTTATACTAGACACGGCAGACACAACACCGCACATTTGAGAAACATGTATATGTGTCTTATTACTCAGACGTATGTCGGCGTGTCTTTTTGGCACTCGTCAGGATTTGCCTGCATACCGAAGAGTAAGGTCATTTATCGTCGCTTTTGAGTCCAAAATTTGCTCAATTTGTGACATTTCCTTGTTATAAATGCATGAACCAAATCTAGCATTTTTACCCCGTTTAAAACACTTTTTGTACCTATGCCGAATCTAAAAAATGATGGTAAAAGGGCTCTGATCAATTTTTTGGCTTGAAGTGGGACATTGCCATAAATGAAAGTTGCATATTCTAGGCAGGTCTTAAAAAAACAAAGCCTAAAGGTACCGTCACATTTAGCGACGCTGCAGCGATATAACCAACGATGCCGAAGTCCCTGGGTAACCAGGGTAAACATCGGGTTACTAAGCGCAGGGCTGCGCTTAGTAACCCGATGTTTACCCTGGTTACCATTGTAACATAGTAACATAGTTAGTAAGGCCGAAAAAAGACATTTGTCCATCCAGTTCAGCCTATATTCCATCATAATAAATCCCCAGATCTACGTCCTTCTACAGAACCTAATTGTATGATACAATATTGTTCTGCTCCAGGAAGACATCCAGGCCTCTCTTGAACCCCTCGACTGAGTTCGCCATCACCACCTCCTCAGGCAAGCAATTCCAGATTCTCACTGCCCTAACAGTAAAGAATCCTCTTCTATGTTGGTGGAAAAACCTTCTCTCCTCCAGACGCAAAGAATGCCCCCTTGTGCCCGTCACCTTCCTTGGTATAAACAGATCCTCAGCGAGATATTTGTATTGTCCCCTTATATACTTATACATGGTTATTAGATCGCCCCTCAGTCGTCTTTTTTCTAGACTAACTAATCCTAATTTCGCTAATCTATCTGGGTATTGTAGTTCTCCCATCCCCTTTATTAATTTTGTTGCCCTCCTTTGTACTCTCTCTAGTTCCATTATATCCTTCCTGAGCACCGGTGCCCAAAACTGGACACAGTACTCCATGTGCGGTCTAACTAGGGATTTGTACAGAGGCAGTATAATGCTCTCATCATGTGTATCCAGACCTCTTTTAATGCACCCCATGATCCTGTTTGCCTTGGCAGCTGTTTGCCTTGGCGCAGGGCCGCGCTTAGTAACCCGATGTTTACCCTGGTTACCATCGTTAAAGTAAAAAAAACAACCGCTACATACTTCCCTACCGCTGTCTGTCCTCGGCGCTCTGCTTCTCTGGTCTGGCTGTGAGCACAGCGGCCGGAAAGCAGAGCGGTGACGTCACCTCTCTGCTTTCCGGCTGACCAGCGCTCACAGCCAGACCAGAGAAGCAGAGCGCCGAGGACAGACAGCGTTAGGTAAGTATGTAGCGTTTGTTTTTTTACTTTTAGGATGGTAACCAGGGTAAACATCGGGTTACTAAGCGCGGCCCTGCGCTTAGTTACCCGATGTTTACCCTGGTTACCCGGGGACTTCAGGATCGTTGGTCGCTGGAGAGCGGTCTGTGTGACAGCTCTCCAGCGACCAAACAGCGACGCTGCAGCGATCAGGATTGTTGTCGGTATCGCTGCAGCGTCGCTTAGTGTGACGGTACCTTAAGGCTCTCTTCACACTGTTTTAGCGCAAAATTTCAGCTGCCTTTTACACCAGCAAAGTATGAGATATCAGAAATCTCATGCACAAACATTGTGTTTGTTTTTTTTGTCATCAGCATTCTATGTTTTGCATGATTTTTTGCATAATAGAGCATGTCTCTTTCAGCATTTTTCACCCACTGAAAGTAATGGGTGGTGATAAAACGCTGAAAATCTGCGCCAAAAAACACAAAAGGTATCAGGCTTTACAGCATTTTTTTCTGCCAAAACCTGATTAAATAGATTTTTTTTTTTACAGTGGGCCTTTTGTCAGGAAAAATTTACCTTGAATGTAAAAGTCTAATCTTCCTGACTATTGTCACTAAATCCATCTCCCATTCATTAGTTCATTCAATGGATATTTTCCACAAACTTTGCATAAATCAATAGTACAACTTAGGGCTCCTTCTCACTTGCGTGAAGTACGGCCGAGTCTCGCAGGTTAAAACCCGGCTCAGACGCCGGCACTTGGGAGCGGAGCGTGCGGCTCCATGTATTAATGTGCGGCCGCACGCTCCGCTCCGGAGTGCCGGCGTCTGAGCCGGGTTTTAACCTGCGAGACTCGGCCGTATTTCATGCAAGTGAGAAGCCCTTAGAAAAATGCGCGCCCTTCCCCACTTTTGACACTTCTCCTCCACCCTTTACCTCTTGACTAGAGATGAGCGAATTTGATCTGGTCAGGGTTTATTCCACAAGCTATTGCACTTACCGAATAAGCTGCAGCGAGAACCCGGATACCTGGAGCGCTCCTGCTAATCAGGTGTTCGGCTCCGCAGCTGCATGTGTCATGGCTGTGTGACAGGCACAATATATTCATGCAGCGCGCCCAACACACAGGTTCTCCATACATGTGCTGTGACTGTCACACAGCCATGACACGATCAGCCGGCACGCGCCAGGTATCCGGGTTCCCGCTGCAGCTTATTCGATAAGCGCTATAGCTTGCCAAATAAACCTTGACCCGATCAAATTCGCTCCTCTCTACTCTTGATCTTATTATCCCACAAAAAACTGCTCAGATCCATCTCACAATGCCATGAGGTGTCACGATGCACCCATTATACTCAATGAGAGGAGTCAGGAAACAGATTGAGGGACACAGAAAAATGCGTTCACCCCAGAGCTGGATTCACATCTACACTGCTCAGTACTTTGGCTTATTGACCTCCATGATAGTTTTTTTTTTGTGTGCTATATTAAAAAAAAAATTGAAGAGCAGAAATTCATCTCTTTATGCTGTGATGTTGAAGGGATGTTAAAAAAAAAAAAAAAAAAGGTGAAAATACACATACTTTAGTTTATTATGAAAAGTTTCTTTAAATTATTATTTCAGTTAGTTTTAATACACATTGAAGGGTCCGTATAAGGTGTGCATACTGCACTGAATGCTGTGACGTTTTGAGAGCTGTTTCTGGGATGCATCCACGAGATGTGGAATCTGGGTCCTGCTTATTGTATTCTGTTTCTAGTTCACACATCACAGAGTCACTAAATATTTATATGGAAAGCTCTATAGCGACGCAGGGAACAGTACATCTTTCGTTCCACTAGGTGGAGACATTTGCTTGGTAAAAGGACCAGTAGTGACTGCAATGGTGATGAGTAGGGTTGAGCGAAAACAGATCGTTCATTTTCAAAAGTCGCCGACTTTTGGCAAAGTCGGGTTTCATGAAACCCGTCCCGATCCCTGTGTGGGGTCGGCCATGCGGTACGCGACTTTCGCGCCAAAGTCGCGTTTCGTATGACGCGCTTGGCGCCATTTTTTCAGCCAATGAAGGAGCGTGGGCAGAGTGATGACATAGGTCTTAGGGGCGTGGACGCATATCGCTATGTTGTCGCTTTTGCGCTGTAGCGATTTGCAATGTGTAACACTAGCTTTTCAGTTGAGAGAGAGAGAGAAAAAAAAAAAATCCCATTGACTTTGCATAGGGTTTCGTGTTTCGGTCGATCCTCGACTTTTCGCCACAGTCGGCCGATTTCACTCGACTCGACTTTTCAGATAGTCGGGTTTCGCGAAACCCGACTCGACCCTAAAAAAGTCAAGGTCGCTCAACCCTAGTGATGAGCATCTGAAGCAAAGTGGGTGTTATTCTGATGACACTACATGTGCCGGCTGCAGGACGTTTATATACTAATATATCAGAACAGTTTCCCTGATTAACCATGTGCTGTTTCTGACTACTTTTCAGTGATTCACGGGAAACCCAAAAACCAGAAGTGAGATTTACGTAACCTGAATGTGTTGACTTTCAGATTCCAGATTGCTGTAAACCTGAGTATGGAGCGCTACGCCCTGATGTTTGGAATGAACACATTTGTTGCACTTGCGCTTCAGACCATAATTACAATAATTGTAGTGGACGGTAGAGGCCTAGGACTGGACATCATCACCCAGGTTCTTACCAGGTCTTATTTTCACAGTGACACATAAATGTGTGTGATCAACCTTCATTGTGTACACTGCTCCAAATTTTCAGCATGTGATACATTAAAGGTACCGTCACACATAACGATATCGTTAACTATATCGTTGCTTTTTGTGACGTAGCAACGATATCGTTAACAAAATTGTTCTGTGTGACAGCGACCAACGATCAGGCCCCTGCTGGGAGATCGTTGGTCGCTGGGGAATGATCAGGACCTTTTTTTTGGTCGCTGATCACCCGCTGTCATCGCTGAATCGGCGTGTGACGCCGATCCAGCGATGTGTTCACTGGTAACCAGGGTAAATATCGGGTTACTAAGTGCAGGGCCACGCTTAGTATCCCGATATTTACCCTGGTTACCATTGTAAAAGTAAAAAAAAAAAAAGTACATGCTCACATTCCGGTGTCTGTCACGTCCCTCGCCTTCAGCTTCCCGCACTGACTGTGAGCGCCGGCCGTAAAGCACAGCGGTGACGTCACCGCTCTGCTTTACGGCCGGCTGGCGCTGACACAGTGAGTGCGGGAAGCTGACGCCGGGGGACGTGACAGACACCGGAATGTAAGTATGTAGTGTTTTTTTTTTTTTTTTTTACATTTACACTGGTAACCAGGGTAAACATCAGGTTACTAAGCGCGGCCCTGCGCTTAGTAACCCGATGTTTACCCTGGTTACCAGGGGACTTCGGCATCGTTGGTCGCTGGAGAGCTGTCTGTGTGAGAGCTCTCCAGCGACCACACAACGACTTACCAACAATCACGGCCAGGTCGTATCGCTGGTCGTGATCGTTGGTAAATCGTTTAGTGTAACGGTACCTTAAGTATGTACTGGGTTATTGCAGCTTTGTGCCATTCAAGTCCCAATCTACACTATCTGCTTATCATTTTTCCCCCCGCTTCCTTTTTGATGATGCTTCATTTGAGAACCCCAATGCATGCTGGGATACTCAAATGAAGCATAATCAGGGGCTGCGGTCACTGACACAGCCCCTGCCTCCTCCCAGAAACAAAGCGCCATCAGTGATGCTCGTTTCAAGGGCTGGTCCCATGTGCACAATGACAGTGCACTCTCCAGCCAGCTCAGATCAGCAGTAAAGAACCGGCAACAGAGTGCACTGTCACTGTGTGCTTTCACAATGCCAGGTGTGCAGAGACCAGCACCACTCTGATACTTTACTGAATGCCATAATCTAAACTATTTTTGAATTGAATAAACATATAGGATGAAAATTGATTTCTATTTCAAACTACCTCTTTAATCAGTCATTAATATTAAAATTCCAATAGAGCATCTGACCTGTAATGTCTATAGTCCTTTGATCTTTGAATTATAAAGTTCCCGAATGCACCTAGGAGCTCACATCACTCATTATTTTGTTTCCTTCTTCAGTTTCTGGTGTATGGAAGTTACTTTGCAGTCATTGCGGGAATTTTCCTCATCAGGAGTTTGTACATTTTAATATCATATCACAAAAAGAAGGAAAATACCCCGGGTCAAGAAATGAAAGCGGAGACTAATTTTTAATGGACTTGAAGGACTGCGGAATCTCATGATCAGGAGCATCAGGCGGTGACTGTGCCCTGGGACAGAACACGCACATCACGGATTACAGGGGTGTTACTGTACAGAGACAAAAATGGAGAAACTGGGGCCTAAATTGTTTGGTGGAGAATGAGGAGATGATAAAGATTTTTGTGCTAAAGATTAGTGATGAGCGAATGTGCTTGGATAAAGTGTTATCTGAGCATGCTCGGGTGCTAATAGAGTGTCTTCGGTATGCTCAAAAAATATGATGGAGTCCCCACAGCTGTTCAACAGCCACAACACATGCAGATTGCCGATTCAACAGCTGCAAGAAATGCAGCCGCAGACACTCGAACATATTATTCGTGCACCCCAAAGACCCCGAGTTAGCACCGGTGTATGCTCAGATAACAGCTTATCCCAGTACGTTACACTTTTTGTGCGATATTGCAGTTTGTTTTTTCTCTTTAAAGTCAGGGCTGTGGAGTCAGAGTCAGCAGAACTAGAAAACAAAAAAACAAAAAACAAAAAAAAAAAGCTGTATCCTTTAATATTAATTAACATTTTTAGAAATGTTGATATATTTTTTATATCAATTTGCAGGTTTCTCTTGATACCTGTAAAATATAATATAGATTAGTGATCGTTTTACTACAGTAAATTTGTTAATTATTGTTAACTCGGGTAGAACACAAATCAGACTGTGGAAAAATAAAGTCACCAATTCCTTTTCTTGCTGACTTCACAGCCCTGACCCCTGTCCTATGCCGCCATCATTGACATTGCTATGTCTATATCGTGCCTTGCTGTACAGGAGAATGCACACGTCTGTGCGCAATAGGCATTACTAATGTCACAAATTGCTGTTGGTGGAATGTGCCGTCTTGTAATCTTCCAGGAAAATTGTGGCCTCCACTTTTGTTACTGCGGTGCAGAAGATCGTAGAACAAAAGGAAGAAAGCAAATTTTACTTTCTCATACAAAGTCAATATACGCTGGACCTAAAAGTGTGACATGTAAATGACACTGTCACATAATGTAGGTTACAACCAGAATATTAATGGAAAAGGCAAAAAGAGAAATCTTGCTAAACCATTGTAGCCTGAAATCACATGTATACATAATGGCACAGACTCTGCATACCATGGGTATTTCACTGGTGGATCGCCTGCATTACTGCGAGTAGCGCCTCTCTACAGTACATTGGGGTACTGCCCTTTACCCGTTTCACCTGCCCATCAATACAAATGGGGACCGGGGTGTTCGGCTAGATTTTATTTTTTTGGTATACTGTGTGATCTACAGGACCCTGAAGATGCTCTCGTCCTCGACAGAAAAAGTGACTTCTAGAGCACGCATCACATATATCTAACCTTTTTTATGTAAGAACTTGCTAAATCCATTAGTTACCTTTTTTACTTACATTTTCTTTTTTATTTTGGGTTACATTTTTGTGGCTTTAAAACCAATTACTAGTTTTCTATAGAGCAATGGTTTCAATGTATTAAAGGGGTGTTCTCAAGTTCTTAAATTGCTTCAAATAGACAACATGAAAATAAGCAAATTCGCAGTTTACTTGCTTTTTCGATCTGTGGTTATTCCCTTGCAATAAAAACTTTTGCAGCTGATTCAAAAGCTTTTATGCCACAAAAGTGGCATTAAAGGCTTTCAAAAGTTGCAAAACTACGGAATACCCCTCTAAAAGGGAATCTATCAGCAGTTTTTTTTCTATTTAATCTGAGAGCAGCATAATATAGGCCACAAGAGCCTGATTCCAGGGATGTGTCACTTATTAGGTTGTGTACTGTAGTTTCAATACAGTGTTAATCAGCAGGAGATTATCAGTACAGGACTATATCTCACATGCCCAGCAGTCCAGCTAATCTCTAACTCCGCCCACACCACTGATTAAGTGTACACATGAAGCTGCCAATCAGGGAGGGGTGTGGGCGGGGTTATACTTAGCACCACTACATCAAATGGGGATTCTATCAGAACTACAACACAGCCTAATAAGTGGCATAGCGCTGGAATCAGGATTTCTTGCCCAATATTATGCTGCGCTGAGATTCCCTTTAAGCTTACAAATGGTCATCCTGAAATTGATTAAGGGGTTGTGTAGGCAGATTCACCCACCTGATCTGACATTTAGATAAAAATTTGCCCCTACATAACACATTTTGCCACGGGCAATAGTGGATGTGCTGATCATTTGGAAAAAAAACGAACTGGTATTTGTAGTTCGGCCTTTGGGTGTATTAAGTTTAGAATATTGAACGTCTACAGTGATCAGTATTTTGTTATTATTTTCTGTCAGTATTTGTAAGCCAAAACCAGGAGTGGGTGATAAATACAGAAGTGGTGCATATGTTTCTATTATACTTTTCCTCTGACTGTTGCTCTCCTTGTTTTGGCTTACAAATACTGATGTAAATACTGACTAAATACTGAACGTGCGAACGTGGCCTTAAATATTTGTGCAATGTAATTGGACGTGTATGGTGCGATTCTGTAAATGACGTCTCGTATAAACGACCATTCATCGCTCGATTGACATCTCATGTGTATGAGACCCTTAAGGTAATTTACAGCCCCTTTAGTACTGTAACTTGAAGGAGCACTGTTAATCATATGCTACCAAAAAAAAAAAAATGTATCACACATCCAACATTTTTCTAATATTTTAATATTTTTTCACCTGCAAAGTGTAGCAAAACATCATTAGCTTTATTAGGCAGAAATGAATCCTCAGTATGGAGATTTTTAGGCGTATAGAAATGAATAGCTTTATTGGGAAAAAATAAATGTTTGTGGGATTGTTTCCATTTTTTTTCAGTGAATAAAATTGATACGTTTTCATCGAACATTGAACTCCCACATCCCTTTAAGCCAAATTGCTAAAATTATTGAATTCTTTTTCAGTTACACGGTGGACTCGCAGACCCACTTTGCTCTTCCACATAGCATAAAGTGTTAGGAGTTAGAAATACTGATATGAATAATTATCTAGTCCCTAAGAAAAAAAAAAAAATATATATATATATATACATACAGTACTGCAGCTTAATGAATATGGGATCTGCAATAACTTACCAAATTTAATATACATGATATGCCCTCAATTAGCCCATTGGCTGCCAAACACTTCTAGGCAGTCAAAGGATCGAATGATAAAGAAAAGGCTTCCCAATTGCACATATTACCTTGTTTTTCTTCGTTTTTTTTTTTTTGTTTAAATACAAAAAAAAAAAAAAAAAAACTATAGTTGCGGCTCTGAAAGAACTCCCTGTGTTTAAAGCTTACGCTGGTCAAACAAGACAAACAGTGCAAGAGGCAGTACATGTACGGTGATGCCTGGTAAGCTCCTGTGTGAGTCTAAGGCTATAAGAAAGGATTTGTCGATGAACTTCCTGCTGGAAACTGTCCCGAGGGTGCCCCGGCCTGCAAAAAGGAAGAAAAAAAGAAAGTCATGGATCGGAAAACCAATCTGATATTCTTTTAATGGACAATGGTCACTGACAATATCTGCGCCACCCACATTGCCGGGTGAGATCGCAGCTCTGTGCTTTGCCCTACTGAGGGGACAGCAGAAGACATAAGTGCGCATGATACTTTTAGTTGATATATGACAATAAAGGGTGACAGGTTCCCTTTAAATTGGTGCCTTTGCTGCTGTGATCACAGGACTTAAGGTACCGTCACAATAAGCGACGCTGCAGCGATACCGACAACGATGTCGATCGCTGCAGCGTCGCTGTTTGGTCGCTGGAGAGCTGTCACACAGACCGCTCTCCAGCGACCAACGATGCCGGTAACCAGGGTAAACATCAGGTTACTAAGCGCAGGGCCGCGCTTAGTAACCCAATGTTTACCCTGGTTACCGTTGTAAATGTAAAAAAACAAACACTACATACTTACATTCCCGGTGTCTGGTCAGGTCCCTCGCCTTCAGCTTCCAGCACTGACTGAGCGCCAGCCGTAAAGTACAGCGGTGACGTCACCGCTGTGCTCTGCTTTACGGCCGGCCGGCGCTCACCAGTCAGTGCGGGAAGCTGAAGGCGAGGGACCTGACCAGACACCGGAAGGTAAGTATGTAGTGTTTGTTTTTTTACATTTACAACGGTAACCAGGGTAAACATCGGGTTACTAAGCGCAGCCCTGCGCTTAGTAACCCGATGTTTACCCTGGTTACCAGTGACGACATCACTGAATCGGCGTCACACACGCCGATTCAGCGATGTCAGCGGGAGATCCAGCGACAAAATAAAGTGCTGGACTTTCCCCAACGATCTCCCAGCAGGGGCCTGATCGTTGGTCGCTGTCACACAACGATTTAGTTAACGATATCGTTGCTACGTCACAAAAAGCAACAATATCGTTAACGATATCGTTGTGTGACGGTACCCTTAATAAACTTGCACGGTTTGCTGTACAGAAACCTTTTTGGTTAAAATGGTCAAGGTTTTTTATATCAATCCATCTCTTTTTAGAGGTTTGAGCCAAGTTTTGATGTTATCCCTTATCTGTAGGATTGAGATCTTCAAGATCACTGGGACAAACGCAAATCACAAAAATGGGGCCCTGACTTATGAGTCAAGCATGTGTACCTCCACTCCATTCATTCTCTGCAGGACTGCCAGAAAAAGCCAAGTACATGGCTGTGCCAGGCAGTCTACAAGAGGATGAAGCATACCGGACCTCGACCCGATTCACATGGGGGTCTTCAGATGACCATTCTTAGAACCAGCAGGGATCAGGACGTCACACTGTATCCTATAGGTAGGCTATAATAGCACAAATGTAGGATTGCGGGAATTTAATGTTCCTCCTACTATGTCCCAATACTAAAGTGAATGAAGATACAGAAACAAACGGCGTAAAAAACGTTCTTCAAAGTGCATCGATGGAGAGGAAACACTTACCATGAAAGGATTACTAGAGACTGCAGGGGCTGCAACCTGGCCAAATGGAGTAACCACTGACTTTGCTGGACCAAAAACACCAAAACCAGCTCCTTACAGAAAAGAAAAGACAGAGGAAACAAATAAAGATATTGCAGGGAGCTGGAGTCCATTGACTGTTGCTGAAGCTCATACAGTACCTTGTATATTCCCATTAGGTTGCTGGGAGAAAGCAGTCTGTTGGGGGAAGGCCGTCTGAGGGGGGAATGCCGGCTGATGAAAAGAGCCGCTATAGCTGGTAGGAAGACTGTAGGGTGCCGATGTCCCGAAACCAGCGGGCATGCTTAGCGAGGCTGTTCCAAAAGAAGCTGTTTCAGATACAACCAATAGATACATTAGGACGCATAAGAGAGCAGCAGATGCCCAAGCCAGGACTCATAAAGGTACTTTTATGAGCGTGGAAGTCCCTAATAAATAATAATAAAACAGTCTAGAACTTTACCAAGCTGGATGAAACGGAGGGAGGTAAGACTACTGCCACTAACGCGAACACATTGAGCTGATGGCTGGGTTGGTGACATGTACGCAGTTACTTTCTATTAATGTATTTCACACAGTCACCACTAGAGGGAGCATACTGCTTGCGATACGGAATTAGCTCCCTCTAGTGGTGGCTGCAGCAGGTCATTCTTTACATCTTGGCCTATGTGGGGAATTTGGCGTTCTGCTATGTAAAAATGGGCTCTGTTCGCTACTGAAATTAATCAACGAAAGATTAACAAAATTCCTGTTAAAAATACCTGTTTAAAATAAAGTTAAATAAATCCAATTTTCATAATAAGTTAAGAATATATGATGCCTAAATACCTTTTTTTGTCAAATTCATCCACAAAATTGTTTAAAAAAAATAATGAATGTTTCTTTTATACATCGTATATTGATAAAAAAAAATGTGATTTAATTACTAGCTAGCAAAGGGTTCCCACCAACATCTATAATAAGGAATTACGGGTGAGCCCACAAAGGAAAGTGCACCAAACATATTCCATCTCAATTTATTAAAAAAAAAAAATCACTGCAGCCAAATAGCCGCTAATCAGAGATCACAGCCTGCACCGACATCAGCAAGGGACCAGTCCAGGGGCCTCTGCAGGCAGTAAAGGCAAGGCCGGGCCATAGTTTGGGGTTTTTTTTGTGTATTTTTATTTTGCAAGACCTGTTCCAAACAATTTGGCCCAGTTTTTCATGCAATTTTCTGCATCAAATTTGTATAAAAAAAAAAAAAAAAAAAAAAAGAAAGATTTAACGGGGTGGTCCAATGGCACGATCATTTATCTCCTAGCTCCCTATCTAATTAGTCCCATTACCTGAGCTATTTTCTAATATACCTGCTTTACAAATTCCCCTACCGTTCTTTAACTACAGGGTGGGCCATTTATATGGGTACACCTAAATAAAATGGGAAAGGTTGTTGATATCAGCTTCCTGTTTGTGGCACTTTAGTATATTGGAGGGGGAAAACTTTTCAAGATGGGTGGTGACCATGGCGGCCATGTTGAAGTCGGCCATTTTGGATCCAACTTTATTTTTTCCAATGGGAAGAGGGTCATGTGACACATCAAACTTATGGAGAATTTCGCAAGAAACACAATGGTGTGCTTGGTTTTAACGTAACTTTATTCTTTCATGAGTTATTTACAAGTTTCTCTTTGTTTACAGCCATTGACATGTCGCAGAGGATAACACGTGAGGAGCGGATAGAAATTGTGTTGATGTCTGGTGAACGCAGTACCCGGGTCACTGCAGCAGATTTCAATGCAAGACACCCAGCACAAGAAAACTGTCACCATTCCTAGGTTATTTAGGTGTATCCATATGAATGAAAACAAAAAAATACATTTGTTGGTGTACAGGGTGGGCCATAATGTTCTGTGTAAACTGAGGGTCCTGCTCCATTTTTGTTTAGAATGGGCAAAACAAAAACTGGAACAGGACCCTCAGTTTACACAGAACATTATGGCCCACCCTGTACACCAACAAATGTTTTACTTTATATATTTTTTATTTCCCGTCTGATGAGGATTCATTTGAGTATCACCAGTGCATGCTGGGATACGGAAATAAAGCGTCATCGGGGGACAGAGGCAGTGGTGACAGTTTTAGGGGGTCCCTGCCCTGTGCCTAGTGTCTCAACCTGTGCACAGTGCAGGCTGCGGTCTGTTGTCAGCTTAGATGAAAAGTAATAAGCCAGCAGCAGAGCGGTGTCATTATAAATGGTGGTGCATGAGCCATCGCCGTCTCCTAAGACGATGTCACTGGTCTCTGCCGGGTATAGTGACACCTCTCAGTCCCTGAAACAGGTGCGACTACCTCCCCGCTGTGCTGGCGCTTCATTTTGAGTATCCCAGCATGCACTGGTGACACAAACCAATCGTCATCAGACCAGAAATAGAAAGGAAAAAAATACAATAGCAGATACATAGGGAGTTAGGAGAAAAATTAATTCGCCTTAGGACCACCCCATAAGTGAGTGAATGAAAATAAATATATATATATATATATATATATATATATATATATATAATTTTTTTTTTTTTACGAGTGTAAAACAATAACTGTCTGAAAAGTAGTTTTCATTCTACAAGGATAATTGTGCAGCCTCTTCCAGTGCTCGCTTGGTTGCAGTCTATCCATACAAAACCAGGGAGCGGTGGTAATCCTAATTATGGAGTCACCTCCTTGTTTGTGACATTAGAAATGACATAAGAAGTGGTTTCATAGCAGAGAAAGACACAAGCGGCCCCTCACACTACCATGTGATTGTGGCTGCTGTATGACACCCAGAGGCCGAGCCAATGTCATCCACAAACACGGGGAAGAGGAGAACAATGGCGCCGTGAACTGCAAACATTTCTGGTCTTGGCACAATGCGCCGTATGAGTGACCGCTTTACAGTAAATGCTATAACGCTACATCACAAGCACAACCTAGACCCTTACAAACATGCACAATGTGAACGGGTCAATGCTCAGCGCAGACAGAGGTGGAAAGCATTTATCTAAAGGAATTCACACAGACAAAAAAAAAATACAGATCACAACAAAATAAAGAATCGCTCCAGTAGACTACGACCTATTCAGACAGGTGCATGCTCATACGTTTCCACACACAGGGAATGAAACATAGGGAATTGCAACAGGAAATCCTGGGTAGAAACACGAGACGATCACCTGTGTTTATAGTCTGGCATGCGAATGGGAAGACTGGGAATGCCCTTGGAAAGAAAACTGAGACATTGCAGGGAGCATTAGCCATCAGAAACTGAGTGCAGTCAGATCTACATACTAAGGAGACAAACTCTGCAGAGTGCAGCGCAGCTGCAAAGACACAGTAAAGGGGATCTGTCAGCAGGTTTCTGCCATGTAATCTGAGAGCAGCATGAGCTCGGACCCAGATAGTTGACCGAGTGCAGCAGTTGAGGTTGAATCACGGTGTTCTCAGCTGCAGATCTAGCAGAGCTGGGAATGCTGAGCCTGTATAACCCTGCCCACACTGCTGATAGGAAGCTTTGTGCATACTGTACCTAGAAAGCTTCCTATCAGCGGTGGGGGCAGGGTTGGACTAGAAGGCACGAGGCAGCTTGTCCTGCAGTGATCGTTTCCAACTGAAGAAACACTGAATTTACTCAAACAGAAACACTCAAACTAGTGAGTGACACATCACTGGAATTAGAGTCTCTGTTCTAACATCACGCCGCTCTCAGAACACAGCAAAAACATGACGGCAGATTACCTTCAAATGGTATTCAAAAATCGCAAGTTATCTCCCATCCTTTGCACGGGGAAGAACGTTCTGATTGCGGGAGTCTGACCATTGAAAACCCCAGCGATCCTAGGATTGAGGCTCTGAAACCTCCAAGCACAGCGCTTGGTTTTCTAGACAATCCCAAACACAATGAATAATATATAGCTTTCTCATCTCCACTCGATGGGGCCCAGGTCTCAGGATTGATGGGGCTCCTAGCAGTCAGCCCCCCGCTCTCCCCAGCGATCAGCGAGTTATCTACTATTCTATGGATAACGTGCACATTTGGGAATAACCGTTCAATGAGGTTAGCCCATGATCAACACTTATCACTTTAGTGGGAGTCTTCGTACTTGGATGCCTGCTGATCACAAGAAGGGGGTCCTCGAGTTCCCTGACTGAATGGAGCAAGTGGCAAGCTCCACTCAACAGTATAAGACTGCTGGGGATAGAGTGCAGCAATCAGCCATTTCCAGCAAAGTATTTTACATGTTCAACCACTGAGCCATTAACACGTGGGACTCAGGACAGCCTTCTTGTGATTTCTAAGAATGCCAGCAGTAGGATCCCCACTGTCCAGACACCGACCTTGTGAAGAGATAATACAGTAAAGGTACCGTCACACTGAACGATATCGCTAGCGATCTGTGACGTTGCAGCATCCTGGATAGCGATATCGTTGTGTTTGACAGGCAGCAGCGATCAGGATCCTGCTGTGACATCGTTGGTTGGAGCAGAAAGTCCAGAACTTTATTTCGTCGCTGGATCTCCCACAGACATCGCTGAATCAGCGTGTGTGACGCCGATTCAGCGATGTCTTCACTGGTAACCAGGGTAAACATCGGGTTACTAAGCGCAGGGCCACGCTTAGTAACCCGATGTTTACCCTGGTTACCAGCGTAAACGTAAAAAAACAAGAACACAAACACTACATATTTACATTCCGGTGTCTGTCCCCCGGCGCTGTGCTTTCCTGCACTGGCTGTGAGCGCCGGCCAGCTGTAAAGCACTGCGGTGACGTCACCGCTGTGCTCTGCTTTCCGGCTGGCCGGCGCTGACAGTGCAGGAAAGCACAGCGCCGGAGGACAGACACCGGAATGTAAGTATGTAGTGTTTTTTTTTTTTTACGTTTACGCTGGTAACCAGGGTAAACATCGGGTTACTAAGCGCAGCCCTGAGCTTAGTAACCCGATGTTTACCCTGGTTACCAGGGGACTTCGGCATTGTTGGTCGCTGGAGAGCTGTCTGACAGCTCTCCAGCGACCACACAGCGACGCTGCAGCGATCGGGATCGTTGTCTAGATCGCTGCAGCGTCACTTAATGTGACGGTACCTTAAGTGTCAAACTTGGGCCAACCACTTTAATAGGTAATCCCCACATCAGCAAAAAGGGGTTAGGCCATGTTCACATGTCCAGTAATCATCCACTAGAACAGATGCAGCAGCAACCCTTTTGTCGAGACAATTTTTTTTATCCAGCAAAATTTTTTTGAACATTGAAATCTATGGAAAACTGGTTTGTTAAATAATCATCTGATTTCTTATATTTGAAATGGATCCAGTAAGCAAAAAAAATAGATCCTATACAAATGAAAGAAAAAGATGTCAAATTAGCGGATCATTTTTCTTAAGACTTCAATGTAAAAAAAAAAAAAAAAAAAAACACTAGTTTTTTTTTAGCCGTACAATAAAGTTCTGCCTGCACAAGTTTTTTGGCCACGGGTTGTAGCTGGATGGTTATCAGACAGGAGGACATTGCCGTTCCTTGTCCATGGACTGCATCCGGCATGATGCAGACTCTCCTCCAATTGGAGGATAGGGCTGAGGGGTAGCACCAAACGCAGCCCATGGGTAACACTGGATTTTAATCCCATATAACCCCTTTAAGTTTGCAACCTCCAGAAACATAAGGGGTTTGTTTGTGTTTTTTTTTTTTTTTTTAAACATGTCTGAGAAGAATCCCAATATGTTTGTGCTAGTGATGTCTGAGACGGTCTGCCCTGACACGCTTGGTGTGTCCCATGGCTGCACAATGTCACCCTCAGTGTCGCTACGGCTTCCTTTGGTCCATGCCATTTTGTAAAAGGTTTATCAAGTCCTCATAATCCCAGGACAGGAGCTTTGCAAATACATTTATGAAATGCTTGGATGAAAAAAATAATGTGCAAATGGTGAGATTTGTAGACTTACAGGTGCCATCACAAGCCTCACAACAAAATAGCCAAAGGTCAATATTTCACATTAATACAAGACAAACACCAATATGCAAATAAATGAGATGGATTGATAAAGGGTTCCATGCTGTGATAGGTAATGAAAAGTAAGGAGTTGCACATAACGTGAATGCCCAGCTTTCTGCAAAGCCAAGCATGGCATGCCATCAGCACCAGGGCTGCATAAAACAGGCAGACTACTCACAGACATCCATTGCTCCTGCAGCTGTCGGTAGTCTGGTCTGGTGGAATGGGTGAAATTGGGCACCTGGGTAGTCTATCTCGGTCGTGTGACCATCACGGACTCCTGGTTGAGAATTTAAAAAGTGGTCTTCCAAGGCTGGTACTTTGCTAGCACAGTACAGAGCAGGCATGCCAAATGGGAGGAAAGCTCCAGAGGAGCCATGGGAAGTGTTGGCATAACAAAGAGGTCTTCAATGCATGGTTTCAGAAAAATCTTCTGAAGAACACAATTTTATTTTAAGCAAACCTGTCATGACTATTTTGGCAACCCAAACGAGTCACACAGGCATGTAGCAGGAAGGAGTCAGGTCATTCCCCAGTATATTTTTCTAATAAGTGTGTGATCCCTTTAAAAATAGTTTTCAAAGCATTCCTGCACCATAAGAATCCGGTGACCGTGGACATCAGGGTCTCTTTCACCTCTATCCCTCCTTCAGTCTTGACCTGACATCCTTGCTCTCTCTACAGCAGGATTAAGTCCAGGGTGGGCAGATTCCAGTAGAAGCTCAATAAACTTTCAGGGGACATGGCTGCTATGTTGTGACATTTATTGTACCAGACTCTTAATCAGGATAACTCAACATTTCATACGGCGCTGGAATGCTTGGAAAACAAACTGAGGCTCTGACTCCCAAATGGAGGTGACTACTACCCTATAAGACAGAGCAGACCCGACTGAGAATGATACAACTTAGAGGCTATGGAAAACAGCGCTATTGGGATCTGTGATGGTCCGGAAAGATAAAGCCCTAATACAAGAGTATCCGTGAGTATATCTGGGTCATCACCGATTGCCCACAACGGCCAGCCAGGAGGCTGGAGGTGACTTTCAGATCACAGGAGAGCTCGGCCGAGTCATTGTGGGAGACTACTCTCAGATACCAGAAGAGCTCGGCCGAGTCATTGTGGGAGACTACTCTCAGATCACAGGAGAGCTCGGCTGAGTCATTGTGGGAGACTACTCTCAGATCCCAGAAGAGCTCGGCCGAGTCATTGTGGGAGACTACTCTCAGATCACAGGAGAGCTCGGCCGAGTCATTGTGGGAGACTACTGATGGCTGAAGGATCATTCGGCTAACAGCCATCTAATGTATGTAGGAAGCAGTAGGGAGTAGAAATATCAGTAAATATCCTATTGAGGGGTTTTGCCTCAAAAGATATTTATTCACAGGATCCACTCAGTTATTTACATTAGTCTCATGGCCAAATACTGAAGCAGTATCGATCCTGGTCGACCACGCAGCTCAATTCACTGACAGGAGAACACGGGATTGAGATCCTCGCTCTCAGGATTCTTGGGGTGCCATTATAAAGTATATCTACCATGAAGGGATTAGAAGCAGGAAGGTTTCTGATTGTATCTATGATTTTTATTATGGTGGCCATACATAAAAAAAAATTAGAAGTAGGTTGTTGTTTGAACAACCACGGACAAAGCAATCAGCCTTACACTCTGCCGTCCATATTGGCCACTGCAGCTGATCGTAGCGGTCATACCTGTGTATATACACCAGGCGATGAATGACATCTCTCCGGGAGTATTCAAACAGAAGGACTTTTGGCCATCTGACCGCTGACTTCATTTCCTAACATGGCCGTCTGTGATTGGTTGGTTAAAATGACCATTCGTTATGACAGAGTGTAAATTTTCATCAACTAGCGTCTGGTGTGTTTAGGCGCCTTTACAATCTATGCTGCGCCATGGTACAATGTGTTAATGATTCCAGGACTAGTCCCCAGTGAGAAAAAAAATGAATTTATAATAGAAGGCTCTTCTATCTATGAGAAACCTGAGCAGCCATCACAGTAAGGAAAGGATGGCGACAATTCTAACAACCCCTAGTTTGTCGGCATTTTTGGTGAACCATACATGACTCTCCCCATACCTGGAGGCGCTCGTCCATTTGTCTGGAACGGGTTCACAGCAGGTGCAACGGAAGCAGAAACAAAGGGGTTCGTAGAGGCAGGAGCTGGGAAAGGAACATATAACGATTAGTAACCCTCGTATGTAATGTTATTCCAGTCTACATAACGGAGATGGATTTGGTGGGATATAACTAGAGGCACGTTGTGTGGTTTTATCAGCTCGCTGTACACAGGCATAGGGCCTTCCACCAGGGCCCCTAATGGCAAAATCAAAAGGTCCCTTACCTCCAAAAGCTCCCGCAACTGATGGAACAGGGTGCTTGTGCGCTGCGGGGACTGCAGCAGGGATCCCAAAAACATTGCTGGAAGAGACATGGAGATTGTCACACACATGAAAGAGGTCGGCTGCTTTCCAACACTAGGCAGCTGCAGCATCACTTTGGACAAAGTCAATTTTCACAGTTTCCTAGCTCAAAGCCCTAAGGGAATGTCTGAGGTTAGGAAGACTTTGCCTTGATTTTTCACAAAAGGCTGCCTCTTGAACACGGGTGGTGTCTGGAATTAAACCTTAACCTTACTCAGGCAAACTGGCCTAATTGCATCCTAAGGTTTACTACATATACACTATGGCTCCGATTTATCAACACTTCCGATTCTCACCCAAGTCTTGAGAAGGCCTGCTGCAGTAAGATGCTCCTGATTCATTAAGAGGCATGCCTATCTAGCCAAGTGCCGTGCGCCTCACCACAAATCTTATTCCAGTCAGTGACTGGAGTAAGATTTGTGGTGTAAGGAGCGCTGCTGCTTGTCAAACTGAAGAGCGGGGATGGTCACGCTCCCGTCAGGCCCCAGCTTCACTCACTTTGCCGGAACTGAGCGAAACTGGAGTGAAGGCCTCCATAAATCCTAAAATTTTAGCATAGCTTTCTGTTGCTCCAAACATTTTGCAACTTTTCAAACTTTTTATGCCAAAATTCTGGGTGAAAATCTTTGATGAATCAGGCCCTATATGTATGATTGATATGGCTTCTGCACGTAGAAAACTCCCATCATTCTTGCCACATGGAGAGGTTAAAACAAAATTGGAATAAGGAATTTATCCCCAGAAATAAGCTCAGTGGTATGATCTGTCACTAGATGCCTCATATTAGGGATTACATTTATGCAAATTAGCTGACTGGCAAAATTCACCCACAAGTGCTTTCTACGTGCAGTAAGCATCTTACAAGTCAACGTCTGACCCTATAATAAGTCGTAAAACATGATCAGTCATAATAGCCAAGCCAGAAACTCACTGAACAATTATTTGGTAGATGGATAACTACCTCTCCACTGTGGCACTTATAACACAACTTTCTTCCATGTGCACACTTTTCAGCCGTGGAGGATGGCCAATAAGGATCTGCACATGACTGGTTTTATTAGGAGAACCAATAGCTCCTTTCCCCCAATCATTATATTTAAGGATGTAAAAAAAAAAACTAATTACATTAATGAAAATCTTATCTCATTAAACAGAACACGAAATAGACATTTCTATATAGAGATCACCCACCCTGACTAAATATGTAGGGGAGTAACTGTGCAGTGGTATCTGCTTAATATTCATTGGACACCACCAAACTTTTAAAAGCTTCATTTATGTACCAAAATGTTGTTTCTTTCATTGAAAACATGATAAAATAGTCAACTAACTAATCTCAAAGATTATCTGTAATGGACACTTACTTATCGGTTGGGGCCGGAGCAGCTGGGACAGGAGCAGAAGACACTGGTGCACCACTGTAGCTACTTCCTTGTGTACCGCCTCCTGGAAGAAAGGATCTTATAAGTGGGATCGTAGTAATATCGGACAACAGATCCACTAGAAGTACAGGTTCAAGAATCTGATTGGCTGGCAGGAGTAATTCCACCACTATACATGTTCTGTTAGGTCATCTCCTCTAGTAAGTCTTTAAAAGGGAACCCATCAGGTCCTCGGTCCCCCAGAAGCACCAGCAGTTGTGTCTACATTGTGAAATTCCTAACAGTCCCTTTATTACATTACACACAAACAGATCTTTAGAAAAACTCTTTCTGAAGTCCGGATAGGATATGTAAATGAGGGCTTTGACTAGTTGATGGGTCGTTAGTGTCCCCAGACTAGTTGGCCCACTTAGATGTTATCACACCCCTGCGGGCGTGATAACATGACTTAAGGTACCGTTACACTAAACGACTTACCAACGATCACGACCAGCGATACGACCTGGCTGTGATCGTTGGTAAGTCGTTGTGTGGTCGCTGGGGAGCCGTCACACAGACAGCTCTCTCCAGCGACCAATGATCCGGGGAAAGACTTCGGCATCGTTGAAACTGTCTTCAACGATGCCGAAGTCCCCGGGTAACCAGGGTAAACATCGGGTTACCAAGTGCAGGGCCGCGCTTAGTAACCCGATATTTACCCTGGTTACCATTGTAAAAGTAAAAAAAAAAAACACTACATACATACATTCCGATGTCTGTCACGTCCCCCGCCGTCAGCTTCCCTGCACGGACTGTCAGCGCCGGCGTAAAGCAGAGCACAGCGGTGACGTCACCGCTGTGCTCTGCTTTTGCTTTACGGCCGGCGCTGAGTCAGTGCAGGGAAGCTGACGGCGGGGGACGTGACAGACATCAGAATGTAAATATGTACTGTTTTGTTTTTTTTAACTTTTACAATGGTAACCATGGTAAATATCGGGGTTACTAAGCGTGGCCCTGCACTTAGTAACCCGATGTTTACCCTGGTTACAGGTGAACACATCGCTAGATCGGCGTCACACGCCGATCTAGCGATGACAGCGTGTGATCAGCGACCAAAAAAAGGTCCTGATCATTCCCCATGACCAACGATCTCCCAGCAGGGGCCTGATCGTTGGTCGCTGTCACACAAAGATATCGTTAGCGGGATCGTTGCTGCGTCACAAAAAGCGTGACGTTGCAACGATATTGTTAACAATATCGTTATGTGTGAAAGTACCTTTAGAAGCGCCATCGCCAGTACTATACATACCTTGCGCATGTGGGTGGCTGTTTTTCCCTCACTGCATTGATTGATTGAGGCACGGGATCGGAAGTGCAGAAGACTTCGGATCAAGCACAGTGCGCTTCTCTGAAGCCGGCAGTCAGGCTGCTGGAATAGCCTGCAGGATGACCTTTATAGATTCATACATGGGTGATGTCCAAGAAAGTATATCTTTACGGGCAGGAGTTTAAATTACAGGTAAAAAAAACAAACAAACAAAAAAAAAAAAAAAAAAAAACTTTCACTGCCAAGTTGCAGTGATTCTTGACCAAATTTACAACACTAAAACAGGAGATATCATTGTTTCTACTGCCTGTCAGTCTTCAAGGTTTTTGGATGTTACTGAAAAATAACTGAGTTGTGGAAATCCTGCAGGGAACAGAGGGGTTAATTTCTTGCGGATGTCAATTTTAATCTGGGGAAATGGAGACAAAGGGGAGGAGCTTGCCTACACACGTGGTCAAAATTGTTGGTGCCCCTCGTTTAATGACAGAAAAACCCACAATGGTCACAGGAATAACTTGAAATAAAAGATCCATGAAAATGAACAAATGAAAGTCAGACATTGCTTTTCAAACATGCTTCCACAGAATTAAAAAAAAAAAATAACTCTTGAAATCGGCCTGGACAGAAATGATGGACCCTTAATTTAATATTTTGTTCACAACCTTTTGAGGCAATCACTACAATCAAACGATTCCTGTAACTGTCAATGAGACTTCTGCACCTCTCGACAGGTATTTTGGCCACTCCTCAAGAGCAAACTGCTCCAGGTGTCTCGTGTTTGATGGTTGCCTTTTCCACATGGCATGCTTCAGTTCTTTCCAAAGATGCTCAATAGGATTTAGGTCAGGGCTCATAGAAGGCCACTTCAGAACAGTCCAATGGTTGAAAAGCAATGTCTGACTTTCATTTGTTCATTTTCAGAGATTATTTATTATTACTTTTGTCAGATTCAAGTTATTTCTGTCACCATTGTGGGTTTTTCTGTCATTAAACGATGGGTACCAACAATTTTGAGCACGTGTATAAGACAGAAGTTGGAGCACCTTCCACAGCCTGTGGTCCCACAGGCAGACACAAAAGGGAGGGAGTGGAGGACAAGGTTGGAATCCTGTGAGGCAAAGAAGATTTTTCTTTTTTTAAAAAAAGGGGTATTCTCAAGTTATGAAAATTGCTTTAGTTAGTTAGCATGAAAACAAGCAATTTTGCAATTTACTTGCTTTTTCTATCTGCCATCATTCTCCTTCAATGAGAACCTTTATCTTTCATAGTATAGAACTGGTTTCCATGGAGCTTGGCCACTAGTGTTTGCCTAGACCCTGGCCAAGTGTGCACAGAAGTTACATTCCAAGACAGAAGGTTAACACGTAACATCCCAGTCAGCTCCCCCAAGTGATTTAAAATACAACAGATAGCTGTTCACCTCCCTCAACTCCTGACTAGGGTTGAGCGAAACGGGTCGAAAATTTTCAAAAGTCGCCGACTTTTGGCAAGGTCGGGTTTCATGAAACCCGACCCGACCCCTGTGTGGGGTCAGCCATGAAGTCGGCGATCTTTTGAATCTGGAATCGGAATTCCGATACCGATTCCCGATATGTTTAAGATATCGGGAATTGGTATCGGAATTCAGATTTAAGTGTAAAATAAAGAATTAAAATAAAAAATATCGCAATACTTACCCTCTGACGCGCCCTGGTACTAACTGGGAACCTTCCTCCTTCGAATCAGCGCTTCCAGGACCTTGCGGTGACGTCGCGGCTTGTGATTGGTCGCGCGGCCGCCCATGTGACCGCTCGCGCGACCAATCAGAAGCCGTGACGTCACCGAAGGTCCTTCAAGCGCTGATTCTTAGGAAGGAAGGCTGTTGGAAAGAAGCAGGGCGCGTCCGAGGGTGAGTATATACCTAATAGGAATATACTCCCCCTCGGACGTGCCCTGCTTCTTTCCGGCAGCCTTCCTTCCTAAAAATCAGCGCTTGCAGGACCTTCGGTGACGTCGCGGTGACGTCACGGCTTCTGATCGCTCGCGCGAGCGGTTACATGGGCGGCCGCGCGACCAATCACAAGCCGCGACGTCACCGCAAGGTCCTGGAAGTGCTGATTCAAAGGAGGAAGGTTCCCGGTTAGTACCAGGGCGCGTCAGAGGGCAAGTATTGCGATATTTTTTATTTTAATTCTTTATTTTACACTAAAATATGGATCGCAGGGCCTGAAGGAGAGTTTCCTCTCCTTCAGACCCTGGGAACCATGGAAACCGACCCCGACTTTTTTATAGGATCGGCCGATTTCACTCGACCCGACTTTTGACTTTCGTGAAACCCGACCCGATCCTATAAAAGTAAAGGTCGCTCAACCCTACTCCTGACAAGCTGCTGTTATTAATGTTGCAAAATCACCTGCCCATACATCAATTTCCCACAGAGCTCAATCACAACTCTTGGCTCCCACTAAAGGTACCGTCACACGCAGCGACGCTACAGCGATATAGACAACGAGCCGATCGCTGCAGAGTCGTCAAACACGGCAACTCCAGAACGATGCAGGAGCGATCCAGTGACGTAACGGCGACTCACTTATCGTTCTCGCTGGTTGTTCGCTCCATGGAAAAACATTGCTGGCATCGTTGCTTTTGCTGTCAAACATGACGATACACGCCGACCTGACGACCAAATAAAGTTCTGGCCTTCTAGCTCCGACCAGCGATGTCACAGCGTTATCCAGATCGCTGCTGCGTGTCAAACACAATGAGATCGCTATCCAGGACGCTGCAACGTCACGGATCGTTGTCGTTCTCGTTGTAAAGTTGCTGAGTGTGAAGGTACCTTAACCCAAGGTGTGCACTTATCCAAATGTCCTGTTATCTCTGTGTATATATACTGTGATAACAGTGTAGACTTCAGAACAAACCACTGATAGCTGCAGGGCCATATTTAGAGTTTGTGCTGCCCTAGGCACTTAAGGTGTGTGCACATGTTCAGGATTTCTTGCAGAAATATTCCTGACAAAAACCGGACATTTCTGCCAGAAATCCGCATGCGTTTTTTTTTTTCGCATTTTTGACGCGTTTTTTCCCAAATGCATAGAATAGCGGGAAAAACGCAGAAAATCTGCAAAATTAATGAACATGCTGCTTTTTTTTTACCACAATGCGTTTTTTCGCGGAAAAAACCCCATCATGTGCATAAAACATGCAGAATGCATTCTAAATGATAGGATGCATAATGTATGCGTTTTTAATGAGTTTTTATAGCGTTTTTACACTGAAAAAAACGCGAAAACCCCTGAACGTGTGCACCTAGCCTTAGTGCTGCCTCCCCCTTTGGTGAGTATGACACTATCGGCAGTGACTTTGCCATAACTCGCTGATGTGAAAGTCGCCTTTTGCAGTAGATCGGGCAGTTTTTCTGCATCTGCCGTGTAACAGATCAATTACAGCAACACTGCGTTCGGCCTCATTCATTCCCTATGGGATTTGTGGCACTTGCCGTGATCTGGCAAATGCGGTACCATACCTCCCAACTTTTGAAGAAGGGAAAGAGGTATGAAGTTTGCGGCGCACGTAGTGCGGAGTGGCAAATTTTAGGCCATGCCTATGACCACACCCATTTCACAACTAGTCACACCCATATCCTCGTCCCAACCACAGCCATTTAGCACTGCTGATCACACTGTTTTATATACAATAATTATAAGCAAAAATAATTACTGTATAATGGCCACACATGATGCTCCATACTGTATAATGGCCACACATGATGCTCCATACTGTATAATGGCCACACATGATGCTCCATACTGTATAATGGCCACACATGATGCTCCATACTGTATAATGGCCACACATGATGCTCCATACTGTATAATGGCCACACATGATACTCCATACTGTATAATGGCCACACATGATGCTCCATACTGTATAATGGCCACACATGATGCTCAATACTGTATAATGGCCACACATGATGCTCAATACTGTATAATGGCCACACATGATGCTCAATACTGTATAATGGCCACACATGATGCTCAATACTGTATAATAGCCACACATGATACTCCATCTATATATATATAATTGTCTAAGGGTTTTTCCGTCTGTCTGTGTCTGTCTGTCTGTCCTGGAAATCCCTGCTCTCTGATTGGTCGAGGCCGCCAGGCCTCGACCAATCAGAGACCGGCACAGAATCGACGTAGAAATCCCGCGTCTCTGATTGGTCGAGGCCGCCAGGCCTCGACCAATCAGCAGCGGGCACAGCGACGATGATGTCATAATGGTTGCCATGGCGACAATGATGTCATAAAGGTTGCCTCGACCAATCAGCGATGGGCACAGTCTGCCGCGAATTCTGGAATCATCATTGTCCATATACTACGGGGACATGCATATTCTAGAATACCCGATGCGTTAGAATCGGGCCACGATCGGGCCTTCCGTCTTTCTGTCTGTCACAGATATTCATTGGTCACAGCCTCTGTCATGGAATCCAAGTCGCTGATTGGTCGTGGCAAAAACGCCCACGGCCATTGCCACAACCAATCAGCGACGCCCACAGTCCGGCGGCAATATGGCCGCTCTTTCCTCCCCGCAGTCAGTCAGTGCCTGCTCCATACTCCCCTCCAGTCAGCCCTCACACAGGGTTAATGCCAGCGTTACCGGACCGTGACCGCGACGTCATCACAGGTCCTGCGCTCATACGAATCCTGGGACCGGAAGCTGCCAGGTGCACCGCACACAGGCGCCGGAACTACAACGGGCTCTTCGGATGGTGAGTATATGTTTCTTTTTTATTTTGTAACCTGTTACATACGTGCCTGGGCAATACACTACGTGGCCAGGCATATTCTAGAATACCCGATGCGTTAGAATCAGGCCACCATCTAGTACTGTATAATGGCCACACATGATGCTCCGTACTGTATAATAGCCACACATGATGCTCAATACTGTATAATGGCCACACATGATGCTCCATACTGTATAATGGCCACATGGTTGGTCGGGAAGTGACCCAGGACTTTAAAAAAAAAACAAAAAAAAAAAACCTTGCTCAGGTGCCGCCCCCCGCATCGTCCCCGCCCTAGGCACGTGCCCTCAAGTGCCTAGTGGCAAATATGGCCCTGGATAGCTGAGTGTGTTACAGCAGAACTTGTGCCGAGATGTATAGTTCTACTATATAGTACTATATACTGTATATACTCTAGTATAGGCAGAGATTTTCAGCCCATTTTTTGGGGCTGAAAGTCCCCCTCTCGGCTTATACTCGAGTAATATCCAGGGGTCGGCAGGGGAGGGGGGAGCGGGGCTGTCTAATTATACTCACCTGCTCCTGGTGCGGTCCCTGCACGTCTTTTCCCCAGCGCTGACGGCTTCTTCCTTTACTGAGCGGTCACATGGTACCGCTCATTACAGTAATGAATATGCGGCTCCACCTCCCATAGAGGGTAACGGTGACCGCTCAGTACAGGAAGAAGCTACCGGCGCCAGGGAACAGACGTGCAGGGACCGCACCAGGAGCAGGTGAGTATAACGGGAGGGGGGGTGGTGGGGGGGTTGGAGCGCTGTGTGATATTCACCTGCTCCTCGTTCCGGCGCCGCTCAGGTCAGAGGGTGCGGTGACGTGGTTAGCGCGCGCCCTCTGCCTGAACGTCAGTGGCCGTGCAGGAGATGCTGAAGATGGAGCGGCGCCGGAACGAGGAGCAGGTGAATATTGAAAGTGCTGGGGGCCTGAGCGACGGAGAGCTGAGTATGTGATTTTTTTATTTTTTTATCGCAACAACAGCAAATGGGGCAGGTGTCTGTATGGAGCATCTATGGGGCCATAACGTTTGTGCAGCACTATATGGGGCCATAACATTTGTGCACCACTATATGGGGCCATAACGTTTGTGCAGCACTATATGGGGCCATAAAGTTGTGCAGCATTATATGGGGCCATAAAGTTTGTGCAGCACTATATGGGGCAAGTGTCTGTATGGGGCCATGATCAACGTTTGTGCAACACTATATGGGGCAAATATCTTTATGGAGCATCTTATGGGGCCATAATCAACATTTGTGCAGCATTATATTGGGCAAATGCATCTATCTTATGGGGCCATTATTAACCTTTATGCAGGATTATATGGGGCATATTTTAATATGGAGCATCTTATGGGGCCCATCAAACTGTATGGAGCATTACATTATATGGGGCTCCTGATTCAATATGGATATTCAAAAAACACTTAACCTACTGATGTCTCAATTAATTTTACTTTTGACATTTACTGGTAGCTGCTGCATTTCTCACCCTAGGCTTCTACTCATGTCATTAAGTTTTCCCAGTTTTTTGTGGCAAAATTAGGGGGGGGGGGGGGGGTTGGCTTATACTCGGGTCGGCTTATACTCAAGTATATACTGTAGTTCCCACTATCGTATACAAGATTTCTCTCGCGCATCACCCATACTCTGGATCCTACTACCACAACATAGACTCTCACCTGCCATCGAAACCTTCAAAAAGAACCTGAAGTCCTACCTACCTCTTCTGACAAGCCTACAGCCTGCAGTAACCACCGATCAACTAAACCGCTGCACGACCAGCTCTATCCTCACCTACTGTATCCTCACCCATCCCTTGTAGACACAGCCCTCGCAGGCAGGGTCCTCACTCCTCCTGTACCAGTTGTGACTTGTATTGTTTAAGATTATTGTACTTGTTTTATTATGTATACCCCTCCTCACATGTAAAGCGCCATGGAATAAATGGCACTATATTAATAAATAATAATAATACTATAACTGCAGCACTATTATTCACCAGAGCTGTCACTCAAGGAGGAGAGTCCGCCCCGCCAGAAATCAGGAAGTGAGGAGACCGCAAGGAGACTGTGAAGCTCTGAGCTGCTCAAGAGACAACCTGAGAATACTCTTAAAGGGAACCTGTCACCCCGTTTTTTCAGATTGAGCTATAAATACTGTTAAATAGGGCCTGCGCTGTGTGTTACTATAGTGTATGTAGTGTACCCCGATTCCCCACCTATGCTGAGAAATAAATTACCAAAGTCGCCGTTTTCGCCTGTCAATCAGGCTGGTCAGGTCGGGAGGGCGTGTTCACAGCGCTGGTTCTTCCTCAGCTTTACGTTGGTGGCGTAGTGGCGTAGTGGTGAACAAGCAGCGCGCGATCTGCGTTGTCATCCCTTTCGTCGGTGGGGGCGGCCATCTTCCTGGGGCCGCGCGTGCGCAGATCGAGTGCTCTGCTGCACGGGGCTTCAGGAAAATGGCCGCGGGATGCCGCGCGTGCGCATTAGAGATCGCGGCGGCCATTTTCCCTACGCCACCAACATAAAGCTGAGGAAGAACCAGCGCTGTGAACACGCCCTCCCGACCTGACCAGCCTGCCCTATTTAACAGTATTTATAGCTCAATCTCAAAAAACGGGGTGACAGGTTCCCTTTAACATACTTCTCAGTCTTAAATGTAAAAAGACAAAATAAAAATTAGATGAAGCAAGTGATACAATATTTTCCTGTGTATTTTACGTATCCTGTCCCCTTAAGTTATATTATTTACACTCTGTCCGCTAAAATTTTTCCAAACTGATGATAATCTTACCTTGCACACCGCTGAAGATATTGTCTAAGTCTGCGAGAGCTGCATATTTATCTGCTGATGGCTGACTTGGTTTACCAACAGCAGCCGTTTTACTAGGTCCAGTTGAATTAAAGGCTCCAAAGTCAGCGCTGGAGGACTTGGGAAAGTTGTCAAACTGAGCAAAGTTTGCATTTGCGTTTGTACCTATAAAATAAAGCTGGATTTCTTGAACTAGTATGGACAGATGCTGAAACATTCACCTAAATGCAGTTAGACGAGAATCTATGTTTAAGTATAAGAACATAAAGGCAGCAGGCATACTAGTTTCAGGCCAGAATGACACCAGATCATATTTTTTTAATGAAGTTTCTAGAAGTTGAGAGAATATAAATAGACCATCCCAAAACCAATCTAAAACAGTCCCAAGCGTTCTTAATCTCTGAACTTTGAAAATAAAAAAGTAACTTTGGACAAAATGTAGGATTTGGATAGTTATGGATATCTACTTGACTGGAAAGTTTCACTTTAAATGCACCATTCAAGGGATACCCTTGCTATCCTTTTGCAGCTGAAACCTATGCTGTCCATGGCGGTCACACGTAGAGTTTACACAGAAAATACTGTGACTTCCAACCATTGCAGTTGGCAGTGACAATTTCCAAGTGGCTCATAGTCTTGGACATCACAGGCATCAGCGGCAGCCAGGCGGAAGACAGTCAGGGGTCCGGTGAAGAGCGCTGCCCAGAGTTGTAGGCCAGACTCCATCAACCGCTGCAATACTGGCGGGAAGTTCACTGCACCTCAATTATCAACTTTGGCAGATTATTTTGCAGATTGTACCCCCTGCAATCCATTCACAAACACAAGAACATCTAGTCTACAATCTAAAAACTACACACAGCTAGTACAAATAAGACATCAGAAGCCGCCCTGATGAGGGACGGACGAGACTTACGGTAAGAGGTCTGCAGAGAGAAAGCAGACGTAAAGTCACCAAAACTGCAGCTGGTAGACAGCGTTCTGAACGCTGAGTGGCCATGAAAGGTGAAAGAGGAGGGTGGAAAAAGAAAAAGAAGGGATTGCAGAGGAAAAAAAAAAAACAAAATGCCATGTTTAAAGAAAAGAAAAAGCGAATAATTAGAACAAAAAAACAAACAAACAAGCATGACCAAATGAAAATGCAAGCCGCTAATACTGTGCAGCATTACGTGAACCAGGCGGTACGGACATGGTACAAGCACACACTCCACCTAAACTGTGCCAGCGGGCAACGCACTGTACTCGACTACAAAAGGGGACACCATGGTGGGGACCAACGAGAGGAAGCTTTCTTTCCGGCTTGTCTTTAAAGATACAAAGAGTCAAGACAATGACCTTACAGGCTTCTTCCCCCGGACCACCAACTACTCTCTTCTGGTAATGCAGGAAGCTGTGCTATAATAATGGAGCTCAGCACATTCCTCGGACAGTCAATGTTATTCTATAAAAGCGGCAGGAAAAGCTGGGTACTGGTGACCATCTCCTACACTTTCTCCACAGCTAAGGACTATAAGGAGCGGCGGCAGTCCTAATACAAAGGAATGGGGGCGAGAAACACCGGCTGATGCTACATGTGCAATCTTAATGGATTAGAAATAGATTTTGCCATTGATCGCATCGCCTCTAGGAGACAAAGCGCTAATGTGGTGGGCGCAGAAAATCATCAAGGATCAATCTGCATGGAAAGGTGATGACTGAACACATCTGCCAGGACATGTGCACAACCCACAGGCGTCATTCACCTGTCCTATTTATTACAGTACCTGCTGACGGTGCACCCAGCGGAATCGCACCGCCGTCATTAACACCGCTGACCTTCTAGTGTTCACAAGTAGCGGAAATCAGGAGGGGTTTCTGTTGCTTTTAATCGCCATGTTTTCTGCATATCTCCACACAAAGAGAAGCAATAGGAATCTTATCTGATAAATGCCTTTTAGAACAGGATTTCCCATTTAGTTCTAATGGATCGTACCGTTGAACAGCGTCTTTAAACACAGTGAGACTGTTCATGAAACGACAGACTTCGCCTGAACAGTAAAACACAGATCTTTGGTACAAAATAATAAAGCATTTAATGCTACGTGTGAACACGGCCTTACTAGTCCTCCAGGAAAACATCGCAGATCCTGACAGGCCAGACTAGTAGGCACACCACCAAAAGAACAAAAAAAAAAAAAGACAGAGCTGTATTTATACTACACAAATAGAAATATTACAGAGGACTCAGCCATGGTCGCCTGTACTCAGGAGCCCAGCGTTTCCTGAAGACCCTCACTAATGACTGATGGCGCTGAAGAGCCATAACATGAAAACCACGCACCGGTGACGTAAATAACATTGGTGACGATGGCATCTAACAGGTGGTGCGATATATTCGGCTGCAAGTGAACATTCAGCTAGTGATGAAAGCAGGAAATACGGGCAGTTGTAAGGAGCTACTGACCAGACTGATCATAGAAGACAACCATAATGGTTAGCACCTACCAAAAGTGGTCAAAGCAAGGACAATCAGTGACAGACAGGATCATGGATAGCATGCCCTCTATGGGAGGAGGCGAGCTGGGAGAAGTAGCGTGATGCTGGGAAATCTTAATCTTGACATTTATATGGATGTTACATAAACCTCCATCACGTTTCTAAAATTTATTAAAGGGAACCTGTCACCTGAATTTGGCGGGACTGGTTTTGGGTCATATGGGCGGAGTTTTCGGGTGTTTGATTCACCCTTTCCTTACCCGCTGGCTGCATGCTGGCTGCAATATTGGATTGAAGTTCATTCTCTGTCCTCCATAGTACACGTCTGCAGAAGGCAAGATTGCTTTGCGCAGGCATGTACTATGGAGGACAGAGAATGAACTTCAATCCAATATTGCAGCCAGCATGCAGCCAGCGGGTAAGGAAAGGGTGAATCAAACACCCGAAAACTCCGCCCATATGACCCAAAACCAGTCCCGCCAAATTCAGGTGACAGAGTCCCTTTAAGGACCAAATACAACCCTTTATGGCAGACAAGTTCCCTAAATGGAAGGGGGCCACTTTCAGATGGACACCATTCAGTAAAAATTTGAGAAGAGTTTGTGGTGTTGACTTGTCTAGAAAACGAAGTCTAATCCTTAGGGTATGTTCCCACGGTCAATAAATGCTGCGGATTGGACGCTGCGTACAGTCGCCGCATCCAACCCACAGCGGCCAGATGTTACAGCAGAGTGGATGGTATTTCAAGAAATTCCATACCCACTGAGCGTGCAGCGGCGCCCACGGCTTACCTGTGGAGACGTATATTATGGAGCAACGTGGCACAGCTGTGAGGTGCACAAAGAAGGTTCCCAAACCAGTGACTATTAAAAATAAGCTTTGGCACTCAACTTTAGTATGTCGTAAATTTTATTAGCAGCCACTCGTACAGACGTTTCGGTCAGTATTATTGACCTTCTTCAGTGTACTGCATTGACATCAAAAGAACAGAACAGCAAAATAAACCATCAATGTACATGAAATTTTAACAAAAATTCTCTCAGTTCCATAATGGAACAGAGAAGACTAATACATAATTATATACCGTGCGTATATAGTGATGGATGGGAGGATGGGGAATGGGAAAAAGGGAAATAAAAATAAAAATGAAGGAAAGAGAAAAGATCATACCTTATAGTCAAAGGTAGCAAGAGTGTAGCTCAAAATGTAAGTAAGGTCCTAGTGTAAGTTTACAGGGAAGGTCCTAATGTAGATCCTAAACAGGAAAAGGGGAGCATATCATGACTGAGTAATTTATAATGTGCTTAGACTATATTAATAAGAAAGTAACTGACCCGTATACAAGTCACAATGAGGGTCATGTGTAGGGAAAATCCAATGGTGGCTCTTGACTATGGTAAATAGAACTGAAACTAAATAAAAATAGAGCATAATAGGCAAAGCAGGGGTGCACATGTAGTAACAACAGACAGGAAAGATCTACATACCCTATGAGAGTAAAATGTATTGTATGGGTCTAACAGGTGAGCCAAAGGAGACCTCTAACCTAAATTAAAGGATAAAATGGATATGTAATAAAGGGAGACCCCATAAGATATGATGTCAGTCTCTGTTGTGATGTCTTACCCAGGATCGGCCGTAGCTAAATATGGACCAAACAAGTGTGTTGTATGGATCTAACAGGTGGACCAAAGAACACCTCTTGCCTAAATAGAGAATAAAATGTACCCTCGGGCCTTTATTACATATCCATTTTATCCTTTAATTTAGGTTAGAGGTCTCCTTTGGCTCACCTGTTAGACCCATACAATACATTTTACTCTCATAGGGTATGTAGATCTTTCCTGTCTGTTGTTACTACATGTGCACCCCTGCTTTGCCTATTATGCTCTATTTTTATTTAGTTTCAGTTCTATTTACCATAGTCAAGAGCCACCATTGGATTTTCCCTACACATGACCCTCATTGTGACTTGTATACGGGTCAGTTACTTTCTTATTAATATAGTCTAAGCACATTATAAATTACTCAGTCATGATATGCTCCCCTTTTCCTGTTTAGGATCTACATTAGGACCTTCCCTGTAAACTTACACTAGGACCTTACTTACATTTTGAGCTACACTCTTGCTACCTTTGACTATAAGGTATGATCTTTTCTCTTTCCTTCATTTTTATTTTTATTTCCCTTTTTCCCATTCCCCATCCTCCCATCCATCACTATATACGCACGGTATATAATTATGTATTAGTCTTCTCTGTTCCATTATGGAACTGAGAGAATTTTTGTTAAAATTTCATGTACATTGATGGTTTATTTTGCTGTTCTGTTCTTTTGATGTCAATGCAGTACACTGAAGAAGGTCAATAATACTGACCGAAACGTCTGTACGAGTGGCTGCTAATAAAATTTACGACATACTAAAGTTGAGTGCCAAAGTTTATTTTTAATGGTCACTGGTTTGGGAACCTTCTTTGTGCACCTCACAGCTGTGCCACGTTGCTCCATAATATACGTACTCACCCTTCCGTGTGCACGCTGTCTACCATGTCTTCACTGATTTTCTCCTATAATCAGGAGGAGACTAATACTATTCTTTCTAAGTCCAATTTTTCTAGTGAGTTCCTCAAGGCCCCACCCAGGGAGACCAGGGGGAGAGATCTGGAACGTGAGTCACGACATTTGGTCAACTTGGAGTTACACTGCGCCACGCTATCGGAGTATCTCCGGGTCAAACGCATACCAAGGGGCCTCAGAGTACCTCTAAGACCAACTCTCTTCAGTGACTCCTCTGCTTTCTGTTTAAAGTTTGAGCAAATACTCAATAAGTGCTCGTTTGATTTAATGACTAACTGTTGAACACCTACAAGGTGCAATTACTAAATCAAGTGACACGATTAAAAACATTGAATCGCAACTAACATCATCGTGCACAGCAGAGGAACTTGGTACCCTCAAAACAAAGATACAGACCGTTATTGATCAACACAAGAGGGACACTGAGAATCGGAAAAGGGTTAAATTCCAAAGAGACTTAGAGGATTACGATAACAACCGTGTGTATTATTGGCGCAATAACTCATTTCCTCGCTCTGACCCATCTAGGTCTGACCACTATTCGTCAAACGAAGCATCTTCATCAGGCTCTGATACAGATAGAAGAGGCAACCGCATCAACATAAATCGTCATTTTTTAGATCAAGGCAGAAGATACCCAAGAAGAAAAGGCCCCATCGGAGCCAGCGGAGGAAGAAATCCAGATTTTTACAGTCACTCGCTCTCAGGTACTAACTCTTTAGTTATTAACATTTCTTCAAGAACACTCAGTGTTGCGGAACACAGCCTTCTACAAAAGGGACTTTCATTCTGCCCTTATTCCAAATGGAATACATTCGGACTTGATATGGAATTACAACGTTTCTACCGCCGCATTAGATTAGTGACGCATTTCTCTAAGGTTGAAAACACACGGGTCTCTGACCCTTCCATACATCGAACCCTTATATCTATAGACCAACTTGGTCTTCGTAACAAAAGCACCTATCGACCACCCTCAGGCTCACACGCAGTAGAAACATTTATCGAATTTGTTGATAAGGCATTTACACAACTGCGTCGAGACTCTGACAGTGGCAAATTGCATTTTTTACCCAATCTGACTAACCTTGACCTTCAGGCATCACAGATATTACGCGAAGATAAAAACATAATCATCAAACCCGCCGATAAAGGCGGAGCCATAGTCGTTATGGACAGGACAGACTATATCAAAGAGGCTTACCGCCAACTGGGTGATAATACAGTCTACATAAAATTGAGTAAGGACCCGACTAACGACATACGTGATGACATATCATCCATACTAAAGACATATCTCGATTTGGGTGTTATCGATAGTAAAACAAGGGATTTTCTCATTAAGGCTAATCCAGTCACGCCTGTACTCTATCTACTGCCTAAAGTACACAAGAGCCTAATCAACCCACCAGGCCGACCCATTATTGCAGCTACAGACTCCATCCTATCACCCATTTCCATATTTTTGGAAGAAGTCCTCACACCTTTGACGCAAAAATCTCAGTCCTATTTACTTGACACAGGGGCTTTTCTTAGGACACTACATACAATAGGCACTGTACCTGATGACTCCTATCTGGTTTCCTTCGACGTAAAGGATCTTTATACGTCCATCCCCCATGATAAAGGCATTGATTGCGTCAGACGCTTATTGGTTAGATCGGAACTAGATCCCAACACAATTGAATTGTGCCTTGAATTATTGAAAATTGTCCTCACCCGTAATTATTTTCTGTTTGAAGATAATTATTATTTACAGGCACAAGGGACCGCCATGGGGTCCAATATGGCGCCCCCGTATGCAAATACATATATGGCCACATTCGACGAAGAAGTGGTATATCAAAATGGTCTTTTTAGAACACATTGTGTCACGTGGAAAAGATTCATAGACGACATTTTTTGTATATGGACAGGCTCCTTGGACTCTCTGAATGAGTTCTTTGAGACCCTTAATCGATCATGGTCGGGCCTCTCGTTCACGATAACTAAGGACACACAACAGGTCAGTTTTCTGGACACCCTGGTGATCAAGGATGCAAGTGGCACCCTTAGCACAGATCTATACAGGAAGCCCACAGATCGTAACAGCTTGCTCTATTACACCAGTCTGCACCCAGTTTCTACTAAAAATGCCATTCCACGTTCCCAATTCCAAAGGGTGGACAGAATAGTCACTGATCCCATTAAGAAACAAGTAAGGGTAGATGAGATGTACCATAAATTTAGAGAACGGGGTTATCCTCCAAATGTACTACATGATGCCTTACAACCGCGAATATCCCCTAAACAATCTTCCATGGGACGAATACCTTTTGTGCACACGTATCATCCTTACGTCCACATTCTTCATCATAATATCAGGAAACACTGGAGACTTCTGAGGGAGGCACACCCAGATATACCTGAGTTTCAGAATCATTTTTTGCCTTGTTACAAACGCCCTCGTAACATTCGTGACACGCTCGTCAAAGCGGACGTTGGGTCAGGCCCACGTACATCTGTACAGAGATTTCTCTCACAACCCAGGACAGGCACGTATCCGTGCCTACACTGTAATCAGTGTGGGAATGTATTAAAAGGAGATCATTTCTACCATCCCCACTCGGGTAAACAATACAAAATCAAGGATTACAGTACCTGTGACACCTCTTTTGTGGTATACTCCATTAAGTGCCCCTGTGGCCTTCTATATATTGGCGAGACATCACAATCAATAAGAGACCGCATCAGTAAGCACAAGTCTACTATAAGATGTAAAAATACGCTGCTCCCATTACCTCACCATTTTATTGATGCGGGACACTCCATACCCCAACTCAAATTTCAGGTCATCGAGCATGTCCCTGCACCCAGACGGGGGGGCAATCGTATCCAGACCCTCAAGAAAAGGGAGGCGTTCTGGATACATGAGTTGGAGACCATGACACCTAGGGGTCTAAACAGGGAGTACGATCTCCTTTCATTTCTATGATTGTTTGGAATAATAATGACTACTGTTAAAATTCATGTATTATTTCTCCCACATCTGTTGTAATTAAGGCTCTTATCCACTCTATTTGTATTTTATACTGACACGTTGCTTTATCTTACAGAGTCAACAATATTGAATATGACGGCACGGAATTTCTCACATCCTGATCCTCCTTCCCCTGGACCCCCACCCCGGTCCCATTGCCTCTTATTATTTTTCCTTATTTTTTCCTTATTTTTTCCTCATCTTCATTATTTTTATTTTTACTTTTGGTTTCTCCCTTTATTCGTTTCCTTTTCTTCCTTTCCCATCCTTAGTGGATTATCTTACATTTCCCCTCAGGTACTATGGGTCCAGCTGTATGTTATTATCACTAGTTTTTCCACCCTTGGTAGATTATTCACACCGGTGGAACGCACCACCATACTGCTCTATGCCCCTAGTGCCACGCATACATATACCCATTAGGGGAGTGGGATTTCCTCGATGACGCACTTCCGGTATGCGGCCGGCTATGCGTCCCGCCCCCTACTTGTCATAGAGGCATCACCCCTCTTCCCTTACTCCTGTGGACCGCATATTCATGTGGCACGCATTGCCACTCTGTCCTGTAAGACAGGTATCCAACTCGTACTGACGGTGCGTCACTTCCGGTGACGCACTTCCAGTACGCGGCCGACATTGAGGTCCCGCCCCCAGCCCACAAAAGAGCGCTCTTCACCATGATGCTACACCACAGAACTAGCGGTGGACACCGCGTTCATCACCACCATCCGTCCTGGGTAAGATGCCTTTAGGGTCGGCGCCCCATAGGTGGGGCTCATTATCTATTTGTTACATCTCTAGATTCATGGCCGCATTTCTCTTTTTAGAACAGGAACATATTCCTGCTCCATTTCTATGGTCCGCATAAAGTTACTACCGATTCTGGGTAAGACATTATAATAGAGCTGGAATTTTTATGAGATTTTCGGCTTATTGCTTTTCCACTTATATGGGTACATTTTATTCTCTATTTAGGCAAGAGGTGTTCTTTGGTCCACCTGTTAGATCCATACAACACACTTGTTTGGTCCATATTTAGCTACGGCCGATCCTGGGTAAGACATCACAACAGAGACTGACATCATATCTTATGGGGTCTCCCTTTATTACATATCCATTTTATCCTTTAATTTAGGTTAGAGGTCTCCTTTGGCTCACCTGTTAGACCCATACAATACATTTTACTCTCATAGGGTATGTAGATCTTTCCTGTCTGTTGTTACTACATGTGCACCCCTGCTTTGCCTATTATGCTCTATTTTTATTTAGTTTCAGTTCTATTTACCATAGTCAAGAGCCACCATTGGATTTTCCCTACACATGACCCTCATTGTGACTTGTATACGGGTCAGTTACTTTCTTATTAATATAGTCTAAGCACATTATAAATTACTCAGTCATGATATGCTCCCCTTTTCCTGTTTAGGATCTACATTAGGACCTTCCCTGTAAACTTACACTAGGACCTTACTTACATTTTGAGCTACACTCTTGCTACCTTTGACTATAAGGTATGATCTTTTCTCTTTCCTTCATTTTTATTTTTATTTCCCTTTTTCCCATTCCCCATCCTCCCATCCATCACTATATACGCACGGTATATAATTATGTATTAGTCTTCTCTGTTCCATTATGGAACTGAGAGAATTTTTGTTAAAATTTCATGTACATTGATGGTTTATTTTACCTGTGGAGACGGACATGTGGCGCGTCTTTCCAGACACAGCATGTCTATTTATCTTGCGGAGACGCGAGTGTCCGCAAGATAAATTTCACCCATACAACGTATAGGGTACTGTGATTCCGCACGGTTCAATGATCACATGAGGATTCACCCGTGTTCAAAAGCAGACAACATTTTGGACGGAGCAGACATGTGATGCGTCCAAAACACTGCCTAATACTGAAAGTGTGGACATACCCTTAGAGACCCTATCTCACAACTTACAGGATTTGGGATCCGCTGCCAATTCTTGGTGCAGCTACTACAGGACATCTTCAGAGGTCTTGTGAAGGCCATACCTCAAAGTGACAGATGTGATCTTACAGCACAAGAGGAATTCAGTGTTAGGCAGGAGGCTACGGTTACAGCCGACCAGTGCACGTAGACACATGTGCCTGTACACATCAGCGGGCATCAATCCCTGGTAATACCAAAGGTGCCCTAGGCTGATGGAATGCTTTCTTCTGGACTGTAATAAAAACCTCAGAATTTTCCATGTAAAAAAATGGGAAAAGTTTGGAATTCTAGACTGTTCTTCACTTATAATGGGACCTGACAACATGCGCCATATTATGGGCCTGGTGTTAGATGAGAACTGGGGGAGCTTTATCCCTATGACTGGTGACGATTTAGGTCAGGGTCTTTTTCCTTGCTCTGCCTGCTCTCTGGCACAGTTCCTATGACTTTCCCCTGCTAATCTTCAGTAAGCCGTTTCAAGTGCAGGAAAGCAGCCAAGCGAATGTTTCTACTTACACAGTCTTATTAAAATCCTTAACTCAGTCGTCATGCTTGGACAGCCAAGGAGGGCAACAGTTTACTAGTCACCTCGGACCGACCACAAAATGCACTCAGAGGAAGGACTTGTTAGCTGGTCCTCACGGCAGCGCAGTCTCATAAGTGGTTGTGGAGTGTATAACTTACTGGCCTCACATTTCCAGAGTACAGAGAGGAAGATCTGTAACCACATTTCTCAGAACTCACTGCATACAGTATGAAAAGAATCTTAGACCTGATGAGGCTGGTATACTCACTTTGATTATGGCTGTTTATATTATCAGGCATAAAAACTTCTGAAAGTAATTACTTAGCATTTTAGGCACCCGGCGCAAGCTACACTCCTAACATCCTTGCCTTAATGATTATACAGACACCATGACATGGATTTTCAAAGTAAGTATCTCTCATCAGCACAGAGCCATTTCATAATGTATGTCGATTATATTGTGAAATCTGCTTTAAATGCAGTCAACTCTCCAAACTAATATTTTTTTCTTTTGAATTATGATTTATAATACCATAAATTAAACTGTATAACATTGGGAGAAAGCTATAATTACAAGGGAAGGCCAGGTACTGAGATACCAATTCCTAGGTCACGTCATCATTATCAGGTCAGTGGCGTCTCTTGCCTCTACACAGGTGCATAACCTACAGAGGGTATTTATCTAAATATTCTTTTCTCCATTATCAGTATCTGCAAACATGTCGGCAATACCCGGTGAATGAGCATCGTTCTCGGCAGCACACTGTTCGGAGTAAACAGGTAATGTGCTGCCGATAACAATACTCTATGTGCACAGAATGATGGTATTAACAATTGTTCGGTGCACAAAACTGGTCAGTTTATATAAACAGGCTGTGAAACGACCGATTGGATTGAACGTGGATGATCGGTCAGTTACAGAGGGTCTAAACCCATAAACAATGAGTCTAAAAGACATCCTGCTAAAGGAAGACTCATGGCGGCTGAGCCTGCCAATACACACAGCAGTCTAGTGTGTATGGGGGCGCTGGCTGACTCATGGTCAGGGGCGATGTCAATCATGCATGACTTATTTTGGACTGCCGATCTCGCATGATCCTCCTTGAGATACTCCATCGGATGATGTGACTGTCGACAGCTTTCTCAGAGAGCGCTGGAGAGCCATCTAATGAGTATGGCCAGCTTCACTCTATACATGAACGGTCTAGTAGAGAACAAATAGTGGAGTCCTTGTGTTCTCCTCCAAGCAGCCAGAGAAGTGGCTGCAGCCCATGATCGTAGGGGGTGAGGAGTAAGACTGGGGGTCTGGCTCTAAAATTTAGCTTTGTGGCACCAGGCTCACATCTCCATGAACCATGACATTTGTGAGTGACGGTACTGCACTGTGTGCATAATTATTAGGCAAGTTGTATTTTAGAGGATTATTTTTATTATTGCTCAACAACTATGTTCTCAATCAACCCAAAAGACTCAAATTTCAAAGCTTAATATTTATGGAAGTTAGACCGGGCTTTTTTTTTTTTTTTAAGATTCGGCCATCTTAGGAGGATATCGATTTGTGCAGGTAACTATTACTGTGCAGAATTATTAGGCAACTTCCTTTCCTTTGGCAAAATGGGTCAGAAGAGAGATTTGACGGGCTCTAAAAAGTCCAAAAGTGTGAGATGTCTTGCAGAGGGATGCAGCAGTCTTGAAATTGCCAAACTTTTGAAACGTGATCCCCGAACAATCAGCGTTTCATGGCAAATAGCCAACAGGGTCGCAAGAACCGTGTTGGGCAAAAAAAGGCGCAAAATAACTGCCCATGAATTGAGGAAAATCAAGCGTGAAGCTGCCAAGATGCCATTTGCCACCAGTGGTGCCATATTTCAGAGCTGCAACGTTACTGGAGTAACAAAAAGTACAAGGTGTGCGATACTCAGGGACATGGCCAAGGTAAGGAAGGCTGAAAAACGACCACCTTTGAACAAGAAACATAAGATAAAACATCAAGACCGGGCCAAGAAATATCTTAAGACTGACTTTTCAAAGGTTTTATGGACTGATGAAATGATTGTGACTCTTGATGGGCCAGAGGCTGGATCAGTAAAGGGCAGAGAGCTCCACTCCGACTCAGACGCCAGCAAGGTGGAGGTGGGGTACTTTTATGGGCTGGTATCATCAAAGATGAACTTGTGGGACCTTTTCGGGTTGAGGATGGAGTGAAGCTAAACTCCCAGGCCTACTGCCAGTTTCTGGAAGACAACTTCTTCAAGCAGTGGTGCAGGAAGAAGTCGGTATCGTTCAAGAAAAACA
This sequence comes from Ranitomeya imitator, assembly GCF_032444005.1. NCBI lineage: Eukaryota > Metazoa > Chordata > Amphibia > Anura > Dendrobatidae > Ranitomeya > Ranitomeya imitator. The sequence goes on from NC_091286.1 coordinate 578,310,012, forward strand.
TGATTTTCATGCAGGACAATGCTCCATCAGATGCCTCCAACTACTCCACAGCGTGGCTGGCCAGTAACGGTCTCAAAGAAGAAAAAATAATGACATGGCCCCCTTGTTCACCTGATCTGAACCCCATAGAGAACCTGTGGTCCCTCAAAATGTGAGATCTACAGGGAGGGAAAACAGTCCACCTCTCGGAACAGTGTCTGGGAGGCTGTGGTGGCTGCTGCACGCAATGTTGGGTCGTAAACAGATCAAACAACTGACAGAATCTATGGATGGAAGGCCGCTGAGTGTCATCATAAAGAAAGGTGGCTATATTCGTCACTCATAATAATAATTTTTATTTTTATATAGCGCTAACATATTCCGCAGCGCTTTACATTTTGCACACATTATCATCGCTGTCCCCATTGGGGCTCATAATCTAAATTCCCTTTCAGTATGTGGAATGTGGGAGGAAACCGGAGAACACTGTTTTTTAGATTTGGCTATCTTAGGAGGATATCTGTTTGTGCAGGTAACTTACTGGGCAGAATTATTAGGCAACTTAATAAACAAATACTGTATATTTACAGATATCCTCCTAAGATAGCCAAATCTAAAAAACCCCACTCCAACTTCCAAAAATATTAATCTTTGATATTTATGAGTCTTTTGGTTGATTGAAAACAGACTGTAGTTGTTGATCAATAATAAAAATAATCCTCTAGAATACAACTTGCCTAATATTTCTGCACACAGTGTACATGGCAGAAATATGTAGAGCCCTCAAATAGGGACTGTATATTAACAGTAACACAAAACAGCCATTAATTATGGAAGAAAAAAAAGGAAAAGTAAAGTATCAGCAACTATTTATATAGGAGAAAAGCCCTGCTAGCGATGTAATGCGCATAAAGGAACAGCATACCAATATACAGACATACATAAGAAGGAGTACGCACGTAGAAAGCACAACACGAGTAATACACAGCACACACTATGCAGATGTGAGAAACACAACAGGCACAGAGGGATGGAGAGGTCAGCACCTGGCCGCCAGCTGCAGCACAAGGCTGCCGGAGAGGCGAGACTACCTGGATTTATAGGCTGGGTGGGTGTCTGACTTGATGAGGGGAACGCTCCAAAACTACTTGCGCCACTAGACTGTCCAAATGCATCAAAGTTTGCAAAGTCTGCATTGGCAGAATTGTGAGCTGTAAAATGTGGAAAACAGAAGGGAAAAACAAAATAATAATATAATGGTGTTAATGAGGATGAGTAAACATAATACTACAAAGTAACACAAACATGAAAAATAAACAGATCATTAATTAGTGAAGACACGGATGTCTGATGAAGCACAATGAGGACATGGGGGTCATTATTACTCATACCGGGGTAAAGATGGAGAAAGAACATGGAAAAGGCGGCAGAAAATCCAGCAACCGCGGAAAAAAAAAAAAAAAAAAATCACATTTCTTGTAAATATAAGGCTGTGTGCACACGATGCAGATTTGGTGCAGAAAAATCTGCTGCAGTTCGGCACTAAATCTGCATCTCCTGGCAGAATCTGCAGGTGCGTTTTTTGAGTACAAATCTGCACAAAAAACGCATAAAAAACGCATCAAAAACGCACCTGCAGATTTCTATTATGGAGGGGTGCAGAAACGCTGCAGAACTGCACAAAAGAAGTGACAGGCACTTCTTTGAAATCTGCAGCGTTTCTGCGCAGATTTTTCTGCACCATGTGCACAGCTTTTTTTTTTTTCACATTGATTTACATTGTACTGTGATCACAGTGCAGTTCTGCAGCGTTTCTGCTGCAGAAAAATCTGCTGCAGTTCTGCACTAAATCTGCATCGTGTGCACATACCCTTATAAAGAAAGTTATTTAAATTGGAAGTATATATTTGCGATAAGCGTCGATGCGTTTTGAGCTATACGAGGTCTTAATCTTGACAACTATCAACGTGTTTCCAGCTATATGAGGTCTTTATCTTGACAACTGTCAACGTGCTTCACAGCTGTCAAGATTAAGAGCTCGTATAGCTCAAAACGCGTCAAAGCGTAGCAACAATGTGTACTCCCAATTGTAATATTTTCAATAAATGTGATGCTTTAGATTTTTTCTGTGGTTGATGGATTTCCCTCTTTCCTTTCCATGGCTTTACTGCTCAGGGGCCCAGCCTGAAGCTGCTGTGCACTGCGCCCTCATCTCAGGCATTTCTGAGGAACTGATGATAGCTTTGGGTTTTTTCATGGAGAAGAGGGGGCTGTCGGATGTGCATTTATATGCGGTTTTGCAACATGGCGGATCCTTGGAGACGTCATCATTGTGTGATCTGCGAAGGCACAACCAACACTACAACCACAAAGTCAAAAGGGAGCTCCTGTGGAGTTTTAGAGAGGGAACACATCAGGTTGGGGACTCCATTAAGGAGTGAGAGGGGAGAATATTGTCTAAAAAGCGAAATACAGCTGGAAGGAAAAAAGTTGAGTATTGAACATTTTCTGACTTTTTTTTTCTAGCAAAGTTTTATAACTTAGCCTCACTCAAATGAATGTATAGATGGGGGCAAATCCAAATACTGTTTTTCGCTGCTCCAGACAGAACACCTTCCCCATCCCAATGGAGGAGAGCACAGCATGATGTGGACCCCAAGTACCAGACACAGCACCGCCATCTCCCATGTGTTGTGATTGGTATTATACAAAGTCAGCCTCACACAGATCATATACTGATGACAGAACACCAATCCCAGAAACTAAACTTCAAAATCAAAGGGAATGTGTCACCAGAACATAACATTGTTTATAGTGGACTTTTCACCAATGTTTGCCTTAGGGTACCGTCACACAGTGGCATTTTGATCGCTACGACGGCACGATTTGTGACGTTCCAGCGATATATCCGTGACGTTCCAGCGATCTCGCAGTGTCTGACACGCTCCTGCGATCAGGGACCCTGCTAAGAATCGTACGTCGTAGCAGATCGTTTGAAACTTTCTTTCGTCGTCTAGTGTCCCGCTGTGGCGGCATGATCGCATGGTGTAACAAAGGTGTGCACGATATTGTACACGATGTGCGCGTAGTAACCAACGGCTTCTACATCGCACATACGTCATGAAATTATCGCTCCAGCGTCGTACATTGCAAAGTGTGACAGCAGTCTACGACGCTGGAGCGATATTGTTACGATGCTGGAGCGTCACGGATCGTGCCGTCGTAGCGATCAAAATGCCACTGTGTGACGGTACCCTTATAAACCATACATTCTTGTACATAGTAAACACTTGTCTCCTCTTCTCCATTCTGACACCTAATGTGTTATTTTTCATGTTCCCTTAGAAGTGTAATTTTGCTCAGCTCCATGGGAGTGTACAATCATCCCACTAGAATGTTGTCCAATCTTAAAAAAGGCAGTGTGGCGTCAATAGGTCGGAAAAAGCAGACGCCCACAGATCTGACCGTAAATTAATGTGCAGAAATGTGCAGTTTATAAGGCAAAAATTAGAGAAAGGTCATTTTTAAAGCGTATAATAAAAAAAACTTGCAGTTTTCAACACTGGCCCAGAAACTACTCTGAACCACTACTACGTGGTCTTTCAGGAAATCCACATTTACAATGGCAGCAATACACTGACTCAGACCTACCATCTATCTGTAGTATGGAAAGATCTAATGAGAATGTGATCAGGTTATTATGAAGGCGGGGGGACAGGGATGAGGCGGTGAGTGATGAAATTACCTAGCGTGATTGGTGGATCCTTTGCTATCAGCTGTGTGTACAGGTATTATCTGCCATTGTAATCCTGCCTCTGAGGATAATGAGACTGCTGAAAAGTCTTCTATAAAAGGTCAGGAAGTCAGAGTCTAAAATAGTCAGAGTGGCCTGTGTGAAAATTGCAAGATCTTTGGAAAAAAAAACAAAAAAAAACAAAACATACAGTTAACAGAGAAAATGTATTTAAACAGGTCATTCCTTTTAAGACCATTTAATCCTACACCAAAAATGTTATTCTTTGTAATAAATGTAAACCCAAAACAAAATTCAACCAGGTTTTTTCTTTTATTACAGTACTAAAGACAAAAAAAAGGTACTGTTAAACATAAAAGAGAAAGGATGGATGTGAACACGGTTATGTATAATGAGATGCGAGTGCCCAATTGTAGAGGTACGAGATGTCATTAAACACAAAGCACTCATTATTTCCCTACCAACTGGCCAGAATCCAGGATAACCCGATACTGCTTCTCGAGAAACCCTAAATTATTCAGTAACCCCCTGCATTATTAAACCTGCCCCTTGACCAATACAATTGCAAGGAACAAGTTGGAAATAAACACTAACAAAGCTCTAAATCTATGCGAGGCCTGTGTCACATATAGAACATTCAGTAATATTGGAGGAAATCCCTACACAACTCCTGACGCATATGTCCTCTTAAAGGGATTGTCCATAATGTTAACAGCCGATCCCAGGGGGCTTCCATATTAATACACACTTTCACCATTAAGTTTTTATCCAAAACAAGACATTCTCTACCAGACCGGCAGCACTGCTCCATTTCTGCTGCCCGCATTCCCGGCGGGCTCTTAAGCAAGCGGGACGTCACATGACAGCTGCAGCCAATCAGCTGCTGTAGCTCTGACATTCTGCTTTCTGTCCTCTGTGCTTACGCTGCAAGTCCAGTTTCACACATCCGTGTATCATGGTCCAAGGAAGAACCGTGATCTACAGACTGACCGTAGGTCTCCTGCCCCGAATTCGGCAGCCTTATACCCATATGTGACGTTGTTGCGTTTGGGCCACGAGACCCCCATGGCCACTCCGTATATTGCGGCCCATACGTGTACCTCGATATAGACATGTGTGAAACCAGCAGTGTTCGGCATAAATACAATTCAGTGCTGGAATAAAGTAGAGTCTTTTTCTTACCAGTATGACTGTTGAAGTTTGCAAAATTGGCGAAATTAGCAGTAGCAGCTGGCTGTGGTGCAGGGGTGGCAAAGATGTCTGCTCCGAGGTCACCCAGGAGGTCAAATGGTTTCCGCTCATGATGGTGGTGGTGGTGATGCTGCTGCTGGGCCACCTGATTACGAGCCACAACAGGAGACTGAAAAAGAGACCTTTGTTAGCGAGCCAGGAAGCTACGTACATCATGTCCTCTCCTGCCGGGGCTTATTTACATGCAGTGGAAGCAAACAGCCTAAGTTTCAGCGTCGGGATCGGCGTTACATGTTAACCTAACGGCTGACAAGTTTCCCGTGTGGCTACTGCACACAACTTTAATTTAAAAATTATGTTTTTTGAACCTGTCCACAGGGGTAATGCCAAGTGTACACTGAGCCTATAGTGAACGCCTTTTTCCCAAGGTATACTGCAATGTTCCTATAGGCCACCACACATCAGATAGAGGCCGAAAAAAGGTGTAAAAACAAAAGGACTCAAAATGGACATTTTTGTGATACTACAACTCATCAGCGTCCGGACATGTCCAGGCGGTGTATTTCCATGTCAACAATATAGCAATCCAGTGACCTAAAACCATTGGGATCTACTGGTAGCATTTGGAGAGAGAGGTTTAGAGCCCAGTAGTATACAGCTATTGTATGGCACCATATTTCTTGTCCGCACCCGCGCTCTAATGTACTCAGCAGGCAGACAATGTAATGCGAAATGTCACATAATGCACCACCTCCTAAGTAGCCATCCGCGGAGAGAGCGCTCACGATCCAGCAATTAGCTGGGGAGTTCATTATTTCTGTGCTTATGGGAATATCCCAGTGATGACTGCCAAGTCACATTACTAAAAAACTAGCACAACTTGTGGAAAAAGCCATTTCTAGGGAGGGAAAAAAATGGCTACTAAGGGATTACTAAAGAAGAGTAGGCAAGAGGGAGGGCATTGCTGGAACAAAAGGTTGTGCGCTGACGGATGGGAGCGAATGATGGACAGGAAAAACAAGGGGAAGTTTTCATTCACCGCCTCAAAAATCTACGAGCAAAGTCAGCGCAAGATTGTAGGGAGGAAGCGGCATCACGGAAAAGGAAATGCAGTTGGGAAACTGCTCGGATGTCGTCTCAGCATTTCAGAGAGGCAGCAACGTGCAGGAGGAGCAGCGCAATGGCTCCATTGCTTTATGTAGGCTGACAATCCTAAAACGTACTCATCCCCAAACTTCACCCCATCTTAGTGGAGCAGCTCAACTCCACCTTCTAGGTCTAGTGTAGCACATACACAGCAGAAAAGGAGGCGGAAAAGGCCAAATTTCACTATTTCACCCTACAATTACTTGGAAATTATACACCTGTGTGGCCAAAGTGCGCCTCCGCTAAACACGAGCGCTCTCAACTCAGCCAAACCTTCAAGAATCTCAGCAGAGAGAAGAAAGCTGCTGCCATACAACCCTGCCAGTGGCTTATCTTACACTCACAAACCTCATCCATTTCTTCTCCAATATGGGAGGGCTCCATTAGGATTAGATGTTTTCGTAAGACCTAGATGTTTCATCATGAAGAAATAAAGCCAATTCTAACTGGACAATCATGGCTAATTTGGAGTCAAATCAGTTGGATGAGATTGTTCCTGACCACCTCAAAGTAGTGTCTTCCATTTTACTCAACACCATTCTCTTGTTAATTCTAACTTATCATACTATTCGATATAAGCTACACAAGTAAGGAGGTTTCCAGAGGTCATTTTTGCTCAGCTTCTACTGAAGTGTATGGGGTCGGAGCTGCAGTGTTCCGGCTCTGTACACGTGCGGCTGCTGTCTGATCGGTGAGGATTTCGGGCGTCCAATCTGATATTGATGACTTATCCTGAGAATAGGTCATCAATATCCAAGCCCAGAAATCCTCTAACTCCTTTTTAATGTTTTTTGCTATTACAACTCACTCACAGCGTTCCTTGAGTGTGACCAAAGCGTACAGACGGACATTAAAGTAGTTAGTGTCGTCATTTCATGGACCACCAGGGGAATATTCAATATAGAATCCAGCTCCTAACGCTTTCTAATGATCCTGTAATGATCCGCAGCAGCCAAAGGCATGTCAGATGTGCACCATTAACCTGCACGCCTTCATGTGCTTCATCTTCTTAGAGGTCATTCATAGCAAACAAATGATTTGACAATTACGGTACTTAGAATTGAGAGTCCTCAGTGGTTGATCCCTTTTAATGGCTAACTGAAAAGATGGTAACAAATTGCAAGCTTTCGAGACTACACAGGTCTCTTCATCAGGCAAAGGCTAAAACAAATTCTGAAGAATCACATATTTATGCACAACATAGTATAGGGAAAAAAAAAAAAGGGAAAAAAAACCATGGATAAGCCAGGTGACATGATGCAGAATTACCATGGGTGATAAACAGTTACGTCCACCGGTGGCCATACATTTCTGTCTCCCAAATCATAACATTATGGACATGAAATTACTTGTATTGAAAGGAAACTTCAAATCGCAGAAAGACAGGAGAGTCTGGGAATATAAACTGATTACGACCTTTGACAGTCTTGATGCAGGAATGAATGTGTCACATGGATTTATGTCTTTTTACATCAACTAAGGAACTTGCCCCTCAGACCATGAAGGGTCATTACAACAGAGACCTTAATCACAGGACAATAAAACAATCCTTATCTAAGAATTGGCCCAATATTTATGGACGTAACTGTTTATCACCCATGGTAATTCTGCTTCATGTCACCTGGCTTATCCATGGTTTTTTTTCCCCTATACTATGTTGTGCATAAATATGTGATTCTTCAGAATTTGTTTTAGTCTTTGCCTGATGAAGAGACCTGTGTAGTCTCGAAAGCTTGCAATTTATTACCACCTTTTCAGTTAGCCATTAAAAGGTATCAACCACTGAGGACTCTCAATTCTAAATATTTTTCTATCCACTGGCTAACACGGTACCAAGATATATTTCTTTCCTGTTGACAATTACTAGCGCCCTCAAAGTAGTATCCGAACAAGGATGCGTCATCCAGAAATCTCATTTTTCCGCTAGCGCTTCTGAACGACAGAGACGGAATATTTGAGTTGTGCACGTAGTGTAATGGGATGTGGGCAGGTCTCAAAGGTAGCGTAATGCTTTTAGAAAAGTAGGTTAGTGGAGCTCTCGCCATTTAATAGCTTCTACCAAAGTAAGGCAGAACTCTAGGAAGTATTACATGTTCATTACAACTGCCAACAACTGTTAGGAGGAAGGGGAGAGTTTACAGCAGAAGTCAATGGCGGTATATGACTATTTATCTGCAGTAAATTAAAGAAAAGTAGCGCAATCCTAGTCTTGTTTTTTTAATTCTACAATCAGGGCCAGATCCACCTACAGGCATGGTAGACATAGGTGGGCCACTGGGACTGGTGTGTGCTGATAGGAAACTGAACACAGGAAAACACTGAGCAATGCGTCCTCAGATGTAACGTACTACTGTGCCCAGAAGAAGCCAAAGTTTGTTTTTCTATGAAAAGCTGCGTCTCGTTTCAATTGAACCCTTTGCAGCACTATTTGCATGGTATCCCGGCACACAAACTGTCTGCCTCCGTGTGGTGGGAGCGTCCCATGGTGCCTATGCTGCAGGGTAAATTTTGTTGCATCCAATACAAAATCCTTGACATTCATTGAATTATAATTTTGTAGTTACTTGCTCACCTGACTTGGGGTCCCTTTGTTCAGCTGCAGGGATGGTGCAGTGTCCCCCAATAGCGTTTTTAATGGTTTTACTTCTGGTGTACTACTGGTGCTACTTGCGGAGGACCCAGATATAGAGGCATGGACAGAGGCCACAACCCTGGCTTGTTCTGGAGGAACATACCTAAATGAAAAATTAACACACGGTTAGGGGACAATAGAAAGGAAAAGCAAGGTGTGACAACAGCATTTTATTTTAATTAACCAGAAGTTTATTTTAGGAAGCCAGGAGGCATAGACTGTTATCTATATGGTGACTTACGAGTTTGTGTGTTTCTTTCTTTGGTGGGTCAAGAGTCTGAAATGTTGATTCTTGTAGGTCAAACTGATATTTTTAAATTAATGAATGGTTGTTATTTACCTTTTATATCAGCACCTACAGTTTATTGTACTGTTCTCTTTGCAAAACAGGGATGCAGGGTCACTGAAGAATGATGTTTGCTGATATGTTAATTACCCATTATACCAGGCCATGCAGTTTGTTGACTTGCAAACATTAAAGGATAAGGTATAAATAATCAAACACTGCGGATTAACCTCATCACTCCTTCCGCTTGACCTGTTAATGGCTTGACGAACAGTTGTGAACTATAAAAGGGGATATGCCTCTGTAACAAGATACATCCAAACATCCAAGAGATCCAGAGACTTTTCACAAAACCAGACAGGAACACTACTTGATAGCTGCCAGATCATGGCTCCATCACGAGGGACAGAGAATTGACATTCTACAGGATGCCAGCTTAGGGAGACCATGGCCCCAGCTTAAAGAATCCAGATCTGTTCCATAGACCATCACTGAACGCATGGATACATCTGGGGTAGTCAGGATTTGGACCCAACAGTCACCTGAGCCCCATGGATATGTTTCAGAAAGCCAGGATTAGGACCCATTGGTCATCTGGCTCCATGGATGTTCACAGAAGCCAGGTTGTGACCCTCCGGTCACCTGGCCTTGTACCTCAATGGACTGTCAGTTTCCTAAGCTTTTTGTCAACTCCTCTCTGTGCGTGGTACTGGTGGGGATTGTTGGCCCTGGAAGCTCTGAAGTCACAGCTGTTCTTATCCCGGCGAGTTTGCGGAAGGCTGAGACTAATTTTGCACCACCTTGGGTATTTTGCTGGGACTGTTCTTTGTGTTATTTACCTGTTTTATGGTTCAGTAAAGTATTGCCACACTGTTTTACCCTCACCCTGTGTTGTCTGAGTAGTATTAAGCACACGGTAGAAGGAGAGCGTGTGTTCGGTGGGATTAGCCCTGGTCCATGTGCTTTCGGCTTGCAAACTAAAGTACCTGCTCACCCCTGTGTGTCTACACAAGGCTTGCAGATGTGATGCAGGAAGCAGCAGAAATCAAGTAAATGCAGGTCTCTAATGAGAAAATGGAACTATGCAGGGCAAATCCATGAAGTGCCCACAGTGCTAAAGTAACGCTGCAGCCAATCATTCTGAGGATCAGTGAGGAACCTGGCAGTCAGACTCACGCTGTTCATTAGAAAGTAACATCTTAACTTTAAGCTTTTATTTTCTACAGTGAGAAAACCTTCCAATTGCTCAGACCCAATTCATCTTATATGTGTAGGAAAAGTTAGGCAGCACTTACCATCGTTTCTTCTCATATTTTTCTTGTAGGAATTCTTTAACTTTTTGAGGATCTCTAAAATCTGGGATAGCAGACGACCTATCATCAAACAATCCTAACCAAATCTGTTTGCACACCTAGGATAAAACAATGGAAGATTCAGAATAATCTTAGATAACCGTACTCATTACTTTCATTTATAAAAACACGGGGATTCCAAGGTGAAAAGCTCACTGTATAAAGAAGTACAGTCAGTACAAGTCGAGGTGGTTGACATTCCGACCGAGAAGGAATTACACAGAGGGGAAAAAATAATAAAATAAAAATCTCTCTAGGTTTTTGGCAAATAACCCAGACTCAACCGACCCCCTGACTAGAATTTACTTATTGAATGCTCCAGTTTCTGTAATTAAAAGTTGCTCTCATGTATGCCCATGCCAGGTGGAGGCGCGGCAGATGGCACGGGAGCAAGGACAAGTATATAATAATGGTGTGTACATCTATGGCACCTCCATATAGTGATAGGATGGTGAGATGGAGAGGTGACCATGCATGGTTGTAGCACAACTATAATAGAGTCACATTTACGGTGTCTTCATTTCTGGGGTATAAACAGAAGAAAACTAAACTTCTATAGTCCAAAAAGATCTGAGTCGTAGAATTCTTGGAACAAGAGTAGTATCTGTTCTTCTTCAGCAGCTAAAGCCAATGATGATGGGGGAGTCACCAATTCACACTGGGCAGAAGTTAAAGGATGGCGTGCATAATCATCCTGCAGGTGACTGTGACCCCCGAGACTGAAGCCATGAGCCCAGCAGCTTGAGAGCCTGAAGGTCAAGTGTGCCCCAGGACTGGTGACCCTGAGGTGTCCCAACTGGCTAGGTGTGGGCTCCCATGAGGGGTGGAATGTTTGCACAGCACTTCCAGTCTTTATCTGTATTAACTCTAAGGGTACCGTCACACTATAACATTTCGATCGCTACGACGGTACGATTCGTGACGTTCCAGCGATATCGTTACGATATCGCTGTGTCTGACACGCAGCAGCGATCAGGGATCCTGCTGAGAATCGTACGTCGTAGCAGATCGTTTAGAACTTTCTTTCATCGCTGGATCGGTGTGTGTGACACCGATCTAGCGATGCGATCCAGCGATGCGTTCGCTTGTAACCAGGGTAAACATCGGGTAACTAAGCGCAGGACCGCGCTTAGTTACCCGATGTTTACCCTGGTTACAAGCGTTAAACTAAAAAAAAACAAACAGCACATACTTACATTCTGGTGTCCGTCAGGTCCCTTGCCGTCTGCTTCCAGCACTGTGACTGCCGGCCGTAAAGTGAAAGCAGAGCACAGCGGCTGTGCTTTCACTTTCACTTTACGGCCGGCAGTCACTGAGTGCGGGAAGCAGACGGCAAGGGACCTGACGGACACCAGAATGTAAGTATGTGCTGTTTGTTTTTTTTTAGTTTAACGCTTGTAACCAGGGTAAACATCGGGTAACTAAGCGCGGTCCTGCGCTTAGTTACCCGATGTTTACCCTGGTTACCCAGGGACCTCGGCATCTTGGTCGCTGGAGAGCTGTCTGTGTGACAGCTCCCCAGCGACCACACTACGATTTACCTACGATCACGGCCAGGTCATATCGCTGGTCGTGATCGTAGGTAAATCGTATAGTGTGACGGTACCCTAAGCACACCGCCCTAATCCGACCTCCTGGCTAGGTACAGGCCTTCTAAATTCCTTATTGAAGGTCAGGTCTGCTCCTCACAGAAATCACCATCTTATTCATTTCTGAATTATTATTATTATTTATTGTTATAGTGCCATTTATTCCATGGCGCTTTACATGTAAGGAGGGGTATACATAATAAAAACAAGTACAATAATCTTAAACAATACAAGTCATAACTGGTATAGGAGGAATGAGGACCCTGCCCGCGAAGGCTCACAATCTACAAATGTGTGCTTGTCACTTTTTGGTATGTGGCTCTTTTATGTGTTCCCTCCTGAACTGTAGGGGAAATGTGGTCATCAGGATCCATCATCGCCTGCATTCCCTGGTCCTCCACCCTCATGAGGAAAGGCATCTCTGGGGGTTTAAGCCCATGGAGATGTTGGGAGAAAGACAGGCTTTCCAACCTCCAGCGATGGGGATGCTACTGATCTCGGTCACTGTGGCCTTCTGGCCAGGAGGGCCTGGAATGTGTTGAGTTTTTAGTGTGGGGCCTTCTCCTTTGGGATTGTGGTGCAATAGACCACAGCCTTGTGGTTTAGAAATTTACGACATACCATGTAAATATGTCAGGAATGTGTTTTTTTGGATTGAGCACCTTCGGATTAGTCTAACCTGACATTGTGACCCTCAAACCAGAAAAGCTTGATCATCGCTAATCTACTGTACATGGAGGGGTCCTGATAGCCATAACAGTTTTTCAACAAGCCCGATCTTTCTAGGGGGGAGGGGCACATATAGAAATCTCCTACGTGCCTGCAGTTGGGGTAGGAAGCAGCTGTGTATCAGAGCACTTTGCTCTGCGTTCTCCAGGCAGTAGCTGAGTTGGCAGGGAAACATAAAGGTCACCATTTATAATTTCCTGCTCTATAGTCAGGGCCTTCCTGCTAGGAAACAAAGGCCCGCATAGTGATCAGCTGATCGGCCCAGACTGGGCTCACAAGGTGTATTTACACAGCCAGAAACAAGTCCTTTAGTTTCAGCAAAAACATGAAAGAACCGGGCAAAACATCACGATGTGTGCACACAAACGCTCACACCACGGCCAGTGTGGATTATAGTGGCTGAAAACAACGGAAAACCTTTCAGATAAACAGATTATTTTTATGTTTTAACATCGTTTAATGAGCTAATCTGTCATATTCTTTTATAAGCCACGGTGGCAGCTAGATGTTCTGCAGGACCTAGCAGTGGCCACTACATATGGAATAAAGCTGTGCTGCTCAGCTCAATGCATCTACATCTGGCCACCACCTTAGCTTACAACAGCTGATCCATAGGGTGCGGGGACGCGGACCCCCAATCTGATATACTGAGAACATAGCCTAAGGATAGGTCCTCAATATCAGAACCTTGGACCCCCACGGAAACGAGTGGCTAGAACTTCATAAAGTACTAAATAACTATGCAGGTGCATGTACACCATAGATTCACCAACATAAATGCAAAACAATGCAATGGCACTGAAAACTGAAAATACATGAATTAACTGCAGAAACAGATTAGAATATGCTGTTCCTAGCACACAGTACAAGCGTTACCCCTTGGCTTCCGGTCAGACGCTTCTTACCTAGCCAAACCAGATCTTACACTTTGCACTGATGAAGGGTAGTTGCCCAAAGCACAGTGTTCTGGTTTGGCTTTTATCCCAAGTCATGTGACAAGGCTCATTAAAGGGTCGACATTGACTTTTAGCATTGCTACTTCCAATAGGTGGCTCTAGAGTTCTAGTCCTCTTCCTCCCTGAAGAGGCGATTTGCATATTCCATTTCCCACAGAAACACTGCAAGGCCTAAAAGTCTCCTCACGTTGGCATGCCACTCTCCACAAGGAGAAACACTACCCCTTGGATCCCTAGCAAATCTGCGAGATCCATGCAGCAGCAGACCCCCCCAGGTCTTGGACACTTGCTCTACTAGTGCGAGATCAGACACAGCCGAATAATTCTGCGGCACAAGCTGCATGTTCTGCGGTGCATCGTGCTGCAGTTTCACCATATAATTCATCTTGTACTTTGAGCAGGGAACTTTTTTTTTCCTGCATAGGAATGAGGATCCTTCAGCTCTGAGCCATTAACACTGTGCTCTAAATTGCTGCAGATTTAAGGTGCAAAATCCACTGCGCATCCTCCACATGTTAACATACCCCAAGGGGAAAATACAGAGAAGTGTATGCTCACAGCAGGGGTCTGCAGAGGTGGAAGTCTGCCCTGTTACACCACAGCATATCCACTGCATGCACAGCTCCGACATGATCAGTCTGAACGGGTGATTTACGTTGATGTGCGGGTGATGCGGTGACACTTACGTCATTGCCGTGTTTCTGGAGGAATTCTATTTCTTGCTGAGTAAACGTGGTCATAGAGATTGACTTCACTCGGTGGGGTGGGTTCAATCCGCGCCTGCGAGAGATCAAAAGAAAGACCCATTAGGAAAAGGAAAGATGGCTCAATTAGAGAAAATTCCTACTGGAGTCTCCTAAAAATACATTTGTTGCCATTAATATACATATTCATGTAGGCTAAACACAGGTTGCTTCATTTTTTTTGTTTTATCTTTTTTGTGACTATACATATGCGGTAAAAAAAAATAAAATCCTGAAGTTAGTTAAATTTTAACAGTCAGTAAGCTGAAATATTTTTCTATAGCTCCCTTATAAGCTTTGCTGTTTAGACTAGGGCAGAGATAGCAGAGGAAGGGCAGCTTCATGACAGCTCTATGGCATTTCTGGCGGCCTACGCGAGGCAGGATAGCAACATAACACACGGATAAGACACAACAACAGTATCACTGTGCTCGATTGGCAGCAAACTCGCCTGACCTTAACCCCATAGAGAATCTATTGGGTATTGTCAAGAGGAAGATGAGAGACACCAGACCCAACAATGCAGACGAGCTGAAGGCTACTATCAAAGCAACCTGGGCTTCCATAACACCTCAGCAGCACCACAGGCTGATCACCTCCATGCCACGCCGCATTCATGCAGTAATTGATGCAAAATGAACCACGACCAAGTATTGAGTGCATTTACAAGCATACAATTCAGTAGGCCAACATTTTGGGTTTTCATTGGCTGAAAGCCATAATCATCATTAACATAAATAAGCACTTGAAATAGATCACTCTGCGTTTTATGACTATATAATATATGGAGTTTCACTTTTTGTATTGAAGAACTGTAATATTAACTTTCTGAGGATATTCTAATTTTGTGAGAAGAACCTGTAACTGATGGGGTCCAACCTCTGGAATTTCCACTGATCATGAAAATAAAGGGGCAGCAGTGCACCCCAATCTACAACTTCTCTCCACAGTGGCGCTTGCAGTAGGCCAGCTAAGTAAGGAACTGCAGACAGTCACATGCACAATAATAGGACCACATAGCAGGTCCCTGCACAGCTGACGGTGGGAGCACCACTGTACGGGGTGTGGAAAGCGGGCGAGAGGGGGCTAAGAGGACGCACCACTAAACCAGCACTGCTGCCCCCAATTCTCTGAATCAGAATGGATAGCATATCCTAATAATAGGTCATCACTTTATATAAACAAGCATACCCCTTTTAGAACATAAAACAGGAATACATAAAACATTCATTATAATGGAATGGCATTGCATTGCATTGCGGCAATTACCAGGAAAAACTGATTTTCTTGCAATTTGAGGAGCATACTTGCCATGTAGCCTGGTCAAATGCCAAGGAGACAGAAAAGCAGCGCAGTACCCAGACGCAGTACACCTGAATGATGAGTATTACATTCTAGGGCCTGTCATATCCACATTATATAGTTAATAGACATGCTGTTACAGCGCGCCTTCTCTGGGTGACACCGATAACAGCACTTCTACACGCTGGCAGATCGGATATCAGTGTAGTGTTACGGGTGCATGCACCTTGCAGCATGTGGCTGGGCCGTACTGTAGGGCGAGCAGGAATAGCAGATGTGGGCGAGTGATACCCAGGACAGCTGGCACACTCTCAGAACATTAGCCGACACTATATTACTGTCATCACTATGCATTGGCTTCTTCAATCAAAAGGGAACATTGTTATAGAAGGAAAATGAAAAAAACATTTTCTGGGCAGCTACTGTGGAAATGTATAGCGATAAGCGAATATGCTCGCCGCACCTTGGCCCAGTAGCCACAGCAATATTCCATGGCTGTAGGAAGGGAGCGCTGTGAATCGCATTCTACCTGCTGGGATCTCTGGTGCCTTTTCTGATTTTTAGGCCTAATGCGAGGTCATCGGGGCTGCTGGTAGGAGGCAGTCTGCACGAGTCCGGTGATCATGGAATACTGGCATGGTCGCTGGATCAGGGTCCTGCAAACTGATTCATTCATCACTATCTGGACAGTGGGGAAAATAAGTACAGTATGTGATACACTGCTGATTTTGCACGTTTTCTCCACCTACAAAGAATGGAGAAGTCTAATTTTTATCGTAGGCACGCTTCACCTGGGAGAGACAGAATCTAAAAATAAAACCAGAAAATCACATTGTGCGATTTTTACATAATTAATGTGCAATTTATTGCATGAAATAAGTATCTGATCATCTATCAAGCAGCAAGAATTCTGTCTCTCACAGACCTGTTAGTTCTTCTTTAAGAAGCCTCCTACTCTGCACTCATTACCTGTATTAATTGCACCTGTTTGAACTCGTTACCTATCCACACAATCAAATACATTACAACCTCTCCACAATGGCCAAGACCAAAGAGCTATCGAAAGACACCAGGGACAAAGTTGTAGACATGCACAAGGCTGGGATGGGCTACAGGACAATAGGCAAGCAGCTTGGTGAGAAGGCAACAACTGTTGGCACAATTATTAGAAAATGGAAGAAACACAAGAGGACTGACATTCTTCATCGGTCTGGGGCTCCATGCAAGATCTCGCCTCATGGGGTAAGGATGATGCTGTGAAAGGTCAGGAATCAGCCAAGAACTACATGAGGGAATCTGGTCAACGACCTTTGGAGAGATGAGACCACAATCTCCAACATTACCGTTAGTAACACACTACACAGTCATGGACTAAAATCTTGCAGGGCACGCAAGGTCCCCCTGCTCACACCAGCACAGCCTCAGGCACGCTTGAAGTTCGCCAATGACCATCTGGATGATCCACAGGAGGCATGGAAAAAGGGTCATGTGATCAAGTGAGACCAAAGTAGAACTTTTCGGTATCAATTCCACTGGCCATGTTTAGAGAAAGAAGAAGGGATTTGTACACCACCAAGAACAACATCCCAACCGTGAAGCATGATGGGGGAAACATTTCGGGAGTGCTTTTTTGCAAAGGGGACAGGACAACGGAACCGTATTGAAGGAAGGTTGGATGGGGTCATGTATCGCAAGATTTTGGTCAACAACCTCCTTACCTCAGTAAAAGCATTGAAGATGGGTCATGGCTGGGTCTTCCAGCATGACAATGACCAAAAAAACACACAGCCAGGGCAACTAGGGAGCAGCTCCGTAAGAAGCATTTCAAGGTCCTGGAGTGGCCTAGACAGTCTCCAGATCTGAACCCAATAGAAAATCTTTGCAGGGAGATGAAACTCAATGTTGCTCAGCAACAGCCCCAAAACCTGAAAGATCTGTATGGAGGAGTGGGCCAAAATCGCTGCTGCAGTGTGTGCAAACTTGGTCAAGAACTACAGGAAACGTCTGTCCTATGTAATAAAATGCAAATTAAGTAAAAGTCATACAATGTGGTTTTTTGAATTTTTTTTTTTTTATGACTGTGTCTCACAGTTGAACTGTACCTACAATAAAAATTATAGCTCTCTCCATTCTTTGAAGGTGGGAAAACTTGCAAAATCGGCAGTATATCAAATATTTATCCTGACATGTGACCTTCCCACTTATGAATGTAGTGCAGGTCATGTGACAGTCTACACCGATTCTAATATCAAGCCTAGAGCAAGCGTGACATTTACATTAGGAGAGTCGCAGGGAAGAAAAACAGAACAAGGGACGACGTTTCACAGTGAAGAAACTATGTAAGGAAAAAGAAAAAAGCTTTTACCCTCTCGATCTGGACAATCAGCTCTACATTATAGGGGTTACCTACAATGAGCCCCATGGACTAAATGGAGGAGTAACTCATGAAGTGCAGCTCCCATCATAATCCTTCTTACCAAAGTCATGTGAAGGTGAGGAAACGTTCTTATTGGGAACACTACTAGGTATTTGCATTTACCATGAAATCACAATTTTGAAGTATCTTTTCCTACAACTCCGCACTGTCATTTCTGCTGCCATTCCCATGCCAGAATAGCAGCGGGGGCACCGCCAGACTAGCAGCGGGGACACCGCCAGACTAGCAGCGGGGACACCGCCAGACTAGCAGCGGGGACACCGCCAGACTAGCAGCGGGGACACCTCACACTGCTAACACTCAGTTGTTAGTCTCTGCATATATTTCTAGGTGGAATAACAAAGGAACATCACTATAAAGATTTCTGAGGCTATGTGCACATGTTACGGATTTCTGTGCGGATTTCTCCGCTCAGTTTTTTAAAAATCCGCAGGTAAAATGCACTGTGTTTTACCCGCAGATTTCCAGCGTTTTTTGTGTGGATTTCACCTGCGTTTTACCCCCTGCGGATTCCTATAAAGTAACAGGTGTAAAATGCTGCGGATTCCGCACAAAGAATTGACATGCTGCAGAAATTACAACGCAGTGCTTCCGCACAGTATTTTACGCAGCATGTGCACTGCAGATTTTGTTTTCCATAGGTTACATGGTGCTGTAAACCAGATGGAAAACTGCTGCGAATCCGCAGCGGCCAATCCACTGCAGATCCGCAGGCAAATCCGCAAGGTGTGCACATACCCTAAGAAAAGATACATATTAACATTTATTCAATTTTTTTTTACAAATATTTACTAAAAACAAGCAAGTGAGGAAAAGTGATGGTCCTCTTAAGAATTAAACTCCTATACTAAAGATAATTTAGAGACCATAATTTAGAGCCCATTTACAGCGGCTGATTCCTGGACAGTAATGATCACCGACTGCCTGTACTCCAGTGGTTCGGCACTCCGTCCTGAAGAACAATGATGGGGGCAGAACGACCACAGTGTAGGTTAGAAGATGATTTTTATGCAGAATAAAAACCAAGTCGCCTCACCGGTTTACCCGTCAGATAATCAGAAACAAGGGTTCTTACAAAAGCTCACTTGCCATTTATCTGCTCCTCTTAAAGGGCCAGTCTACCTTTACCGGTAGAAGAATGTCAATAACATACCACGAGACCCAAGGAATTTTAAACAAATCCATCAGCAGAATTTGGCAGTCTGAATCCAGCGTGTCTGCGGCTAGGTGTACACACAGAAGTTTGCTACCCCTGCAGCCCAGATCTCCCACATCTAGGTGGTCAGATCTACAATTACCCCATTGCCCTTGGTATCTTCACCGAAGCAGGACATCTTCACAGCTGCAGTCCGGGAGCACTAGCTGTTCTCACAATCTCAGCATCACATCGAGGGTCTCCAGACCAGACAGACCCTTGGGATCTGATTTTCTGAGTGTTTGCACCAATACTCTTGTTCAAGACTTCTAGTTTATGTTCAGTAGTGATCTCCCATGGAGATCATTGTGTAATCACACAGGACATACTGTATGCAGGATCCGGATTTAAAGCCCTTATCACACAATTTGGCAGTAGCACCAGAGAACGGCAAGTGGATGCTTGTCTGTAAGTTTCACATGTATTCTTGGTGCTATAGACAAGACGAGGCAAAAGAGGTGATAAAAAGCTGCGCCTCTATTCACACACAGTAACTATTTATACATGGATGTACCAAATACCAGAATTTTTGTAACATTTTAACACATCACAGAGCAGTAACTAAACCTGCATCGGCGCTGCCTCCGTGACTGAAGCCTGAACACTACCAGGGGGGTGGGCACAATGAAGTTAATTTCTCCTGGCAGCGGGGGTCTAAGTGCAGGCGCCAAGCAGAACGCTATTAACATGCAGATTAACCCCATGTCTGCAGGTTAATAGCGTTTTTCCCTTTAATATGCTCACCTATAGCTGCTCCCTCCAGTGTCCTGCTCCACTCTGCTCCTCTTCTCAGTGATGTCACCACTCTACAGACTCTCGGGGTCACGCTACACTCTCCGCCACCCGGATCGGCTTTAATTTAAGTCTATGGAGAATCAGAACGAGGTGCCATAGACTAACAATGTTTGTAAGAGAGACTTCCAGCTCACGCACACACCATAGTCACCCAGAGAGTAAAGTGCGGAGACGTCACTCAGAAGAGGACCAGAACGGCTCCGGATCCTGGAGAAGCTGGCAGTAGGCGAGTATATAACACACTGACACTACACAACAGGCACATATACAAAGATTTAGTACAAATAAAGCTTCATGGGAGAGATTTTTTAAAGGGATTCTCCACTTTGGTAATCACTGCTTGTGAGAAGCATATCTTAAGCAAATTGCAAGTTTCCCCCCTTGCAGAGACCTAAAGAATTCTTAGTGTTCATCTGTCGTAAAACCAGGGTGTACGTGACTTAGATCGGGAAAGCAGCTACCGTCCACACAGTAGACGCTGTGATCCGGCAAAGCCGCAGAGAGGTCTACATGAGACAGAAGAGGACTGGAGCCACCGTGGAAACTGGGGAAGACAGTGATTGGGGAGTAGTTAAATACATTCTCTAGATTTCATACACAATCAGGAGAGAATAGGAAAGAAAAATTTGGCTGAGACATCTAAAATGTTGAAAAAAAGAAAACGTTAAGTGAAAATATAGACTTAAAAGGGCAATTACAGTGAAAAGTCATCCTGCTCGATTGTGGTTAAACTTGTTTCATGATTATCTAGCAGTGCAAACAGGCTGCAGATCACCTGACCGTCATCGTCCTCGGCAGTACATCATCCTGTGTAAACAGGACTCCACTGCATCTGGCAGCCTATGTGGCCCTAGGGTGGATCGCTTGGTAAGCATCGCTCACTTTGATCTGCCTGTTCATATATAAACGACCACGGATCGGTAAAGTTTACTGATTGCAGTCATATTGTGCCGCCGGTCGGTCCATGTAAACAGACCTTAACGTTGAGTGAGTTGACCTGCAAGTCTCTTGGCAATAGTTCAGGTCACAGGACACTACTGATCTCCCGTTCTCTCCAGAAATGGCTGCTATTGCTTCTCGTTAGCCTATATAAGCATTATAAGGGGCTCGAATTGGAAACAATGGGCTAATATTTGGTAAACTGATTTGCCTTAAAGGGAGTGTCACCAGGTTTTTTTCTACCTTAGAGAGTGGCATGATGTAGGGGAAGAGGCCCTGATTCCAGTGATGTGTGGCTAATGAGGATGCTTGCAGCAGATTAGATAAGATCATGTTTTTCTCTAATGCAGATCTAGCAGTTTTCTGAATACTGAGCTCTGTATATCCCCACCCACACCACTAATTGTCAGCTTTCTGTATACACTGTGCATAGGCAGAAACAATTGGAATGGGGTTATACAGAGCTCAAATATTGAGGGCAGCAGGTATACTTGTCCTTTATCAAAACTACAGCCTGAAATCAGGGTCTCTAGCATTATTCTGCTTTTAGACTAGGTGAAATAAATCTGGTGACAGGTTCCCTTTAAGTAATGGCAGGCTAATGGGAAATGTTGAAATGTGATGTAACAGAGGATATGAAAGCAAAAACTCATCTAGTGACAATTTTACAAAAAAAAAAGCCTTTCTACAACTTCCCACTTTGTCTGCACGTGGTGAGAGGAGGAAGCGGTGGGTTTTCGTCAGAGGACACAGATGTCGCGTTTACCCACAGAAGGCGGCAGTAATACTCAATGCTCGGCCCCCAATAAGGCCAGCAATGAAGTACAAGAAACTCTTCCTCTGCAAAATAGACTCCATGAGCTTTGTGCATACTGGTAAAATTATTATTTTTTTGTGCTGTTGGAACACAAGGGTTGTAGCTTGTATTTCTTGGCCGGAAAAATAATGTCCATATCTGAAGCGCAGCTATTTCAATGCAGGTGCGTGCGCGGCTTACAACTATGGGACCACCTAATGATGGCGATGCAAGGTGCCATAGGCAGAAGAGTTGCTGTAACAAGCTAACAGCAGGCCGGTGTAGCTCCCCGATATGCATGGAGAGACGGTCAGGCCCCACTGGACTCCACAAACCCTCTAACTGTGCCGACATCTTATTCTACACACCCAACACCAGTGCGGCTTATGCCCATGTACCGTGCTGTGTACAGACCAGCGCCATCACAGCTGCTCATAGAAGAGTCGGCTTGTTCCTCCGCACAGGACTAAGCTATTATTCTAGTGATGAGCGAGCATGCTCGGAAAACATCACAGTGTCTTCGGCGTGCTCGAATAACATTGCTCCAGTCCAGGCGCTGCATATTTTTCAGCGGTTAGACAACCACAACACATGCGGGGATTGCCATTTTATCACACCTCGGTGAATCCATATCCTGGCACAGAAAACAGACTCAGATCTCAACTCCAAGCTGTGATTATTTACAGTCACTTATTGCTCTGTTGTCAAAGCACTCAATATTATAAGTACACACATGAGGTATCTAAAGGTACCGTCACACTGGACGATATCGCTAGCGATCCGTGACGTTGCAGCGTCCTGGCTAGCGATATCGTCCAGTGTGACAGGCAGCAGCGATCAGGCCCCTGCTGGGAGATCGCTGGTCGGGGCAGAAAGTCCAGGACTTTAAGGTACCGTCACACTAGACGATATCGCTAGCGATCCGTGACGTTGCAGCGTCCTGGCTAGCAATATCGTCCAGTGTGACAGGCAGCAGCGATCAGAATCCTGCTGTGATGTCGCTGGTCGGGGAAGAAAGTCCAGAACTTTGTTTCGTCGCTGGATCTCCCGCTGAATCGGCGTGTGTGACGCCGATTCAGCGATGTATTCGCTGGTAACCAGGGTAAACATCGGGTTACTAAGCGCAGGGCCGCACTTAGAAACCCGATGTTTACCCTGGTTACCATCGTTAAAGTAAAAAAAACAAACGCTACATACTTACCTACCGCTGTCTGTCCCCCGGCGCTGGGCTTCTCTGCTCTGGCTGTGAGCGCCGGCCAGCCGGAAAGCAGAGCGGTGACGTCACCGCTCTGCTTTCCGGCCGCTGTGCTCACAGCCAGAGCAGAGAATTACACCGGTCAAACTCAAGGATCACAAGGTTGTATAAAACATGGAAGCCCCAGGTCACCTCTGCATTTATGGGTTTCTATTCTGTTACAACAGCAATAAAAGAACAATAAAGAGCCATGATCAAACATCGGACATCCTCTAACCGATATGCCAGATAGGTATGCTGCCCGGGAGGAGGCCTTTATAGTGTACACACTGTATATACAGGGCACACGAGGAGGCCTTTATAGTGTACGCACTGTATATACGGTGCCCGGGAGGAGGCCTTTATAGTGTACGCACTGTATATACGGTGCACGGGAGGAGGCCTTTATAGTGTACGCACTGTATATACGGTGCACGGGAGGAGGCCTTTATAGTGTACGCACTGTATATACGGTGCACGGGAGGAGGCCTTTATAGTGTACGCACTGTATATACGGTGCACGGGAGGAGGCCTTTATAGTGTACGCACTGTATATACAGGGCACACGAGGAGGCCTTTATAGTGTACGCACTGTATATACGGTGCACGGGAGGAGGCCTTTATAGTGTACGCACTGTATATACAGGGCACACGAGGAGGCCTTTATAGTGTACGCACTGTATATACGGTGCACGGGAGGAGGCCTTTATAGTGTACGCACTGTATATACGGTGCCCGGGAGGAGGCCTTTATAGTGTACGCACTGTATATACGGTGCACGGGAGGAGGCCTTTATAGTGTACGCACTGTATATACGGTGCACGGGAGGAGGCCTTTATAGTGTACGCACTGTATATACGGGGCACACGAGGAGGCCTTTATAGTGTACGCACTGTATATACGGGGCACACGAGGAGGCCTTTATAGTGTACGCACTGTATATACGGTGCACGGGAGGAGGCCTTTATAGTGTACGCACTGTATATACGGTGCCCGGGAGGAGGCCTTTATAGTGTACGCACTGTATATACGGTGCACGGGAGGAGGCCTTTATAGTGTACGCACTGTATATACGGTGCCCGGGAGGAGGCCTTTATAGTGTACACACTGTATATACAGGGCACACGAGGAGGCCTTTATAGTGTACGCACTGTATATACGGTGCCCGGGAGGAGGCCTTTATAGTGTACGCACTGTATATACGGTGCACGGGAGGAGGCCTTTATAGTGTACGCACTGTATATACGGTGCACGGGAGGAGGCCTTTATAGTGTACGCACTGTATATACGGTGCACGGGAGGAGGCCTTTATAGTGTACGCACTGTATATACGGTGCACGGGAGGAGGCCTTTATAGTGTACGCACTGTATATACAGGGCACACGAGGAGGCCTTTATAGTGTACGCACTGTATATACGGTGCACGGGAGGAGGCCTTTATAGTGTACGCACTGTATATACAGGGCACACGAGGAGGCCTTTATAGTGTACGCACTGTATATACGGTGCACGGGAGGAGGCCTTTATAGTGTACGCACTGTATATACGGTGCCCGGGAGGAGGCCTTTATAGTGTACGCACTGTATATACGGTGCACGGGAGGAGGCCTTTATAGTGTACGCACTGTATATACGGTGCACGGGAGGAGGCCTTTATAGTGTACGCACTGTATATACGGGGCACACGAGGAGGCCTTTATAGTGTACGCACTGTATATACGGGGCACACGAGGAGGCCTTTATAGTGTACGCACTGTATATACGGTGCACGGGAGGAGGCCTTTATAGTGTACGCACTGTATATACGGTGCCCGGGAGGAGGCCTTTATAGTGTACGCACTGTATATACGGTGCACGGGAGGAGGCCTTTATAGTGTACGCACTGTATATACGGTGCACGGGAGGAGGCCTTTATAGTGTACGCACTGTATATACGGTGCACGGGAGGAGGCCTTTATAGTGTACGCACTGTATATACAGGGCACACGAGGAGGCCTTTATAGTGTACGCACTGTATATACGGTGCACGGGAGGAGGCCTTTATAGTGTACGCACTGTATATACGGTGCCCGGGAGGAGGCCTTTATAGTGTACGCACTGTATATACGGTGCACGGGAGGAGGCCTTTATAGTGTACGCACTGTATATACGGGGCACGGGAGGAGGCCTTTATAGTGTACGCACTGTATATACGGTGCACGGGAGGAGGCCTTTATAGTGTACGCACTGTATATACGGGGCACGGGAGGAGGCCTTTATAGTGTACGCACTGTATATACGGTGCCCGGGAGGAGGCCTTTATAGTGTACGCACTGTATATACGGTGCACGGGAGGAGGCCTTTATAGTGTACGCACTGTATATACGGTGCACGGGAGGAGGCCTTTATAGTGTACGCACTGTATATACGGTGCACGGGAGGAGGCCTTTATAGTGTACGCACTGTATATACGGTGCCCGGGAGGAGGCCTTTATAGTGTACGCACTGTATATACGGTGCACGGGAGGAGGCCTTTATAGTGTACGCACTGTATATACGGTGCACGGGAGGAGGCCTTTATAGTGTACGCACTGTATATACGGTGCACGGGAGGAGGCCTTTATAGTGTACGCACTGTATATACAGGGCACACGAGGAGGCCTTTATAGTGTACGCACTGTATATACGGTGCACGGGAGGAGGCCTTTATAGTGTACGCACTGTATATACGGTGCCCGGGAGGAGGCCTTTATAGTGTACGCACTGTATATACGGTGCACGGGAGGAGGCCTTTATAGTGTACGCACTGTATATACGGGGCACGGGAGGAGGCCTTTATAGTGTACGCACTGTATATACGGTGCACGGGAGGAGGCCTTTATAGTGTACGCACTGTATATACGGGGCACGGGAGGAGGCCTTTATAGTGTACGCACTGTATATACGGTGCCCGGGAGGAGGCCTTTATAGTGTACGCACTGTATATACGGTGCACGGGAGGAGGCCTTTATAGTGTACGCACTGTATATACGGGGCACGGGAGGAGGCCTTTATAGTGTATGTATGTGGAAGGTCTATATATATATATATATATATATATATATATATATATATATATATATATATATATATATATATATATATATATATATATATATAGTATGGTCTCCGCAAGAGTAATTGACATGCTGCGATCCTGAAAGACACGCTGCATTGCATGTCAGTTTCTGCGGGTGATCCACAGGCGACTTTGCACACATAGAAATCCCATCCACTATGCTGTAACATCTGGCGTCTGTGGCGTTGACACTGCAAACCCACAGCTATTACCAATTGTGGGCACGCACCCTAAAGTTTACGGTCACCTTTTGTCTAACCACCTTGTGCTCTATGTACTACAGCTTCTTTACAAATTGCAGCATATTTTAGTACCATAAATCCGAACAGAAGATTTGAAGCAAATCTGCTCTGCGTTCATTTTCGCTAAGGCCGGGGTCACACTTGTGTGTGCAATGCGAGTCTCTCGCCTAAATACCCGGCACTGGCGGCGGCGGCACTCGGGAGCGGAGCGTTCAGCTGCATACACATACATGCAGCTGCACACTGTGTGACCCCGGCCTAACACTGAGTAGTATAGTCCCACACCCAGCATGGGGGAGTCAGGGGGCTGCAGACAGTCATTGGGCTGCTTTACAACAGTCAATCAGGGAGATTTATCAAAACTGGTGCAATAAAATGGAAGTATCGTCGTCGCCCAATCAAATTTAAGAAATGAGAGAGGGGGATCCAGTTTTCATATTGCTGGGCAATTACAATGAACCAGCTCTAGGGACTTTATGCAATTGGGGCAGAGGGGCTCACAATCTAATTTCCCTACATCTAACCACATATTTTGCTAGAACTAATTTTGTAAGTAGTCGATTAACCCATTAATATACTTGTGTGGGAAGAATCCGTGAAAACCAATTCTAATAGCTAATAAGGCCCCGGCAGAGGACTTGTAATGTCTATCAGCAGGTTGGGTATTTGTGGGACAGACAAGTGGACAGGGAGAGGACGCACAGCAGGCGAATGCCCAGCAATACACCAGGCACGGAATAGTGGAGAAGCCCAGTTGACTTACACGTCTGTGTGGGAGTATGCCCGCTGGCATTGCCAGGAATGATCTGCACATGCAAGAAAATGTGCCGGAGACGGCTGCCAGCAGCTCTACAAGCATAAATCTGCCTGCTCCAGGTGCACCCAGCCACTGCCGAGCTACAGAGGTGAGAGACCCCGAAACCTCCAGCAGAGGGGACGCCAGCGCACCACACACTCCCCCAGTACAGCTGCTGCTTTATGTGCAGCCATCAGGACTTCTGATGTCATTTTAGGGCGTGAGATCGCTTGCTGGCACTTGTAGTACACAAGTCATAATGGGCCCACATCGTAGAAGAGGAGATGGGCTAAATCCCTTGTTTATCAGGTCAAAACTGAAAAGTAACGCATTGCTATAATGAACATCCAGAGTTGTTTGGGTGTAACCTACCAGTAACACTACATCATGCTGAAGGATTCCAAGCTAAACAGACTTTCCAAAAAACATTTAAAGAATTAAGGAAAAAAAAAAAAAAAAAAAAAAGTCAGATGACCGACAAAACTCAGCCTGAGTCTCTGCACCCGGTTACTCAAATACCAAGTCCCCCGCCGGTAATGTACCGTGAGGTCAGGCTCACACGGGGCCATGCACGTCATGGAAAACTTATATACGGTACCTTCTTCGGGTGAAGGGGCCATCTTGTTTCAGCCTCTTTTTAAAGATGTATCCATAATGGTTCTCTAGCACCAAATTTTCCATTTCAAAACGTAACAAAAACATCAGGGCCTGAGAGGTAGGTCCAAAAATAAAAAAATTAAAAACAGTCCCAAAATGACCAGAAGTGTCTAACCCTCCAGGTGTGGGCATGACCCAGCTGTCCGCCTGGCAGTGTCCATTTGTTACGGAGAAATTTCTATTTCTAGATAGGAGTATGAGGCCGCATGTAGCCAAAACAACGCCTGCCAACTGGTTCCTAACGCCTACCTAGAAAACGCCATCACTTTGTTCTGCCATTTCTCTAGCACGCTACCTCTGGGCTAAGGTTTGTTCAGACATGATTGTCCTCCGTGTGCCGTCCATTTTCGGGGAGCCACAGAGGGGGTGCACAAGTAAAACCGATATCATGCAGAAGGTAAACTATAAGGTTGCACCATGAATTGCTAAGAATGACGACTCTAGAACATTTGTGCACTCCTACTCCCATCAGCCACAGGTTTTTTAAGTCCTTAGCTAGTCCATTCCTGCCCCATAAATTGTGGGCTTTTTGCCCAGGAAAGGTAAGATATCAGGACAGGGACCCAACTTTGAAGGACGCCTTGACTTGGCAGTTGGGCTCACATATATAGGTCAATCTATGCGCCAAGAACCTTTTTTACTGTAATTTATGACAGCAATTTTGCAGATTAATATTTCCTATATACATTATATAGCGTTTCCCCCATTTTATATGGCAGTATTACAGTTTCAATATTCCACAGTATTCACTCTTCGCAATTTGTGATGCAACCTTATAGCTTTTTATAGTTCTGTTTTTGGTTGGCACCTGTTCACACTAGCTTAGATGTGCTGGTCATTTTTCGAAATCACTGAACAGGAGTCCAGTGGGCGGTCCTGCTCAATCTGTCTATATATGAGGAACAGTAGTGTCCGCCCTTTCCTATCCCTTTATGACCCAGTCCTAGTTTTGGCTGAGAAATCTCAATAGATAAAATGTGCCCGGTTATCAGAGAATAACTATGTGGAATCTCCATGTCTGCTCGGCTCTTTTTAACTCTATACCATACTGTCTCCAGACACCATTTTTCACCTGACCTGTTCTCTTCCCTAAGCCGCCTAAACAAAGCATAAGAATGAATCCAGACCGCCAGGGGTTTCGGAAATTTGTGCAGCTGTAAATCTATGCCACCCATCTGGAGGCGGTTGTTTTGGGGGCAACTAGTACACAGCTTTCTGCAAGCCCATCAGATAAATGGGACAATTGCAGATTTACCCTTTATAGGATCATGTTTATGACCATAAGAAAAAAAACCAAACACTTAGAGTCTCTTCTGTTTACAGCTTCATGTCTGTGGCCGCCAGGCTTGTAATATACGGAAGGTGTAAGTAACTGCAGATGGGTCTCAGCCCCGGAGGAATATACATTGTAAGGAACCGGAACTGGTATCGCTGGAATTCCCAGGTCTCACAACCGTACTGGGAGGGGGCATTGTAGGAAATCTGCAGAAAGGAGTATGCTAATCGTATAGATTGGTGGATAGGGCAGCTGAGGGCACAGCTATGTGACTAGCACGGGGCTAAATATTAACAGAGAAAACATGGAATGTGTTTACATCAATACAACCTGTTCGGCAGGACCGTCAGGGCGGCTATCCTCAACGCAGCAGAACAATGTAAGAGACATTTACTCCACAGCTGGTCCGTAAGGAAGGGCGCAGTCAGACGTATAAATGGCGCAGAGATAGGAAGGCAGCGCGCGGACTGGCCGACTGCTCTACTAGCCAGAGCGTGACAGCTGTAACTGTGGGCAGAGCCGCCGGACAGTCCGTGCACTGCGCTCTGATCTCAGCCCATTTTATATGGCCGTGTGACTGCGCCCTTACCGATAGATACTGAAACAGCCAAAGCCTGCTCGTTCTGACCGCACTCAGCACATTGCTACAATCAGGAACAGTAATATGCCTAGACAACCACAGGAATGGCTTTTACACGCCAGTCACCAGCAGTGTGCGCTGGAGTAAAGATGCAATAAATTCATTACAAGGCACGAGAGTCTTCGTGACCTTGGCACTTTATCAGCTGCCGAGCACCAACGCAAAAAACGGACTCTACTCAGGGACTGGAGAATGGGTGTCGTAATGGCGGTGGAAGTTGTGGCCTAGTTTATGACGACTTTTGTCAGCCACACTCTGCACTATTGAGTTGGTGTAAAAACACATAATGACAACTACAGGGAGTCGCTCAGACGAGGCCCCGAATATTCTGCGATAACTCTCCCTAGGTAAAAGAAACCTAAACAAAACAACCTGCTCCTTTAAACCTGGAAACTCCCACGTTGGAGCGATGAGGTGGGCGCCAGTTACTTCCACCAAATTTTTTTTTTTTTTTTAAATTGCCCATATAAATCTAAAACTTCTCAAAAAGAAGCTGAAGAGATAAAATTTAACAGAAAATTCATGATGTGAATGGAAAATGCATGATTTGTGTAAAAAACCCAAAATCGATCGTCGGATTCAATCATTTCACCTCACGTTTCATACGTTTTTCGCCGGATCCATCGCTGGCCGTTTTTTTGCTACACAGAAAAAAAAAAAAACACATTCCTATGTCAGTTTTCTCCGGCTGCTGGAAAAATAATTTTCAATGGATCCGGCAAAAAAACGGATGAAACGTGAGGACATCTGTCGCAATCCAGCGCTAATACAAGTCTATGAGAAAAAAACAAATCCGGCAGCAACTTCTGCCGGATCCGTTTTTTCAAAAATTTGTCGGATTGTGCCTGACAGCAAAAAACTGATGTGTGAAAGTAGCCCAAGTCTGGCTGGTATATGTCTGGTTTTTGCGTATAGGTTTCCATTGAATATTATCTTTACGGCACCATACGTTGGGAGACATCGATCAGATCGGTAAATCTTCCCGATGTACAGTACACCTCCACAATGCAAGGCGCAGTGTAAAGTCAGCCGAAACATCCCGACAGCATAGGAAGAAAACAATTCCTGGACTACAGAACGTGGCTTGCTGAATGGATGACCTTTCCTCTTATCCTTCCATTGAGGTTTGGCTTCCAAGAGCTAACTTTTCCTTCCCCATCTTCCCTTTATTTCCTGCTTCTCCACGACTTACCAAGCACTTTAATATTACAATCACCATAGCTGGCCAATATTTCTCTTTTTCCCCCACAGCAGGAGGCATTCAGAAAACATTAAACCAGTTAAGGAAGAGTTAACACCGCAATCACTCAAAGATATTTTGCCTAAAAACCAGCCACTGTAGCCGGTGCCAGGAGCAGCCCATCAGTCAGTATTATTAACCATCCACCCAGCACCGCGATCACACCACCGAGTGCCAGCGGGACGCAAACGTGGGGTCTGGATGCCAACTCCGCACATCACAACATGTTGTCAAGGAAAAACAGGATTAAGAGCACGATTGCCAATTAACACCCGGCCGTTTCATGGTACCTAACGAGATGTGGAATCGCAGAAGAAAGACCCCATGAGAAAAACTATTCCCTGCCTGCAGTCTGAGGGGAAGGTAGTGACATTCCCAACCCGCCACCCACAGCTGAAACTAGGAAGCATCGGAGCGTCTACAAAAAGCCAAGATGGTGGGAAAACGGTAATGTTACCAGTATAACCTGGCTGCCACCGCCGGAGCTGCTGCAACCCCCGACCCACTGTTTGTCAGCCCATCAGGGCGCCAGTCAGAGCACCCGGATCTCTGCTTCTCACCTTTTTGGGTTGTCTTTCATTGATCGGTTTTAAAAATAAAATGAATTCTATGCATCTCCATAATTGAGACACTGGCGATAACTGCTGATCCCTCCAATCAGATGAAAAGATCGGACATGTTGAAACAGAACAGGTCCGATCCTTGTTTCTCCGATATTGGCTGCCATAGCTTTTGCATTCCAGACACCAGTGCTGGGCAGAGCAGTTGGGTGAGGTTCACGCTGCGCCTGGGCACTTCGCCTACAGTATTTATTACCCCGACATAATGAAATGTTCCCATAGACCACCACTCAACAGTCTGCATAAAATATATAGGAAATCCATGCATCCTATCCTTTCTTATACATAATGCACAAAACACACAGTATTCTGTATCTCTACTTTACAGTGGGTCCCTTTGGTGTATGGATGCCGAGGCACCGTCCGGACCGTGGCCACTGTCAGTCGCTTACCTCCGGGGTGTGCGTGTCACACAATGCTCACAGACGCAGCGTGCACCTCGTCTAGCTCATACCTTTACATGGGTGGGTGTAACTTACAGAACGGTCGTTCATCGTGAATGTCCAAAGCAAAAGAGGAGAGCAACCGAGTGACGAAAGATCATTTGTTTGATGCCACCCACATTAAAATCAGGGATTGTCAGCAGCACATCATGTAAACTGGATTGTGAGCCTCCACATCGGGCAAAACGGCCGTCTGTAAGCCACAATCAGGATTCAGTGGAGACCCCATCAGACACTTACGGCATATTCTGACAATAAAGCATCACACACTATACCCTATAATGAAGCAGAAAATGCCCTATCCTCTAGTAGATGGCCACTGATTTTAGGAACAGTCGGATAATATTCCTCTATTCACTGCTGCCATACACTAATATGGAGTCTGGGCAGCTCCTCTGTACACGCCGTCCATCCATCTGGACACCTGGCACCACAAACCCCCCAAAGTCTAATTCGTTAGATGACATGTAACTGTTTATTTGAAATACAGAAACAAATAGGAAATCAATATTCAATGCAACATTTACAAAATATAAAAGCCATAGTAGCCGATTGTGGTCCTTGTCCCCTTTGCCCATACGACCACATGTATGCTTGGCCAAACCGTGCATGCACATGTAGGAGTCTAAGGTGAACACGGCCATGGACGCTTTATGAATGTCCTTGTATATTTAATTATGAATGATTACGAGAGTCTACGTGAAGGCAACTCTGCGGCCTGGGGTTAATCAGTTCATCTATAGTCCTGACCTCTGCGCTCAGCTACCTGCCTACATGGAAATCCTGCGCTGTAAAATAATACAAGATGGTGGATTTATAACTCAGTCATCAAGACTAACATGCCTGAAAGATCCACATAGAACATGATACCAATAAAGCTCCTGACACTATAGTGTCCCATTCATTTCAGGCCCAACACTCGGCAAGACAACACGTCACTCATCTGTATACCTCAGCTACCCAGGACAAGGCTGTCACCAGTACAGTCAGGGGCTGGATGATCGGCAACGAGGACACAACTGACCGACCTTAATAGGAGAACGCAGAATCTGGATCCTGGTGGAGGAAAACTACTGGGATGGACTCAACAGAAATACCTGCAGAACTACAAGTCACAATTCTCCAGAAGCTGAGCAGATTCAATGACGATAATAGCCAAGAAGATCTATAGTTGTCAACAGAAACCACTTGGTGATTATGGCCCCCGAGGAAGTGACGCTGCTCAGTGACTGACACGTTCCATGAAGGATATGAAAACCCCCATGACACCTGGCGCCGCTCATCCAAACACAGAAAATACAGCCATGGTCCCCCCAGTATGTACCTACCTAGGAATAACGAATGGACATCCTCATACTGTGTGTACGAGACCGTATATGCAGAGTGTACGAGGGCATGGGCTGACAGCATGTACCAGGTATGAGAACCCATAAGTAATACTGAGAACATCTATCCGTGCACGTATTGAGTATGAGAGCCTGTGTGCAGCCATACAATATGTAGGAAAGTAAAAGCACTTGTATAAAAGGATGAAAACATGAAGGCACAATGTATGAGAACATGTGAAGTATGAGAAGATGCTCCACCAAGACACTGATGATGCAATACAGAGATTATAGTTCTGTGAGGCTATAAGAACATGAGTTATACAATGTGCATGTATGGGAAATGTATTCCATGTATCACATATGTATGTAAATGCTGTATAGTGTGTATGAGAACATGTATTGCTATACTTTGATCGCAATAATGCATTCATGAAACATAGCTATACTGTATGAGAGTGTATATAGAGTAATGGTCACATGTATGTATCCAGCAGGACTAAAGTCCAGCACCCTGTGTATATAGAGTAATGGCCACATGTATGTATCCAGCAGGACAAAAGTCCAGCACCCTGTGTATATAGAGTAATGGCCACATGTATGTATCCAGCAGGACTAAAGTCCAGCACCCTGTGTATATAGAGTAATGGCCACATGTATGTATCCAGCAGGACTAAAGTCCAGCACCCTGTGTATATAGAGTAATGGCCACATGTATGTATCCAGCAGGACTAAAGTCCAGCACCCTGTGTATATAGAGTAATGGCCACATGTATGTATCCAGCAGGACTAAAGTCCAGCACCCTGTGTATATAGAGTAATGGCCACATGTATGTATCCAGCGGGACTAAAGTCCAGCACCCTGTGTATATAGAGTAATGGCCACATGTATGTATCCAGCGGGACTAAAGTCCAGCACCCTGTGTATATAGAGTAATGGCCACATGTATGTATACAGCGGGACTAAAGTCCAGCACCCTGTGTATATAGAGTAATGGCCACATGTATGTATCCAGCAGGACTAAAGTCCAGCACCCTGTGTATATAGAGTAATGGCCACATGTATGTATCCAGCAGGACTAAAGTCCAGCACCCTGTGTATATAGAGTAATGGCCACATGTATGTATCCAGCAGGACTAAAGTCCAGCACCCTGTGTATATAGAGTAATGGCCACATGTATGTATCCAGCAGGACTAAAGGTCCAGCACCCTGTGTATATAGAGTAATGGCCACATGTATGTATCCAGCAGGACTAAAGTCCAGCACCCTGTGTATATAGAGTAATGGTCACATGTATGTATCCAGCAGGACTAAAGTCCAGCACCCTGTGTATATAGAGTAATGGTCACATGTATGTATCCAGCGGGACTAAAGTCCAGCACCCTGTGTATATAGAGTAATGGTCACATGTATGTATCCAGCGGGACTAAAGTCCAGCACCCTGTGTATATAGAGTAATGGTCACATGTATGTATCCAGCGGGACTAAAGTCCAGCACCCTGTATATATAGAGTAATGGTCACATGTATGTATCCAGCGGGACTAAACTCCAGCACCCTGTGTATATAGAGTAATGATCACATGTATGTATCCAGCAGGACTAAAGTCCAGCACCCTGTGTATATAGAGTAATGGTCACATGTATGTATCCAGCGGGACTAAAGTCCAGCACCCTGTGTATATAGAGTAATGGTCACATGTATGTATCCAGCGGGACTAAAGTCCAGCACCCTGTGTATATAGAGTAATGGTCACATGTATGTATCCAGCGGGACTAAAGTCCAGCACCCTGTGTATATAGAGTAATGGTCACATGTATGTATCCAGCGGGACTAAAGTCCAGCACCCTGTGTATATAGAGTAATGGTCACATGTATGTATACAGCGGGACTAAAGTCCAGCACCCTGTGTATATAGAGTAATGGCCACATGTATGTATCCAGCGGGACTAAAGTCCAGCACCCTGTGTATATAGAGTAATGGCCACATGTATGTATCCAGCAGGACTAAAGTCCAGCACCCTGTGTATATAGAGTAATGGCCACATGTATGTATCCAGCAGGACTAAAGTCCAGCACCCTGTGTATATAGAGTAATGATCACATGTATGTATCCAGCAGGACTAAACTCCAGCACCCTGTGTATATAGAGTAATGGCCACATGCATGTATCCAGCGGGACTAAAGTCCAGCACCCTGTGTATATAGAGTAATGGTCACATGCATGTATCCAGCAGGACTAAAGTCCAGCACCCTGTGTATATAGAGTAATGGCCACATGCATGTATCCAGCAGGACTAAACTCCAGCACCCTGTGTATATAGAGTAATGATCACATGCATGTATCCAGCAGGACTAAACTCCAGCACCCTGTGTATATAGAGTAATGGTCACATGTATGTATCCAGCAGGACTAAAGTCCAGCACCCTGTGTATATAGAGTAATTGTCACATGTATGTATCCAGCAGGACTAAAGTCCAGCACCCTGTGTATATAGAGTAATGGCCACATGTATGTATCCAGCAGGACTAAAGTCCAGCACCCTGTGTATATAGAGTAATGGCCACATGTATGTATTATTTATTATTATTATTATACATTTTTATAGCGCCATTTATTCCATGGCGCTTTACATGTGAATACGGGGCAAATATAGACAAATACATTAAACATGAGCAGATAACAAGGCACACGAGTACATAAGGAGGGAGGACCCTGCCCGCGAGGGCTCACAGTCTGCAGGGGGTGGGTGAGGATACACTAGGAGAGGGAAGAGCTGGCTGTGCGGCTGTACAGCAGGACTAAAGGTCCAGCACCCTGTGTATATAGAGTAATGGTCACATGTATGTATACAGCGGGACTAAAGGTTCAGCACCCTGTGTATATAGAGTAATGGTCACATGTATGTATACAGCGGGACTAAAGGTCCAGCACCCTGTGTATATAGAGTAATGGTCACATGTATGTATCCAGCATGAAGGACCTTCATGTCTGTATGAGGCAGGATAACATGTATAAAGAACGCATCTGACCATGTATACAGTATAAAGGTACGAAAACGTGCACACAACATACACTACACAGTATGAGAACATATTGGGATATGCATATATATATATATATATATATATATATATATATATATATATATATATATATATATATTTTTTTTTTTTCACACAAACATACATATGTACAGTATAGGGACATCTATATATCCGTCAATGCATTACAGTATGAGCACATAAATATACATCCACAGTATAAGGACGCGTATATACAGTACAGCATGAGTGCATCATATATATACACCCATAGTATGAGGACATTATATACACAGTACAGTATGAGCACAGTATACATCCAGAGTATAGGGATTTGTATATACAGTACGAGCACACATGTGGAACACACACAGGATGAGGACATGTATATATGTATGTATGTATGTATGTATGCATGCATGTAACCTCCAGCCCTGTATGTATGTATGTATGTATGTATGTATGTATGTATGTATGTATGTAAGTATGTATGTATCAAT
Organism: Ranitomeya imitator; assembly: GCF_032444005.1. Taxonomy (NCBI): domain Eukaryota; kingdom Metazoa; phylum Chordata; class Amphibia; order Anura; family Dendrobatidae; genus Ranitomeya; species Ranitomeya imitator. The sequence goes on from NC_091286.1 coordinate 578,346,948, forward strand.
CACATTTTTTTGGTGATTATACTAAGCAGTAAATCCCATAACAAGAGGTACTTTCTAGATAAAATATCATTTATTGAACAAAAATAAAACATATATAGACATTCAATGACAAAAAAATGACAAAAAACAAAAAAGTGCAGAATCCAATAAAAAGAGGGACATAACCATAGGAGAGCCACCAAATCTTGTAGCACTGCGGTGAAGCTAAATAAAGAGGCTAAATACCGCACATAGGCGCCCAATTAGGTCTGATAGAAAAAGTGCCGTAGCCAATGTAAGCCATATAGTATATTCCTGTCTAAAACTTAGACTATCCTGTGCTATGACAGTGACGCATATTGTACATTTTATAAGGAAGCCCCAATAACTAAAGTGGTAAGTGCGGAAAATCGCGCTCCATAAAATAAAACAAGAACACATTACCCGCAGTGTATGGTGTGGTCTCTCCTCGGCGTCCCTCTGCCCCGACGCGCGTTTCACTGACGGCTTCTTCAACATCGGGGCAGAGGGACGCCGAGGAGAGACCACACCATACACTGCGGGTAATGTGTACTTGATTTATTTTATGGAGCGCTATTTTCCGCACTTACCACTTTAGTTATTGGGGCTTCCTTATAAAATGTACCATATGCATCACTGTCATAGCACAGGATAGTCTAAGTTTTAGACAGGAATATACTATATGGCTTACATTGGCTACGGCACTTTTTCTATCAGACCTAATTGGGCGCCTATGTGCGGTATTTAGCCTCTCTTTATTTAGCTTCACCGCAGTGCTACAAGATTTGGTGGCTCTCCTATGGTTATGTCCCTCTTTTTATTGGATTCTGCACTTTGTTATTTTTTGTCATTTTTTTTGTCATTGAATGTCTATATATGTTTTATTTTTGTTCAATAAATGATATTTTATCTAAAAAGTACCTCTTGTTTTGGGATTTACTGCTTAGCATAATCACCAAAAAAATGTGATTTGTGTCTTCAGTATCTAGTGGTACTTGTATCCCCAATTTAGGGGCATTCTACTAAGGGCAACCTATGTGAAATGTATGTATGTAGCCTCCGTGTATAATCTTTATTTTTTTATAGCGCTAACATATTCCACAGCGCTTTAGTTTTTGCACACATTATCGTATGCGTGTGTGTGTGTAGCGCGTGTGTGTGTGTGTAGCGCGTGTGTGTGTGTAGCGCGTGTGTGTGTGTGTGTAGCGCGTGTGTGTGTGTAGCGCGTGTGTGTGTGTAGCGCGTGTGTGTGTAGCGCGCGTGTGTAGCGCGCGTGTGTAGCGCGCGTGTGTAGCGCGCGTGTGTAGCGCGCGTGTAGCGCGCGTGTGTAGCGCGCGTGTGTGTAGCGCGCGTGTGTGTAGCGCGCGTGTGTGTAGCGCGCGTGTGTGTAGCGCGCGTGTGTGTAGCGCGCGTGTGTGTAGCGCGCGTGTGTGTAGCGCGCGTGTGTGTAGCGCGCGTGTGTGTAGCGCGCGTGTGTGTAGCGCGCGTGTGTGTAGCGCGCGTGTGTAGCGCGCGTGTGTAGCGCGCGTGTGTGTAGCGCGCGTGTGTGTAGCGCGCGTGTGTGTAGCGCGCGTGTGTGTAGCGCGCGTGTGTGTAGCGCGTGTGTGTGTAGCGTGTGTGTGTGTGTAGCGTGTGTGTGTGTAGCGTGTGTGTGTAGCGTGTGTGTGTAGCGTGTGTGTGTGTGTAGCGTGTGTGTGTGTGTAGCGTGTGTGTGTGTGTAGCGTGTGTGTGTAGCGTGTGTGTGTGTGTAGCGTGTGTGTGTAGCGTGTGTGTGTGTGTAGCGTGTGTGTGTGTAGCGTGTGTGTGTGTAGCGTGTGTGTGTGTGTGTAGCGTGTGTGTGTGTGTAGCGTGTGTGTGTGTGTAGCGTGTGTGTGTGTGTAGCGTGTGTGTGTAGCGTGTGTGTGTGTAGCGTGTGTGTGTGTAGCGTGTGTGTGTGTAGCGTGTGTGTGTAGCGCGTGTGTGTGTAGCGTGTGTGTGTGTAGCGTGTGTGTGTGTAGCGTGTGTGTAGCGTGTGTGTGTGTAGCGTGTGTGTGTAGCGCGTGTGTGTGTAGCGTGTGTGTGTGTAGCGTGTGTGTGTGTAGCGTGTGTGTGTGTGTAGCGTGTGTGTGTGTGTGTGTAGCGTGTGTGTGTAGCGTGTGTGTGTGTAGCGTGTGTGTGTAGCGTGTGTGTGTAGCGTGTGTGTGTAGCGTGTGTGTGTAGCCTCCGTGTATGTAGCGTGTGTGTGTGTAGCCTCCGTGTATGTATGAACAGTACAGACCAAATGATTGGACACCTTCTCATTTAAAGATTTTTCTGTATTTTCATGACTGAAAATTGTACATTCACACTGAAGGCATCAAAACTATGAATTAAAACATGTGGATTTATATACTTAACAAAAGTGTGAAACAACTGAAAATATGTCTTATATTCTAGGTTATTCGAAGTAGCCACCTTTTGCTTTGATGACTGCTTTACACACTCTTGGCATTCTCTTGATGAGCTTCAAGAGGTAGTCACCGGGATTGGTCTTCCAACAATCTAGAAGGAGTTCCCAGAGATGCTTAGCACTTGTTGGCCCTTTTGCCTTCCCTCTGCGGGCCAACTTATTATTATTATTATTTATTGTTATAGCGCCATTTATTCCATGGCGCTTTACATGTGAGGAGGGGTATACATAATAAAAACAAGTACAATAATCTTAAACAATACAAGTCATAACTGGTACAGGAGGAGTGAGGACCCTGCCCGCGAAGGCTCACAATCTACAAGGGATGGGTGAGAATACAGTAGGCGAGGATAGAGCTGGTCATGCAGCGGTTTGGTCGATCAGTGGTTACTGCAGGTTGTAGGCTCACCCCAAACCATCTTGATTGGATTCAGGTCTGGTGACTGCGGAGGCCAGGTCATCTGGCGTAGCTCCCCATCACTCTCCTTCTTGGTCAAATAGCACTTACACAGCCTGGAGGTGTTTGGGGTCATTGTCCTGTTGAAAAATAAATGATGGTCCAACTGAACGCAAACCGGATGGAATAGCATGCCACTGCAAGATGCTGTGGTAGCCATGCTGGTTCAGTATACCTTCAATTTTGGATAAATCTCCAACAGTGTCAGCAGCAAACAACCCCCACACCATCACACCTCCTCCTCCATGCTTCACGGTGGGAACCAGGCATGTAGAGTCCATCCGTTCACCTTTTCTGCGTCTCACAAAGACACGGTGGTTGGAACCAAAGATCTCAAATTTGGACTCATCAGACCAAAGCACAGATTTCCGCTGGTCTAATGTCCATTCCTTGTGTTCTTTAGCCCAAACAAGTCTCTTCTGCTTGTTGCCTGCCCTTAGCAGTGGTTTCCTAGCAGCTATTTTACCATGAAGGCCTGCTGCACAAAGTCTCCTCTTAACAGTTGTTGTAGAGATGTGTCTGCTGCTCTGTGTGGCATTGGCCTGGTCTCTTATCTGAACTGCTGTTAACCTGCGATTTCTGAGGCTGGTGACTCAGATAAACTTATCGTCAGAAGCAGAGGTGACTCTTGGTCTTCCTTTCCTGGGGCGGTCCTCATGTGAGCCAGTTTCTTTGTAGCGCTTGATGGTTTTTGCAAGTGCACTTGGGGACACTTTAAAAGTTAGCGCTATTTTTCGGACTGACTGACCTTCATTTCTTAAAGTAATGAGGGCCACTCGTTTTTCTTAGCTGCTTTTTTCCTGCCATAATACAAATTCTAACAGTCTATTCAGTAGGACTATCAGCTGTGTATCTACCAGACTTCTGCACAACACAACTGATGGCCCCAATCCCATTTATAAGGCAAGAAATCCCACTTATTAAACCTGACAGGGCACACCTGTGAAGTGAAAACCATTTCCGGTGACTACCTCTTGAAGCTCATCAAGAGAATGCCAAGAGTGTGCAAAGTAGTCAAAGCAAAAGGTGGCTACTTTGAAGAACCTAGAATATAAGACAATTTCAGTTGCTTCACACTTTTTTGTTAAGTATATAATTCCACATGTGTTAATTCATAGTTTTGATGCCTTCAGTTTGAATGTACAATTTTCATAGTCATGAAAATACAGAAAAATCTTTAAATGAGAAGGTGTGTCCAAACTTTTGGTCTGTACCGTATGTATGTAGCCTCCGTCCCTGTATGTATGCATGCATGTGCGTATGTAGCCTCCGTCCCTGCATGTATGTATGCATGTAGCCTCCGTCCCTGTATGTATGTATGTAGGTAGCCTCCGTTCCTGCACGTATGTATGTAGCCTCCGTCCCTGCATGTTTGTATGTATGTAGCCTCCGTCCCTGCATGTATGTATGTATGTAGCCTCCGTCCCTGTATGTCTGTATGTAGCCTCCGTCCATGCATGTATGTATGTAGCCTCCGTTCCTGCATGTATGTATGTATGTAGCCTCCGTCCCTGCATGTACGTATGTATGTATGTACGTGTGTAGCCTCCGTCCCTGTATGTACGTGTGTAGCCTCCGTCCCTGTATGTACGTGTGTAGCCTCCGTCCCTGTATGTACGTGTGTAGCCTCCGTCCCTGTATGTACGTGTGTAGCCTCCGTCCCTGTATGTACGTGTGTAGCCTCCGTCCCTGTATGTACGTGTGTAGCCTCCGTCCCTGTATGTACGTGTGTAGCCTCCGTCCCTGCATGTACGTATGTAGCCTCTGTCCCTGTATGTATGTATGGAGCCTCTGTCCCTGTATGTATGGAGCCTCCCTCCCTGTATGTATGTATGTCTGTCGCCTCCGTCCCTGTATGTATGTCGGTCGGTCTGTCCGTAGCCTCCGTCCCTGTATGTACGTATGTAGCCTCCGTCCCTGTATGTACGTATGGAGCCTCCGTCCCTGTATGTACGTATGGAGCCTCCGTCCCTGTATGTACGTATGGAGCCTCCGTCCCTGTATGTACGTATGGAGCCTCTGTCCCTGTATGTATGGAGCCTCCCTCCCTGTATGTATGTATGTATGTCTGTCGCCTCCGTCCCTGTATGTATGTCGGTCGGTCTGTCCGTAGCCTCCGTCCCTGTATGTATGTCGGTCGGTCTGTCCGTAGCCTCCGTCCCTGTATGTATGTATGGAGCCTCCGTCCCTGTCTGTAGCCTCCGTCCCTGTATGTATGTATGGAGCCTCCGTCCCTGTATGTCTGTATGTAGCCTCGACCTCCGTGCCTGTCTGTAGCCTCCCTCCCTGTATGTATGTCGGTCGGTCTGTCCGTAGCCTCCGTCCCTGTATGTCTGTATGTATGTAGCCTCGGTCCCTGTATGTATGTATGTAGCCTCCGTCCCTGTATGTATGTATGTATGTAGCCTCGGTCCCTGTATGTATGTATGTAGCCTCCGTCCCTGTATGTATGTAGCCTCCGTCCCTGTATGTATGTATGTATGTAGCCTCGGTCCCTGTATGTATGTATGTAGCCTCCGTCCCTGTATGTATGTATGTATGTATGTATGTAGCCTCCGTCCCTGTATGTATGTATGTATGTATCCTCCGTCCCTGTATGTATGTAGCCTCCGTCCCTGCATGCATGTATGTATGTATGTATGTATGTAGCCTCCGTCCCTGTATGTATGTATGTATGTATGTATGTAGCCTCCGTCCCTGTATGTATGTATGTATGTCGGTCTGTCTGTCTGTAGCCTCCGTCCCCGTATATATATGTATGTATGTATGTATGTATGTATGTAGCCTCCGTCCCCATATATATATGTATGTATGTAGCCTCCGTCCCTGTATGTATGTATGTCGGTCTGTCTGTCTGTAGCCTCCGTCCCCGTATATATATGTATGTATGTATGTAGCCTCCGTCCCTGTATGTCGGTCTGTCTGTCTGTAGCCTCCGTCCCTGTATGTATGTAGCCTCCGTCCCCGTATATATATGTATGTATGTATGTATGTAGCCTCCGTCCCTGTATGTATGTATGTCGGTCTGTCTGTCTGTAGCCTCCGTCCCTGTATGTATGTATGTATGTATGTATGTAGCCTCCGTCCCTGTATGTATGTCGGTCTGTCTGTCTGTAGCCTCCGTCCCCGTATATATATGTATGTATGTATGTATGTATGTATGTATGTATGTAGCCTCCGTCCCCGTATATATATATGTATGTATGTAGCCTCCGTCCCCGTATGTATGTATGTCGGTCTGTCTGTCTGTAGCCTCCGTCCCTGTATGTATGTATGTATGTATGTATGTATGTAGCCTCCGTCCCTGTATGTATGTCGGTCTGTCTGTCTGTAGCCTCCGTCCCCGTATATATATGTATGTATGTATGTATGTATGTATGTATGTATGTATGTATGTATGTATGTAGCCTCCGTCCCCGTATATATATGTATGTATGTATGTAGCCTCCGTCCCCGTATGTATGTATGTCGGTCTGTCTGTCTGTAGCCTCCGTCCCCGTATATATATGTATGTATGTATGTATGTATGTAGCCTCCGTCCCTGTATGTCGGTCTGTCTGTCTGTAGCCTCCGTCCCTGTATGTATGTAGCCTCCGTCCCCGTATATATATGTATGTATGTATGTATGTAGCCTCCGTCCCTGTATGTCGGTCTGTCTGTCTGTAGCCTCCGTCCCTGTATGTATGTAGCCTCCGTCCCCGTATATATATGTATGTATGTATGTATGTAGCCTCCGTCCCTGTATGTCGGTCTGTCTGTCTGTAGCCTCCGTCCCTGTATGTATGTAGCCTCCGTCCCCGTATATATATGTATGTATGTATGTATGTAGCCTCCGTCCCTGTATGTCGGTCTGTCTGTCGCCTCCCTCCCTGTATGTATGTATGTATGTATGTATGTATGTATGTATGTATGTATGTATGTATGTAGCCTCCGTCCCCGTATATATATGTATGTATGTATGTATGTAGCCTCCGTCCCTGTATGTCGGTCTGTCTGTCGCCTCCCTCCCTGTATGTATGTATGTCGGTCTGTCTGTAGCCTCCGTCCCCGTATATATATGTATGTATGTATGTAGCCTCCCTCCCTGTATGTCTGTCTGTCTGTAGCCTCCGTCCCTGTATGTATGTAGCCTCCGTCCCCGTATATATATGTATGTATGTATGTATGTATGTATGTATGTATGTATGTAGCCTCCGTCCCTGTATGTGAGCCGGTACTCACAGGATGCCGGAGCAGGACGTGCACACGAAGGCCCCCGCCGTCATATTGGCGTAGGTCGGGCCGCGCTGGTCACAGTCGAAGCACTTGCGGTTGTGCGGGAGGCTGGTCATCTCCCGGAGCAGCTTCAGGTGCTTCTCCTCCTGCTTCCGCTTGGCGCTGGCCGCCATGGTGAGCACCGGCCGCGGGCGACACACCGGGAGACACCGGGCGGCACCTAGCAGGCACAGTCAAGGGCCAGTGACGTGTCTAGGGGCGTGGCCTCAGAACGTCACGTTCATAAAGGCGGGGCCTATTGACGCTAAAGGGCAAGCAGCAATTATTAGAGAGATAATAATCGCGCTGTACACGGGTGAGAGCGCGGGAGAACACGCATCGTGCGGATCGTGAGAATGGTCTCACGTGGAGGAGGACGGCGGGACGGACGTTCTGACATGAACGGCAGAAAGGAAGGCGGAAGTCACACAATACACTTCCGGATTCCTTCACTCGTTACTAGGCAACAAGATGGATGCGGACTGTATGACCGCTGGGCTTGGTCCGTATGTTCTGCGCCTGCAGATGTGTCATGTCTCCTGTCCCTGGTAACACACCCGCGGGTGTCCGGGCGTCTTATTGTGTGACACCCTGTGTAAGGACGTGTTCTCATACAGCTGACAGGAGGCAGGGCCGTGTGTGTGACAAGGGCACCGCCATAGTCACCCGAAATAGGCAATACCGCACACTGTGCCTCCAGGATAAGTAATGCTGAACACTGTGCCCCCGGGATAAGTAATACCGCACACTGTGCCTCCAGGATAAATAATACCGCACACTGTGCTCCCAGAATAAGTAATGCTGAACACTGTGCCCCCCGGGATAAGTAATACCGCACACTGTGCCTCCAGGATAAATAATACCGCACACTGTGCCCCCGGGATAAGTAATACCGCACACTGTGCTCCCAGGATAAGTAATACCGCACACTGTGCCCCCGGGATAAGTAATACCGCACACTGTGCCTCCAGGATAAATAATACCGCACACTGTGCCTCCAGGATAAATAATACCGCACACTGTGCTCCCAGAATAAGTAATGCTGAACACTGTGCCCCCCGGGATAAGTAATACCGCACACTGTGCCTCCAGGATAAATAATACCGCACACTGTGCCCCCGGGATAAGTAATACCGCACACTGTGCTCCCAGGATAAGTAATACCGCACACTGTGCCCCCGGGATAAGTAATACCGCACACTGTGCCTCCAGGATAAATAATACCGCACACTGTGCTCCCAGGATAAGTAATGCTGAACACTGTGCCCCCGGGATAAGTAATACCGCACACTGTGCCTCCAGGATAAATAATACCGCACACTGTGCTCCCAGAATAAGTAATGCTGAACACTGTGCCCCCCGGGATAAGTAATACCGCACACTGTGCCTCCAGGATAAATAATACCGCACACTGTGCCCCCGGGATAAGTAATACCGCACACTGTGCTCCCAGGATAAGTAATACCGCACACTGTGCCCCCGGGATAAGTAATACCGCACACTGTGCCTCCAGGATAAATAATACCGCACACTGTGCCTCCAGGATAAATAATACCGCACACTGTGCTCCCAGAATAAGTAATGCTGAACACTGTGCCCCCCGGGATAAGTAATACCGCACACTGTGCCTCCAGGATAAATAATACCGCACACTGTGCCCCCGGGATAAGTAATACCGCACACTGTGCTCCCAGGATAAGTAATACCGCACACTGTGCCCCCGGGATAAGTAATACCGCACACTGTGCCTCCAGGATAAATAATACCGCACACTGTGCCTCCAGGATAAATAATACCGCACACTGTGCTCCCAGAATAAGTAATGCTGAACACTGTGCCCCCCGGGATAAGTAATACCGCACACTGTGCCTCCAGGATAAATAATACCGCACACTGTGCCCCCGGGATAAGTAATACCGCACACTGTGCTCCCAGGATAAGTAATACCGCACACTGTGCCCCCGGGATAAGTAATACCGCACACTGTGCCTCCAGGATAAATAATACCGCACACTGTGCTCCCAGGATAAGTAATGCTGAACACTGTGCCCCCGGGATAAGTAATACCGCACACTGTGCCTCCAGGATAAATAATACCGCACACTGTGCTCCCAGAATAAGTAATGCTGAACACTGTGCCCCCCGGGATAAGTAATACCGCACACTGTGCCTCCAGGATAAATAATACCGCACACTGTGCCCCCGGGATAAGTAATACCGCACACTGTGCTCCCAGGATAAGTAATACCGCACACTGTGCCCCCGGGATAAGTAATACCGCACACTGTGCCTCCAGGATAAATAATACCGCACACTGTGCTCCCAGGATAAGTAATGCTGAACACTGTGCCCCCGGGATAAGTAATACCGCACACTGTGCCTCCAGGATAAATAATACCGCACACTGTGCTCCCAGGATAAGTAATACCGCACACTGTGCCTCCAGGATAAATAATACCGCACACTGTGCTCCCAGCATAAATAATACTGCACACTGTGCTCCCAGAATAAGTAATGCTGAACACTGTGCCCCCCGGGATAAGTAATACCGCACACTGTGCTCCCGGAATAAATAATACCACACACTGTGCCCCCAGGATAAGTAATACCGCACACTGTGCCCCCAGGATAAATAATACCGCACACTGTGCTCCCAGGATAAGTAATACCGCACACTGTGCTCCCAGAATAAGTAATGCTGAACACTGTGCTCCCCGGGATAAGTAATACCGCACACTGTGCTCCCAGAATAAGTAATGCTGAACACTGTGCCCACCGGGATAAGTAATACCGCACACTGTGCTCCCAGAATAAGTAATACCGCACACTGTGCTCCCGGAATAAGTAATGCTGAACACTGTGCCCCCCGGGATAAGTAATACCGCACACTGTGCTCCCAGAATAAGTAATGCTGAACACTGTGCCCCCCGGGATAAGTAATGCTGAACACTGTGCCCCCCGGGATAAATAATACCGCACACTGTGCCTCCAGGATAAATAATACCGCACACTGTGCTCCCAGAATAAGTAATGCTGAACACTGTGCCCCCCGGGATAAGTAATACCGCACACTGTGCTCCCAGAATAAGTAATACCGCACACTGTGCTCCCGGAATAAGTAATGCTGAACACTGTGCTCCCCGGGATAAGTAATACCGCACACTGTGCTCCCAGAATAAGTAATACCGCACACTGTGCTCCCGGAATAAGTAATGCTGAACACTGTGCCCCCCGGGATAAATAATACCGCACACTGTGCCTCCAGGATAAATAATACCGCACACTGTGCTCCCAGGATAAATAATACCGCACACTGTGCTCCCAGGATAAGTAATACCGCACACTGTGCCCCCGGGATAAGTAATACCGCACACTGTGCCTCCAGGATAAATAATACCGCACACTGTGCTCCCAGGATAAGTAATGCTGAACACTGTGACCCCGGGATAAGTAATACCGCACACTGTGCCTCCAGGATAAATAATACCGCACACTGTGCTCCCAGGATAAGTAATACCGCACACTGTGCCTCCAGGATAAATAATACCGCACACTGTGCTCCCAGCATAAATAATACTGCACACTGTGCTCCCAGAATAAGTAATGCTGAACACTGTGCCCCCCGGGATAAGTAATACCGCACACTGTGCTCCCGGAATAAATAATACCACACACTGTGCCCCCAGGATAAGTAATACCGCACACTGTGCCCCCAGGATAAATAATACCGCACACTGTGCTCCCAGGATAAGTAATACTGCACACTGTGCTCCCAGAATAAGTAATGCTGAACACTGTGCTCCCCGGGATAAGTAATACCGCACACTGTGCTCCCAGAATAAGTAATGCTGAACACTGTGCCCCTCGGGATAAGTAATACCGCACACTGTGCTCCCAGAATAAGTAATACCGCACACTGTGCTCCCGGAATAAGTAATGCTGAACACTGTGCCCCCCGGGATAAGTAATACCGCACACTGTGCTCCCAGAATAAGTAATGCTGAACACTGTGCCCCCCGGGATAAGTAATGCTGAACACTGTGCCCCCCGGGATAAATAATACCGCACACTGTGCCTCCAGGATAAATAATACCGCACACTGTGCTCCCAGAATAAGTAATGCTGAACACTGTGCCCCCCGGGATAAGTAATACCGCACACTGTGCTCCCAGAATAAGTAATACCGCACACTGTGCTCCCGGAATAAGTAATGCTGAACACTGTGCTCCCCGGGATAAGTAATACCGCACACTGTGCTCCCAGAATAAGTAATACCGCACACTGTGCTCCCGGAATAAGTAATGCTGAACACTGTGCCCCCCGGGATAAATAATACCGCACACTGTGCCTCCAGGATAAATAATACCGCACACTGTGCTCCCAGGATAAATAATACCGCACACTGTGCTCCCAGGATAAGTAATACCGCACACTGTGCTCCCAGAATAAGTAATGCTGAACACTGTGCCCCCCGGGATAAATAATACCGCACACTGTGCCTCCAGGATAAATAATACCGCACACTGTGCTCCCAGGATAAATAATACCGCACACTGTGCTCCCAGAATAAGTAATGCTGAACACTGTGCCCCCCGGGATAAATAATACCGCACACTGTGCCTCCAGGATAAATAATACCGCACACTGTGCTCCCAGGATAAATAATACCGCACACTGTGCTCCCAGGATAAGTAATACCGCACACTGTGCCTCCAGGATAAATAATACCGCACACTGTGCTCCCAGCATAAATAATACTGCACACTGTGCTCCCAGAATAAGTAATGCTGAACACTGTGCCCCCCGGGATAAATAATACCGCACACTGTGCTCCCAGGAAAAATAATACAGCTCACTGTGCCCCCCAGGATAACTAATACTGCACACTGTGCCCCCCAGGATAACTAATACCACACACTGTGGCCCCGGGATAAGTAATACCACACACTGTGCCCACGGGATAAGTAATACCGCACACTGTGCCGTCGGGATAACTAATACCGCACACTGCCCTCGGAATAAGTAATACCACACTGCCCCCGGAATAAGTAATACCGCATACTGTGCCTCTGGAATAAGAAAAACTGCATACTGTGCCCCCAGGATAAGTAATTCCGCACACTGTGCCCCCCAGGATAACTAATACCGCACCCTGTGCCCCTGAGATAAGTAATACCACACACTGTGCCCCCGGAATAAGCAATACCGCATACTGTACCCCCGGGATAAGTAATACCGCACACTGTGCCCCCAGGATAAGTAATACCGCACACTGTGCCCTCGGGATAAGTAATACCGCATACTATGCCACCGGGATAAGTAATACCGCACACTGTGCTCCTGGAATAAGTAATACCGCACACTGTGCTCCCGGAATAAGTAATACCGCATACTGTGCCCTCGGGATAAGTAATACCACACACTGTGCCCCCGGAATAAGTAATACAGCATACTGTGCCTCGGGGATAAGTAATACCGCATACTGTGCCCCCGGGATAAGTAATACAGCACACTGTGCCCCCCAGGATAACTAGTACCGCACACTGTGCCCCCGGGATAAGTAATAGCACACACTGTGCCCCTGGAATAAGTAATACCGCACACTGTGCCCTCTGGATAAGTAATACTGCACACTGTGCCCCCAGGATAAGTAATACAGCACACTGTGCCCTCGGGATAAGTAATACCGCATACTGTACCCCCAGGACAAGTAATACCGCACACTGTGCCCCCAGGATAAGTAATACCGCACACTGCCCCCGGGATAAGTAATACCGTACACTGTGCCCCTGGGAAAAGTAATACCGCACACTGTGCCCCCCGGATAAGTAATGCCGCACACTGTGCCCGCCGGATAAGTAATACTGCACGCTGTGCCCCCCAGCATAAGTAATACCGCACAGTATGCTCCCAGGATAAGTACATACCGCACATTGTGCCCATGGGATAAGTAATACAGCACAATGTGCCCCCGGAATAAGTAATACAGCACAATGTGCCCCCGGGATAAGTAATACCGCACACTGTGCTCCCAGGATAAGTAATACCGCACACTGTGCCCATGGGATAAGTAATACCGCACACTGTGCTCCCAGGATAAGTAATACAGCACAATGTACCCTCGGAATAATTAATACCGCACACTGTGCTCATGGGATAAGTAATTCCGCACACTGTGCTCCCAGGATAAGTAATACCGCACACTGTGCCCCCAGGATAAGTAATGCTGTACACTGTGCCCCCGGGATAAGTAATACCACACACTGTGCTCCCAGGATAAGTAATACCGCACATTGTGCCCATGGGATAAGTAATACCACACACTGTGCCCCCCGAAATAAGTAATACAGCACAATGTACCCTCGGAATAATTAATACCACACACTGTGATCCCAGGATAAGTAATTCTGCACACTGTGCTCATGGGATAAGTAATACCGCACACTGTGCCCCCGGGATAAGTAATGATGCACACTATGCCCCCGGGATAAGTAATGCCGCACACTGTGCCCCTGGGATAAGTAATAACGCACACTGTTCCCCCGGGATAAGTAATACCGATGACCTACTAACTGCCAGGAGCAAGCGACACTACTCTGTCCTCCTTCTCCTGGACCTGTCTTCTGCCTTTGACACTGTGGACCACTCCCTTTTGCTACAAATTCTCTCATCTCTTGGCATCACAGACTTGGCCCTTTCCTGGATCTCGTCATATCTGACAGACCGAACATTCAGTGTCTCCCTCCCCCACACCACCTCCTCACTTCGCCCCTTGCCAGTCGGTGTTCCTCAAGGCTCTGTTCTAGGACCCCTACTCTTCTCCATCTACACTTTCGGCTTGGGACAGCTCATAATATCCCACGGTATGCAGTACCATCTCTACGCTGATGACACGCAGATCTATCTATCCGGACCTGACCTCACCTCCTTACTTACCAAAATCCCGCACTGTCTGTCTGCTAGTTCAGCTTTCTTTTCTGCTCGCTTTCTACAACTGAATATGGACAAAACAGAATTCATCATCCTTCCCCCATCTCACTCTACCCCTCCACCAGACCTATCCATCAATGTCAATGGCTGCTCACTTTCCCCAGTCCAACACGCCCGGTGCCTCGGGGTGATCCTCGACTCTGCCCTCTCCTTCAAGCCACATATCCAAGCCCTTGCCTCCTCCTGCCGTCTCAAACTCAAAAATATTTCCCGGATCCGTGCTTTCCTTGACCGCGACACCGCAAAAACGCTAGTGCATGCCCTTATCATCTCCCGCCTCGACTACTGCAACCTCCTACTCACTGGACTCCCCTCTAGCACTCTGGCACCGCTCCAATCCATCCTACACTCTGCTGCCCGACTAATCTACCTGTCTCCCCGCTATTCCCCAGCCTCCCCTCTCTGCCAAGCCCTTCACTGGCTTCCTATCGCCCAGAGACTCCAGTTCAAAACCCTCACAATGACATACAAAGCCATCCACAACCTGTCTCCTCCATACATCTGTGACATGGTCTCCCGGTACCTACCTACACGCAACCTCCGATCCTCCCAAGACCTCCTTCTCTACTCCCCTCTCATCTCTTCTTCCCACAACCGCATCCAAGTCTTCTCCCGTGCTTGCCCCATACTCTGGAACTCTCTACCCCAACACATCAGACTCTCACCTATCATAGAAACCTTCAAAAAGAACCTGAAGACTCACCTCTTCCGACAAGCTTACAGCCTGCAGTGATCCTGAAGTTACTGAACCGCCGCGCAACCTGCCCTACCCTCTCCTAGTGTATCCTCACCCATCCCCTGCAGACTGTGAGCCCTCGCGGGCAGGGTCCTCCCTCCTTATGTACCCGTGTGCCTGTTATCTGCTCATGTTTTATGTATTTGTCTATATTTGCCTTGTATTCACATGTAAAGCGCCATGGAATAAATGGCGCTATAAAAATGTATAATAATAATAATACCGGACACTGTGCTCCCAGGATAAGTAATACCGCACACTGTGCCCCTGGGATAAGTAATAACACACACTGTTCTCCCAAGATAAGTAATTCCACACACTGTGATCCCAGGATAAGTAATACCGCACACTGTGCCCCTGGGATAAGTAATACCGCACACTGCCCCCAGAATAAGTAGCCGCTCACTGTGCCCCCTGATTAATACCCCCTATGAATGGTCTTGGAATGCTACTTTTAGTAGGCGTCTTGATGGAATCCACTGTGGCACATACAGAATGTACAAAATATAAACAACTTATATTTTTACCAAAATATTTACGTTCACTTTCTTTGCACAGCTGTAATTACAAATATCATTTACATTGCCTGATATGGTGACGTTTATATATCGTCTCCCCTAAGAAAAAAATATTTGAATTAGAAATGTGTTGGTAGAATTTCCTCTTCACGTTTCCACCACCAAGTCTGGCCAGGAGGGAGCCTCGGTAATCTCCGCTGTCCTATACAAATGATTCTAACCGTCCATTACAGGATTGTGCAGCCTCACTCATTGGGAAATCATGCGTCTGCTGACACTATGTTACTTTCCGGACAGATAAGAGAACTGAAGTTTGGAATTTTGTTATTACAGTGGAATTATACAGATGGAAATACCAGACATTGCTCAGAACACAAGCTTGTGCTTCCTGTAGGACATCAGGCTCCATCAGATCACTTCCATTTAATTGTTGATTAACCAAAAAGCTGCAGGGAAATTATGCGAATATCAAGAAAATTACCTCGAGTGATTTAAGGTCAGATTTTGCTTAATTGAGCCTAAAAATAACATCTGCCCTGTCATATGGGACTAGAAAATTATCATCATGGACGATGATACAATTATTATCATAAATGTTGGAAATCATTATGAGATTAAAAGAAACAATTTCTTAATTTATGAGTATTGAGTCGATGCTATGCGATCCAGTTTAATACTTGGATCCACTGTGTACCTACAGATTTGAGTCATCTACATTAGCAACAGTGAAGATGAAAATAGACACCAGTCCACAGTACAAAGACAATAAACATAGGGGCCGATTCATTAAGATTGGCATTTCATATGACGGTCTTAACCCCTTCACCGCCTTGGGTTTTTCTGTTTTTTTCTCTCCTTCCCAGAGCCACAGCTTTTTCATTTTTCCATCAATATGTCCATGTGAGGGCTTGTTTTTTGTGGGAAGAGTTGTATATTTGAACTATTTGTTTTGCAATATAGTGTACTGGAAAACAAATTCAAAGTGCAGTAAAATTGCAAAAAAAAGTGCTATTTCACAATTGTTTTTTTGTTTTGCTATTTTACCATGTTAACTAACTGCTAAAACTGACCTGTAATTATGATTCTCCAGGTCACTACGAGTTCATAGATACCAAACATGTCTAGGTTTCCATTTTATTTAAATGGTGAAAAAAAATCCCAAGTTTCTTAAAAAAAACGCCATATTCTGAGACACATAACGTCCCCATTTTTCGTGATCTTGGGCTGGTTGAGGGCTTATTTTTTGCATGCCGAGCTATTGATACGAGTTTGGTATAGATATGATCTTTTGCTCGCTCGTTATTGCACTTTAATGCAATGTTGTGGCAACAAAAAAACATAATTCTGACGTTCTAACTTTATTTCTTGTTGCACTGTAATCACACCGACCCGAAAAATAAAGTCCTGTAATCACTTATACTGCACGAGGAACGGCGTAAAAAATAAATAAAACCAATTCTTCACCTGCTGTTGATTTTTTCATTCTGCCTCCCAAAGATCACAGCAAGGCTTGGCTCACATTTATCCTGCGCTCTGCGCTGAGTGCCTACACCAGTGTTTCAGTGTAATTCACTGAAATACGTGATTCAAACAAAACCCCCAGCAGAGGAGTCTCTATAATGAGGCATATGTGAACACTGTGGCCTATGATCTGGCAGTGTATGTCTTTTTAGGCATGCATGAAAACACAGTCTGCCATAGTTTTGTACACTTCTGAAATGAAGGAAACTTCTGAACAGAGGCCAGACAGAGTCCAGAGTAACCCTGGTGCCTCATCAAAGTGAGTGGGGGTTTCATCTGAACCACGTTAGTGGACAATTTAAATGGAAACCCCAAATAAAGTGCTCAGCACAGAACGATCCCAAACATCATGTAAAATGTTCCCAATAAAAGGTTCAACTTAATCCACAAAAATAGCAAGTCCCCACTCAGGTCCATCACCTGTCACTGGAAATATAGGGGGCTTCCACGTTACTGGTAACACAAAGGCTCTGGAAAAGCACTATGGCTCCTCGCCCCCAAAAGAAATACAGCGAATTCTGCGCTCCCAAATCCAAATGCCCCTCTCCCTTCTGAGCCCCAGTGTGTCTAAGGCCGGTTTCACACGTCAGTGGCACCGGTACCGGAGGTGACAGTTTCCTCACGTACCGGAGACACTGACACACGTAGACACATAAAAATCACTGCATCTGTTCAGATGTCATTGATTTTTTGCGGACCGTGTCTCCGTGTGCCAAACACGGAGACATGTCAGTGTTCGTGGGAGCGCACGTATTACACGGACCCATTAACGTCCGTGTGCAGTCCGTGTGCCGTGCAGGGGACAGCGCTACATTAAGTGCTGTCCCCCCACTGGTGCTGAATCCGCGATTCATATCTTCTCTGCAGCAGCGTTTGCTGCAGAGAAAATATGAATAATAGTGTTTAAAATAAAGATCTATGTGCCCCTGCCCTCCCACCCCCTGTGCGCCCCCCCCCCCCCCCCCCCCCCCCGCTGTTCTGAAAATACTCACCCGCCTCCCTCGTTGGCTGTCGCTGCTTCCTGTTCTGGCCGCATCTTCTCCTGTATGCGGTCACGTGGGGCCGCTCATTTACAGTAATGAATATGCGGCTCCACCTCCCATAGGGGTGGAGCCGCATATTCATTACTGTAATTGGCGGCCCCACGTGACCGCATACAGGAGAAGATGCGGCCAGAACAGGAAGCAGCGACAGCCAACGAGGGAGGCGGGTGAGTATTTTCAGAACAGCGGGGGGGGCACACTGATGTGCCACGTGAGCACATGGACACGGATAACTCCAGTACCAATTTTATAGGGTACTGAAATTATCTGGACGTGTGAAACCGGCCTAAATCACATATAGCGTCTGCATGTTTGGCATTTCTGTAGCGATGACAGCACGCCTAATTTTCAGGTACGTGTCTCCAGAAGCATGAGCTTCGCATAATGTACTGGTGACTGCAGCATACAGGTAACTTCAATGGCAGTTTGCAATTTATTCAGTATCATCCACTGCTACTTGTTTCTGGAAAACACCCAAGGAGTCAAACTCGTCACTCCAGCTGTAGATAAATTCCCAAAGGGAAATAATTTCCAAAAATGGGGTCACTTGAGGGGGGATTCTGCTCTTTTAGCACTTAATGGCTCTGTATATGGAGTCCGAAAACTATTCTCGGAAAATCTGCGCTCCAGGAAGCAAATAGCGCTCCGTCTCTCCCGAGTGTCTCCGTGTGGCTAAGCAGTAACGAGTACTGTATATCCACATATGGGGTATTTCTACATTCAGCAGAAATTGTGGGACACATTTTGGTGCCATTTTTTACCCATTTCTCCTTTTGAAAATGTCAAATGAGAGGCTAAAACTATTTTTAGGTGATAAAAAATGTAATTATTTTTTCTTCACAGCTCAATGGTATAAAATTCTGTGACACACCTGTGGTGTCAATATGATCACTGCACCCCTATATTAATTTATCAAGAGGTGTATTTTGTAAAATTGGGTCACTTATGATTAGTTCTGCTGTTCTGGCACCTCAGGGGCTCTCCCAGTGGGTCATGGCACCTGCAAACCATAACACTAAAATCTGCACTTTAATATGGCACTCCTTCCCTTCTGATCTTTGCTCTGTGCCTGAAAAGTATTTCCGGTTTACAAGTAGGGTATTGGCGCACTCAGTAAAAAATTTTACAACAAACTTAGGTCCATTTTTTCCTAAAATTTTAGTGGTAAAAATTTAGTTATTCTTTTTCACACCCAATAGTATGAAAATCTGTGAGGTACATGTGTCAATGTGAGCGTAGTTTGTAAAATGTGGTCATATATTATTATTATTTATTATTATAGCGCCATTTATTCCATGGCGCTTTACATGTGAGTGTAACAACTCTGCCAGCATCACTGCATGGGCTCCCATCCCCCACCTGCCTTACACACCAACTTACTCACTACTCCGGGCCATGCTGTGAGTTCTGTCTTCTGCCGGCTCCATGCTGGGTGCCTCTTGTCTCCTGCCTGCTCTCTGCATACTTCCTGGCTGTGTGCATAGTGTGTAGCGGCGCCGGCACTCCCTGTCTCTTATTGAGTCAGTGTGCATCTCTCTAAGAGGTCTCAGGTACTTAAGGCATCCCCGCCCATAGGAGGATGCCTGAGCCACTTCCTCAGTGTCTTGCTGCTGAGGTGCCAGGTCCTGTCTTGCTAGTTCTCTTGTGTCAGCCACTCAGAGGGGACTTTGTACCCTGGCCTGTACTTGTGTCTCTTGTTTCTGCCACCCAGTGGGGCTTCGTACCCTGGTCTGAGTCCTTGTTTCTGTGCCTTGTCCCATTCCTGACCCTGTCTAAACCTAGTCCTTAACCTGTGTCTGATTGTATCCCTGTCTGTAGCCTTTTCTATTCCGCTGTGTGTTTCCTTGTGTTCACTCCTTCTCTTTGCTCCGCCTCCTTTGGTCCTGCTCTTTGCTTTGCCTCCTGTGGTTCTTGTCTTTGCTCTGCCTCCTGCGGTTCTGGTCATTGCTCTGCCTCCTGCAGTTCTGGTCTTTGCTCCGCCTCCTATGGTTCTGGTCTTTGCTCCGCGTCTTACGGTTCTGCCTTACATCCGCTCCTTGCGGTTCTGCCTTGCATCTGCTCATTGCGGTTCTGCTTTGCTCCACTCCTTGCGGTTCTGCCTTGCATCCGCTCCTTGCGGTTCAGCTCGCTGCACTGAAACCAGTGTCCCTGTTCTTCTCTCCACTCCGCAACCTTGCGGTCCTGCTTTACTTCCGTTTTGCAACCTGCGGGTCAGGTCCCTGCCTGTTCCCATATACCCTCCAGTCTGAAAAGGTCCCTACCTGTTCCCATCTACCCTCCAGTCTGAACAGGTCCCTACATGTTCCCATATACCCTCCAGTCTGAACAGGCCCCTACCTGTTCCCATCTACCCTCCTGTCTGAACAGGTCCCTACCTGTTCCCATATACCCTCCAGTCTGAACAGGTCCCTACCTGTTCCCATATACCCTCCAGTCTGAAAAGGTCCCTACCTGTTCCCATCTACCCTCCAGTCTGAACAGGTCCCTACATGTTCCCATATACCCTCCAGTCTGAACAGGCCCCTACCTGTTCCCATCTACCCTCCTGTCTGAACAGGTCCCTACCTGTTCCCATATACCCTCCAGTCTGAGCAGGTCCCTACCTGTTCCCATCTACCCTCCTGTCTGAACAGGTCCCTACCTGTTCCCAAAAACCCTCCAGTCTGAACAGGTCCCTACCTGTTCCCATCTACCCTCCTGTCTGAACAGGTCCCTACCTGTTCCCATATACCCTCCAGTCTGAACAGGTCCCTACCTGTTCCCATCTACCCTCCTGTCTGAACAGGTCCCTACCTGTTCCCATATACCCTCCAGTCTGAACAGGTCCCTACCTGTTCCCATCTACCCTCCTGTCTGAACAGGTCCCTACCTGTTCCCATCTACCCTCCTGTCTGAACAGGTCCCTACCTGTTCCCATCTACCCTCCTGTCTGAACAGGTCCCTACCTGTTCCCAAAAACCCTCCAGTCTGAACAGGTCCCTACCTGTTCCCATCTACCCTCCTGTCTGAACAGGTCCCTACCTGTTCCCATATACCCTCCAGTCTGAACAGGTCCCTACCTGTTCCCATCTACCCTCCTGTCTGAACAGGTCCCTACCTGTTCCCATCTACCCTCCTGTCTGAACAGGTCCCTACCTGTTCCCATATACCCTCCAGTCTGAACAGGTCCCTACCTGTTCCCATCTACCCTCCTGTCTGCACAGGTCCCTACCTGTTCCGATATACCCTCCAGTCTGAACAGGTCCCTACCTGTTCCCATCTACCCTCCTGTCTGAACAGGTCCCTACCTGTTTCCATATACCCTCCAGTCTGAACAGGTTCCTACCTGTTCCCATCTACCCTCCAGTCTGAACAGGTCCCTACCTGTTCCCATCTACCCTCCTGTCTGAACAGGTCCCTGTTATGATCTGGTGGTTTAGGAGCAACATGGGACGAGCTCTGAAGGAAGTGGTACCTGTACTGACCGCAGTCCCTAAGCTCAACACAACACTAGAAGTAGCCGTGGGATGCTCCTGACACTCCCTAGGCACCTCTTCACAGCCTGAGAACTAACTACCCCTAAAGATAGAAACAGGAAAACTATCTTGCCTCAGAGAAAATCCCCAAAGGATAGATAGCCCCCCACAAGTAATGACTGTGAGTGGAGAGGGAAAAGACATACACAGAATGAAACCAGGATGAGCACAGGAGGCCAGTCTAGCTAGATAGATAGGACAGGATGGAATACTGTGCGGTCAGTATAAAACACTACAAAAAATCCACACAGAGTTTACAAAAAATCTCCACACCTGACTAAAGGTGTGGAGGGTAAATCTGCTTCCCAGAGCTTCCAGCTACACCGAATTAATTCATACTGACAAGCTGGACAAACATAGAAAGCACAGAACGGATAAGTCCACAACCTGTGGACAGAAAAGAGCAAGCAAGGACTTAGCTTTGCTGAACTGGTCAGGATAACAGGGAAATCCAAAGAGATGTGAATCCAACCAGGAACCATTGAAAAGTGGCACAAGCTGAAGGAAAGAGCCAGGCAAAATAGCCGAGCAAAAAGACAATCAGTGGAAGCAGCTGCTGACTGCTAAATCCAAGAAGCCGCCATTCCACTTAAAACCACCGGAGGGGGACTGCGCTTTGGGCTGCTACACAGCAATCAGGAGGGGACTCCACACACAAGGTCCCTCCACCATCTCGTCTGGAACAGAGAGGTGCCTTTTAATGCGACCACCCCTTGTACATAAGTGCTGCACGGGTTGGGAAACTCTTCTCTATAAAAGAGCAGTTGTGGCTGACTGAGTTGTTAACTCCTTAGCATCCAGAGCTAAGGCCTGCTGTGCCCACTTGACTTTTGCTCTAGACCCTGGTGACCAAGCCCTATACAGTTTCATTTAATTTTATTTAGTTTTTTCTCTTTTTTTTATTATATATATATATATATATATATATATATATATTTTTTATTTTTATTAAGCCTACCATAATCGTATTCCCACGGAAGAACGACAACTTCTGCTGGAAGTGATCCAGATCATCTCACACACAAACAGGGATAAAAATCTCCCTGCAAGAAAGCAGTCTGCAGTAGCCGACAATAAAGAAGCTACTTTGTGGTATTACACCGCCATCTAGTGGTGGAATAAAGGATATACATCTTAACCTTCTCTCTAAGTCTGACACTTTAGACAACTCGGAGAAAATCCTTTTCTTTGCTCAAACTATGTCATTGTGCAGCTCTACTCAACTACAACCAATATGATGACCTAAGCATCAGGCTGGCGCACATGTGGTGAGCTTCAAAGCGAGCGCTACATTTAGATAGAATGGTTAAACTTCATAAAGAGCGCCGCAACTCTTCTCTCTCTGCTACTAGACAAGACAAACAAAAAGCTATGGAGAAATTCCTAAAACACAAGCCTTCGTCAACCAGGTCTACCAGCAAGACCTCTCAATTAGGTGCCACAGTGGATGAACAAGTCGACGACTACGATTCAAGTGATGAAGCCTCAGGAAGCGACACTACACATATGGACTCTGGAGGAATCACAAAATCCTTCCTTAAAAAAGCACTAATTCAAGCAATGAAGCCATTGATTGCAGAGGTCTCAGGCCTACGAGCAGATATTCAACAAATTGGCAACAGAGTTGAGTCTCTAGAGGCCACCCAATCTTCTATTATAAGTAATTCTAACAAAATAAAAGACCATCTGGACTTCCACAAATCTCATTTAAACATGGTGTCCCTATCCATAGAGGACCAAGAAAATCGGAGTCGCAGAAAAAATATCAGAATCAAAGGGATACCTGAAAGTGTCTCTAACGAGATCCTCGAAAAATCGGCCAAGGAAATATTTGCATTATTACTGTCTCAAGAAAGATGCGATCAAATAGTCATTGAGCGGATACATCGCTCACTTAGGCCTAAACCTAAACCCGCAGATCCCCCGAGGGATGTGATATGTGGTCTCCTGAATTATCTGGATACCTCGGCAATCTTAAATGCTGCCAGGGATAATAAAAATTTGTCCTACAAAGGATCTTCCATACAGTTATACCAGGACCTTGCACCATCGACTCTCGCCAAACGGAGGGTCCTGAAGCCTCTTCTTGACACACTTCGTGCGAATAAGATACTATATAAATGGTTATTCCCTTTTGGCCTGACTATACACGGCGGAGGAAAACAAGCTACAATTCGCCATCCAGATGATCTTGCCAAAGTTTGGGCTACATTCGACATCGAGGCAGTGGATGTTCCTTCCTGGCTACCCTTGGATATGATGCCGAATATTCCACCCAGCCTTCGCCCCTTGTTGGACCATGGCGAGTGGTCTCCAGCCAAGAGACTTGCCTCCCCGAAACAAGGCAAAACTGGAGCTAAAAAGAATCTGCCTCCTTGAAGCGCTTATGTGACGCTTCTGCTCCTGATCTTGGATGGGTTGCTGGACCTGATCTTGCTGGTATATATAGATCGGGTACAGCTCAAAGTTCGATTGGATAATGGAATTTGTCCTCTACATTGTCTTTGTTATAGAATTTAACTGTATTAGTTATAGTTATTTTGATCGCCACTTGTGCGCCCGTAATGGACTGTCCTGTCTGTTTTTGGAGGATGTTTTGGGCCCCTACCTCCGCCATAGATGGGATGTTTGATGTTTATATGTTAAATTTTTTCTTCCTTAATGTTTTTACTACTGTTATGGTTCCCTTGTTAATTTGGTACACGTGTGCAGATGTCCTCCTAACTTCTTTTTTGGTTTATGACCGTTAGCGATTTAAAATCAGCCACCTTAGTGGTGGCCTCATATAATGTGAAGGGCATGCGCTCCCCAAGGAAAAGAGGGCAACTAATGAGACTTCTGCAATCTAAAAATTCTAGTATAGTATTTTTCCAGGAAACACACTTTAAAAAAGATAGGACCCCTGATATGTCAAGAACACAATTCCCTATATGGTATCATAATACCGGTACCACTGCTTCCAGGGGAGTCAGTATAGCATTAAAAAAAAATGTTCCTTTCACCTTAAAGGATATCTTATCTGATGCTGATGGGAGATATATTATGGTAAAGGGTCTGCTAGCCAACACAAAAGTTACCCTTTGCAACATCTACGCCCCAAATCAAAATCAAATTGGTTGGCTGTGTCAAGTATTGAATACCCTTAGCTTATTCAAAGAAGGGATCATAATTCTAGGTGGGGATTTCAATGTTTCTCTCAACCCAGCGATAGATTCCTCGTCAGGAAAATCCTCTATCTCACAAAAAGCACTAAGAAAACTGCATACTAGCCTGCAATCTTTAAAATTAATCGCCCCATGGAGAACGCTATATCCGTCGACTAAAGACTTTACTTTCTTTTCCTCTCCCCACAATAACTACCATAGATTAGACTACCTCCTAACTCAATCTTGTCACCTTCAATTGGTGAAATCTGCAAAAATAGATGTTATTTCCCTTTCAGACCATGCCCCGATTTTCCTAGAGATGATTATTAAATCACTTCCCCTCCCGTCATTTACTTGGACGCTGAACGAAACTCTGCTAGGCTCTAGTTCCCATGTAACTAAATTTTCAACCTCTATCAATCTATTCTTCAAGGAAAACTGTCTCCCGGGTACCTCCATGCCCTTGGTCTGGGAGACACATAAAGCGGTCTTGAGGGGAGAATTTATAGCCCTGGGCTCATATTTGAAAAAGGAAAGGTCAAAAGAAGTAATGTCTATTCTTCATCAGATTAATACTATAGAAAGGTTACACAAACACTCTCAGACAGATAAAACACAGACAGAACTCATTGCACTCAGAAGATCCTTGAAAGATCTTTTGAACATACATTCAGCTAAGATCTATATGAGAAGTCAACAACGGTTCTACCTCCACGGTAACAGAGGAAGTAAGCTCATGACGTCTCTCTTGAGAAAGCGTAGTGGACGAACCTTTATCACACAATTAAAGGGTAGGAATGGATCAATTATTTCTGAGACCAAGGACATTGCCAAGGAATTTACACATTTCTATGAAAACCTTTATAATTTAGAGGTACCGGGGGGCATGGAGGAACCTGGGACAGCCTCGGAGGCAATAGACACATTTCTTTCCTCTTTGAGGCTTCCCTCAATGTCCACAGATGACATTACATCTTTAGTGGCTCCAATCACTCCTGAGCAGGTCTTAGAAACTCTATCTAACATTCCCAACGGGAAGGCCCCGGGCCCTGATGGCCTACCAATCATCTACTATAAAAAATTAATAAAATCCCTATTACCCCACCTGGTTTCACTATTCAACTCTTATATGGTAGGAGAATCTCTCCCGAAACAAGCCTTAGAAGCCTTTATCACAGTACTGCCAAAGGAGGGTAAAGATCCCAATCTTTGCTCTAGCTACAGACCGATATCCCTCCTCAACGCAGATACAAAGCTTTGGGCAAAACTCCTAGCGACCAGATTGGGTAACATCCTCCCTAGACTGATTCGCTCGGACCAGGCGGGTTTTATACGAGGGAGGGAGGGCAGGGATAATTCAACTAAAGTTCTCCAATCCATAATGTATGCTAGAAAGCGGAATCTGCCACTGACTCTTTTATCTACTGACGCCGAGAAGGCTTTTGATAGAGTGAGTTGGAGATACATGGAGAGGGTCTTGCATCGGTTTGGCTTTCCTCCTCAGTTTATTACAGCTGTTTTTTCCTTGTATTCCCTTCCCACCGCCAGGGTCCGAGTGAACGGTATACTATCAGACGTTTTTAATATCAGTAATGGTACCAGGCAGGGGTGCCCCTTGTCCCCTTCTTTGTTTATACTAGTTATCGAAACACTGATTCAGAGAATTAGACAGGAGGTCCAGGTCAGGGGTTTGCAGATAGGTAGTAACATAGTAACATAGTAACATAGTAACATAGTTAGTAAGGCCGAAAAAAGACATTTGTCCATCCAGTTCAGCCTATATTCCATCATAATAAATACCCAGATCTACGTCCTTCTACAGAACCTAATAATTGTATGATACAATATTGTTCTGCTCCAGGAAGACATCCAGGCCTCTCTTGAACCCCTCGACTGAGTTCGCCATCACCACCTCCTCAGGCAAGCAATTCCAGATTCTCACTGCCCTAACAGTAAAGAATCCTCTTCTATGTTGGTGGAAAAACCTTCTCTCCTCCAGACGCAAAGAATGCCCCCTTGTGCCCGTCACCTTCCTTGGTATAAACAGATCCTCAGCGAGATATTTGTATTGTCCCCTTATATACTTATACATGGTTATTAGATCGCCCCTCAGTCGTCTTTTTTCTAGACTAACTAATCCTAATTTCGCTAATCTATCTGGGTATTGTAGTTCTCCCATCCCCTTTATTAATTTTGTTGCCCTCCTTTGTACTCTCTCTAGTTCCATTATATCCTTCCTGAGCACCGGTGCCCAAAACTGGACACAGTACTCCATGTGCGGTCTAACTAGGGATTTGTACAGAGGCAGTATAATGCTCTCATCATGTGTATCCAGACCTCTTTTAATGCACCCCATGATCCTGTTTGCCTTGGCAGCTGCTGCCTGGCACTGGCTGCTCCAGGTAAGTTTATCATTAACTAGGATCCCCAAGTCCTTCTCCCTGTCAGATTTACCCAGTGGTTTCCCGTTCAGTGTGTAATGGTGATATTGATTCCCTCTTCCCATGTGTATAACCTTACATTTATCATTGTTAAACCTCATCTGCCACCTTTCAGCCCAAGTTTCCAACTTATCCAGATCCATCTGTAGCAGAATACTATCTTCTCTTGTATTAACTGCTTTACATAGTTTTGTATCATCTGCAAATATCGATATTTTACTGTGTAAACCTTCTACCAGATCATTAATGAATATGTTGAAGAGAACAGGTCCCAATACTGACCCCTGCGGTACCCCACTGGTCACAGCGACCCAGTTAGAGACTATACCATTTATAACCACCCTCTGCTTTCTATCACTAAGCCAGTTACTAACCCATTTACACACATTTTCCCCCAGACCAAGCATTCTCATTTTGTGTACCAACCTCTTGTGCGGCACGGTATCAAACGCTTTGGAAAAATCGAGATATACCACGTCCAATGACTCACCGTGGTCCAGTCTATAGCTTACCTCTTCATAAAAACTGATTAGATTGGTTTGACAGGAGCGATTTCTCATAAACCCATGCTGATATGGAGTTAAACAGTTATTCTCATTGAGATAATCCAGAATAACATCCCTCAGAAACCCTTCAAATATTTTACCAACAATAGAGGTTAGACTTACTGGCCTATAATTTCCAGGTTCACTTTTAGAGCCCTTTTTGAATATTGGCACCACATTTGCTATGCGCCAGTCCTGCGGAACAGACCCTGTCGCTATAGAGTCACTAAAAATAAGAAATAATGGTTTATCTATTACATTACTTAGTTCTCTTAGTACTCGTGGGTGTATGCCATCCGGACCCGGAGATTTATCTATTTTAATCTTATTTAGCCGGTTTCGCACCTCTTCTTGGGTTAGATTGGTGACCCTTAATATAGGGTTTTCATTGTTTCTTGGGATTTCACCTAGCATTTCATTTTCCACCGTGAATACCGTGGAGAAGAAGGTGTTTAATATGTTAGCTTTTTCCTCGTCATCTACAACCATTCTTTCCTCACTATTTTTTAAGGGGCCTACATTTTCAGTTTTTATTCTTTTACTATTGATATAGTTGAAGAACAGTTTGGGATTAGTTTTACTCTCCTTAGCAATGTGCTTCTCTGTTTCCTTTTTGGCAGCTTTAATTAGTTTTTTAGATAAAGTATTTTTCTCCCTATAGTTTTTTAGAGCTTCAATGGTGCCATCCTGCTTTAGTAGTGCAAATGCTTTCTTTTTACTGTTAATTGCCTGTCTTACTTCTTTGTTTAGCCACATTGGGTTTTTCCTATTTCTAGTCCTTTTATTCCCACAAGGTATAAACCGCTTACACTGCCTATTTAGGATGTTCTTAAACATTTCCCATTTATTATCTGTATTCTCATTTCTGAGGATATTGTCCCAGTCTACCAGATTAAGGGCATCTCTAAGCTGTTCAAACTTTGCCTTCCTAAAGTTCAATGTTTTTGTGACTCCCTGACAAGTCCCCCTAGTGAAAGACAGGTGAAACTGCACAATATTGTGGTCGCTATTTCCTAAATGCCCAACCACCTGCAGATTTGTTATTCTGTCAGGTCTATTAGATAGTATTAGGTCTAAAAGTGCTGCTCCTCTGGTTGGATTCTGCACCAATTGTGAAAGATAATTTTTCTTGGTTATTAGCAGAAACCTGTTGCCTTTATGGGTTTCACAGGTTTCTGTTTCCCAGTTAATATCCGGGTAGTTAAAGTCCCCCATAACCAGGACCTCATTATGGGTTGCAGCTTCATCTATCTGCTTTAGAAGTAGACTTTCCATGCTTTCTGTTATATTTGGGGGTTTGTAACAGACCCCAATGAGAATTTTGTTACCATTTTTCCCTCCATGAATTTCAACCCATATGGACTCGACATCCTCATTCCCTTCGCTAATATCCTCCCTTAAAGTGGACTTTAGACAAGACTTTACATAGAGACAAACCCCTCCTCCTCTCCGATTTTTACGATCCTTTCTAAACAGACTGTAACCCTGTAAGTTAACTGCCCAGTCATAGCTTTCATCTAACCATGTCTCGGTTATTCCCACTATGTCAAAGTTACCTGTAGATATTGCTGCTTCTAGTTCTTCCATCTTGTTTGTCAGGCTTCTGGCGTTTGCGAGCATGCAGTTTAGAGGATTTTGTTTTGTTCCAATCTCCTCACTGTGGATTGTTTTAGAAATGTTCTTACCTCCCTTCTGAGTATGTTTTCCTGGGTCGTCTTTGTTCGAGTCTAATGTTTTTCTTCCCGTCCCCTCTTCTTCTAGTTTAACGCCCTCCTGATGAGTGTAGCGAGTCTTCTGGCGAATGTGTGTTTCCCAGGTTTGTTGAGGTGTAGTCCGTCTCTGGCGAGGAGTCCATCATACCAGTAATTCACACCGTGGTCCAGGAATCCAAATCCTTGTTGTCTGCACCATCGTCTTAGCCAGTTGTTTGCATCAAGGATCCTGTTCCATCTCCTGGTGCCATGCCCGTCTACTGGAAGGATAGAAGAAAAAACTACCTGTGCATCCAGTTCCTTTACTTTCTTCCCCAACTCTTCAAAGTCCTTGCAGATTGTCGGTAGGTCCTTCCTTGCCGTGTCATTGGTGCCAACATGTATCAGAAGAAATGGGTGGACGTCCTTGGAGCTGAAGAGCTTTGGTATGCTATCGGTCACATCCTTGATCATCGCACCTGGAAGGCAGCATACTTCTCTTGCAGTTATGTCCGGTCTGCAGATGGCTGCTTCGGTGCCTCTCAGTAGTGAGTCTCCCACCACCACCACTCTTCGTTGCTTCTTGGCTGTACTTTTTGCTGTCACTTGTTGCTGTGAGCCCTTTTCTTTTTTGCTTGCTGGTATTGCTTCATTCTTAGGTGTGCCATCTTCATCCTCTACAAAGATTTGATATCGGTTCTTCAGTTGTGTGGTTGGTGATTTCTCCATGGTCTTCTTGCTTCTTTTGGTCACATGCTTCCACTCATCTGCTTTTGGAGGTTCTCTGACACTTTTTGCACCTTCTGTGACCAGTAGAGATGCTTCTGTTCTGTCTAGAAAGTCTTCATTCTCTTTGATGAGTTTCAAAGTTGCTATTCTTTCTTCCAGACCCCGCACCTTTTCTTCTAAAAGGGCCACTAGTCTACACTTCTGACAGGTGAAATTGGATTCTTCTTCTGGTCGATCTGTGAACATGTAGCACATGCTGCAGCTCACCATGTAGGTTGTCACATCTGCCATGTTGCTCCTAGATCCTGCTGACTTGCTGTGTGTTTTCCTTCTTGTGTAATCTACTCAGCCAAGCTCTCTTGCAATAATGTCCTACAGGCAAAAATTTGCGCGCCGTAAGGCGCGCGGTTTGGTGATGCTTTCGAAGCAGCTGGTCCCGGCTGTACCCAACGATCTTCTAGCTTAGGGAGACTTCGCTTCTCCCAGAAGGCACCTGGAATATGCAAATTAGCCTCCTGAAGCTTGAATCCCTGGTTTGGTGATGCTTTCGAAGCAGCTGGTCCCGGCTGTACCCAACGATCTTCTAGCTTAGGGAGACTTCGCTTCTCCCAGAAGGCACCTGGAATATGCAAATTAGCCTCCTGAAGCTTGAATCCCTGGTTTGGTGATGCTTTCGAAGCAGCTGGTCCCGGCTGTACCCAACGATCTTCTAGCTTAGGGAGACTTCGCTTCTCCCAGAAGGCACCTGGAATATGCAAATTAGCCTCCTGAAGCTTGAATCCCTGGTTTGGTGATGCTTTCGAAGCAGCTGGTCCCGGCTGTACCCAACGATCTTCTAGCTTAGGGAGACTTCGCTTCTCCCAGAAGGCACCTGGAATATGCAAATTAGCCTCCTGAAGCTTGAATCCCTGGTTTGGTGATGCTTTCGAAGCAGCTGGTCCCGGCTGTACCCAACGATCTTCTAGCTTAGGGAGACTTCGCTTCTCCCAGAAGGCACCTGGAATATGCAAATTAGCCTCCTGAAGCTTGAATCCCTGGTTTGGTGATGCTTTCGAAGCAGCTGGTCCCGGCTGTACCCAACGATCTTCTAGCTTAGGGAGACTTCGCTTCTCCCAGAAGGCACCTGGAATATGCAAATTAGCCTCCTGAAGCTTGAATCCCTGGTTTGGTGATGCTTTCGAAGCAGCTGGTCCCGGCTGTACCCAACGATCTTCTAGCTTAGGGAGACTTCGCTTCTCCCAGAAGGCACCTGGAATATGCAAATTAGCCTCCTGAAGCTTGAATCCCTGGTTTGGTGATGCTTTCGAAGCAGCTGGTCCCGGCTGTACCCAACGATCTTCTAGCTTAGGGAGACTTCGCTTCTCCCAGAAGGCACCTGGAATATGCAAATTAGCCTCCTGAAGCTTGAATCCCTGGTTTGTATGGAAATAAAAACCTTAGCATTCGCAGATGATCTACTTTTCCTCATCACTAATCCTTTTAAAGCATTCCCTATTATCCTCAATATACTTAATCAGTTTGGTAAATTATCAAATTTTAAAATTAACTACTCTAAATCGGAGGCTCTCAATATTACCTTATCAAACTTTCAGCTATCTAATTTACGTAAAATAACCCCCTTCTCTTGGTCTGCTTCCTCCATAAAATATTTGGGAGTCTGGGTTACCAGGGATCCCATGGACTTGTTCAGTTCTAACTTTTCTCCCTTACTAAAGAAATTAGATATGTTGATGAAATCTTACAACTTACCCACTTTATCGTGGATAGGACGTATCAACGTATTCAAAGCATACCTGATGCCTATACTACTATACTGCATGAGTATGGTCCCCATTCGTCTCCCCCTTACTTTCTTCAAAAAAATTAGGTCCTCAATATCTAAATTCATATGGAGAAACAAACCAGCTAGGCTTCCCTTCAAATTGTTAACATTCCCCACTTCATGCGGTGGGTTGGGAGTCCCGGACCCTTATATCTATTATAAAGCTATACACTTAAGTAGATGGCTGAGAATCGTACTCGGCTTTGAGAGGGGTACACTAGACTTGATAGATATGGCCCTACTAGGCAATGGGGGGATCCCACTCTTATGGTCACATTCAAAACCATGGGCTTCGCTTGGTCTGGATGATATAACCTTAGCAACTCTGCATACCAGACGCTCCCTATTGAATGAATTGCCACCGGAGTCGTTTCCTTCTTCACTAACCCCTATTGCAGTCATCCCCTATCTAGTCAATCCTAACTTTAAAGATTCATATAACTTATGGTCGAAACTTCCAATGGACTCTCTTACTAACTTTTATGATGGAAAAACCCTTAAAAATGATAGCTGGCCTAGTAATGCTCTAACCTTTCCAAAAAACTTCCTTCAAAAACACCATACTATACGTATTCTAACGCAATTCAGAAAACAATTCCCACACAAGTCTAGCTGGTCGTGGTTGGATCTCATGCTCAGAACAGGACCAGCTAGATATAAAGTAATATCTCGTATATACTCACGACTTATTACCCCTCCTCAATACTCTAAGCCCTCTTTTATTTACTCCTGGGAATCTGAATTTAATGTTATTTTTACAGACGATCAGATCTCCAAGATGTTGAGGTTTGCCCGTGGTTTTTCCCGTTGTATCCTGTTACAGGAAAACTCATACAAGGTGCTAACTAGATGGCATATGACCCCGGTAAAGCTCCACCATCTGGGTCTATCAGACTCAGACTTATGCTGGCGATGCCAAGCCGCCCAAGGAAACCATGGACACATATTTTGGGAATGTTCTCAGATTAGAAATTTTTTGGGGGGAATAAACTCCACGCTTAAAGAACTAAAACTAATCAAAACCAATTTGTTGGCCTCTGAGGCCATTCTCTCGTGCCCATCGAACAACTTCAGACCATCGAGGCATGGCCTTCTTCCATTGTTGCTTAGTGCTGCAAAGCACTTGATAACTCTTCATTGGAGGAGCGTGACCCCTCCAACGATGGGTGAGTGGTTTAACAAAATTGACCATATCCACAGACTAGAGGAACTCTCAAGCTGGGAAACATATTCTCATGAACGTTTTGTTGCTGATTGGCTCCCCTGGAAATCATTTAGATCCAGTGCGCCTTAATATTGTTCTTTACTTGTCTCTGCCCCTTCGCAAACTCCACGATATCGATCAGTCTACTTTAGAGTGATGTCTTCACGTGTACTTGAAATGTTATGTTTATTGTTCCCCTCCCTCCCCCCATTTCCCTCCTTGTCTTTCCCCCTCAGCCTCACCCCCTTGCCCTACCCTTCCTATCCCTCTCCACCCCTCCCCCTTTCCTATCCTTCCCAAAGGATGGTAGTCTTGGTTTGTTTAATGCCATTAATGTAATGGACATGATTTACTTACGCTAATATAAACTGTGCGATTGTTCTTTGCCTTTACTTTAAATAAAGAATTTACAAAAAAAAAAAAAAACACCGGAGGGAGCCCAAGAGCAGAACTCACAAAAGTGCCACTTACAACCACCGGAGGGAGCCCAAGAGCGGAATTCACAACAGGTCCCTACCTGTTCCCATATACCCTCCAGTCTAAACAGGTCCCTACCTGTTCCCATCTACCCTCCTGTCTGAACAGGTCCCTACCTGTTCCCATATACCCTCCAGTCTGAACAGGTCCCTACCTGTTCCCATCTACCCTCTTGTCTGAATAGGTCCCTACCTGTTCCCATATACCCTCCTGTCTGAATAGGTCCCTACCTGTTCCCATGTACCCTCCTGTCTGAACAGGTCCCTACCTGTTCCCATCTACCCTCGTGTCTGAACAGGTCCCTACCTGTTCCCATATACCGATAAGAAGAGAAATGATCCAGCTGAAGGCGGAGGTGGTTCAAACTTTGTGAGACTTTATTAGACAACTAAAACGATATATCGTTCTTCAAAAAAGTCTTTGCATAGCAAATACCTGGCACACCAGTAAGGAGGATCAACGCGTTTCAACTATGAAGTCTTACTCATGATTCTTTTTTGAAGAACAATATATCGTTTTAGTTGTCTAATAAAGTCTCACAAAGTTTGAACCACCTCCGCCTTCAGCTGGATCATTTCTCTTCTTATCTCCATTTGCTGTGGGCGCTCACCCCAATCCGTGCTGGGCGTTGGCAGGTCTGGGGATTCCTTCTAAAGGTACCGTCACATTTAGCGACGCTGCAGTGATCTAGACAACGATGCCGATCGCTGCAGCGTCGCTGTGTGGTCGCTGGAGAGCTGTCACACAGACAGCTCTCCAGCGACCAACTATGCGAAGTCCCCTGGTAACCAGGGTAAACATCGGGTTACTAAGCGCAGGGCCGCGCTTAGTAACCCGATGTTTACCCTGGTTACCAGTGCTAATGTAAAAAAAACAAACACTACATACTTACATTCCGGTGTCTGTCCCCCGTCGCTGTGCTTTCCTGCACTGACTGTGAGCGCCGGCTGGCCGTAAAGCACAGCGGTGACTTCACCGCTGTAATCTGCTTTACGGCTGGCCGGCGCTGACAGTGCAGGGAAGCAGAACGCCGAGGGACGCGACAGACACCAGAATGTAAGTATGAAGTGTTTGGGTTTTTTTACATTTACACTGGTAACCAGGGTAAACATCGGGTTACTAAGCGCGGCCCTGCGCTTAGTAACCCGATGTTTACCCTGGTTACCAGTGAAGACATCGCTGAATCGGCGTCACACACGCCGATTCAGCGATGTCTGCGGGAGATCCAGCGACGAAATAAAGTTCTGGACTTTCTGCTCCGACCAACGATGTCACAGCAGGATCCAGATCGCTGCTGCGTGTCAAACACAACGATATCGCTATCCAGGACGCTGCAACGTCACGGATCGCTAGCGATATCGTTGTGAAGTTGGTCAGTGTGAAGGTACCTTAAAACCGGTAAGCTGACTACATTACTTTTTTTCCTTTGTTCCCATATACCCTCCAGTGTGAACAGGCCCCTACCTGTTTACATATACTTGCCCGTATTCCAATCCCTGCCAAGTCAGTACCTGTACTGCCAGAGTACCAGCCATGTCTGCCTGTCCTGCCAGAGTGCCAGCCGTGCCCGCATGCCAGTATCTCAGCTGTGCCCGCCTGCCAGTGTCTCAGTCGTGCCCGCCTGCCAGTGTCTCAGCCGTGCCCGCCTGCCAGTGTCTCAGCTGTGCCCGCCTGCCTGTCTCAGCCGTGCCCGCTTGCCAGTTTCTCAGCCATGCCTGCCTGCCAGTGTCTCAGCAGTGCCCACCTGCCAGTGTCTCAGCCATACCCGCCTGCCAGTCGAGCCCGTTCCCTGCTCCTGTCCTAGCGTTCCGTCCTCCAGTGGGATCAGCAGCCACAGCCAGACACCACCTTGGAGTTTTACCTGGCAGCTACCTGCCACACAAGCCTGACCTCACCATCAGAGGCTCCAGTGAACACCAAGGTAGCTGCTTAGTCACTTCCCTTCCAGGGTAGTTTGGTTTGTGGCACAGTGGGGCCACACCCTCCATGCTCATGCCAACCGTAACAGGAGGGGTATACATAATAAAAAATAAGTACAATAATCTTAATACAAGTCACGACTGGTACATGAGAAGAGAGGACCCTGACCACAAGGGCTCACAATCTACAAGGGATAAGTGAGAATACAGTAGGCGAGTGTAGAGCTGGTCATTGAGTGGTTTGATCGATGGGGTCACTTGTGGGGGTAATCCACCGTTAAGGCACACCAGAGGTTCTCCAGACACAACATGACACCTGCACACTATTCCATCAAAGTTTGCATTCCAAAACGTCACTCCTTTCTGAGCCCTGCCGTACACCCAAATAGTAGTTTTTCCCCACATATGGTGCAATTTCTCCTATTACCCTTATGAAAATGCAAAATTTGGGGCTAAAAACCAATTAGAGTTTTTTATTTTTACGGCTCAATGTTATAAACTTCTGAGAAGCACCTGGGGGTTCATGGCGCTCACCACACATCTAGATGAGTTCCCTGAGGGGTATAGTTTTCAAAATGGTGTAACTTGTGGCGGTTTCCACTGTTTAGGCACATCAGAGGCTCTCCAAATACAACATGGTGTGTGCTAATTATTTCAGCAAATTTTGCATTCAAAAAGTCAAATAGTGCTCCTTCCTTTCCAAGCCCTGCAATGCACCCAAAGAGAGGTTTTCCCCCACATCTTGGGTATTGCCCCACATATGGGGTATCAGTATGCTCAGGAGAAATTCCATAACAAATTTTGGGGTCCAAAAAAAAATTGGTCTAAAGTGAAATTTTTGTTAAAAAAGTTAAATGTTCGTTTTTTCCTTCCACGTTCCAAAAATTCCTGTGAAGCACTCAAAGGGTTAATCAACTGCCCAACTGCCTTGAGTTTTAGTGACTAGTGGCTGGAAAAGATGGGTGCACTAAATCCACTCGCCCTTAAAACCCAAGGCAACAGCTTGAGCTTATATGTTTAATTAACAGCATTTATACACATGTGCTGGCAGTCAGGTGTATGTATTGTTTAAATACACTGTGGCCCTGGACACAAGGCACCCAGCTTTCCTGTTAAGATCAGTGCATCCAGCTTTTCTAACAAACTAAATTCTGGGTGTATTTGCAGGTTTTTTTTTATAGAACTACATGCTTATGCATTTGGATCAATTTATGTGAGGTGGTATCTTCACCTATATACACCGCCACTTTTGTGATATTAACCCCTTCATGACCCAGCCTATTTTGACCTTAAAGACCTTGCCGTTTTTTGCAATTCTGACCAGTGTCCCTTTATGAGGTAATAACTTAGGAACGCTTCAACGGATCCTAGCGGTTCTGAGATTGTTTTTTCGTGACATATTGCACTTCATGTTAGTAGTAAATTTAGGTCAATAAATTATGCGTTTATTTGTGATAAAAACGGAAATTTGGCGAAAATTTTGAAAATTTCGCAATTTTCACAATTTGAATTTTTATTCTGTTAAACCAGAGAGTTATGTGACACAAAATAGTTAATAAATAACATTTCCCACATGTATACTTTACATCAGCACAATTTTGGAAACAAAATTTTTTTTTGCTAGGAAGTTATAAGGGTTAAAATTTGACCAGCGATTTCTCATTTTTACAACGAAATTTACAAAACCATTTTTTTTAGGTACCACCTCACATTTGAAGTCAGTTTACGGGGTCTATATGGCTGAAAATACCCAAAAGTGACACCATTCTAAAGACTGCACCCCTCAAAGTGCTCAAAACCACATTCAAGAAGTTTATTAACCCTTCAGGTGCCTCACAGCAGCAGAAGCAACATGGAAGGAAAAAATGAACATTTAACTTTTTAGTCACAAAAATTATCTTTTAGCAACAATTTTTTTGATTTCACAATGGTAAAAGGAGAAACTGAACCACGAAAGTTGTTGTCCAATTTGTCCTGAGTATGCTGATACCTCATATGTAGGGGTAAACCACTGTTTGGGCGCACGGCAGGGCTTGGAAGGGAAGGAGCGCCATTTGACTTTTTGAATGAAAAATTGGCTCCACTCTTTAGCGGACACCATGTCACGTTTGGAGAGCCCCCGTGTGCCTAAACATTGGAGCTCCCCCACAAGTGACCCCATTTTGGAAACTAGACCCCCCAAGGAACTTACCTAGATGCCTAGTGAGCACTTTAAACCCTCAGGTGCTTCACAAATTGATCTGTAAAAATGAAAAAGTACTTTTTTTTCACAAAAAAATTCTTTTCGCCTCAATTTTTTCATTTTCACATGGGCAATAGGATAAAATGGATCCTAAAATTTGTTGGGCAATTTCTCCCGAGTACGCCGATACCTCATATGTGGGGGTAAACCACTGTTTGGGCACACGGCAGGGCTCGGAAGGGAAGGCGCGCCATTTGACTTTTTGAATGGAAAATTAGCTCCAATTGTTAGCGGACACCATGTCGCGTTTGGAGAGCCCCTGTGTGCCTAAACATTGGAGCTCCCCCACAAGTGACCCCATTTTGGAAAGTA
This sequence comes from Ranitomeya imitator, assembly GCF_032444005.1. NCBI lineage: Eukaryota > Metazoa > Chordata > Amphibia > Anura > Dendrobatidae > Ranitomeya > Ranitomeya imitator. Next base: position 578,384,938 of record NC_091286.1, read on the forward strand.
GACCCCCCAAGGAACTTATCTAGATGAATATTGAGCACTTTAAACCCCCAGCTGCTTCACAGAAGTTTATAACGCAGAGCCAAGAAAATAAAAATAACTTTTCTTTCCTCAAAAATGATTTTTAGCCTGGAATTTCCTATTTTGCCAAGGGTATTAGGAGAAATTGGACCCCAAATGTTATTGTCCAGTTTGTCCTGAGTACGCTGATACCCCATATGTGGGGGTAAACCACTGTTTGGGCGCACGGCAGGGCTCGGAAGGGAAGGCACGCCATTTGGCTTTTTAAATGGAAAATTAGCTCCAATCATTAGCGGACACCATGTCACGTTTGGAGAGCCCTTGTGTGCCTAAACATTGGAGATCCCCCACAAATGACCCCATTTTGGAAACTAGACCCCCAAAGGAACTAATCTAGATGTGTGGTGAGGACTTTGAACCCCCAAGTGCTTCACAGAAGTTTATAACGCAGAGCCATGAAAATAAAATAAAAAATTATTTTCTCAAAAATGATCTTTTAGCCTGCAATTTTTTATTTTCCCAAGGGTAACAGGAGAAATTTGACCCCAAAAGTTGTTGTCTAGTTTCTCCTGAGTACGGTGATACCCCATATGTGGGGGTAAACTACTGTTTGGGCACATGCCGGGGCTCGGAAGTGAAGTAGTGACGTTTTGAAATGCAGATTTTAATGGAATGCTCTGCGGGCATCACGTTGCGTTTGCAGAGCCCTTGATGTGGCTAAACAGTAGAAACCCCCCACAAGTGACCCCATTTTGGAAACTAGACCCGAAAGGAACTTATCTAGATGTGTGGTGAGCACTTTGAACCCCCAAGTGCTTCACAGAAGTTTGTAACGCAGAGCCGTGAAAATAATAAATATGTTTTCTTTCCTCAAAAATAATTATTTAGCCCAGAATTTTGTAATTTTCCCAAGGGTAACAGGAGAAATTTGACCCCAATATTTGTTGTCCAGTTTCTCCTGAGTACGGTGATACCCCATATGTGGGGGTAAACTACTGTTTGGGCACACGTCGGGGCTCAGAAGTGAAGTAGTGACTTTTGAAATGCAGACTTTGATGGAATGGTCTGCGGGCGTCACGTTGCGTTTGCAGAGCCCCTGGTGTGCCTAAACAGTAGAAACCCCCCACAAGTGACCAATTTTAGAAACTAGACCCCACAAGGAACTTATCTAGATATGTGGTGAGCACTTTGAACCCCCAAGTGCTTTACAGACGTTTACAACGCAGAGCCGTGAAAATAAAAAATCATTTTTCTTTCCTCAAAAATGATGTTTTAGCAAGCATTTTTTTATTTTCACAAGGGTAACAGGAGAAATTGGACCCCAGTAATTGTTGCGCAGTTTGTCCTGAGTATGCTGGTACCCCATATGTGGGGGTAAACCACTGTTTGGGCACACGTCGGGGCTCGGAAGTGAGGGAGCACCATTTGACTTTTTGAATACAAGATTGGCTGGAATCAATGGTGGCGCCATGTTGCGTTTGGAGACCCCTGATGTGCCTAAACAGTGGAAACCCCTCAATTCTACCTCCAACACTAACCCCAACACACCCCTAACCCTAATCCCAACTGTAGCCGTAACCCTAATCACAACCCTAACCCCAACACACCCCTAACCCTAACCACAACCCTAATTCCAACCCTAACCCTAAGGCTATGTGCCCACGTTGCGGATTCGTGTGAGATTTTTCAGCATCATTTTTGAAAAATCCGCGGGTAAAAGGCACTGCGTTTTACCTGCGGATTTACCGCGGATTTCCAGTGTTTTTTGTGCGGATTTCACCTGCGGATTCCTATTGAGGAACAGGTGTAAAACGCCGTGGAATCCGCACAAAGAATTGACATGCTGCGGAAAATACAACGCAGCATTTCCGCGTGGTATTTTCCGCACCATGGGCACAGCGGATTTGGTTTTCCATAGGTTTACTTGGTACTGTAAACCTGATGGAACACTGCTGCGGATCCGCAGCCAAATCCGCACCGTGTGCACATGGCCTAATTCTAAAGGTATGTGCACACGCTGCGGAAAACGCTGCGGATCCGCAGCAGTTTCCCATGAGTTTTCAGTTCAATGTAAACCTATGGAAAACAAAATACGCTGTACACATGCTGCAGAAAAACTGCACGGAAACGCAGCGGATTACATTCCGCAGCATGTCGCTTCTTTCTGCGGATTCCACAGCGGTTTTACAACTGCTCCAATAGAAAATCGCAGCTGTAAAACCGCAGTGAAATGCGCAGAAAAACCGCGGTAAATCTGCCATAAATCCGCAGTGGTTTAGCACTGCGGATTTATCAAATCCGCAGCGGAAAAATCCGCAGAGGACCAGAATACGTGTGCACATACCGAAACCCTAACCCTACCCCTAACCCTACCCCTAACCCTACCCCTACCCCTACCGCTACCCCTAACCCAACCCCTACCCCTAACCCTACCCCTAACCCTACCCCTATCCCTACCCCTAACCCTACTCCTAACCCTACCCCTAACCCTAATTCTTACCCCAACCTTAGTGGAAGAAAAAAAAAATCTTTATTTTATAATTGTCCCTACCTATGGGGGTGACAAAGGGGGGGGGGTCATTCAGTATTTTTTTTATTTTGATCACTGCGATAGGTTTTATCGCAGTGATCAAAATGCACTTGAAACGAATCTGCCGGCCGGCAGATTCGGCGGGCGCACTGCGCATGCGCCCGCCATTTTAGAAGATGGTAAGTATGATGGGGTGGGGGGGAGCACGGGGGGGTGGATCGGAGCATGGGGGGGGTAAATCGGAGCACGGGGGGTGGATCGGAGCACGGGGGGTGCATTGGAGCATCGGGGGGTGGATCGGACTGCAGGGGGGGTGGATCGGACTGCAGGGGGGGGTGGATCGGAGTGCAGGGGGGGTGATTGGAGCACGGGGGTGAGCGGACAAGAGCACGGGGGGGAGCGGACAGGAGGACGGAGGGGAGCGGAGCAGTGTAAAGGACAGATCGGAGGGCTGGGGGGGCGATCGGTGGGGTGGGGTGGGGGCACATCAATGTTTCCAGCCATGGCCGATGATATTGCAGCATCGGCCATGGCTGGATTGTAATATTTCACCAGTTATAATAGGTGAAATATTACAAATCGCTCTGATTGGCAGTTTCACTTTCAACAGCCAATCAGAGCGATCGTAGCCACGGGGGGATGAAGCCACCCCCCGGGCTAAACTACCACTCCCCCTGTCCCTGCAGATCGGGTGAAATGGGAGTTAACCCTTTCACCGAATCTGCAGGGACGCGATCATTCTGTGACACAGCATATGCGTCACAGGTCGGATTGGCACCGACTTTCATGACGTATACGCTGTGTCACAGGTCGGGAAGGGGTTAAAGGGAATCTGTCACCCCATTTTTTGCCTATAAGCTGCTGCCACCGCCATTAGGGGCTTATCTACAGCATTCTATAATGCTGTAGATAAGCCCCCCGATGTAACCTGAAAGATAAGAAAAACAAGTTAGATTATACTCACACAGGGGCTGTCCCGGTGCAGTCCCGTCCGATGGGTGTCGCGGTCCGTTTCCGGCGCCTCTTATCTTATTACGATGACGTCCTCTTCTTTGCTTCCTGTCATGGCTCCTGCGCAGGCGTACTTTATCTGCCCTGTTGAGGGCAGTGCGCAGGCGCCTGGAAAGGACATGGAGGCCCAGCGCCTGCGCCCTGCAGTACTTTCCTCTGCCCTCAACAGTTGGTGCCTATTGTGTTCTATGAAATGTATATAATGAACTGTGCATAACCCGGTTTATGACACTTTAATAAACTGCATAGACTGTGTATAAACGAAAACCGTGCGCGTGTGCTTGAATCCCGTGCCAAGCGAGTGTCCCCCAACACATCCAGTAAGCACAATCTTACTATATATATATATATATATATATTTATATATATATATATGTATATATATACTAGTTGGGCCGTACAAAATTTTCGCACATTGGTTGTCGGGGACGCAAGCTGGTCAAGCTGGTCAGATGTTAATGTATTTAAATCGAACTTGTCACCTGATTTTGGCGGGCCCTGTGTTCGGTCCGATGGGCGGTGTTTTCTGTTGTTTCATTGACCCCTTCCTTTCCCGCTGGCTGCACTATTTTCTTGAATGTGAGTTGGTTTCCTCTGTAGTACACGCGTGCGCAAGGCAATCTTGCCTTGCGCACGCGCAGTATGCTTTGCCCAACTGCGGGCAAAGCCGAAAAGCATTAGTGTGCATGCGTCGCCGCACTATGTCCCGGAACACAGCAAAATACTTCCGGGACATAGTGCGGCGGTGCATGCGCACTAATGCTTTTTGGCTTTGTCCACAGTTGGGCAAAGCATACTGCGCGTGCGCAAGGCAAGATTGCCTTGCGCACGCATGTACTACGGAGGAAACCAACTTACATTCAAGAAAATAGTGCGGCCAGCGGGAAAGGAAGGGGTCAATGAAACAACACAAAACACCACCCATCGGACCGATCATAGGGCCCGCCAAAATCAGGTGACAAGTTCCCTTTAAATACATTAACATCTGACCAGATGAAATGTTTAGTGGCTCCAGAATAGCCTAAATTAGTGTTATTTATATTAGCTATATATTCTGAAATTCTCCTCTTAATTTTTCTTGTAGTATAATCTATGTAACCAATATTCCCCCCCCCCTCTCCCACAGATGTTTAGAAATAATATAGAAGGACATATAGATAGATAGGAATCCAAAAACGGAGGCAGCACACCATTAGTAGTGGAAAAAGCAGGAGCTACTTTTATTAGCCCATCTCAGCAACGTTTCGGTTCTGGTAGATGTGAACCTTTTTATGTGTGTTCAGTTCCCCCTAGTGCCAGCCTACAGATGTAACACAATGGAACTATTTTCCAAAAAGGATAGGGCAGCTAGATGATGACTATGGCAGCAGCACCAATCGCGCATTCACTCTGTGCCGCTGCTACATCATAATGTAATGCTGGTAAGTGCGGTGGCAATGTGACCTCTAGTGTATCGCGATCACAACAACCAACTTGCAAAATGTCTGAACCAGTTGGATTTTTGCTACTAGCTTGTTATGCTACACTAGGTGGGGCCTGTGTCCCAGTCTTAGTCACCATCAAGCCCTGTCTAGCCATGTAACATTCTTATTGTGTTCTTTTCTTCAGGTGAAATCCACTTTATTGTAATGTAGGAAAAGGTTTATGTAGCACTATGGTGGTAGTTTGGGAGGCTGTTTCTTTTTTATGTAAGTTGGTCCAATGTCATTAGCTGTTTATTTTTCTTTATAGAGAGTAGGACTGTGATGCTGGGCTCCAAATCCACTGTATCCGCTTAAACATCCTTAAAAATGAAATCAGAAAATTCAGTTTGTTTGTTGGTGCCACGGTTTATTACGGTAAATTATCAGCTCAGAAGGTTTGAAGACGCTATTTTACTTCCCCTCTGTTCAACAAGCCCAGGAACAAATTAGCATATGTGAGGGTGCAGGGGCTCCCCATTGCTGTGCCCCTGAGCTGGTGGAAGAACTTACCATTGAATGAGAAAAAATTATGTTCAAATATGAACTCCATTAGTCTCGATATGAATTTATTATATGCCATACACTGTAGTCCCCTGGATCTAAGATACTGTTCCACTGCTCTAAGCCCTATTTCCTGAGCCTCTACGTTGATGGACACCAAATACACATTCTCACCCACTGTTATACCCTCCAGCTTGAGGAGGAGGTCTGAAGTGTCCATAATATATGACAGCAGAAACACTACGAATGGTCTAAGTATCTATGTATAAGCCCAAGTTCTGGGTGATGGAGCCAATCCCCACAAAAATACGACGCCCTTTAAGTGGGTTCAAGCCCTCATGCACTTCGGGTAGCACATAAAAGATAGCCAGGACTGGGAATTTATGATACATGAAGTCCCATTCATGTTTCGATATGATCTTAAGGTTCAAAGCTCCAGATAATAGACTCTTTAATTCCCGTAGGAATCCATTGGTGGGGTCCTCTCTTAGGATTTTATGTCTTTTCATCCCTAAAAATTCTATTACACATCTGTAAATATTTCTCATTATTTAACATAACAAGATTACCCCCTTTATCCGAGGGTTTGAAAATTATTAACTTCTTGTTGTCTGTAAGTCTATCAAGGGTTTCCCTCTCTAATCTAGACATATTAGGGTATGTGCACACGTTGCGGATTCTCTGTGGATCCGCAGCGTTTTTTGAGGTGCAGAAACGCTGCAGATCCGCAATTGATTTACAGTACAATGTAAATCAATGAGAAAAAAAAAAAAGCTGTGCACGTTTTGCGGAAAATCTGCTGCAGAAACGCTGCGGTTTAAAAGAAGTAGTATGTCACTTCTTTTTTGTGAATCTGAAGCACTTTTGTACCCATTCCATTATAGAAAACCGCAGGGGTAAAAAACTCAGCAAATCCGCAAGAAAACCGCAGCAAAAACGCACAAAAAACGCTGCGGAACTGCATTAAAAACGCGACAAATCCGCAGGTGCGTTTTCTGCCAGGGGAGGCAGAATCCGCACCAGAAATTCCTTAGCCTAATCCACAATGTGTGCACATAGCCTTAGAGTAATTTCTTGTAGGAGTCCACCAACAAGTTTTAATTCCTCAGTCACTAATTTAGTGAATATATGAAAACTACATATAGTTTTTGATATTGTGTCTGTTTTGTTTTGGCTCTACTAGCCTCCCTCTCTGATATATTACACCTGCCACATGGTATATCTGGAGCAGGATACTACGTTGACTTAATTACTAACATATGGTGCCCTACTAAGTGTTTTTGCACCCTATATACCGTATCTTTACAGGGCCGTTTAGGGAGAGGGGGGATAGCCGTCGATTGGGCGCGCCACTGCGTAGGTTTGAGGGTGCCAACGTCCGCTACTAGGCAGTGAGACAATAGTGATATACAAGCGTGATTTTTTTCTCCTCCTCTTTCCTCCCCCCATAAGATAAAACACAGACCTTTGTTGTTTGTTGGGGTTGTAATTATACTGTGCTATTATGTAATTTTATGATTGTATTAAAGGTTAAGTGTTATCGGAGCTATCTATAATTTGATACTATTCGGTGATTTGATTTTGACACAGCGGTCACATCGTCTTTCTCCACTGGTGCACACCGCACACGCCTAACTACAGGTAACATATAATTTGTAGCATTGCACAATTCCTGGTTGTCTATCCCATTGTCAGTGACAGCGCCTTTTTTATTATACCGATATACTTTTATTTTCTGTTCTTTTATATTATATCTGGACTTAAATCTGACATTACTTGATTCTTCATTGTACTGCATATATTTATTTCACTTCTTACACCTTTCCCTCCATTGCATCTACGGGATGCATGTATATGGTAGAATTACCGTCATTTACTCTTATGTTATCTGGCCCTTAAGCCTCCTAAAATCCCTGGACCTCCCTCCTACGATGGTGTAAGGGTCATTTACATATATGGTAAACTCTATATGAAATATACATTGTTTCAATGTAAATATAATTTGCATACTCCTGTCTCTGATCTGTTGTTAGGGATAAAAACTTCTCGTTGAGCACATTATTGGCTTCAACTCCATGAGCCTGTGTTCACCCCTTTCTTTGGTTTTTGTTTCTTTTGCAGGTGGACTCACATCCCTTTTTCCTTTCACGTCTTGCTTATAGAATTATCAATTACTAGATGGTGGCCCGATTCTAACGCATCGGGTATTCTAGAATATGTATGTAGTATATAGCACAGTCAACGCAGTATATAACACAGCCCAAGCAGTATATAACACAGCCCACGTAGTATATAACACAGCCCACGTAGTATATTGCACAGCCACGTAGTATATAACACAGCCCACATAGTATATTGCACAGCCACGTAGTATATAGCACAGCAACATAGTATATAACACAAGCCACACAGTATATAACACAGCCCACGTAGTATATAACACAGCCCATGTAGTATATAACAGCCACATAGCATATAGCACAGCCACGCAGTATATAACACAGCCACGTAGTATATAGCACAGCGATGTAGTATATAGCATAACCGACATAGTATATAGCACAGCCCATGTAGTATATAGCACAGCCCATGTAGTATATAACACAGCCCACGCAGTATATAACATAGCCCACATAGTATATAACACAGCCCACGTATATTGCACAGCCACGTAGTATATAGAACAGCCATGTAGTATATAGCACAGCCACGTAGTATATAACACAGCCCACGTATTATATAACACAGCCAACGCAGTATATAACAGAGCCCACGTAGTATATTGCACAGCCACGTAGTATATAGCACAGCGATGTAGTATATAGCTCAGCCCACGTAGTATATAACACAGCCCACGAAGTATATAACACAGCCCACGCAGTATATAACACAGCCCACATAGTATATAACAGCCCACGCAGTATATAACACCCCCCACGCAGTATATAATACAGTCCACGTTGACCGATGCACAGTGACACCATCTGCAGCAAGTTGATGCTGCAGCTCTCTGGAGGTGGTCTGAGGATTGTCCTTGACTGATCTCACCATTCTTCTTCTCTGCCTTTCTGATGTTTTTCTTGGCCTGCCACTTCTGGCCTTAACAAGAACTGTACCTGTGTTCTTCCATTTCCTTACTATGTTCCTCACAGTGGAAATTGACAGGTTAAATCTCTGAGGCAGCTTTTTGTATCCTTCCCCTGGACAACTATATTGAATCTTTGTTTTCAGATCATTAGACAGTTATTTTGAGGAGCCCATGATGCCACTCTTCAGAGGAGATTCAAACAGGAGAACAACTTGAAAGTGGCCACTTTAAGTAGCTTTTCTCATGATTGCATACACCTGGCTATGAAGTTCAAAGCTCAATGAGGTTAGAAAACCAAAAAAATTGTTTTAGTAAGTCAGTAAAAAGTAGGTAGGAGTATTTAAAACAAGAAAATGATACGGGTGCCCATACTTATGCACCTGTCAAATTTTGTTTGAATGCAGATTGCACATTTTCTGTTAGTACAATAAACCTCATTTCAAGGCAGAAACATTACTGTGTCCAACAGTTATTAGATATATGAAACTGAAATAGCTCTTGCAAAAAAAAACAATTTTTATAAAACATTAAGCTTAAGATTAATAGGGGTGCCCAAACATTTTCATATAACTGTATATAGCAGTGTGGGCACCATATTCCTGTTAAATAAACAATTAAAATAAAAAATAGTTATATACTCACCTTCTGGCGGCCCCCTGGATCCAGCCCAGGCCTTTAGCGATGCTCCTCGCGACGTTCAATTCCCAGTAATGCTTTTCGGCGCTGCGCTGTGAGTTCGAAGGACAGCGTAACTGCGCATGCCTGAAAAAAAAAATAACTGCGCAGGCGCCGGGGACGCTAATGAAGGAAGAGGAGGCGGCGCCCGGCACGCAGAGGCCATGATTGATGGCTGTGAGGCGTCTGGATATGGGGGGAAAGACCAGCCCCCCTGGCGATTTCACGGTATGAGGGACAAATTTCAAAAGCGATTCTTTCGGCAGTCCCAGGGACCCGAACTAAAAGAGCCACCTTGTGAGAATGCAACATTAGTGCTGCACAAGGTGGCTCTTTTAGTTATAAACGCCTGGGGGGGGGTGACAGGTTCCCTTTAAGCAGTACTTTAACTACAGAGAAATTTGATCTTATACTGCAGAAAACCAATAAAACAATTTAGACCTTTAGGTCCCAATTACAGGAGAGGAAAAGATCCAATTCCCTCCGGGACGCTCACCAGAGGACTATCACCGCGACCAGGAAGGAAGACAGAGTTACCGACATGGCAACTCTTCAGCATTATCTGGCTCAGAGAGCGATTTCAGTTCCCGTGGTTCCCTTCCTTTTTTAGAACAGAGACGGGGAAACCCCTAAGAGGTGAAAGAGGAGGAGCCTCAGAAAATATCACATCCGAAAATACACGCATACGCTCACATGGTTGGTAGAGACAACCAAGTCATCTATATCATCCTATAACCTCTCCCTCACTGAATGCAATGTCTTACAGAAGGGTCTCTCGTTCTGTCCTACACCTTGTTTTGATGGTTTTACACTAACCAAGAACTACATTGCTTCTTTAGATAACTGAGACGAAAAGCAAATATTTCTAGCAATGACTTAACTGCCCTTTAAGGGGATATTTCCACACAGCATGGATCACAATTTTAAACTAAAACAATTAAATCTAATACCTAGTTTAGGGGTGGGGAACCTCCGGCCCGCGGGCCACATGCAGCCCACAGGCAGGTCCCCTGAGTCTGCAATACTCGGGCGTAACCTGCCAGCTGCCAGCCCGTTAACCCACAAATGCACGCAGTGTTCATTACAGAGCTCTGCCTGCACATGAATGATGATGTCATTGGGGCGGGCAGGGTTAGCGCCAGGATGGGTGTAGTTAGTGCCCAATGCGCTCCCGTCCTCCTGTCCCGGAAGAGGAGCTGCTGCAAGAGAGTCAGTCCAGAGCGATCTCTGTGCAGGCAGCTCAGTGCCTCTCTGCTGTTGATTTCTGTGACTTTCTGCTAGTGATCTGTGCCCTCAGCTATGTGCCCCCTGTGATCTCTGTGCACCCCACCTATTTGCCCCAAAATAATCTCTGTGCCCCATTTGATCTCTGTGCCCCCAACTATATGCCCCTCTGTGATCTCTGTGCCTCCCAGCGATGTGCCCCCATCTGATCTTTGTGCCCCCTTGTGATCGCTGTGGCCCCAGCTATGTGCCCCCCGTGATCTCTGTCTCACGTGATCTCTGCCCCCCAGCTATATGCCCCCTGTGATTTTTGTGCCCACCAGCTATATTTCCCCTTTGATCTCTGTGTCCCCCAGCTATATGCACCCCTGTGATCTCTGTGCCCCCAGCTATGTGCCCCCTGTGATCTCTGTTCCCCCTGTGATCTCTCTGCCCCCAGCTATATTCCTCCCTTGTGATTTCTGTGCCCACCATCTATATGCCCCCTGTGATCTATTCTGTGCCCCCCAGCTATATGCACCCCTGTGATCTGAGGCTCCCAGCTTTCTGCCCCCCTGTGATCTATGTGCCCCCGTGATCGATCCCTGTGGCCCCCTGCTATATACCCCCTGTAATGTTTGTGTTCCCATGTGATCTCTGTGCCCCCTGTGAGCTCTGTCCCCTCCAGCTATGTACCCCTCCATGATCTCTGTGCCCTCCAGCTATGTGCCCTCCAGTGATTCCTGTGCCCCCATGATCTTTGTGCTTCCCCCGTGATCTCTGTGCCCCCCATTATCTTCGTGCCATCCCCCGGTTATCTCTATGTCCCCCCAGGGATCTATGAGCCCCACCCAGTGATCTATGTGCCTCCCCGGCGATGCCCGTGCAGCGCCCCCAGAGTCCTGGTTCGTTGCAGTAATGTTATTCTTCCACCAGGGGGAGTGATGTTACGTCTGAAGGCAATGAAGGAGATCTTCTGTCCAGGTATCACAACCATTACATACACTTCACACTCCAGCCACCAGGGGGAGCTAAAGGTTCTATCTATTAGGCCACTCCTCACACTTGGGTAAAACTGGTAGTTGGAGGGAAGTTAGAGAGTTCCTGGCTGGGGACCAACACGGAAATGTCTCCAGGTCGATCTGGCTGGAGTGAACTCCAGTCAGATCCAGACTGCGGTCTGAGGAGGACGAGGGTCCACGGAGCTGCACCTGCCCCATGTGCGGCAGCATCCTAAGAAAGAGATGTAGAAGAGAAGTGTATTGCAGTGAGTGAGAAATGAAGGCATAGCAACAAGTGGATACCAGAGAGGAGAGTGACCGAAAGAAGCTGCATCCTTCTGGTGCGCGATCCGGTAGCTGGAATACCGAGGGAGTAAGTGCTCTACGCCTTGCTTCAGAGAGCGGCAGGGCAGGTGATTCCAAGTTGCTCGTCCACCCTTTATACACAGGAGGCAAGGTGGCAACCTTAAAGAGGCCGGGGTGTCTCTAGGAGTCCCTTACCAAAGTCTCAAGTCACCGGTCATACGTGTTTTGTTCTATCCGACTACGGGGAACAGTGAGAGGAGTAACAACAGTGAGGATCTTATTGGAGCTTATGCAAGTAAGGAAAGTGTTACTGTGCACATAGGAAGGCTATTGAATTCCACCTGGATAAGGGGACTTTGGATTTGCCTTCAGACCGGCCGGACTCTGCCTACCCTGTGGTCCCTACCCTGGACCGTGGATGCTGAAGCCTTCAGTAAAGGTAAAGAGACTGCAACCATATGTCATCGTTATTCACTGCACCTTACATCATCCACCATCCACTATCCATACTCTGGGAAGCCCTGGGGACATACATCACCTATGGGAAGGTATACCAACTAGCTGCCATAACATCACCCCAGCGGACCCCTAAGCAGCGTCGGTCACCCTGACCGAATACCACAGGTGGCGCCATGAACATTATCCCTTTAAAGACCTTTCCCCCATTTCATCAACGGACCTCCCGAGGGCCACGGACCGGGTCAGCCACTGTGACATCCCCATTGACTACAGAAGGGCCCGGTACCAAGTTCCCCATAACCCTTGGAGGCACTGCACCCATCCCCCCACTGCTGTATGTACCCCTCCTCAAGTGCTGTACGTGACCCAAGTGATATGTACAGTATATTCCCTAGTGCTGCAATTACCCCAGAAGTGCTGTATATCCCACTGAGCACTGTATATAACACCCAGTGATGTATGTGACCCCACCAGTGATGTACAGCCCTGGCAAAAATTAAAAGACCACTGCAAAATTTTCAGTTTGTTTGATTTTTCTCTTTATGGGTATATTTTAGAGTAAAATGTAAATCGTTCTTTTATTCTATAAACTACTGACAACATGTCTCCGAAGTTCCAAGCAATAAATTTTGTATTTATTTTCTGAAAATGAGAAATGGTCAAAATAACAAAAAAAATGCATTGCTTGCAGAGCTCAGATAATAATGTAAAAAAACAAGTTCATGACCATTTATAAACACCAATACTAATGTTTTAACTCAGGAAGAGTTCAGAAATCAATATTTTGTGGAATAACCATGATTTTTCATCAAAGCTTTCATGCGTCTTGGCATGCTTTCCACCAGTCTTTCACACTGCTTTTGGGTGACCTTATGCCACTCCACGTACGAAAAATTTAAAGTAGCTCTTCTTTGATGGCTTGTGACTATCCATCTTCTTCTTGATTACATTCCAGAGGTTTTCAGTGGGGTTCAGGTCTGGAGATTGCGCTGGCCATGACAGGGATTTGATGTGGTGGTCCTTCATCCACACCTTGATTGACAGCAGTCACAGTGTCTCCTATCTGATGCTTGTACAGCAGTCCTATCATCTCCTATGTGGTGTACTGTATATACAGCAGTGTCAGCATCCACTATGTGATGTATATACAGTAGTCCCACCGTCTCCTATGGTGATGTATATGATTTACAAACCTTATTCTGACAAAAGGATGAGTGCTCTTCTGGCCAACACAAACCTGGAAAAGCAGCTGTGAGAAGCAACATGATCAGTATCACCCAACATGACAGCTGCACCAAAGAGAAGCAGCTCTAGCCATCACATTAAGGAGGAGTTACTGTAATTAGTTGTTTGATTAAATATACCGGGGTAATTTTCAAGGTGATCATTTTTGTGTAACCACCGAATGATGGTAGAAATTTCCAAATCGCCCATGGCTGGAAAAAGGTTCCACACCCCTGACTTAGTTCTTTCAATTGCCCATAATCATACCACCCGGTCGAAACCTACATTTCACTGGAAAAAAAAAATATAGACCTGAATTTTAAACATATCAATAGGGGATCCCTTTGTATCCACCAGAATTTCTCAACCATGGAGAGAGAGGCCCTAAAAACAATAAAAGAGAACAAACACATTGTTGTGAATTCCGCCGACAAAGGGGCGCTATTGTTATGGATAAGTCTCAGTATGTTTCCATCATCCAATCACAGTTGAGTGATAGAATCACATATGGAATAGCTGACAGAGATCCTACATTTGAAGTAGGAAGGGCAATACGCCACCTAGTGGATTCGTATATGAAATCAGGGACCATTTGTTAGGGCTAGCGGAACGCACCGAGTAAATATAAATATTATAATTGGTGCGTTCGCAGCCCGGGGTCCACCGTGCAGGAGGAACCTGCCGCTAGTGAATGGTGTTACTATTTGGTGGTATAGACTAGCTCTGTTACTTCACAGAGTAGCCATGAAAGGAAAGCACTGCACCCTGTTAGCCTCACAAGCTTACTGCCGAACTGATAGCAGTCAGTGGTCATGCAAGCACGCAATCTCCTCACCGGAGGTGCCAGTATTCTAGGGGCTTATTTCAGCCGGGTCCCTGAATACATTCACAGATAACCACACTGGCACAAAGCACATCCTTGGATTGATACTAGCATATGGCCGTGCGGTCATGCGAACCTTTTATAGCTGTAGCAAGTACAGGACCTTCCCAGAAGGACCAATGGGAGGCTGCCACAGAAGTTGAGCACCTTCAGGACCTTCCTAGAGGACCAATGGGATTATCTGCAGTATCTAAGCATGTGACCCTTGATCTCCAACGAGAGATCTTACCCTGGGCATGCTCAGAAGGGGAAAAGCAGGACTTAGTCCCAAAAGTGTCTGCTCGCCGCTGCCCAATACTGGCTACAATGGCAGAAGCTGAAAAGGCAGCAGTAACCCTTTGAGTCAGACTGAGCGAGACGCTGGGACTGATGTCTCCGCTGAGCAGGCTCCACTGTGGCAGGAGAAGAATGGGAGACTGCAGCGGAGATGGCTCGAGATTCCCCCTGTGCAGAGGCGGGAACTCGACCCCTAACACCATTGATGCTAAATTAGAAGAAATTTTAATTACCCCTCATCTTATAACACCAGTATCCTATATATTTCTTAAGGTACATGAAGACCTTAGGAATCCACCAAGGACGACCAATAGTGACATCTGCAAATTCTATTTTTTCACCACTTCCCATAACATTTGATCAAATTTTAACTCCCTTGCTACCTCATATCACTTCATATCTCAAAGATATGACTTTTTTTTAACAAAGTTAAAATCCCTTCGTCCTATCCCCTCCAACTGTATACTCATTACATTAGACGTAAGTAGTCTATATACTTGCATTGACCATTCTAGATAAATACAGAAAATGTGGATACCCGAATAAGATTCTCATACCGACTGATGTCACTACCACCATAACCCCTACAAAGCACAGTAGATGTAGGATACCTTCTGTAAATACGTACCATCCCTATATGCATATGATCAAGAATTGTATCTATCGTCTTTGGTACCTTTTGAGTAAGGAATACCCAAATATTCCTGAGTTTAATGACATACCTATAATGTGTTACAAAAACCCTCGAACCTCAGAAAATCATTGGTCAAAGCCAACCTTGGCTAAAATAAAACCATGAATATACAAAGAACACTATCCACACAGAAACGGGCACTTTTCCATGTCTACACTGTTTACAGTGCTCCAATATTACCAAATGAGATACCATTTCACACCCCAGAAGAGGTAAACAATTTCTGGTTAAAGGTTTCTTCTAGTCCACCACCCAACATATCCGAGACCGTATATTCTAGCATAATGAAACCATCAGATGTAAAAGACTCATGTTGCCCATCTCAGCACATTTTACCGCAGCAGGACATAATATATCTCAATTAAAATATCAGGTAATTGAGAGTATCCCAGTGCCAAGAAGGGGAGGAGACAGGTTAAAAATGCTGATATTGAGAGAGGCCTATAGGATCTATACATTACAAACACTGGAACCCTAAAGGTCTAAACAGAGAATATGAAATCACCTATTGTTTGAGTTATGCCATATTTTTTTATTAAGAAATGTTGTATTAGTGGTATTTTTTTACTTTTCTTTATTCTTCTTTTAGGTCACATAATGAACCTGGTAATGAATTACATTGATCCACTTCCTCTCTTTCTTCTCTCCTTTTTTTCTTTTTTTTTTCACTTACTGTTCTTTCTCTCTTTTTTTTCTACCAGCATCCCTTATTTCTACCTATAATTCCTGGTTATTTTAACCTTATTTTTTACACTTTATTTTTCTTCATGTCATGATATTACTCTTTTCTCTATGTACCCATATCTTGTCCCTTTATTCATGTGCTGTTTTTTCTTATCTCTCTCTTCTCACATGTCGTCTATTCTTATATACACACACCACCACCGCAGACACCAGTGCTTTCGCTGTTATAGCCCCTAACGGGACTCCTACACCCCTCCAGGGATTTGTGCCCTCCGCTCTGTTTCTACAACTAAAAGTAAGGTTTGAGAAAGACCCTGTGGGTCGAAACGTTACCTACCTTGAAACACTGCGGTGATACCTTTATTTTGGTGTTTGTAATAAGGAAAACCACGTTTTTCAGCTAAACTAAAAGTCTGAAAACCTCTTCTTTGAGTGCGACTGTTGTTGTATAGGTCTATTCTTCTATGTTCTCCTTCTTTTGCTGTTAGTTTCCACTGTGTATTACGGCTCTCACGCACGCACAATTAGTGGTTGTCTTTTTCCCTTTAGTCTATCACGGACCACACTGACGCATGCGCACTCCTGATCGCTTCCTTCGGCTCTTTCCGCCACCAATCAGCTTACAGTTTCACGTGACTTATCGGGATCATGTGACATTCCCGTGCTATGAAAGGACCTCCGGCAGCACACAGCGGTCACATCGTCTTACTCCACTGGTACACGCCGCACACGCCGACAGCCCTAGCTACAGGTAACAATTATTTGTGGCATTGCACAATTCCTGGTTGTCTATCCCACTGTCAGTGACAGCGCCTTTTTTATTATACCGATATACTTTTATTTTCTGTTCTTTTATGTTATATCTGGACCTTTGAATCTGACATTACTTGATTCTTCATTGTACTGCATAAATTTCTTTAACTTCTTACACCTTTTTCTCCATTTCATCTATGAGATGCATGTATATTTTAGAATCACCGTCATTTACTCTTATGTTATCTGGCCCTTAAGCCCCCTAAAATCCCTGGACCTCCCTCCTACGACGGTGTAAGGGTCATTCACATATATGATAAACTCTATATGTAATATACATTGCTTCAATGTAAATATGATTTGTATACTCCTGTCTCTGAGCTGCTGTGAGGGATAAAATCTTCTCTTTGAGCACATAAATGGCTTCAACTCCATGAGCCTTTGTTCACCCCTTTCTTTGGTTTTTGTTTCTTTGCAGGTGGACTCACATCCCTTTTTCCTTTCACGTCTTGTTTATAGAATTATTGATTATGATACTGTACATTATACTGTGTAGAACATGTTTATAACCAAATGTTGGTACGTATTAATTTTTTTTTTTTACATTTACTAATTCTTGGCATTCATTTTTATGTAATTTCTCATGATGTTTTCATTATGTAGAAAAAACCCATGAAAAAGGCCATAAAGGCCAAAACATCGAGATGCTTTTTTTTGTTACATTTATTTTTTGGCTGTGAATTCCCACAATAAACTTAACTTTGTTTCATCATACGGACTGTGATATCTGAGTTCTTGAGGTTACTCAATTATATTGACTTTTACATTTTTCTCAAAGCACCAACTATAACTTTTGGAGTGAAATAAAAGCTCTGATCTAAACACAACCTCCGCTGGTAGGCAGGGATACAATAGTAATATACTAGGGTGATTTTTCTCCTCCTCTTTCCTCCCCCATAGGATAAAATACAGACCTTTTTTGTTTTTTGGGGTTCTAATTATACTGTGCTATTATGTAATTTTATGATTGTATTAAAGGTTAAGTTTAATAGGAGCTATCTATAATTACAGTATGTATTATTCAATGATTTGAAATTGAGCATTGCTTAATCTTAAAGAGAGATGGAGGATAGACTTTCAATCTGTGTGGTTCAGTACCTGGAAGATGTGGTACAGTACCAGTCAAGAGGTTGGACACATATGGTTTCCTTTTTTCTTATTGCAATGTACACAATCATGATTCAAAGCTCGGAGGTGTGTTTTGGGTCATTGTCCTTTTGCAACACAACTGATGGTCCCTATAAGTGCAAACCAAATTGGAAGGCATGTCTTCGTTGCATGCAGTGATAGCCATGCTGGGTAAATGAGCCTTGAATTTGGAATAAATCACCAACAGTGTCACAAGCAAAGCACGCCCACCACGCCCACCATCCATGCTTCACAGTTGGCACCAAACATTTAGAAACCTTTAACTCAGCTTTTCTGGATCTCACAAAGACATGGCAGTGGGTACCAAAAGTATAACATTTTGACTCATCAAGCCAGAGTGCATATTTCCACTACTCTAATGTCCAGTCCGTGTGTTTCTTGGCCCAAACAAATTTCTTCATGCTGTGGTC
This sequence comes from Ranitomeya imitator, assembly GCF_032444005.1. Classification (NCBI taxonomy): domain Eukaryota; kingdom Metazoa; phylum Chordata; class Amphibia; order Anura; family Dendrobatidae; genus Ranitomeya; species Ranitomeya imitator. The sequence goes on from NC_091286.1 coordinate 578,403,326, forward strand.
CTAAGCCTCCTGACGAAGAAATGGCAAAACGCGCGTCGGGGCGGCAGGGCGGGAGCCCTTCGCCTAACAAGATTGTAAGTACTATACCTTATATATGCACTTTATTATAATTTAGATAATTGCACTCCAGCACTCTACTGCTGGGCTCATCTTGTCATATGCTGACATTCACTCCCTCACATGAGGATACTATCCTACATTAAAGGGAACTTATCACCCCCAAAATAGAAGATGAGCTAAGTCCACCAGCATAGGGGCTTATCTACAGCATTCAGTAATGCTGTAGATAAGCCCCCGATATATCCTGAAAGATGAGAAAAAGAGGTTGGATTATACTCACCCAGGGGCGGTGTTGAGGGCAGAGCAAAGTACTGCAGTGCGCAGGCGCCGGGAAAGGTCAGAGAGGCCCGGCGCCTGTGCACTGCAGTACTTTGCTCTGCCCTCAACGGGGCTGACAAAGTACGCCTGCGCCAGAGCCGCAGCGTGAAGACAAGAAGAGGACGTCATCCTATGAAGATGGGAGACCCCGGACCGGACCGTGACGCCCATCGGACCGGACCACCCGCCCAGGTGAGAATAATCTAACCTCTTTTTCTCATCTTTCAGAATACATCGGGGGCTTATCTACAGCATTACAAAAAACTGTAGATAAGCCCCTGATGCCGGTGGACTTAGCTCATCTTCGATTTTGCTGGTGACAGGTTCCCTTTAATCTAAAAGAGTGATTGATCAGATTTAAATATGTTTCCCAGTACACGTTAGCTCTTTTTTCTTACCCTCTACACATACTGTGTTTTTTGTCTAGTGATAATTCTTTACACTCACACTTTAAGGCTATAATCTTTACAGTGGATCCCTTATTTATCCCTGGTTTAGTAGCGATATTCTGTTTGGACTTTTTAATATGCATCTTTTCATGTTAATAAAATTACATTTATGGTTTAATATACTCAGATCCCCTTGTGCTTTAATTATGCTGGTTGAGGTATTTTGTGTTCATTTTGCTTTTTGAGTTTTGACCTTTCACAATATTCTATCTAACTCTGGGAAACCCTTGTGTTTAATGCTGTGGTCCTCAGTAGCGTCTTTTCAGCAGTTTGACCAAAAAGATCTGCTTCTCACAGTCTCCTTCGGACAGTTGATGTTGAGATGTATCCACTACTTGATGTCTGTCAATCATTAGGGCTGTTATCTGAGGTGCTGTCTATTTGCAATTTATGAAGCTGGTAACTGATTAACTTATCCTCTGCATCATTGTTAATTTTTGGTCTTCCTTTCCTGTGATGGCTTCGTCAGAGCCAGTTTCATCACAGCAGCTGATGGTTTTCATGACTGCACTTGATGATACCGTAAAGGTTCCAGCAATTTTACAGATTTACTGACCTTCATCTCTTAGTGATGGACTGTCATTTTTCTTTACTTAGTTGAGTGGTTTTTGCCATATTTTGGCTCAGAACAGTTGTGGAATAGGGGTCAGCACTGTATGGAGCTGTGTACAACATTTCCTCAGTATAACACACCTGATGCTTGTAAACACTTTTCTGAAGGCAAGCGATTTCACAAGTGAACTCTCAACAAGGCATATAACGGGTGAAGTGAGTATGGAAAGTGTCACCTATTTTCTAAGTAAATATATTTATAAAGGTGATATTGACATGAAATTTTCACCAGATGTTGGCAACAACCTGTCAAATCCACACAGTCAAAGAAATCAAACCTTAGATGTCCATACATTCTCTTATGTGTAATAATGAGAAATTTTAAAAAACTGACCGTCACATCCAAACATAGACTAAGTGGGAACAGGTGATGAAGCTAGAGTCCCCCACTCATATAAAATCAAATAACCATGAAATATGAAAATTGAATTGCATTACTGCACTAGAAATATGAAAAATTGAGAAAGCTTAGTGCATAAATTGGCCAATTCATGTGTACGTGGTAGCCACGATAAGGCATTTCTTGTTTGCCAGGACCTAGCAATGCCTTTCCACATACTGGGAAAAAGCATTGAACACGCTTACTGAAATTTATGTAATACTTCATACAAGAACTCAAAAAGGGACAACAAAAACCTTTGTGTGAACTTGTATGCCCAAACTTTCACTGGTACTGTATGGAGCAGTGAAACAGCCGATGTGGAGGTAGTATCTGGACCATCTGCTTGAGCAGGCAAGTTAAAGGAACTAGAGGCTGAGTAGAGCTTCAGAAAAAGTGGTTGACAAAGAGCCTTCTGCAAAACAAAAGGATTCATACTGTACAATCTGATCTGACAAGTAGTCAATAACCGGAGTATAAGCACTGAGTATCTAAAGAAAACCTGTGCATTGAAAAATGTAAAATTAAAAAAGAAATGTCCTCAACCTGTAGTCCTCCAACCCAAAGAGAAATAAGATCATCAAGAGAAGATGACAATTATTTTTCAAGATAGTCTGTGCTTGATCCTCCTGGATATGCTGGCATAGACAATATCTAGGAGAACATATAATGCTTCATTAAGACCTGTGGTAGATCAAAATGTTGTATCTTGTTTATGGCATAATAAAAGATGTCTAGAACTCCATCCCTTGATGGGCGCTGTCTACTGCTTTTCTATGGATGCTGCGGGTGGGTTTCTTGGAATATTGGTGTCTTTATACAGGAGAAAGTCCCGATCCACTCTTTTGTCTTACAAAGAGTTCTGTCATCCATTTCTATACATCTGATAGCCAAGGAGAGCATTAAAGTTCAAGGTCAATTCAGAAAACAGGGTTGGGAAATGTACGTTATAACATCCCACAGAGTTAGTCCCTCATCCTACCTGGAGTCAGCGGCAAAGTGGACACAGCCTAGTTCATCAAACACTCTACAGAAGGCAGTCAGGAGGAGGAAGGTAGAGAAGGTGCACCATGGGATCATCTTGCACCCATAATGATATCACCTCCAGATAAGGAGGCCCAAAACATCCCTTTGTCTCATATTAGAAGACTACTTCTCTATGAAACACCAATGATAGCTGGGGGCCCTGTTGGATATTTTGCATTAGGGCATACAAGTCTCAGATTGCGCCACTTGTTATAGACATGCAAACAGGAAGATGCAGCAGGCAAATGGTTAACTGCAGGATAGCAGTGATGAGTAGGCAAACTTAATGCTGTAGTGATAACATTACACACATGAATAATAGAGCCAAATAAAACTAAGGTACTTAGGTTGCAAATACATTGATGTGAATAGCACCAGTATTAGCTGTAATGAGTCCACTACTTATAGCTGCAGAGTTGAGAATGTAATTTTACTGAGTTTAAAAGTAGTTGCAATTGTTGGATAGCAGGTAGGAGTGAAGAGGGTGATGGGACAAACCCTTGTAATACACATGGTAGCTGACAGTTTGAGTTTGCCTTTTGCAACACTCCTCAGCACTGCTGTACCAGCACATAGTTTCCATATGGCTTTAGAGGAGCGTGGCCATAGCACATAATAACTTGGCTTTGGACATTGTTATCATCCTTGAGGATGTCTCAGTGCATGCTGGGTCTCTAATGTACATATTTAGTTTATTGTGGGCCAAATTGCTATTTGATAAGCAATATTTTGAATGTATGTAGGTTGTTGGAGTAAATTTCATGTTATCTATAGGTGCCTCACAGGATCTATACGGGAAATTTATGTGATTTGATTTATCTGTTTTTCATTCCTGCTCTTTGCTATATTGTTTTCCCACTAATATTGATAGGGCGGCTGTAGGGAAGAGAGGGATAGTCCACAATGAGTAGGGGCGCCAAAAAATCGTTCTTTTAGGGTGCCAACCTCCACAGTCAGGCACCCTAACCATTTGGAGTACTGGGTTTATGTTTTTTATTATATTATATTATTAAAGGTGAAGTTTTAAAGGGATTATATGTACGCACAAGGTGTTTGAATGGTCAAGTCAAAGTCCAGACCTCGATCCAATCGAGAATCTGTGGAAAGAGCTGAAAACCGCTGTTCACAAGCGATCTCCATCAAACCTCACTGAGCTCGAGCTGTTTGCCCAGGAAGAATGGACAAGAATTTCAGTCTCTCGATGTACAAAACTGATAGAGACATTCCCCAAGCGACTTGCAGCTGTAATCGCAGGAAAAAGGTGGCGCCACAAAGTATTAAGTTAAAGGGGCCGAATAACATTGCATGCCCCACTTTTCAGTTTTTGAATTTCCACCAAAATGTAAAATAACCAATAAATTTTGTTCAACTTCACAATTGTGTTCCACTTGTTGTAGATTCTTCACCAAAAATTTACATTTGGTATTTTTATGTTTGTAGCATGATATGTTGGAAAAGGTTGAAAAGTTCCAGGGGGCCGAATACTTTTGCAAGGCTCTGTATGTGACACTACGCCAGAATCAGGGTCTCTGTCCCTACATGATGCTGCTGTCAGAATGCATAGCAAAAAGCTGCTGATATAGTCACTTTAAGGGGCATTATTATTTTATGAGAGCATTGCTACTTTAAGGGGGCATTGTTACGTTAAAGTAACACTTGGGGCAGTATAACTTTTAATGGAGCATCAAGGGGAACCTTATTACTGTATAGGGGAAAAAAGGGGGCATATTACTTTCCAGGAAGAACAAAGGGACCCTATTACTTTTTAGGGACCCCTAATAATGAATCCAATTCATCCTATGTGCACTCCTTGGGAAGCAAGAGCGCTCTGCTACTGCCTGAGCTCACATACAGAGCATTGCACAGGCTCTGTAAGCTCCTAGGAGCCTGTACTCCACTCAAGCATATATAGTAACTAGATGGTGGCCCAATTCTAACGCATCGGGTATTCTAGAATATGCATGTCCACGTAGTATATTGCACAGCCCACGTAGTATATTGCCCAGCGACGTAGTATATTGCCCAGTCACGTAGTATATTGCCCAGCGACGTACTATATTGCCCAGCCACGTAGTATATTGCTCAGTCACGTAGTATATTGCCCAGCCACGTAGTATATTGCCCAGTCACGTAGTATATTGCCCAGCGACGTACTATATTGCCCAGCCACGTAGTATATTGCCCAGTCACGTAGTATATTGCCCAGCCACGTAGTATATTGCCCAGTCACGTAGTATATTGCCCAGCCAAGTAGTATATTGCCCAGCCACGTAGTATATTGCCCAGCTACGTAGTACAGGTCCTTCTCAAAAAATTAGCATATAGTGTTAAATTTCATTATTTACCATAATGTAATGATTACAATTAAACTTTCATATATTATAGATTCATTATCCACCAACTGAAATTTGTCAGGTCTTTTATTGTTTTAATACTGATGATTTTGGCATACAACTCCTGATAACCCAAAAAACCTGTCTCAATAAATTAGCATATTTCACCCATCCAATCAAATAAAAGTGTTTTTTAATAACAAACAAAAAACCAACAAATAATAATGTTCAGTTATGCACTCAATACTTGGTCGGGAATCCTTTGGCAGAAATGACTGCTTCAATGCGGCGTGGCATGGAGGCAATCAGCCTGTGACACTGCTGAGATGTTATGGAGGCCCAGGATGCTTCAATAGCGGCCTTAAGCTCATCCAGAGTGTTGGGTCTTGCGTCTCTCAACTTTCTCTTCACAATATCCCACAGATTCTCTATGGGGTTCAGGTCAGGAGAGTTGGCAGGCCAATTGAGCACAGTAATACCATGGTCAGTAAACCATTTACCGGTGGTTTTGGCACTGTGAGCAGGTGCCAGGTCGTGCTGAAAAATGAAATCTTCATCTCCATAAAGCATTTCAGCCGATGGAAGCATGAAGTGCTCCAAAATCTCCTGATAGCTAGCTGCATTGACCCTGCCCTTGATGAAACACAGTGGACCAACACCAGCAGCTGACATGGCACCCCACACCATCACTGACTGTGGGTACTTGACACTGGACTTCAGGCATTTTGGCATTTCCTTCTCCCCAGTCTTCCTCCAGACTCTGGCACCTTAATTTCCGAATGACATGCAAAATTTGCTTTCATCAGAAAAAAGTACTTGGGACCACTTAGCAACAGTCCAGTGCTGCTTCTCTGTAGCCCAGGTCAGGCGCCTCTGCCGCTGTTTATGGTTCAAAAGTGGCTTTACCTGGGGAATGCGGCACCTGTAGCCCATTTCCTGCACACGCCTGTGCACGGGGGCTCTGGATGTTTCCACACCAGACTCAGTCCACTGCTTCCTCAGGTTCCCCAAGGTCTGGAATCGGTCCTTCTCCACAATCTTCCTCAGGGTCCGGTCTCCTCTTCTCGTTGTACAGCATTTTCTGCCACATTGTTTCCTTCCAACAGACTTACCATTGAGGTGCCTTGATACAGCACTCTGGGAACAGCCTATTTGTTGAGAAATTTCTTTCTGGGTCTTACCCTCTTGCTTGAGGGTGTCAATGATGGCCTTCTTGACATCTGTCAGGTCGCTAGTCTTACCCATGATGGGGGTTTTGAGTAATGAACCAGGTAGGGAGTTTATAAAAGCCTCAGGTATATTTTGCATGTGTTTAGAGTTAATTAGTTGATTCAGAAGATTAGGGTAATAGGTCGTTTAGAGAACCTTTTCTTGATATGCTAATTTATTGAGACAGGTTTTTTGGGTTATCAGGAGTTGTATGCCAAAATCATCAGTATTAAAACAATAAAAGACCTGACAAATTTCAGTTGGTGGATAATGAATCTATAATATATGAAAGTTTAATTGTTATCATTACATTATGGTAAATAATGAAATTTAACACTATATGCTAATTTTTTGAGAAGGACCTGTATATTGCCCAGTCACGTAGTATATTGCCCAGCCACGTAGTATATTTCCCAGTCACCTATATTGCCCAGTCACGTAGTATATTGCCCAACTACGTAGTATATTGCCCAGCCACATAGTATATTGCCCAGTCACGTAGTATATTGCCCAGCCAAGTAGTATATTGCCCAGCCACGTAGTATATTGCCCAATCAAGTAGTATATTGCCCAGTCACGTAGTATATTGCCAATCACATAGTATATTGCCCAGCCACGTAGTATATTGCCCAGCCACGTAGTATATTGCCCAGTCACGTAGTATATTGCCCAGCCACGTAGTATATTGCCCAGTCACGTAGTGTATTGCCCAGTCACGTAGTATATTGCCCAGTCACGTAGTATATTGCACAGCCCATGTAATATATTGCCCAGCGATGTAGAATATTGCCCAGTCATGTAGTATATTGCCCAGCCACGTAGTATATTGCACAGCCCACGTAGTATATTGCCCAGTGACGTAGTATATTGCCCAGCCACGTAGTATATTGCCCAGCCACGTAGTATATTGCCCAGCCACATAGTATATTGCCCAGCCACATAGTATATTGCCCAGTCACGTAGTATATTGCTCAGTCACATAGTATATTGCACAGCGACGGAGTATACAGCACAGAGCCACGTAGTATAGAGACTTAAAATAAAAAATAAACATATGCTCACCTTCCGAAGGCCCGTTGAAGTCTTGTTATACTCACCATCCGCTGCCTTTCCCGCTCCTCGCGACGCTCCGGTGACCGCTCCATTGCAAGCGGCAGCTTCCGGTCTCAGGGCTGGTATGAGCAGGACCTGTGATGACGTCGCGGTCACATGACCGTGACGTCATGGCAGGTCCTTGTCGTATACCAGCCCTGAGACCGGAAGCTGCGGCTTGCATGGAGCGGTCACCGGAGCGTCGTGAGGAGCGGGAAAGGCGGCGGATGGTGATTATAGCAGGTTTTTTGTGTTTTTTTACTATTTTTAACGTGATATATTTTTACTATTGATGCTGCATAGGCACCATCAATAGTAAATAGTTGGGGACACACAGGGTTAATAGCAGCGGTAACGGAGTGCGGAGAGATCACAGCACAGTTACAGATAATGTCTTACCGCTGACGTTCTTTCTGATGGAGTCGTCACTTTTCACATCTTTTCCATCTGGCCCAGACCGACATGACAACTTCTTCCAGCCACGACTCGACTGCAGAGAATACAACAAAGACACATTTCACTTATCACTTCTCATATTCCAGCCCCATCACCATCTTTTGCCAACCTGCACAAACTCCTCATCCTGCATATACCCCAATACTGAGCCGCTGCTGCTGTATGTGTCCTTATTATTGCCCCTGATACCCCAATACTGAGCCTCTGCTGCCGTATGTGTCCCTATTACTGCCCCTGATGCCCCAATACTGAGCCGCTGCTGCCGTATGTGTCCCTATTACTGCACCTGATACCCCAATACTGATCCACTGCTGCCGTATGTGTCCCTATTACTGCACCTGATACCCCAATACTGAGCCGCTGCTGCCGTATGTGTCCCTATTACTGCTCCTGATACCCCAATACTGAGCCGCTGCTGCCGTATGTGTCCCTATTACTGCTCCTGATACCCCAATACTGAGCCGCTGCTGCCGTATGTGTCCCTATTACTGCTCCTGATACCCCAATACTGAGCCGCTGCTGCCGTATGTGCCTCTATTGCTGTACCTGCTGTGCGGTTCTCTGTGCTCTCTAAATTCTAAAGCAACCATCTACAATATAGTAATGCCGAATGTAAGTGCCCTAGAAAACAGTGCCCATATTTTGCCCCCTAGAAAGTAATATTGCCCTGTGGGTGCCCCTTTGATAGTCACAGTAACATGAGTTCCCTATAACAATAAGTGCCCACTTTACATTTAATAATGTCCCGAGTCTCACCCCCTGTACAGCTCCCCTATACACAGTATGATGCCCCCTCACTGTATAGTACACAGTATACTGAACCCTTAGTAGCCTCCAAACTGATGACTCCAACACTGTATCATGGCTTCTTCAGTGTAATCCCCACACTGTATTATGGCCCCATAGATAACCTCCATGTACAGTGCCTTGCGAAAGTATTTGGCTCCCTGGAACTTTTCAACCTTTTCCCACATATCATGTTTCAAACATAAAGATACCAAATGTAAATTTTTGGTGAAGAATCAACAACAAGTGGAACACAATTGTGAAGTTGAACGAAATTTATTGCCTATTTTAAATTTTGTTGGAAATTCCAAAACTGAAAAGAGGGGCACATAAGGCAGCACCCCCATAGGCGGACCCTGTAGTATAAGGCAGCACTCCTATAGGCAGACAACATGGTATAAGGCAGCACCCCCATAGGCAGACCCTGTAGTATAAGGCAGCACCCCTATAGGCAGACAATGTAGAATAAGGCAGCAACCCCATAGGCAGACAACATGGTATAAGGCAGCACCCCCATAGGCAGACCCTGTAGTAAAAGGCAGCACCCCATTGGCAGACCCTGTAGTATAAGAGAGTACCCCTGTTAAGGACCGGCAGAATGCACCAAGTATAGATAATAAGAAACTAGGTGCGTTCGCAGTCCGAGGTCCACCGTGCAGGTAAAAGACCCTGCTGCTAGTAAGACGGACTATATGGCGGTACTAAGTATACACACATGGGTTAACTTCACCCTGCGTGAAGGAAGCGATCCTGTTGCGTCACAGGACCGCAGTACCGCACATAAAGCGCGAGCAAGAAGTCAGCGGACTCAACCCCTACACAAGATTGAAGTCCGATTAGACACTTGCTGGCACAACACCGCAACTGGGTGTGTCAGAGGAACACAAATAATAATATAAAGGCACAAGAGTGCGTGCGGTGCCGCACTGACGGATGCCACTAACCACCCAGGCTTGGGTCAGGAAAGCGCAAAGGAAGCGCACGGCGCCGTACTGGCGGACACAGCAACTGGTAGCTGTAATGTGTGTTTCGTGCTGTTGGATAAGTCGGGCGCTAGATAGCAAACATACACCTTCCGCGAACAGACATTCAATAGGGATGGTTATTTAAAGAGCGACTTTCACTCACAACACACACACATATTTACAAGACAATACTAGCGCATGGCCGTGCGGCCATGCGAGGCTTAAATAGCTGCAGCATGTTTAGGACCTTCCAAAGAAGGACCAATGGAGTGCTGCAGCACCTGAGCATGTGACCCTGGATCTCCACTGAGAGATCTCGCCCTGGGCATGCTCAGAGTGCAAAGCAGGATTTAGTCCTAGCAGCTACAAGGACCTTAGCTGCAGTATCTGATCATGTGACCCTCGATCTCCACTGAGAGATCTTACTCTGGGCATGCTCAGAATGTAAAAAGCAGGACTTAGCCCCAGAAACGTCCGCTCGCCGCTGCCCAGCACTGACTTCAATGGGAGAAGCAGGAAACGCAGCAGAAACTCTAAGCACAGAGTGAGACTGAGCGAGACGCTGGGATCGACGTCTCTGCTGAGCAAGCTCCACTGCGGCAGGAGAAGAATGGGAGACCACAGCGGAGATGGCCTGAGATTCCCCCTGTGCAGAGGCAGGAACTCGACCCCTAACATTACCCCCCCCCCTCCTAGGGCCTCCCCCTCCTTGGGCCTCGCTACGTTCGAAGGCAGCAATGAGCTGCGGAGCCCGAATGTGCTCAGCAGGCTCCCAGGACCTGTCCTCAGGGCCATAACCCTTCCAATCCACCAAATAGAATTTTTTACCACGTACCACCTTGTACCCCAAAATAGCGTTCACCTCGTTATCATCCGTAGACGAACCCGATGTCCCGGCAGATGACTCAGAAAACCGGGACATGTATACGGGCTTAAGGAGGGACACATGAAAGGTGTCGGTGATACCAAGGCGTGGAGAAAGGGCCAGACGGTAGACCACAGGATTAACCTGTTCGAGGACCTTGAAGGGACCCAAGTAGCGAGGTGCAAACTTAGTGGACTCTACATGCAGCCTGATGTTACGGGCGGAGAGCCACACTAAATTGCCAGGAGCAAAGGTCGGGGCAGGGCGCCGATGTGCATCGGCGGAGGACCTCATTCTCTCCTTTGAGGCCCGAATGGCATCCTGAGTGCGGTCCCAAATGTCCCGTGCCTCCACTGCCCAGTCTGCCACCCTGGAGTCAGCAGAGGACACGGGCATAGGCACAGGAACCCGCGGATGCTGGCCGTAATTAAGGAGGAAAGGTGTCTGACCAGTGGAGTCGGCTACAGCGTTATTAAGGGCGAACTCTGCCCATGGTAATAAAAATGCCCAGTCATCCTGCCTGGCAGAAACAAAATGTCGTAGATATGTGACCAGAGTCTGATTGGCCCTCTCTACCAACCCATTCGTCTCGGGATGATATGCGGAAGAGAGATTTAACTCAATGCTGAGAAGACGACAAAGCTCTCACCAGAACCGAGACGCAAACTGGGGACCCCGGTCACTGACAATTTTGTCTGGCATGCCGTGTAGGCGGAAGATGTGTCTTATGAACAACGCTGCCAAGACCCGTGCAGAAGGTAACCGTGGGAGCGGCACCAAATGTACCATTTTCGAGAAATGATCGGTAATAACCCAAATGACGGTACAGCCGCGAGACTTGGGCAAACCCACTACAAAGTCCATCCCGACCATCTCCCAGGGCCTGTCTGCCACCGGCAAGGGATAGAGTAACCCAGACGGCCGTTGTCGAGGAGACTTATTTTTGGCGCATGAGACACATGCCAGAACGTAATCTCTGACATCTCGGAGCATATGCGGCCACCAGTACGTCCTCGCCAGCAGCTCAGATGTCCTTTTTGTTCCAAAGTGTCCACCCAGCCTGGAGGAATGAGCCCAAGAGAGAACCTCCGGTCGCAAATTTATGGGCACAAAAGTCTTGCCCGGAGGCACAGACTCAAGCGACACTCAAGCCACGGTTCTCAAGCTCTCAGAAGGAACAATAAGCCGAGGCTCTCCTTCCTCCTCCTCAGATGACACAACAGAGCGAGAAAGGGCATCAGCTCGAATGTTCTTCTCCCCAGCGAGATAATGGAGGGTGAAGTGGAATCGGGAGAAGAATAAGGACCATCTGGCCTGGCGAGAATTTAGCCGCTGGGCTGTTTGCAAATATAGCAAATTTTTGTGGTCTGTGAAAACTTGAAAGGGAAAACGAGCCCCCTCCAAGAGATGTCTCCACTCTGAGAAAGCCAATTTCATCGCTAGCAACTCCCTGTCCCCGATGGAATAATTCCTCTCCGCTGGTGTGAAGGTCTTGGAGAAGAAGAAGCACGGATGCTTCCGACCTTGAGCATCCTTTTGGAAGAGGACTGCTCCAGCACCAACGGAAGAGGCATCCACCTCCATTATAAACGGCTTATCGACATCGGGACGATGTAGGATGGGAGCGCTAGCAAAATGAGACTTAGTAGAAGAAAAGGCCCTGGAGACCTCTTCAGTCCACACTTTGGGATTTGCTCCCTTCTTGGTGAGGGCTACCAAGAGAGCTACCAGAGTTGAGAAGTGGGGAATGAACTGGCGGTAATAATTAATGAACCCCATAAAGCGCTGCACCGCCTTAAGAGAATGGGGCTCTTGCCAGTCCATCACAGCCTGTAGTTTTGCAGGATCCATAGCCAACCCCTGGGCGGAGATGATATAGCCCAGGAACGGTAAAGACTCCTGCTCAAACATACACTTCTCCAACTTAGCATAAAGAGAGTTTGCCCGTAGGAGGTCGAAGACTCTGCCAACATCTCTCCGGTGGGAGTCAATATCTGGAGAAAAGATGAGAATATCATCCAGATAGACTACAACCGAGGTGGAAAGCATATCCCGGAAGTTGTCGTTGACAAAGTCTTGGAAAACGGCTGGGGCATTACAGAGCCCGAAGGGCATCACCAGATACTCATAGTGCCCAACTCTGGTGTTAAACGCCGTTTTCCATTCGTCCCCCTCACGGATGCGAATCAGATTGTAAGCACCCCGCATGTTATGAACAGGTAATTCAGAACCACAATGGACCTTGAAGTCAAAACACAAAAACCTACAAACAACCACGCAGAGGGGCAAAAAGACCCTCCGCACTGACTAACGGTACGGAGGTACTTCCTCTGCGTCTCAGAGCTTCCAGCAAGCAAGAAAAACCAATATGGCAAGCTGGACAGAAAATATAGCAAACAAAAGTAACACAAGCAGAACTTAGCTTATGCAGGATAGACAGGCCACAGGAACGATCCAGGAGGAAGCAAGACCAATACTAAAACATTGACTGGAGGCCAGGATCAAAGCACCAGGTGGAGTTAAATAGAGCAGCACCTAACGACTTAACCTCATCACCTGAGGAAGGAAACTCAGAAGCCGCAGTACCACTCTCATCCACCAAAGGAAGCTCATAGACAGAACCAGCCGAAGTACCACTCACGACCACAGGAGGGAGCCTGGCCACAGAATTCACAACAGTACCCCCCCTGGAGGAGGGGTCACCGAACCCTCACCAGAGCCCCCAGGCCGACCAGGATGAGCCACATGAAAGGCACGAACCAGATCGGCAGCATGGACATCAGAGGCAAAGACCCAGGAATTATCTTCCTGACCATAACCTTTCCACTTAACCAGATACTGGAGTTTCCGTCTCGAAACACGAGAATCCAAAATCTTCTCCACTATATACTCGAATTCCCCTTCAACCAAAACCGGAGCAGGAGGATCAATAGATGGAACCACAGGTGCCACGTATCTCCGCAACAATTACCTATGGAACACGTTATGGATGGAAAAAGAAGCTGGAAGAGTCAAACGAAAAGACACAGGATTAAGAACCTCAGAAATCCTATATGGACCAATGAAACGAGGCTTAAATTTAGGAGAGGAAACCTTCATAGGAATATAACGAGATGACAACCAAACCAAATCCCCAACACGAAGTCGGGGACCCACACAGCGCCTGCGGTTAGCGAAACGTTGAGCCTTCTCCTGGGACAAAGTCAAATTGTCCACTACATGAGTCCAAATCTGCTGCAACCTATCCACCACAGTATCCACACCAGGACAGTCCGAAGACTCAACCTGCCCTGAAGAGAAACGAGGGTGGAACCCAGAATTGCAGAAAAACGGCGAAACCAAAGTAGCCGAGCTGGCCCGATTATTAAGGGCGAACTCAGCCAAAGGCAAAAAGGACACCCAATCATCCTGATCAGCAGAAACAAAACATCTCAGATATGTTTCCAAGGTCTGATTGGTTCGTTCAGTCTGGCCATTTGTCTGAGGATGGAAAGCCGAGGAAAAAGACAAATCAATGCCCATCCTAGCACAAAAGGCTCGCCAAAACCTCGAAACAAACTGGGAACCTCTGTCAGAAACGATGTTCTCTGGAATGCCATGTAAACGAACCACGTGCTGGAAAAACAATGGCACCAAATCAGAGGAGGAAGGCAATTTAGACAAGGGCACCAAATGGACCATCTTAGAGAAGCGATCACAAACTACCCAAATGACCGACATTCTTTGAGAGACGGGGAGATCTGAAATAAAATCCATAGAGATATGTGTCCAAGGCCTCTTCGGGACCGGCAAGAGCAAAAGCAACCCACTAGCACGAGAACAGCAGGGCTTAGCCCGAGCACAAATCCCACAGGACTGCACAAAAGAACGCACATCCCGCGACAGAGACGGCCACCAAAAGGATCTAGCCACCAAATCTCTGGTACCAAAGATTCCAGGATGACCAGCCAACCAATGAACCTCAGAGATAACTTTATTCGTCCACCTATCAGGGACAAACAGTTTCTCCGCTGGGCAATGGTCAGGTCTATTAGCCTGAAATTTTTGCAGCACCCGCCGCAAATCAGGGGAGATGGCAGACACAATTACTCCCTCTTTGAGAATACCCGCCGGCTCAGGCAAACCCGGAGAATCGGGCACAAAACTCCTAGACAGGGCATCCGCCTTCACATTTTTAGAGCCCGGAAGGTACGAAACCACAAAGTCAAAACGGGAGAAAAACAGCGACCAACAAGCCTGTCTAGGATTCAACCGTTTAGCAGACTCGAGATAAGTCAAGTTTTTGTGATCAGTCAAGAACACAACGCGATGCTTAGCTCCTTCAAGCCAATGACGCCACTCCTCGAATGCCACTTCATGGCTAGCAACTCTCGATTGCCAACATCATAATTTCCTCTCAGCAGGCGAAAATTTCCTGGAAAAGAAGGCGCATGGTTTCATCACTGAGCAATCAGAACTTCTCTGCGACAAAACAGCCCCTGCTCCAATTTCAGAAGCATCAACCTCGACCTGGAAGGGAAGCGAAACATCTGATTGGCACAACACAGGGGCAGAAGAAAAACGACGTTTCAACTCCTGAAAAGCTTCCACAGCAGCAGAAGACCAATTGACCACATCAGCACCCTTCTTGGTTAAATCAGTCAACGGTTTAGCAATACTAGAAAAATTATTGATGAAGCGACGATAAAAATTAGCAAAGCCCAGGAACTTCTGCAGACTCTTCAGAGATGTTGGCTGAGTCCAATCATAAATGGCCTGAACTTTAACAGGGTCCATCTCGATAGTAGAAGGAGAAAAAATGAACCCCAAAAATGAAACCTTCTGAACACCAAAGAGACACTTTGACCCCTTCACAAACAAAGAATTAGCACGCAGGACCTGGAACACCATTCTGACCTGCTTCACATGAGACTCCCAATCATCCGAGAAGACCAAAATATCATCCAAGTATACAATCAGGAATTTATCCAGGTACTCTCGGAAGATGTCATGCATAAAGGACTGAAACACTGATGGAGCATTAGAAAGCCCGAATGGCATAACCAGGTACTCAAAATGGCCTTCGGGCGTATTAAATGCTGTTTTCCATTCATCACCCCGTTTAATACGCACAAGATTATACGCACCACGAAGATCTATCTTGGTGAACCAACTAGCCCCCTTAATCCGAGCAAACAAATCAGACAGCAGCGGCAAGGGGTACTGAAATTTGACCGTAATTTTATTTAGAAGGCGGTAATCAATACAAGGTCTCAGCGAACCATCGTTCTTGGCCACAAAAAAGAACCCCGCTCCCAATGGCGACGATGACGGGCGAATATGACCCTTCTCCAATGACTCCTTCATGTAACTCCGCATAGCGGCGTGCTCAGGTACAGATAAATTAAACAGTCGACCCATAGGAAACTTACTACCAGGAATCAAATCGATAGCACAATCACAATCCCTATGCGGAGGTAGGGCATTGGACTTGGGCTCATCGAATACATCCCGGTAATCAGACAAGAACTCTGGGACCTCAGAAGGGGTGGATGATGAGATAGACAGAAATGGAACATCACCATGTACCCCCTGACAACCCCAGCTGGACACAGACATTGATTTCCAATCTAATACTGGGTTATGGACTTGTAGCCATGGCAACCCCAACACGACCACATCCTGCAGATTATGCAACACCAGAAAGCGAATATCCTTCTGGTGCGCAGGAGCCATGCACATGGTCAGCAGGGTCCAATACTGAGGCTTATTCCTGGCCAAAGGCGTAGCATCAATTCCTCTCACTGGAATAGGACACTGCAAGGGCTCCAAGACAAACCCACAGCGCCTAGCATGCTCCAAGTCCATCAAATTCAGGGCAGCGCCTGAATCCAGAAATGCCATGACCGAATAGGAAGACAAAGAGCAGATCAAAGTAACGGACAAAAGAAATTTCGACTGTACCGTACCAATGGTGGCAGACCTAGCGAACCGCTTAGTGGGCTTAGGACAATCGGAGATAGCATGAGTGGAATCACCACAGTAGAAACACAGCCCATTCTGACGTCTGTGGTTTTGCCTTTCAGCTCTGGTCAAAGTCCTATCGCACTGCATAGGCTCAGGTTTATGCTCAGATAATACCGCCAAATGGTGCACAGATTTACGCTCACGCAAGCGTCGACCGATCTGAATGGCCAAGGCATAGACTCATTCAGACCAGCAGGCATAGGAAATCCCACCATGACATCCTTAAGGGCTTCAGAGAGACCCTTTCTGAAAATAGCTGCCAGCGCACATTCATTCCATTGAGTGAGCACGGACCACTTTCTGACAATAAATCTCTATCTCATCCTGACCCTGACACAGAGCCAGCAAATTTTTCTCTGCCTGATCCACTGAATTAGGTTCGTCGTACAGCAATCCGAGCGCCAGAAAAAACGCATCAATATTACATAATGCAGGATCTCCTGGCGCAAGGGAAAATGCCCAGTCTTGAGGGTCGCCACGTAATAAAGAAATAATGATCTTAACTTGTTGAACTGGGTCACCAGAGGAGCGGGGTTTCAAAGCCAGAAATAGTTTACAATTATTTTTAAAATTCAAAAACTTAGCTCTATCTCCAGAAAATAACTCAGGAATAGGAATTTTAGGTTCTAACATAGGAATCTGAACCACTAAATCTTGAATGTTCTCTACACTTATAGTGAGATTATCCATCAAAGAGGACAGACCCTGAATGTCTATGTCTACACCTGTGTTCTGAACCACCCTGATGTAAAGGGGAAAAGAAAGACAGAACACAGTGCAAAGAAAAAAAAATGGTCTCAGAACTTCTCTTTTCCCTCTATTGAGAAGCATTAGTACTTTGGGCCTCCAGTACTGTTATGAACAGGTAATTCAGAACCACAATGGACCTTGAAGTTCAGAGCACACAAAGTGACCTGACAATTACCAAAAACATAGGACGAGCTCTGAGACGTGGGAACTCTGCTGACCGCAATCACTAATCCTATCACACCACACTAGAGGTAGCCGTGGATTGCGCCTAACGCTCCCTATGCAACTCGGCACAGCCTGAGAAACTAACTAGCCCTGAAGGTAGAAAAAAAAGCCTACCTTGCCTCAGAGAAATTCCCCAAAGGAAAAGGCAGCCCCCCACATATAATGACTGTGAGCAAAGATGAAAATACAAACACAGAGATGAAATAGATTTAGCAAAGTGAGGCCCGACTTACTGAATAGACCGAGGATAGGAAAGATAGCTTTGCGGTCAACACAAAAACCTACAAACAACCACGCAGAGGGGCAAAAAGACCCTCCGCACTGACTAACGGTACGGAGGTACTTCCTCTGCGTCTCAGAGCTTCCAGCAAGCAAGAAAAACCAATATGGCAAGCTGGACAGAAAATATAGCAAACAAAAGTAACACAAGCAGAACTTAGCTTATGCAGGATAGACAGGCCACAGGAACGATCCAGGAGGAAGCAAGACCAATACTAAAACATTGACTGGAGGCCAGGATCAAAGCACCAGGTGGAGTTAAATAGAGCAGCACCTAATGACTTAACCTCATCACCTGAGGAAGGAAACTCAGAAGCCGCAGTACCACTCTCATCCACCAAAGGAAGCTCATTGACAGAACCAGCCGAAGTACCACTCACGACCACAGGAGGGAGCCTGGCCACAGAATTCACAACACCCGCAGATCTAGTTTGGTAAACACCCTTGCTCCCCGAAGCCAATCGAAAAGCTCAGATATCAAGGGCAAAGGATACTTGTTCTTAACGGTGATAGCGTTAAGACCCCTGTAGTCTATGCATGGACGTAATTCCCCATTCTTCTTCTGCACGAAAAAGAACCCTGCCCCAGCAGGTGACACTGACTTCCTGATGAACCCTCTTGCCAGATTCTCTTGAATGTACTGAGACATTGCCTCCATCTCCGGGAGAGATAATGGATAGACTCGACCCCGGGGAGGCTCAGCACCAGGCAAGAGATCAATAGGACAGTCATAGGGGCGATGGGGCGGAAGGGTCTCCGCCGCCTTTTTGGAGAACACGTCTGCATACGACCAATATTGCTTGGGGAGAGAGGATAGATCTGCGGGTACCTCTGTAGTAGCAACCTGAACGCACTCTCGGTGACACCTACCCCCACATGATTCACCCCATCCCAGAATTCTGCCTGAGGACCACTCGATGTGAGGAGAGTGGTACCGTAACCAAGGTATCCCCAACAGGACCTCATCAATCCCCTCAGGAATGATGAGCAGAGATATAATCTCCTGATGGGATGGTGACATGGACAGAGTAAAAGGGATGGTCTGATGTGTTATCTGTGCGGGCAGTGTCGACCCATTCACCACTCGTACCGTTACTGGTTGAGGTAGCATAACCAGGGGTATTGCGTGACGTTGGGCGAAGGCAGAAGACATAAAATTGCCCTCCGCCCCAGAATCCACGCAGAGGTCTACCGAGTGGGAGGATGAGCCTAATGTTATTGTCCCCTTAAAGGATAATTTGGAGGCAAACGTCGCCGTGTCTAGTGCACCTCCACCTACTACCACTAGATGCTGACGTTTCCTCGACCGCTGGAGACATCTGGTGGCAAGATGTCCTGACTGTTGGCAAACATGACAAACCTGGAGTGCACGAGCGGTCCGGGACTTAGATCCCGCTCGTGACACTACCATAGGCTCATGGGACTCAGGAGCCTGGACTGGAGATTCCAAAGGTTTGGCGAAGGTGGGAGCCAGCCGAAACCTCTGCCTACACTGGGCTCGCTCTAACCTCCGCTCGTGAAAACGGAGGTCAATACGAGTGGATACTGTTATTAATTCCTCCAGTGTGGCGGGAATCTCCCTAGTGGCCAGGGCGTCCTTAACGTGGTCAGCCAGCCCCTTCCAAAATATAGGAATAAGGGCCTTATCCGACCACTCCAGCTCAGATGCTAGCGTGTGGAAGTGGACGGCAAACTGGCTGACCAAGGACGAGCCCTGAGTCAATGCCAACAGTTGGAGCGCCATATCATGGGTGACACGAGGTCCTAAAAAGACCTGTTTCAGAGTGCTCAGGAATAACGGAGCACTCTGCACCACATGATCGCCACGCTCCCACAGCGGCGTAGCCCACTGCAACGCCCTGTCCGACAATAAAGATACGATAAAGCCCACCTTAGCCCACTCTGTAGGGAAACGAGAGGCCAGAAGCTCAAGATGTATTGAGCACTGACTCACGAAACCCCTACAGGACTTACTGTCACCAGAAAATTTCTCTGGTAGCGGGAGGCGAGATAGCGTCGGTACAGGGGCGGCAGTGGACAAGGTAGCTGCAGCCACACTTGCAGCCTGAACAGCGACAGCAGTAACATCCACAGCTGAGGTTGAACGCTCTAGAGCCGCCAACCTTCCCTCCAGCTGCTGGAAGTACCGCTGTGAACGCTGATCGTCCGTCATTACTAGCCAGACCTTGGCGCTAGTATTATTTTAAGGACCGGCGGAACGCACCAAGTATAGATAATAAGAAACTAGGTGCGCTCGCAGTCCGAGGTCCACCGTGCAGGTAAAAGACCCTGCTGCTAGTAAGACGGACTATATGGCGGTACTAAGTATACACACATGGATTAACTTCACCCTACGTGAAGGAAGCGATCCTGTTGTGTCACAGGACCGCAGTACCGCACATAAAGCGCGAGCAAGAAGTCAGCGGACTCAACCCCTACACAAGATTGAAGTCCGATTAGACACTTGCTGGCACAACACCGCAACTGGGTGTGTCAGAGGAACACAAATAATAATATAAAGGCACAAGAGTGCGTGCGGTGCCGCACTGACGGATGCCACTAACCACCCAGGCTTGGGTCAGGAAAGCGCAGAGCAAGCGCACGGCGCCGTACTGGCGGACACAGCAACTGGTAGCTGTAATGTGTGTTTCGTGCTGTTGGATAAGTCGGGCGCTAGATAGCAAACATACACCTTCCGCGAACAGACATTCAATAGGGAGGGTTATTTAAAGAGCGACTTTCACTCACAACACACACACATATTTACAAGACAATACTAGCGCATGGCCGTGCGGCCATGCGAGGCTTAAATAGCTGCAGCATGTTTAGGACCTTCCAAAGAAGGACCAATGGAGTGCTGCAGCACCTGAGCATGTGACCCTGGATCTCCACTGAGAGATCTCGCCCTGGGCATGCTCAGAGTGCAAAGCAGGATTTAGTCCTAGCAGCTACAAGGACCTTAGCTGCAGTATCTGATCATGTGACCCTCGATCTCCACTGAGAGATCTTACTCTGGGCATGCTCAGAATGTAAAAAGCAGGACTTAGCCCCAGAAACGTCTGCTCGCCGCTGCCCAGCACTGACTTCAATGGGAGAAGCAGGAAACGCAGTAGAAACTCTAAGCACAGAGTGAGACTGAGCGAGACGCTGGGATCGACGTCTCTGCTGAGCAAGCTCCACTGCGGCAGGAGAAGAATGGGAGACCGCAGCGGAGATGGCCCGAGATTCCCCCTGTGCAGAGGCAGGAACTCGACCCCTAACAACCCCTATAGGCAGACCCTGTAGTATAAGGCAACACCCCCATAGGCAGACCCTGTAGTATAAGGTAGTCTTCCTATAGGCAGACCCTGTAGTATAAGACAGTACCCCTATAGACAGACCCTGTAGCATAAAGCAGCACCCCCATAGGCAGACCCTGCAGTATAAGGCAGCACCCCCATAGGCAGACCATGTAGTATAAGATAGTACTCCTATAAGCAGACCCTGTAGTATAAGGCAGCACCCCATAGGCAGACCCTGTAGTATAAGACAGTACCCCCATAGGCAGATCTTGTATTATATAGTGGCACCCCCATAGGCAGATCCTGTAGTATAAGGCAGCACCCCCAAAGGCAGACCCTGTAGTATAAGGCAGCACCCCCCATAGGCAGACCCTGTAGTATAAGGCAGCACCCCTAAAGGCAGACCCTGTAGTATAAGGCAGCCCCCATTAAAAAACACAATAAATAAATACCTCTCTACCTCCTTTTTCCCATTGTGCTCTTTGCGCCCGCTGATGTCCTGACAGCGGGCACCAGGCAGGGATGTCATCGCGCCTGCTGTCAGTGTCGGCATCGGCAACGTCAGACGCTGACAGGGGGATGATGGGAGAACGAGCGTAGTGCTCCTTCCCTCATCAATGCGCTCAGCTGTATCGGCTAGATGCCGATACAGCTGACCTTGCGGTGATGGGTGGGGTGCTGATGCAGTTACAGTAGCGTAGCTCCGGTTGGGCCCCTCAGAGTGCAGTGCCCTGGGCGTCCTCCTCCTCTGCCCCCTGGTAGCTACGCTACTGATCCTTCTGCTCATCTTCTCTCCTCTGTACCACGATGTTCATCCATGCACAACATGACAGGTTTATTGTAAGTGCCATCTGCATGTCTAAAATGGCTATTAACCTCTTGATGACCAATGTCAGACATAGTACGTCATGAGCAGGTGTCAGTTCCCTCATCATGACATGCTGTGTCCGTCATGCTTTAAAAGCATGAGCAGCACAGAAAGAGGTGAGGGGACCCATGCCATCGGTCCCTGCATGCAGAGGGCTATGATCGGTCAGTCTATCTGACTAACCGATCAAAGTATGATTGCACAGGAGGTGCAGAAATATCAGCGCCTCCCGCGTGATCACAGTAGGAGCTTGGCGCTGTTAATGGCCGAACTCCTTCAGCAACAGCCAGGGACGGTGCAAGCATTGCCCCTGGCTGTTTAACCCCCTAAATGCTGTGATGAAGAGCGATTGCAGCATTTTGGAGGTTGGGAGAAGGAGGGGATTCCCTTTCCCTTCAGATTGGCGTGCATAAAAGCGCAGTCCGCCACAGTTTTGTGCACTTCTGAAAAGAAGGAAACCAGTGAACGAAAACAAGATACAGTCCAGAGTAACTCAGCTGCCTCATGAGTTAGTGAATGGTTCCCTTGGGAGTTTTATCTGAATCACGTCAGGCCAAGATTTAGGTGGAAACCTCGATGTAAATCCTCAGCGCAGAGCACAGGATAAATATGATCCAAAATGTTGTGTAAAATGTTCCCAACAAAAGCTTCAAATCAATCCACAAAAAAGCAAGTCCTCACTCGGGTACATCATCTGTCAATGGAAATATAGGGGCTTCCACGCTACTGGTAGTACAAAGGCTCTTGAAATGCTCCTAACCACCCAAAAAAATAAATCCTTCAGATTCTGCTCTCACAAATCCAAATGCTCCCTTCCCTTCTGAGCCCCAGTGTGCCTAAACCACATTTAGTGTCCACTAGAGTTGAGCGACTTTCACTTTTTTAGGATCGAGTCAGGTTTCGCGAAACCCGACATTCTCAAAAGTCGGGTCAGGTGAAATTGACCGATTATTGCGAAAAGTCGGGGGCCGACCGAAACATGAAACCCAATGCAAGTCAATGGGGAATCAAAGTCGGCAGTGAGTGGAGGACAGGAAAACACCTACAGTGTCCATTTTAATGCCAAAAACATCAATTCTTATTTCTTAAGCTTGTCAATCTTAATTTACTTTATAATAATAGTTAGGCATTGAAAACAGGGGCTCATTTGGCTAAAGTTGTGGGGGGGGGTAGGGCTGGCTCAAGATTTTCATGGGCCCAGGAAACACGGAATACGTCACGGCAGTGGAGCAGGGAGAGGTAAGTATTTCAACTTTGCAAGTGCTGTGATCCTGAGCAAGCGGGGGGGGGCACTAGTTGGCACTGGCACAGGACCCCTCATAGTATGGCGGTGTGTTTGACGGCGGGTGGCGCCTCCCACTGCCAGAGACACTTTTGGGTACTATGAGGGGCCCTGTGCCAGAGCCAACGAGTATGCCCCCCCCCCACCTGATGAAGGAACCTGCACTTTCATCTGCACCTTCCTCTTTGTCCCCGTGTAAGTTGGTATAGTATGCGGGAAGGGGAACCTGACTTTCATCAGGGTCAGATTCTGGCTGTGTAGAGTGCAAGGGGAATGTAGTGGTCTGGGTCAATGTACCAGCAGACTCATCTAGCAGTGGCTGGGCAATGGGCAGGATGAGGAGGAAACACAGATATAGACCCAAAATGAAAAAGTAGGCTAAAAGCAGTTCGAAATTGGTAACAGGAGTACACAGGCAGCATAGCTTTGTTCAGTGGAGGAGGACAACTGTAATGAGAGGCTCACACAGTTACTAGGCCCAAGTAAGTAAGTAGGCTAAATGCAGTTCAAAATTGGTAAGAGGAGTATACAGGCGGCATAGCTTTGTTCAGCGGAGGACAACTGTAATGAGAGGCTGACACAGTTACTAGGCCCAAGTAATAAGTAGGCTAAATGCAGTTCAAAATTGGTAACAGGAGTACACAGGCGGCATAGCTTTGTTCAGCGGAGGACAACTGTTATGAGAGGCTCACACAGACTTAGTAGGTCTAAAATAAAAAAGTAGGCTAAATGCAGTTTAAAATAGGTAAGAGGAGTACACAGGCGGCATTGCTTTGTTCAGTGGAGGACAACTGTAATAAGTGGCTAACACAGTTAGTAGGCCAAAATAATAAAGTGGGCTAAATGTCAGCCAAAAAAATGTACATAAATAAACTGGTGGCAAAGCTAGGTACAGGGGTGAGCTCCTCTGCTGAGTAGTAGACAGTGGTAGTTGGCACAAAGTATTAACTGGTCTAAATGGAGGCCAGGGCCCCTGTATATTTTTACTATCATCTATCATTTCAACAAATTTGTATTGGCAGTGCCATTGAAGGATTTAACAGCACTGACTACACAGTGGTGGAGCAGGGGGAGGTAAATTTTGCAAGTGGTAGAGCACTGTTCGAGCTGGGGGGAACACTCTCTCGTGGGCGGCGGTACTGGCACAGGGCCCCTCATATTACGACGGTGTGTCTGACGTTGGTTGTGCACCACCACCATCAGAGACACTTCATTGTACTATGAGGGACCCAGTGCCAGTGTCGTCGCCCAAGAGTGGGTACACCCACCTGTCCAGGCAAACGGCACTCGCACGGGTGCTTGCGCCAAGTGGTGACCACGGCCCTGTGGGGGGAGTCAACCCATTTAGGGAGGTATAAAAATGGCCTATAGTGGACATTCAGCAGCTGCAAATGGAGGAATTGGAGCCGTCAGTGTTATGAATAGGTAATTCAGAACCACAATGGACCTTGAAGTTCAGAGCACACAAAGTGACCTGACAATAACCAAAAAACATAGGACGAGCTCTGAGACGTGGGAACTCTGCTGACCGCAATCCCTAATCCTATCACACCACACTAGAGGTAGCCGTGGATTGCGCCTAACGCTCCCTATGCAACTCGGCACAGCCTGAGAAACTAGCTAGCCCTGAAGATAGAAAAATAAGCCTACCTTGCCTCAGAGAAATTTCCCAAAGGAAAAGGCAGCCCCCCACATATAATGACTGTGAGTTAAGATGAAAATACAAACACAGAGATGAAATAGATTTAGCAAAGTGAGGCCCGACTTACTGAATAGACCGAGGATAGGAAAGATAGCTTTGCGGTCAACACAAAAACCTACAAACAACCACGCAGAGGGGCAAAAAGACCCTCCGCACCGACTAACGGTACGGAGGTACTCCCTCTGCGTCTCAGAGCTTCCAGCAAGCAAGAAAAACCAATATGGCAAGCTGGACAGAAAATATAGCAAACAAAAGTAACACAAGCAGAACTTAGCTTATGCTGGGCAGAGAGGCCACAGGAACGATCCAGGAGGAAGCAAGACCAATACTAGAACATTGACTGGAGGCCAGGATCAAAGCACTAGGTGGAGTTAAATAGAGCAGCACCTAACGACTTAACCTCATCACCTGAGGAAGGAAACTCAGAAGCCGCAGTACCACTCACATCCACCAACGGAAGCCCATAGACAGAATCAGCCGAAGTACCACTTGTGACCACAGGAGGGAGCTCCATCACAGAATTCACAACAGTACCCCCCCCTTGAGGAGGGGTCACCGAACCCTCACCAGAGCCCCCAGGCCGACCAGGATGAGCCATATGAAAGGCACGAACAAGATCGGCAGCATGGACATCAGAGGCAAAGACCCAGGAATTATCTTCCTGACCATAACCCTTCCACTTAACCAGATACTGGAGTTTCCGTCTCGAAACACGAGAATCCAAAATCTTCTCCATTATATACTTCAACTCCCCCTCCACCAAAACCGGGGCAGGAGGATCAACAGATGGAACCATAGGTGCCACGTATCTCCGCAACAATGACCTATGGAATACGTTATGGATGGAAAAAGAATCTGGAAGGGTCAAACGAAAAGACACAGGATTAAGAACCTCAGAAATCCTATACGGACCAATGAAACGAGGCTTAAACTTAGGAGAGGAAACCTTCATAGGAATATAACGAGATGACAACCAAACCAAATCCCCAACACGAAGTCGGGGACCCACACAGCGTCTGCGATTAGCGAAACGTTGAGCCTTCTCCTGGGACAAGGTCAAATTGTCCACTACATGAGTCCAAATCCGCTGCAACCTGTCCACCACAGTATCCCCACCAGGACAGTCCGAAGACTCAACCTGCCCTGAAGAGAAACGAGGATGGAACCCAGAATTGCAGAAAAACGGCGAAACCAAGGTAGCCGAGCTGGCCCGATTATTAAGGGCGAACTCAGCCAACGGCAAAAAGGACACCCAATCATCCTGATCAGCAGAAACAAAACATCTCAGATATGTTTCCAAGGTCTGATTGGTTCGTTCAGTCTGGCCATTTGTCTGAGGATGAAAAGCCGAGGAAAAAGACAAATCAATGCCCATCCTAGCACAAAAGGCTCGCCAAAACCTCGAAACAAACTGGGAACCTCTGTCAGAAACGATGTTCTCTGGAATGCCATGTAAACGAACCACATGCTGGAAGAACAATGGCACCAAATCAGAGGAGGAAGGTAATTTAGACAAGGGTACCAAATGGATCATCTTAGAGAAGCGATCACAAACTACCCAAATGACCGACATTTTTTGAGAGACGGGGAGATCCGAAATAAAATCCATAGAGATATGTGTCCAAGGCCTCTTCGGGACCGGCAAGGGCAAAAGCAACCCACTAGCACGAGAACAGCAGGGCTTAGCCCGAGCACAAATCCCACAGGACTGCACAAAAGAACGCACATCCCGCGACAGAGACGGCCACCAAAAGGATCTAGCCACTAAATCTCTGGTACCAAAGATTCCAGGATGACCAGCCAACACCGAACAATGAACCTCAGAGATAACTTTATTTGTCCACCTATCAGGGACAAACAGTTTCTCCGCTGGGCAACGATCAGGTCTATTAGCCTGAAATTTTTGCAGCACCCGCCGCAAATCAGGGGAGATGGCAGACACAATTACTCCCTCTTTGAGAATACCCGCCGGCTCAGGCAAACCCGGAGAGTCGGGCACAAAACTCCTAGACAGGGCATCCGCCTTCACATTTTTAGAGCCCGGAAGGTACGAAACCACAAAGTCAAAACGGGAGAAAAACAGCGACCAACGAGCCTGCCTAGGATTCAATCGTTTGGCAGACTCGAGATAAGTCAAGTTCTTGTGATCAGTCAAGACCACCACGCGATGCTTAGCTCCTTCAAGCCAATGACGCCACTTCCCGAATGCCCACTTCATGGCCAGCAACTCTCGATTGCCAACATCATAATTTCGCTCAGCAGGCGAAAACTTCCTGGAAAAGAAGGCGCATGGCTTCATCACCGAGCAATCAGAACCTCCTTGCGACAAAACAGCCCCCGCTCCAATTTCAGAAGCATCAACCTCGACCTGGAACGGAAGCGAAACATCTGGTTGACACAACACAGGGGCAGAAGAAAAACGACGCTTCAACTCCTGAAAAGCTTCCACAGCAGCAGAAGACCAATTGACCACATCAGCACCCTTCTTGGTCAAATCGGTCAATGGTTTAGCAATACTAGAAAAATTACAAATGAAGCGACGATAAAAATTAGCAAAGCCAAGGAACTTTTGCAGACTCTTCAGAGATGTCGGCTGAGTCCAATCATAAATGGCCTGGATCTTAACAGGGTCCATCTCGATAGTAGAAGGGGAAAAAATGAACCCCAAAAATGAAACCTTCTGAACACCAAAGAGACACTTTGATCCCTTCACAAACAAAGAATTAGCACGCAGGACCTGGAACACCATTCTGACCTGCTTCACATGAGATTCCCAATCATCCGAGAAGACCAAAATATCATCCAAGTATACAATCAGGAATTTATCCAGGTACTCTCGGAAGAACGTCATGCATAAAGGACTGAAATACTGATGGAGCATTGGCAAGTCCGAATGGCATAACTAGGTACTCAAAATGGCCCTCGGGCGTATTAAATGCAGTTTTCCATTCATCGCCCCGTTTAATACGCACAAGATTATATGCACCACGAAGATCTATCTTGGTGAACCAACTAGCCCCCTTAATCCGAGCAAGCAAATCAGATAGCAGCGGCAAGGGGTACTGAAATTTGACCGTGATTTTATTTAGAAGGCGGTAATCAATACAAGGTCTCAGTGAACCATCCTTCTTGGCCACAAAAAAGAACCCTGCTCCCAATGGCGATGACGACGGGCGAATATGACCCTTCTCCAGGGATTCTTTTACGTAACTCCACATAGCGGCGTGCTCAGGTACAGATAAATTAAACAGTCGACCCATAGGAAACTTACTACTGTCAAGGTAAAAATATATGTCTTTATACCCTTTTGTACTTTTATATATTCTTATGCTGTGAAACAATAAGTTTTTCCCCTTTGCTTGCTAAATGCAAATTTAACTGTATTTAAGATGGCTGCCAGTGTTCACTTTTGCCTTAGTTTTTGTACTTGCCAAGAATCTACTTTCGTTTCTGAAGCTGAAGTATCGTCCCTGGAGAAATGGAAACTTAACAAGATGTGGACAAAGGAAGATTCATCAGATGATGTCATAGCCAATCAGAGGGACTGAATACTAGATACATTGCTTAAACCCCGCCTAACCCCGCCCTCTGCACACCTTCCCCCAATGGACTATATAATGTTATGTATATGAAATAAACAGTTCAGTTGCTGTGACGTTACACACGAGCGTGCAATGAGTTTGAACCAGCATTGTGTCTGACTCATTCTTATCCGGTACCAACATGCTCCTAATCTGATTTGGAATGACTGGTGGATGAAGGGTATTGTCGTGACGACCCCGACAATTTGGCGCCCAACGTGGGGCGTGGCCCGCGATCCGAGACCCCCTGGACCCATGCCTGGACGTCCGTGGACGACACCCGTAGTGGCTGACCTCGAGGACTGATCACCCTCCAAACACGGTAAGTGGAGATCGCATACTATGTATGTGTCACACTTGCTAGTGTTTCAGCCATTATTGGTTAGTCTGTGGTCTCCTTGGGTCTGGGGAGTGACTGGTCGAGTGGTGAGACTGAGCGCGATCCCGTGCCACGCTTCGAACCAGCAACTGAGAGACGTCGCACTCTGCGCGTCCTCGTGTACACCACACCTCCTCCACCGGTCATTGTACTCCATTCAACCACCCTACCCGTGACTGTTGCCTAGTAGTGATAGAGTGAAAGATTGAGAAGTTTGTGGATTGGGATAGGAGACGTAGCCTCTGTGATATTGCACGCACATACATCGGTAATTAAGACGTCCCAAGAGGGGGACCACCAGAAACACTTGCACACACTTGCACATATCGGTAATTAAGACGTCCCAAGAGGGGGACCACCAGAAACACTTGCACACACTTGCACATATCGGTAATTAAGACGTCCCAAGAGGGGGACCACCAGAAACACAGTGGAGGGGTCTCACTAGGAGACAGCCTCCCAACGTTTAGAATATCGTGACAGGACAGACTGTAATCACTGGTGTTCAGGTTAGGGAAAAATATTGAGCGCGAGGCTCTTTATTCATAACACGTGGAGCGCGAGGCTCCGTGTTAGGACACACGTGTTGCTGTCGCTGTCAGCGGCCTACTGCAGAAGGGCGTAGTATTCTGTGAGTCATGTTACGTCTCTTAAAGAAGAAGTCCGTGCCCCACGAGTTAGATGAGGATGCTGTGGAAGTCAAGACAATAGTAGAGTCACGGGAGGGCAAGAAGGCAGTCAAGAATGTCGAGAAGGTGTACGAGCATGTAGGATTGCCCTCGACAGGGAGATTGCAGTTGTCTACATGGCACCATCTCATAAAGAACGAGCAAAAAGGTTGATAGAGAGGAAAGATGAAAGGATGCAGAGCCCGTGTTTGGCTATAAAATACCTCAATTATTAGTTTTTCTAGGGTGTTCTGGCAAATGAGTTGTGTGAAGGTTTTGTAGAAATTAATTGAGTCTGAGAACTGCTGTATTTCGTCACACTGTGTGGTTTTCCGAGACACCCAATGGGAGGGGTGAACCCGTGCGTGAATTGTTTGTGATTTTTCCTCTTTGTGCTGCCGGCCAGAGAAAGGGGGGCCAAAGTTTCCAGAAGAACTTAACCCAGTCTGTATCAGCAGCTGCAGCGATCCTCACTCGCTCTCTAGTCCCCCTCCCCTCGCAGCTTCAAGGACACAACTCGCAGCTCGCTTCCTTATCAGTGGCCCAAGAAGCAGAAGACTTCAGCTCCAGCTCCCCCTCCCTTATGCAAATCTAGTCTCATATTCCAATATTCATTTTAACCCTGTGTCTGGAAATCTCTCTCGCCATGTTAATTCTCAGACCAAGATAGGACAGATGGATTTGTAAATATTGCGGTCAGACAAACCCAGACTGGAGAAATACTTGTATAATCTGTGCTGCAACCTAAGTGAATTACACTGATTCCTGTCCAGATAAGATCACATGTAGTGATAAGCTGACACAGGATAGTGGGTAGTGGGGACATTAATTTTGGGAGTAAGCTGACAGTAATCCTTTTGGGAAGGAGCTGTAGACCAGCATGTCATGTCACCCCCAACCGGTTATCTAGTCACCCCCACCACCAGAGAACCAACCACACCAGGTAGTGTAAGACAGATACAGGAGTATTATCCCTGGAAGCCCTCTGACTGGCTAGCTACGCTAAAATAATTGGCTGACCCTGAGAACAAACCTTTCCCATTATACAGACAAAGACAATATGATGGACGTATAAGTGCACCTGAGCAGACCTAGAGAGTTGGTGAGCCAAGATGATGGTCAGATGGTATTTATGTTATATAACCCCTATGCAGATGAGTATAATGAGATGTGTATCTCACATGTCCTTTCCCAATCAGTTTAAAAAAAAAAAAAAAAAAAATAGGGGGGATAGTGTCTCTAACCCTGTCAGTTAAAATATTCCTATGTTATGCTGCTTCAGTATGTGGGTAATTTTTTTTTTGTTTTTTTGTTGTGTGCACAGACAGAGCAGGAAGCCATTGTTGCCACTGTTAGTTTTCGCAAGTATCTGGCAGATCTGAACTGTCGGGTTTCGGCCTAGAAACTTCGGTTCTGCCTTGGTCAAGTGATATTTTTGGGTCACTGTCTCCTTCAGGGTGCCAGACACCTCACAGAAGAAAGAAAAATAGCCGTCAGCTACAAAGGATGAGACTGAGCTCCAGCGTTTTCTTGGACTATGTACTTATTGTTGTCAGTGGATACCGGACGTATCCCGCATAATGTTACCTCTCTACAAGGCCCTGAAAGACTGTTCAAGATATGGTGATGATTTTGGCAGATTTCACACATGATACGCTGTTACTATGGAAGACACTGTAGTGCACGCAGCTGCACTCCCTCCCTCCCTCATTGTCAAGACAAGAAGCAGAACGTCAGGATCTGTCTGCTGCATGTGTTCTGGTCAAAGACAGGCGGGCTGATATATACACGGACTCACAGTATGCATTTGGTATTGCTCATGATTTCGGAGCCCTATGGGCCAATCGAGGATTTGTTACTTCTGCCGGGACTCAGTGAAGAATGTTGAAGCTGTTAAAGCCCTCATGGACTCAATCGAATTACCTACTCAAGTGGCCATTATCAAAGTTAAGGAGCACGGTACTATGGAACAGTCCACAGACTGTTGGTAATGCCTCTGCGGATATGCAAGTAAAGCCGCTGCTCTCCTACCCGTTGAACTGACCATACCAGCTATGGTGACCACACGCTCTCTGCGTAAACAGTTACAAGAAACACTGACTCTACAGGAACCTGATGATCTATGACAGTCTGAGGTTTTCTGCCGGACCCTGCGAGACCGCTTAATGACGATGCAGAGAATGTCTCCAAAGGAAGAAGTGAAGCAGTGGAAAGCTGATGGAGCACGTATGGACAATGGTCGCTGAAAGAAAAAAAAAAAAAGGACCAACTTGTGTGTCTCCCTAAGCAGATGTACCCTGCTATTGTCACGTGGGCGCATGGTCCCACACATCGAGGTATCTGTCAGACCTGCTAACCCGGTCAACTTCAACGTGTACCCCCGAAGCATCTTGCTAAGCCCGATTATCATTTCCAAAAGCTCCAGGTGGACCTCATCATGTTGCCGAAGTCTGGAAGGTATGAATATTGTCTGGTGGTTGTCGACATGTTCTCCAGTTGGCCAGAAGCATTCCCCGTTACCAACGTGACTGCAAAGACCACAGCAAAGAAACTGGTGATGGAAGTTATATGCAGATATGGTGTTCCAGAAGTTGCTGAAAGTGACCAAGGCCCGGACTTTTCTTCTCGTGTATCAGGAGGTTCTGACAATGCTTGGATCCACTGTAGCCCTCCATACTCCATACTCTCCACAATCCAGTGGGAAAGTTAAGAGGCTGAACGGCACACTGAAGGGACAATTGACCAAAGTGATGCAGGAGACTACGGCTCCATGGCCAGGGCTCTTACACATTCGTACTACCCTATTACAAAACATGGCCTGTCCCCATATGAGATATTGTTTGGTGCTAGGTTCTCAGTTGCAAATTTCCAGTCTCAGTAGTTGTCAGAAGAAACTGACCGTGCTGTTCAATATGTTATTCAGTTTAGTAGAAATGTTGCTAACACCCATGTTTTAGTTTCTTTTTCCCTTCCAGATTCAGCAGAAACCGATATTTGTCATAACTTGAAGCCTGGTGGTTTTATGGTCGTGAAAAGCTATGTCAGTAAACTTGAAGGAAAGAGCATCTGGATCTACGCTTTACACTGCAAAAGAGACCGGACCAGCGCTTAGTCACAGTGGTGATCGAAGGAAAATGTTGCTGTTGTTTTTGGTCCTGAGGCTGGGGGCCATCCTCGCCCCTACCTCCTCGGTCCCTATTGTAAATAAGAATTCCGGTGCCACTATTCTTTGGGTAAACCTAACGGCCCCGGTAAATATCTGGTGATTTGATTTCTGCGATGTAGTCAAGTGCCCCGAGACTCAGCGGGTGGTAGAGGGAATTATCCAGTATTATATATGTGTTACCAGAGATAACAATTGTGCTGGGAAGATATTTTCATAATGTGTTTAATGGTGGATACTATGGGAATTTAGGCCATATACAGCTCCAGGATATTAGCTTCAGACCAACCAAGGCCTCCGTTACCAGTACAGCTAAAACAGGCCCAGGTGAACGTTTGCAAAATATAGTTAACGAAGTAATCCCCATTCCAGGTCTTAGTTGGCAAGAAGTCTTCTCCATAGAAACACAAACAGCCCCAAGGACAAATTTATGGTTAGAATGGGTAAGATACAATGTAAGAGTCCAGAATATCTCTGTAGGATGTGTTGCTTGTGCTGCAGCGAATACACATCTATACACACATGCATTGTTTTTTTTTCCTGATGACAATACCACTACCTGTGTTATGAATCTGTTGAAGGATCTAAAGTCCACTGATTGCTCAGATTATGTCCCACTAATTCATGAAGCACCTAAACTAAAGGTCCCAGGAGGGATAACCGTATTAGCTGATAATTATACCTGCTATAATTCCCACGACACTACAGGTACACCAGTAGGGGTCTTCGAGACAGGTTTCTGTAAAGAGAACAGTTCCCTAGATACTGATTTCCTAACTAAACATACACGGTATATGTACGACATTTATTGGTTATGTGGAGATGGTAAGCTCCGTCCTAGGTTGCCTAATGCCTGGACAGGTCAATGCACCCTTGTTAAACTAGCTATGCAGTTTAAGATTTTACCTTGGGATCCGGAGACACCTGATGAATATACCAGAAAGAGGAGAAGTCTCGATCAGCTCCACATGAGTTATGAAGAAGATCCATTGTTATATGTCGATGGCGTTGGAGTGCCAAGGGGGGTGCCTGACCAATTTAAGGCCCAGAACCAGATCTATGCTGGCTTTGCTTCTATAATCCCACAGGTGCAGATTAATAAAAATGTTGATGGGATCAATTACACATATTACAGTGAACAAAGGTTTGTCAATTTTACCTGTGATGCTTTCCAGGGTATAGTTGAGGAATTGGGCCCTAATACTAGAATGACCCTCCAAAACCGACTAGCCCTTGATATGATCTTAGCTAAGGAAGGAGGAGTCTGTGGGATGGTGGGAGAGGAGTGTTGTACCTATATCCCTCAGAACTCTGGGGTAAATGGAAAGACCATGATAGCCCTTAAGAAGATAAATGGGTTAGTAGCAGAATTAAAATCTAATGCTGGAGTAGACACATCTTTCTTTTCCGGTTGGTTGGGTGGGCTCAAGGGATTCCTTCAACAAGCTTGTCTAGTACTGATTGCCCTTCTTGTAGTTGGATCGATAATCCTCTGTTGTGTTATACCCCTGTGTAAAAAGGTTATCACTGAGGCAACTCCGACTGGCACCTTCCTCAACCAAGAAGTAGACCCACTAGAGTACAATGGCACTGATCCGGGGGAAATCCCTAAGTACGTCCCCCTCAAGAAGATAGCACCTGAGAGTAAGGGGTATTGTCTAAGAGATCTAGTTTAGGGACAGCAGGAGAACTCCATGTGAAGCTAGTGAAGGGTTCAGCTGCCTGGAGGCCTCTCACAAGGGGAGAGCTTCTGAGGTGTCTGGATGAAGAAATCCACCTCCCCTTTCCCCATCACATGGACAGTCTCGAAGGATCTTTCTTCTTAGGGAAAAACTTAGTGTTTAGGGGGGATTGTCAAGGTAAAAATATATGTCTTTATACCCTTTTGTACTTTTATATATTCTTATGCTGTGAAACAATAAGTTTTTCCCCTTTGCTTGCTAAATGCAAATTTAACTGTATTTAAGATGGCTGCCAGTGTTCACTTTTGCCTTAGTTTTTGTACTTGCCAAGAATCTACTTTCGTTTCTGAAGCTGAAGTATCGTCCCTGGAGAAATGGAAACTTAACAAGATGTGGACAAAGGAAGATTCATCAGATGATGTCATAGCCAATCAGAGGGACTGAATACTAGATACATTGCTTAAACCCTGCCTAACCCCGCCCTCTGCACACCTTCCCCCAATGGACTATATAATGTTATGTATATGAAATAAACAGTTCAGTTGCTGTGACGTTACACACGAGCGTGCAATGAGTTTGAACCAGCATTGTGTCTGACTCATTCTTATCCGGTACCAACATGCTCCTAATCTGATTTGGAATGACTGGTGGATGAAGGGTATTGTCGTGACGACCCCGACAATTTGGCGCCCAACGTGGGGCGTGGCCCGCGATCCGAGACCCCCTGGACCCATGCCTGGACGTCCGTGGACGACACCCGTAGTGGCTGACCTCGAGGACTGATCACCCTCCAAACACGGTAAGTGGAGATCGCATACTATGTATGTGTCACACTTGCTAGTGTTTCAGCCATTATTGGTTAGTCTGTGGTCTCCTTGGGTCTGGGGAGTGACTGGTCGAGTGGTGAGACTGAGCGCGATCCCGTGCCACGCTTCGAACCAGCAACTGAGAGACGTCGCACTCTGCGCGTCCTCGTGTACACCACACCTCCTCCACCGGTCATTGTACTCCATTCAACCACCCTACCCGTGACTGTTGCCTAGTAGTGATAGAGTGAAAGATTGAGAAGTTTGTGGATTGGGATAGGAGACGTAGCCTCTGTGATATTGCACGCACATACATCGGTAATTAAGACGTCCCAAGAGGGGGACCACCAGAAACACTTGCACACACTTGCACATATCGGTAATTAAGACGTCCCAAGAGGGGGACCACCAGAAACACTTGCACACACTTGCACATATCGGTAATTAAGACGTCCCAAGAGGGGGACCACCAGAAACACAGTGGAGGGGTCTCACTAGGAGACAGCCTCCCAACGTTTAGAATATCGTGACAGGACAGACTGTAATCACTGGTGTTCAGGTTAGGGAAAAATATTGAGCGCGAGGCTCTTTATTCATAACACGTGGAGCGCGAGGCTCCGTGTTAGGACACACGTGTTGCTGTCGCTGTCAGCGGCCTACTGCAGAAGGGCGTAGTATTCTGTGAGTCATGTTACGTCTCTTAAAGAAGAAGTCCGTGCCCCACGAGTTAGATGAGGATGCTGTGGAAGTCAAGACAATAGTAGAGTCACGGGAGGGCAAGAAGGCAGTCAAGAATGTCGAGAAGGTGTACGAGCATGTAGGATTGCCCTCGACAGGGAGATTGCAGTTGTCTACATGGCACCATCTCATAAAGAACGAGCAAAAAGGTTGATAGAGAGGAAAGATGAAAGGATGCAGAGCCCGTGTTTGGCTATAAAATACCTCAATTATTAGTTTTTCTAGGGTGTTCTGGCAAATGAGTTGTGTGAAGGTTTTGTAGAAATTAATTGAGTCTGAGAACTGCTGTATTTCGTCACACTGTGTGGTTTTCCGAGACACCCAATGGGAGGGGTGAACCCGTGCGTGAATTGTTTGTGATTTTTCCTCTTTGTGCTGCCGGCCAGAGAAAGGGGGGCCAAAGTTTCCAGAAGAACTTAACCCAGTCTGTATCAGCAGCTGCAGCGATCCTCACTCGCTCTCTAGTCCCCCTCCCCTCGCAGCTTCAAGGACACAACTCGCAGCTCGCTTCCTTATCAGTGGCCCAAGAAGCAGAAGACTTCAGCTCCAGCTCCCCCTCCCTTATGCAAATCTAGTCTCATATTCCAATATTCATTTTAACCCTGTGTCTGGAAATCTCTCTCGCCATGTTAATTCTCAGACCAAGATAGGACAGATGGATTTGTAAATATTGCGGTCAGACAAACCCAGACTGGAGAAATACTTGTATAATCTGTGCTGCAACCTAAGTGAATTACACTGATTCCTGTCCAGATAAGATCACATGTAGTGATAAGCTGACACAGGATAGTGGGTAGTGGGGACATTAATTTTGGGAGTAAGCTGACAGTAATCCTTTTGGGAAGGAGCTGTAGACCAGCATGTCATGTCACCCCCAACCGGTTATCTAGTCACCCCCACCACCAGAGAACCAACCACACCAGGTAGTGTAAGACAGATACAGGAGTATTATCCCTGGAAGCCCTCTGACTGGCTAGCTACGCTAAAATAATTGGCTGACCCTGAGAACAAACCTTTCCCATTATACAGACAAAGACAATATGATGGACGTATAAGTGCACCTGAGCAGACCTAGAGAGTTGGTGAGCCAAGATGATGGTCAGATGGTATTTATGTTATATAACCCCTATGCAGATGAGTATAATGAGATGTGTATCTCACATGTCCTTTCCCAATCAGTTTAAAAAAAAAAAAAAAAAAAATAGGGGGGATAGTGTCTCTAACCCTGTCAGTTAAAATATTCCTATGTTATGCTGCTTCAGTATGTGGGTAATTTTTTTTTTGTTTTTTTGTTGTGTGCACAGACAGAGCAGGAAGCCATTGTTGCCACTGTTAGTTTTCGCAAGTATCTGGCAGATCTGAACTGTCGGGTTTCGGCCTAGAAACTTCGGTTCTGCCTTGGTCAAGTGATATTTTTGGGTCACTGTCTCCTTCAGGGTGCCAGACACCTCACAGAAGAAAGAAAAATAGCCGTCAGCTACAAAGGATGAGACTGAGCTCCAGCGTTTTCTTGGACTATGTACTTATTGTTGTCAGTGGATACCGGACGTATCCCGCATAATGTTACCTCTCTACAAGGCCCTGAAAGACTGTTCAAGATATGGTGATGATTTTGGCAGATTTCACACATGATACGCTGTTACTATGGAAGACACTGTAGTGCACGCAGCTGCACTCCCTCCCTCCCTCATTGTCAAGACAAGAAGCAGAACGTCAGGATCTGTCTGCTGCATGTGTTCTGGTCAAAGACAGGCGGGCTGATATATACACGGACTCACAGTATGCATTTGGTATTGCTCATGATTTCGGAGCCCTATGGGCCAATCGAGGATTTGTTACTTCTGCCGGGACTCAGTGAAGAATGTTGAAGCTGTTAAAGCCCTCATGGACTCAATCGAATTACCTACTCAAGTGGCCATTATCAAAGTTAAGGAGCACGGTACTATGGAACAGTCCACAGACTGTTGGTAATGCCTCTGCGGATATGCAAGTAAAGCCGCTGCTCTCCTACCCGTTGAACTGACCATACCAGCTATGGTGACCACACGCTCT
Source organism: Ranitomeya imitator (assembly GCF_032444005.1). Taxonomy (NCBI): domain Eukaryota; kingdom Metazoa; phylum Chordata; class Amphibia; order Anura; family Dendrobatidae; genus Ranitomeya; species Ranitomeya imitator. Next base: position 578,441,338 of record NC_091286.1, read on the forward strand.
CTGCGTAAACAGTTACAAGAAACACTGACTCTACAGGAACCTGATGATCTATGACAGTCTGAGGTTTTCTGCCGGACCCTGCGAGACCGCTTAATGACGATGCAGAGAATGTCTCCAAAGGAAGAAGTGAAGCAGTGGAAAGCTGATGGAGCACGTATGGACAATGGTCGCTGAAAGAAAAAAAAAAAAAGGACCAACTTGTGTGTCTCCCTAAGCAGATGTACCCTGCTATTGTCACGTGGGCGCATGGTCCCACACATCGAGGTATCTGTCAGACCTGCTAACCCGGTCAACTTCAACGTGTACCCCCGAAGCATCTTGCTAAGCCCGATTATCATTTCCAAAAGCTCCAGGTGGACCTCATCATGTTGCCGAAGTCTGGAAGGTATGAATATTGTCTGGTGGTTGTCGACATGTTCTCCAGTTGGCCAGAAGCATTCCCCGTTACCAACGTGACTGCAAAGACCACAGCAAAGAAACTGGTGATGGAAGTTATATGCAGATATGGTGTTCCAGAAGTTGCTGAAAGTGACCAAGGCCCGGACTTTTCTTCTCGTGTATCAGGAGGTTCTGACAATGCTTGGATCCACTGTAGCCCTCCATACTCCATACTCTCCACAATCCAGTGGGAAAGTTAAGAGGCTGAACGGCACACTGAAGGGACAATTGACCAAAGTGATGCAGGAGACTACGGCTCCATGGCCAGGGCTCTTACACATTCGTACTACCCTATTACAAAACATGGCCTGTCCCCATATGAGATATTGTTTGGTGCTAGGTTCTCAGTTGCAAATTTCCAGTCTCAGTAGTTGTCAGAAGAAACTGACCGTGCTGTTCAATATGTTATTCAGTTTAGTAGAAATGTTGCTAACACCCATGTTTTAGTTTCTTTTTCCCTTCCAGATTCAGCAGAAACCGATATTTGTCATAACTTGAAGCCTGGTGGTTTTATGGTCGTGAAAAGCTATGTCAGTAAACTTGAAGGAAAGAGCATCTGGATCTACGCTTTACACTGCAAAAGAGACCGGACCAGCGCTTAGTCACAGTGGTGATCGAAGGAAAATGTTGCTGTTGTTTTTGGTCCTGAGGCTGGGGGCCATCCTCGCCCCTACCTCCTCGGTCCCTATTGTAAATAAGAATTCCGGTGCCACTATTCTTTGGGTAAACCTAACGGCCCCGGTAAATATCTGGTGATTTGATTTCTGCGATGTAGTCAAGTGCCCCGAGACTCAGCGGGTGGTAGAGGGAATTATCCAGTATTATATATGTGTTACCAGAGATAACAATTGTGCTGGGAAGATATTTTCATAATGTGTTTAATGGTGGATACTATGGGAATTTAGGCCATATACAGCTCCAGGATATTAGCTTCAGACCAACCAAGGCCTCCGTTACCAGTACAGCTAAAACAGGCCCAGGTGAACGTTTGCAAAATATAGTTAACGAAGTAATCCCCATTCCAGGTCTTAGTTGGCAAGAAGTCTTCTCCATAGAAACACAAACAGCCCCAAGGACAAATTTATGGTTAGAATGGGTAAGATACAATGTAAGAGTCCAGAATATCTCTGTAGGATGTGTTGCTTGTGCTGCAGCGAATACACATCTATACACACATGCATTGTTTTTTTTTCCTGATGACAATACCACTACCTGTGTTATGAATCTGTTGAAGGATCTAAAGTCCACTGATTGCTCAGATTATGTCCCACTAATTCATGAAGCACCTAAACTAAAGGTCCCAGGAGGGATAACCGTATTAGCTGATAATTATACCTGCTATAATTCCCACGACACTACAGGTACACCAGTAGGGGTCTTCGAGACAGGTTTCTGTAAAGAGAACAGTTCCCTAGATACTGATTTCCTAACTAAACATACACGGTATATGTACGACATTTATTGGTTATGTGGAGATGGTAAGCTCCGTCCTAGGTTGCCTAATGCCTGGACAGGTCAATGCACCCTTGTTAAACTAGCTATGCAGTTTAAGATTTTACCTTGGGATCCGGAGACACCTGATGAATATACCAGAAAGAGGAGAAGTCTCGATCAGCTCCACATGAGTTATGAAGAAGATCCATTGTTATATGTCGATGGCGTTGGAGTGCCAAGGGGGGTGCCTGACCAATTTAAGGCCCAGAACCAGATCTATGCTGGCTTTGCTTCTATAATCCCACAGGTGCAGATTAATAAAAATGTTGATGGGATCAATTACACATATTACAGTGAACAAAGGTTTGTCAATTTTACCTGTGATGCTTTCCAGGGTATAGTTGAGGAATTGGGCCCTAATACTAGAATGACCCTCCAAAACCGACTAGCCCTTGATATGATCTTAGCTAAGGAAGGAGGAGTCTGTGGGATGGTGGGAGAGGAGTGTTGTACCTATATCCCTCAGAACTCTGGGGTAAATGGAAAGACCATGATAGCCCTTAAGAAGATAAATGGGTTAGTAGCAGAATTAAAATCTAATGCTGGAGTAGACACATCTTTCTTTTCCGGTTGGTTGGGTGGGCTCAAGGGATTCCTTCAACAAGCTTGTCTAGTACTGATTGCCCTTCTTGTAGTTGGATCGATAATCCTCTGTTGTGTTATACCCCTGTGTAAAAAGGTTATCACTGAGGCAACTCCGACTGGCACCTTCCTCAACCAAGAAGTAGACCCACTAGAGTACAATGGCACTGATCCGGGGGAAATCCCTAAGTACGTCCCCCTCAAGAAGATAGCACCTGAGAGTAAGGGGTATTGTCTAAGAGATCTAGTTTAGGGACAGCAGGAGAACTCCATGTGAAGCTAGTGAAGGGTTCAGCTGCCTGGAGGCCTCTCACAAGGGGAGAGCTTCTGAGGTGTCTGGATGAAGAAATCCACCTCCCCTTTCCCCATCACATGGACAGTCTCGAAGGATCTTTCTTCTTAGGGAAAAACTTAGTGTTTAGGGGGGATTGTCAAGGTAAAAATATATGTCTTTATACCCTTTTGTACTTTTATATATTCTTATGCTGTGAAACAATAAGTTTTTCCCCTTTGCTTGCTAAATGCAAATTTAACTGTATTTAAGATGGCTGCCAGTGTTCACTTTTGCCTTAGTTTTTGTACTTGCCAAGAATCTACTTTCGTTTCTGAAGCTGAAGTATCGTCCCTGGAGAAATGGAAACTTAACAAGATGTGGACAAAGGAAGATTCATCAGATGATGTCATAGCCAATCAGAGGGACTGAATACTAGATACATTGCTTAAACCCTGCCTAACCCCGCCCTCTGCACACCTTCCCCCAATGGACTATATAATGTTATGTATATGAAATAAACAGTTCAGTTGCTGTGACGTTACACACGAGCGTGCAATGAGTTTGAACCAGCATTGTGTCTGACTCATTCTTATCCGGTACCAACATGCTCCTAATCTGATTTGGAATGACTGGTGGATGAAGGGTATTGTCGTGACGACCCCGACACTACCAGGAATCAACTCGATAGCACAATCACAATCCCTATGCGGAGGTAGGGCATTGGACTTGGGCTCATCGAATACATCCCGGTAATCAGACAAGAACTCTGGGACCTCAGAAGGGGTGGATGATGAGATAGACAGAAATGGAACATCACCATGTACCCCCTGACAACCCCAGCTGGACACAGACATAGATTTCCAATCTAATACTGGGTTATGGACTTGTAGCCATGGCAACCCCAACACGACCACATCATGCAGATTATGCAACACCAGAAAGCGAATATCCTCCTGGTGCGCAGGAGCCATGCACATGGTCAGCTGGGTCCAATACTGAGGCTAATTCTTGGCCAAAGGTGTAGCATCAATTCCTCTCAATGGAATAAGACACTGCAAGGGCTCCAAGACAAACCCACAGCGCCTAGCAAACTCCAAGTCCATCAAATTCAGGGCAGCGCCTGAATCCACAAATGCCATGACAGAATAGGAAGACAAAGAGCAGATCAAAGTAACGGACAAAAGAAATTTCGACTGTACCGTACCAATGGTGGCAGACTTAGCGAACCGCTTAGTGCGCTTAGGACAATCGGAGATAGCATGAGTGGAATCACCACAGTAGAAACACAGCCCATTCTGACGTCTGTGTTCCTGCCTTTCAGCTCTGGTCAAAGTCCTATCGCACTGCATAGGCTCAGGTTTATGCTCAAATAATACCGCCAAATGGTGCACAGATTTACGCTCACGCAAGCGTCGACCGATCTGAATGGCCAAAGACATAGACTCATTCAGACCAGCAGGCATAGGAAATCCCACCATGACATCCTTAAGGGCTTCAGAGAGACCCTTTCTGAAAATAGCTGCCAGCGCACATTCATTCCATTGAGTGAGCACGGACCACTTTCTAAACTTCTGACAATAAATCTCTATCTCATCCTGACCCTGACACAGAGCCAGCAAATTTTTCTTTGCCTGATCCACTGAATTAGGTTCATCGTACAGTAATCCGAGCGCCAGAAAAAACGCATCAATATTACATAATGCAGGATCTCCTGTCGCAAGGGAAAATGCCCAGTCTTGAGGGTCGCCACGTAATAAAGAAATAATGATCTTAACTTGTTGAACTGGGTCACCAGAGGAGCGAGGTTTCAACGCCAGAAACAGTTTGCAATTATTTTTGAAACTCAGAAATTTAGCTCTATCTCCAGAAAACAAATCAGGAATAGGAATTCTTGGTTCTAACATAGAATTCTGAGCCACAAAGTCTTGAATATTTTGTACTCTTGCAGTGAGATGATCCACACATGAAGACAGACCTTTAATGTCCATCACTACACCTGTGTCCTGAACCACCCAAATGTCTAGGGGAAAAAAAGGCAAAACACAGTGCAAAGAAAAAAAAATGGTCTCAGAAATTCTTTTTTCCCTCTATTGAGAAGCATAGTACTTTGGGCCTCCAGTACTGTTATGAATAGGTAATTCAGAACCACAATGGACCTTGAAGTTCAGAGCACACAAAGTGACCTGACAATAACCAAAAAACATAGGACGAGCTCTGAGACGTGGGAACTCTGCTGACCGCAATCTCTAATCCTATCACACCACACTAGAGGTAGCCGTGGATTGCGCCTAACGCTCCCTATGCAACTCGGCACAGCCTGAGAAACTAGCTAGCCCTGAAGATAGAAAAATAAGCCTACCTTGCCTCAGAGAAATTCCCCAAAGGAAAAGGCAGCCCCCCACATATAATGACTGTGAGTTAAGATGAAAATACAAACACAGAGATGAAATAGATTTAGCAAAGTGAGGCCCGACTTACTGAATAGACCGAGGATAGGAAAGATAGCTTTGCGGTCAACACAAAAACCTAAAAACAACCACGCAGAGGGGCAAAAAGACCCTCCGCACCGACTAACGGTACGGAGGTGCTCCCTCTGCGTCTCAGAGCTTCCAGCAAGCAAGAAAAACCAATATAGCAAGCTAGACAGAAAATATAGCAAACAAAAGTAACACAAGCAGAACTTAGCTTATGCTGGGCAGAGAGGCCACAGGAACGATCCAGGAGGAAGCAAGACCAATACTAGAACATTGACTGGAGGCCAGGATCAAAGCACTAGGTGGAGTTAAATAGAGCAGCACCTAACGACTTAACCTCATCACCTGAGGAAGGAAACTCAGAAGCCGCAGTACCACTCACATCCACCAACGGAAGCTCATAGACAGAATCAGCCGAAGTACCACTTGTGACCACAGGAGGGAGCTCGACCACAGAATTCACAACAAGTCAGTAAGAGGAGGCCAAAAGCGAGACATTTTTAAGGCAAGCTACGTGTCAGCAGGGGAAGGTGGGGCAAAATAATTTGAAATCCATGATTGGTTCATTTTAATGAAGGTTAGATCATCAACATTTCGGGTAGCCAGACGTGTCCTTTTTTCGGTCAGTATTGAACCAGCAGCACTGAAGACTCTTTCTGATAGCACACTAGCAGCTGGGCAAGCGATCTTCTGTAATGCATATTCTGCCAATTCAGGCGTCTATTTTAGATGCCCAGTAATCAAAGGGGAATGACCTGTGAGGGAGAACATCGATAAGGGAGGAAAAATAGTTGGTTACCATACTGGACAAATGCTGTCTCCTGTCACTTTGAATCGATGCAGCAGTACCTGTCGTGTCTGCGGTCATTGCGAAATCACTCCACAACCTGGTCATAAAACCCCTCTGTTATGATCCGGTGACCTTGGAGCTGCATGAGAACTTTCACTGGAGAAAGTGGCCACTATACTGACCGCAAACCTGAACTTAACACCGCAACTAGAAGTAGCCGTGGAGTGTACCTAACACACCTAGACACCTCGTCACAGCCGAAGGACTAAATACCCCTATAGATGGAAATCGGAATACTGTCTTGCCTCAGAGAAAATCCCCAAAGCATAGACAGCCCCCCACAAATATTGGCGGTGAGTCGGAGAGGAAAAAACATACACAGGCAGTGGCACAGGAGGCCACTCTAGCTAGATAGGACAGGATAGGACAGAGTTCTGTGCGGTCAGTATTAAAACCCTTCATAAAATCCACAGCAGAATATACAAAAAACTTCCTACATCTAACTAAAGATGTAGGAGCGTATATCTGCAACTCCAGTGAAACCAACCAGACTGAGAAAACACAGACACAGTCTAGTCTGGACAAAAGAAAAACAAACAAACAATACTGAAAATAAGCACACTGCATGTGTGCCACAGGAAAAGAAACCAACACTTATCTTTGCTGAACTGGCAGATAAGCAGGAAAGGCCTGGCAGAGATCCAATACTTCCAGAGAAACATTGACAACTGGCAAGGGCTAAAGGATCCTGCACACCTAAATATCCCAGTCAGAATTGTAATTATCCGATACACGTGGCCAGGACTGCGAGTCAGAGACAACTGCATTCCCACCAACAACCACAGGTGGGAACCCAAGAGCAGAATTCACAACAGTACCCCCCCTTGAGGAGGGGTCACCAAACCCTCACCAGGGCCCCCAGGATGATCAGGACGAGCCAGATGAAAGACACGGACCCAATCAGCAGCATGGACATCAGAGGCAAAAACCCAAGAATTATCCTCCTGGCCATAACCCTTCCATTTGACCAGGTACTGAAGCTTCCGCCTCGAAAAACGGGAATCCAAAATCTTCTCAACAACATATTCCAACTCCCCATCAACCAACACAGGGGCCGGAGGATCAGCAGAGGCAACAACGGGCTCCACATATTTCCGCAACAAAGATCTATGGAAGACATTATGGATAGCAAAAGAGGCCGCAAGCGCCAGTCGAAAAGCCACCGGATTAATAATCTCAGAAATCCTATAAGGACCAATAAACCGAGGTTTAAACTTAGGAGAAGAAACCTTCATAGGAACATGACGGGAAGACAACCAGACCAGATCCCCAACCCGAAGCCGGGAACCAACACACCGACGACGATTAGCAAAACGTTGAGCCTCCTCTTGAGACAACACCAACTTGTCCACCACATGAGCCCAAATCTGCTGCAACCTGTCCACCACAGAATCCACACCAGGACAGTCAGAAGGCTCAACCTGCCCAGAAGAAAAACGAGGATGAAAACCAAAATTACAAAAGAAAGGCGAAACCAAGGTAGCAGAACTAGCCCGATTATTAAGGGCAAACTCGGCCAATGGCAAGAAGGCCACCCAATCATCCTGATCAGCAGACACAAAGCATCTCAAATAAGTCTCCAAGGTCTGATTAGTACGCTCGGTCTGGCCATTTGTCTGAGGATGAAATGCAGAAGAAAAAGACAAATCAATGCCCAGCCTAGCACAAAAGGCCCGCCAAAACCTAGAAACAAACTGGGAACCTCTGTCGGAAACAATATTCTCCGGAATACCATGCAAACGAACTACATGCTGAAAGAACAACGGAACCAAATCAGAAGAGGAAGGCAATTTAGGTAAGGGCACCAAATGAACCATCTTAGACAACCGGTCACAAACAACCCAGATAACAGACATCTTCTGGGAGACCGGAAGATCAGAAATAAAATCCATCAAAATATGCGTCCAGGGCCTCTCAGGGACTGGCAATGGCAAAAGCAACCCACTAGCACGGGAGCAACAAAGCTTGGCCCGCGAACAAGTCCCACAGGACTGCACAAAAGAACGCACATCACATGACAATGAAGGCCACCAAAAGGACCTACCAACCAAATCTCTGGTACCAAAAATGCCAGGATGACCGGCCAACACGGAACAGTGAACCTCAGAAATCACTCTACTAGTCCATCTGTCAGGAACAAACAATTTCCCCACAGGACAGCGGTCAGGTTTGTCAACCTGAAATTCCTGAAGAACCCGTCGTAAATCAGGGGAAATGGCAGAAAGGACCACCCCCTCTTTCAGAATACCGACCGGCTCTAAGACCTCAGGAGAATCAGGCAAAAAACTCCTAGAGAGGGCATCAGCCTTAATATTCTTAGAACCCGGAAGGTACGAGACCACGAAATCAAAACGGGAAAAAAACAAGGACCATCGAGCCGGTCTAGGATTCAGCCATTTAGCAGACTCGAGGTAAATCAAATTCTTATGATCGGTCAAGACCACAATACGGTGCTTAGCTCCCTCAAGCCAATGTCGCCACTCCTCAAACGCCCACTTCATAGCCAACAACTCCCGATTGCCGACATCATAATTGCATTCAGCAGGCAAAAACTTACGGAAAAAGAAGGCACACGGTTTCATTAAGGAACCAACAGGATCCCTCTGAGACAAAACGGCCCCTGCCCCAATCTCAGAAGCGTCAACCTCAACCTGAAACGGAAGAGAAACATCCGGTTGGCGCAACACTGGAGCAGAAGTAAATCGACATTTAAGCTCCTGAAAGGCAAAGACAGCCGCAGAGGACTAATTCGCCACATCAGCGACCTTCTTCGTCAAATTGGTCAAGGGTTTAACCACGTTGGAAAAAATAGCAATGAAACGGCGATAAAAATTTGCAAAACCCAAAAATTTCTGAAGGCTCTTCACGGATGTGGGCTGAATCCAATTATGAATGGCCTGAACCTTAACCGGATCCATCTCTATAGACGAAGGAGAAAAAATGAAGCCCAAAAAAGAGACTTTCTGCACCCCAAAGAGACACTTAGACCCTTTCACAAACAGGGCATTGTCACGAAGGATCTGAAATACCATCCTGACCTGTTGCACATGAGACTCCCAATCATCGGAAAAAATCAAAATATCGTCCAAATATACAATCAAGAATTTATCAAGATAAGTCCAGAAGATATCATACATGAAGGACTGAAAAACAGATGGAGCATTAGAGAGTCCGAATGGCATCACAAGGTATTCAAAATGGCCTTCGGGCGTGTTAAACGCAGTTTTCCATTCATCACCCTGCTTAATACGAACAAGATTATATGCCCCTCGAAGGTCAATCTTGGTAAACCAACTAGCTCCCTTAATCCTAGCAAACAAATCGGAAAGCAAAGGTAACGGGTATTGAAACTTGACCGTGATTTTATTCAAGAGGCGATAATCTATACAGGGTCTCAAGGAACCAAAAAAAGAACCCCGCTCCCAACGGTGAAGAAGATGGCCGAATATGCCCTTTCTCCAAAGACTCCTTAATATAGCTCCGCATGGCGGTATGTTCAGGCACAGAGATTAAAAAGTCGACCATTAGGAAACTTACAGCCTGGAATCAAGTCAATAGCACAATCACAGTCCCTGTGCGGTGGAAGGGAACTGGACTTGGGCTCATCGAATACATCCTGAAAATCAGACAAAAACTCTGGAATCTCAGAAGGTGAAGAAGAGGAGATTGACATCAAAGGAACATCATTATGAACCCCCTGACAACCCCAACTAGTCACAGACATGGACTTCCAGTCCAACACAGGATTATGTACCTGCAACCATGGAAAACCCAGCACGATAACATCATGCAAGTTATGCAACACCAGAAATCGACAATCTTCCTGATGGGCTGGTGCCATGCGCATGGTCACCTGTGTCCAAAACTGGGGCTTATTTCTAGCCAAGGGTGTAGCATCAATGCCCCTCAAAGGAATAGGGTTCTGCAAAGGCTGCAAGGGAAAACCACAACGCTTGGCAAACTCAAAATCCATTAAATTCAAGGCGGTGCCTGAATCCACAAACGCCATGACAGAAAATGATGACAATGAGCAGATCAAGGACACAGATAACAGAAATTTATCTGTGTCCTTGATCTGCTCATTATCACAGATAACAGAAATTTAGGTTGTACAGTACTGATGGTAATTGAACTGGCGATCCTCTTTGTCCGCTTAGGGCAGACAGAAATGACATGAAAAGCGTTGCCACAATAATAACACAACCTATTTTGACGTCTGAAACCTTGTCGTTCCGTACTAGACAGAATTCTATCACATTGCATAGGCTCAGAAATTTGCTCTGAGGATAACGCCACAGCGTGCACAGTTCTGCGCTCCCGCAGATGTCGGTCAATCTGAATGGCCAGAGACATAGAATCACTCAGACCGGAAGGCGTGGGAAACCCCACCATAACATCTTTAACGGATTCAGAAAGCCCCCTTCTGAAAATTGCCGCCAAAACATCATTATTCCATTTAGTCAATACAGACCATTTTCTGAATTTCTGACTATACAATTCTGCAGCCTCTTGACCCTGAGACAGGGCCAACAAGGTCTTCTCAGCTTGATCCACAGAATTAGGTTCATCATATAATAGTCCTAAAGCCTGAAAAAAAGATTCAATATTAAGCAAAGCCGGATTCCCAGATTCCAGGGAAAACGCCCAATCCTGCGGGTCGCCACGCAGCAGGGAGATTACGATTTTTACCTGCTGAATGGAATCACCAGAGGATCGAGGTCTCCGGTCAAAAAACAGTTTACAGTTGTTTTTAAAACTCAAAAATTTAGACCTGTCACCAGAAAACAAATCAGGAGTAGGAATCTTCGGTTCTAAAGCAGGAGTCTGAACAATATAATCAGAAATACCTTGCACCCTAGCAGCAAGCTGGTCTACACGAGAAGCTAATTCCTGAACATTCATGCTTGCACCAGGCTCCTCAGCCACCCAGATATTAAGAGGGAAGAGAACACATATCAGACTGGAGAAAAAAGAATGGCTCAAGAGCTTCCTTCCCTTCTTCTGAGGTGCATTTAACTCATTGTTGGCCAGTTGTACTGTTATGATCCAGTGACCTTGGAGCTGCATGAGAACTTTCACTGGAGAAAGTGGCCACTATACTGACCGCAAACCTGAACTTAACACCGCAACTAGAAGTAGCCGTGGAGTGTACCTAACAATCCTAGACACCTCGTCACAGCCGGAGGACTAAATACCCTTAAATATGGAAATCGGAATACTGTCTTACCTCAGAGAAAATCCCCAAAGGATAGACAGCCCCCCACAAATATTGGCGGTGAGTCGGAGAGGAAAAAACATACACACGCAGAAAAAACAGGATTTAGCACAGGAGGCCACTCTAGCTAGATAGGACAGGATAGGACAGAGTTCTGTGCGGTCAGTATTAAAACCCTTCAAAAAATCCACAGCAGAATATACAAAAAACTTCCTACATCTAACTAAAGATGTAGGAGCGTATATCTGCAACTCCAGTGAAACCAACCAGACTGAGAAAACACAGACACAGTCTAGTCTGGACAAAAGAAAAACAAACAAACAATACTGAAAATAAGCACACTGCATGTGTGCCACAGGAAAAGAAACCGACACTTATCTTTGCTGAACTGGCAGATAAGCAGGAGAGGCCTGGCAGAGATCCAATACTTCCAGAGAAACATTGACAACTGGAAAGGGCTAAAGGATCCTGCACACCTAAATATCCCAGTCAGAATTGTAATTATCCGATACACCTGGCCAGGACTGCGAGCCAGAGACAACTGCATTCCCACCAACAACCACTGGAGGGAACCCAAGAGCAGAATTCACAACACCCCTCTGTCCAACGCCACTGTGGATTTGTGCACCTCTAACACCTCTGCCATGTTGCCCCCTACAGCTCGTGTGAGAACCATCACCGCCGCTGTGTGCTGGGAATGCCTGAACCAAACGATCTACAAGAGTTGCTTGTTTGGTAGCCAATATTTGCTCAAGGTTCTCATGTGGCATGATATTTTGTAATTTTCCTTTGTATCGTGGATCCAGGAGGCAAGCCAACCAGTAATCGTCATCGGTCATCATTTTGATAATGCGGGGGTCCCTTTTTAGGATACGCAAGGCATACTCTGCCATGTGGGCCAATGTTCCAGGTGTCAATTCACTGCTTGTGCTGGGTTGAGGAGCACTTTCTTGCAAATCAACATTGGTTGCAACGCCACCAGTTTTTATTGCCCCCTGAGAAGCATCCTCCTCCCATAAATATTCATCCCCATCATCCTCCTCCTCCTCCTCTTCATCCTCCACCTCGTCCAGGAGAGTTCCCTGACCAGACAATGGCTGACTGTCATCAAGACTTCCCTCCTCCTTGGCTGCAGACGCCTGCTCCTTGATGTGCGTCAAACTATGCATCAGCAGACACATTAGTGGGATGCTCATGCTTATGATGGCGTTGTCTGCACTTACCAGCCGTGTGCATACCACGGCTTCGACCACTGCACACCAGACAACTCCATGTCTGCCATCCAACTGCCTGCCCGTGCATGTGCATCCTTCCACAAATAAATGACAGCACGCCTCTGTTCGCACAGCCTCTGAAGCATGTGCAGTGTGGAGTTCCACCTTGTTGCAACGTCGATTATTAGGCGGTGCTGGGGAAGATTCAGTGATCGCTGATGGTTCTGCATACGGCTGGAGTGTACGGACGACCGGCGGATGTGCGAGCAAAGTCTTCGCACGTTTAGGAGCAGGTTCAAGGTGTGAGCCAGGCAAGGTATGTGTTTCAGTCCTGAAAGGGCTATGGCAGCCATAAAATTCCTTCCGTTATCACTAACTACCTTGCCTGCCTCAAGATGTACACTGCCCAGCCATGGCTGAGTTTCTTGCTGCAAGTACTCGGCCAGTACTTCCGTGGTGTGTCTGTTGTCGCCCAAACACTTCATTTGTAGCACAGCCTGATGACGCTTACCACTAGCTGTTCCATAATGGGACACCTCGTGTGCAACACTGGCAGCTGCGGATGGAGTGGTCGTGCGACTGCGCTCTGTGGACGAGCTTTCACTTCTGGAGGAGGAAGAGGAGGAGGGGTGGGCTAGGCATAACTGTCCCACTATGGCTGTTCCCTGTGGACCCTGCATCCACCACATTAACCCAGTGCGCCGTGATGGACACGTAACGTCCCTGGCCATGCCTACTGGTCCATGCATCTGTTGTGAGGTGCACCTTTCTACTGACTGATTGCCTCAGTGCATGGACAATGCAGTCTTTGACATGCTGGTGGAGGGCTGGGATGGCTTTTCTCGCAAAGAAGTGTCGACTGGGTAGGTCATAGCGTGGTACTGCGTAGGCCATCAGGGCTTTGAAAGCTTCTCTTTCAACCAAACGGTAGGGCGTCATCTCTAACGAGATTAGTCTAGCAATGTGGGCGTTCAAACCCTGTGTACGCGGATGACAGGATGAGTACTTTCTTTTCCTAATGACAGTCTCTTGTAGGGTGAGGTGGACTGGAGAGCTGCATATGGTGGAACTAGCGGGGGTGGTGGTGGACATGGCAGATTGAGAGAGGGTTGGTGATGGTATTCTTGATGTTGGCCTACCTACAGTGTTTTCTACCAAGAACCTTGTGATTCCCTGACTGCTTTGGCCTTGCAACGATACCTCCACATTTGCTGCTGGTGGTGTCCTAACCGGTGGGCTTACTGTGAGGGAAGCAATGTATTGTTGCTGACTACCTTCATACTGAGCAGGTGCACCAACGGTACTGGACGTTTGGTAGTTAGTCCAGGCTTGCAAGTGCACTGGTTAAATGTCTACACATGCACGTTGTATTTAAATTTAGAGATTCTTCCCTCTGCTAAGGGTCTTTGAGCACTTCTTACAGGTAACTTTGCACTGATCATTCGGATCTTGGTTAAAAAATTCCCATACTGCACTCTTCCTACTATGGATTACCTTTTCAGGCATTGCACTCTGTGCTACTTTCACCAGATGGCCACGCTGTCTTAAAACTGTTTTTGGTTTTGACAAACATTTTTGGCCAGATACAGGCCTGCCAGATGAAAGCAGTTGCAATGTAGATGGCTGCTGCGGATCATCCTCCTCCGCTTCTGAGCTACTGGCAGCGGCACCCTCTTCCCCCAATGGCTGCCAATCTGGGTCAACAACTGGGTCATCTATCACCTCCTCTTCAATGCCATATGCACCTTCCTCTGTGTCACCGTGTAAGGTGCTATAGCGTTTGTGACGGGGCACCATAGTCTCATCAGGGTCAGATTCTGGCTCAGTACACTGCGAGGGCAATGTAGTGATCTGAGTCAATGGAACAGCATAATAATCTAGCTGTGGCTGTGCATCTGTGCACTCCATGTCCGATTCATCTTGTAATGGGCTTTTAACAATTTCCCTCTCTAACCCAGGCACGGTATGTGTAAAGAGCTCCATGGAGTAAACTGTAGTTTTGCCTGCCGCATCCTTCACTTTTGGTTTGGGTGAAGGACAAAAGGAAGCGACTTGTTCCTGACCGGGAGTATCCACTGACGACTCGCTGCTTTTAGATTTCGAACCTTCTGAAGAGGAGGCGAAAGAGCTAGAGGCTGAGTCAGCAAGGAAAGCCAAATCTTTTTCCTGCTGCTCCGGCTTTAAAAGCTGTTTTCCTACTCCCAGATAAGGGAGCTTTCGATGCCTTGTGTAGCCAGACGATGATGCTGGCTCAACACCTCGAACCTTTGGTGCTATTTTGCTTTTCCCACTACCACCAAATGCTCCACCACCACCATCAGTACCAGCTGGCAACGACTGCCCACGGCCTCTTCCACCAGACTTCCTCATTTTTGGAAAAATCTAACCAAAATAACAACCGTTATATGGTACTGTGAAACAAGGTAGAAGGTGTATATAAACTTGTGGAGAATTTAAATCTCCTTTTTTTTTAGGGGGGGGGGAGAATGCAACAAAACTCAGGCGTAGTGTATTACACTACACAATGTAAGTGGCAGAATGTGGCTGGAAGATATACGACAAACAGAACAGACATAGATCCACTTAGTGGCAATTTAAATCTCCTTTTTTTTTGGGGGGGGGAGACTGCAACAAAACTCAGGCCCGGTGTATTACACTACACAATGTAAGTGGCAGAACGTGGCTGGAAGATGTACGACAAACTAACAGAACTGTGATGTAGATCCACTTAGTGCCAATTTAAATCTCCCTTTTTTGGGGGGAGACTGCAACAAAACTCTGGCCCAGTGTATTACACTACACAATGTAAGTGGCAGAACGTGGCTGGAAGATATACGACAAACAGAACTGACGTAGATCCACTTAGTGCCAATTTAAATTTCCCTTTTTTGGGGGGGAGACTGCAACAAAACTCACACCCAGTATATTACACAACACAATGTAAGTGGCAGAACGTGGCTGGAAGATATACGACAAACAGAACAGACGTAGATCCACTTAGTGCCAATTTTAATCTCCCTTTTTTTGGAGAGACTGCAACAAAACTCAGGCCCAGTGTATTACACTACACAATGTAAGTGGCAGAACGTGGCTGGAAGATGAACGACAAACTAACAGAACTGTGACGTAGATCCACTTAGTGCCAATTTAAATCTCCCTTTTTTGGGGGGAGACTGCAACAAAACTTAGGCCCAGTGTATTACACTACACAATGTAAGTGGCAGAACGTGGCTGGAAGATGTACGACAAACTAACAGAACTGTGACGTAGATCCACTTAGTGTCAATTTAAATCTCCCTTTTTTTTGGGGGGGAGACTGCAACAAAACTCAGGCCCAGTGTATTACACTACACAATGTAAGTGGCAGAACGTGGCTGGAAGATGTACGACAAACTAACAGAACTGTGACGTAGATCCACTTAGTGTCAATTTAAATCTCCCTTTTTTTTGGGGGGGAGACTGCAACAAAACTCAGGCCCAGTATATTACACTACACAATGTAAGTGGCAGAACGTGGTTGGAAGATATGTAAAAAAATACAAGGGCTGTAGTACAATTTCAATCTCCCTACAATGATCTCAGGACAAGTATGACAGCAATAAAAAGGACTAC
Organism: Ranitomeya imitator; assembly: GCF_032444005.1. Classification (NCBI taxonomy): domain Eukaryota; kingdom Metazoa; phylum Chordata; class Amphibia; order Anura; family Dendrobatidae; genus Ranitomeya; species Ranitomeya imitator. The sequence continues at coordinate 578,457,491 of NC_091286.1, forward strand.
TGCACACAAAAGTGTGGACAAATAAACAAGAGAACTGTGCAGAAAGGAGCAACAGGATTTTTGCTTTTAAAAAAGCAGTTGGTTTCCACAGCGGCGTACAAACAGCAATGCAGCTATCAGGGAGCCATATAGGGCAGCCTAATAAGCTACAGCGCTGATGCACAAAAATATAAACTCCACTGTCCCTGCAAAGAAAAGGTGGTGTTGGACAGTGGAAATCACTACAGCACAAGCGGTTTCGTGGTTAATCTTCCCTCCCTAACTATATCCCTTCTTCTGATGTAGCTGCAGCAACCTCTCCCTATGCTAAGATCGGCAGAAGTAAGATGGCGGTCGGCGGGAACGCCCCTTTATAGCCCCTGTGACGCCGCAGAAAGCAAGCCAATCACTGTAATGCCCTTCTCTAAGATGGTGGGGACCGAGACCTATGTCATCACGTTGCCAACACACTGCGTCCTCCTTCATTGGATGAGAAATGGCGCTGAAAACGTTATACGAAACGCGACTTTGGCACGAAGATTGACGACCTCATGGCCGATCCCACGCTAGGATCGGTTCGGGTTTCACAAAACCCAACTTTGCCGAAAGTCGGCGATTTTTGAATTTGTCTGATCCGTTTCGCTCAACCCTAGTGTCCACATGTTGGGCAGGGGTCCCTTGAGGGGGATATTCTGATCTTCTATCCCTTAGGGGCTCTGTATATGGCATTTGTAAACTCTTCTAGGAAGCAAATAGCGCTCTCCTTTCCAAGTCTTGCTGTATGGCTAAGCCATACTGTAAAACCACATATGCGGTATTTTCATGTTCAGCAGAAATTGTGTGACAAATTTTGGTGCAATTTTTAACCATTTCCCAGTGTGAAAATGAAAATCTGGGACTAAAACAAAATGTTTATGGTAAAAATGTAATTATTTTTTCTTCACTTCCCAATGGTACAAAAATTCTGTGCCAAGTAAAATTTTTGGCAAAAAAGTAAAATGTTCATTTTTTCCTTTAACATTGCATTAATTCCTGTGAAGCACATGAAGGGTTAATAAACATCTTAAATGTGGTTTTGAGGACTTTGAGGGGTGCAGTTTTTAGAATAGTGTCACTTTGCGTATTTTCTGTCATAGTGGCCCCCTAAAGTCAATTCAAATGTGATGTGGTCCCTAAAAAAATCATTTTGTAAATTTGGTTAGAAAAATTAGAAATTGCTGATCAACTTTTAACTCTTGTAAGTTCCTAACAAAAAAATATGTTTCAAAAAATGTGCTGATGTCAAGTAGACATGTGGGAAATGTTATTTATTAATTAGTTTGTGTGACATAATTCTCTGGTTTAAGGGCATAAGAATTGGAAATGTTAAAATTGTGACATTTTCTCCAAATTTCTGATTCTTTCACAAATACATCCAAGTCTTATCAAAAGATTTTACCACTATCTGGGCCTACAATATGTCGCAAACAAAAAAAGAATCTCAGAATCACTGGGATCTGTTGAAGCATTCCAGAGTTATTACCTCATAAGGTGACACTGGTCAGATTTTAAAAAAAATGAGGCTTGGTCATGAACGTACAAAGTGGCCCTTAAAAGATTAAATGGCTAATGATCAGTAAATATTTACTGAATGGTGTTCATTTAATGTAGCAAATCAGTTATTGTACATCCATCTTATCTCTGAATGCTCCTAACAGAGCAGCAGCTCAGGCATTAATCCTGACTTTAAAATCCTGCACAGAAACAGAAATAAAAACATTTACAATCAGGGAATAAAACAGATTAAAATATTATATATTGGTTTTATCTCATCCCCAAAAACATGGTGTCACAGGTTTACCGCAACAGAGAGGAGCTAGAAGATTGCAACATCTTATTTCTTCTACTCCTGCACTGTTTTAGAAACACTTCACCTTCATATTAAACGGTGCAGGTTTCTTTTTGTAGTGCAGTTGTTAATCTGCTCAGTTGAGAGCTCTTGGAAGCATTCCTGCTTTAAGACTCTCAGCTGTTCACTGTTAGCCACTCCCATATCCTATATAATCTGGGCCCTGGTTAGCACTCTTTGCCAGAGTTAGCTTATGCTGCATGGATAGGAGATGTTGGTAGGTGGTTGTGGTTTGAGATGGCGTTTGGTAAATTTATCTGAGACTGTTGTTAGGTTTTGTATGTGTAAAGAAACCCAAAGAGAAAATGGACACTAGAGCTGAATAAAATGCTGTAGAATTTTATTAGAAAATTTAAAAAATGGAAGGACAAAATTAAAAGGTGACAGATGAACATCCTAGTACCACGTGCAAGAACAAAGTATTGCAGGAATGATCAAAAATAGCCACTTAGTAGTACAGGTAAACAACACAAATATCACTACATTATCCCATCAAATTTCACTATATGATTGGTGTGGTAAACCTACAATAGATATATATATATTGTAGCGTGGCTAAAGGATGTCTAATCGATGGGAGATATGTGTCTTATAGATAGCTTGTTGCTGTGATGTAACCATGGCTACCTATATGTGTTTCAGGACCTGTGGTGATGTCACAACCACATGTCTGGTCATGTGATGGGTTCTGGGTGTGGTTAGACATATAAAAGAAAGCCTAATGCTTAACACAGAGAGGTATGTGTGGAGGTGAAACCCTCCTGAGTGTGTTACGGCTTCAGGACTGAGCCGGATGAACTGGACACTTGTTTTTCTTTACCTGAACCAAAGGCTATTTTGTTTTCTGTTGTTTGCCACATGGTTTATGAAGCAATAAACGCAGTGAACTTTAAAGGAACACGTCTCCTGAGTGTCAGCCGTCGCAGCTGAGTGAGTGAAATCCCTACAATTGGTGGTAGACGTGCGAGCAGCGTTCCCAGCGGAGACGTGAGTTTATTTTGAATGTCCTGGGTCAAGGCTGTTGCAAGCCAGCAAGCATTGCCGGAGAAAATGGAGGACCTGCTGAAACAATTGGTCCAGATGCAGTCACAGCAGGAGAAAAGGCAGAGCCAGCAGGAGCAAAGGCAGCAAGAGACCAACAGGCTGTTGATGCAGCAGATACAACAGAGCCAGCAGGAGCAACGGCAGCAGATGCAACAAAGCCAGCAGCAGATGCAGCAGAGCCAGCAGGAGCAACGGCAGCAGTTACAACAGAGCCAGCAGCAGATGCAGCAGAGCCAGCAGGAGCAACGGCAGCAGATGCAGCAGAGCCAGCAGGAGCATCAGCAGCAGGGCCGGCGTCAGCACCCGGCACAGCGGGCAAATGCCGGGGCCCTGGGGAGAGAGGGGGGCCCACTCAGGCTGTCATAGATACAGCTGGGAGAGCAGAGCAGGAGATAACATGCTCTCTCCGCCCACAAAGTCACCGCTGGCTGCGTTCTCTTAACCCCTATGTGCCAGCTCTGACACAAGCATCTTATCACTCAGTGAGTGCAGCCAGGCAGGCACACATAGGGGTTAAGAGAAGGCAGCCAGTGTGACATTGTTTGTGGGGGGAGAGAGCAGTTCTCTGCTCTGATCTCCGCCCCTGGCTGGCTGCTGTGCTGCTGAAGTTATGAGGCAGATTCAGGAGGAGCTCCTAGTCCTACCAGTGCATGAGTGAGTGGTGCTGCTATATACTACGTGGGCTGCGCTGCTATATACTACGTGGGCTGCGCTGCTATATACTACGTGGGCTGCTATATACTACGTGGGCTGTGCTATATACTACATGGGCTGCTATATGCTACGTGGGCTGCTATATACTACGTGGGCTGCTATATACTACGTGGGCTGCTATATACTATGTGGGCAGTGTTATATACTACATGGCTGTGTTTATATGCGATCATGAATCGGGGTATGTGTTAAAGGGGGGGCCCACTGAGAATCTTTCGCCCGGGGCCCTCAAAAACCTGGAGCCGGCCCTGATCAGCAGCAGATGCAGCTTCTGGCAACCGCCATCCAGGGCAAGGCGAGCGCCCCAACCCCAGGTTTGGCTGATGACACCCACGTCCGGAAAACGGTAAGACGCGCATTGCAGAAAATGACTCCCGGGGATGATGTTGAGGCCTTCCTGACGGTGTTTGAGAGGGTCGCTGAGAGGGAAAAACTTCCGCCAGAGCAGTGGGCAGAGGTACTTGCGCCATACCTGACGGTAGAACCCCAGAAGGCGTACTATGATTTGACCTTGCAGGATGCCAAAGAGTATCACAAATTGAAAGCCGAGATTCTCGCACGTTTGGGGGTGACACTGACTGTCAGGGCACAGCGAGTTCACTCCTGGGGCTATCACCGGGACAAACCACCTCGTTCCCAAATGTTTGATCTGTTGCACCTGGTCCAGAAATGGCTGCAGCCAGAGTCCTCTGCGCCTGCACAGATGGTAGAACGGGTGATGATGGATCGGTTTGTCCATTCCCTCCCGAGGCCTATACAGTCTTGGGTTGCCCAGGGTGATCCCCAGAATGCCGACGAGCTGATCGGACTGGTTGAGAGGTACCAAGGGTTGGAAGGCTCCTTCGGGAGGCAGCCCATGCCGTACTGGGGATCCCAGAAGGCAGCTGAGTCCCAAAAAGGGGTGGTGCGTCCAAGGTCACAAAGGGCGGGGGAGGTGGTGCCCAAGGTCCCCACGGGTGATATTATTTGTTGGAGGTGCCACAAGCCAGGACATATAGCTGCCCGTTGTTCCCAAACCACTGAGCAGATGGACTGCAGCATGGGACGCCGTTGTTCATACTATGCGTATCCAGCTTGCAGTGTGAACTCTCCGCCCAACGAGGGACCTCAAGCATGTCCCGTGAAGGTGAACGGTCAAGCAGTAACGGCACTGTTAGACTCGGGGAGCCTAGTGACCCTGGTGAGGGCCACTTTTCCTCTCCACCTGCTCCCGGGAAAGAAGGTCGGAGTGCGGTGCATACATGGTGATGCAAAGGACTACCCTGTGGCCAGTGTGAACATTGAAACGACATGTGGCACGGAGTCCCACATAGTCGGCGTCGTTCAGGACTTGTTGCACCCTATAATTATTGGCCGGGATTTCTGTTTGTTTTGGGATTTGTGGGGGAAAGGTTCTGAGCTCCCTAGCAAAAGTAGGGAACCAGTGAACCCGGGAAGGGTGGTGCCACACCCAGAGTCAGACAGATTTCCTTTTTGTGTCCTGGCTGGAGATGAGGAGGAAGTGTCCCCTGCATCTGACATTCTGGAGTTAGAGGTATCCGGTGAAAATTTTGGGACTGCCCAACATAGGGACCCCACTCTGAGGGAAGCCTTTAATAATGTCACAGTTATTGACGGGGTGGTACAGGAGCCGGGGGCAGACACAAGATTTCCCCATTTTCTAATGAGCAGGGAGTTGTTGTACCGGGTCACGAAAATAAGAGAGCAGTTGGTAGTGCCGGGTCCATATAGACGGAAGGTGTTGGACATGGCCCATTCACACATCTTGGGTGGACACCTAGGGGTGGAAAAAACTCAGGAACGGGTTGTGCAGAGGTTCTATTGGCCTGGGTGCCACCGGGAAATAGTGAACTATGGCAGGTCCTGCCCTACATGTCAGCTAACTGCTCCCACTCCTCATTTCCGGAACCCCCTTGTGCCACTGCCCATTATTGAGGTGCCATTCGAGAGAATTGCCATGGACTTGGTCGGTCCCTTAGTTAAATCAGCCCGGGGCCATCAGTATATATTAGTCATCCTGGACTACGCCACACGCTATCCTGAGGCAATTCCCTTGAGAAATTCTTCTTCAAAGAGTATAGCTCGCGAGTTGGTCCATGTCTTTTCCCGGACAGGTCTGCCGAAGGAGATCCTGACTGACCAGGGGACACCTTTCATGAGCAAGGTGATGAGGGAACTATGCAAAGCCCTGAAAATCTCCCAGTTGAGGACCTCGGTGTACCATCCCCAGTCAGATGGCCTTGTTGAGAGATTTAACAAGACACTGAAGAGCATGCTGAGAAAAGCTATAGAGAAAGACGGTAGAGACTGGGATTGTCTCTTACCCTATTTGATGTTTTCCATTCGTGAAGTTCCACAGGCCTCCACAGGTTTCTCACCCTTTGAGCTTCTGTATGGCCGACATCCACGAGGACTCCTGGATATAGCCAAGGAAACCTGGGAAGCCGAAGTCACGCCCCACAGAAGCGTCATTGAGCATGTGGCCCTGATGCAGCAGAGGATTGCAAAGGTGATGCCTATCGTGAAAGAACACCTTCTCCAAGCACAAGAAGCTCAGGCCAGGGTCTACAACCGGTCTGCAAGAGTGAGGCAATTCAATCCGGGAGACCGAGTTCTTGTGTTAGTTCCGACAGTGGAAAGCAAGTTCTTGGCCAAATGGCAAGGGCCATATGAGGTTGTCGAGAAACTTGGTGAAGTAAACTATAAAATTCACCAACCAGGAAGACGGAAACCATTCCAAGTATACCATGTCAACCTTATCAAGCCGTGGCAAGATAGAGAGCCGACAGTAACTCCATCGTTGTTAAGCAACCCAGAAGATGAGGTTGGAGCGGTTACTATAGCGGAGACGCTATCGGAGTCCCAGAAACAGCAATGCCGGGAGTTACTCCAGAAAAACAGGGACCTGTTTTCCGAGTTGCCTGGGTACACGAAGGTCATAGAGCATGAGGTCCTGACAGAGCCCCATGTGCGCGTGAACGTGAAGCCCTATAGAATTCCTGAGGCCCGTCGAGAAATAGTCTCCAAGGAAGTGGAGCGTATGTTGAAGCTTGGAGTCATTGAGGAATCCAAGAGCGGTTGGTCGAGCCCAATTGTCCTGGTCCCAAAACCTGATGGGGAGTGGAGATTTTGCAACGACTATAGGAAGTTGAATGAGGTCTCCAAGTTCGACGCATATCCCATGCCCCGAGTTGATGAGCTCATCGAAAGGCTTGGGCCCGCCAGGTACATAACCACCTTGGATTTGACGAAGGGGTATTGGCAGATCCCCATGGCACAGGAAGCCAAGGAGAAGACGGCGTTTTCTACACCAGAGGGATGCTTCCAGTATGTCCGGATGCCATTTGGCCTACAGGGAGCTCCGGCCACCTTCCAAAGGGCTATGGATAGAGTCCTTGCACCCCACAAGGCATACGCTGCTGCGTACCTAGATGATATCGTCATCTTTAGCCCGGACTGGGAGAGTCATCTGGAGAAAGTCCAAGCGGTGTTTGATGCTATAAGAGAGGCCGGATTTACAATAAACCCGAAGAAGTGTGCATTGGGTAAAGAAGAAGCTAAGTACCTTGGATACATAGTGGGTCATGGAGAAATAAAACCCCAAGTCAGTAAAGTGGAGGCAATTCAAACATGGCCAAAACCAGTTTCCAAGAAGCAAGTTAAAGCCTTCCTGGGAATCGTGGGATATTACAGGAGGTTCATCCCAAACTTCGCCACAATGGCGGCGCCTCTGACTGACCTGCTAAAAGGGACAAAATCAGTAATGGTTAAGTGGTCCGAAGAAACAGATTCAGCCTTCCAAGAAATGAAAGAGGCTTTATGTAAGCAACCCGTTCTGATGGCCCCAAACTTCAAGAAAGAGTTTATTCTTCAGACAGATGCCTCAGATGTTGGGGTGGGAGCAGTCCTTTCCCAAGAACTACATGGAGAGGAGCATCCTGTTCTCTATCTGAGTAGGAAGCTGTCCTCGTCTGAAAAGAACTACTCAGTCGTTGAAAAGGAGTGCTTGGCCATAAAATGGGCAGTCGACACATTACAGTACTATTTGCTGGGACGTAAATTTAGACTGATATCCGACCATGCCCCACTTAGGTGGATGAGGGAAACGAAGGGTAGAAATGCTAGGGTCACCCGTTGGTTCTTAGCCCTGCAGGACTTCTGTTTCCATGTGGAACATAGGGCCGGAAAGCTGCACGGTAATGCTGATGCCCTGTCAAGAATCCCTTGTCTAGTGGGAGAAAGTGCCAAGCCCCACGGCTTTAGGCAGAGGGGGGAGGTATGTAGCGTGGCTAAAGGATGTCTAATCGATGGGAGATATGTGTCTTATAGATAGCTTGTTGCTGTGATGTAACCATGGCTACCTATATGTGTTTCAGGACCTGTGGTGATGTCACAACCACATGTCTGGTCATGTGATGGGTTCTGGGTGTGGTTAGACATATAAAAGAAAGCCTAATGCTTAACACAGAGAGGTATGTGTGGAGGTGAAACCCTCCTGAGTGTGTTACGGCTTCAGGACTGAGCCGGATGAACTGGACACTTGTTTTTCTTTACCTGAACCAAAGGCTATTTTGTTTTCTGTTGTTTGCCACATGGTTTATGAAGCAATAAACGCAGTGAACTTTAAAGGAACACGTCTCCTGAGTGTCAGCCGTCGCAGCTGAGTGAGTGAAATCCCTACAATATATATATATATATATATATATATATATATATATATATATATATATATATATATATATATATATATATATATATATATATATATGCAAAAGGCTCAAAATATCACATTAAATGAATTCAACAGATCAAGTCACAATAAAGTGCAAAGTGCCAAAATATAATAAATACGGTAGTATAGCCCCAATGCATAAACATTTGCTAGTGCAATAAGTAGGTACCTTACTAAAAAAATACAAATAGTCATGAATACTACAGTAATACAGTGAAGCATATACAGGAGGCATATGAGAGAGATCCCATTGCACTATGGATAATAAGGCTCGGGAGAAGTGAAACCAACTGCTATGAAGTGAAATGAAATGATACAGTGAACCGACCTCCGCCTGGACGTCCTAGTGAATTAGGACCCGTTGAAGCGCAGGACTGCGAAATGGCTGTTGTCCGCACTCTGTGCATTACTCCCAAGCCTATGCTTTTTTATCCATGAAATAAAGACTTCCACTTTTGGTAACGGTGAGTGCCTTCCTTTTTTCTTTTACTGTGCCATGAGGTTTTGTATGTGTGCTAATTCCCCTCCTCCTATTTTATTTTTTCCCCATCTTTCACTTCCTGGTGTTTACCTCTGGTGTTGATGTGAGTATATTTGCATGATTGGTATTTTCCTTTATCCCTGTTTGTATTACATTGTTAGTCTGGTTGGTGTATTACAGTGCACTACTACCCCTCACTTTCCTGGGTGGGGGAAGGGTACAGACCAAAGGCAGATTCAAGAACTAAGGTAAGGTACGTGGCCCCGGCGTCTTCACCATCAGAAGTAATCCAGGCAACAGTGCAAGCTAGGGCAACCCTTAAAGGGAACCTGTCACTCCGTTTTTTCAAGAAGAGCTAAAAATAGCGTTAAATAGGGGCAGAGCTGTGCTTTACATTAGTGTATTTTAGAGCCTTTATTCCCCACCTATGCTGCCGAAATACCTTTGTAAAGTCGCCGTTTTGGGCTGTCACTCACGCTGGTCAGGTCATATGGGCGTGGTGACAGCGCTGTTTCTCCCCCAGATCTCCGTTGGTGGCGTAGTGGTGTGCGCATGTCCAACAGGCGAATCCAGTGTGCAGCTTGAAGGAAAATAGCGCGATCTGCACTATTCAGCCATTTATCGGTGGGCGCGGCCATCTTTGTGAGGCTACGCGTGCGCAGATGGTTCTTCCCGGCTTCCCGGGGCTTCAGGAAAATGGCCGCGGGATGCCGCGCGTGCGCAGATGGCGATCGCGGCGGCCATTTTCCTGCAGCCGAGATGAGAACTCCGAGTATTTTTGGCGTGAACGTAGATTATGTTTGTGTCCCCACAGCTGCATGATTTGTGGCTGTTAGACAACCTGAACACATGCAGGGATTGCCTGTTTGTTAGGGAATCCCCACATGTACACATGTATTCAGGCTGTTTAGCAGTAGCAAATCATGCAGATGCAGCGACACAAACATAATCTATGAGCACGCCCAAAATACTTGGAGAAGACCCGAGCATGCTTGGAAATCTCATGTAATGAGCACACTCGCCCATCACTATTGCCAATAGATTTAAAAGCCTGGAATCATAGAATGTTAGAGTTGGAAGGGACCTCCAGGGTCATCTTGTCCAATCCCTTGATCAATGCAGGATTCACTAAACCATCTCAGACAGATGTCTGTCTAGCCTCAGTTTGAAGACTTCCATTGAAGGAGAACTCACCACCTCTCGTGGTAGCATGTTCCACTCATTTTTCACCCTCACTGTCAAAAAGTTTTTTTGTAGAGAAAATTTCACACGGGCCAACTAATATTAATTTAAAAAATAACAAAATTATTTAATAATTAGAAAACACCAGTGATTGTCTTACCGCTGTCTCTAACATCATGTCCTCCCTCTATCTGAAACTAAACCTGTCAAAAACTGAACTCCTCGTGTTCTCTCCCTCTACTAACCTACCTTTGCCTGACATTGCCATCTCCGTGTGTGGTTCCACCATTACTCCAAAGCAACATGCCCGCTGCCTTGGGGTCATCCTTGATTCTGACCTTTCATTCACCCCCTACATCCGATCATTGGCTTGCTCTTCTTACCTGCATCTCAAAAACATTTCTAGAATTCGCCCTTTTCTTACTTTCGACTCTGCAAAAACTCTTACTGTTTCACTTATTCATTCTCGTCTGGACTATTGTAACTCTCTACTAATCGGCCTCCCTCTTACCAAACTTTCCCCGCTCCAATCTGTCCTGAATGCTGCAGCCAGGATCATATTCCTCACCAACCGTTACACCGATGCCTCTACCCTGTGCCAGTCATTACACTGGCTACCCATCCACTCCAGAATCCAGTACAAAACTACTACCCTTATCCACAAAGCACTCCATGGCTCAGCACCACCCTACATCTCCTCCCTGGTATCAGTCTACCACCCTACCCGTGCCCTCCGCTCCGCTAATGACCTCAGGTTAGCATCCTCAATAATCAGAACCTCCCACTCCCGTCTCCAAGACTTTACACGTGCTGCGCCGATTCTTTGGAATTCACTACCTAGGTTAATACGATTAATCCCCAATCCCCACAGTTTTAAGCGTACCCTAAAAACTCATTTGTTCAGACTGGCCTACCGCCTCAATGCATTAACCTAACGATCCCTGTGTGGCCTATTTATAAAAAAAAAAAAAAAAAAAAAAGGTTCCTCGCATCATGTTCTCATACACTTTATGCAGTATTAGCCCTCTGTGTCTGTACTGCTACATACTTAGGCAGATAACTGGTTCATGCAGCTTTACATGAACACCTGAGCCTTACACTATGGCCGGTCCGAATAACTAAAGGCCCCTTCACACTTAGCGACGCTGCAGCGATACCGACAACGATCCGGATCGCTGCAGCGTCGCTGTTTGGTCGCTGGAGAGCTGTCACACAGACCGCTCTCCAGCGACCAACGATGCCGGTAACCAGGGTAAACATCGGGTAACTAAGCGCAGGGCCGCGCTTAGTAACCCGATGTTTACCCTGGTTACCATGCTAAAAGTAAAAAAAAACAAACACTAGATACTTACCTACAGCCGTCTGTCCTCCAGCGCTGCTTCTCTGCTCTCCTCCTGTACTGTCTGTGAGCCGGAAAGCAGAGCGGTGACGTCACCGCTCTGCTTTCCGGCTCACAGACAGTACAGGAGGAGAGCAGAGCACAGCGCCGGGGGACAGACAGCGGTAGGTAAGTATCTAGTGTTTGTTTTTTTTTACTTTTAGCATGGTAACCAGGGTAAACATCGGGTTACTAAGCGCGGCCCTGCGCTTAGTTACCCGATGTTTACCCTGGTTACCAGTGAAGACATCGCTGGATCGGTGTCACACACGCCGATCCAGCGATGTCAGCAGGAGTCCAGCGACGAAATAAAGTTCTGGACTTTATTCAGCGACCAACGATCTCCCAGCAGGGGCCTGATCGTTGGTCGCTGTCACACAGAACGATTACATTAACGATATCGTTGCTACGTCACAAATAGCAACGATATCGTTAACAATATCGTTATGTGTGAAGGTACCTTTAACCCCTTCCCGACCTTTGACGCCACGTAGGCGTCATGAAAGTCGGTGCCATTCCGACCCATGACGCCTATGCGGCGTCATGGAAAGATCGCGTCCATGCAGATCGGGTGAAAGGGTTAACTCCCATTTCACCCGATCTGCAGGGACAGGGGGAGTGGTAGTTTAGCCCAGGGGGGGTGGCTTCACCCCCTCGTGGCTACGATCGCTCTGATTGGCTGTTGAAAGTGAAACTGCCAATCAGAGCGATTTGTAATATTTCACCCATTATAACGGGTGAAATATTACAATCCAGCCATGGCCGATGCTGAAATATCATCGGCCATGGCTGGAAATACTAGTGTGCCCCCACCCCACCCCTCCGATCGCCCCCCCACCCCCCCGATCTGGCCGGTACACTGCTCCGGCTCCCCTCCGTCCAGTGCTCCGCTCCCCCCCGTGCTCGTGTCCGCTCCCCCCGTGCTCCAATCACCCCCCCGTGCTCCAATCACCCCCCCTGCACTCCGATCCACCCCCCCCCGTGCTCCGTTCCACCCCCCCGTGCTCCATTCCAGCCCCCCCGTGCTCCGTTCCACGCCCCCCGCGCTCCGTTCCACCCCTCCCGCGCTCCGATTCCCCCCCCCGTGCTCCGATCCCCCCCCCCGTGGTCCCCCCCCCACCCCATCATACTTACCGATCCAGCCGTGGTCCCGTCCGTCTTCTCCCGGGCGCCGCCATCTTCCAAAATGGCGGGCGCATGCGCAGTGCGCCCGCCGAATCTGCCGGCCGGCAGATTCGTTCCAAAGTGCATTTTGATCACTGAGATATAATCTATCTCAGTGATCAAAATAAAAAAAATAATAAATGACCCCCCCCCCCTTTGTCACCCCCATAGGTAGGGACAATAAAAAAATAAAGAAATTTTTTTTTTTCCACTAATGTTAGAATAGGGTTAGGGTTAGGGGTAGGGTTAGGGTTAGGGGTAGGGTTAGGGTTAAGGTTAGGGCTAGGGGTAGGGGTAGGGTTAGGGTTAGGGGTAGGGGTAGGGTTAGGGATAGGGTTAGGGTTAGGGGTAGGGGTAGGGCTAGGGTTAGGGCTAGGGTTAGGGTTAGGAATGTGCACACGTATTCTGGTCCTCTGCGGATTTTTCCGCTGCGGATTTGATAAATCCGCAGTGCTAAACCGCTGCGGATTTATGGCGGATTTACCGCGTTTTTTTCTGCGCATTTCAATGCGGTTTTACAATTGCGATTTTCTATTGGAGCAGTTGTAAAACCGCTGCGGAATCCGCACAAAGAAGTGACATGCTGCGGAATGTAAACCGCTGCGTTTCCGTGCAGTTTTTCCGCAGCATGTGTACAGCGATTTTTGTTTCCCATAGGTTTACATTGAACTGTACACTCATGGGAAACTGCTGCGGATCCGCAGCGTGTGCACATACCTTTAGAATTAGGCTATGTGCACACGGTGCGGATTTGGCTGCGGATTCGCAGCAGTGTTCCATCAGGTTTACAGTACCATGTAAACATATGAAAAACCAAATCCGCTGTGCCCATGGTGCGGAAAATACCGCGCGGGAACGCTGCGTTGTATTTTCCGCAGCATGTCAATTCTTTGTGCGGATTCCGCAGCGTTTTACACCTGTTCCTCAATAGGAATCCGCAGGTGAAATCCGCACAAAAAACACTGGAAATCCGCGGAAAATCCGCAGGTAAAACACAGTGCCTTTTACCCGCAGATTTTTCAAAAATGGTGCGGAAATATCTCACACGAATCCGCAACGTGGGCACATAGCCTTAGGGTTAGGGTTGGAATTAGGGTTGTGGTTAGGGTTAGGGGTGTGTTGGGGTTAGTGTTGTGGTTAGGGGTGTGTTGGGGTTAGGGTTGTGATTAGGATTATGGCTACAGTTGGGATTAGGGTTAGGGGTGTGTTGGGGTTAGTGTTGGAGTTAGAATTGAGGGGTTACCACTGTTTAGGCACATCAGGGGTCTCCAAACGCAACATGGCGCCACCATTGATTCCAGCCAATCTCGTATTCAAAAAGTCAAATGGTGCTCCCTCACTTCCGAGCCCTGACGTGTGCCCAAACAGTGGTTTACCCCCACATATGGGGTACCAGCATACTCAGGACAAACTGCGCAACAATTACTGGGGTCCAATTTCTCCTGTTACCCTTGTGAATCTAAAAAAATGCTTGCTAAAACATAATTTTTGAGGAAAGAAAAATGATTTTTTATTTTCACGGCTCTGCGTTGTAAACGTCTGTGAAGCACTTGGGGGTTCAAAGTGCTCACCACATATCTAGATAAGTTCCTTGGGGGGTCTAGTTTCTAAAATGGGGTCACTTGTGGGGGGTCTCTACTGTTTAGGCACACCAGGGGCTCTGCAAACGCAACGTGACACCCGCAGACCATTCCATCAAAGTCTGCATTTCAAAAGTCACTACTTCCCTTCTGAGCCCCGACGTGTGCCCAAACAGTGGTTTACCCCCACATATGGGGTATCAGCGTACTCAGGAGAAACTGGACAACAACTTTTGGGGTCCAATTTCTCCTGTAACCCTTGGGAAAATAAAAAATTCTGGGCTAAATAATTATTTTTGAGGAAAGAAAACGTATTTATTATTTTCACGGCTCTGCATTATAAACTTCTATGAAGCACTTGGGGGTTCAAAGTGCTCACCACACATCTAGATAAGTTCCTTTCAGGGTCTAGTTTCCAAAATGGGGTCACTTGTGGGGGGTTTCTACTGTTTAGGCACATCAGGGGCTCTGCAAACGCAACGTGACGCCCGCAGAGCATTCCATCAAAGTCTGCATTTCAAAACGTCACTACTTCAATTCCAAGCCCCGGCATGTGCCCAAACAGTAGTTTACCCCCACATATGGGGTATCACCGTACTCAGGAGAAACTGGACAACAACTTTTGGGGTCAAATTTCTCCTGTTACCCTTGGGAAAATTAAAAAATTCTGGGCTAAATAATTATTTTTGAGGAAAGAAAACGTATTTATTATTTTCACGGCTCTGCATTATAAACTTCTATGAAGCACTTGGGGGTTCAAAGTGCTCACCACACATCTAGATAAGTTCCTTTGGGGGTCTAGTTTCCAAAATGGGGTCACTTGTGGGGGGTTTCTACTGTTAAGCCACATCAGGGGCTCTGCAAACGCAACGTGACGCCCACAGAGCATTCCATCAAAGTCTGCATTTCAAAACGTCACTACTTCACTTCCGAGCCCCGGCATGTGCCCAAACAGTGATTTACCCCCACATATGGGGTATCAGCGTACTCAGGAGAAACTGGACAACAACTTTTGGGGTCAAATTTCTCCTGTTACCCTTGGGAAAATAAAAAATTGCAGGCTAAAAGATCATTTTTGAGAAAATAATTTTTTTTTTTTATTTTCATGGCTCTGCGTTATAAACTTCTGTGAAGCACTTGGGGGTTCAAAGTCCTCACCACACATCTAGATTAGTTCCTTTGGGGGTCTAGTTTCCAAAATGGTGTCATTTCTGGGGGATCTCCAATGTTTAAGCACACAGGGGCTCTCCAAACGTGACATGGTGTCCGCTAATGATTGGAGCTAATTTTCCATTTAAAAAGCCAAATGGCGTGCCATCCCTTCCGAGCCCTGCCGTGCGCCCAAACAGTGGTTTACCCACACATATGGGGTATCAGCGTACTCAGGACAAACTGGACAACAATATTTGGGGTCCAATTTCTCCCATTATCCTTGGCAAAATAGGAAATTCCAGGCTAAAAAATCATTTTTGAGGAAAGAAAAATTATTTTTTATTTTCATGGCTCTGCGTTATAAACTTCTGTGAAGCACCTGGGGGTTTAAAGTGCTCAATATGCATCTAGATAAGTTCCTTGGGGGGTCTAGTTTCCAAAATGGGGTCACTTGTGGGGGAGCTCCAATGTTTAGGCACACGGGGGGCTCTCCAAACGCGACATGGTGTCCGCTAACAATTGGAGCTAATTTTCCATTCAAAAAGTCAAATGGCGCGCCTTCCCTTCCGAGCCCTGCCGTGTGCCCAAACAGTGGTTTACCCCCACATATGAGGTATCGGCGTACTCGGGAGAAATTGCCCAACAAATTTTATGATCCATTTTATCCTACTGCCCATGTGAAAATGAAAAAATTGAGGCGAAAATAATTTTTTTGTGAAAAAAAAGTACTTTTTCATTTTTACAGATCAATTTGTGAAGCACCTGAGGGTTTAAAGTGCTCACTAGGCATCTAAATAAGTTCCTTGGGGGGTCTAGTTTCCAAAATGGGGTCACTTGTGGGGGAGCGCCAATGTTTAGGCACACAGGAGCTATCCAAACGCGACATGGTGTCCGCTAACGATGGAAATAATTTTTCATTCAAAAAGTCAAATGGCGCTCCTTCCCTTCCGAGCCTTACCATGTACCCAAACAGTGGTTTACCCCCACATGTGAGGTATTGGTGTACTCAGGAGAAATTGCCCAACACATTTTAGGATCCATTTTATCCTGTTGCCCATGTGAAAATGAAAAAATTGAGGCTAAAAGAATTTTTTTGTGAAAAAAAAGTACTTTTTCATTTTTACGGATCAATTTGTGAAGCACCTGGGGGTTCAAAGTGCTCACTATGCATCTAGATAAGTTCCTTGGGGCGTCTAGTTTCCAAAATGGGGTCACTTGTGGGGGAGCTCCAATTTTTAGGCACACGGGGGCTCTCCAAACGTGACATGGTGTCCGCTAAAGAGTGGAGCCAATTTTTGATTCAAAAAGTCAAATGGCGCTCCTTCCCTTCCAAGCCCTGCCGTGCGCCCAAACAGTGGTTTACCCCCACATATGAGGTATCAGCGTACTCAGGACAAATTGGACAACAACTTTCATGGTTCAGTTTCTCCTTTTACCATTGGGAAAATAAAAAAATTGTTGCTAAAAGATAATTTTTGTGACTAAAAAGTTAAATGTTCATTTTTTCCTTCCATGTTGCTTCTGCTGCTGTGAAGCACCTGAAGGGTTAATAAACTTCTTGAATGTGGTTTTGAGTACCTTGAGGGGTGCAGTTTTTAGAATGGTGTCACTTTTGGGTATTTTCAGCCATATAGACCCCTCAAACTGACTTCAAATGTGAGGTGGTCCCTAAAAAAAATGGTTTTGTAAATTTCGTTGTAAAAATGACAAATCGCTGGTCAAATTTTAACCCTTATAACTTCCTAACAAAAAAAAATTTTGTTTCCAAAATTGTGCTGATGTAAAGTAAACATGTGGGAAATGTTATTTATTAACTATTTTGTGTCACATATCTCTCTGGTTTAACAGAATAAAAATTCAAAATGTGAAAATTGCGAAATTTTCAAAATTTTCGCCAAATTTCCGTGTTTATCACAAATAAATGCAGAATTTATTGACCTAAATTTACCACTAACATGAAGCCCAATATGTCACAAAAAACAATCTCAGAACCGCTAGGATCCGTTGAAGCGTTCCTGAGTTATTACCTCATAAAGGGACACTGGTCAGAATTGCAAAAAACGGCAAGGTCTTTAAGGTCAAAATAGGCTGGGTCTTGAAGGGGTTAAGCAATTGTTACCATCCACCTCCTGTGTCTCCCCTTTTCCTCATAGTCTGTAAGCTTGCGAGCAGGGCTCTCATTCCTCCTGGTATCTGTATTGAACTATATTTCTGTTATGCTGTAATGTCTATTGTCTGTACAATTCCCGTCTATAATTTGTAAAGCGCTGCGGAATATGTTGGCGCTATATAAATAAAAATTATTATTATTATATTATTATAATAAAGCAGCAAGGTGTGTCAGGGGTTAGCATTGCGGCTTTGCAGCCTTGGGGGTCCAGGGTTTGAATCGCACCAAATACAACATCTGCAGGGAGTTTTGTATGTTCTCCCCGTGATTGCGGGAGCTTCCTCTGAGTCTTCCCAACACCCAAACACATACTGATAGGGAATGTAGATTATGAGCTCCAATGGGGACAGTGATGATGATGTCTGTAAAGTGCCGGTGCTATATAAGCAAATCATAATAAATAAAGCGGGTTAATATTCTATAACAATAAGAAAACAAGGTACCTTTTTATGACTTAATGGCACAAAGGCATTTTGTAATTATTTGTAATTTGCTTCCTCCTTTGTGTGGACTTTAGCCTGTTAATCATTTTTATTAATGTTTTTATTTCCCCTGGTAAACTTTAACTTTACTCTTTATGAAGCACTGATACTTTTAAGTCTTCACTTATAGCTAGTTCGCTCTCTAACAACATGACTTGCACAGAAAAATGGTCGTCCTGCAATGGATTCTTTCTGTTGGCGTTGGCTTTGTTGGCTATCGCACTTAATTTGACTCCAATGGTTGCCGATTACGTAGAAGATGGCAGACTCTTCTATAGTCCAATTTCATGTTATGAATGGTGGCTTCCAGGACTGATTGGCGGAGGCTTACTTGTGAGTATCAGTTGACAGAAAGTATCATTGTCAGTAAAGCTATCTAGATAGAGATCAGACAATCGTTCAGTCGTCAGCTATCTTCTAGGTGTTGTCGTAAAAACACATTGCTTCGAAATTTTTGCCACAAGGTATTGGCATAAAATTTTTGATAAACATATGAGCCTGGGTTTAGCTCAAACCGATTACTTAGTTTGGGGTCTGTTCACATGACACGTTGTTTTCCTAAGTGTTTATGCCAGGAAAGTTCCTGACGTACGAGCTAGTTGTGTCCAGAGGGGTTCATTAGACAGAGGCCAAACAATTGTCTTTTTGGCGTTCCATCTGGCTGGTGTATATTAGTGTACCACAAGAAAAAAAGGTTATGAAACAGTTTAGTAAACTACTTAATTCTCTCTTGAGGAGACTAGTCAAAAAAATCCTTTTTTCTTTTATCTGGGATCCGTTACACATACTTAATAACAGTAACAGATACAAGTTTTTCATTAACTTTTTATGATGTAGCCATAAAAACGAATGTACTGAAAAACGTGAAAACATTCCAACTGGTGATTTCAAACAAAAAAAAAAACAGCAATTTCACATCTTTTTGGTTTTGTTTCAACAATGTTCACCTTGTGGTAAAAATGGCACAGTAAATTTGTTCTATAAGTCAAAATTTTTACTATACAAAAAAAATAATAAAAAACATGCATAAAATTTGTGTTGAAATATTCTGAGAGCTATCACATTTTAGTTTTCAATTGTTAGAGTTCGATGCTAGCGTAGAGTTTTTATTTTTATATATTTATCCTATAGTTTTTATTGTTACCACTTCAAGGGTAAATACGACTTTTTTTGACTTACAAAAATATAGGGTAATTATTTAATTAATGACTTACAGAAAGAATAATTTCTAAAATGTAACTTTTAATAGTTTCGTTAAAAAATATATACTTAAAAAAAGAATAACCTCAATAGAGAGTTAGTTAATTCACCACAGAAATAGATTGTCAGACAATGCCCCCAAAAAACATAATTGGGTGTATAGGGTATTTCTGTCTCTCCCTGTATATTCCTAGGGAATATGAGTACCTGGCTGCAGAGGTTGGCACCCTATTGATAAAGGCAAGTGGCGCCCCCGCTCAATGTGGACTGACCCTAGCAGGTCCTATTGATCACTGTTCTAATATGATACTGATATAATATCTGATAAATCCTAATCAGATCCAAATCACATAATCACTTTGGCTACCAAGGTCACTTTTTATTTCACTTTTTAAAGGTGAATAGAACAAAAAGAGCGATTCTGCTGTATAATCTTTTTCTGTTTAGCCGTCGATAGTGTGTACTGTTATATTATTATTATTTTATTACTTTGAATAATTGTACCAAATATGTCACTTTTTTTAACATTTTGTCATTTACACTTCAGGAAAAAGGGGTGATTTCAACTTTGTATTCTGGGGGGAAGTTTCTATATTTAAAAAAAATGTATATTTTAACCAAATTTTAATTAGTCTCCTTAGGGTACTTGAACTTGTTTTAAATAGTTTAAAGGGACTCTGTCACCTGAATTTGGCGGGACTGGTTTTGGGTCATATGGGCGGAGTTTTCGGGTGTTTGATTCACCCTTTCCTTACCCGCTGGCTGCATGCTGGCTGCAATATTGGATTGAAGTTCATTCTATGTCCTCCGTAGTACATGCCTGCGCAAAGCAATCTTGCCTTGTGCAGGAGTGTACTATGGAGGACAGAGAATGAACTTCAATCCAATATTGCAGCCAGCATGCAGCCAGCGGGTAAGGAAAGGGTGTATCAAACACCTGAAAACTCCGCCCATATGACCCAAAACCAGTCCCGCCAAATTCAGGTGACAGGTTCCCTTTAAATTACATTGACATTTCAGTAGGTATCCATGGTTATGACCACTCATATAGTGACAGTTCATAACCATGGATACCTAAGCTACTGTAATGCCCTGCACATGGGGTGAGCGACATAGAGAGTCAGAAGAACTATACTACATTTTGAATTGAAGCTATTTGCTAATCCTTCTATATTATTTCTAAACACTCTTTTTCGGTGATTACTTTTTTATCTCCGTTCATACTGCACCCACACACACAAATGATACACCATTTGAAAGGTAAACTTGCCCCCTTCAGCAAGAAAATAGCCAAACAAACCACAGATCCACGGTGTGATCACAAAATACAGTTTAAACATTAATATTCATAAACCTGCAGTAAGGAAAAATGACCTGCAGGTGGCACCACACTACCCCAAAGCACACTACCCCAAAGCTGCTTACAGACATCACAAACAAATCCTAACATTTGCCTTGGGGGCTTTCCAGCTTGCCGAACTCCTTGCCCAGCCTATTTCAGGCATATTGAGGGCTGCACACTTCACTGCAGGTGAGTCACATGTGCAAACACATTTGTAAACATGTCCTTCCCAGCATTCCTCCTGTACCTGCCTGTCCCATGAACTTTGTCCACAGATCCACATTGCTGCATCTTTTCTGCTCTTGCACATTTGTAAACATGCACTACCTATTCAATTGCACACTTGCTCCGTTTATACTCCACCGACACACACAAATGATACACCATTTCAAAGGTCAAATTACCTGCAAGTGGCATTTGCCTTGGGGTCTTTCCAGCTTGCCGAAGTGCTTGCCCAGCCTATTTCAGGCAAATTCGAGGATTGCACACTTCACTGCATGTGAGTCAGATATGCAAACACATTTGTAAA
Source organism: Ranitomeya imitator (assembly GCF_032444005.1). Lineage (NCBI taxonomy): Eukaryota > Metazoa > Chordata > Amphibia > Anura > Dendrobatidae > Ranitomeya > Ranitomeya imitator. Next base: position 578,478,508 of record NC_091286.1, read on the forward strand.
CATGCACTGCTTTTTCAGTGATTACTTCACCCTACACACACACAAATGGTGAGTCACATATGGAAACAAATTTGTAAACATGCACTGCTTTTTCAGTGATTACTTCACCCTACACACACACAAATGGTGAGTCACATATGGAAACAAATTTGTAAACATGCACTGCTTTTTCGGTCATTACTTCGCCCCACACACACAAATAATACACCACTTGAAAGGAAAACTTGCCCCCTTCAGCAAGAAAAGACACAAACAAACCACACATTCACAATTTGATCAATAAATTCAGCTTAAACATTCATTTTCAGAAATCTGCAGAAAAAAAACAATAACCTGCAGGTGGCACCACAACCTCTAGACTTTTTTTAGCCTCTACTTATCAAACCAATTTATTGTATTACCAATCCACATATATAAATACCTCTCTGTGTTTATCATCTCATTAAATACATTAACATTTGACCAGCCTGATTTTTCTGAAATTGCCTGTGCCCCCCACAACCAATGTGCGAAAATTTAGCACAGGCCAACTAGAATTATTATTACACCTGCTTTATATTAGGATAGGAAACTGGAGATGGGAATACCCCTTTAAGTCTCTGCTGTATAACACAGCCAGCACCTGCTCTTGTACTTACTGTGAGAATCAGACTGCACTCAGATGTCATCCGAATGCAGTCCTATTGGAATACCTGGGGTGGACCCGCAGATCCACGACAACGAACCTCCCAAGGGTGAGCTGACCAGGTAGACCACCCCCTATACAAGGAGCGTTAGGGGCAGACCCAAGGGAGACTATTGCAGCAGAAGCTGGAACCCGGAGACAGGTAGTAGGAAGTACAGTTAGGTAAGAGCTGGGAACCGGTGAGACCAAAGGAGAACTGCGAAGGGGAAGACACAAAGGAAGCGGGACAGGACAGAGACTCCAGACTACATAGTACGGAGAGGACACTGGGAGGACTGGACAGGATGAGGAGACAAGGAAGCCTGGGAAGGCAGAGAAGCTGAACTAGCTGGACAGAGCGGAGACTCAGAACAGGCAGTGCAAAGACAATGGTGGACCTGAGTCACAGAAGCACAAATGACAGACAGGCAAGGAGCAGAGGAAGGAATCACCTTATATACATGGAGTGCTGGAGGACTTCCAGGTCACAGTCCTCCAGGATCACAGAGAGGAGATACAGAGCACCTGCAAATCAGAAAGAGGAAGTGCTGGAGTGGGTGGTGCGCACGCGCACCCGACGAGAACCAGAGAGCAGAGATTGAAGGAGAGGACGCTCGCCTGCAGGAGGAGCGCGCCGCAGCGGGTAAGAATGAGCGGAAGGAGTGGCCGTGACACTTACTTTATACATGTGGAATGCACATCCATTGAGTAGTGAACGTGAACGGGGTAAATTTATCACTGCTAAGATATGTGTTCCATATTCGACATACACAAAAGTGATAGCATGCCCACATAATGAGAATTTTCCTCAAAACAGGCAACTAGCACATTCACATAGTCACATAGTCATATAGCACTTTACTATAATGTACATTTTGCAAATAATGCCCAAAAAGGGTTGTGGCTCAACAGGTCAATATGTGCGTTTCACTTTTACCTACATCAGTATACAAAGGTGTCTACAAAAACTGAAGAGATGAAAAATCTTAGCTCTTCAAATGCCAGCAAAAATTTAGTTAACAAATATCCATTTTAGGCAACAGAGGGCAATGAAACTTATCATCCCTTTGGAAATTAAAAAAAAAATACAGTACTGATCAAGTTTGGACACACCTATTAATTCAGTGGTTTTCTTTGTTCTTATTGGAATGTGCACATTGACGATTCAGACTGAAGGCAGCAAAGCCACAAAGTAACAAAGATGGAAACAAGGAGTAAAGAAATATGTGTGAAACAAACCTAAATATATGTTAAACCTTAGATTCCTTAAAGTACCCACTTTTGAAAGGAAAAGGGTGGTATTTTAAAGATTTTAAGATTTAACACTAGTGATGAGCGAACACTAAACTGCTCGGGTGCTCGTTGCTCGGATCGAGTAAATTGAATACTCCGGTACTCGACCAGAGCAACGAGCCCAATGTAAAAACATCTGAAAATGATGAAAACACTGTTCAAATGACACGGGGACATCATGGAGATCGCCGCTGGACGCATTCCTCACTCCTAGTTCACAGCTGTAAATAATTTTTTACGAGAATCATGCCATTTTTCCTGGTGCCACAAAAAAACACATTAAAGGGAACCTGTCACCCCGTTTTTTCAATATGAGATAAAAATAGCGTTCAATAGGGCCTGAGCTGTGCTTTACAATAGTGCCTTTATTGTCCCCTGATTCCCCATCTGTGCTACCAAAATACCTTAGTAAACCTGCCGTTTTCGGCTGTCAATCACGCTGGTCCGGTCAAATGGGCGTTGTGAAATTGCTGTTTCTCCTCCCGCTCCTCGGCGTGCCTGACGTAACTCGATCTGTGAATAGCACAGATCGCGCTCTTTTTTTGCAGTTGCGCAGTGCATTCAGCTCTAGTGCATGCGCAGTATGTATTGTCCAACTGTTGGCAAAGTATACAATACATCATTGCGCATGCGCGGTTTTCCACTGTAACCTGTGTCCCCTGGAAGTCTGGATATGCAAATAGTGTTGTCCTGGACGCCGGTAAACTTTTCCCATCCAGAACTGCTAGCGGAAGTTTTGTAACAAAATTGCTTATCTATCTATCTATCTATCTATCTATCTATCTATCTATCTATCTATCTATCTATCTATCTATCTATCGTATCTATCTATTTCTTTACAGCTATCTATCTCATTCTATCTATGGTATTCCTTCTAACTTTCTTATTCCTTCTTTCTATCTATTTATCTATCTCATCTATCTAACAGCAGATTACATACAACATACACCCTACAACATACAACATACACCCTGCGACATACACACTGTGATATACACCCAGCGATATACGACTTGCAACATACCACATGTGACATGCAACATACTACATGCGACATGCACCATGTGACATACAACATGTGCCATGTGATATGCAACATACAACATGCGGCGTGCGACATACAACATGCGACATGCAACCACAAAAAACAACATGCGACATGCAACATGCGACAACATGTGACATGCAGCAACATGCGACATGCAACATGTGACACGCAACATGCGACGACATGCAAAATGCGACAACATGCAACTACATGCGACAATATGCGTCATGTGACGACATGCAACTACATGCGACAATATGCGTCATGCGACATGCAACAACATGTGACATGCGACATGCAAGAATATGCGACATGTGACAGCATGCGACAACATGCGACACGCAACATGCAACGACATGCGACAACATGCACCATGCAACGACATGCAGCAACATGCGACATGCAACAACATGCGACATGTGACATACAACAACATGTGACATGTGACGACATGCAACAGCATGCGACATGCGATGACATGCAACATACGATGACATGCAACAAGATGCGACATGCAACAGCATGCGACATGCGACGACATGCAACATGCAACAGCATGCGACATGCAACAACATGTGACGACATACAAGATGCGACATGCAACAACATGCACCATGCGACAACATGCGACATGCAACAACATGCGACATGCAACAACATGTGACCACATGCAGCGACATGCGACAACATGCACCATGTGACGACATGCAGCAACATTATCCTCACAAAGGAACAGCGCTCCACCGGTTGAAAAAGACCAGCATATGGTCGAAACGTTGCTGATGTTATATGGCTGAATAAAGTTTTCTTTTGGATTATTACACCCGGTGGAGCGCTGTTCCTTTGTGAGGATATTGACGTGTTACCCAGGAGGGTCCCTGGATATGGATCGAGCGCCCGTATAATTGAGTGCTGTCGGTCACCTGTTTGCTTTGACATGCAGCAACATGTGCCATGCGACATGCAACATCATGCGTCATGTAACATGCAACAACATGCGGCATACAACATACGACAACATGCGGCAGCTTGCGACATGCAACAGCATGCAACATGAGACGACATATGACATGCAGCATGCATGCAGAATGGATCCATAGGCTCAAATATTCGTGAAAGCTTATATACAGTGAGTGTATGATGATTTTTTATTTTTTTTATTATTTTTAACATTAGATCTTTTTACTATTGATGCTGCATAGGCAGCATCAATAGTAAAAAAGTTGGTCACACAGGGTTAATAGCAGCGTTAATGGAGTGTGTTACACCGCGGCATAACGCGGTCCATTAACACTGCCATTAACCCTTTGTGAGCGCTGACTGGAGGGGAGTATGAAGCGGGCACTGACTGCGGGGAGGAAGGAGCAGCCATGTTGCCGCCAGACTGCGCCCATCGCTGATTGGTCGTGGTAATGGTCGTGGGCGTTTTGCCACGACCAATCAGCGACTTGGATTTCCATGACAGACAGAGGCCGCGACCAATGAATATCCGTGACAGACAGACAGACGGAAGTGACCCTTAGACAATTATATAGTATATATATATATATATATACATATACCTACATATATATATATATAGATATACAGTTAGGGCCAGAAATATTTGGACAGTGACACAAGTTTTGTTATTTTAGCTGTTTACAAAAACATGTTCAGAAATACAATTATATATATAATATGGGCTGAAAGTGCACACTCCCAGCTGCAATATGATAGTTTCCACATCGAAATCGGAGAAAGGGTTTAGGAATTATAGCTCTGTAATGCATAGCGTCCTCTTTTTCAAGGGACCAAAAGTAATTGGACAATGGACTCTAAGGGCTGCAATTAACTCTGAAGGCGTCTCCCTCGTTAACCTGTAATCAATGAAGTAGTTAAAAGGTCAGGGGTGGATTCCAGGTGTGTGGTTTTGCATTTGGAAGCTGTTGCTGTGAGCAGACAACATGCGGTCAAAGGAACTCTCAATTGAGGTGAAGCAGAACATCCTGAGACTGAAAAAAAAGAAAAAAATCCATCAGAGAGATAGCAGACATGCTTGGAGTAGCAAAATCAACAGTTGGGTACATTCTGAGAAAAAAGGAATTGACTGGTGAGCTTGGGAACTCAAAAAGGCCTGGGCGTCCACGGATGACAACAGTGGTGGATGATCGCCGCATACTTAATTTGGTGAAGAAGAACCCGTTCACAACATCAACTGAAGTCCAGAACACTCTCAGTGAAGTAGGTGTATCTGTCTCTAAGTCAACAGTAAAGAGAAGACTCCATGACAGTAAATACAAAGGGTTCACATCTAGATGCAAACCATTCATCAATACCAAAAATAGACAGGCCAGAGTTAAATTTGCAGAAAAACACCTCAAGAAGCCAGCTCAGTTCTGGAAAAGTATTCTATGGACAGATGAGACAAAGATCAACCTGTACCAGAATGATGGGAAGAAAAAAGTTTGGAGAAGAAAGGGAACGGCACATGATCCAAGGCACACCACATCCTCTGTAAAACATGGTGGAGGCAACGTGATGGCATGGGCATGCATGGCTTTCAATGGCACTGGGTCACTTGTGTTTATTGATGACATAAGAGCAGACAAGAGTAGCCGGATGAATTCTGAAGTGTACCGGGATATACTTTCAGCCCAGATTCAGCCAAATGCTGCAAAGTTGATTGGACGGCGCTTCATAGTACAGATGGACAATGACCCCAAGCATACAGCCAAAGCTACCCAGGAGTTCATGAGTGCCAAAAAGTGGAACATTCTGCAATGGCCAAGTCAATCTCCAGATCTAAACCCAATTGAGCATGCATTTCACTTGCTCAAATCCAGACTTAAGACGGAAAGACCCACAAACAAGCAAGACCTTGTCGCTCCTGTCAAACCAATCTAATCAGTTTTTATGAAGAGGTAAGCTATAGGCTGGACCACGGTGAGTCATTGGACGTGGTATATCTCGATTTTTCCAAAGCGTTTGATACCGTGCCGCACAAGAGGTTGGTACACAAAATGAGAATGCTTGGTCTGGGGGAAATTGTGTGTAAATGGGTTAGTAACTGGCTTAGTGATAGAAAGCAGAGGGTGGTTATAAATGGTATAGTCTCTAACTGGGTCGCTGTGACCAGTGGGGTACCGCAGGGGTCAGTATTGGGACCTGTTCTCTTCAACATATTCATTAATGATCTGGTAGAAGGTTTACACAGTAAAATATCGATATTTGCAGATGATACAAAACTATGTAAAGCAGTTAATACAAGAGAAGATAGTATTCTGCTACAGATGGATCTGGATAAGTTGGAAACTTGGGCTGAAAGGTGGCAGATGAGGTTTAACAATGATAAATGTAAGGTTATACACATGGGAAGAAGGAATCAATGTCACCATTACACACTGAATGGGAAACCACTGGGTAAATCTGACAGGGAGAAGGACTTGGGGATCCTAGTTAATGATAAACTTACCTGGAGCAGCCAGTGCCAGGCAGCAGCTGCCAAGGCAAACAGGATCATGGGGTGCATTAAAAGAGGTCTGGATACACATGATGAGAGCATTATACTGCCTCTGTACAAATCCCTAGTTAGACCGCACATGGAGTACTGTGTCCAGTTTTGGGCACCGGTGCTCAGGAAGGATATAATGGAACTAGAGAGAGTACAAAGGAGGGCAACAAAATTAATAAAGGGGATGGGAGAACTACAATACCCAGATAGATTAGCGAAATTAGGATTATTTAGTCTAGAAAAAAGACGACTGAGGGGCGATCTAATAACCATGTATAAGTATATAAGGGGACAATACAAATATCTCGCTGAGGATCTGTTTATACCAAGGAAGGTGACGGGCACAAGGGGGCATTCTTTGCGTCTGGAGGAGAGAAGGTTTTTCCACCAACATAGAAGAGGATTCTTTACTGTTAGGGCAGTGAGAATCTGGAATTGCTTGCCTGAGGAGGTGGTGATGGCGAACTCAGTCGAGGGGTTCAAGAGAGGCCTGGATGTCTTCCTGGAGCAGAACAATATTGTATCATACAATTAGGTTCTGTAGAAGGACGTAGATCTGGGGATTTATTATGATGGAATATAGGCTGAACTGGATGGACAAATGTCTTTTTTCGGCCTTACTAACTATGTTACTATGTTACCTGAAGGCTGCGGCTGTAAAGGCCTGGCAAAGCATTAAGAAGGAGGAAACCCAGCGTTTGGTGATGTCCATGGGTTCCAGACTTAAGGCAGTGATTGCCTCCAAAGGATTTGCAACAAAATATTGAAAATAAAAATATTTTGTTTGGGTTATGTTTATTTGTCCAATTACTTTTGACCTCCTAAAATGTGGAGTGTTTGTAAAGAAATGTGTACAATTCCTACATTTTCTATCAGATATTTTTGTTCAACTCTTCAAATTAAACGTTACAATCTGCACTTGAATTCTGTTGTAGAGGTTTCATTTCAAATCCAATGTGGTGGCATGCAGAGCCCAACTCGCGAAAATTGTGTCACTGTCCAAATATTTCTGGCCCTAACTGTATATATATGTCAGTGAGACACATATATATGTATATTTATATTTCATACAGAGCTAGATAGCATAAAAGATGGTAATTCAATTGTCAGTTTTTGCTATCTCCTTATCAAACCCGACAGGATATGAGACATGGTTTACATACAGTAAGCCATTTCATATCCCTTATTTACATATTCCTCCCTAATAATGTTACAAGTGTCTGTGCGCAAAATGTGGGAGTTGTAGGTGTTAAAATAAAGGGTTAAATCACGGAAAAAAATGGCGTGGTCTCCTGTGCAATTTTCTCCGCCAGAATGGGAAAGCCAGTGACTGAGGGCAGATTTTGATAGCCTAGAGGGGATATTGCCCCCCCCCCCCCCGGCTAAAAACATCTGCCCCCAGCTACCCCAGAAAAGGCACATCTGTAAGATGCGCCTATTCTGGCACTTATAATGAAGCAGCTGCGGCTAGAAATACCCAACCGTTGCACTACTCTTAGGGTAAATGACAGAAAAACAGCTAGAAGATCAAAAACCCAATAGGATAAAACGTAACCTTTCCTTATAAACAAAAATATATAGCTTACAAGTCCATATCGTTAATAGTCCATGAATCGGAGTTATATGCAGTGGCAATATAGCCTCCAAATATCGGCAGTCCTGTGTGGTGTCTGCCACAAGAAGTGAGTCAGCGAAGTGTGACGCCAGCTTCCCCCCTTTTAAGACAAGGTGCCACTCCCCCAGACTAATGATGTCATAAGCGTACACCCCTACCAACCTGTAGCCAAGCCATATGTAAGGTCCAGTCAGCGTTACAGTCCCGGAACGCATGCTGTGATCCCCCTATGCCACCATGCTGTCAGCGTCTCGGCTCTGCAAACCGGAAGTGCCGGCGCCATTTTGGATGCGCCATCTGACTAGTACAGCCTCTCATACATACTATATGATATCCTTTGTGGCGTATAGGTAGAATATCGGTCCACTAAGCATGGGCATATCTCAATGTTTACGTGTGGTTATAGACTTTATGGGACTGCATCTGCCAACGTATATCCATGGATATGGGGTATTATATTACGGGTGTTGCCATGGCTACACTGATGAAACGGCACTTTGGTATTATACTGTGCCCAGATTATGCGTCCTATTTTTGGGAGTGCTATAGACTCGCATTTTGAGACTTTATTTTGCATCATCTGCCTCTAGGTATGGGGTACCGTGTCTTGTATATGTCGTCATGGCAACACATGTGTAGCGGCACTCTGTCATTTATATTACCGTGGTTGTCTAAACGGCGCTTCTAATATGGCGCCGGCACTTCCGGTTCTGGGGTAACTCATCATCAATCGGCGCCTGAGGTATGCGTTCCACCTCTGAAACGCACCGCACTAGTGGCGCACCAGAAGTGGTGCATCCAAAATGGCGCCGGCACTTCCGGTTTGCGGAGCCGAGACGCTGACAGCATGGTGGCATAGGGGGATCACAGCATGCGTTCCGGGACTGTAACGCTGACTGGACCTTACATATGGCTTGGCTACAGGTTGGTAGGGGTGTACGCTTATGACATCATTAGTCTGGGGGAGTGGCACCTTGTCTTAAAAGGGGGGAAGCTGGCGTCACACTTCGCTGACTCACTTCTTGTGGCAGACACCACACAGGACTGCCGATATTTGGAGGCTATATTGCCACTGCATATAACTCCGATTCATGGACTATTAACGATATGGACTTGTAAGCTATATATTTTTGTTTGGTGGCCGTTGAAACTCCCCTGATGAATCTTCAAGACTGGAGAGGAAAAGCGTAGGGAGGCGCTACATGACATCTTACACGGTGGAGGGATGTCCATAGTGGGGCCTATTTGGGCCTGTCCTTGTTAGGACAGGAGTCATTGCTGGGGCACGACAGGGGATATATAGGACAGAAATCCCCCCGTTCCTTCATTACCCCACAACTACTGGACTCTCCCTGGGACCCTCCTGCATCGGTTTGGGTTCCTATCGTCCATTATTGGTGAGATCAAACCAGTTTTTATATGAGCACGGTTTTCGGCGTGAGCACTTTGTGTATATGTTGTACTGTTTTGTCCACTCTTTTAATATTATAAGTAAAGGTTACGTTTTATCCTATTGGGTTTTTGCTCTTCTAGCTGTTTTTCTATTCTGGCACTTAGCCTCTCTCTTCCCACTCCCGAGTAGCGGTGGGATATGGGGTAATAAGGGGTTAATGTCAGCTTGCTAATGTAAGGTGACATTAAGCCAGGTTAATAATGGAGAGATGTCAATAAGTCACCTATCACATCCAATAGTAAATCCAATAGTAATAAAGGGTTAAAAATACACACACACACACATTAGGAATAAAGTATTTTAATGAAATAAATAAACTTGGTGTTGTAATATCTTTATTATACTCTCAATCCAAATGACGACCCTTGTCTTCTGTAAAAAGGGTAAAAAAAAAACAACAATATCCCATACCTGTCTGCCGTACAGTCATGTCCCACGATGTAAATCCTTCTGAAGGGGTTAAATATTTTTACAACCAGGAGCCTGCTAATGCAGCCGCCCCTGGCTCTAAAAACTGGGGAATGAATGGAATGCAGGGGAATGTAGCTACCTAGACTTGTGGTGCTGCGACCCCTGCTGGCATAACCTCATATGAACTCGAGCGTGGGAATTTTTCAGAATATTTCACCTACAGCTCCCAAATTTTTCACAGACACTTGTAACATTATTAGTGAGGAATATTTAAAAAATAAGGGATATGAAATGGTTTACTGTATGTAAACCATGTCTCATATCCTGTCGGGTTTGATAAGGAGATAGCAAAAGCCGGCAATTGAATTACCGGCTTTTAAGTTGTCTAGCTCTGCAATATATATACATACGTATATGTGTCTCAATTATATATATATATCTACTATATAATTGTCTAAGGGTCACTTCCGTCTGTCTGTCTTTCTGTCTGTCACGGTTATTCATTCGCTGATTGGTCTCGGCAGCTGCCTGTCATGGCTGCCGGGACCAATCAGCGACGGGCACAGTCCGGAAGAAAATGGTCGCTCCTTACTCCCCGCAGTCAGTGCCTGTCGCCCGCATAGTCCCCTCCGGTCACCGCTAACACAGGGTTAATGCCGGCGGTAACGGACCGCGTTATGCCACGGGTAACGCACTCCGTTACCGCTGCTATTAACCCTGTGTGTCCCCAACTTTTTACTATTGACGCTGCCTATGCGGCATCAATAGTAAAAAATTTAATGTTAAAAATAATTTAAAAAAAATAAACCTGCTATACTCACCCTCCGTAGTCCGCTGAGCCGCTCCCGCCGGCCGCCATCTTCCGCTGCAGTTTCCGGTGGCAAAGATGGTATGGCAGAAGGACCTGCCATGACGTCACGGTCATGTGACCGCGACGTCATCACAGGTCCTGCGCCCATACCAACGCTGGGACCGGAAGCTGCTGTGGACTACAAGGGGCCTTCGGAAAGGTGAGTATATGTTTATTTTTCACCTGTGACAAACCTGGCTGGGCAATATACTACGTAGCTGGGCAATATACTACGTGACTGCCCAATATACTACGTGGCTCTGTGCTGTATACTACTTCGCTGTGCAATATACTATGTGGCTCTGTGCTGTATACTACGTGACTGGGCAATATACTACGTGACTGGGCAATATACTACGTGACTGGGCAATATACTACGTAACTGGCCAATATACTACGTAGCTGGGCAATATACTACGTAACTGGCCAATATACTACGTAACTGGGCAATATACTATGTAACTGGCCAATATACTACGTGGCTGCGCAATATACTACGTCACTGGGCAATATACTACGTGGCTGGGCAATATACTATGTGGCTGGCCAACATACTACGTGGCTGTGCAATATACTAGGTCACTGGGCAATATACTACGTCGCTGGGCAATATACTACGTGGCTGGGCAATATACTACGTGGCTGGGCAATATACTACGTGGCTGGGCAATATACTACGTGGACATGCATATTCTAGAATACCCGATGCGTTAGAATCGGGCCACCATCTAGGATATATATATATATATATATATATATATATATATATATATATATATATATTAGCTATTGAACCCGTTCTACGCCCAGGTGGCGAGCATTTATATTGGTATATGGTCTCCATCCTCGTATGTGCTGCTCCATCCTGCATCCCCATCCTGTCATGTGCTGCTCCATCCTGCGTCCCCATCCTGTCATGAGCTGCTCCCATCCTGCGCCCCCATTCTGTCATGTGCGGCACCCATCCTGCGCCCCCGTTCTGTCATGTGCTGCTTCCATCCTGCACCCCCGTTCTGTCATTTGCTGCTCCCATCCTGCGCCCCCATCCTGTCATGTGCTGCTCCCATCCTGCGCCCCCGTTCTGTCATGTACTGCTGCCATCCTGCACCCCCGTTCTGTCATGTGCTGCCCTATTCTGTCATGTGCTGCTCCCATCCTGCGCCCCCGTTCTGTCATGTGCTGCTCCAATCCTGCGCCACTGTTCTGTAATTTGCTGCTCCCATCCATATGCCCCGTACACTGCTCCATAAAGGTTTATGGCCCCCATAAGATGCCCCATAGTATATGCCCCGTATGCTGCTGCGATATATAAAAAAAAAATAACATACTCACCTATCGTCGCTGGGCGCCGAGTGCTGGGGGGCCTGAGCAGGCGAGGACACCGGCGCGCTGTGGGGATCAGGTGCCGGAGTCGCAGCTAGCTCAGGCCCCCGACACTTGCTATATTCACCTGGCCCTGATCCAGCGCCGCATGCCGCTCTGTGTTCCGGGTCCTCTGGCTGTGACTGTTCAGTCAGAGGGCGGTGCGCATTAAGCGCGTCATCGCGCCCTCTGAAATGTGAACGTCACAGGCAGAGGACCCGGAACACGGAGCGGCACGTGGCGCTGGATCAGGGCCAGGTGAATATAGCATACTCACCCTCCTGGCACGTCCCTGCTATCCATTGGAGATCACGGTGTGCGTTCAGTGCTTACGCATACCGCGATCTCCTGGGAGCGTCACTCTGTGGGGTCCAGACTGCGCCGGCGCTTGCGCAGTCTATAAAGGCTTTGGACAGAGTGACGCTCCCAGCCTTATATTATAGATATATATATATATATATATATATATATATATATATATATATATATATATATATATATATATATATACTGTATATATATATATATATATACACCTATACTATGTGTAGACATTTTATCTATTCTATTCTAACCTGTCAGTGTGATTTTACTGTACAGCACACTGAAATACCGACTTTTCTATAGAACACCGGTGCGTATTTCTTGCAAGTCACACGCATGGTCCTTGTGTAATCCATATTTTTCTTCCCCCATAGACTTTCATTGGTGGATTTTTTGCACAATGCGCTGACTAACGCAGTATGCTGCGATTTTCTCAGCCTGTAAAAAAAGGCCGAGAAATATACGTCAGATAGGAGCTGCCCCATAGAGAAACATTGGTCAATATGCAATGCGTTTTTTTTTGCGCCTCTCATACGTCTGTATTCCTCCCTAGTGTGACCCCGGCCTTAGTGACACACATTTCTTTAAACCTTGGTTCGATATGTGGTTCTTCATGGTTTTGCTGCCTTCACTATGAATCCAGACCACAATGTGCACATTCGAATAAGAATAAGGAAAACCATTGCACATAAAGGTGTGTCCAAATACTGTATTTGATTGGTCCTGTATATGACAAATAAATAGCAGAGAGATCATATTAATAAGGGGATGATGAATGAAGAGAAGTTCCTGTCTGAGAGTACTTTGGGTCACTGAAAGGCTTTATGGGGGGGGGAGATTGTGAAATACTCTGTTCCTTGTTGCTGTAGCTTACAGGGGAAGGTAACACATTTGCCTAAACACTCGTAGAATGAAATAGTAAAGCAGAGTGAAAATCAAAGTCTGAGAAACAGGTGACATTTGTGGACATATGTAGAGGGGGCTGGGAACTAGGGTTGACCGAGAGGGCACCAAAGTCTTTTACTTCAGCTAATTTATCCCCCTCTGTTTATAAGTCTACAGCATCTTCTGATTGTTCTTGAACCAAATGGTCTTGAAAAAATTCAGCAAAGAACATGGAGCGCCCCCAGGGTCTAGGGGGGTTACTCGGATCCGGGCCCCTTCTTCTGTTCTCAGTGGGGATGTCACGGTGGGGGACCCGGTCCGTGGACCTCGGGAGGTCGGTTGATGAAATGGTGGGGGAAAGGTCTTTAAAGGGATAATGTTCGTGACGCCACCTGTTGTATTCGGTCAAGGTGACTGACGCTGCTTAGGGGTCCGCTGGGGTGGTGTTATGGCAGCTAGATGGTATACCTTCCCACAGGTGAAGTATGTCCCCAGGGCTTCCCAGAATGTAGATGGTGTATGGTGTGAGGCGCAGAGAATAACGAGGACACAGGGTTGCAGTCTCTTTACCTTTTACTGAAGGTTCAGCATCCACAGTCCAGGATAGGGACCACAGGGTATGCAGAGTCCGGCCGGTCTGAAGGCAAATCCAGAGTCCCCTTGTCCAGGTGGAAATCAGTATCCTTCCCTTAGCGCACAGTAATACAGTAGGTCCCTACTTGCATAAGCTCCAGTAAGGTCCTCACTGTTGTTACTCCTCTCACTGTTCCTCGTGGTCGGATAGAACAAAACACGTATGACCATTGGCCTGATGCTTTTTATAGGGACCCTAGAGATGCCCCGGCCCCCACAAGTTGCGACCGAACCTCCTGTGTATGATGGGTCAGAAAGCCAACATAGAATTAACTGTCCTGCCAGTCTCTGAAGTAACGACATAGAGCTCTTTACTCCCTCGGTATTCTGGCTACCGGATCTGCGATTCAGATGGAGGCAGACTGCTTCTAGCTGGTCCGCCTCTGATGTTGCACTACTGTTGCTATGACTTCTTTTCTCACGCACTACAGCACAATTCTCTTCGTGTCCTTTCCTGGGATGCTGCCGCATGGGATGCAGGCGCAGCTCCGTGTACCCTCGTCCTCCTCAGACCGCAGTCTGGATCTGACTGGAGATCACTCCAGCCAGCTCAGCCTGGAGACCTTTCCTCGTCGGCCTCCAGCCAGGAACTCTCTCTAACTTCCTAACCAACCCACCAGTTTTACCCTGTGTGAGGAGTGGCCTAATGGATAGAACCTTTGCTCCTCCTGGTGGACTGGAGTGTGAAGTGTGTGTAGCTGTGATACCTGGACAGAAGATCTCCTTCATTGCCTTCAGACGTAACATCACTCCCCCTGGTGGAAGAATAATATTGCTGCAATGAACCAGGACTCTGGGGCGCTGCACACACAGTAGATAATCTCTTGTTGATCATTTCCACTTACAACTGGTGAACAGATGAAATGTGGGGCTTTGCCAAAGGGGACAGAGCTTAAAGGGGCTGTTTCATTCAGGGTTTTTTTTTTACTCCTTCACCTCTGGCCCATTTGTTTGTTTTCATTTATTCCTTCCGTTTGTTATAACTTTGTTGTCGGGATACCAGGAGCTCTTTCCCTGTCCCTAAGCTTGCCCTGCTCTCCAGATTACTTCTGATGGTGATGAAGCCGGGGCCACGTCCCTTGCTGAATTCCTGAATTAGCCCTATATCTGTCCTCCTCCCCCACCCATGGAAGTGGGGAGTAATAGTGTATGTATATACACAAACCAGACTAACAAGGGAAGACATGCAAGATAAATGAAATACCAAATATACAAATATGGACTCACGGACAACAGAAAGGAACACCTGGGAGAAAAGTAGTAAAAAACAAATAGAGAGGAAGATGATTTGCACACAGCTGAATCAAGCAACAGTCACAGATCAACACTCCAAACACCTGTACCAACGACTGACACTTCCACTCTACACCATGCAGTACAAGACTAACACTGGCAATTCAGATTGCCAGAGGCAAGTATATATATCAGAGGGGAGTGGCCAACACTGAACAGCTGAGATCATCCAAGCAGGAAAGCTTCAGCAACTCTAATCTGAACAGTTTAACATCTGCACTGCTAGTAGAAACCTACACTATTCAATATGAAGGAAAAGTGCTTCTAATCAGTTCAGGAGTGTGGGTCTTCTGGACCCTCTCTGTCATAGTAAACCCATGACACCATTCTTCCAAGAGCCATAACTTTTTTATTTTCCCATTAATATAGCTGTACAAAGGTTTGTTTTTTGGGGGGTCAAGTAGTACTTTTCAATCACACCATTTATTTTACCACATAGTATACTGGAAAGTGGAAAAAAATCCTAGTGTGGTGAAATTGCAAAAAAAAATGCAATTCCACAATTGTTTTTTTTTTTTAATTAAAATATTAGACAAAGATTACAAAAGTAAACACAAAATGCAGTTTTTAAATTGAGGTCTTTATTACTACAGGAAAAAGAAATCCAAACCTACAGGGCCCTGGTTGGGCCTCCTTTAGCAGCAACAACTGCAGTCAAGTGTTTGCGATAACTGGCAATGAGCCTTTCACAATGCTCTGGAGGGATTTTGGCCACTCATCTTTGCAGAATTGCTGTAACTCAGCCACATTGGAGGGTTTCCGAGCATGTACTGCCTTTTTAAGGTCATGCCACGGCATCTCAATTGAATTAAGGTCAGGACTTTGACTAGGCCACTCCAAAGTCTTAATTTTGCTTATCTGAAGCTATTCAGAGGTGGTTGGCTGGTGTCTTTTGGATCATTGTCCTGCTGCATAACCCAAGAGCGCTTCAGAACATGATCACTAATAAACAAATCGCATACATGCAGTCATGCAGTCATGTGACCGCCCACAATGCCAGGGAGTTGTAAGTTCTATGTTGCTGGAGTGGTGACAAAAGGGGCTCACACCCACAGGGTTCTGTGTCCACTTTTCATTCTGTAAGAATCTATTGAACTTGTTGCTTTTGCCCTCTACGTTTCTTTTTTTCTCTTAGTTACGGTACCTTAATTCCTTCAGAATACTGAAAGAGATAAGGAGACACAATAGCTCAGCAATTTTTCTTTCCTGTTTTATGGCCAGAACTTTTTTGGTACAGAGTCCACAGTATTGTGTGAGTTCTTATTACTTTCTGTACGGAAACATGTTTTTATAACATATTATAAAGCAAGTAATTACTATGCGCTCACCTGGTTGAGATAAGCTTGTATTGATAAGCAGTAGATGGTGGGTTATTGCACTATTTGACACTTCTAGTACTTGTTATTTTTTATTTAGCCTCATTTCACACTAGTTTAATAGAGTCTATGCCAGCATTGTCAGTCAAACACTGCCAGATATCACATTAGAGTGTGGAGTGGCAATAGTGGTGGTCCATCCAGTGTTGTTGAAAAATAGCTCCAAAAAAGAAACAAAATGGCCGTACCACTGGTTCCACCAAATCACTGTAACCGCAAGCTGTTAGTGTACCTGTAATGAAGACGAGAGAGGTTGGATTACCATCAGAGGTGTAGCTAGGGTTTTGATTTTTGGGGGGGGGGCGAAACTTCTGAGTGGGCCCCTAACCAGGTAACCCTGCTTACAACTATGGTGGCGCAGCCTAATAGTGGAGGAGAACCTCAGCAGATGACTGTGCTATTACTGAAGATAATCTCTATATAAAGACCAACACTGATATTACTGCCTAAGGCCGGGATCACACACAGCGAGATACGGCCGAGTCTCGCAGGTTAAAACCAAGCTCTGGCACCGGCACTCCAGAGCGGAGCGTGCGGCTGCACAGCAATACATGAAGCCGCACGCTCCAGCAGCGCCCCAGGGTCCTGGTCATTGCAGTAATGTCATTCTTCCACCAGGGGGAGTGATGTTACGTCTGAGGGCAATAAAGGAGATCTCTTTACCAGGTATCACAAACCACACAACACACTTCACACTCCAGGCTGCCAGGGGGAGCCATGCTTCTATTTATTAGGGCACTCCTCACAATTAGGTAAAACTGGGGGTTTGGACAGGAAGTTAGGCAGAAGCGAGCAGGGTTTCACCCAGGCAGCACCAGTCTGGCGGATGCTGGCTGGGCTACACTCAGTAAACCGCTATCTGAGCTCCACTCAGATAGTGGGTCCCTGACAGGGGTGGGATCCTGTCAGAGGCCTAGACAGAAGGACACGGAGCTGCGCCTGCTTACCAATGCGGCAGCATCCAAGGAAAGAGACATTGAAGGGAATTGCATTGCTGAGAGTGAGAAACGAAGTCATAGCAAAAGAAGAGGAAACCAGAAGGAGTTCTGCCCTGTAAAAGGCTGCCTCCTTTCTGAGGCGCAGAAGCCGGTAGCCGGAACACCTAGGGAGTCATCGTCTCCAAACCTGGCTCCAGAGACCGGCAGGACAGCTAGTTCCATATTAGTTGCCCGACCTTATACCCAGGAGGCACTGTGGCAACTGTGGGGGCCGGGTGTTATGGGCCTGGTGGTTAGGAGCACCCGGCACGACCTGATAGTTAAACTCACACAGGACAAGCTCTGGGATGTGGGAGCTCTGCTGACTGCAAGCCCTAATCCTATCACAACTAGAAATAGCCGTGGAGCGTTCCTGACACTCCCTAGACGCCTCTTCACAGCCTAAGAGCTAGCTAGCCCTAGAGATAGAAAATATAGCCTACCTTGCCTCAGAGAAATTCCCCAAAGGAAAAGGCAGCCCCCCACATATATTGACTGTGAGTAAAGATGAAAGTCACAAACGCCTAAGCTAAAACCAAGCTCCGGCGCTCCAGAGCAGAGCGTGCAGCTGCATAGCAATACATGGAGCTGCACGCTCTGCTCTAGAGTGCTTGGATTTAACATGCGAGACTCGTACGTATTTCTCGCAAGTGAAAAGGAGCCCTTATAGTGATTATATAGTGGCAGATACCAGTCCTACAGAACATGTAATAGATTACAGTACAGTTATTGATGGTGACTTATAGGTGATGTTCTTTCTAGTGGAGTCGTTCACTTTTCCCGTCTTTTCCATCTGGCCCAGACTGACATGGCAACTTCTTCCAGACAGGACTCGGCTGCAGAAAATACAAGAAAGACACACCTGACTTCTCATATTCCCAGCACTGTCCCCATCTATTCCCAACCTGCACAAACTCCTCATCCTGCTGATACCCCAATACTGAGCCACTGCTGCCATATGTGTCCCTATTACTGCACCTGCTGTGTGGTTCTCTGTGCCTTCTAAATGGTAAAACAGCCTTCTAGAATATAGTAATGCCGGGTGCAAGTGCCCTAGAAAACAGTGCCCACATTTTGCCCCCTAGAAAGTAATATTGCCCTGTGTGCCCCTTTGACTGTCACAATAACCTGAATTCCCCTATAACAATAAGTGCCCGCTTAACATTTAATAACGTCCTGAGTCTCCCCCTTGTACAGCTCCCCTATACACAGTATAATGCTCTCTTATACATAGTATGATGCTCTCTTATACATAATGCCCCTCACTGTATAGTACTCCCACACATTATACTGACCCCTTAGTAGCCCCCAAACTGTTTGATGGCTGCAACATTCTGTGATAACCCCCACACTGTCAAGATGACATCGGGTCACCATGGCAACGATCGGGATTCCGCGATGACCTCGCGGGGTCTCCAATCCAAGGGCAGAGGGGATTTTTTTTCCTCTGCTTGCTCCCGAAATACTGCGATCAAGTTCGATCGCAGCATTTAGGGGTTTAAAGTGCTGGGTGTCAGCTGTCAGAATCAGCAATTGCGTGCGCACAGCGTATGTGCGCCCCAAAATCGCCTGGACATATGGATACTTCCAAGGTTAAAAACAAAAATATCCATACTGTAACAATTGCCCATGGATAATAAGTGATATAGGCAGAAAGAGTGTAATAAAAATGTATTTTATTAGGATAATATTAAAAGAGACCTAAACAATAAACAGGGCTAAAAAAAACCTCCATAGGGAAGGACAAAAGGTACAGACACAGCATAATAAATGCAAATGTGTGTGAAAACTGGCGGCCAAAAAAATGCTCTTGCTATATGTATATAAATATATCTATTTTTCTGGATACCAGAGTACTGTGTAACAATAATAAATAATGAAAAGACGCCCCCGGAAGAAGCGAGCAGCGAAACGGCGCCCGTTGGGCGGGAGGGAAGGACACCAGGCACAGTTATTATATCATCTTATCTGGCGGTAAGCTCTTTGATTATAATAGGTTTATTGCATTGGCACTAGCACTTGCTATTATAACGGTTGGCGGCATGCCCTTGAACTGTACCACATTGTTATCATCGGCACTAGCATCATTGCTTTATTTGCACTTTTGATTCTTACTGTAAAGGATTATTATGACCTTTCACTGTTAAAACCGCATATCTATACATCTATAGTATTGGCTATCAGCACCCTCTGATAGTATGCCCTTGGGTTGTAGTATATCTTCATAATCAACACTAGCATCTAGTACATTGCTGCATTTGCACTTTAATATTTGACTGTGCTGACCTTTTATTGCCAAATCGCATTTTTATATCCATATATGGAGATAGGATATGGGCTCCTTATAGAACTTGGCAGATAAAACTTTATTATATTTATATAGGCATATTGATTTTATATTTCCCGGTTCTTTTCATTATTTATTATTGTTACACGCTACTCTGGTATCCAGAAAAATAGATATATTTATACACATATAGCAAGAGCATCTTTTTGGCCGCCAGTTTTCACACACGTGTATTTATTATGCTGTGTCTGTACCTGTTGTCCTTCCCTACGGAGGTTTTTTTTTAGCCATGTTTATTGTTTAGGTCTCTTGTAATGTTATCCTAATAAAATACATTTTTATTACATTCTTTCTGCCTATATCACTTATTATCCATGGGCAATTGTACCAGTATGGATATTTTTGTTGTTACTCCATGAGAGTGCTGTTTGGGCAAACTACGGTTTGGGGACATTTAGTATTCATACTTCCAAGGTTAGTAAGTACCAGGCGACATGGACGTATAGATACTTCTAAGGTTGGAAAGGGGATAAAGGCAAAAACGTGATTGGTGGCAAATTATATATTGAAAAATATCCCTATTTTGGATGATTTAAGTATATCAAAAATAAAATAAGGTGTAAAACTTGGATAACGAAGGAAAAAAGTTCTTAAAGCAGTCATATGAAAACAGGGCTGCCACCAGCAATTTCAGGGTCGCATACTGTCAAAATTTTTGGGCCTCCTTGAGACCCTGCCCAGGCTCCACCCCAGCTCCACCTCCACCCTTTGAACCTTCCACAGTCCCACTGCCCACTTTTGGAAACACTCCACTTCTGCACCAGCCTTCACCAATCACACATTAACGGGAACCTGTCACCCCCCCCAGGCGTTTTTAACTAAAAGAGCCACTTTGTGCAGCACTAATGCTGCATTTTGTCAAGGTGGCTCCTTTAGTTGGGGTCCCTGCCAACGCTGAACTCTTCGTTTTTCGAATTTGCCTTTCCTACCTGTAGTTTCTCAGGGGGCATGTCTTTTCCCCCCTGACACAAACGCATTAATGTTGCGCAAGGTGGTTCTTTTAGTTAAAAACACCTGGGGGGGGAGGGGTGACAGGTTCCTTTTAACAAATTCCTTCACCATATCACATACATAGCCAGCAGCTTTTGTTTTGGCCAAAAGATTTTTTCAGCCTGCCACCATGATAAGGTAGGCTCTTTTTGTCAAACCCTACTCTACTCTGACCTATTAAACATTTGGTAAAATATCCAATATTCTTTTTAGGTATATTTTTCTTTATTTTTCTTTAAGGGAATATGTCACATACATTTTTTTAAATGACCATTTATATCACATACAAGGGACAAATACTGTCACACCATAGCTGGACCACATATTACTACCTCATAGTAACCAAATAATACCAAATACAAGGGATAAATACTGTCACTCCGTGATCAGACCACATATTACCACCACATAGTGACCGAATAATGCCACATACAAGGAACAAATACCACCACACCATGACCAGACCACATATCACCACCACATAGTGAATGAATAATTACATATACAAGGAAAAAATATTGTCACACCATGGCGGGACCATATATTACCACCACATAATGACTGAATAATTCCGTGTCCGGGGAGAAATACCGCCACACCATGACCAGACCACATATTGCCACCACATACTGTAGTGACTGAATAATACCACATACAAGGAACAAATACCACCACACCATGACCAGATTGCCACCACAGTCACAGAATACTACAATACTGAACATTAATAAAAAAAACTACAATACTAAAATTACCATAAGTACCATTATTCAAAGGAGCTCTGTACAGTGTACAGTGTACAGTGTAAGTGCACAGATAATACAATGATCACCAGTTACATTATACACAGGAGTATATAGTGTACAGGTAATACAGGGATCAACAGTCACATTATACATGTGAGCTCTGTATATAGTTTCAGTATACAGGTAATACAGTGATCACCAGTGACCTTATACACAGGAATTCTGTATGTAGTATACAGTGTATAATGTAAGTGTACAGGTAATACACTTACTCACCGGTGACGTTTCTAGTTGGAGTCCTTCAGCTTCGCTTTTCTTCTTCATCCAGACAGACCACCATCACATCTTCTAGCCAGGACTTATCTCTGCAGAAAATAGCACATTCCCCACTTTTTCCCCGACTTATACACTACGCAGCTGAATACAGATGTGCACCCACCATTAATATATAATTACCGTATACATACCTCCCAACTTATGAAGAAGGCAAAGAGGGACAAAGGCACATTTTAGGCAATGCCCTGACCACACCCTTTTCACAACTAGTCACACCCATATCCATGCCCCTACCACACCCATTTAGCACTGTTGATCACACGGTTTCATAAACAGTAATTATAAACAGAGAAAAATATGGCCACACAGTGCTCCATACTGTATAATGGCCCCACATGATGCTCAATACTGTATAATGGCCACACAGTGCTGCATACTGTATAATGGCCACACATGATGCTCTATACTGTATAATGGCCACACATGATGCTCTATACTGTATAATGGCCACACATGATGCTTCATACTGTATAATGGCCAAACATAGTGCTCCATACTGTAGAATGGCCACATATGATGCTCAATACTGTATAATGGCCACACATGATGGTCAATACTGTATAATGGCCCCACATGACAATGCCAGTGTACAGTCGGGGCTGTAGATGTGTCCCAGCAGCTCTGTTTACAATGCAGGCAAACATTTCACCACCTGTCACTGTCCACACTGCTGCCTCACAGATACTGCACTTTGCAATGTAGTCCAGCTCTGCAAACTCTGCATGCACTCAGACAACACCTCTATCTACTGGCTCCAATCCATAACTGCTGTAGTATATAATGGATGTATATATATATATATATATATATATATATATATATATATATATATATATATATATATATATATATATATATATATATATATACTGTGCCTATGACTAACAGCCTGCACTGGATTGCTGTAACTGCTGCCACTACTCCTGGTTATAATGCTTTGTACAGCTGCATGTATGTGTTCAACACACACACACACACATACACACACACACACTGACACACACACACGTACCTCAGAATGTCCTCTCTCCCTCTCTGAACCACCATCCCAGAAGAAGATGTGGAGGGGCATGGCCTAATGCAATGGGGCATGTTGGCTGCTTCTCCTGCTAGCTGTGTGGGAGAGGTAGTGTCCTGTGTGGGACTGCGGGGCACAGCCTCAAAATCGGGACAGTCCCGCAGTATGAGGGACGGTTGGGAGCTATGCGTATATTCTCGAGTATAAGCCGACCCGAGTATAAGCCGAGGCACATAATTTTGCCATGGAAAACTGGGTAAGCTTATTGACTTGAGTATAAGCTGGGTATGCATTGTTCCCTCATCCCTGTCCTGCAATGTGTGGCTCCCTCGGTCTCCTAGTTGTATGCATGGCTGGGCGTCCTCCCCCCATCCTCCTCCTTCTATGCATGGTTCAGCGTCCTCCCCTTCTATGCATGGCTGACGTCCTCCCCGTCTTCCCCCTTCTATGCCTTCTATGCATGGGTCAGGGTCCTCCCCCGTCCTCCTCCTCCTATGCATGGCGCAGCATCCTCCCCCATCCTCCTCCTTCTATGCATGGCTCAGCATCCTCCCCTTTCTATGCATGGCTGGCGTCCTCCCCCTTCTATGCATGGCTGGAATCCTCCCCGTCCTCCCCCATCCTCCTCCTTCTATGCATGGCTCAGCGTCCTCCTCCTTCTATGCATGGCTCAGCATCCTCCCCCTTCTATGCATGGCTCAGCGTCCTCCCCCGTCCTCCTCCTTCTATGCATGGCTCAGCGTCCTCCCCATCCTCCCCTTCAATGCATGGCTGGTGTCTTCCCCATCCGCCCCTTCTATGCATTGCTCAGCATCCTCCCCATCCTCCTCCTTCTATGCATGGCTCAGCGTCCTCCCCCGTCCTCCTCCTTCTATGCATGGCTCAGCATCCTCCCCCTTCTATGTATGGCTGGCATCCTCCCCATCCTCCCCTTCAATGCATGGCTGGCGTGATCCCCATCCTCCCCCTTCTATGCATTGCTCAGCATCCTCCCCATCCTCCTCCTTCTATGCATGGCTCAGCGTCCTCCCCCGTCCTCCTCCTTCTATGCATGGCTCAGCGTCCTCCCCCGTCCTCCTCCTTCTATGCATGGCTCAGCATCCTCCCCCTTCTACGTATGGCTGGCATCCTCCCCAGTTCTCCCCAGCACACTCACCCTCTTCGCGCGGTCCTACACATCCCTGCATCTCTGTTGTCCCGGCGCCGGCAACTATCCTCTCCTCTGCTCAGTCACGTGGTACCACTTATTAAAGTAATGAATATGCGCTCCACGGCTTTGGGAGTGGAGATGCAAACATAGTCATTACCTTAATGAGCAGTACCACGTGACTGCTGAGCAGAGGAGAGGAGAGCTGCTGGCGCTGGACAACGGAGATGCAGGGACGTGCAGGACCACTT
The DNA here is from genome assembly GCF_032444005.1 of Ranitomeya imitator. Taxonomy (NCBI): domain Eukaryota; kingdom Metazoa; phylum Chordata; class Amphibia; order Anura; family Dendrobatidae; genus Ranitomeya; species Ranitomeya imitator. The sequence continues at coordinate 578,503,020 of NC_091286.1, forward strand.
GAGGAGGGTGAGTATGTTGACACAGCTGGCTCCTGTCGCTGCTCCCCCTCCCCCCGCTGACTTTCTGAGACAGTGACTCGTGTATAAGCCGAGGGGGGCATTTTCAACACCAAAAATGTGCTGAAAATCTCAGCTTATATATGAGTATATACGGTAGTTATTATGCAACCCACCATTCCAAATATAAATTGTAATCCGCTACTGCGCCCCACTAACTATAAATAGCCACTTTTCACACCAAAAAATGTATAAATTAATTAACAACTGTACTCTTTCCCTCAATTCATTACCAGTCACACTCCTGCATCCTCATTACCCCTCACTCTGCACCCTCCACTCCCCTGATTCATTATATTTACATGTGGCCCTCTGACCCAATTCATTATGTCATGTCCTCTCTCTCTCCCACCTCCACCCTTAATTAAACGTCATTTGCTATCTTGGGACACTCAATTCATCATTTAGTCTCCCCTTCACTTAATTCATCATAATTTACTGTCCCCCATACCCCAGTCTCATTACATCATCATTTTCTCCCCACCTTCAATTCATTATTATTTTCTGTACCCCACCCTCATGTCATCATCATTTACTCCCCCCTCTCTCAATTCATTATCATTCACAGTACCCCAACCACAATTCATCATTATTTCCTCTCCCTATCCCCCACCTTTGAGTTATCATTTGCTGTCCCCTACTCTCAATTCATCATTTACTGTCCCCATCCCCCACCCCAAGTCATCATTTGTGCTCCCCCTACCTCAATACATTATCTTCCATGGTAACTTGTCCATCACCCCCAAATCATCATTATTTGTGCTTCCCCACCTCAATAGATCATCATTCACTGTCCCCCATCCCACACCCCCAATTCATCATTATTTGCTCCCCCCAAGCCCATTTATTTAATTTTATTTTAAAAAACACAGTTTTTCATACTTGCCTCTTACGATCCCCTGCAGACGCAGCTCCACTTTTGGTGTCCTTGCGAGTGGCACGTGTACATGTCGGCACATACGCAATGACTTTATTGCATACATGCCATTACCAGCACGTCACAGAAGTGGCAGAGGGACTCCCTTGGAGCTGCATGGTTGTTCAGTGGAGCTCCAGGAAGCTTGCCTGCACCGAGATGTGTACTACATAATGCTTTATTATACCCTGGGGACCGGTGAGCAAAAGCACAAGAGGGGGTCTGTACTGGTTCCGCCCCCCCTCTTTACTTCTGCTCACTGTGCCCCATACAATAGTGAGGGCCTAATGGTCACTCTGTATGAAAGGAATAGGAATCAATTGTTCTCAAAAATGTAAAAAGAATCCAAGCTTGAGAGTACAGAGCACTTTTCATATTTTAAATTACAGTGGATTCTTAAGGTTTTAAATAAAAAATACAATTAAGAGAGGGAGGATGAAAAATTAGTGCATATTTTGGGAAAACAGGATATAAGGAATTATTGTCACGTCATAAAATACTGTCATAAGATATTTTTAAGAAAGCATAGGAAGCAGACATTGAGGCATTAATATGTCAGTGTGAGTGCTATGAGATTTTCACATTTTTCACCTAAAATATCACAGAGTTTATTAAAAAGGATCATTTGGTATTTTACCATATAGATTACACTGGAGTCCTGCATTTTTACACTGGAGTCCTGCGTGCATCAGACAGAGATGTATGTTTTCAGCCAGGTGTGTGTGAAGAACATACTTTAATAGTCACTTGGGCCCGAACCATATGGGAGACTAGTCAGACAGGCGGCTCTGTTCTGGTGTCAATAAAGGACATTTCAGAATCAGGTCCTAGACAATTTCCAAGCTTACCACCCCATACCAGCCCATGGACCCTAACAGTCAGTGACGGACTGGGGTGATAAGGGCCCACCAATAACATTGACTTTGGGGGGCCCACTTTTCTCCTGCACGCAAATTTTATACTACCTTCATTCACAAATTTACCTATATCTCTATATAATAAACTGGGTAGCGTGGTTAATGAATGATGAGATGCTGCTTTTTTCTGTATAGATTGAATCAAGTGAATTATGCCAGGTACTGCCCATACAGTGGGGTTGGGGGCCCAGATCTACACAGGGGCCCACCGGGGGATTCCCCTGTTACCCTGTGGGACAGTCCGAGCGTGCTGACAGTAACAAAGCAGCAATTAACAAAAGTCAAGTTAAAAAAAAAAAGACGAAGAGAATTAAGAGTCTGTAAGGGTAACAACAGTTGTTTTAAGGATCATCTGTCACCAAATAGTCTCATTTAAGGTACCGTTACACTAAACGATTTACCAACGATCACGACCAGCGATACGACCTGGCCGTGATCGTTGGTAAGTCGTTGTGTGGTCGCTGGAGAGGTGTGACGTCACCGCTGTGCTCTGCTTTACGGCCGGCCGGCGCTGACAGTCAGTGCGGGAAGCTGGCGGCGAGGGACGTGACAGACACCGGAATGTGAGTATGTACTGTTTTTTTTTTTTTTACATTTACAATGGTAACCAGGGTAAACATCGGGTTACTAAGCGCGGCCCTGCGCTTAGTAACCCGATGTTTACCCTGGTTACCAGTGAACACATCGCTGGATCGGCGTCACACACGCCGATTCAGCGATGACAGCGGGTGATCAGCGACCAAAAAAAAGGTCCTGATCACTCCCAGCGACCAACGATCTCCCAGCAGGGGCCTGATCGTTGGTCGCTGTTACACATAACGATTTTGTTAACGATATCGTTGCTACGTCACAAAAAGGAACTATATCGTTAAAGAAATCGTTATGTGTGACGGTACCTTTACTTTAGGTCATCTAAAAGATACACTATGAAAAGCAATGAGAGATGTTATTTATTATGTGTTTCTTACATAGCACCATCATATGCTGAAGAGCTTTACAGAGATTATCGGCACTGTACCCATTGGGGCTCACAAATTACATTTCCTATCAGTATGACTCTGGAGTGTGGGACGAAACCGGAGAACCCGGAGGAAACCCACACAAACACAGTGAGAACATACAAACTTTTTTCAGATGTTGTCCTTGGTGGATTTGAATTCAGGACCGCTGCAAAGCAACAGTGCTAACTACTGAGCCACCATGGTTGTTGGATGCACTAGAATACTGGAGGCCCCTTCAAAGCATCTTATACAATTAGTGTAGATAGGGTTTATGTGATTGCTCCTCCCTGTAACAATTAAACTTTCTAAACTAAAGGACCCACTTGGCATATTTGGATCTATCTAGACGTGTATCGTATGTCTTTAAAGCTTTTTTAAACATTGGAGTAACATTAACTTATTTCCAGTCCAAGAAGTATATTCCATATATGCAGAGAATTTTAAATTCGTAAAAACAGAGGTTTTTTTAATTAATGAACTAAGTTCCCGAAGAACACTATGATGAAAATCATCATTTATTTGTACCTCTGACTTGCAAAAGTTTTGATATCATGTTACTTGTACTGTTTCTGCTTGATAACAGGAGTGCGATAATGCATTGTACGTACCATTCTTTTTTTTAAATTCCGTTTAATTTTGTGACTTCTTTGTATCTAGCATATTAATTGCGAAGGTGTGTATGTTTTCTATTGACTTATGTGAATACAGACATCAGGTTTCTAAATGAGCAAACAACAAATATTATTAGCTTTGTGCCCGTTCTGCACAATTTAATCAATGCATATAGAAATTAGATGTACGAGGTATCTATTTCTTTTTTATACAATCTCCATGATGGGGCTAAGTGTTTTGTTGTTTTGTCTGTAAAAATAAAATTGGACTAGTGTTTAGGGTATACCTGCAGCCCTTAAAGGGAACCTGTCACCTGAATTTGGCGGGACTGGTTTTGGGTCATATGGGCGGAGTTTTCGGGTGTTTGATTCACCCTTTCCTTACCCGCTGGCTGCATGCTGGCTGCAATATTGGATTGAAGTTCATTCTCTGTCCTCCATAGTACACGCCTGCACAAGGCAAGATTGCACAGCACAGGTGTGTACTATGGAGGACAGAGAATGAACTTCAATCCAATATTGCGGCCAGCATGCAGCCAGCGGGTAAGCAAAGGGTGAATCAAACACCCGAAAACTCCGCCCATATGACCCAAAACCAGTCCCGCCAAATTCAGGTGACAGAGTCCCTTTAAAATCCTTCATTGTAGCCCTGATAGAAAAGTGTCTTATATATTTTTTTATATTAGTGTCTAAATTGACCCTCCACCCTGGAACTGAAAAGCAGCTACAGATTTGTCATGTACCTGCCATTGGCCTCCCGCTGCCTGCTCTGCTCAGATCATTGTCTTGTCACCCTGCTTCCAAGATGGGCTGTGCAGTAGCATGAGGAGTGGCAATTTGCTGCAAATACTGGAGTGTTGGCAGTAAAAATGCTAGCTAAAGTACATGAGTTTTTGCCGCATTTTAATGTCTATTTTCCCCCTTTGATGAAAAACGCTGAAAGAAATGACATGTTGAAGATTTGACAGTACTTCAGATCTGCAAGGAAAAGATGAGAAGCATGTGCATGAGGTTTCAGAAATCTCATTTACTTTGCTGGTACTGGAAAAATACAAGGGGGAAAACTTAGCAAAAATGCAATGTGTGAACATACCCTAAACCACGGCTTCCCTGCCCTTCATGTGCAGTGGCGTACATATGGCAGGGAAGGCCATCATGGCTTAGACTTACTACACTACTACTATGATAGCCTTATTGGAAGCGGGAGGACATGAATGCAGATCAGAGGAGAAATGTCAACGAGAGGAAGTCGTGGATCACCAGGTGGGGTGACTATAGGTGAGAACGGTATGGTCACTCTTCAGTCCTAAGGTGGATGGTTGCTTTAACCCATTTGTGTTCTGACTCCACAAACTTGATATTTTTGCTTCTGCTGAAGAATATGGCTTATTGTCTCTCTTTTGCCAATCTCTCCTGTAGGTTTTACCAGCCGTATCAATGACGTTGGCAGCAAGGAAGAAAGGCAGCTGTAATAACAGGGCAGGGGTAAGTATATATTTTAATATCTAAGATAAATGAATTAATAATTGTATTTGGGGTGACTGAGAAAAGAATAGGGTTTTGGTTTGAAACAAGTAATATCTGGATGGTAAGTATTGCACCCCTCAGCAGATTTTTCCAAGAGTCGAACTATCTGCATAAGCCTGGTGTTACTGTCTATAGCAGGGGTCTAAAACTCAAGAGCCTGAGGCTCGGCATGTGGCCGGCGTGTTTAAGTCCCCTAATCTGTAGTCTAAGAAAAGCAGCACAAAAAGAAAAACATAAATAAGAGATTGTCTTCTAATTTTTCACTAAGTATTTACTACCTTCAAGTGCCAACGACTTTGGTATTATCTCTGATGGAGAACTAATCAAGATCTCTTCACTCTGCAGATGCTGTGCTCCTCGCTGTGGAGTGTTTTGAGCATTTTAGGATCTGCTTACTGCGTTTTGATATCCATCTATGCAATCAGTAAAGGGCCTCTGATCTGTGAGAAAGGAAAAAATACTTTGGATTTTTGTGACTACACATTGGGAAATCTCAGGTAATCTCATAATTGATTTTAAATAAGGTTTTATTGGGAAGCTGACACCAGTTTTCCCTATGTAATGTGAGAGCGCATAATGTAGAGATAATTGTTTTTGGAACTGATGGCTTCAAAACAGTATGTGTTTGCCAAGCTGAAGAGTACAAAGAAAAATACATGATGCCTACATTGAAACATGGTGGTGACAGTGTCCTTATGTGGGGCTGCATAAGTGCTGCTGGAGTCAGGAGCTACATTTCATTGATGGTATCATGAATTCACAGATGTACTGCTCTATATTGAAAAAGAAGATGCGGCCATCACTCCGTGCCCTTGGTAGACATGTACTTTACCAACATAACAATGATTCAAAACACCGCAGCACTCTGTAATCCCCAATATGTATGCAAATACTAAATATGAGATTTAAACTCAATTACTGCAATATAGAATGTACTTACAAAAATGAAGGTTCCTAGGGCCTAAATTGGCCAATTAATGTATGCCCATCAACCACAGCAAGGTGACTTTTATCTGTTGGGAATCTAACATAATACTTATCAAACATGTGTCTCCTGGGCTATAAGCCTACATAATTAATGGGCTATGTAGTGCAGTAGTGTCCACACTGTGCAGTGATGAGGCAGTGACTCAAGCAAGTTCAAAACAAAAAGCGTTTAATGTCCAAAAACTTACACAGTGCACAGCACGCTGTATCCTCCGGATCGCAGCTGGTAAAATAAAAGACATTCCGGGTCCCGTTGCCATGAGCGTCCACACTGCCGTGTATGCAGGGGTGCCAGACCCTTTGGCTCCTCTTGACCCTGTGTTGCCTCACACAGGGAGTGCTCTGCAGACCAACTGCTCTGTCTGCTTGCAAGACCAAAACTGGCACACCCCAACTATTCCTGCAGGGTGTATTTTCCTTTCCTCCACTCTGTGGCCATGAGCCACTTATAAGATCTGGGCTGGAGGAAACGGACCGGACCCCACTACCTTCCTGCACTCTGTTTCAAAAATAAAAAGCCCATACCGGGTTTTCCTGAACAAGCTCCTTGGTCAAAAATAACGACCACGTTCAAACTTACTTTTATTCTGCCTTGTGACTCACAGGCACCCTGCTGTGAACACAAGGCACTTCAGCGGATCTAAAGGTACCGTCACACTCAGCAACGCTGCAGCGATATAGACAACGAGCCGACCTAAACTAGATCGCTGGAGCGTCGCTGTTTAGGTCGCTGTAGAGACATCAAACACAGCAGCTCCAGAACGATGCAGGAGCATCCAGTGACGTAACGGCGACTCACTTATCGTTCTCGCTGGTTGTTAGCTCCATGTCAAACAGCCGGAGTGTACCGATCCGACACACATCTAGGGGCCCTATGCTCGTTGCTTTTGATGTCAAACATGACGATACACGCCGACCTGGCGACGAAATAAAGTTCTGGACTTCTAGCTCCGACCAGCGATGGCACAGATCCAGATCGTTGCTGCGTGTCAAACACAACGAGATCGCTATCCAGGACGCTGCAACGTCACGGATTGTTGTTGTTCTCTTTGCAAAGTTGCTGAGTGTGACGGTACCTTAATATGCTTCTGAGCACATCCTGGGGGACCCTCACATATGACACCGGTCACTGCCTCACATACCCCCCCTCTTCAAAATTGTGGGGTTGAACATTTGTCACCATACAGGGGGCCAGTGACAGGGCATCCGCATTTCCCTGTGACTTCCCCGCCTGATGTTCCACTGAAGAACTAAAGTTTTGTAGGGACAGGAATTATCTGGTGACTCGGGTATTCCTCTCTTTTGCCTTTCTCATTCAGACAAGGGGTGAATGGTCCGTTACCAAATGAAACTGACGCCCGAGCAAATAGTAGCGTAGGGACTCCAAGGCCCATTTAATCGCCAAGCACTCCTTCTCCACTACGCTATAATTTTTCTCTGCCAGGGTCAGTTTCCTGCTCAAGTAGGTGACTGGATGCTCATCCCTGTTCACCTCTTGCGACAGCACCGCTCCTAGGCCTAACTTCGAGGCTTCGGTTTGTAAAATAAAGGTCTTCTTGAAGTCGGGGCTGATGAGGACCGCCTGTCCACACAACGCCGACTTCAGGGACTGGAATGCTTCCTCTGCCTGAGGATTCCAATGGACCATCACTGTCTTCTTACCTTTTAACAGGTCCATTAGGGGTGCTGATTTTCCCACAAAATTGGGTATAAACCGTCGGTAGTAACCAATGATGCCAAGGAATGCCTGTCATGATATGTACTTTTGCCCTGTCCTGTATTTGAATAATATGCCATTTGATGTATGTAACTGTTCTCTGGTTTCTATTAGCTGTAATTTATGTATTTTCTTGGCTGGGAGTTCACCTGTAACAATGTTTCCTTCCCCCAATACTTGCAGCCCTAAGCTCTAATGTAATTAAGCTTTGTCAACATCACTAGTGGAGGAATAGCCATTCTTCCTCACAGCAGGTGGCTAGTCAAATGTACATACTACATAGATTAAGCGGAGCCCACCAGTCTAGAATCTTCTGGTGAAGTTAAGTAAAAAGGGCAGCACACTGCAGCGCCAAAACATGCAAACTTGAAAACACGAAATTTGAACTGCATTACTGCACTAGAAATATGAAAAATGAGAGCTTTTAGCGCATAAAAATGGCCATATTTATGTGTACCTCGTAGCCACTTTACGGCATCTCTCTTATACGAGGTCCTACGCTTGACCTACCTCACCGAGAATAAACGTCTCCATCTGAATGGGTACATGTGAAACCTCTTCTTGGACTCAAATTCTCTCTTTCTGTGGAGGGGTATTGGACCTACTATAATTAAAACACCTGTGGCTAGGAGGCGGGGAGTGCACGATCAGAAGGCTAAAGAATACATTTCAAAAACCTGACCTGCACATCCAAACATAGACTGAGTGTGAACAGGTGCTGAACCCAGAGTCGCCAACTCGTATATAGTTAAGTAAAAAGGGCAGCACACTGCAGCGCCAAAACATGCAAACTTGAAAACACGAAATTTGAACTGCATTACTGCACTAGAAATATGAAAAATGAGAGCTTTTAGCGCATAAAAATGGCCATATTTATGTGTACCTCGTAGCCACTTTACGGCATCTCTCTTATACGAGGTCCTACGCTTGACCTACCTCACCGAGAATAAACGTCTCCATCTGAATGGGTACATGTGAAACCTCTTCTTGGACTCAAATTCTCTCTTTCTGTGGAGGGGTATTGGACCTACTATAATTAAAACACCTGTGGCCAGGAGGCGGGGAGTGCACGATCAGAAGGCTAAAGAATACATTTCAAAAACCTGACCTGCACATCCAAACATAGACTGAGTGTGAACAGGTGCTGAACCCAGAGTCGCCAACTCGTATATAGTTAAGTAAAAAGGGCAGCACACTGCAGCGCCAAAACATGCAAACTTGAAAACACGAAAATTTAACTGCATTACTGCACTAGAAATATGAAAAATGAGAGCTTTTAGCGCATAAAAATGGCCATATTTATGTGTACCTCGTAGCCACTTTACGGCATCTCTCTTATACGAGGTCCTACGCTTGACCTACCTCACCGAGAATAAACGTCTCCATCTGAATGGGTACATGTGAAACCTCTTCTTGGACTCAAATTCTCTCTTTCTGTGGAGGGGTATTGGACCTACTATAATTAAAACACCTGTGGCTAGGAGGCGGGGAGTGCACGATCAGAAGGCTAAAGAATACATTTCAAAAACCTGACCTGCACATCCAAACATAGACTGAGTGTGAACAGGTGCTGAACCCAGAGTCGCCAACTCGTATATAGTTAAGTAAAAAGGGCAGCACACTGCAGCGCCAAAACATGCAAACTTGAAAACACGAAATTTGAACTGCATTACTGCACTAGAAATATGAAAAATGAAAAATGAGAGCTTTTAGCGCATAAAAATGGCCATATTTATGTGTACCTCGTAGCCACTTTACGGCATCTCTCTTATACGAGGTCCTACGCTTGTTTTTGAAATAGAATCTTCTGGTGGACCCAACCATTGAATAGAAGGTGTGACCCCTACCCCCCTTCATGGGCGGATCCCAGGAGCTCAGACAATCCATTCTTATTTTGAGATCAGATGTGAGTTGATCCTTGAAGGAGAAGGAGTGGGGATTCTTAGCTGAGGCAGGACCCCACGCCCATCTGGGACTGCGGAAGCGAACGGGGCGAGACTTGAGCTGAGGACATATCTCGTCGTTCGTGAGATTGTTTTGGGATCCATTGGACTAATTGTGGACTATTACTTTGTTACCTGGCACAAGGATTATCGGGAGGTGCCCCCGAACCTGTTCCGTTGGACTAATTGTGGACTCTGTAGATCTACCTGCATGTGTTGTTCCAGCGTTCTTGATAATAAATCTGTGGAATCATCCCTTGGCCTGTTGTCCCTTCTTGCTCTGCCGTACACCCCGTCACAAACTGGTGGCAAGCAGTGGGATCAGAGCAGAAGGAATGGAGGACAATGGCCCAACATCGGGAACCAACACTGCAGAGTACAAGAACTGGACTTTGGGGAGCCTACAATCAAAGGCCCGTGAAGTAGGAGTCCGTTTTAAGGGACTCTCCAAGGAGCAGCTTATTGAGGCTTTGGAAGGAGTTCGCCTGCAAGATGACGCTGAGGAAGGACCCTCACAGCAAATGGAGGAAAGACTGCAGCCGGAGGTAAATACCCAAAAAAGTCAGTGGGTTGTGTGGTACGAGGAGGAGTTGGCATTGCTGGGAGAAGAGGCCACCATATACGATAAGAGGGAGGCCATTCACAGAGCTCAGGAGATGGCATTGCTGGAGAGGCAGATCGCTTTGGAAGCAGCTAGAAGCTCCAGACAGACTGTAACCCCAGCACCCACCATGAGGGAACTCCCCAGAGTGTCCCGCAAAGACTTCAAGCCCTTTAATGAGGCTGCAGGCGACATTGAGGGCTTCTTCTAGGACTTTGAGCATCAGTGCCGATTAATGGAAGTCCCGGAAAGGGAGCGAGTCCGACACCTGGTGGGGCTCTTAGAGGGTGGAGCTGCCGCAGCCTACAGAGCTATGGACCCTCAGGGGAACTGTGAGTATGCGGAGATTAAACGGACTATTCTAGAACATTATGCTGTTACCCCAGACACTTACAGGACTCAGTTCCGTACTTTAGCCTGTGATGAGGAAGTGTCTTTCAAGATGTATGCCCACAGACTGAAGCAAATATGTCATCGCTGGCTGGAGGCAGAGGAGGCCTTAACCTGGGAGACCTTCCTCCAGGTTATCCTAAAAGAGCAGTTTTACTTCAAGTGCCCTGCTGAGATCCGGGAATGGGTGCGTGAAAGGAGACCAGCCACTGTGGAGGAAGCTGCAGCTCTAGCTGATGAGGCTCTCACCATCAAGCCTCAGTGGAGGATTCTGTTGGAGGATGGAGAGAGGCCTACCAGCTCCACAACACCGGTGGCCCCCTGTTCTTCTGTCCCCATTGTTCCCCGTTCCTCTAAGCCACCACCTCATGCTGATACCCGTGTAAATGTGCCTCCAGTTGCTTCTACTGCGTTTTCTGGAATACGACGAGGAGAGGAAGTAGCAGAGCGTAGGTGTTATGGTTGTGGGCATCCGGGGCATCTGCAGGCCTCATGCCCAGCCAGCCCATGGAGGAGTCATCCTCAAAACCCTACAGCACCTTCAGGTGGGGGCCGGCCTCCAGGTTCCCTTACCCCTCGCCCAAGAGGACGCCTTGGATGGAGTGAAACCCAGCACAGATGCTATCGATGTGGACAGCCGGGGCATCTGCAAGCATCCTGCCCAGCTGTTCAAATGAGGATTAATCCTGTACCCAGTCATATTATTAATTATGTACAGCCAAGTGCCATGGAGGACAATGTGTCACCACTACGTGAGGACTGGCCTTGTGCCTCACCCACCCATGTTGCACCACTAGGAGTTTATGGTGTGCGACCTGCAGCTATGATGACTTCTGCTCATCGAGGTAAGCACTTGCAGGAGGTCATGCTGGATGGACAGAGACTTATTGGATTTTGTGACTCAGGGGCTTTCCTCACACTGGCTGATCCCCGAGTGGTTCGGCCTGAGGCAATCCATAGAGGACCTGGGATTGTCATTGAACTGGCTGGTGGACAATGGAGGACTATTCCCACAGCCACTGTGGATCTGAACTTTGGTTTTGGGGTCAGGCGATGTGTGGTTGGGGTGATGGGTGGTCTGCCTGCAGATGTTCTCCTGGGCAATGATGTGGGAGAGCTACGATGCCAATTTGTGGCTGCATGAAGCCACATGTAAGTTATGCTCTGCCTGTGTGTACTTAACCAGCGACCTGTAGAGGTCCCTGGTACGTACACAAATTGGGAGGGGAAGGGATTGTCATGATATGTACTTTTGCCCTGTCCTGTATTTGAATAATATGCCATTTGATGTATGTAACTGTTCTCTGGTTTCTATTAGCTGTAATTTATGTATTTTCTTGGCTGTAACAATGTCTCCTTCCCCCAATACTTGCAGCCCTAAGCTCTAATGTAATTAAGCTTTGTGAACATCACTAGTGGAGGAATAGCCATTCTTCCTCACAGCAGGTGGCTAGTCAAATGTACATACTACATAGATTAAGCGGAGCCCACCAGTCTAGAATCTTCTGGTGGACCCAACCATTGAATAGAAGGTGTGACCCCTACCCCCCTTCATGGGCGGATCCCAGGAGCTCAGACAATCCATTCTTATTTTGAGATCAGATGTGAGTTGATCCTTGAAGGAGAAGGAGTGGGGATTCTTAGCTGAGGCAGGACCCCACGCCCATCTGGGACTGCGGAAGCGAACGGGGCGAGACTTGAGCTGAGGACATATCTCGTCGTTTGTGAGATTGTTTTGGGATCCATTGGACTAATTGTGGACTATTGCTTTGTTACCTGGCACAAGGATTATCGGGAGGTGCCCCCGAACCTGTTCCGTTGGACTAATTGTGGACTCTGTAGATCTACCTGCATGTGTTGTTCCAGCGTTCTTGATAATAAATCTGTGGAATCATCCCTTGGCCTGTTGTCCCTTCTTGCTCTGCCGTACACCCCGTCACAATGCCCTCACCTGTTTGGAACTTAAGGGCTTGGGCCAGTTTTGGATGACCTCGATCTTGTTTACTTGGGGTTTGATCACCCGACGGCCGATCACGTAACCTAAGTACCGAGCTTCCGTGAGCCCTATTGCGCATTTCTTTGGGTTTGCTGTTAACCCTGCGACTCTTTGGGTTTGCTGTTAACCCTGCGACTCTGAGTGACTCTAGTACAGCTTGTACCTGGGACAGGTGGGCCTCCCAGTTGGTACTAAAGATGACTATGTCGTCTAAATAGGCCGATGCGTATTTCTGATGCGGTTCTAACACTTTGTCCATCAGCCTCTGGAATGTGGCCGGAGCCCCATATAACCCAAAGGGCAAGATGACATAGTGAAACAGACCCTCTGGCATGATAAATGCGGCCTTCTCTTTAGCCGATTCTGTCAGGGGGACCTGCCAGTATCTTTTGGTGAGATCGAGTGTGGTAAAGTACTGAGCTTTACCAAGTCTTTCAATTAGCTCGTCCACCCAAGGCATTGGATAGAGGTCAAATTTTGACATCTCATTTAACTTCATGAAGTTATTACAGAAGCGTAACGACCCATTCGGTATAGGTATTAACATAATGGGGCTAGTCCACTCACTCTAGGACTCTTCATTGACTCGCAATTGAAGCATTTGCTTCACTTCCGCCGCTATTGCTTGCCTTCGGGCTTCTGGCACTCGGTATGGTTTCATCTCTACCCTTACCTGGGGCTCCTGACAATGTCATGCTGAATCACTGAGGTTCGCCCCGGCAGCTCTGAGAATACATCCGTATTCTGCTACCCCAAAGCTCGAGCCTCCCGTCGCTGCGGTTTTGTGAGGGCGTCATTTACCTTTACCTCACACCCGGCTGTGTCCTTGGCCAGTGCCAGAGGGACCCACCATTTGTACGACTGGAGTCGCCTCTGTGACCAAGCATTCTCTGTCCTTCCAGGCCTTTAGCAGGTTTACATGGTACAGTTTCTTGGATTTCCTTTTCCTGGGTTGGTACGCTTTATAATTCACTTCCCCCACTTTCCCCCATTTTTCATAAGGCCCTTGATACTTGGCCATGAGTTTACTCTCTGGGGTGGGTACTAGAACCAACACACGGTTTCCTACATTAAAGATCCTGACTGTGGCCCTTTTATTATACATGCTGCTCTGAGCGGCCTGGCCATCCAACAGATGCTCCTTTGCTATGGGCCACAGAACCACAATCCAATCCTGCATACTTGCCACATACTCGATGACACTCTTATGTGGAGTGGGCTCCTGTTCCTACGTCTCTTTAGCTACATCCAGCATTCCCCTCAGGTGCTTGCCATACAATAGCTCAAATGGGGAGAACCCCATGGACGCCTGCGGTACCTCGCAAATGGCAAACATTAATGCGAATCTGCAGCGTTTTTGTACCCATTCCATTATAGAAAATCGCAGGGGTAAAAAACGCAGCAAATCCGCAAAAAAAAAAAAAAACGCACAAAAAACGCTGCCGAACCGCACAAAAAAGCGACAAATCCACAGGTGCGTTTTCTGCCAGGAGAGGCAGAATCCGCACCAGAAATTCCTAAGGCTAATCCGCAACGTGTGCACATAGCCTCAGAAAGGAGGCAATCACAACCTCCAATAGTAAACTGAAAAAAAACAAACAAACAAAAAAAAAGACCACCACTGATAGAAAGCAGAGGGTGGTTATAAATGGTATAGTCTCTAACTGGGTCGCTGTGACCAGTGGGGTACCGCAGGGGTCGGTATTGGGACCTGTTCTCTTCAACATATTCATTAATGATCTGGTAGAAGGTTTACACAGTAAAATATCGATATTTGCAGATGATACAAAACTATGTAAAGCAGTTAATACAAGAGAAGATAGTATTCTGCTACAGATGGATCTGGATAAGTTGGAAACTTGGGCTGAAAGGTGGCAGATGAGGTTTAACAATGATAAATGTAAGGTTATACACATGGGAAGAGGGAATCAATATCACCATTACACACTGAACGGGAAACCACTGGGTAAATCTGACAGGGAGAAGGACTTGGGGATCCTAGTTAATGATAAACTTACCTGGAGCAGCCAGTGCCAGGCAGCAGCTGCCAAGGCAAACAGGATCATGGGGTGCATTAAAAGAGGTCTGGATACACATGATGAGAGCATTATACTGCCTCTGTACAAATCCCTAGTTAGACCGCACATGGAGTACTGTGTCCAGTTTTGGGCACCGGTGCTCAGGAAGGATATAATGGAACTAGAGAGAGTACAAAGGAGGGCAACAAAATTAATAAAGGGGATGGGAGAACTACAATACCCAGATAGATTAGCGAAATTAGGATTATTTAGTCTAGAAAAAAGACGACTGAGGGGCGATCTAATAACCATGTATAAGTATATAAGGGGACAATACAAATATCTCGCTGAGGATCTGTTTATACCAAGGAAGGTGACGGGCACAAGGGGGCATTCTTTGCGTCTGGAGGAGAGAAGGTTTTTCCACCAACATAGAAGAGGATTCTTTACTGTTAGGGCAGTGAGAATCTGGAATTGCTTGCCTGAGGAGGTGGTGATGGCGAACTCAGTCGAGGGGTTCAAGAGAGGCCTGGATGTCTTCCTGGAGCAGAACAATATTGTATCATACAATTATTAGGTTCTGTAGAAGGACGTAGATCTGGGTATTTATTATGATGGAATATAGGCTGAACTGGATGGACAAATGTCTTTTTTCGGCCTTACTATGTTACTATGTTACTATGTTACCTCCCAGCTAGTGTGGACAGGTGCAAGCTGCAATAACTGCACAAGATACAAACAAGAGAATGATCCTAAACACACATCTAAGGCCACTGTTATATTTCTGAAGATCACGGTGAAAGTGACTCAGTGGCAAAGTGTCTCCTGATTCGAACCCAACCAAAACACCAATGAATTTTGAGGAGACAAGTTGTCATCACTCTCCCTCCAGTGTCCAGGCTCTAAGGTTATGTGCACACGTTGCGGATTAGGCTTACGAATTTATGGTGCGGATTCTGCCTCTCCTGGCAGAAAACGCACCTGCGGATTTGTCGTGTTTTTTGTGCAGTTCCGCAGCGTTTTTTGTGCGTTTTTGCTGCGGTTTTCTTTCGGATTTGCTGCGGTTTTTACCCCTGCGGTTTTCTATAATGGAATGGGTACAAAAACACTGCAGATTCACAAAAAAGAAGTGACATGCTACTTATTTTAAACCGCAGCGTTTCCGCAGCGGATTTTCCGCAAAGTGTGCACAGCATTTTTTTTTCTCATTGATTTACATTGTACTGTAAATCAATTGCGGATCTGCAGCGTTTCTGCACTGCAAAAAACACTGCGGATCCGCAGAGAATCCGCAACGTGTGCACATACCCTAAATAAGAAATCGCTCTTGAAGAATGAAAAAAGATAGATGTTACAATATGTCACCAACTTTTTCATTCCATGCTTAGAAGACTTGGTGCAGTCCTTAAAAACATTGAGGTCATTTAAAATACTGGATGTAGTAGTTTTTGATGTAGGGTTTATTCATTTTTGAAGCAACTAATTTGCTTAAAACAGAAGATTTTGTAATGAAAGTTATATTATTAACTTTACCTTCATGTTATGGGTTTAAAAAAATGTTCTATGAAACTCAGTCTGGTCTAAGGTTTGGAAATTGTTCTTATGTTTAGTGAGATATTGATTACAATTTTACTTTACAAAGGGGGTGTACTCATTTATGATGAGCACTGTATATGTATGTTGTATGTAAGCCCTCTTCACAAGTGCTGCGCCCTGGAAATAAAGGTGCTAATAATAAAGCACCTGGAAATAAATAATAATAATGATAAATAACAAGTGCTTCCACAAGGGATCCCTCCTACAGGCTGCCATCCAAAGCCCACCATGTCTATCAGGGATATCTCCCAAACAGTATCGCTTTGGAATATGTATTTCAAATTATGTAAGTGATGAAAGGGTCACAGATTGTAGTCTCCTAAAGGGGCAAAAAGATGAGACTTTATTTAAAACATTTAACAAAATAATTAAAGGGGTTTTCTACTTCCAAAAACTATGGTTTAAAATTCTTCTCTACACATAATTAACCCAGCAGGTACTCACCTTCCCCAGGTCCAGTAATGCTTCTTTGCAGCTGATGCAGTTTCCATGTACTGGCTGAAGTGGTGACATTGTGACTACAGCGCACATCACTGCTGCTAACAATCACAGAGCTCAGCAGCTTATGCTGCCTACATGGAGAGAATCACTAAGCTCAGTGATTGACTGCAGCGGTAACTCCCCTGTCCTCAAAACAAAATTAATAAAATATATATACAGCCCGTGAAATAAGTATTGAACACGTCACTAATTTTCTAAGTAACTATAGTTCTAAAGGTGCTATTGACATGAAATTCTCACCAGATGTCGGTAACAGCTCATCCAATCCACACAGGCAAAGAAACCACACCATAAATGCCCAGAAATTATGTATAATAATGAGAAATGATACCGGAAAATTTGTTGAACACGCTTACTGAAATTTAATTAATACTTTGTACTGAAGCCTTTGTTTGTGATGACAGCTTCAAGATGCCTCCTGTATGGAGAAACTAGCCGCATGCATTGCTCATCTATGATTTTGGCCCATTCTTCCACACACTCTTCAAATCCTGAAGATCCTATGGGCTCCTTCTATGGACTCTGAGCTTTAATTCCTTCCATAAATTTTCCATTGGATTCAGGTGATTGGCTGGGCCATTCTAGCAACTTTATTTTCACTCTCTGAAACCAATTGAGAGTTTCCTTGGCTGGGTGTTTGGGATCACTGTCTTGCTGAAATGTCCACCTTCATTTTATTTTCATTGTTCTGGTAGATGGCAGCAGATCTTTATCAAGAATGTCTTGATACATTTATCCATTTTATTATTATTACTAGCTGAAGAGCCCGGCGTTGCCTGGGCATAGTAAATATCTGTGGTTAGTTATAGCACGTCACTTCTCTTATTTTCCCATCACGCCTCTCATTTTCCCAATCACATCTTTAATTTTCCCCCTCACATCTCTCATTTTCTCCCTCACACCTCTCATTTTCTCCCTCACTCCTCTCATTCCCCCCTAACACTTGTCTTTTCGACCTCACATCTGTCATTTTCCGATCACTACACTATTTTCCCTCACTCCTCTCATTTTGCACTCACACCTTTTCATTTTCACCTCACACCTCTCATTTTCACCTCATAGTTAGTAAGGCCGAAAAAAGACATTTGTCCATCCAGTTCAGTATATACATGTTTGTCATCTCCCTTATATATAGTATACACCTGTATGTCATCTCCTGTATATAGTATATACCTGTATGTCATCTCCCCTGTATATAGTATATACCTGCTGTGTGTCATCTCCCCTGTATATAGTATATACCTGTATGTCATCTCCTCCTATATATAGCATATACCTGTATGTCATCTCCTCCTATATATAGTATATACCTGTATGTCATCTCCTCCTATATATAGTATATACCTGTATGTCATCTCCTTCTATATATAGTATATACCTGTATGTCATCTCCTCCTGTATATAGTATATACCGGTGTGTCATCTCCCCTGTATATAGTATATATCTGTGTGTCATCTCCTCCTGTATATAGTATATACCTGTATGTCATCTTCTATATATAGCATATACCTGTATGTCATCTCCTCCTGTATATAGTATATACCTGTAGGTAATCTGCTCCTGTATATAGTATATACCTGTGTGTCATCTCCTCCTGTATATAGTATATACCTGTATGTCATCTCCTCCTGTATATAGTATGTACCTGTATGTCATCTCCTCCTTTATATAGTATATACCTGTGTGTCATCTCTCCTGTATATAGTATATATCTGTGTGTCATCTCCCCTGTATATAGTATATACCTGTGTGATCTCCTGTATTAGACCTCGTTAACACGTTATTTGCTCAGTATTTTTACCTCAGTATTTGTAAGCTAAATTGGCAGCCTGATAAATCCCCAGCCAACAGGAAGCCCTCCCCCTGGCAGTATATATTAGCTCACACATACACATAATAGACAGGTCATGTGACTGACAGCTGCCGTATTTCCTATATGGTACATTTGTTGCTCTTGTAGTTTGTCTGCTTATTAATCAGATTTTTATTTTTGAAGGCTAATACCAGACTTGTGTGTGTTTTAGGGCGAGTTTCGTTTGTCAAGTTGTGTGTGTTGAGTTGTGTGTGGCGACATGCATGTAGCGACTTTTGTGAGATGAGTTTTGTGTGGCAACATGCGTGTAGCAACTTTTTGTGTGTCGAGTTGCATGTGACAGGTTAGTGTAGCAAGTTGTGTGCAGCAAGTTTTGGGCATGGCGAGTTTTGCACGTGGTGAGTTTTATGTCTGGTGCCTTTTGAGTATGTGCAAGTTTTGTGCGAGGCAACTTTTGCATGTGTTGCAAATTTTGTGCATGTGGCAATTTTTCCGCATGTGCAAGTTTTGCGTGTGGCGAGTTTTCCATGAGGTGAGTTTTGCACTTGTGGCGAGTTTTGCGTGAGCCTATTTTTTGCATGTGGCGAGTTTTGCGCGTGGTGAGTTTTGAGCGGCGACTTTTGTGTTTCGACTTTTATGTGGTGAGGTTGGTGTATGTGTGGTGAAATATGTGCTGAGGGTGGTATATGTGTTCAAGCACATGGTAGTGTGTGGCGCATTTTGTGTGTGTGTTCATATCCCCGTGTGTGGTGAGTATCCCATGTCGGGGTCCCACCTTAGCAACTGTACAGTATATACTCTTTGGCGCCATCGCTCTCACTCTTTAAGTCCCCCTTGTTCACATCTGGCAGCTGTCAATTTGCCTCCAACACTTTTCCTTTCACTTTTCCCTATTATGTAGATAGGGGAAAAATAGTTTGGTGAATTGGAAAGCGCGGAGTTAAAATTTCACCTCACAACATAGCCTATGACGCTCTCAGGGTCCAGACGTGTGACTGTGCAAAATTTTGTGGCTGTAGCTGCGACGCCTCCAACACTTTTCATTTCACTTTTTCCCCATTATGTAGATAGGGGCAAAATTGTTTGGTGAATTGGAACGCGCGGGGTTAAAATTTCGCCTCACAACATAGCCTATGACGCTCTCGGGGTCCAGACGTGTGACTGTGCAAAATTTTGTGGCTGTAGCTGCGACGGTGCAGATGCCAATCCCGGACATACACACACACACACACATACACACATACACACATTCAGCTTTATATAGTAGATTTATTATTATAGCGCCATTTTTTCCATGGCGCTTTACATGTGAGGAGGGGTGTACATAATAAAACAAGAACAATAATCTTGAACAATACAAGTCACAACTGGTACAGGAGGAGAGAGGACCCTGCCCGCGAGGGCTCACAATCTACAAGGGATGGGTGAGGATACAGTAGGTGAGGGTAGAGCTGGTCGTGCAGCAGTTTGGTCAATCGGTGGTTACTGCAGGTTGTAGGCTTGTCGGAAGAGGTGGGTCTTCAGGTTATTTTTGAAGGTTTCGATGGTAGGCGAGAGTCTGATATGTTGTGGTAGAGAGTTCCAGAGTAGGGGTGATGCGCGAGAGAAATCTTGTATGCGATTGTGGGAAGAGGAGATAAGAGGGGAGTAGAGAAGGAGATCTTGTGAGGATCGGAGGTTGCGTGCAGGAAAGTACCGGGAGACGAGGTCACAGATGTATGGAGGAGACAGGTTGTGGATGGCTTTGTACGTCATGGTAAGGCTTTTGTTCTGGAGTCTCTGGGTGATGGGGAGCCAGTGCAGGGATTGACAGAGGGGAGAGGCTGGGGAATAGCGGGGGGGGGGGGGGGGCAGGTGGATTAGTCGGGCAGCAGAGTTTAGAATAGATTGGAGGGGTGCAAGAGTGTTAGAGGGGAGGCCACAGAGCAGGAGGTTACTGTAGTCGAGGCGGGAGATGATGAGGGCATGAACTAGGGTTTTTGCAGATTCTTGGTTTAGGAATGTACGGATCCGTGAAATATTTTTGAGTTGGAGGCGGCAGGAAGTGGAAAGGGTTTGGATATGTGGTTTGAAGGAGAGATCAGTGTCAAGGATTACCCCAAGACAGCGGGCTTGTGGGACTGAGGAGAGTGGGCAGCCGTTTGCTGTAATGGATATGTTCGTTGGGGAGGTCGTGTGAGATGGGGGAAAGACGATTAATTCTGTTTTGTCCATGTTAAGTTTTAGAAATCTATCGGAGAAGGATGAAATAGCGGATAGACATTGAGGGATTCTGGTTAGTAGGGTGGTGATATCTGGTCCAGAGATGTAGATCTGTGTGTCAAAAGCATAGAGATGATACTGAAAGCCGTGAGATTCTATGAGCTGTTCCAGGCCAAAGGTGTAAATGGAGAAGAGCAGGGGCCTTAGAACTGAACCTTGCGGGACTCCGACAGATAGGGGGCGAGGTGAGGAGGTGGTGTGTGAGTGGGAGACGCTGAATGTTCGGTCAGTTAGGTATGACGAGATCCAGGATAGGGCCAAGTCTGTGATGCCAAGGGATGAGAGGGTCTGCAGCAGCAGGGAATGGTCAACTGTGTCAAAGGCAGAGGACAGGTCCAGGAGGAGGAGGATAGAGTAGTGTCGCTTGCTCTTGGTGGTTAATAGATCATTGGTGACCTTAGTTAGGGCAGTTTCAGTGGAGTGGTGTGACCGGAAGCCTGATTGAAAGTGGTCGAAGAGGGAGCAGGAAGATAGATGGGAGGACAGTTCAAGATGCGCATGTTGTTCCAGTAGTTTTGAGGCAAAGGGGAGAAGTGATATAGGGCGATAGCTAGATACAGAGGATGGGTCAAGAGAGGGCTTTTTGAGGATAGGTGTGATTGAGGCATGTTTAAAGCTTGAGGGGAAAACACCAATTGTTAGTGATAGGTTGAGGAGATGGGTTAGGGTTGGGATGAAGACTGTGGCGAGGTTTGAGATGAAGTGGGATGGGATCGGATCAAGTGCACAGGTGGTGAGATGCGATCTTGAGAGTAGAGTGGAGAGTCCGTCTTCTGTAATGGTGGAGAAGTTGGTTTTGGAGGTGGAGGGCTGGGTAGTTGGGAGGAAGGGTTCTGAGGGTTGTCGACTAAAACTGTCTCTGATGTTCTCAATCTTCTGCTTGAAAAATGAGGCAAAGTCTTCAGCTGAGATAAGTGGGGAGGGAAAAGGTGCTGGGGCGCGGAGGAGAGAATTGAAGGTGTTGAATAACTGTTTGGGTTTGTGAGACACGGAGGATATTAGAGATGAGAAGTAGGTTTGTTAAGCTGTGGCGAGTGTGGTCTTGAAAGTAGTGAGGGACTGTTTGTATGTGATGAAGTGCTCGCTGGAGTGGGATCTTTTCCATCTGTGCTCAGCAGCCCTGGAAGCTCGCCTCAGTTCTTTGGTCAGGCGGGTGTGCCAGGGCTGTCTGTTGATTTTGCGAGCTTTGGTATGTGTGAGACGGGCAAGAGATTCCAAAGCTACAGCTATTGTGGTGTTATATAGAGCGGCAGCGTCATCCGCATTGTATAGGGAGCTTATGTCTGTGAGAGGGAGGAAGGATTCAGAGAGTGAGTGTAGATCAAGGTGTTTAAGATTTCTGCGAGGGTGTAAAAGTTTGTGGGGTGGGGATTGTAGACAAGGAGTGGAGAGGGAAGAGAATGTGAGTAGGTTGTGGTCAGAAAGAGGAAGAGGTGAGTTCGAGAGGTTAGATAGGGAGCAGAGGCGGGTGAAGATGAGGTCCAGTGTGTGACCATCTTTGTGGGTGGCTGTAGAAGACCATTGAGCAAGGCCAAAGGAGGAAGTGAGGGATAGTAGTTTAGTGGCAGCTGAGAGGGAAGTGTCAATGGGGATGTTGAAGTCGCCCATGATTATAGTGGGGATGTCAGTGGCGAGGAAATGGAGTAGCCATTCATCCTTCCTTTAATTACATGAAGTTTACCAGTGCCATATGCTGAAACATGGCATGTATTATGGTCAAAAGTTCAATTTTGGTCTCATCTGACCAGGCTATATTCCCCCGGTGTTTCACAGGCTTGTCTAAATGTTGTTAAGCAAGCTATAAACACTCTTGAACTTGCTTTTTGTTCAGCAATGGAGTCTTGCTTGGTGAGCGTGCATACCCGCCATGGGGGTTAATTGCATTACTTATAGTTTTCTTTGAAACAATGGTACCTCCTGATTCCAGGTCTTTCTGTAGCTCTCCTTGGCTATTAAACAACTCTTCTGATAATTATTTTCACTCCTCTGACTGAAATCTTGCGGTACCATCTGGTCATGCAGGTTGAAGGTGAAATGATGTTCTTTCCACTTCTGGATTATGGCCCCAACAGTGCTCATGGGAAGCTTCAGTAGTTTAGAAATTATTCTGTAAACAATGTTATCAGTTTGTTTGGCAACAATAAGGTTGCAAAAGTCTTGATACAACTCACTGGTTTTACCCATCATGGGCGGTTTCTTGTGTAGCTCCTTGGTGATGAGAAACCTTTTTATAGGTCATCAGATGAACCAGCTGATATTTTTCACTGAGTGGCAGGATTGCTTTCTAATTACTGTTTATACTCGAGTATAAGCCGACCCCCTAATTTTGCCACAAAAAACTGGGAAAACTTAATGACTCGAGTATAAGCCTAAGGTGGGAAATGCAGCATCTACCGGTAAATTTCAAAAATAAAAATAGATACCAATAAAAGTAAAATTAATTGAGACATCAGTAGGTTAAGTGTTTTTGAATATCCATATTGAATCAGGAGCCCCATATAATGCTCCATACAGTGTATGATGGGCGCCATAAGATGCAATATATTAAAATATGCCTCACATAATGCTGCACAAATGTTGATTATGACACCATAAGATGCTCAATACAGACATTTGCCCCATACAATGCTGCACAAATGCTGATTACGGCCCCATAAGATGCTCCATAGAGATATTTGCCACATATAATGCTGCACATGGCCCCATACAGATATTTGCCCCATATAATGCTGCACATAGCCCCATAAGATGCTCCATACAGATATTTGCCCCATATAATGCTGCACATGGCCCCATACAGATATTTGCCCCATATAATGCTGCACATGGCCCCATAAGATGCTCCATAGATATTTGCCCCATATAATGCTGCACATGGCCCCATAAGATGCTCCATAGATATTTGCTCCATATAATGCTGCACATGGCCCCATAAGATGCTCCATAGATATTTGCCCCATATAATGCTGCACATGGCCCCATAAGATGCTCCATAGATATTTGTCCCATATAATGCTGCACATGGCCCCATAAGATGCTCCATAGATTTTTGCCCCACACAGTGCTGCACTTGGCCCCATAAGATGCTCCATACAGATAATTGCCCCATATAAAGCTGCACATGGCCCCATAAGATGCTCTACACAGATATTTGCCCCATATGCTGTTGCTGTGATTAAAAAAATAAAAATAATGACATACTCACCTCTCAGGCCCCCAGCACTTTCTATATTCACCTGCTCCGCGTTCCACCGCCGACCGCCGCTTTGTCTTCCCCGTACTCTGCACCGACGTTCAGGCAGAGGGCGGTTGCGCACTAATTGCATCATCGCGCCCTCTGACCAGAGCGTCACTGCAGAGGACGTGGAAGACGCAGCGGCGCTGACGGTGGAACGGGGAGCAGGTAAATATCGCTCACTGCCCCCGTCATACTCACCTGCTCCTGGTGCGGTTCCTGCACATCTGTTCCTCGGCGCCAGCAGCTTCTTCCTGTAGTGAGCGGTCACATGGTACTGCTCATTACACTAATGAATATGTGGCTCCACCCCTATGGGAGTGGAGTCGGGTCCATATAATATACTCGAGTATATACGGTAGATAGATTTTAGCAGGTGTCATGACTTTTCATGGCTTTTTGAACCTCTTTCTTCGTATGTTCAATACTTTTTCCCTGTGTAATTTCTCATTATTACACCTAACTTAATTTATGGACATCTATGGTTTAATTTCTTTGCCCGTGTGGATTGAATGGGTTATTACCAACATCTGGTGAGAATTTCATGTCAATAGAACCTATAGAAATATATTTACTTAGAAAATTTGTAACATGTTCAATACTTATTTCACCTGCTGTATGTGTTTTTTTCTAATAAATAAAAAATACATATATAGTAATAGCGCAATTACTTCTGGAGAACATGCAGCAGAATGTCTCTGTTGGCCTCTAATTCCTCTGTAATAAGAAAATCTGTATTCCCTGAAGTCACATTTTACCCATGAGGTTATCGTGAACAATTAGCCAAGTAGGAGAAGGAAGCTGAGGTTTTCTTATAAGACATTTCTAGCCTTCACTTGTATTGTTGGCTTTGGTTCCACTTTAAAGGGGAATCTGTCACCAGGTTTTTGCCACCTAATATAAGAGCAGCAAGTGTAGGGACAGATACCCTAATTCCATCAATGTGTCACTTACTAAGCTGGTTGATGTAGTTTTTATAAAATCACTGTTTCATTAGCAGGAGGTTATTACTGGAGGTCTAGCAAACGTGCTGTCTTATAGTCCTCCATATTCATGAGGTCTATGTAACCGCACACCTAACACAAATTGCCAGCTTTCTGCCTAAGCACAATGCATACAGAAACGAGCCAATCAGCGGTGTGGGCGGAGTTATACAGAGCTCACCAGTCAGAGAACTGCTAGATCTGCAGCAGGTAAAACATAGCAGCCCAGTAAGTGATACATCACTGGAATCAGGGTGTCTGCAAAAACCTGATGAGAAATTCCCTTTAAGGGCTGCAAAAAAGAACCAAGTTTAACACCTTAACATGCAATGATGACATTGGACGCCTCCCTATTTGGTGCTGGCTCCGGCAATGAGCCTGCACCTTTTCCGGCACATGACAGCTGATCTGATCAACTGTCATGTGCCTCTAACAGCCGTGAGTGGAATCGTGATCCACCTGCGGCTGTTAACATGTTAAATGCCACTGTCAAACTCTGACAGCGGCATTTAACATGGAAGCGCATCATTAACCCCACCCATCGGCACCCGTGTCACATGACCGCGGGTCGCTAATGGGTTGGCATGACAACCCGGGGTCTGCAGGAGCGGTCGTTACTCATAGCAAGTGAGCATTTCTGCTATGTAGCACAAGCGATCGGATGATTGCAGCTACTAGTCTCCCATGGAAACTACTGAAGCAGTAAAAAGTAGAAAAGAATGTTTTTAAAAATATTAAAAATATATAAAAGTTCAAATCACCTTCCTTTAGCTCCATTCAAAATATAACAATAAAAAATCAAATATACACATATTTGGTATCACTGCGTTCAGAATCGCCCGATCTATCAATATATGAAAAGAATTAATCCAATTGTTAAACAGCGTAGTGAGAAAAAAAATCAAAACGCCAGAATTACGGTCTTTTGGTCGCTGCAACATTGCAATAAAATGCAATAACGGGCGATCAAAAGATCGCATACACACCAAAATGGTATCAGTAAAAACGTCAGCTCGGCGCAGAAAAAAAAAAGCCATCACCCGGCCTGGATCTCAAAAAATGGAGACACTACGGTTCTCGGAAAATGGCAACGTTTTTTATTTTTACAAACTTTGGATTTTTTTTTTCACCACTTACATAAAAAGAACCTAGACATGTGTTGTGAATTCTGTGGCAGAGCTCCCTCCTGTGGTCACAAGTGGTACTTCAGCTGATTCTCTCTGTGAGCTTCCGTTGGTGGAGGAAAGTGGTACTGCGGCTTCTGAGTTTCCTTCCTCAGGTGATGTGGTGAAGTCGTTAGGTGCTGCTCTATTTAACTCCACCTAGTGCTTTGATCTTGGCCTCCAGTCAATATTCTAGTATTGGACCTGTTTCCTCCTGGATCGTTCCTGTGGCCTGCTGCTCTGCATAGCTAAGTTCTGCTTTGCTATTTTGTTTGCTGTTTTTTTCTGTCCAGCTTGTCTATTTGTTTTTTCTTGCTTGCTGGAAGCTCTGGGACGCAGAGGGTGTACCTCCGTGCCGTTAGTTCGGTACGGAGGGTCTTTTTGCCCCCTTTGCGTGGTTTTTGTAGGGTTTTGTGTTGACCGCAAAGTTACCTTTCCTATCCTCGCTCTGTTCAGAAAGTCGGGCCTCACTTTGCTAAATCTATTTCATCTCTACGTTTGTCTTTTCATCTTACTCACAGTCATTATATGTGGGGGCTGCCTTTTCCTTTGGGGTATTTCTCTGAGGCAAGGTAGGCTTATTTTCTATCTTCAGGCTAGCAAGTTTCTCAGGCTGTGCCGAGTTGCATAGGGAGCGTTAGGCGCAATCCACGGCTGCCTCTAGTGTGGTTGGAGAGGATTAGGGATTGCGGTCAGCAGAGTTCCCACGTCTCAGAGCTCGTTCTATGTTTTTGGGTTATTGTCAGGTCACTGTATGTGCTCTGACCTCTATGTCCATTGTGGTACTGAATTACCTTATCATAACAGTACTGGAGGCCAAAAGTACTAATGATTCTCAACAGAGGGAAAAAAGAAGTTCTGAGACCATTTTTTTTTCTCTGCACTGTGTTTTGCCTTTTTTTCCCCTAGACATTTGGGTGGTTCAGGACACAGGTGTAGCGATGGACATTAAAGGTCTGTCTTCATGTGTGGATCAGCTCACGGCAAGAGTACAAAATATTTAAGACTTTGTGGTTCAGAATTCTATGTTAGAACCGAGAATTCCTATTCCTGATTTGTTTTTTTGGAGATAGAACTAAATTTCTGAGTTTCAAAAATAATTGTAAACTATTTCTGGCTTTGAAACCTCGCTCCTCTGGTGACCCAGTTCAACAAGTTAGGATCATTATTTCTTTTTTACGTGGCGACCCTCAGGACTGGGCATTTTCTCTTGCGTCAGGAGATCCTGCATTAAGTAATATCGATGCGTTTTTCCTGGCGCTCGGATTGCTGTACGATGAGCCTAATTCAGTGGATCAGGCAGAGAAAAATTTGCTGGCTCTGTGTCAGGGTCAGGATGAGATAGAGGTATATTGTCAGAAATTTAGAAAGTGGTCCGTACTCACTCAATGGAATGAAGGTGCGCTCGCAGCTATTTTCAGAAAGGGTCTCTCTGAAGCCCTTAAGGATGTCATGGTGGGATTTCCTATGCCTGCTGGTCTGAATGAGTCTATGTCTTTGGCCATTCAGATCGGTCGACGCTTGCGTGAGCGTAAATCTGTGCACCATTTGGCGGTATTACCTGAGCTTAAACCTGAGCCTATGCAGTGTGATAGGACTTTGACCAGAGTTGAACGGCAAGAACACAGACGTCTGAATGGGCTGTGTTTCTACTGTGGTGATTCCACTATCTCTGTTTGTCCTAAGCGCACTAAGCGGTTCGCTAGGTCTGCCACCATTGGTACGGTACAGTCAAAATTTCTTCTGAACGTTACCTTGATCTGCTCTTTGTCATCGTATTCTGTCATGGCATTTGTGGATTCAGGCGCTGCCCTGAATTTGATGGACTTGGAGTATGCTAGGCGTTGTGGGTTTTTCTTGGAGCCCTTGCAGTGTCCTATTCCATTGAGAGGAATTGATGCTACGCCTTTGGCCAAGAATAAGCCTCAATACTGGACCCAGCTGACCATGTGCATGGCTCCTGCACATCAGGAGGTTATTCGCTTTCTGGTGTTGCATAATCTGCATGATGTGGTCGTGTTGGGGTTGCCATGGCTACAAGTCCATAATCCAGTATTAGATTGGAAATCCATGTCTGTGTCCAGCTGGGGTTGTCAGGGGGTACATGGTGATGTCCCATTTCTGTCAATTTCGTCATCCACCCCTTCTGAGGTTCCAGAGTTCTTGTCTGATTACCAGGATGTATTTGATGAGCCCAAGTCCGATACCCTACCTCCGCATAGGGATTGTGATTGTGCTATCGATTTGATTCCTGGTAGTAAATTCCCTAAAGGTCGACTGTTTAATTTATCTGTGCCTGAGCACGCCGCTATGCGGAGTTATGTGAAGGAGTCCTTGGAGAAGGGGCATATTCGCCCGTCATCGTCGCCATTAGGAGCAGGGTTCTTTTTTGTAGCCAAGAAGGATGGTTCGCTGAGACCTTGTATAGATTACCGCCTTCTAAATAAGATCACGGTTAAATTTCAGTACCCCTTGCCGTTGTTATCTGATTTGTTTGCTCGGATTAAGGGGGCTAGTTGGTTCACCAAGATAGATCTTCGTGGTGCGTATAATCTTGTGCGTATTAAGCGAGGCGATGAATGGAAAACTGCATTTAATACGCCCGAGGGCCATTTTGAGTGTCTAGTAATGCCATTCGGACTTGCCAATGCTCCATCAGTGTTTCAGTCCTTTATGCATGACATCTTCCGAGAGTACCTGGATAAATTCCTGATTGTGTACTTGGATGACATTTTGATCTTCTCGGATGATTGGGAGTCTCATGTGAAGCAGGTCAGAACGGTGTTTCAGGTCCTGCGTGCTAATTCTTTGTTTGTGAAGGGATCAAAGTGTCTCTTTGGTGTTCCGAAGGTTTCATTTTTGGGGTTCATCTTTTCCCCTTCTACTATCGAGATGGACCCTGTTAAGGTCCAAGCCATCCATGATTGGACTCAGCTGACATCTCTGAAAAGTCTGCAAAAGTTCCTGGGCTTTGCTAATTTTTATCGTCGCTTCATCTGCAATTTTTCTAGTATTGCTAAACCATTGACCGATTTGACCAAGAAGGGTGCTGATGTGGTAAATTGGTCTTCTGCTGCTGTGGAAGCTTTTCAAGAGTTGAAGCGTCGTTTTTCTTCTGCCCCTGTGTTGTGTCAACCAGATGTTTCGCTTCCATTCCAGGTCGAGGTTGATGCTTCTGAGATTGGAGCAGGGGCTGTTTTGTCGCAGAGAAGTTCTGATTGCTCGGTGATGAAACCATGCGCCTTCTTTTCCAGGAAGTTTTCGCCTGCTGAGCGAAATTATGATGTGGGCAATCGAGAGTTGCTGGCCATGAAGTGGGCATTCGAGGAGTGGCGTCATTGGCTTGAAGGAGCTAAGCATCGCGTGGTGGTCTTGACTGATCATAAGAACTTGACTTATCTCGAGTCTGCCAAGCGGTTGAATCCTAGACAGGCTCGTTGGTCGCTGTTTTTTGCCCGTTTTGACTTTGTGATTTCGTACCTTCCGGGCTCTAAAAATGTGAAGGCGGATGCTCTGTCTAGGAGTTTTGTGCCCGACTCTCCGGGTTTATCTGAGCCGGCGGGTATCCTCAAAGAGGGAGTAATTGTGTCTGCCATCTCCCCTGATTTGCGGCGGGTGCTGCAAAAATTTCAGGCTAATAAACCTGATCGTTGCCCAGCGGAGAAACTGTTTGTCCCTGATAGGTGGACGAATAAAGTTATCTCTGAGGTTCATTGTTCGGTGTTGGCTGGTCATCCTGGAATCTTTGGTACCAGAGAGTTAGTGGCTAGATCCTTTTGGTGGCCATCTCTGTCGCGGGATGTGCGTTCTTTTGTGCAGTCCTGTGGGATTTGTGCTCGGGCTAAGCCCTGCTGTTCTCGTGCTAGTGGGTTGCTTTTGCCCTTGCCGGTCCCGAAGAGGCCTTGGACACATATCTCTATGGATTTTATTTCAGATCTTCCCGTCTCTCAAAAGATGTCAGTCATTTGGGTGGTCTGTGATCGCTTCTGTAAGATGGTCCATTTGGTACCCTTGTCTAAATTACCTTCCTCCTCTGATTTGGTGCCATTGTTCTTCCAGCATGTGGTTCGTTTACATGGCATTCCAGAGAATATCGTTTCTGACAGAGGTTCCCAGTTTGTTTCGAGGTTTTGGCGAGCCTTTTGTGCTAGGATGGGCATTGACTTGTCTTTTTCCTCGGCTTTCCATCCTCAGACTAATGGCCAGACCGAACGAACCAATCAGACCTTGGAAACATATCTGAGATGCTTTGTTTCTGCTGATCAGGATGACTGGGTGTCCTTTTTGCCTTTGGCTGAGTTCGCCCTTAATAATCGGGCCAGCTCGGCTACCTTGGTTTCGCCGTTTTTCTGCAACTATGGGTTCCATCCTCGTTTCTCTTCAGGGCAGGTTGAGTCTTCGGACTGTCCTGGTGTGGATACTGTGGTGGACAGGTTGCAGCAGATTTGGACTCATGTAGTAGACAATTTGACCTTGTCCCAGGAGAAGGCTCAACGTTTCGCTAATCGCAGACGCTGTGTGGGTCCCCGACTTCGTGTTGGGGATTTGGTTTGGTTATCTTCTCGTTATATTCCTATGAAGGTTTCCTCTCCTAAGTTTAAACCTCGTTTCATTGGTCCGTATAGGATTTCTGAGGTTCTTAATCCTGTGTCTTTTCGTCTGACCCTTCCAGATTCTTTTTCCATACATAACGTATTCCATAGGTCATTGTTGCGGAGATACGTGGCACCTATGGTTCCATCTGTTGATCCTCCTGCCCCGGTTTTGGTGGAGGGGGAGTTGGAGTATATTGTGGAGAAGATTTTGGATTCTCGTGTTTCAAGACGGAAACTCCAGTATCTGGTTAAGTGGAAGGGTTATGCTCAGGAAGATAATTCCTGGGTCTTTGCCTCTGATGTCCATGCTCCCGATCTTGTTCGTGCCTTTCATATGGCTCATCCTGGTCATCCTGGGGGATCTGGTGAGGGTTCGGTGACCCCTCCTCAAGGGGGGGGTACTGTTGTGAATTCTGTGGCAGAGCTCCCTCCTGTGGTCACAAGTGGTACTTCGGCTGATTCTCTCTGTGAGCTTCCGTTGGTGGAGGAAAGTGGTACTGCGGCTTCTGAGTTTCCTTCCTCAGGTGATGTGGTGAAGTCGTTAGGTGCTGCTCTATTTAACTCCACCTAGTGCTTTGATCCTGGCCTCCAGTCAATGTTCTAGTATTGGACCTGTTTCCTCCTGGATCGTTCCTGTGGCCTGCTGCTCTGCATAGCTAAGTTCTGCTTTGCTATTCTGTTTGCTGTTTTTTTCTGTCCAGCTTGTCTATTTGTTTTTTCTTGCTTGCTGGAAGCTCTGGGACGCAGAGGGTGTACCTCCGTGCCGTTAGTTCGGTACGGAGGGTCTTTTTGCCCCCTTTGCGTGGTTTTTGTAGGGTTTTGTGTTGACCGCAAAGTTACCTTTCCTATCCTCGCTCTGTTCAGAAAGTCGGGCCTCACTTTGCTAAATCTATTTCATCTCTACGTTTGTCTTTTCATCTTACTCACAGTCATTATATGTGGGGGCTGCCTTTTCCTTTGGGGTATTTCTCTGAGGCAAGGTAGGCTTATTTTCTATCTTCAGGCTAGCAAGTTTCTCAGGCTGTGCCGAGTTGCATAGGGAGCGTTAGGCGCAATCCACGGCTGCCTCTAGTGTGGTTGGAGAGGATTAGGGATTGCGGTCAGCAGAGTTCCCACGTCTCAGAGCTCGTTCTATGTTTTTGGGTTATTGTCAGGTCACTTTGTGTGCTCTGACCTCTATGTCCATTGTGGTACTGAATTACCTTATCATAACAGACATGTTTGTCGTCTGTGAACACATAATGACCTGGAGACTCATAATGGCAGGTAAGTTTTAGCATTTACTTAACATGGTAAAAAGAAATCCCCCCAAAATTGTGGAATTACACTTTTTTTTTGCAATTTCAAACGCATTTGGAATTTTTTCTTATTTTCCTGTACACGATATGGTAAAATCAATTGTGCCATTCAAAAGTACAACACAAAAAAACAAGCCCTCACATGGCCATATTGATGGAAAAATAAAAAAGTTATGGCGGTGGGAAGAAGGGAAGCAAAAAATGGAAACGCAAAAACGGAAATATCCCTGGTCCTTAAGGGGTTAATATATTAGTATATATTATATACACTGGTTTTGTATACCTCTTGTTTTTTATTTGCACACCTATCTTATTGCCTTTTTTTTTTTTTACTAGTACCCTCCAGACATTGAAGTTTGACCTGGCCTGGTTTCTGAACGGTTCCTGCATTTACTCTCCGCCAGTGGATGACAATGTCACGGGCTTCGCACGGGAATGGTTGCCCGATTTTGACCTGAATTTTAAAATTGATGAGGACATTCAGAAGATTATCCACATCACAGTGTTTGTGGGTCTGGCCATTGTGGGGCTGCTAGAGATCTTAGTGGCCCTTAGTCAGATTGTGGCAGGTCTATTCGGTTTCATTTGTGGAACCTCCAAACCCAAAAAGAACAAAAGCAGTGAGAAGGGCAGTGTCAATCATGGCTACAATTATAGCTGAAAAAATGCTCAAAAATGTTGTTTTTCCATTCATGTAATTACATTTGTAAAAGGGAAAAATGTCTGAAAATTAAAAGGTAAATGTATAAAACATGAAAAGTGGCAAAAAATAAAATTTTAAAACAGCAGCCATGAGTGACACAAGTATCAGTATGTCTCATTATTTCATGTCTTGACCTTGGGCCAATCCTATGGTTATTCAATACTCAGCAGTTAGTCTTTGTTCTGATAGACGATCCACAACCGTTTTTTTTCGTATAAACAATAGTAAAAAAGTTCAATAAAGTTATTGCCTATATTGTGCCTAATGTTTGACAAGAATAAGTGGTTGCACTGCACTTATTAAATACAATGTGATACCATAGGTAGATCTTGAGGCTCAACTTCTTGTTAACATTTTTTAAGTAATTTTTCTTCTGTAACTTGTGTTTTTTACTGGTATATTTTGTGCAAAATTCATCAAAGATTCATGAATTTTGCACAAAGCCCCCAATTTTTTTTTTAATCTTAAATTGATTTTGGGATGTTTTAGGAGGAAAAGTTGAATGCTACTAGAAATGCACTAAAATATCAGAAATCTATTAAAGCATTCTGGGGCGAGGAGGGTGGGGGGTTGGAGTAGAAATGAGGCAATTTTTGCAACTTTTGGTAACTAAAATCCAAACTGATAAAAGGTGCAGAGTTTGATGAATTTGTCGCAAATCACAAAAAATAATCACTCTTTGACAAGTATTCGCAATATAAAATCTGGTGAAAAATCAATGATGAATCAGGCCCATCATGTGCCGAGACACTTTGCCTTTGAACATGGTTCTGACTTCTGTTTTACCATTCACCGCAGACAAGTTTACACTGATTAAAAAAAAAATACCTATCATTTACCCTCATATCTCAGCCACCATCTTTTGTTTTAGTATTCATTTCCTTTTTATACTTACTGATTTTTATTACACTGCTATTTTTTTACAATATAGTTTCACTTGTGGTCCTATGGCACAGTGTTTAGTGCTGGTACCTTCTGATATTAACAATTTACAGATTAAGTCCAGCCTGTGTATTTCATTTTAGAACCTACCAGAATAGATTTTTTTAAAATCTCCTTTCTCTTGAT
Organism: Ranitomeya imitator; assembly: GCF_032444005.1. Taxonomy (NCBI): domain Eukaryota; kingdom Metazoa; phylum Chordata; class Amphibia; order Anura; family Dendrobatidae; genus Ranitomeya; species Ranitomeya imitator. The sequence goes on from NC_091286.1 coordinate 578,536,919, forward strand.
TCAGTATATTAGCATCATTATTGAAGAAGTACCACTACGGTTACATCTAGCATCATTCTTTAATACAGTGTGCTTTCTTGTTATGTATATTGTCATCCCATAGTAAATTGTGTACTTTCTTATGTATAAAGCAGTCCCTTAGTACATAGTGTACTTTCTTGCTATATATTGTGTCATCCCTTAGTAAATAGGAATTGAAGCTTGAGGGAAATAATTTGCATATTCCTGGTGCATTCTGGGAATAATGAAGAGTTCTCACGAGTGTTAGGGTTGGCGGAACGCACTGATTATAAATATACTAGATGGCAGCCCGATTCTAAAGAATCGGGAGTCTAGAATCCATATATACTTTATTTATTCAAATGTAAGAATAATACAATTAATAAATAATAGTAAGAAAGAACAAAAATAATAGGCAGTATATGGAAAAAACACCAAACAAAAGTTCAAAATTGGTGTGAAAATGTCACTGAACCACTTCACAACTAAATATATATAGTTTTGGTAAATGGTATTATCATTTTTTTGACGAAATTCGGCAGGAGCTTGGAGAGCAACGTCACTGGGCCCGCCTCCACGCAGTAGAAACTTGCTGTGAGGTAAAAATTCAAAAATCACACCAAAATGGCGGGCGGAGTGTGTCACAGTACGGCACGTTTCTGATTGGTCGCTCGCAGCAGGCGGCAACCAATCAGACACTGGACACTGTTGACGTCACTTATCTCCGGACATTAGCTCCGGACATTAGCTCCGGACAGGAAGTTGGCACAAATTGCAGGAAGTAGTATTCTAGGCAATTATATATTAGATGTATTGATAGGTGCGTTCGCAACCCGGGGTCCACCGTGCAGGAGAGGAACCTGCTGCTGGCAAATGGCGGCGCTATATGGCGGTATAAGCGAACTCTGTTAACCCCCCAAGATTTGCTAGAAACAAGATGCTGTGCCATGTTAACCTCACAGAGGTACACAGCTACCAAACAGAGCAAAACTGTGGTCATGCAGTCAGAGAAACAGGCAAACAACTCCTCACTGGAGGTGCCGGTATTCTAGTGGCTTATTTCAGCCAAGGCCCTGAATACACGCATACCAACTCCTCATCGGAGGTGCCGGTATTCTAGGCGCTTATTTCAGCCAAACCCTAACCACATCCAGACATGACCACACTGGCGCTGAGCTCATAGACTTTGATTTGATACTAGCGCATGGCCTTGAGGCCATGCGAACCTTTTATAGCTGTAGCAGACAAGGACCTTCCAAGTGGTCCAATATGAGCTGCTACAGGGCCTGAGCGTGTGACCCCAGACCTCCAATGACAGGTCCTCCCGTGGGCATGCTTAGTGTGTTCAAAGCAGGACAGTCCCAGAAAAGCCTGCATGCCGCTGACCAGTGCTGGCTACAAAAGCAGAACCTGGAAAGGCAGCAGTAACCCTTTGCACAGTATCAGGCTGAGTGAGACGCTGGGACCGACGTCTCCGCTGAGCAGGCTCCACCGCGGCTGAAGCAGAATAGGAGACAGCAGCAGACATGGCTTGAGATTCCCCCTGTGCAGCGACGGGAACTTGACTCCTAACAACGAGTCTGAGGATCTTTGGGTGTAGCTGGATCGAGCTGCTTGAAGGAAATCGTCAAATTGTCAAATCTTTGCAGCGATTTCACAGAAATTCGTTTTGTTCAACATGAAGATTACACATATGGTGTGCTGCAATGTGTGCAACAGTATATGTTTACAGACATGCCAGAGGAAAAGACAAACGTTAAGTGCTAGAAATCCAAGCTTCTGTCTCTGTTAGGGTATGTGCACACGATGTGGAAAACGCTGCGGGTCCGCAGCAGTTTCCCATGAGTTTACATTACAATGTAAACTTATGGGAAACAAAAATCGCTGTGCACATGCTGCGGAAATAACCGGGCGGAAACGCAGCGGTTTACATTCCGCAGCATGTCACTTCTTTCTGCGGATTCCGCTGCGGTTTTACAGCTGCTCCTATAGAAAACCGCAGTTGTAAAACCGCAGTGAAATCCGCAGAAAAACCACGGTAAGGCTGCTGTCACACTAGTAGTATTTGGTCAGTATTTTACAACAGTATTTGTAAGCCAAAACCAGGAGTGGAACAATTAAAGGAAAAGTATAATAGAAACATATGCACCACTTCTGTATTTATCACCCACTCCTGGTTTTGGCTTATAAATACTGACGTAAAATACTGACCAAATACTGCTAGTGTGATGGCAGCTTAAATCCGCGATAAATCTGCAGCAAAAACGGAGCGTTTTTGCCCTGTAGATTTATCAAATCCGCTGCGGAAAAATCCGCAGTGGACCATGATACGTGTGCACATAGCATAGAGGAAAAGGTGCAAGGTCTTCAGGAGAGAACAGCTATACACTGAAGCTCATCATGGAAGATGAGGATTTCCTTGACAGAGCAGAAGAATCTTTTCAGAATGTTGCAAGAGAAGAACTTTTCAGTGTTCCTGCAAAAGCTAATGACCGAGTAATAACTATTCAGAATGTTCGAAGAGAAGCTCCTTTCAATGTACCTGCAGAAGAGAAATGGAAGCATGTGACCCAAAGAAGCAAGATGAGAAGGCAGTCTGCACCCATAGTGAAGAACCGCTACACAGGACAAGAATGAAGATGTACATCAAAAAAGTGCTTTGCCCACAAAGAACACCCCAGTAAGAAGTCAGAAGCCTCTTGAAAGGAGAAAAAGCGCTGTGGTGAATAAGAAAAGTAGAGTGGTGGTCATAGGGGATTCCCTGATCAGAGGAACAGAAGCTATCTGCCAACCAGACATTACCTCATGAGAAGTGTGGGGTCTTCGAGGTGTCCAAATCAAAGATGTGTTTGCTAGGGTATGAAGATTTTTCAGTGCTACAGACAATTAATCATGTCTACTAGTACATGTAGGAACAAAATGACACAGCAAAAAAAGGTCCTGGAAACTATATGCAGAGACTTTAAAGGCCTAGGCCGGAAAGTCAAGGAACTGGGAGAGCAGGTTGTCTTCTCATCCATCCTCCCAGTGGGTGGATATGGACCAAAAAGATTGAACAGGATTCTACAAGTAAACAACTGGCTATGTCGATGCTGCAGTGAGCAACGTTTTGGGTTTCTTGACCATGGAGTGAATTACTGTCACGCTGTGATGGTCTTATGTTCAGTAAAAGGGCCTTAAACTGTCCGAGGAACTGGGACCCTAACTATCCCTGTCCTGGGGTACTCCTTATGGTACATAGGCCCGAGTCTCAGACCTCACTGTGCTCCTGATAAACCATGGTCTGTGCCCTCCCGCACCACACAGAGTATGGGATTGAAATGTAATATGAACAAGACAAAACAGTGATAACAGAAACCCTCTATCATAAAAATGCATCAACCAACAATAGGTAGGAGGATGGGGACAGGGAGGAATAAACTAAACGGGAAACAGGGACCAGGAGATAAACACATACGTATAAAAGAACACCTCTAAAACAACTTCTCTCCAAAACACTTTGCTTAAGCACATCGAACAGCAAGACGAATCTCCAATAGTAACAACAAATTCCTATTCAGCACCGCGTCTCCTAAGAGCAAGGAATCCGAACTTTCACTGGCAAGACAGAGAGGGTCTGGCCAGGTTTCATAAGATGAGTTAACGACCAGATCAGAAGCAGCTGAAATGGAATTGCATGTTTCTGACGAGCATAGAAAGGGTCGTTAACCTCTTCAACACCAAAGGAAACCAACATAATTTAATATAGAATCCAAACACCCAGGCTAAATGGAAGATCTGTGATTCACAATATGCAGTGATCTTCTAGCTCCAGATCTCCAAGGTTAGTGTGACACACTTGTGACAATTATCTGTATGATGGACTATCTGCTAGAGATGGGTTGCATCTTAAGAAAACAGGAAACACATATTTGGTACGCGCCATGCTACACTCATCAGGAGAGCTTTACACTAGAGCAATATGGAAAGGGAAATATAAGTCCAGGAAAAAATACACAGCTAATTAATTCTTTTGAGAATCCTGCTATTAGAAGTGGAAGTAGAAAAAAACAACAAATTTTGAATGAAAATAGAGAAACTGAGAAAATAGAGGAACAAGAGAAACCGACTATAAACTAAAATGTTTCTATATAAATGTACAGAGCATGGGAAACAGACAGAATTGGAGCTGCTAACTCAAGAAGATAGATATAATGTCATATGCATCACTGAAACTTGGTGGGATGATACACATAATTGGAATACAAAACTTGAAGGCTACAACTTATTTATTAGAAACAAGATTAACAAGAGGGGAGGAGGTGTTGCATTGTATGTTAGGAAAATGTATATCTCCACTGAGATCCAAGCTTCAGAGACTGGTAGACACAACACTTGCTCTATGCATGAATGGCAGAGTGTCTTATCCCAGGTGACAGGGTAACTCTTTGTTACACATGGGGCAACTTCTGTGTTTGGTTTTCTCCACCCTTTTTCTTCCCTCAATAATGAAAGAGAAAAAAAAGGGGACCCCAATTACAAGATGAACTTTCACGAAGATCCCTCACCAATCAGACACAGTAGCGGCTAACGGCTGCTTGAACGTCTGCTTCTTTTGCTTGCATAATCATGTCTTTTAGGCTGCTGCTTCTGCTGCCTATGGCACGGCTGCTGTGGTGGTGGCTGCTGCAGTTCGCTGTCCTCCATTCTGCCGGGATGCTGGTTGCAGGGAACGTCTCATCACACTCTTCCCCTTTTAAAATGCCCACATGGCATCCTCAAACCTACTCCAGGTTTCACCCCGGAAGTTCCTACTCGTCATATGACCTCCCCGGTCGCATCATCAGGGGGCGCTTCGCTGTGTCCCCCCTGCTCATCCTGCAATACCCATCGGTCCCAGCAGAGGCGGCTTCAGGACACCGTACTAGCCGCAGTGTGGCCTCCCCACTGCCTGAACCGGACTGGCCGGGCCTGTACTATCTTCATCCTGATCTTCCATCTTCAGGTACGCCGAACTGAAAGTTCCCAGTCAGGGACAGGAAACCATCCGATGCCAGGGAGAGGTACTTTTTATCTACAGGTCAGTGAGCCTTACTTGTATACCAGGAAAGATCTATGAACAAATTCTTAAACAACATGTATGCAAGTACTTGGATAAGAATACAGTAATTAACCAGAGCCAGCATGGGTTTGTAGCAAACAAGTCATGTCAGACAAATCTAATTTCCTTCTAGGATGATATAACTGACTGGGTGGATCAGAGAAAGGCGGTAGATACAGTAGATCTCGACTTCAGCAAAGAATTTGATGAAGCACCTCATACTGTCCTCATTGAAAAGAATTATGGGACTGACAAGCCTATGGTTAGGTGGATTCATAACTGGCTTAGTGATCGTACTCAAAAAGTGGTAATAAATGGTTGCACATCAAATTGGAAGAGTGTTTCAAGAGGGGTACCACAAGGCTCTGTCTTGTTGTTCAACATTTTTATAAATGATATAGATAAGTGAACTGAAGGTAAACTGATCAAATTTGCAGACAATGCAAAGCTAGGAGGGATAGATGACACTAGAGAAGACAGAAAGGATTCCACATAACAAAACCTTAAGGCAGATTGTCTGATCATAGAATTAAAATGAAAGTTCAATGTATGTTATAGTCAAACAAGATGCAGATATAATTAATGCTTTATTCATTTTTTCTGACATTATGAATACAAAAACTCAGCAAACATCCTGCAGGAGATGTCAGTGTAGTCACCATGGTGTCCCACTGTCTGCATATTTGGGGGGGAGGACAACATATTTGTGGAAAACATCTGCTCCTTCTATCTCCAATATAACAATCATGTGTAAAGTCCGTTCACATAGTGCGTGTATACACTGAAGAGTCATGATGCATGTACAGCCTTCTTATCACTGATGTCCTGTCTGTGTGAGGAATAATCCCAAGGACGCCGGTTTTCTGCAAATCCAAACATCTTTCTCAGGGCCACGCGGGCCACCTCCTCCTCTGCAGCAATGACCGTCTCACCCGGACCTTCGGCAATCAGCTTCTTATCACTGTTGGAAACAAGAAAATACAGTTTTAGTGTCTTACATATGAGATGTATTAGGGCACGCTGTGTTTTGTGATTACTAATATTTGCAATCACATTTTGTGTCTGAAAACAGTTTTTCAAAGTTTGCGGAAATAACAATGTAAACGGGGATAAATAAAAAAAAAAAAAAAAAACTACTAAAATTATTTTAGCAACAACCCAGGGACCGGCAGAATAGTATGACGGCAGGATCAGATTATGGAGTTTTTGTAGCCTGGAACCATGAAGAGAGGTACAGTGGGGAAAATGAGTATTCAATATACTGCCAATTTTGCAAGTTTTCCCACATACAAAGTACACTTCAACTGTGAGAGACAATCTAAAAATGAAAACCAGAAAATCACATTGTATGATTTTTACATATTTCATGCAATAAAATGCAAATCAATTAAGTATTTGATACAATATACAACAGAACTTAGTATCTGGTTTAAAAATTTTGTTTGCAATTACAGAGGTCAGATGTTTCCTGTAGTTCTTGACCAAGTTTTCACACACTGCAGCAGGGATTTTGGCCCACTCCTCCATACAGATCTTCTCCAGATCTTTCAGGTTTCGGAGCTGTCGCTGGGCAACATTGAGATTCAGCTCCCTCCAAAGATTTTCTACTGGGTTCAGGTCTGGAGACAGCTAGGCTACTCCAGCACCTTGAAATCCTTCGTACAAACCCATCCCTTAGTTGCCCTGGCTGTGTTTCTGGTCATTGTCATGCTGGAAGACCCAACCACGACCCATCTTCAATGCTCTTACTAAGGGAAGTTGGTTGTTGGCCAAAATTTGACACAATACATGACCCCATCCATCTTCCCTTCAATACAGTGCAGTCATCCAGTCCCCTTTGCAGAAAAGTACCCGTAAAGTATGATGTTTCTCCCACCATGCTTCACGGTTGGGACGGTGTCCTTGGGGTTGTACTCATCCTTCTTCCTCCACACACGGCGAGAGGAGTTGATACCAGAAAGTTCTATTTTGGTCTCATCTGACCACATGACCATCTCCCATGCCTCCTTCTGGATCATCCAGATGGTCATTGGCAAACTTCAGACGGGCTTGAACATCTGGTAATGAGCAAGGGGACCTTGTGTGCCCTGCAGACGTTTAATCCATGACGCATACTTTGTTACTAACAGTAATGTCTGAGACTGTTTCCAATTCTCTTCAGGTCATTGACATAGTAACATAGTAACATAGTTAGTAAGGCCGAAAAAAGACATTTGTCCATCCAGTTCAGCCTATATTCCATCATAATAAATACCCAGATCTACGTCCTTCTACAGAACCTAATAATTGTATGATACAATATTGTTCTGCTCCAGGAAGACATCCAGGCCTCTCTTGAACCCCTCGACTGAGTTCGCCATCACCACCTCCTCAGGCAAGCAATTCCAGATTCTCACTGCCCTAACAGTAAAGAATCCTCTTCTATGTTGGTGGAAAAACCTTCTCTCCTCCAGACGCAAAGAATGCCCCCTTGTGCCCGTCACCTTCCTTGGTATAAACAGATCCTCAGCGAGATATTTGTATTGTCCCCTTATATACTTATACATGGTTATTAGATCGCCCCTCAGTCGTCTTTTTTCTAGACTAAATAATCCTAATTTCGCTAATCTATCTGGGTATTGTAGTTCTCCCATCCCCTTTATTAATTTTGTTGCCCTCCTTTGTACTCTCTCTAGTTCCATTATATCCTTCCTGAGCACCGGTGCCCAAAACTGGACACAGTACTCCATGTGCGGTCTAACTAGGGATTTGTACAGAGGCAGTATAATGCTCTCATCATGTGTATCCAGACCTCTTTTAATGCACCCCATGATCCTGTTTGCCTTGGCAGCTGCTGCCTGGCACTGGCTGCTCCAGGTAAGTTTATCATTAACTAGGATCCCCAAGTCCTTCTCCCTGTCAGATTTACCCAGTGGTTTCCCGTTCAGTGTGTAATGGTGATATTGATTCCCTCTTCCCATGTGTATAATCTTACATTTATCATTGTTAAACCTCATCTGCCACCTTTCAGCCCAAGTTTCCAACTTATCCAGATCCATCTGTAGCAGAATACTATCTTCTCTTGTATTAACTGCTTTACATAGTTTTGTATCATCTGCAAATATCGATATTTTACTGTGTAAACCTTCTACCAGATCATTAATGAATATGTTGAAGAGAACAGGTCCCAATACTGACCCCTGCGGTACCCCACTGGTCACAGCGACCCAGTTAGAGACTATACCATTTATAACCACCCTCTGCTTTCTATCACTAAGCCAGTTACTAACCCATTTACACACATTTTCCCCCAGACCAAGCATTCTCATTTTGTGTACCAACCTCTTGTGCGGCACGGTATCAAACGCTTTGGAAAAATCGAGATATACCACGTCCAATGACTCACCGTGGTCCAGTCTATAGCTTACCTCTTCATAAAAACTGATTAGATTGGTTTGACAGGAGCGATTTCTCATAAACCCATGCTGATATGGAGTTAAACAGTTATTCTCATTGAGATAATCCAGAATAACATCCCTCAGAAACCCTTCAAATATTTTACCAACAATAGAGGTTAGAATATGGGTTGAAATTCATGGAGGGAAAAATGGTAACAAAATTCTCATTGGGGTCTGTTACAAACCCCCAAATATAACAGAAAGCATGGAAAGTCTACTTCTAAAGCAGATAGATGAAGCTGCAACCCATAATGAGGTCCTGGTTATGGGGGACTTTAACTACCCGGATATTAACTGGGAAACAGAAACCTGTGAAACCCATAAAGGCAACAGGTTTCTGCTAATAACCAAGAAAAATTATCTTTCACAATTGGTGCAGAATCCAACCAGAGGAGCAGCACTTTTAGACCTAATACCATCTAATAGACCTGACAGAATAACAAATCTGCAGGTGGTTGGGCATTTAGGAAATAGCGACCACAATATTGTGCAGTTTCACCTGTCTTTCACTAGGGGGACTTGTCAGGGAGTCACAAAAACATTGAACTTTAGGAAGGCAAAGTTTGAACAGCTTAGAGATGCCCTTAATCTGGTAGACTGGGACAATATCCTCAGAAATGAGAATACAGATAATAAATGGGAAATGTTTAAGAACATCCTAAATAGGCAGTGTAAGCGGTTTATACCTTGTGGGAATAAAAGGACTAGAAATAGGAAAAACCCAATGTGGCTAAACAAAGAAGTAAGACAGGCAATTAACAGTAAAAAGAAAGCATTTGCACTACTAAAGCAGGATGGCACCATTGAAGCTCTAAAAAACTATAGGGAGAAAAATACTTTATCTAAAAAACTAATTAAAGCTGCCAAAAAGGAAACAGAGAAGCACATTGCTAAGGAGAGTAAAACTAATCCCAAACTGTTCTTCAACTATATCAATAGTAAAAGAATAAAAACTGAAAATGTAGGCCCCTTAAAAAATAGTGAGGAAAGAATGGTTGTAGATGACGAGGAAAAAGCTAACATATTAAACACCTTCTTCTCCACGGTATTCACGGTGGAAAATGAAATGCTAGGTGAAATCCCAAGAAACAATGAAAACCCTATATTAAGGGTCACCAATCTAACCCAAGAAGAGGTGCGAAACCGGCTAAATAAGATTAAAATAGATAAATCTCCGGGTCCGGATGGCATACACCCACGAGTACTAAGAGAACTAAGTAATGTAATAGATAAACCATTATTTCTTATTTTTAGTGACTCTATAGCGACAGGGTCTGTTCCGCAGGACTGGCGCATAGCAAATGTGGTGCCAATATTCAAAAAGGGCTCTAAAAGTGAACCTGGAAATTATAGGCCAGTAAGTCTAACCTCTATTGTTGGTAAAATATTTGAAGGGTTTCTGAGGGATGTTATTCTGGATTATCTCAATGAGAATAACTGTTTAACTCCATATCAGCATGGGTTTATGAGAAATCGCTCCTGTCAAACCAATCTAATCAGTTTTTATGAAGAGGTAAGCTATAGACTGGACCACGGTGAGTCATTGGACGTGGTATATCTCGATTTTTCCAAAGCGTTTGATACCGTGCCGCACAAGAGGTTGGTACACAAAATGAGAATGCTTGGTCTGGGGGAAAATGTGTGTAAATGGGTTAGTAACTGGCTTATTGATAGAAAGCAGAGGGTGGTTATAAATGGTATAGTCTCTAACTGGGTCGCTGTGACCAGTGGGGTACCGCAGGGGTCAGTATTGGGACCTGTTCTCTTCAACATATTCATTAATGATCTGGTAGAAGGTTTACACAGTAAAATATCGATATTTGCAGATGATACAAAACTATGTAAAGCAGTTAATACAAGAGAAGATAGTATTCTGCTACAGATGGATCTGGATAAGTTGGAAACTTGGGCTGAAAGGTGGCAGATGAGGTTTAACAATGATAAATGTAAGGTTATACACATGGGAAGAAGGAATCAATGTCACCATTACACACTGAATGGGAAACCACTGGGTAAATCTGACAGGGAGAAGGACTTGGGGATCCTAGTTAATGATAAACTTACCTGGAGCAGCCAGTGCCAGGCAGCAGCTGCCAAGGCAAACAGGATCATGGGGTGCATTAAAAGAGGTCTGGATACACATGATGAGAGCATTATACTGCCTCTGTACAAATCCCTAGTTAGACCGCACATGGAGTACTGTGTCCAGTTTTGGGCACCGGTGCTCAGGAAGGATATAATGGAACTAGAGAGAGTACAAAGGAGGGCAACAAAATTAATAAAGGGGATGGGAGAACTACAATACCCAGATAGATTAGCGAAATTAGGATTATTTAGTCTAGAAAAAAGACGACTGAGGGGCGATCTAATAACCATGTATAAGTATATAAGGGGACAATACAAATATCTCGCTGAGGATCTGTTTATACCAAGGAAGGTGACGGGCACAAGGGGGCATTCTTTGCGTCTGGAGGAGAGAAGGTTTTTCCACCAACATAGAAGAGGATTCTTTACTGTTAGGGCAGTGAGAATCTGGAATTGCTTGCCTGAGGAGGTGGTGATGGCGAACTCAGTCGAGGGGTTCAAGAGAGGCCTGGATGTCTTCCTGGAGCAGAACAATATTGTATCATACAATTATTAGGATCTGTAGAAGGACGTAGATCTGGGGATTTATTATGATGGAATATAGGCTGAACTGGATGGACAAATGTCTTTTTTCGGCCTAACTATGTTACTATGTTACTATGTTACTTACTGGCCTATAATTTCCAGGTTCACTTTTAGAGCCCTTTTTGAATATTGGCACCACATTTGCTATGCGCCAGTCCTGCGGAACAGACCCTGTCGCTATAGAGTCACTAAAAATAAGAAATAATGGTTTATCTATTACTTTACTTAGTTCTCTTAGTACTCGTGGGTGTATGCCATCCGGACCCAGAGATTTATCTATTTTAATCTTATTTAGCCGGTTTCGCACCTCTTCTTGGGTTAGATTGGTGACCCTTAATATAGGGTTTTCATTGTTTCTTGGGATTTCACCTAGCATTTCATTTTCCACCGTGAATACCGTGGAGAAGAAGGTGTTTAATATGTTAGCTTTTTCCTCGTCATCTACAACCATTCTTTCCTCACTATTTTTTAAGGGGCCTACATTTTCAGTTTTTATTCTTTTACTATTGATATAGTTGAAGAACAGTTTGGGATTAGTTTTACTCTCCTTAGCAATGTGCTTCTCTGTTTCCTGACCAGATCCTTCATGTAGCTCTGAGCCGATTCCTGACCTATCTCAGAATCATTCTTATCCCACGAGATGAGATCTTGCATGGAGCCCCAGACCAAGAAAGATTGACAGTCATCTTGTGTTTTTTACATTTTCTAATAACTGCACTTAGGCTGGGTTCCCATTGCGTTATGGGACCGCGTTAAACGGACAGCGTTGCACGGCGAAATTAACGCCGTGCAACGCGTCCGTTAACGCGCCCATTCACGCTAACGCGCTACACTAGCGCGTGCCATGATCGGCACGCGCTAGCGACGCGCCGGAGATTCCTGGCGCGCCGCGGACGCTGCTTGCAGCGTCCGAGGCGCGCCCGCGGTCCGTTCCCCGCTCTCGCAGATCGGCGATCTGCGAGAGCGGGGACGTTACCGCGACCCCGACCGCAGCCCCATATAAAACATTGCGTTAGCGCAATCCGCTAGCGCTAAACGGATTGCACTAACGCAATGTGACCCTAGCCTAACAGTTGTCTTCTCACCAAGTTGCTTGCCTATTGTACTGTAGCCCATCCCAGTCTTGTGCTTGTCTACAATCTTGTCCCTGGTGTCCTTAGACAGCTCTTTCGTCTTGGCCATGGTGGAGAGGATGAAGTGTTATTGATTGAGTGTGTGGACAGGTGTCTTTTATACAGGTAACGAGATCAAACAGGTGCAATTAATACAAGTAATGAGTGCAGAGTAGGAGGACTTCTTAAAGAAAAACTAATGGGTTTGTGAGCGCTAGAATTCTTGTTGGTTGATAGGTGATCAGATACTTATTTCATGCAATAAAATGCAATTTAATTATGTAAAAATCATACAGTGTGATTTTCTGTTTTTAGTTTTAGATTCTGTCTCTCACAGTTGAACTATATTTACTATAAAAATTACCGACCTCTCCATTCTTTGTAGGTTGAAAAACTAGCAAAATCGGCAGTTTATCAAATGCTTGTTTTCCCTACTGTATGTCTTGATATAAGTTATAGACACAAAATAGTGAAAAACTGCTAATGAGGACTATTCGCACAGTTAGTTTTTTCCAGTGCCTTTTAGGGGATAATAAACAATATAATAACCTTCAAAACCAATTTTGATTATATTTCCTCCTAAGTTGTACACAAGTATTTTAGGATCTTAGGAAGAAGGAACACAAAATTAATTTGAGAAGATCACACAAGTTTCCCCTTGGGGGTCTTCACTAAGTCTGTCACCTTCACCATGATGTAATCTGAACTCTAATATAAAATACCCTTCTCAATAACAGCAAAACTTTTTTTTTTTTTTTTATATAATGGAGGTTGGAGCCAACGTTTCTCATTTGATGATTTATTTATTTTTTACACAAATGTCCAAATTAGGCACGGAATTCCAAACAATATGGCTTGTATATTTTATTTAATTATTCATCTAAAAAAGTAGTGGCATATCGAGAAGAGAATCCATCACTTTATGATCAGGAGCTCTCCATATTCCTCTGCACGGAGCTTCCCGGTCTCCATGCCATCGGGGGAAAAACTAGAAAGGGTTCCACGAGTATTGTATCCTGATTAGTGGGGATCCCAGAGGTTGGACCCCACAATTATAAAGTGATGGCAAAGATATAAGATTTAGCTTCGCTTTATGAAGGAGTAAAATGATTTTAAGCAGAACAAAGAACAAACTAACCGTACCTCATCAAGACCGAGGAGAACAATGCTGGGGTTGAAGAGGGGCTGTGTGCACACGTTGCGGATTTTTCGCTATAAAAACGCATACATTATGCATTCCATCATTTAGAATGCATTCCGCAATTTTTGTGCACATGATGCATTTTTTCCCGCGGAAAAAACGCATCACGGTAAAAAACGCAGCATGTTCATTCATTTTGTGGATTTTTTGCGTTTTTCCCGCTATTTAATGCATTGGGAAGCTCAGGAAAAATCTGCAAAAAAAACGCACCAAAACGCGGTAAAGACGCATGCGGATTTCTTGCAGAAAATGTCCGGTTTTGCACAGGAAATTTCTGCAAGAAATCCTGAACGTGTGCACATAGCCTTAGAGGCAGCTTCCTATTGATGAATCAGGCGTGTCTGACAAGAGGCAGGCGCCTCGCCATTAATCTTACTCCAGTCAGTGTCTGGAGTAGGATTTGCAGCATAAAGTCATAGTCATGAATCAGACGAGCGGGGCTTACCATGCCCCATCCTGGTCCAGCTATGCTCACTTCGTCACAGCTGTGCAAAAATGGCCAAAAGTCACAAAATATCACAGCAAATTTTGTGACTTATTAAAGCTTTGTACGGCCCAATTCTGGAGTAAAAGCTCTGATGAATCGGCCCATAGTGCTTACCAGTAAAGTCCCACAAAGTACACAGGTAGCACGGTAGTGGCCCCAGACTGTCTTGTGATCCTGGGCTCAGGGAGAGGAATATTTCGTTGGGATAATTGCTCAACAAGTAACGACATTGGGTCCATTACAGGCCACATATCAAATAAATCCTTCCCGATCATCTGAGTAATTAAGAAATCCTAGAAGATGGAGGAAAAAAAACTTTGTTATAATGAATTCAGAATTCCGGACCGGACTGAATATCGCAAGGACCATAGATTTACCTGGAGAAAGCGGCCTGTGGTGTCAGGGCCAGAACTTTCCAGCAGAGCTCCGATCACTGCTGAGAAGGTTTTCTCTAAGGTTTCAGGGGACAAGGGGCACTCAGAGCTCAACGCCAGGTCTTCTACACAAAGATTTTGGGCCACATGACACATAACCTCCTGGCTGGTGAGGTAGTCCACTAAGGCCTCCAGGCCAGCTCTGGGCAGGCTGGGAAAGGCCTGCTGGAAAGCACTGGTGAGATAGGACACAGTGAAGTCTGAGCCCACTGCTGCCAGAGTCTGGTTGTCTTGTAGATTTAAAGCGGCAGTTTCACTGTCCAAACCCAGCTCCCTCCGCCGGCCCTCCTCCTGCACCAGGTAGGAAGGACTCACAAATGCCGTCTTTAGGAGCTGAATGGAGAAGTTCTCATGCAGACGCTTGGAGAACGCTACAATCTCTGCGTGGTAATCAAAGTTTGGTTGCTGCGACCTGCGGAGGTAAACAAAATAATGTCAGAGAACATCATTGTGGTGGAGACATTCATCTCTGTCCAGTCACCTTCTCCTGCAAAAGTACAGCTTAAATGCAATGTGTGATCAGAAGATAACAGGAAAAACCACATTTAAATAAAACATACACTACCGTTCCAAAGTTTAGGGTCACTTAGAAATGTCCTTGCTTTTGAAAGAAAAGCACAGTTTATTCCAATGACGCTAACATTAAATGATTCAGAAATACACTCTATACATTGTTAATGTGGTAAATGACTATTTTAGCTGCAAACGTCTGGTTTGTAATGCAATATCTTCATAGGTGTAAAGAGGCCCATTTCCAACAACCATCACTCCAGTGTTCTTATGGTACTTTGTGTTTGCTAACTGTGTAAGAAGGCTAAAGGATGGTTAGAATACCTTTGAAAACCCTTGTGCAAGTATGTTAGCACAGCTGAAAACAGTTTGGCTGATTAGAGAACCTATAAACCTGACCTTCCTTTGAGCTAGTTGAGAATCTGGAGCATTACATTTGTTGGTTTCATTAAACTCTCAAAATGGCCAGAAAAAAATAACTTTCATGTGAAACTCGACAGTCTATTCTTGTTCTTTGAAATGAAGGCTATTCCATGTGAGAAATTGCCAATAAACTGAAGATTTCGTACAACGGTGTGTACTACTGCCTTTAGAGGAGAGCACAAACAGGGGCTCTATCCAGAGCAGAAAGAGAAGTGAGAGGCCCCGCTGCACAACTGAGCAACAAGACAAGTACATTAGAGTCTGTAGGTTGAGAAATTCACACTGGTCACTCAGCTCTATACTTGGTTCACATTTCCTGTTCTTCACAATATTTTCACATACAGGATTACAATAACAGATAAGCCAAAACCAGGAGTGGGTGATAAATACAAGAAATGGTGACGTGTTTCTATTATACTTTTCCTCTGATTGTGATATATATTTCTATCATATATTTCATATAGATCTCACTTGCATATATACTCCTATATAATTATATATACACTCATGTATACTCATATATCCACAGCTAATATATATACTATAATCAATTGCTTAAAATGGCTGACAAACTGATATAAGCCATACTGTCCAGGCATTTACAGCCAAAAGAGGAACAGCACCAGATGTATTAACCCCTTTCTGACATTAGACGTACTATCCCGTCGAGGTGGGGTGGGCCCATATGACCACCGACGGGATAGTACGTCATACGCGATCGGCCGCGCTCACGGGGGGAGCGCGGCCGATCGCGGACAGGTGTCAGCTGCCTATCGCAGCTGACATCCAGCACTATGTGCCGGGAGCGGTCACGGACCGCCCCCGGCACATTAACCCCCGGCACACCGCGATCAAACATGATCGCGGTGTGCCGGCGGTACAGGGAAGCATCGCGCAGGGAGGGGGCTCCCTGCGGGCTTCCCTGAGACCCCCGCAGCAACGCGATGTGATCTCCCTGTAGCAGGCCTGGATCCAAGATGGCCGCGGCATCCGGGTCCTGCAGGGAGGGAGGTGGCTTACCAAGTGCCTGCTCAGAGCAGGCGCTTGGTAAGCCTGCAGTGTTCTAACTCAGATCGCTGATCTGACAGAGTGCTGTGCAATCTGTCAGATCAACGATCTGTGATGTCCCTCCCGGGACAAAGTATAAAAGTAAAAAAAAAATTTTCCAAATGTGTAAAAAAAAAAAAAATATTTCCTAAATAATGAAAAAAAAAAAATATATATATTATTCCCAAAAAACAATAAAAGTACACATATTTAGTATCGCCGCGTCCGTAACGGCCCGACCTATAAAAATGGCCCATTAGTTAACCCCTTCGGTAAACACCGTAAGATAAAAAATAAAAAACGAGGCAAAAAACAACGCTTATCATACCGCCGAACAAAAAGTGGAATAACACGCGATCAAAAAGACAGATATAAATAACCATGGTACCGCTGAAAACGTCATCTTGTCCTGCAAAAAACGAGCCGCCATACAGCATCATCAGCAAAAAAATAAAAAAGTTATAGTCCTGAAAATAAAGCGATGCAAAAATAATTATTTTTTCTATAAAATAGTTTTTATTGTATAAAAGCGCCAAAACATAAAAAAATGATATAAATGAGGTGTCGCTGTAATCGTATTGACCCGAAGAATAAAACTGCTTTATCCATTTTACCAAACGCGGAACGGTATAAACGCCTCCCCCAAAAGAAATTCATGAATAGCTTAGGGGTGTGTTTGGATTAGGGTTTCAGTTAGAATTGGGGGTTTCCACTGTTTAGGCACATCAGGGGCTCTCCAAACGCAACATGGCGTCCGATCTCAATTTCAACCAATTCTGCGTTGAAAAAGTAAAACAGTGCTCCTTCCATTCCGAGCTCTCCCGTGTGTCAGCGTACTCAGGACAAATAGGACAACAACTTTTGGGGCCCAATTTCTCCTGTTACCCTTGGGAAAATACCAAACTGTGGGCTAAAAAATAATTTTTGTGGGGGAAAAATTTTTTTTTTTATTTTCACGGCTCTGCGTTATAAACTGTTGTGAAACACTTGGGGGCTCAAAGTTCTCACAACACATCTAGATAAGTTCCTTGGGGGGGTCTAGTTTCCAATATGGGGTCACTTGTGGGGGGTTTCTACTGTTTAGGTACATTAGGGGCTCTGCAAACGCAATGTGACGCCTGCAGACCATTCCATGTAAGTCTGCATTCCAAATGGCGCTCCTTCCCTTCCGAGCCCTCCCATGCGCCCAAACGGTGGTTCCCCCCGACATATGGTATCAGCGTACTGAGGACAAATTGGACAACAAATTTTGGGGTCCAATTTCTTCTCTTACCCTTGGGAAAATAAAAAATTGGGGGCGAAAAGATAATTTTTGTGAAAAAATATGAATTTTTATTTTTACGGTTCTGCATTATAAACTTCTGTGAAGCACTTGGTGGGTCAAAGTGCTCACCACACATCTAGATAAGTTCCTTAGGGGGTCTACTTTCCAAAATGGTGCCACTTGTGGGGGGTTTCAATGTTTAGGCACATCAGTGGCTCTCCAAACGCAACATGGCGTCCCATCTCAATTCCTGTCAATTTTGCATTGAAAAGTCAAACGGCGCTCCTTCCCTTCCGAGCTCTCCCATGCGCCCAAACAGCGGTTTACCCCCACATATGGGGTATCTGTGTACTCAGGACGAATTGCAAAACAACTTTTGGGGTCCATTTTCTCCTGTTACCCTTGGTAAAATAAAAGAAATTGGAGCTGAAGTAATTTTTTTGTGAAAAAAAGTTAAATGTTCATTTTTATTTATTTATTGTCGGAATCACTGGGATCCGTTGAAGCGTTCCAGAGTTATAACCTCATACAGGGACAGTGGTCAGAATTGTAAAAAATGGCCCGGTCATTAACATGCAAACCACCCTCGGGCTTAAGGGGTTAATATACGTAGAAAACGTAAACAATAAAATATCTTCTGATGATGGATGTCTGTTAGTGATGAGTGAATACGCTTGGATGAGGTGTTAACTGAGAATGCTTGTGTGCTAACCCAGTGTCTTTAGCGTGCTTGAATCATATGTTCAAGTCCCAGCAGCTGCATGTCTCTGCAACACATGCAAGAATTACTCAACAAACTGACAGGCGGTCACAGGACAGGCACAGCTCAGCGACTGACAGCAGATCACAAGACAGGCACAGCTCAGCGACTGACAGCAGATCACAAGACAGGCACAGCTCAGCGACTGACAGCAGATCACAAGACAGGCACAGCTCAGTGACTGACAGCAGATCACAGGACAGGTACAGCTCAGCGACTGACAGCAGATCACAAGACAGGCACAGCTCAGCGACTGACAGCAGATCACAGGACAGGTACAGCTCAGCGACTGACAGCAGATCACAAGACAGGCACAGCTCAGCGACTGACAGCAGATCACAAGACAGGCACAGCTCAGCGACTGACAGCAGATCACAAGACAGGCACAGCTCAGCGACTGACAGCAGATCACAAGACAGGCACATCTCAGCGACTGACAGCAGATCACAAGACAGGCACATCTCAGCGACTGACAGCAGATCACAAGACAGGCACAGCTCAGCGACTGACAGCAGATCACAAGACAGGCACAGCTCAGCGACTGACAGCAGATCACAAGACAGGCACATCTCAGCGACTGACAGCAGATCACAAGACAGGCACAGCTCAGCGACTGACAGCAGATCACAAGACAGGCACATCTCAGCGACTGACAGCAGATCACAAGACAGGCACAGCTCAGCGACTGACAGCAGATCACAAGACAGGCACAGCTCAGCGACTGACAGCAGATCACAAGACAGGTACAGTGATGGGGTTGCAGTGCGGGGGTTGCAGGGATGGAGCTGCAGTGCGGGGGGGGGATTTGCAGGGATGCAGTGCGGGGGTTGCAGGGATGGAGCTGCAGTGCGGGGGGGGGGGATTTGCAGGGATGCAGTGCGGGGGTTGCAGGGATGGAGCTGCAGTGCGGGGGGGGGGATTTGCAGGGATGCAGTGCGGGGGTTGCTCACCTTGGCACCGGCGGTGGAGGACCCTCCAGCTCCGCCTTCTTCTTTAGATATTTGAGATACGGCCACAACCAGCGCTTTTTCCCCCGCACCGGCGGACAACGGAGCCCGGTCGCCGCCACAGAGCGGAGGCCCAGCAGTAACAAGGACATGATGCAGGCCGGTTCCTACTGGCCGCGCTCCTGCACACGGGACCTTGTGATGTTCAGGAAGGGTGAGCGGTGCAACGGTTACACACTTCCCCTGTGAACATGGTGCCGAGTACTACAGTTCCGCGCAGTTCTTTGTCGCTGTCACTGGTGGGAGACACGTCACACTGATTATTGCCCCACGGAGGTATACGGTGTGCAGCCTCCGGTCATCTCACGGAGTGTTACATGTAATCCAGCACCACTCCATGTCTGGCAGGGTGTACGTATTATGTGAAGAAAGATTGCAGATATAGGAATTACGGAGCGTGCAACTAAAGAAAACCCAGGGGAACCATGGAAACTATACGAGGCTGAAGTTGGTTTCTTATTCGTCGGTTTCTTATTCGGCATTTTTTTCTTTTCTGTTTTTTATAGGTTTAACAACAAAAAATAATCATCACAATAATAACATACAATGCAGTGAGGTGTCCTAATGTGAATACACTTAAAAACGGCTACAAAAATAATAAAACTGGCACAAAAATGGGCATCAAAGTGGGCACGAAAAAGCGCTGAATAAAGTTAAATGCCTTTGGGCCACTGATCTCACAGTGCATACATATAGAACAGGGCGCCCCACATCCAAACCAGTTATTTCCAGCCTGGCCCAAATGGGTTCTGGGCACCAGAACTGGCATCAAGGTGGGCAAATAGCCCATTTTCACAGATTTGAATAAGTAACTGATGATTTTGAGGGGTTAAATCCATTTAGGCCACTGATCTGACACTTAAAATACACAAAAAGTGATGCCCTGCATCAAACCCAGGTCCCTCCAGCCTGGCCCAAATGGGTTCTGGGCACCAGAACTGGCATTAAAGTGGGCAAACAGCCCATTTTCACAGATTTGAATAAGTAACTGATGTTTTTAAGGGGTTAAATGCCTTTGGGCCACTGATCTGACACTTAAAATTCACAGACAGTGATGCCCTGCATCAAACCCAGGTCCCTTCAGCCTGGCCCAAATGGGTTCTGGGCATCAGAACTGGCATGAAAGTGGGCAAACAGCCCATTTTCACAGATTTGAATAAGTAACTGATGTTTTTAAAGGGTTAAATGCCTTTGGGCCACTGATCTGACAATTAAAATACACAGAAAGTGATGCCCTGCATCAAACCCAGGTCCCTCCAGCCTGGCCCACATGGGTTCTGGGCACCAGAACTGGCATCAAAGTGGGCAAACAGCCCATTTTCACAGATTTGATTAAGTAACTGATGTTTTTAAGGGGTTAAATGCCTTTGGTCCACAGATACCACAGTGCATACATATAGAACAGGGAGCCCCACATTAACAACAGTTCTCTTCAGCCTGGTCCAAATGGGTTCTGGGCATCAGCACTGGCATCAATGTGGGCAAACAGCCCATTTTCACAGATTTGATTAAGTAACTGATGTTTTTAAGGGGTTAAATGCCTTTGGTCCACAGATACCACAGTGCATACATACAGAACATGGAGCCTCATATCAAAAACAAGTCCCTTCAGCCTGGCCCACATGGGTTCTGGGCACCAGAACTAGCATCAAAGTGGGCAAACGGCCCTTTTTCACAGATTTGAATAACTAACTGATGTTTTGAAGGGGTTAAATGCCTTTGAGCCACTGATACCACAATGCATATGTCAGGAAATAAGAAGTAGTCCTGATTACTTCAATTACACATACAGCGCTCTGAGCTGCAATTTCCTCTGCCTGCCAGCACAAGGCTGGAATTCTAAGCCACTCTTTCTCCCTCCTCCCACTATACAGCCATCATGTAAGATGAGCCTGCCAGCTTCATTGAAGAATTTATATGGCCCTGTGCTGCTGTCACGATAATGCCAAAAAATGTCATATTGTGAATGTAGTTTCAGAAGGACATGGCGAACGACACACACTCACAATTCAGCTGCGACCCCTTGCTCTCCTGCCCCCCCTCAGCTTCACTCCTACCCGAAACAAAGCCTATGATAGAGACTGGGCAACCTGATACTAATGGTGGGCAGGGTGTGGCTTTAAACTGCAGGTGACCAATCCTGCAAAGCCACCCGTTGTCCCTCCCCTCTCACTCAGGAATGCCTTTGTCTGAGACCTTGGAATAATATAACGAACTATCCGATCAGTGCATATCATTAACCAGCCCTTTAGTGATGTCACGAGCTCAGAAGTATAAATCACTATAGTCTTAGACCAGCCTTCAGTCTTGGCCGGGAAGCGATCTAACACAGCTTGGCAAAGCTGTTCCATGCATCTGGATGTATTTATCCTCCTAAACCACAGGCCAGCCAAGATGATACCATGACATAACCTGTAAATTCTCTTTTCAACGTTAATCCTATTTTATTTTGTAATCTGTAATGTACCGTATTTTCCGGCGTATAAGACGACTTTTTAACCCCTGCCAATCATCTCAAAAGTCGGTAGTCGTCTTATACGCCGGGTACGGCATGTGCAGGGAGCGGTCCTGTATGGTTCCCAGGATCTAAAGGAGAGGAGACTCTCTTTCAGGCCCTGG
This sequence comes from Ranitomeya imitator, assembly GCF_032444005.1. Taxonomy (NCBI): domain Eukaryota; kingdom Metazoa; phylum Chordata; class Amphibia; order Anura; family Dendrobatidae; genus Ranitomeya; species Ranitomeya imitator. The sequence goes on from NC_091286.1 coordinate 578,558,970, forward strand.
GATCCATATTCATGTAAAAAAAAGAATAAAAAAAAATGGGATATACTTACCCTTTGACGGCCCGCGGCTCTCATCGGAGCAAGGGCCGGCCTCCGATCCTAAGGATGCATTGAGCGAAGGACCTTCTGTGACGTCACGGTCACACGACCGCAACGTCATCAAAGGTCCTTAGTTCAATGCATCCTTAGGATCGGACGCCGCCGCTTGCACGGCTGAGAGCCGCGGGTCGTCGGAGGGTAAGTATATCCCTTTTTTTTTTTTACATGAATATGGATCCCAGGGCCTGAAAGAGAGTCTCCTCTCCTTTAGATCCTGGGAACCATACAGGACCGCTCCCTGCACATGCCGTACCTGGCGTATAAGATGACTCCCGACTTTTGAGATGATTTGCAGGGGTTAAAAAGTCGTCTTATACGCCGGAAAATACGGTACATTACAGATTACAAAATAAAATAGGATTAACGTTGAAAAGAAAACTTACAGGTTATGTCATGGTATCATCTTGGCTGGCCTGTGGCTTAAGAGGATAAATACATCCAGATGCATGGAACAGCTTTGCCAAGCTGTGTTAGATCGCTTCCCGACCAAGACTGAAGGCTGGTCTAAGACTATAGTGATTTATACTTCTGAGCTCGTGACATCACTAAAGGGCTGGTTAATGATATGCACTGATCGGATAGTTCGTTATATTATTCCAAGGTCTCAGACAAAGGCATTCCTGAGTGAGAGGGGAGGGACAACGGGTGGCTTTGCCGGATTGGTCACCTGCAGTTTAAAGCCACACCCTGCCCACAATTAGTATCAGGTTGCCCAGTCTCTATCATAGGCTTTGTTTCGGGTAGGAGTGAAGCTGAGGGGGCAGGAGAGCAAGGGGTCGCAGCTGAATTGTGATTGTGTGTGTGTAGTTCGCCATGTCCTTCTGAAACTACATTCACAGTATGACATTTTTTGGCATTATCATGACAGCAGCACAGGGCCATATAAATTCTTCAATGAAGCTGGCAGGCTCATCTTACATGATGGCTGTATAGTGGGAGGAGGGAGAAAGAGTGGCTTAGAATTCCAGCCTTGTGCTGGCAAGCAGAGGAAATTGCAGCTCAGAGCGCTGTATGTGTAATTGAAGTAATCAGGACTTCTTCCTATTTCCTGACATATGCACTGTGGTATCAGTGGCTCAAAGGCATTTAACCCCTTCAAAACATCAGTTAGTTATTCAAATCTGTGAAAAAGGGCCGTTTGCCCACTTTGATGCTAGTTCTGATGCCCAGAACCCATTTGGGTCAGGCTGAAGAGACCTGTTTTTGATGTGGGGTTCCCTGTTTTATATGTTTGCACTGTGGTATCAGTGGCCCAAAGGCATTTAACCCCTTAAAAACATCAATTACTTATTCAAATGTGTGAAAATGGGCTGTTTGCCTTCTTTAATGCCAGTTCTGGTGCCCAGAACCCATTTGGGCCAGGCTGGAGGGACCTGGGTTGCTTGCAGGGCATCACTATCTGTGTATTTTAAGTGTCAGATCAGTGGCCCAAAGGCATTTAACCCCTTAAAAACATCAGTTACTTATTCAAATGTGTGAAAATGGGCTGTTTGCCCACTTTAATGCCAGTTATGGTGCCCAGAACCCATTTGGGCCAGGCTGGAGGGACCTTGGTGTGATGCATGGCATCACTATCTGTGTATTTTAAGTGTCAGATCAGTGGCCCAAAGGCATTTAACCCCTTAAAAACATCAGTTACTTATTCAAATGGCAAAAATTGACTGTCTGCCCACTTTGATGCCAGTTCTGATGCCCAGAACCCATTTGGGCCAGGCTGGAAATAACTGGTTTGGATGTGGGGCGCCCTGTTCTATATGTCTGCAGTGTGAGATCAGTGAAATAACCATGAAGAATCAGAGTTAATGTCCATAAATATTTATCAAATTTTTATTAGTTATCAACCACAAAATACTAATATTGGTACATCAAGTTTAAACACTACATATAAACATAAAACAACAGTAAGAGGGATGGTGGTAGCAAAAAGATGGAAAGACACTGCGTGGATATACCCAATGCCAAAAAATCCTTTCCTAAAGTGCTTAGTGCAAATCAAACCTGGGCTAGGATCAAGGCACTATAAGGTGTCCGAAATAAATCATAACGATTGTTTTTTCAAATACGCTGAGCCATGCGCAAAGGCTCAGGGGGCCTCTAGTAAGAATATATTCATACATACAAATGCGCCCAGATAAACCTTACCCAGATGCTGGCAGTTAGGATGCTCCACGCAGTGGCCCCAACGCGCGTTTCGCGTCAGTCTGCCCCCTGACGAAGCTGACGCGAAACGCGCGTTGGGGCCACTGTGTGGAGCATCCTAACTGCCAGCATCTGGGTAAGGTTTATCTGGGCGCATTTGTATGTATGAATATATTCTTACTAGAGGCCCCCTGAGCCTTTGTGCATGGCTCAGCGTATTTGAAAAAACAATCGTTATGATTTATTTCGGACACCTTATAGTGCCTTGATCCTAGCCCAGGTTTGATTTGCACTAAGCACTTTAGGAAAGGATTTTTTGGCATTGGGGATATCCACGCAGTGTCTTTCCATCTTTTTGCTACCACCATCCCTCTTACTGTTGTTTTATGTTTATATGTAGTGTTTAAACTTGATGTACCAATATTAGTATTTTGTGGTTGATAACTAATAAAAATTTGATAAATATTTATGGACATTAACTCCGATTCTTCATGGTTATTTCTGTATTGTGGAGTGTCCAGTCTATAATTGTGGCTCTCTCTGTGAGGCTCCCCCACTAGGGTTGTGAGCATGGTAGAGAAATCTATTAAATATTTCAATTTGGTATTTTTCTGTCTAGTGTGAGATCAGTGGCCTAAAGGCAGTTAACCCTTTCTTCAGCACTCTTTGGTGCCCACTTTGATGCCCATTTTTGTGCCAGTTTTATTGTTTTTGTAGCCGTTTTTAAGTGTATTCACATCAGGGCTCCTCGCTGCATTGTCTTTTATTATTGTGATACTTATTTTAAGTTATTAAACCTACAAAAAACAGAAAAGAAAAAAATGCCGAATAAGAAACCAACTTCAGCTCCGAATAAGAAACTGAACGAATAAGAAACCAACTTCAGCCTCGTGGAAACTATGACATTGTGCCGGACCTGACGGACGACATCCCAACAGTGCCCTGCAGCCGCCCCCAGTGATGGGGCTGATCAGTTATACACCTCCCCGCTCACTAGTTTGTCACTAGGGCTATGAAGCCAGAGCTGTCAATCAAAGATGCTGTCATGGAAACAAGCAGGTGCATATATAGAATTGGCCCCTCCCTGGTGCACCGGGCGCCTGTGCTTGGACTGAGCAGTCATCTTGTGCTGACAGGGTCCCATTACATGATGTGGACCAGTACTGAGGTCCCCACACCCCGGCTGCTCAGGGTCCAGTGACACCCGCTGGTTCCTAGATGGAGGAGCTGTCTCTGGCCTTACTCACCACTGAGTTGTGGGAACTTCCAAGACCAGTTTCTTTGTACGAGAAGTGAAATGGAAAGAGGCGAGCGGGATCACATTGGCGCTAGTAGTGCATTTACACGAGTAGGTAATGGGTTAATGTGTACGAAACCTTGTTGTCGAAAATCAATTCCATTTCTCCGCTAGCTGCAGTTTACTATAAAAAAGACAAACCGCACGGTACTCCCCTCCCGGATCACATTCCGAATCTTTCCCGGCCCGTTGGCTGCGGCACTGCTGTCCCCCTCGCAACGCGGCCACCAGTGACCTCCGCGGCTCTTCTAGGGTGGTCCCACGTAGACAGAACGCACCGTCCAGCGTCCCTGAGCTCATGGATTGGCTGCTGGGCAATCGACATCAGCACCACAGATAAAGCCAGAAACTGGGAACAGAAGAGTTTCTGGGGGGATCCAGGAAACGCGAATACAGACTGTTTGATAAATAATTAAAAAAACAAAACTGCAGCCAGGGGAGAAATTGAAATGGACAATCCCTCTAAGGACTCATTCGGATGAGATTATATGTACGTGTGTGGTCCATGGTAAGAGTCGGACCATACATGGACCAATATAAGGCCGGCGTCACACTCAGCGTATAAAAATACGGTCCGTAATTTACGGCCGTAATACGCTGAAAAGTCCCCAAAATAGTGATCCATATCTCCTCCGTAGGCAGGGTGTGTCAGCGTATTTTGCGCATGGCATCCTCCGTATGTAATCCGTACTGCAAGATTTTCTCGCAGGCTTGCAAAACCGACATACGGATATACAAGGGATCCATGTGCTCAAAAAATAATAAAAACATATATATATATATATATATATATATATATATATATATATATATATATATATATATATATATATATATATATATATTTATTAATATTTCATCCAGCGCGAGATAGTAAAGCCGGCAATTGAATTACCGGCTTTTAAACTATCTCCTTCCCAAACCCGACATGATTTGTGACATGGTTTACATACAGTAAACCATCTCATATCCCCATTTTTTTTTGCACATTCCACATTACTAATGTTAGTAGTGTGTTTTTTTTTACCCATTTCATACTATTGGATTAATAATGGATAGGTGTCATAATTGACGCCTCTCCATTATTAATCTGGCTTAATGTCACCTTACAATAGCAAGGTGGCATTAACCCTTCATTACCCCATATCCCACCGCTACACGGGAATGGGAAGAGAGTGGCCAAGTGCCAGAATAGGCGCATCTTCCAGATGTGCCTTTTCTGGGGTGGCTGGGGGCAGATATTTTTAGCCAGGGGGGGGCCAATAACCATGGACCCTCTCCAGGCTATTAATATCTGCCCTCAGTCACTGGCTTTACTACTCTGGCGGAGAAAATTGCGCAGGAGCCCACACCAATGTTTTCCGCCATTTAACCCTTTAATATAATAGCTAGAGCGCCCAAATTTTGCACATACACACTGCTAACATTAGTAGTGTGGAATATGCAAAAAAAAATGGGGATATGACATGGTTTACTGTATGTAAACCATGTCTCATATGTTGGGTTTAGGAAGGAGATAGCAAAGCCGGCAATTGAATTACCGGCTTTTAAGCTATCTAGCGCTGTATGAAATATTTATATTTCTACTGACTATTTTCTGATTTATTTTCTACTGACATATATATACCTATTCTGTGTGTACACATTTATTCTACCTATTCTATTCTAACCTGTCAGTGTGATTTTACTGTACACCGCGCTGAATTGCCGGCTTTTCTCTCTAATAGCGCTGCGTATTTCTCGCAAGTCACACTGCTGGTCCGTGTGTAATCCGTATTTTTCTGGCTTCCATAGACTTTCACTGGCGATTTTTTGGCGCAATACGGTGACAAACGCAGCATGCTGCGATTTTCTACGGCCGTAGAACGCCGTATAATACGGATCAGTAAAATACGGCAGATAGGAGCAGGGGCATAGAGAATAATTGGGCCATGTGTAATGCGTGTTTTACGGATGTATTTTATGCGCTCATACCGTCATACGTCCGAAAAACTCGCTAGTGTGAGGCCGGCCTAATTCAGTAGGGCTGTTCAGATGACAGAGGTTTTTTTTTGTTTTTTTTATTACACACACGTCCATGTGAAGGAAAATAATTTTGTAAAAAATATTGCAATTAGCACTGTATTTGTAAATTTTATATATTGCTGATGTATAAGAACGGATGCTATACAGTTTTCATATGGATGTAAACAATTCTGACACATGGCTCACTTTCATCCATATTGTCACCTACATTTATTTCCTTTTTTTTCTGTATGATAATCTGAACGATTTTTCAGATGCTTCACTGAACGAAAGCCAAGAATCAGATACGATGGGGTGATGACCTCCGTAATCCAGAGAAGTGATCGTATTGTGCCTCCTCGGCTTCCAGAGAGGCGGAGGTCAATAAATACATGTTCCCAAAACTAAAGCAATGTTTGTCTGACTCTCAGCAATGACAAAGAAAACTTTCTGTTATAACTTTATTTTTATTCTGTACAGTTACATCATAGTTATTGTAGAAGTGACAAGCAGGACATAAAAACATAATAAAAAGAAGCAAACCACACAAAACAAGAAAATGCTATAAAATAATTCCCGACACAAAAACCTTCAAAACCCCAGTGCTCCCCCACCCTGACTTCCCATTTACAGAGGATCCTTTTATATCCAATTTTCAACTTTTGAGTCAGGATTTAACACACATTCTACATACACTAAGATCAGATCACGCAAGTTCTACGAAATACATATTAAAATATAAACTGGTTAATTTAAGTTTTTCTTTTTGTGTCCCTATGTCCCACCCCATACCGTCTCCTGTATCCATGACAAGAAGATTGAATGGGTTTGATCAGGATTTAAAAGAAATGTGTAAGAGCAAGGAATGTGATGTAATAAGAACGTACAAATTATTCACCTGTTAAATCTGAGCACCCGTGCTCCGGAGATCGCTCTACTTTACTGCAGTGATGGCGGTGTACCCGGTGAGACCACTGCGGCTAGTAGGAGTGGCTTGTGGCCATCATAGGGGTGTACGTGACACCACTGCTACGGGGAAACAATCAGGGACTGGAGCAGGAGAGCTGGAAACAAAGGGGATTTAACAGGAGAGGAAATTTGATTTTTAAGGGAGCAGTCAGACGGTCAAATAAACTGGACTGAGACATACATGAAGCTGCCCAGCCTGGGCAAGGAAAGCCACCAGCCAGTCCAGGGACTGCGTTCCAATCTTGGTCCAATTTATAAGGTCGTCTGACTGCTCTTTATTATATTTTTACATGCTCTGAATATATTATCTTTTAAATCTTAGATAACCCCCTTAAATGTATAAGAAATAAATAATACATTTAGTACTACCTGACATTGTGCGAGATCATTATAGCCACAATGAAGGATTTCTTTTAAGAAAATGTTAAGAATTCCTATTTAGCACATGCAAAGAAGGCAAAGCCATTGGTTTATGCACAGGTTTTCAGTGGATATATATTAAGAAAATCCAATAGGAGTGATAGAGGCAAGCCTTTGTAGTGGAATAGGTCCTGACTTTACCTTAGTGTCATACTGGCACGTGACCACTGCAGTCAATCAATTGCCTCAGTCATCATGTCTCATGCAACACCAGCAGTACTAGCTTACATTGATTGAAGAAAAAAAAACAATGTTAGCTATTCCTGCATTTTTTTTAAATAATGACCTTTTTCATTTTACAGAAGAGCTTCCAAACTTTGATCTTCAATCTTGCCAATGTGAACTTCCATATTTTCTTAGATCTGAACAGTCCCTGTCAACGCTTTCAAAAAGGAGAGATGGATAATCGACAAATCCTGTACTGACGAGCTATACCAGCAAGGGGCAGTTTAAGGTAACCAAATTAAATGTAACCAAAAATGAAGACAAATGTACGTGCTTTCTGTACACCTGCACTTTGAAAAAAAAAAAAAAAAATACAGATACATATAATAAAAAAAACAACAACAAAAAAACACTTTTCATGTAAATCTGGCCTAGATCTAGCTACATTTGTCTTCATGTCCTCGGCATATCCCAATGTACACAGACGATCCTTTCAATGACTACAACAATGCACAAAATGGCATGAGGCACAGGCATTAATAATGAGACTCTGCCCTTCTGGGGAACCCCAAAATACCGATAAACTCTGTCACATCTAGGACAGATCTATAAACCGGACTGTGGCTCGATTGGGCTATGAGCCATTTTCCTTTATGGTGGAGATTCTTTGCGATTGCCTTTTCATTTTTTTGGTTTCACATGACCCCCTCTGTGCTATAGTGATATCTCCTAACCATCTCATCCCTGTCCCACAGCTTAGAACAGAACCCTATAGAAGTCCACAAGTCGTATATGTCAGGAATGATTCTTGCATGCTGTATGTATAAAGAAGGCTTTGAGAGACGACACAGACTTCACCCCAGCATAATACGGATGGTGGGAAAAAAAGATTTTTTACACGAGCCCAGTCTCTGCGTCACAGCTGGAGGGAAGGGATGGAGGCTTCCCATGTTGGGCTGATGATTTGTACTGTGCGCTGGTCTCTCCCACTGCTGTCTGGGTAGTTGTGAGGTTCGGTGGGTCTCTGTATGATCTCGGTGCAATCTCTTGCAGTAAAAGTGGCAAGGTCTTAACGTCTGAACCAGAACCAGCTGTTGAGGAGCCAGAAGGCCACAGTGATGGAGTACATGACCATTTCCCTCTTGACCCTCTCCTTGTTCTCCTCTTCCAGGAGGAGAAGGCGTCTGTTCAGCTTGATTATCTGTGAATTTAGAGATAACCTGGTAACATCGTATTGATTTGACAGTAGCCCATTAATTGCCCAGTTCATTCAATCAGTAATTGGCGGACTTGCACATCATCCTTCACACTAGGTTTATGCTTCCCATTCTGAGGGTACTATAAAACAGGGGCCCCGATTCCAGCGGTATAACAATTACTGAGCCTTTTGCTTTCATTTTGATACTTTTTTCCTTCTTGTTCTCACAAGCTGTGTAGAAACTCTGAATCACTGCTTACACTGTGCATAGGCAGAAAGCTGCTCATCAATGGTGGGTTTTGGGGGTAGCCATTGCTCATGAATATGGAAGACTGCAAAGCAGGAACTCATCATTGAGCCAAAATGGCTCCAGTGGTTGAGCAATGA